>NC_134454.1:43029411-44406119 GCF_030867145.1 Opisthocomus hoazin | reverse complement strand
TGTTTGAATCACAAATAACAGAACTTGTCTAAACTGCTCAAATATTTTGAAAATTTCTGTAACTCTGACATAGCTTTACCACTTTGTGTAATTAAAGCTGCTATTTATTCTATCATCTAGATAATTACATAATAAAACATGAGGAAAGAATCCTAAAATTTGGTTAAATTTTTCCTCATGATTTATGGTCCATTTCCATGCCAAAAATAATTTTAAAATTCAATCCTTTTATAGTGTCTTACTTCTTAATTCTTTGCTCTTGAAAAAGGCAGAACTGTAATTTCATTAGGGGATTGTTCTTTCACAAGGCAGGTAACTCTCTGCCTTATAGAGGAATGTTCAAATCACTTTGTCTTCTGCTGGCTTTACCTCAACACAAGGTGATGTACACATGCAGTCACAACTACTCTCACTGATGCCATGTGTACTTCATAAGAACAGTGATTCCTCCTTTTCTAATACAAGTATGGTTTTGTGTCTGCCTGTACAAGTAGTACCTGAATGAGGCTGTACACATCTGTAATTCTAAAAGTCATAATAGCAGCAACTATGAATCAGTAGTAGTGCCACTAATCTGAAATTTTCATTAATGTCAACTTTTCTCAGATGCAGATTTCAATAAACAAAGGTGTTATGGACCCAGAGACAGAGTTCTGCATTTCAAACTGACGAGAGTTGCTGTGTAGTATACAGGAAATGTTGTCCAGATAGCGTGTACTGGGAGGCAAACAAGGAAATGGTGGCTCTCTATCTGACATTTTACCGAAGTTATTTGGAATCATAGAATAGTTTTGGATTGGAAGGGACCTTTAAAGGTCATCTAGTCCAACACCGCTATAGCAGGGACATCTTCAACGAGGTCAGGTTGCTCAGGGCCCCATCCAAACTGACCTTGAATGTTTCCAGGGATGGAGCATCTACCACCTCTCTGGGCAACCTGTGCCAGTGTTTCACCACTCCTAATAAAAATTTCCTTCCTTATATCCAGTCTAAATCTACCCTCCTTTAGTTTAAAACCATTACCCCTTGTCCTATCGCAACAGGCCCGTTTGAAAAGTCTGTCCCCACCTTTCTTTTAAACCCCCTTTAAGCACTAAAAGGCTGCAATTAGGTTTCCCTGCAGCCTTCTTTTCTCTGATATGATGTCTGATTTCACAATCCATAAAATATAGCAGATTGACAAACTCGCAACAGCATTATCCTTATGTGCCTATAAATCAAGTCAAAGTTAGAGAAAGAGAGGAAAACAAAAGGAGAGATAAGAGGAAAGGTATCACCACCCTTGGATCGAGCGGTGGTTTCTGCTGGTCGTCGGGGTCCTCCTGTGGTGGGCATGTGCCAAGAGGCTTGCCCGTTCTCCATTTATATCCTGCAGGTGACTGTTGTCTCTTCTCAGGGGAGGATTTCTATTGCTCAAAATGAGTCGATGAGCATGGGGAGGCCTTGGTGGTCTCACAATCCCCCTCTGCAGAGCTGACCTTCAGCCTCACGCAACCATTTAACTTCCTTGCCTATGTGACACCTCAGAGGGAGAGAGGTGGGCTTTGCAAGGCAGCATCCCGCCTCCACATGGTTTCACTTGCCTGCCACAGTCCCTTACCAAGTGAGGAAGTTTGCTTGCGAAAGTACATAGCACAATGCCTGATTTGTAAGTTTGGTGATTTGAGCATCTCTGTCATGGTTTCTCAAGACAAATGTCTGCAACAATCGCTTACTTCAACCTGGGGCTCTAGAGCTGCAAGCGCACATTGCCAGCTCATGTCCAGATTTTCATCCACCAGGATCCCCAAGTCCTTCTTGGCAGGGCTGCTCTCAATCCCTTCATCCCCCAGCCTGTGTGGATAGTGGAGGTTGCCCCAACTCAGGTGCGGGACCCTGCTGTTGGCCATGTTGAACCACATGAGGTTCACCAAGGCCCACTTCTTCAGCTTGTCCAGGTCCCTAGATGACTGTCTACCAGAAAATGAGGCATAGCAGTTATGTGTCTCAAACTCAAAGTAGTTGCCGTGCATGGTCTTATTTCACCTGTATTGTGTCAAAGTAAATCTCGAGGGACCACCCACTTTGCTTCTAAATTTCCTACCTGCCTAAATGAAAAAAATAATCCCTGTTTCTCAAGAATGTTAATTTCTTTACCCCTGTCAAACAATGTATTGTACTGCCTGAGTCCTGACACAATATTACTTCATGCTGACAGTAGAGTAGCAGTAGCTGGGAGAGGGAGATTGAGGTAGTATTTACACTGATGACATGAATCAATGCTTTGACAGAGCATTTGAAGTGGAGAAAAGCCCAAAACTCACGACTTCTTTTGAGATTTAAACTGTTTCAGGCTAGTCTTCTTCAAGTTTTGGAAATACAGATGAGTTCTGGTTCTGTTTTTTTAATAGAGAAGAGATTTGGTGGGGCAGTTCGGTTTTATATGTTGCAGCCATAAGTATTCCTAACTTATTGCTAACTTATCTAACACAGTAGAACCCCACTCCCCAATCCTTCATTTCCCATTTCTGGATTACGTTCTTGAAGACTGATTCTTTTGCATTCTTCTTACATGTTGAGCACAACTGAAAATAGACTAAACAATATTCATGCCAGTGTGCTTGCTATCACACAGTGTAAGAAGACTGTATGCTGTCTGGAAAAAATAAAAAAATTTGCAGAAGGCTCTTACGACAAAAAACCCTTACAAAAAAAAAAGTATGTGGCGAATACGTGTGGTAAATGACTCATGCAAACATTAGAAAAAGCTTTGGACAAAAAGTTATATGTAAGAAAATTGTGACTTCATTTTAAATTCTGCCACTGTTAAATATTCTGTCTTCCTGATATACAGCTAGGGTTTATTAGCAGTCTTGATAAAGTGCACTAGACTTTCCAATTCATTAAATAAATGTGAAAGGCATGATTTTACACAGTTGTTACACTGCAAAATCAGCACTCAAGCTCATTCTCGGTCCACTTCCTAAATACGGAAGCACTGGGATGTCGGAGGTCATTTGGGGGTCTGCCGGCTGACTTGCTGATTCTGAGTAGTATTGGAAGAAATAGGTTAACTTTACTTAGTCCTTGACTGAATGTGTGATTTAAATGTGCCCCTTGTTTCTATGTTGCAATGCAGTGTGAAAAGTGTTTAGGATCAGATTGGATATTGAAACCAGATGATTACTAATGCATGAAGTTAGATGCTCAGAAGGGATTTGTTTTAAACTTTCACATAGTACGTAAGCATAATACTACACATAGAAATAATGGGATGAAAATGCAAAATAAAATTTGGGCTGATTGCCAGCAAACTTCTGACAATGAGATTTCTCAGACTACTGCACAGCCTCCTAAGGAAACCATCTGGCACTGGCAACGAGATTGGCACGGTCTTTGGCAGGGTAACATCCGTCACTCCTGAGTCTAATGACTCAATTTTGTTTCTTTTCTTTTACTAGTAACATGGTGTTCTCCTGCAAATGTGAGTGACGTCTGGCCTCATTTACTGCCTTATGGTCAAATGAAAGTACTTACAAGAACAGACTCTGAGCATTTGATAGACATAAGAAAACATGGTCAAGTTGAGACTCAGTTATATAAGGGTATATGAAAAGATGTTTCTTAGTGTGAAATGTTCTTCAGTGCAGTTCTCGTTTTTGCTAATGGAATAGAAAGCTTTTTCCATCCCAGCTCTGTGTGATGCCAACACCAGGTGGTAGATTCCACAGCACAAACTTCCCAACTACGTTGTATGGAGAAAAATGCTCTGAATCAGAAGCGCATGCCTTTCCAGCTTGGGAATTCTGCACTTTTAATGACAGTAAGTATTCCTGTACGCACTACTAGCAGTAGTTATGCAAAGCTAGTTCTGGTTTAGTGTAAACCTCTTACTTTGAGGACAAGCAATGTAAAATACAAACTGAAATAAACATGAATTCATAAGCCAATGAACTCCCTGACTCATAATATTTGTAGTTAGGAAGACTCTTGCTTTTAAATTGCTCCAGTAGTTCCATCTTAACAGTTTGCCTGTCATTTTATTAAGTCAGAAGAGATGCCAGATTACTAATATTAAAAAAATATCAATTTCTCTGCTTTTCCTACCATTTCCTTACATGGAACCTTGCACCCACATAATGACTTAAATTGTCACCATGATGTTTCCTATCTAGCTGATACTATTTGAGAGCATTGCAACCCATGGTATTATTACATTAGACTTCAGGTGTGTCTTATTGATCCAGTGTCTGCCATGTTCAATGTTTCTCGAAGCCAGCATGCAGCAGCTGGAGTCTGCACATTGTTGCAATGTCTTTGTGTTGTTAATGTCCTCTACACTTCTCCACTAAAGTAATGTGCAATGCTGTGACGCTGAGCCTCATTTCTCAGACACTCTTTTCATAATCAAACTAAATGTCACGCAGACACTATTACATTTGTCCTACCTGTCAAATCTCATTTTGTTTCCAGCAACCACCCTCAAAGTAGCGTAAGTGCTCTTAAACACCAAGGATATAAAACAGAATTTAAGCTCTACAGAGGTAATTTACTTCCTAGAATAGATGGGCATTACAGTCATTGGTTATTGTCTTTTCAGACCTTTAAATTGGTCCATGAGGAATACAGATGAATATAAAATACATAAATAAAAGTAGAATTTTTTTCTTACTCAATGTTTGTACCATCAGTTCTCAAATGGCTAAATCTGACACAAGCTGTGTTCCTCAGGTTACACAAACAGTATCTTTATAGTTTGTCTGAAGTGCAGTGTGTGTGCGAATTTATTTAAGCTTTTTTTACTATGCAACATGGCAGGTAAATAATTCCTCCCTGAATAAACTGGCTCTGTCTTGGCTGAGGATAAATGTTAGGTCTGAAGTGGTGAAGTCTCAGGGTGAGTATCTTTTACTACATGACCTGAAATATGTTTATTTAGATAGGTTTAGATATTCACATCTCTAAGATAAACAGAATAATTTTTGGTGAAGTGATGAAGGTCACAAAGTATGTATATTTTAACCTGATTGAATGAGTTCTTATAAGAAACTAGCGGGGCAAAAAAAAAGGGTCCAAGATCTCAGGAGAAATCTAAATCTACTTTTTTTTTTTCCACTTAAAACAGTCTTTGGTCAAACATCATGTTCTTATATAAATTTGTACAATGTCTAGTACAGTTGTTGCCTCTGGGCCTGGCTGCAATTTAAATAGGATACTAACTGGTAAATCTTTGTTATCAGCTTGAGCTACATGATAATAGGGAAAGTTGCCTCCTGCTCACTGACAGTGCGTTTTCAAGGGTCAGGTACAAAGTCTTGTTCTGTCACAGTGTGAAATTTCTTCACCTAACCTTTAGCAAATATTGCTGCTTAAAATGTTCAGATGTACACAGTGAATGAATTTTTCTCTCGGCCTTTCTAAGAAGTTCTGAAAATTATTCAGAGAAAAGAAGCAAAAAACCCTACAGCCTGAAGTGTGATTTACGTTTTCACATTACTAACACAGTTAGTCAAATGTCTTGATAGACAGTTTAGCATATGGGTGGTTTCAGCAAGTTTTTGGCAGTTAATATTTCATAAGCGAAACTCTTTTATTGTCTTTCTTAGGTAAGCAGATTGCGAACAACATTAGCAATGATACAGTTGGGTCTAGCTGGCACAATGAGGAGTTAACGCTGCCTTTATTAGTCACCCCATTTCAACTGCCTGTCGAACAGTTGAACATCTATTTACAGTGCTTCCTCTCTTTCAAAGTGCTGCCAGGTCTTTTTATCTGACATCTTTCAAACTACCTTACTTTGATTAGTTTCCATGCTTTCTCTGCACTACAGCATGCAACTTTCATTAAGGAACAGCCATTTTTGGCATGGAAAGAAACTCCTGCTGTTAACTGACTTGGAAAGCTCATATAATGCTCAATTACATATGCTGTAACTTGGCTAGAAATAAAACCTTCATGCTCCTGTTATGTATGCTCTGTTCTTCTAAAAATGAAAGATATTAGCCACCCAGCCACTTTACCGACTGGAAAATGAGCTTTCATGTATTCATGGAATCTTTTATAAAACCATTTTGTTTAGTGAGGATTCAGCTCTGAACTGAAGGTCCAAAAGCTCTCTGCTATCCACTTAAATGCTACTCGAATGCTACATAATGCACAAATTCTGCAGAACCTCTACACAAAGGTTAATTGTTCACCCTTCAAGTTGTGGTCATCTGAGATTCCTTATAAACATACATTTTAATAAATTACTGAGCTACAGGCTTTTGTTGCAGAGATTGCCTTAGCAAAGCAATACACAATATGTGTGCAATGTCACAGTTTAAAAGGATTTTTCCTTTCAGCTGTGACTTGGTTAACACAACAAGATATCATTAAAAGTCACGTGACAGAAAGATTCAATAATTTGTAGGATTTCAACATGCCTAAGAATGATAAAGGGCTGTAGAAAGTTATCTTTAGGCCATGAGCACAGGTCAAGCTGAGCCTGAGATCTTACCATATAATGATGCTTTCCTGATATTTTCAGAAATGACTGAATGGTTTTACGGCAAAAGTCGGATGTCAGCTAAAAAATGTACCAAATCTTAGCAGTAGGGCCAAAGTGGACTGGGCAAAGAATAGATCACGAAAACATGGTTCATGTTCTAGGCAGTGAAGGCAAAATATGCAGGTGTGCTTAATAAAGAGAAAAACAGTACTCTTACAACAGTAGTGAGACTCTTCTTTGACTAAATGAAATTTTTGTCACAGTCCTCTCCCTTATCCAGACTGCTGAATAGCATCCTACTGTAGCAATCTTGTTTCTTATTTCTCCTACATTTATTACTTGTTCTTCAGTTGATATAGTTCTTGTATGATGGAATAGGAACTCTTTAGAAGCTGCATGCTGAAATTTTAGGGGAAAATTAGCAGGGAGCTATAGAGGAAAAGGAGAAAAAAATGCTTGAAATTTCTGTGTGAACTGTGTAGCTGAAGAGTCTAGTGGAAAATATGATTACTAGTTTTGTCTCTGACTTCTTAGGAGGAAGACTAGAACTTTTTGCTATTGTCATAGAAGTCCAAACCTGGTAAGGATTAACAACTACTGATAGAGGTTCGTCAGCTTCGCACTCCATGAAATATTTAATTTTAAACATTGTTGTGTTGTATAGAAGCATGAATGATAGAAAGGAAAAAGAGAGTGTTCAGAGACAAAAAGAATTACAAGATGAATGGATGAGAGGAAGTGAAATAAGACATGGGTACAGGAAACTTCTAAGGTCTAAATACAGGAGAAGCATTTCTAATCAAGAGGTGAGGAAAAAATCGAGAATAAATTGAAAGGGAAGCACAGTCTAAACAATTTTTAATAGAAAAGTAAAGATTCAGTGAGGCACTTTGTAAAGACAGAGCTGATCAAGAAAACAGCAAGCCTGAGGGTGGTAACTAAAAGCACCACTGTCAATTGCAGACAACAGAAAAACTACCATCAATTTGTTGAAAACATACAAGGAATGCAGGCTATAAAGGACTACCAGTTTAACTGAGTGGCTAATCTCCCTTCTAAATCTCGGAAATCTGTAACTGCTTGCCATTTTAACTGTCATAGTTTAGAGGGGTTTTTTGCCTTTAACTGAACTTGATGATTCACCATGCATGCTTGTGTTTTGAACATCTTAAAACAGATAGTTAAAGGAGGGTGGCTTGAAAGACTAAGAGAGGACACATGCATTGACTTCAATGTTTAAGTAAACAGAAATTTTCTACAGTGCAACTTATCTCCTCTTGACTGTTTCCTTCTCTCCAAAGTAAACTTGAGCATATTTGGTCTTGTAGAGGATGACAATACTCATAAAACCTAGACATGCTCTGCAGAGCAAAAATATTTGTGGCAGCAAACAGGAGGTTTGGAAGATGGACACAGGCAAAGGAAACCCTTGACATCTGCTCAGGGATGACATGGCAGCTGCACACTGCAACGTGCTGTTCAAGCTGGCCTGGAACAATCAAACTCCCACGAATTTCTCGGGGACTAGGGAGTGTGTTGCTTCTGTGTAGTCCCTGCTTAATGTGGGAAAAAAGTGTAGGTGTTTTGCATTTTGGGGATGGGTGAGTTGTATAAGAGGGCAGAGTAAGGAATAAGTAAGACCCTTGGATAAAAGGCATTATTTGTTATTAAAAATAAATTGACATAATGCATCTTAATGTTATCTTCACTTTCAATAATTTGAAAATCAAAGGGACTTTTGAGACTCATCACCACAAGCGATGACTGTGCCTTGTGTCAGTTTCCTACATGATGTGGATTTTGGCAAAGTCTGTCTCTCCTGACGTGGAAGAGACCCTCAAGTAGGTACACAGTGTCTAGTTACCTTTTCTCACAGCTTCATACCTGTGATGGAAGCAGTGCTTACTCTTGCCACAAGGCTCCAAAAACCAATGCAGCTGTTGTCCCTGGGAGATGAGGGCCATCATCAGCGTTAACCCAGCTCTTCGGTGTGGGCAACGCTTCCACTTTGTGGAAGCTTTCTCAGAAGAGACTGAGGGTGTGAAAGACCTTTAGCACTTTGTCACGGCAATTTAGGAGATTTTTTTGCTTCCTAAGCATTTCTGTAGGTGAGCATGCAGGCAGGGTAGCTTCATGCCTGAATTTCTGTTTTTTTTACCAACAGGTGGAAGCAGAGAACTCTTTAACTTCTGCAGGCTAAGGGCACAGGTTTTGCAGACATTTCCCCATCCTGATTTTGCTGTCTTTAAACCTAATACTAGCTTCTAGTCTTGACGATTATGCCTCACAGTAATTGAAAATGCAAGCTAGGAGTATACTAGTTGCAGAAGAAGAGCAAATTACCACCTCTATAGATATAAATAGAAGGAGTTCATAGCTAAAACCCAGATTAATGCAGTTCTTTAAAGTACTGTGTCATAACCTAAATTAGCACAAAAAGACAAACCAAATCATCTGTAATGGATATTTTAAAAAATATTTCATAACCAGCCTTTGTTTTAGTACAGGATCAAGGTTTGGGTTCTGAACAGGCTGCGAGGGATTTACAATTGTCCACAAAAAGAATGACAACTGTACAAGATTGAAGTAGCAATCCCTAATCTTTTGTTTTTCAATTCAGCTTCAGCTGGAAACACCATCACTTGGCTTTAGATTTTTTTCCCTCTTAATGTGACAGTCACTTTTTTATTTGGGCCTAAGGAAGAGGATGTTTTGAGGTTTTAATTTTTCTTTTATCCACAGACATAAAGAGGCTCTTACATAGAGAAGAAAAATGTGTCCAGAGCTATTGAACACAGAGACACTACCCATAGCTCACAACATCCCTGGGCCGTAGGTCACCAGCAGATGCTTGTGTACACAGGGGCAGTGTCGGCTTTTGGATGTCCCGCTGTTGTTCACCATCTTCCCTTGCCCAGTGCTGGAGACTGTGATGGCAGGGGTGGACTTTTGGCCTGAGCTTCTATGGGTCCTTCTGACCAGACATAACTGTGAAATTGAGAATAGAAATAGCAGATAGATAACTAAATCTTCCCTTTCTCTCTATTTCATGTGGACAGGTAATTCACTTCTGTAATGCCTTTTGCCAACTGATATTGAAGGAATTTATTTTATATGAATGTTGTTTGATTATTAATGATTTTTGGCTAGAAAAAGAAATTATGTATGTTCAACCAAGCTTACAGACTAAATATTTAGTGTTGCTTTAGGTTTTAGGATCCAGGTAAAGTAGAAATTCTGCTTTTGTAGCTAATATTAACATCCTGTTATAAAACAAATGAAACAAAATCTGAATATAAAAAAAAATGACACTGTCAATAATTAAGCATATCCGTCAATTTGCTGCTTCTTTTTACTCTAGATAGTTGCATGTTCAAGTTCTTGAAAGATCTGGCAGACTGGAAGGTAGATAAAAGATATATGATGGAAATCTTATATCCACTAGAGAGTAAATGAACCTTGTCCTTATCCTTTCTTACATATACTTAATTCTTTTCATCGTCAGGCAGGAGTTACAAAGTGGTTTTTTTCCTAATGTGACCTTTGCATGTTAAATTATGCAAAAATGTATTCTGAAACCTGAAGAACTGATCAAAGCAAGAAAGAAACCTGGGGGTCAAGGCAGATAAGTTCGTTCAAGAAAACATTGTGATTTTCCCTGAACCAAATATATAACAGATGTAACAAGAATGGGAAATGAAGCTGATTAAATGAAAACTGAATGTCAGACATCACTACTTTGATAAACATAGAATGATGGATAATTTTCCCAAGCTTAGTCTATATTTCAGTTGAATTGATTCTTGTTAAGATTTGAAAGTTCTATTCTATTTTTTCCATTATTATTCTTTTCATAGATATCCATATTACTCTATTACGAGAACAAAATCAGAAATGCTTAAAAAAACTGTCAAACCACTGAACTCTATTCAGCTCAGCTGTAATTAGACAACAGAGAACCTCAGACTCTGAGGAACCTTGATTTGTGATAAAAAAGGAAGGAAGAAGGTATCTTTTCATGATCAATAAGATTAAAAAAAAACCCCAAACTGCTAGGAAAACAATGCATGGTTTGGAAAGTCAAACTGCACAAAACCTTGATATTCAAAGCTGATAAAAACATCCTTCTTTTTAAAAGTATTGTTCTAATGTGGTTTTGTTTAACTCTGGTTCTGGGAAATTGGACAGAATAGAAATACATGCATCATGGTGTTAGAAAAGAGCTGCAGCTTTGTCTAGAACAGCACATGTCAAAACCTGTTATTTCCAGATCATGAAACTCCTAAATATTCTGACCTTTTCATCCAGGGTTTACCAGCAAAGTTTGGGCATGTCCCGTTTGCCTAACAGCCAGACAAATTTTGCCAAATCACACCCTGCTGCTTTGCCTCAGAGGAAGGTCTCTATGCATCTGTAGGATTGTGGGACAAAAACCGGCACTTGTGGTTTAATAGTTAAACAGGTGACTACATCAGCACCGAGATGTGTTTTGACTCCAGGTAAAATTGCTGTTCAGTGGAAATGGTTCTTTAGCAATGCAGGCACATACTGTAATTAACAGTAATGAGTACATAAAATAGGAACCCTTGCCTTTCCCTTTGTTGTGAGAATGGAGTTTGGGGCCTTTCAGAGAAGCTACCATTAAATTTTATGAATTTGGGGAATAATGGCACGTTAGAAATAGCCTTTATATACTAAGCAACAAACAAATGTGCATTAACAGTTGCTGGCCAAAAAGGTTGGAGAAAATAAACACTACCCTAGTTTTACAAGTGGGACTGAAATGCACAGTCTTGCCTAAGGCTATACACTGATTCTGTGGTAGACACAGCTCTTCCAGTCCAGTGCTTTAATTACAGGAACAAATCTTCATTTCATCAAGTGTGGGTTCACCTGAATCTCTCAGGAAAGCAGCAACGGTTTGATAGAAATGTTAAGATGCTTCAGCTTTCTGATATTGCTTTTCTCTGGTAGTCATGCAATCTCCGAAGTGCAGCTTTTTTTCATTTACTTTTGGTCAGTTTTTACATGATGTATAAATAAAAATTTAAAACCCGTGAACTCTTTTATCTTACTCAAGAGAGGAGTCCTATGGCTGTTCCTTTGTTTAGGCTGGTACTTAGCTAAAGTGAAGACATAACCAGCTGCAGAGAATAACCAAGAGAAGCTGGTACAGGTCACGTTACAAATAAAACCTTACTCAGTGTTATGCAGTGAGATTTTTCACTGAGTCTATAGGTTAGAAAATACTAGTATCTCCTTTCCTTGTCTTTTGAAGAGGACGCTTGTTAGTTAAGTCTCTGTGTGCTATTCTGATTATTTTCTTGTTTGTGGATTTGTCTCACACTTCAGTCTCTTAAATGCATGCTTCTTGAAACAATATTCAGCTGTGACAGATATGTTATACGGTATTCTGAAGCCATTTTATTGCTGGGAGAGTTAGAATTGTTTGGACACTGAACCACCAATATTTGTCTACAAACATTAGTACTTCAGTGACAAATCAGCCTACACAGCATTTTCTCAAGATGCTCAGAATCACAAGTTCAGTCATCTAACTTTTATGTCGAAGAGAATAACATTCTTTTGGAAGGCTTTGCCATGTACAGAGTACTGGACTGGACAACTGAAAGCTTAATTAAGATTACTAAATCAAGCAAAAAGAAAGAAAATCCAGGGAAATAATTACTCTCTTGCAATTAAAACATAGTGTGTTTTGCTGGACAAACATTTATTGAAGAGTTAGAAAATGCAATTATATAATATCAACTGGGAATATTAATAGAGGGAAAGATTCAATAAAGCAGATGGCGTAATGCAGTAACTTGTGCATCACTGTGATTACACCTGAAGCACCAGTTGAAGCCAGAGATTGTCTGTATTCCTTAGTTTTACAGAGGTACTTTCATGTTTGTGACCATCCCTTGAATACCTAGTATTAGTTCTGCATTCTTTGTCAGGAGAAGACCCTGTGGTTGATCATGGTATTGTAACAGTGAATTTGCCAACATTGTTTGCAAGCCAAGACTACGTCTTTGCATACTACCTTCTTATAGGATACCATGATGTCTTTTGGAGCCATAAGATCATATTCTTTTTTATCTAAGAAAATTGCATATATCTTTTTTTAAAAAAAAATCACTTTTCTGTCACAAAAGAGGACAGATTAACAGTTTGCAAAAAATGATTGGGTAGCAAAAGATTTGCTATTTTTTAAGACATGGTAAAAACCTTGATTTAGTTGTGCACTGAGAGTTTGCTGGAAGTGTTACCAGAAAGCAGCAAAATAATTCACTATCTAAAACTTTAGTCTGGAATTTTAGACAGTGGGCATTCTGTATTGCAGTGCGGGACGCACAGGGGATAGCTCTGCCAAAATATCCATACCAAAAAGACACAATTACTAAGCATTTGTGCTATGTTAACATATATATTTATTACATTTCCAAGAAATGCATATCATACACATGGTTTTTCCGAGAACTCATTAGGATATGTTAACATCCTTCGCGCACGTTTGTTGGCATCTCTCGATGATCGTCAGGGGTCTTCAGATGAAGGCTCGTGCTCTTCATCATCTTGAAGCCTCCTTATCTCTGTAGTTTGCATACCTGCTCTCCCAAGGCTGAGCCGTCTAATGGGATGCACCCACGAGTGCTGAGGGAGCTGGCGGATGTCATTGCTGAGCCACTCTCCATCATCTTTGAGAGGTCCTGGAGGACAGGAGAGGTGCCCGAGGACTGGAGAAAGACCAATGTGACTCCAATCTTCAAAAAGGGCAAGAAGGAGGACCCAGGGAACTACAGTCCGGTCGGCCTCACCTCCATCCCGGGAAAGGTGATGGAACAGCTCATGCTGGAGGTCATCATCAAGCAAGTGGAAGAAAAGAAGGTTATCAGGAGTAGTCAGCATGGATTCACCAAGGGGAAATCATGCCTGACCAATCTGATAGCTTTCTACGATGGCATGACTGGCTGGGTAGATGAGGGGAGAGCCGTGGGTGTTGTCTACCTCGACTTCAGCAAGGATTTCCACACAGTCTCCCATAACATCCTCACAGGCAAGCTCAGGAAGTGTGGGTTGGATGAGTGGACAGTGAGATGGATAGAGAACTGGCTGAATGGCAGAACTCAGAGGGTTGTCATCAGCGGCGCTGAGTCTAGTTGGAGGCCAGTAACTAGTGGTGTCCCTCAGGGGTCAGTACTGGGCCCAGTCTTGTTTAACTAACTTCTTCATCAATGACCTGGATGAAAAGTTAGAATGTACCCTCAGCAAGTTTGCTGATGACACCAAACTGGGAGGAGTGGTGGATACACTGGAAGGCTGTGCTGCCATTCAGCGTGACCTGGACAGGCTGGAAAGCTGGGCAAAGAGGAACCTGATGAGGTTCAACAAGGGCAAGTGCAGGGTCCTGCACCTGGGGAGGAACAACCCCATGCATCAGTACAGGCTAGGGGCGGACCTGCTGGAGTTCAGCTCTGTGGAGAGGGAATGCTGGTGGATGACAGGTTGACCATGAGGCAGCAGTGTGCCCTGGCTGCCAAGAAGGCTAATGGGATCCTGAAGTGCATGAAGAAGAGTGTGGCCAGTAGGTCGAGGGAGGTTCTTCTTCCCCTCTACACTGCCCTAGTGAGGCCCCATCAGGAGTATTGTGTCCAGTTCTGGGCTCTCCACTTCAAGAAAGAAGAACATTTTGCAATGCATACTTACACTGATTTAGGGTTTGTTTTCTCTCAGCTGCAAGTTATGAGGGGGACCTTCAGTTAGTCATAGGATTTACTATACTATACTACCTCTACATGGTGGTACTATACTATACTACACTATACTCTACTATACCATACCATACCAAACCATACCATACCATACTGTACTATACCACTATACTGTGGTAGCAGCACGATGAAATGCAATCAGATATTACTAGTAGGAAAAGTGCAGGATAAATTCCTTTCATTTTAAATAATGCCACTGAGTAATCAATGAAGTCATCATGAACAGTAGTGTTGCTTTGGGACAATTTTCCAGCATTTCATTGTGTGAAAATGGTTCTTTGTCAAAGGATTTAGTGCTGATTTTTATTCCAGACTTACCAAAATTTCCATTTGAATAAGAAATTTTAAGCACCTAATCAGGCTTTCTTGTGAAAGAAGGAGACGGGAACTAAAGTGTGACTGTCCTTCAGAAATAACAAACAAGTAGAGCGGAGGCTGTATGCACTTAGACTTGGTCTTCTTGCATACCTGAGGCTTCAGAACAATTGGATAGTTAATGATCTGTGCCTCTTTAAAGTTGCTGAATATAATGAAATGCAGAATCTTTGTGGCTGATAGTTTTAGTTTCAATAAATCAAGTTTATATTTGGAAAGACAGGCCTAAGAATGTAGAACCGAAGGATTTGTGTGCCCCAAATGAGCGTACTCCCTCTGTGCTGACACTAGAGAGAAACCTCATCTTTGCTAGGTGTCGTCCAGATACTGAGTTGGTTACCTGACAGCGCTGAAACACTTTTGAAGTTTTGCCTTTTTATACTTCTTGCTCTGTATTGTATAGGTAGAGAATCATGAAAAAATGAGATGAAGGATATGTAGACTTATCTCTTTGCTTCCTCAGATTTAGAGTTCTGGTTCTTATGAATTTTACCATTAGTTTTTCTTGGAGTGAGGAAACCCTCCAGAGAAAATTTCTGCTTGTTCAGGCTCTTTCCTTGCGATTCTGGGTTTTGAGGTTTTTTTTCAGTTTACCAGACTGGCATTTTTTGGTAGAAGTATCACAGGGAAAAAACACCTTGTCAGGCTCTGCTGTGGTCTGTGATATAAATAGGTTAGCTGTTATGCATCTGTCCTCACCCCACCCTTGGCCCTTAAAATATTTCTGTACTTAGTAATTTATACCTAACACTTGTCATATGTCTTCCTTGTGTTACAAAGTGGTGTATTATGCTGTGTTAGCAGTAGGAAGAAAATAACAACAACACTGAAATGTTTAAATATCTGACAAACGGCTTTCTTCTTCCCTTTAAATAGACATAATACTTCTGAGTGCTACATATGATAATTTAACACCTTTCATGATTCTGAGGCAGTGTTTGTTAGATTGTACTTGTTACCTATGTAACTGCCTGACTTTTCTTCTAAAATAAGAAATGTATTTAATTTGCTGTAAGAAGAACTTCATTTTATTTCATATATTGTTTATTAAGTGAACTTGTTTTAAAGCTAAAGTGGCATCAGAGCTGTCTGTCATCTTCACTCTGACACATCAGTTTCTTATGTGTCAACATAGTTAATGTATGTGGAAAGCCAGCGTACCTCCTGAAGCATTTAGATGATGCTTTGCAGGGAAGTTGCCATAAATCCATGTAATTTTTCCAGCTTTCACTTCTTCAGTCAATTCCAGTATTCATTATCAGTTCACCTTTAATAGCACTACTTCAGTACTCTTTCTGCCTCTGTGCCCGTCCTGTCCCTTCACTTCGACATCAGCTCGGACCAGATAGGATAAGTGCACTACTTGTACATGATGTATGTTGTTCCACAAAACATATCAGTAAAATTTCAAATTTCAGCCCTTGGTGTTTAGAGAAAGACATGAGTCTTGCAGAGAGGTGGTCACTACAGAGTCCAGAATTGTTTCTGCAGCAGCTGCTCAGGGCAAACGCAACTGACCACATCGAACAGGAGCATATGGTTCTATTGTAAAGTCAACTGCAGTTTAAGCTCAGGTGTAAGAGACCTGAACTTAACTTTCCTCTGTCAAAGTGCCTGCAGGCCCTGCAGCACGTTGATTGAGAAGGCTTCAGCTGAGCACAACACGTAAAATCTTCTGTTACGGACTAACCAAAAAGGAATGGATGCATGTGGTGTGTGCTCTGTCAACCGGAGTGTCTCCCAGGGTCCTCTTTGCATCTGTCCAAATTCGAGTAATTAAGGCATTGCTAGCTATGCCAAGGCTGCAGGAAGAGCAATTATTTACTCTAGTTCTAGTTCCACTTGAAGTTGAAAAATGAGTGTTGTCAAGAGGTTTGTTTGCTCTCCTAGAACTGACCTTAGTAAAAGACAATTGCATGTCCTGCAAAGGTGAAAGACTGTGTACAAATTCAGCCTGCAGCAGTTCATGATTTGTTTCATTATGTCATCTCAGAATGCCTATTTATTGTTCACTCTTGTAAACTACACCATGTATTATTGTTCTCTTCATTTTGCTGTGTTTTATCTGCTGATAGTGTTGGAGAATGTCAACTATAATTGTAAAAACTTTCTTTGAGAAGATGTCATTGTAGTGCTAATAAAACTATCACTGCAATTTCAGCACTAAACACCCTTAATTTTCTTCCTGAAAAGTCTTTCTTGAGATTGTATTATTAACTCTGAGTAGCTGATGTGTTGGCACAGACTGCATACCCTTTCTAAAATACCTCTCCTGGTATCTATGTGTGTCCTGGTTTCTCTATGGAAACACCTACGGAAATAATGCAAAAGTTTTTGCAGCTATAATGTGGCAACTGTAGAAGAGATTTGACCCTCCCCTTTGAGAAAGTATTAGCAGAGTTGGAGAAATATTCACCAGAGGTATTCTGGAGCCAAATGTTTGTTGGCAATGTCTAACCTCCATATCAAATCGGTCTGAGCTGAACACACTCTTGGCCAAGCACTGTTTATGTCAAACTCTCTTTTTGTCCCATCAAACTTCCACAAACCAATTGCAATTTCCTCAAATAGATTGAGTTTATTAAACATACTTTCCACAGCTCTTTAATTTCTCCATTTTCCTATAGATTATCAACAGCACACTGTCTGCTATGTCTTATCTAGGCAAGGTATTTGTTATTCTAATCTTGAAATTCAAGCAAACAGGTCATCAAGTTTCGTAAGACCTGTACCCTTTGATTAGAAGAACTGGTAGTACTGAAAGAACTCAAATTCTAGCAGGTTTCAGAGGATGATGATTTAATTACATCTGAGAATGAGGACATAATTCACATGAACTGGTTTAACATACATGCTGTGGGAGCTGAATAGTACAACTTGAAAAGTAAGAAGCAGCAGCAGCAGAAAAGCACTGTGTGTGCGTGTGCCCACATACGTGCCCACATTATGTTGTTACAAAAATCCTTCCAGTTCAATGAGTATCTTACCTCACTTCACGAACACAAGTCTTCAGTTTCACTTTATGAATCTATACGATTAGACAGTATATTAGCTATATGAGCAACTTACACGCCAGAGAAATATTTGTATTGCGAGGCACCAAGTGCTAAGAAATGTCAAAAGAAAGCATTTGAAGGTTGTTTGGGACAACTTTCCCTTTTTCTTCTTCAGCCCGAAAATGTTGTTTGATCTGAGCCAAGAGCTAACCATGCTTTTCTACCTACCTGAAGCCTTTCTACTTCATATCAAAAGAAACAGATAAAGCAGGCAACTGTACTCGGTACAGCTAGATACAGCTAGCTGTACTAGATACAGTGACGTATTCGTTATATATTGGAAGCAGTGCTGTACTAATAAATCACAGTCAGCTGTGACCTCTAGACAAATTTTTAAACTTCTGTCTGGAGCACCACCCCTCTCAGCAGTGTGTTTCACTCTGCCTTGCTGGCAGCATGCATGCATGTGTGCGTTTTGTGTGTATATAAAACGTACTTGGAGGATAACAACGGCCAAGCTGGTTAATACCATGTGGAAAAGGCAGATTTGCTAAAGGAGTTCTCCTGTGTAAAATGCCTCAGTCAACTGTTTTTGCCTCAGGCTCTGTTAGTGTCCACTGCCACAGTGACCTTGCAGATGATCACGAACATCACACAAACCAGCAATATGGCAACACTAATGTGTCACAAAATAGAAACTGCCACCATAACAGTAAGTTAGTAGTTACTTACGAACTGCACAGGAGAAAAAAGATTTGTTGTTACTTCCTTCATACTTGCCAAAAATCAATTGAAATAGCTGTAATACACAGGCTCTACAAGATAAAATGAGGTAAAAGACCTCTTATGTTGAAGGATGGGTACCTTTTAGGGAAAAATGCTGAAAATTACATGTGATTTATGTAGCTTTGCTATGTATAGCAGCATAAACTTTTCATTTCTATGTACAGTCAAGAAATTGTCAGTCAATTTAAAGCCAAACAAAAAAAATGAAAAACTGGTTGATTTTTATAGTGAAGATACATATTTATATGCATGTGTAATCAAGTATGTATTATGACACTATATAATATAGGAAGCACAGAACTTCTCTTCCTTCAGAAATTGCTGGTCTTTCTCTGTTCCTGTGCCTGATTTTGGGATCCAAAATTCTTAGCAGCAGACTGATAATGATATATGAGAATTAGATTATTTCCAATAATCTTTGAGGTGATGAAAACACATTTCTACAGAGGTGCGTATGTATGTGTACACATACAGACAGTCTCTGCGATCAGGTCAGCAAAGGACTAACTCATGCAATGCATGCAAAGTCGTAGTTAAGTTTCCTTTAATAACTTGACCTTTTTTATGGTATAAAACAATTTAACTCCCTGGAAGTCAATGACCACATAATCCAGAAAATTAACCATGTTTTGTGTAGAATTACACAGAAAATATTCTACATAAAACACTTCCTAAATGGTATCTTTGCTAGCTCTATCTCTCATCAGGTCTTGTGGTATTTTCCATAAGGATGGTTTCTGTATCCTGGATGATGTATAAATGTGAGAAACTTCCTGGTCCCAAATTAAATACAACAAGAGCCACCAATCCACTAAAGAATGCAGTGTGAGAAAAAGGTAGAGACGAAAAAGGAATTTTTAAAAAGTCTTATTAAGGCAGGATGGTGGTGTAAACACCAGCTTGGACTACAGCTTGCAGCCTCCTATTTAGTATAATTTTTATTTTTTCATGATGTAGTAGGTGTTGTGGTTTCATAGCAGTCGGTTTTACAGTCCAGCAACAGTTTCTCTTGACCACTGTACTAAGTACTATTAACTTTACTGTGGCATTCCAAAATTCTTTTACATACAAGGTTTTGTAGAAAAGGTGTTGATGGAATGAAAAAGAAAATCATTGAACTAAACTGTACTTCGTAGATAATGATTTTTAAATCTTTCTGTTCTGGGGGAAAAATAACCACAAGTTATGCAGAGATGAACTGGAGTATAAAAGTAAGACACAAAAGATCTGGGAACAGACTGTCCCAACAGAACTTCTGTAGGTCTGTGCAAACCCCTGCTCTGTCAGAACAGCTTCTGAGGATATTGTATGTGACTTCGAAGACACCACCTCCTGTTTTAATCCTACCTCACACCTAACTTAAACATCCCAGTTTCGACACTCTTCTTCTTATCTCCATAGATTGAGATAGCAATTTCTCTCAAGCAGGTCAGCTCTGAGCAAAAAGTTTTCTGTTTTTAAAAAAACAAATTATTTCGGATTTTGAGAAGAATGCTTCATTCCTTTGCTGATGAGATAATGCTTCAATTAAATTAGAAAGCACTTTCTTAACTGTAATATCCTAGATAAAGCAGTCCCTCATGAAAGACAAGAAATGAATTCTTCATATTACATTTCATTTTTCTACAGCTAGATGCAAACTCTGAATAAAAGAATAAAAGTACAGGTATGGGAAATCAACTAAAAATAAAAATTTTTTTTAAAGAATCTGTCAAAATATCTGCCTTCAAGTGATCACTTTTGCTTTTAAATCATGTCCACTTTCCAACAATAAAATTCATCAAATCTCAGCTATCGTTGAGCATCCAAGTTGTAGATCAGTTGCGTTGTAAGAAAAGATATTTCAGGTGTATGTTTGAGATAGCTCGGATCTGGAAGAGAATTTGCTGATTTTGTATGATGCAGTCTGAATTGACTCAGACTTGTCCTAACTCATTTGCCTCCTGCTTTTCTATTATGATCTCATTTTACTTGCTGGAAAAGATAAAAGAATGTAGATTGTTAACAGTGTATGTCAGTCAGACTAGACCATTCCTTTAGATTTGCATCTGTTTTGCAGGCTACACCTACTAGTTTTAGTGCGTTTACAGTCTCATAAACCATAAAGCCTAATTTTATATAGGCAATTTCTGTTCTTAGAACAGAAGCTGTTAAATTCCATGGCTCTTCCATATTCCAGTCTTATTCACTTATTCATCTCCTTAGGGACAATATATATCCATAATATACCCTCAACGAAACTTCATCAGGAGTCAGATGTTTCACAAAAGCTGTGTGTCCTGGGTTTGGCCAGGACAGGGTTAATTTTCACCAGACTCCAGGAAGGGGCACAGCCGGGGGGTGGGGGCTGACCCCACCTGGCCAAACAGAGCCCGGTATTCCATACCATGTGACGTCACGCTGGGTTCCGGTGGGGGGGGAGCGGCGCGGCGGGAACGCACTCGCGGCTTGGGCGGGCGCAGCGCCGGTCCGGTTTCGGGAGAGCGGCTGTTGTACGGTTCGTGGTTGTGTTTTCTCCTTATTTGTATCGTTGTTGTTCCTGTTTTCCCTCTGTTTGCTGTTCTGTTAAACTGCCCTTATCCCGACCCACCAGTTTCTGCCTCTTTCTTTCCATTCTCCTCCGCACGCCGGCGGGGGGAGGGGCGGCCGCGTGGCGCTTTTGTTGCCGGCGGCAGCCGAAACCAAAACATTAAATTGGCGCCCAGACGTGGAGCGGGGATAACGGCAGGGCTGAGCAGCGGGTGTTAAAACTGTTTTCTTAGATTTTGTTAAATTTTGTTATAGGCATTTTACTGTGTTAGTTAAAGTCGCCGGCAAAAATGTTTCTGACTTTGATCAAATATCTGTGCTACGTAAATCCTTACTTCCTGTATGTGTTTGCGGCCGTGCTGTTTGTTACCTCGGGAAAAAAGATCAGGATGATGATTTTGCTGTACTGTACGATATCGACTTATGATATGATAACATCACTGTGCATGAAATTAGTCTTGTATTTGCATGCGGCACTGCGGTCATTTCCGTACCTCGGATCCTATGTCTTAGATTTTGTTAATAATCAAACCCAGTCTGTGGGGAAAGCCGAAGGGGATACCTTCCCCCACTCTTTCGCCCCCCCCCTCTCCCTCAGGCTGGTCCTAACTGCTTTTGAGAATTTCGAGTACCCCTGGGATGCTCAGGGCAGCACTCTCCTTTTGTTATGCCTCTTGAATGGGTTGCAGGTTTTGTTTAGGGTTAAGCAAGTCGTTAAGAACATCGTGCAGAGACCTGCCCCGGGGCCGGATAGCTGTGAGTGGCTGGGTGTGTGGGACAGCATGGGCAGGTGTCTAGAGCAGTGGGCACCCCCGGTGTGTTTTAAACTCACCCCTGAACAAATACAGAAACCGGACAAACTAGTAAAATATCTGAAAAAAGTGTGCTGCCACCCTGGGAACTCCAGAGAGACACAGATCACCACAATGTGCTGGGGTCTGGCCCACGCCTACCGAGCCCTGTTCAACACTGTTCAGTGCCTTAAAGGGGAAAGGGGGGGGAATGAAGCAGCAGGCACTGCAGCTGGCGCTGCCCCCCCAGCCGGCCCTGCAGCCCCTCCAGCCCAGCAGGCAGTCACAGCCCCCCAGACTGGCACCGCCGCTGCCACAGCTGCAGGGCCTGCCTCGGTTTCCCCAGCGGGCACAGCAGCTGCTCCAGCCCCAGCTCCAGCCGCAGGCACAGTGACTGAGCCCAATGACCAACCTGTGCAGGTAGCAGTCGCCCCCGTAAAACTAAAGAAAGACGCAAAGAGAGCAGATCGCTCTGGGAGGGATGACGATGAGCCAGGGTCATCACGGGAGATAGAGACAGAGATCATCACCCGGTCCCTGTCCCTGGGCGAGCTGCGAGACATGCGCAAAGATTTCAGCCGCCGCCCAGGCGAGCACATTGCCACCTGGCTGCTGCGGTGCTGGGATAACGGGGCCAGCAGCTTGGAATTAGAGGGCAAGGAAGCCAAGCAGCTGGGATCCCTGGCCAGGGATGGGGGCATTGACAAGGCCATTGGGAAAAAGGAACAAGTCCTCAGCCTCTGGAGGAGACTTCTGTCAGGCGTGAGGGAGAGATACCCCTTCAGTGACGATTTTGTATGCTATCCTGGCAAGTGGACCAATATGGAAAGGGGTATTCAGTACTTGAGGGAATTAGCTGTGCGGGAGCTGGTTTACTGTGACACAGACGATGAGCAGGTACCCACAGACCCAGATGAACTCCAGTGCTCACAATCCATGTGGAGGAAGTTTGTGCGGAGCGCACCCTCCTCGCATGCCAACTCACTGGCAGTTGTAAACTGGAAAGGTAAAGACACACCAACAGTGGACGAGGTGGCTGTCAGACTCCGCCAATATGAGGAAAGTCTCTCTTCCTCCCTTGTCTCAGCTGTAAATAAATTGTCCCAGAAGGTCCAGCGACTCGAACAGAGTATGTCCTACTCCCCACCTGTACGGGCCAGTGTCTCAGCTATTAGGGGCAAGCGTTTCTCTGCTCAGGAGAGGGAATACAGAGGCTATACACCCCGGGGCACCCTGTGGTTCTACTTGCGTGACCACGGAGAGGACATGAGGAAGTGGGATGGAAAACCCACCTCAAGTCTAGAGGCCCGAGTACGTGAGTTGCGAGGTAAAACAATCACCAAAGGGGATTCTGTTAGGAAAAGTGCCGCTCCAGTTTCCAAAAGCCAGCTCTCCAGACCAGGTAGAAAGTTTGACCTTGATTCTGATCCTCTGGAGGGGACCTCCAAGTCATTTTTACAGCAGGTGAGCAGCAATTTCTCTGACGAGGATTAGAGGGGCCCTGCCTCCAGCCAGGTGGAGGAAAGGGACAACCGTGTCTATTGGACGGTGTGGATTCGGTGGCCTGGCACGTCAGATCCACAAGAGTATAAAGCTCTAGTGGACACTGGTGCACAGTGTACTTTAATGCCATCAGAGTTCAAAGGGTCAGAGTCCATTTGCATTTCGGGAGTGACAGGGGGGTCCCAAGAGCTGAGTCTACTGGAGGCTGAAGTGAGCCTCACTGGGCAGGACTGGCAGAAGCACCCCATTGTAACTGGCCCCGAGGCTCCGTGCATCCTTGGGATAGACTATCTTAGGAGAGGCTATTTCAAGGACCCAAAGGGGTATCGGTGGGCTTTTGGCATAGCTGCTGTGGAGACGGAAGAAATTAAACAGCTGTCCATTTTGCCTGGTCTCTCGGAGGATCCTTCCGTTGTGGGGTTGCTGAGGGTTGAAGAACAACAGGTACCCATCGCAACCACAACGGTGCACCGGCGACAGTATCGTACCAACCGAGACTCCCTTCTCCCCATTCATCAGCTGATCCGCCAGCTGGAGAGTCAAGGAGTGATCAGCAAAACTCGCTCACCCTTTAATAGTCCCATATGGCCAGTGAGAAAATCTACTGGAGAGTGGAGACTGACAATAGACTACCGTGGCCTGAATGAAGTCACACCACCGCTGAGTGCTGCTGTGCCAGACATGCTAGAACTTCAATATCAGCTGGAGTCAAAGGCAGCCAAGTGGTATGCTACAATTGACATCGCTAATGCATTCTTCTCCATCCCTTTGGCAGCAGAGTGCAGGCCACAGTTTGCTTTCACCTGGAGGGGCATCCAGTACACCTGGAATCGACTGCCCCAGGGGTGGAAACACAGTCCCACCATTTGCCATGGACTAATCCAGACTGCACTGGAAAAGGGTGAAGCCCCAGAACATCTGCAGTACATCGATGACATCATTATATGGGGCGACACAGCGGAGGAAGTTTTTGAGAAAGGGGAGAAAATAGTTCAAATCCTTCTGAAAGCCGGTTTCGCCATTAAGCGAAGTAAAGTCAAGGGACCTGCGCAAGAGATCCAGTTTTTGGGAATAAAATGGCAGGATGGGCGCCGTCAAATCCCATTGGATGTCATCAACAAAATAGCAGCTATGTCTCCACCAACCAGCAAAAAGGAAGCACAGGCCTTCCTGGGTGTTGTGGGTTTTTGGAGGATGCACATCCCAAATTACAGCCAAATTGTGAGTCCTCTGTACCACGTGACCCGGAAGAAGAATGATTTTGAATGGGGCCCTGAGCAACGACAGGCATTTGAACAGATTAAACGGGAGATAGTTCATGCCGTAGCCCTTGGTCCAGTCCGGTCAGGGCAAGATGTTAAAAACGTGCTCTACACCGCAGCCGGGGAGAATGGCCCAACCTGGAGTCTCTGGCAGAAAGCACCAGGGGAGACTCGAGGTCGACCCCTGGGGTTCTGGAGCCGGGGATACAAAGGATCCGAGGCCCGCTATACTCCCACTGAAAAAGAGATTCTGGCAGCATATGAAGGCGTTCGAGCTGCTTCAGAAGTGGTCGGCACTGAAGCACAGCTCCTCCTAGCTCCACGATTGCCGGTCCTGGGCTGGATGTTCAAAGAGAGGGTCCCTTCTACGCATCATGCCACCGATGCTACGTGGAGTAAGTGGGTCGCTCTGATCACCCAGCGCGCCCGAATGGGAAACCCCAGTCGCCCAGGAATTCTGGAGGTCATCATGGACTGGCCAGAAGGCAAAGATTTTGGAGCATCGCCAGAGGAGGAGGTGACACGTGCTGAAGAGGCCCCACTGTATAACCAGCTGCCAGAAGATAAGAAAGAGTATGCCCTGTTCACGGATGGGTCCTGTCGCATTGTGGGGAAGCAGCGGAGGTGGAAGGCTGCTGTATGGAGCCCTACACGACAAGTTGCGGAAACTGCTGAGGGAGAAGGTGAGTCCAGCCAGTTTGCAGAGGTGAAAGCCATCCAGCTGGCTTTAGACATTGCCAGTCGAGAGAAGTGGCCAGTGCTCTATCTTTACACCGACTCTTGGATGGTGGCCAATGCCTTGTGGGGGTGGCTGCAGCAATGGAAGAAGAACAACTGGCAGCGCAGAGGCAAACCTATCTGGGCTGCCCCATTGTGGCAAGATATTGCTGCCCGGCTAGAGCAGTTGGCTGTAAAAGTCCGTCACGTGGACGCCCACGTCCCTAAGAGTCGGGCCACTGAAGAACATCAAAACAACCACCAGGTAGATCAGGCTGCTAAGATTGAAGTGGCTCAGGTGGATCTGGACTGGCAACATAAGGGTGAACTCTTTATAGCTCGGTGGGCCCATGACACCTCGGGCCACCAAGGAAGAGACGCGACATACAGATGGGCTCGTGACCGAGGGGTGGACTTGACCATGGACACTATTGCACAGGTTATCCATGAATGTGAGACATGCGCTGCAATCAAGCAAGCCAAGCGGGTAAAGCCTCAGTGGTATGGAGGACGATGGCTAAAATATAAATATGGGGAGGCTTGGCAGATTGACTACATCACACTGCCACAAACCCGCCAAGGCAAGCGCTATGTACTCACAATGGTGGAGGCCACCACCGGATGGCTGGAAACCTACCCTGTGCCCCATGCCACCGCCCGGAATACCATCCTGGGCCTGGAAAAACAAGTCCTGTGGCGACATGGCACTCCCGAAAGAATCGAGTCGGACAACGGGACTCACTTTCGCAACAGCCTCATAGACACCTGGGCCAAAGAACACGGCATTGAGTGGGTGTATCACATCCCCTACCATGCACCAGCCTCGGGAAAGATCGAACGTTACAATGGGCTGCTAAAAACCACTTTGAGGGCAATGGGGGGTGGGACTTTCAAAAATTGGGATACCCATTTAGCAAAGGCCACCTGGTTGGTTAACACCAGAGGGTCCACCAACCGGGCTGGTCCTGCCCAGTCAAAACCTCAGCGCCCCGTAGAAGGGGATAAAGTCCCTGTAGTGCACATGCGGAACATGTTAGGGAAGACAGTTTGGGTTAGTCCTGCCTCGGGCAAAGGCAAGCCCGTCCGTGGGATTGCTTTTGCTCAAGGACCTGGGTGTACCTGGTGGGTAATGCGGAAGGATGGGGAAGTCCGATGTGTACCTCATGGGGATTTAATTTTGGGCGAGAATAGTCCATAAATAAATTGTATAAAGTTAGTTGTTAAATAACCCTGTCACTGTCTGTTATCACTGTTATAATTGTTATATTTTGTACCAGTAGTAGCATAGTAAGAATCGTCCAGATTAAAGAAGGATGGACTTTTTCGATGAAAACCTAGCAGAGCACAGCGATGATGGAACTGGACCTGGTTTTCAACAACTGGCATCCAGCAACTTCATCAAGATCAACATCTCCTGCAGACTGTGGGCATGGGCTGCACCAGATACATCAGCCGTGAGCTCCGGATGCAGCAAGTGACCGCCCATCACCACACATCACCTCTCCCGCCATGGAAGACCATTACGACAGATGGAGCCTGAAGTCATGGATTAAATGAACTCAACGGACACTTTAGAGTGATGATCCATAGATTAAAGGAATGATATCTGGAGACAGGAGAAGTGGTGGTGATCAACTGGACAATGGGGGACCTGGGCATGACGTAGATGGTATGGAATAAGGGGTGGATAATGTCCTGGGTTTGGCCAGGACAGGGTTAATTTTCACCAGACTCCAGGAAGGGGCACAGCCGGGGGGTGGGGGCTGACCCCACCTGGCCAAACAGAGCCCGGTATTCCATACCATGTGACGTCACGCTGGGTTCCGGTGGGGGGGGAGCGGCGCGGCGGGAACGCACTCGCGGCTTGGGCGGGCGCAGCGCCGGTCCGGTTTCGGGAGAGCGGCTGTTGTACGGTTCGTGGTTGTGTTTTCTCCTTATTTGTATCGTTGTTGTTCCTGTTTTCCCTCTGTTTGCTGTTCTGTTAAACTGCCCTTATCCCGACCCACCAGTTTCTGCCTCTTTCTTTCCATTCTCCTCCGCACGCCGGCGGGGGGAGGGGCGGCCGCGTGGCGCTTTTGTTGCCGGCGGCAGCCGAAACCAAAACACTGTGTTACAAGGTTTTTCTTGAATTCAAGTGTGACTTCATTGCTTTTGTCTAGAAGTGTACATGTGTGACAATAAGATATTATATAACTTAAATACTGTATCTACAATAACTGTAGAAAGCAAAGAGAAAAAAATATTATCAGCTTGTTTTCACTGTGTAACGTACAGCTCACCCCACAGTGTGAGAGAGCCGTGATATAGAAATGCTTGTGTAGCAAATTAATGCTATAAAATGGAAGATGGTCCATGGGAATTTGTTTCAGAATTAGAGCTATAAAGCTTTAATATTTTCACTTAGGTGGTGGATTGCTCTCCCACGTGTAATATTTTGGAGGATTAAAAGCTATCCAAGAAGATAAGAAATCTTGAAAGAAAAACGAATTACTATGGATGGAAAATAGAATGTTTCTTTTAATGAACTCTTCCACTTCTCAATAAAGAAATATGCTGATAGCTCTTCTGGGTGATATATTTCAACACTTTCATTTTATTACTACTCTTTACACAAAACAATGAAGCTCAGTAACACTTGGGTTTTCATCTCTGCCGAGTGATTTGGCAACATTACCAGAGGTACCTAAAATGTGTATAATTTTCAGGGAGGTTGATAGAGTACAGCTCATTTAGGCACTGGAGGCAGGAGCAGAATGCAGAAAAGCTTACACCAACAAGTTAGCTTTGTCTTATGATGTCCCTGCAGAAGCTGTTACTGAAGGAGCCTAGTTTTACTGCAAATTGCTCTTGCAGCTGAAATTAAAAGCATACCTTCTGAAGACAGTGGTTCAAACAGCATGAAGGAGATATGATGCAAAATATATATATACATATATACATATATATATACACACATATATATATACACACATATATCACTTCCTCAAAATTAGTTATCTGTATGTATGTACATATATTAGTAAAACCTTCTAAACGTGTTCCCTTTCTGCAGTAAGTACCAGTATATATATCTGAAGTGTTATAATGGCCCATTCAAGTGCTTTTGAGTCTGTGCCTGCAAACTGCTCTACTTAAATTCCTGCAAGGAACTAGCTGAAATTCCCTTGGGCAATTGCTTAGTATTTTGTGTTTGCAGTGCAAATCTTGGTGAACAAACTTTTAATGTTCAGGAGGAGGCTGTGAGTAGCATGTTGATCTCGTGGAGTTCCCACAGAATGGAGGGCCTATCCTCAGGTCAGAATTTCACATACTGTTTCCAGAAGGCCAAGTATGAATCTTGCGTATCTCAAAAGATGAAATCCTAAGGCGTAGCTAACAAGCTTTGGATTCTTTTGCCTTTCAGGCTCTTCCCTGCTTGTAGTCCAGCCCAGGACTGTTTAGACTCCTTTCCCTTGTGAAAGAAAGGATGTAAGCAACCACGTTCAGATTCCCACAGGCACACTTTGCACCATTTGACAAATATAACAAAGGTCAGAATCTGCACTCTTTGTAGGATCTGAATTATTCATTCTTCACACCTTGTGGCTGAAGTATACAGTGCATATGAGAGAACAGCTACTTCGCTACTGTCTTGTAAGTAAATGCAGAATGAGCATAATAAGCCAATAAATAGATTTTGAAGGGCTGAATAGCAGGTTTTCAAAGTTAGAATTCTGAATATATATGCCTATGGCATTTACAATATTTAACAATTTTGTGATGCTTCATTTATATATACTTATGACATATACATACGTGTCATATGCATATACAGTCAGAGGTCTAATCTTGAAAACCTGCTTTTTTCTTTGTATAAAAAGATAAATAAATATATATTTATACTGTTATTTTATATGTATGTATTTTAGGCTGTCTTACCACCAGTGCTTTGTCCTCTTTGTGTGAAGCAGCTCACTATAACCAAAATGATGATATGAGTACCTTCAGCATTTACCAAGGTATAGCATAGCCTTTTTTTCAGCTGAAAATATTCAGAAAAAATTACAGTTACTTTTAGCTGCTTTGAAACCGAAGGGTTTTTTAGGCTGTATGACTCAGTGAGAGGCAATTTTGCCTAGCTTCACACCAAAAGAGATACCACTTTTGCACATATGTTACATCTATGGCTATAGTTCCATGGTTTGTTTAAATACATGCAACTTTTTACCTCTGAGATCTTGAAGTGTTGTTTCATATATTTTAGTACCAAAATCAGGAAGACATTTATATTTAATCTACTGCAAAATTTTCCATAAAAGCATGATCATTTCCCATAGAGCAAAGGATATTTCATATAAATTGCTAGCTAGGAAGTTGAATATTCATGGATTAACTCTAACTGAAAAAATCTCCTTTTAAATTGATTAGACTCAGTTATTGGCTACAAAAATAACAATTCTTGATCCTGGAATTTCAGTGAAAGTATGAGAGTACTTCAGGCAAAGACCCGGATATAGGAACAGCATACTGGCCTGTCTAATCTCTTACCATGTTTAAAGCTTAGCTATAGCTATCTGATGTAGATCTGCAAAGAAAGCATTTGAAATGGCAACAAAGCTGAATGGATGCGAAATGGGCTGACCTCGAAAATCTCTGCTTAATCTTTACTTGGCTTTCATCAGCAAATCAATTCCTGTTATGCAATAAGCTTTAGAGTTTTCAGCTAGGATTTCATCTGGTGACTGCAAACATGCCATATGGGATAAAATGAGTATTTAGTGCGCAGTTCTCAGGCTGTACTATATATGTTACACTTATGGTTTCCTTTTTTATACTGACATACAGTACATATAGTTCTGATTCTGGTTTTTACAATAGGGGCTTTTGTCTCTTTTTTCATGTGTGTGTTCGTGTGTGTCCAGCAGTTTTTCTGTATTCCCCTTCTGGAGCACCCCCCCTGTATATTTTTGTATTTGCTTTTCTTTTCAATATTCAGAGCAACCTCACACCTGGTAAAAATCTAGTACAAAATAAAGCTTAAAAAAGTGAAGAAATCATTTTTAAATTAAAAAAATAGCAGACTTGTTCTTTCACTGTACTGTCCAATAACTATATAAAATATTCTGTAAATTATTTTCCAGCAGGTTTATATATACTGATTGTGATGGAAAGTTTAAAGATTATTTTCCTACTTGGTAGAATTGCTACTATTCCTTCTGCTAATGTGAGTTGTAGGTTTGCTTATTTACAGTTTTTGCTGTCTGTTGAGATAGTATAAAATCATAATTCTCAACTAAATTCGTGGCTGTATAACTAGACGTACGGCTTTTGATTACAGAAATCTGCCACCAGTATGATTCCACCCATTGACTTTGGCGGAATCAGTTCCCTATTATAGAAGCACTGTCTGTCAACACAAATACATACAGATGAGATGTATTTTTTAAATAGAAATATAGTACATAATAAAAGGCTAACAGCACTGAAAAAAGACATTGAGCAAAAGCATTATGAGATGCTAAGTTTTTGCTACACATCTAATAAACCGAAATTCCTCAGTTAAATCACAGCTGATGTTTGCAAAAATCTGTGTGATCTCGTACGTGTACAGCCAAAGGTATCTTTGATTCTTTCTCTGTCTCCAATTAGAAATGCTTTCAGGTTGTGTTATGTCTGATGTCAGGAAAATGGTTGTAACATTTTGTAAGACAATATTTCAAACAAATGTACAATTCAGAAAGCTTTTGATTGTTTGTGTCTGCATGTGGATGAACTTCTATTTAACACAAAATTATTTCGAACTGGTTTGTATCCTTAACACAAACAGCAGTCTTCAGTGTCAATTATCTCAAGTCAACAGGACCTGACACAACAAGACCATGAAAAAAACATTAAGACCTCACATAAATAGGTAGCAAGCCAGGTCCTCAGGACTGATATCTACAGAGGTTTTAACTGTGAGGTTATTTTCAGGATCAAATTCCTTGTAAAATAACAGGAATTTTTTTCAGACTTTCATCACTGCTCTGAATTTCCATAGCAGCGACATGGTTAACTTCTGCTGATATACACATGAGACAGCAGCACAACCAGTAGAATATGACCTTGTTCTTACAAGCCCTTCCACTTGCATTAGTACTGACAGAAGACACTACTAGCATTTTAAAAGTGGCAAATGATCAAAAGACTGCATAAGCAAAAATGACTTTCACTGCTTTTCATCTCAGAAAGCCAAATAACTGTTCAGAGAAACCCGTGTTTTGAGGACACTGAAGATTTTGCTCCAGTTTTCTCAATTCTCCCCACATCCCCAGATGTAGGGTCTCTTTAGTTTTTTAATAAGTACTAGAAGTAGGGCATATTCCTGAAAGCTTAGGAAAAAGGCTTCTGTTGTTGGAGGGACTGGAATTTGAGATGTCTGTTTCTGGACACTACTGGCCCTTTGGCATGTTGGTGCATCCAAGAACCAGCCCTTGGATATGAAAACTTCTGATGGATCAAAATTCTTTCTTAGGGAATATCTGAGAACTTAAGCAAAACAGAAAGAAAGGAAATTGCTTCTCCAGTATTTATTAAAAATTTCATGCCTAATATTGCATATGTAATTTTTCTGGTATTGCCCGATTTTCTTAATTATCTTTGAAGACTAAAATCTGCATTTAATTCTTAGTGTAATTTTTAAAGAGCATAATATACATTTTGGTTATTTTAGGTATAGTTGCTTAGACTTTCAGAGCAGTGTTAATAATATAAAGAACCCATGTATAAAATCTGGGTAAATGGCAAAAAGTCTAGGAATATGACAAGTGTACTCCAGATTAATAATGCATGTGCTCTGTGCGAGAGAAATTTGATGATCTCAGCTGGACAGCAATTCAGGAGAACTGCTAAGCTTTCAGCAAGCCACTAGCATGTGAAAATCAAAAGCCTTTTAGCACAAGAATATTAAATGTTTTTGTGGGAGCTCTGTATTTTTTATATATATATATACTGACTGGGCTGTACAGCACTGAGCTGATTTAGAAGACTACTGATTTTTAGTCCTCTTCATATTGACAACAACATCTGTAAGACCTTCCTCCTTTGTATTTTTAGTGTTCAAACAAACAAATAAAAACTTCTGTGCTATAGTAATAAAAAACAAACAACAGTTGGTCCTAGACAGCAGAAATAGTCCTTCCCCCCCCAGTGGCATGGGGAGGAAAAAAGGACAAAAGTGAAAACTTGTGGGCTGAGATAAATACAGCAGAGGAAAAACAGTAATAATAATACTAATGATAATACTAATGATGAAAATAATGACACTGCATTCCAAATTATACACAATGCAATTTTTCTAGCTACTCAATGACCAGTTTGCAGCCAGTCCCCCAGCAGTAATCACAGAACCCCAGAAAATTAATTTCATTGAATTCCTGAGAAAGTTCGAACTCTTGGACAAGAAATAATTTGAACCCACGGAGACAAAAAAGAAAAATAGCTCCCTGCCCTCTGGCCAGCCTCCATTCGGAAACTGAGCATGACATCCATGATACAGAATATTTCCATTGGCCAGCTTGTGATAGTTGTCTGGCTGTGCTCCGTCTCAGCTCCTGTATATCTTCTCATCAGCTGAATGTGAGAAACTGGAAAAAGTCCTTGATTTCATAGCAACAGCTGAAAACATCAGTGTTATCAACATTCTTCTTGTACTAAATCCAAAACACAGGAGCTACTGGGAGGGAAATTAACTCTATCCAAGGTGAAACCAGCAGAAAGATGATCACCTAGAAAGATACAATATGGTGTGTTTGTGACAATAACCTGTTGTGAGAACAATGAGTAAATTCAGTGTTGCGAGGCAGGAACGTTGCATCTTGTTCATACGCAGAAAACTCTTCCCAAAGAATACATCTGTGGATTGAGAAAGCGAACCTGAAGAGAAATGGAACACGAATTAGCTGAACCACTGCCTGGGGGTAGGGAACAACCCAGTCTTCTGCCTGTGGTTGTACTGCAGCTGCTGAAGGCAATGCTGTGGTGCCTTCCATCATATCCATAAGCCCTCCAAGTAAAATTAAGGCTTGGGAGGGACCCCAGAAATGCAGACTTCTTTATCACAGGAGCATCTTACACAAGTAAGGATGTCCATAGGCAGCAACAGTTAACTGGCACACAAAACCAGGGGATTTGTCCAATGAAATCTCATTGTGCAATGGTGCAGCAAGCACCATGATGGTTTTGGGGTAAGTAAGTGCAAGTTCCCTGTAAGCCCTAGATGAGAGTTTTTCAGTGGAGTTTGGCTGGATAAAGGCAGAACTGCTGAATGGACTGATTAGTTATAAACCAAGAAACAAATGAACAAAAAAAATTCCTAGCCAAGCCTGGCATCTTACTCCTGGGCAAGCACTGCTCAGGTCTGCAGAATGTCTCAGGTAGTATGAACAGGTACAAATTGGTATGTGCCAGATGGGATCCACATGTGACTTCCCTGCAGTTACAATTACTTGAACGTGCACACTCACAAGTTGGTAACACAATCAACTTCAAGCCTTGTAAGCTTGAGCTCGGAACCAACTTTAAACTGGCTGGAACACACTGTGCATGACACTGTCTGAACCTGCAGCTGGGGATGGCTTGCTATATCGCCTTGCACGAGTAGAAGGTAGATTTGTGCACAATTTCCAAGCATCTGGCCTGTATGTTCTTCTTGCTCGATGACCAATTATATCCTGAGCTCTTCCCATCATTCCCATGACTGGCAATCTGATGCTGGGATATTGATCTGAGCTCAGCCTCTCTGGTATCATAAGGTCATGCCATAGAAGTTTGGAAGAAAACACGTGCTCCCGGCTTCTGTATTCAGTGACCTCAGAGATACAATCCCATGTCTATAGTCCCAGCTAGTACATCATTTCTCCACACACAGACATACCCAAGATCACCGTTCTTCTTCCTCTGGTAATTGCCAGCTGCATCTGTAATGGGTGAAGAAGTCAGAGCCCGGAGAACATGAAGTTCCAGCAGAAAATCTCACAGAGCTCAAGATTTTGTGCAGCTGTTGGACCTCAGAGAGAAGTGTCATGAGAGAACGCCTGTGCAGAGTGCAGACTTAATCCGCACTACTTGTTAGTCATTCTGTTAACACTCTTACCCAGCCATTCCTATTCCTCTGCCCTCCCAGTGCCTGATGGTTTTCTTACAGTGTTACTGCAGCCTGTGTTACTGTCTGGAGCCTTCACTACTGCTGCTGCAGAGGGAGTTCAGAAAGGCAACAGCACAGAATCAAGGTTTATTACAGTTGCTGAAAACAGTTTTATTGAGCAACGTAATAACTCGCTAGAGTCATACTGGTAAAGCAGATTAGTAAGTGAAGATTAAAATAGCAACCTCCTAAAATACTTTAAAATCTCTGACTCCTCTACACCTCTCATACCGTATAGATGTGCTGGGATAGGAAAGTTCAGTGATCTGCTTAAGTTTATTTGGAAGTCTATTTCAGAATCAGGAGAGATGTTGCTGAACCTTTGCCAGTAGCAGCAGAAAATGCCAACATTTGAAGGCAAATGACTGTATAGTGAAGCTGAAGCCAACTTCTGAGCGCTTGACACTTGTAACCACTGTTTGAGTTACAATTGCAGTAGTGCAGCCCATAACTTAATGCTAAGGGATTCCATTACAAAATGAAAGTAATCCTGAACGGATCTTGAGAAATTAACTGACAGCTGAAATGATGAAAGATGGCATTTGCAGTCTACAAAAGCTCAAGATGAAAAAAATATAGTATGATAGCATTTCAGAATACAAAAATGTTGCTATGGCAACTGTGTCCTCTCCATGGGCTCTTCTCTCTAAGAAGTGCTGCATGTGGGTGCGTGCTACAAAACTGTGTGTATGATATAGAGAACAGAGAGGAATTTTAATCACGATTTACAGGTAAACTTGCTGCAAAAACCATCTTTTGTACAATGACGTGGGTAGCTTTGAAGGGTTGCTTAAGCTTCTAACGAAACAGATGTCAGAAAAGATTTCTCCATAAGCTTTTCAAATACCAGTTTAACCATAAGTGTTTTTCTTCTGTTCTGAAATACTTTTCTGGAAGCATTAAAAATAACTTCTATTTCTTAGTTGGACAGGGGACTACTGCTTGCTGTAAAAGAACAAGGAGGTGATTTGTTACTTTCTGAACAGTAGGGCAGCATGTGAGTTGATAGGGAGTATGAGGCAAGAAGAAACTCTGCCTCAATAACACAAATTTGAAGTTTTCTTCTCACATCAGCTTGGACTACAGGGTAAAAATCTTGAAACGTATGAGTGTTGGAAATATGGAATGACATGGAGAGAAACAGCACTAAGCTAAACACCCTGAGGCAATACAGACTTGTGCCAGCATTTCTGGATCAGTACGGGTACACATCTGTTTGCAGACATGGAGAGCTCAATAGTATGCCAGGGGTTCAGAATCCGGTAACAACATAATCGAATGGCAGAGATGCTCGTAAAACAAAAAAAAAGAAAAAAGGAAAGGTATTAAATGAAATAAACCCTAGCACTTTACCCTAGATTTAAGTTTTTAAAAACAGCATGCTTATTCTAAGTCCGATTTTAAAGACAGAATTCCCTAACTTGGTTCACTGATGAACTCATTGTTAAAATTTAGAAATGAAGTTGTGTTTTTCTGCCCCCTCACCACGTTAACACATGCCTAGCCATGCAGCATCACATCTGTTCAGTATTCTGCCCCAAACAGACACCAATGTTGGATGGTCTGGGAGAGAAGGTGCAGAATTCCATATTTAGATGTGAGAGAATCTGCATGTTTATTCAGTCTCATGTCTCCAATTTGTTTTTCTAACTTAGGTAATGCATTATGAATCACGTGGTTTATTTTTATTTCAAACTTTTGCCCTAAGCCTGGATAGTCTTTCTAGCAGTGGAAATAGTCTGTCTCTCTTTAAATCTTCCAGGGTTCTTGATCTCTACCTCTTTCTGTGATGTATAGCAGTATACAGGCAGAAAAAGAAAGCGCAAAGACATCAGGGAACAGGGTGATCCGTTTTGACGTGTCCTTTGATAATAATTGGGAGATCCATCCAAGAGGCACCACTGGCCTGAGATCAGAATGCTTGTGTGCTGCCTCATTAAACCTGTGCTTTCTCTCAGCCTTTGGGGCAAGGAGGACAAACCGACCGCTGGCTGAGCAATGCGACGAGTATTGCGTGGCATTACAGAATTTGCAGCATGTGAACTCCAAAGTGGTGATAAGGATAAGAAATAACGTAGTCAAGTGTACATGTATGTGTGTGTGTGTCTGTATGTGTGTGTGTGTATATTTCTGTACATGCCTGTTAGGTTATGTGATAAAGCTTGTCTGGACACCCCCCAGGGCGTGCAGAAAGGCAATGGTGATGGTGGGGCACTCAAACAATACCCTTCCAGGCTACTCCCAGGCCCTTCCCAGGAGCCACAAGCCTCTTGCAAGCCCATCCACAGAAGCCTACAGGAGCACTGGGTCACAACAGCAGGTGGGAACCCAAGTTACAGACTCCACACTTTCTATGGGCCCCTCCCAGGGCTGTCCCAGGAGATCCTCAGCCCCTTCTCCCAGCATGAAACCCACCACCACAAGTCACTGGGAGCTGCCCCCAGGTCACATTTCAGGATGAGGGGTTGCTGCCCAGGGGTGGGGGACACATGGTCTGCAGAGTAAGAGCATTTTGAGATTGCATAGGATTTATTATGGGATGTACAGGGAAGGAGAGGGGAGCAGGATGAGGTCCTCGATTCTGCCTGTGTTTGTGCAGGTGCTCTGGGTGCCTGTCTGATCCGTGTGGCTGGATGTGTGGGTAAGCAAGTATGTGGAGTGTACGAGAGCTCTGAGTGTGTCTGCCTGCTGCGAACGCGTCTCCATCATCACTGCTGGCTGGACCCAGGGACGTGGAGCTGAGCAGCCTTGCTTCTCCCAGGCTCTGTGACCTGGCAGGATAAAATTTTTCTCTAACCGTGTATATACAAAATTTGTAAACATGCACATATATGCAAGACAAAGCAGCATAAAGATTCGTTAAAGCTAATGGCAGTACAGGGAGCAGTTGGTGCTAGATTACACAATGTGTTCTCACCTGCACCACAGAGTCCAGGTTGTTACACCTTATCCTGTGTCTCCAAAAGATCCAAAAATCATTTCACTAGTAACAGAGATACTGCTTCAGTAAGTATTAGCAAAATGCTGCTTGGTCATTAGGTGATTTCTCAGATAAATCCACAGATGTATACATCCTTGACAATGAGGAAAACCCTACCAGATCATCAAACTGCTCACAACATTTCATGTGAAGGAAAGGCAGGCAGTGGGATGCTGGCTAGATGCATGTCAGATGTGTTGAGAAGAGAGTCCTCCAGCTCCAGTGAATTCTTTCCATCGGAAATATCAGTATTTTGAAACAAGTAAGCATCACTGATTATATGGTTACATTCATTGTATTTATTCTGTGCTGATCTTGAAATTTTTTTGTCAAATGGAAACAGATTTTTTCACGCATGCCATTTTGGGGGTGTGTGTTAATTTTAGAACTATTTTCAATAGATTATTTTAAAAAATGTTTTGAGATACCGAGGAAAGAAGGATTTCAGCATTTCCAAAAATAGTGAACTCTTTCAAATAAATAATTCTGTCATAGCTGGATTTTTAATTGGCTGTCATTTCTGTTCAGTTATATTGAACTTCTTTAAAATTTTGAAAGAATGGGCCATTTTCATATTCAGAATGAGAGAGTCGGATAAGGAAGCAAGCTTCAGGGAGGAACTGAATTACAGGAGAACAAAAGTAGGCAGAAGAAAAGGACATAGGTCTGGTCTAATTACATGGGATACAACCGGCAGATTAGATGGAAGTGCGGAGAGGAATGGCTTGGAAAGATGAAGCAACAATAAAGCAAGATGTTTAAGGTAGTCATATATCATTTGCTTAATTTAACTGTGGTTGGAATCATGTGAAAACTTTCCAAAGAGCAGGGAGGGGGGAAAGAAGGGCAAATAGAGGAACAGGAGAGTAAATGAGCATATCTGAGAAAATAAAGGCAGAAGTACTGTTGCTGGTAAAGACAAAAGGTATGTGTGGAATGATGGAGAAAAGATGCTTTGTAATGCAGAGCTGTCCCTGATGCACAACATTATGAATATCTGGACCAAAGAACATTATGAAAAAAAAAGGTGGGAGCTGTACAGAAAGAGGCTGTGTTAAGCTAATGAGTAGATGCAGCTAGCAGATACAGCTAGATCGGACTTCTGTAGGCCAGTAATGAGACAAAGAGTGGCAGAGGCAACTGCTGTGCCTCAGTAGTCACCAGAAGACTAACCACAGCATCAACCTTGTCAACCTGCTGCACCTTCACCTCCAGCTCGTTGTCCTGATTTAGCCCCAGTCAGCAACAAAGAACCCTGAGGCTGCTCTCACACTCCTCCACACCCCGGTAGGATGGGCAGGAGAATCAGAAGAAAAAGGCAAAACTCATTTAACAGAACAGCAAAGGAAGAGGAAAATATCAGCAATAATACTGAGAAAAAGAATATACAAAGTGAGGGATACACAGTGCAATTTTGCTCACTGCCTGATGCCCAGCCTGCTCTTGACCAGCTCCCCCAGTTACATCACATAGTATGACATCACATAGTATGGAATATCCTGTTTGGCTAGTTTGGGTCAGCAGTCGGCTGTGTCCCCTTCCAACTTCCTGTGAAATTTAGCTCTGTCCTAGCTGAAACCAAGAAAGTCATGCTGTCTGAGGAGACAGTGGGACGGAGGCAGTATGTGAAAATAGACACTATGTTTAGCAGTGGCTCCAAAATGTATGCTTCCAGTGTGCTTGTTTTTCTCCCATATTTAAAACTTCTGCAGGAAACTGTGCAGTCTGCAATCAGCTTAAGGCAAAAAAAATCCACACTCTGCACTGAAAGTAGGCTTTTCTTGACTTGTTTCATCTTGGCTTTTATTGTCAACTTAAAAAAACTCCTTTTTATATGTATATTTACTCTGTGTATGGGCAAATTAGTACAATAATACAGCAGACAAGAAAATGAGATGTTATTATATCCCTTTCTATGTGAAAAGAAATATTGTAAGCTCCACTGAAAAAGAAGTTATATGTACATATATATATACATATATATGAGCTCCAGTATATATATACATATATATATGTGTGAATATTTTGGCAGCAGTGAAGAATGAATGAAGAATGAATGAAAAGGTATACTTTTATATATAAACATGCACATACTGATGGGTTTTCCTTAAGCTGGGTACACTAATCTGGTGATAGTTGGGATTACATTTCAGTAAATATCTCAAAAACTATTAACCTCTAGAGATAAAAGTATTCTGGAATTCAGTTAAAAATAAATATTTATCCTAGTGTTTGCCATTTGACTTTTCCATCAACTCAGTTTCTGTAACAAATGTCTCTCATGCTGTAGTCCATTATTAACCTTACACAATGTTAACTTAATTTGTATGGTTTGTAATCTTTATTTCCATTGACAGTTTGTGGAATAAGTCCAGGTTTTCTCTGTGTTAAGTTAGCTTTTGATCTGGTCCAGCATCAAGGCACAGTAACAAAAATGGATTGTAAAAGTCTTTAGCCCATGCACTCCCATAATACTTTGTTCATGGAAATACTATTATAACGTGAAATTAATTACAAGGAGAGATATCACAAACAGTAGTAATGAAAATAAATTTTAGTTTTTGATAGCAGTTTTATGATTGAGAGGGTCCATTAGCAGATATATTGTAATTATAGAACAATCTTTTATTAAAAACAAAATCTGATTTGTCTCACAATGGTTTGGATAATAGATAATTTCTTGTATGCTTTCTCTTGCATAGTGTTGACTACGTTTCAGTTTTATTTTAACTTGGCCTCCATTATAGTCTCAGATCTCAAAATGGATTCTGACTTTCTGAAGTTTCAATGTTTTCCTGTCTGAATTTGGTGTGAAATTGGGAACTGGCTATAAAATTAAAACCAAGGTAGGATTTCAAACTCTTTGTTTTCTATCTTCTAAACTCCATACTGAAATGCTTTTATAGGGCTTCTTGAATGGATTCTCTTTGGAAAAACATGTGTTTCACGCTTCAACTTTGTGATTGGCTAGTCACATAAGAATAGGTGCCTCTCTGTGCAGAAGAGCACAGTGCATAGAACCCATAAATATTTTCAGTCTGGTTTGTGCTTGCATGATGATTTTCTTCAGCAAAATATTTAGCAGATCTGCAGGATCATTTATGAGCTTGAAAAAATTCACAGACAAGTCTTTCTACAATCCACATCCATTTGTAGGGAAAGTATTTTGACTTGTAAGAGTCTTGTTCTTGTAAATCTTTCATTCATTCAAAACCCTTGTACCTTGCAGAGGTAATCAGAATTTGGAAGTTTTTCTATCCTAGCCAGGATCTCAAGTGTCTTAGAAAGGCAAATGTTGCACTGCATGTATATGCCCTTTTTAGTTTCTTAGAAAAGGAAAAAGATAAAGTCATCTAAATTCCTCTGTGAACGTCTGGTGAATGACTGGGAAAAGGACAATGGAACCATGAAATCCAGTCTGGAACAAGCTATCCAGTCTCTGGGGCTTGCTGTTTCCCCCCACTCCACTAAGCATCGGTAACAAGGAGCCAGACGTATCCTAAGTTGTTTCTGTAGACCTGAAGAACAGCATGGACTAGAACAATAGATTCAGAGCTAAAATTTCTCTGGTGATAATGATTTGCAAGAAAGCAGCTACAAAAGAACAGAAATAAAATGAAGACCTGAAAGGGAGATAAATCATCTGTCTGTAAGTAACAGGATATGTGTTTTCCAGATAGGGCCTAGTCTGAACGACCATGGGCTGTTTCAGAAGATAAGGGAAGCTAGTAGACTGGAAGCCTTGGCTGATTTGCTGAAAAAACCATTGCCCCATCTACATGTGTTTATGAGATTAAAAAAAGAGGGTTACAGTGAAAGGTGAGTACATAAAGGTAAAGGGAAAAACATAAAATCACTGTCTTATGTGTTAGAACATCACCCATCATCAGACATGATGGCTAACTAGTCAGGTAGCTCAACTGGGATGCCTAGCATCAGCCCAGCAGAAACAAGCCAGAACCACTGGCTTGATTCATGGCTGAAGGCAATCGGGTGTGGGTTAGACTACATGCTTAAGTAGTGGTTTTGTGGATTGCTGTCTTGAAAAGGCAAAACAAGGACCAACCAATAACTGCAAGGCAAGTAGGAGTTCTTTCAGTACAGCATTCAGAATAGTGCCCTTGAACATTTCTTTGCAGAGTCACAGACGGAAATTGCACTGTACAGCTGCAGCTAACCTGGGAAAAGAGGTCGTTGCTGACAGCACCAGTGCCAAGCATCTGGAAAACTCAAACTTTGGACTGATTGATTTATGGAAATTGCTGGATTCATATAATTTCATCACGTAGTCTAAAATCTCTAAATATGTTGATGTTGAACACTGTCTTTTTAAACCAACCTCGTAAAAGTTCTGTGGAAACAGAAACTCTTACCAACCTACAGAGAATCCTTGTCATCGATGTATGACTGACTGAACTTGAAAACATTGAATCTGGAGGTGAATCTGTGAAGAAGAGATCCCTGGACCAGATATGTCAATGTGCTCTGTCATGGATTAGGCTCCTAGGCCTGACTGCATTTATTGGACAAGTGTTGACTGAGTATGCATGCAGAGGTAGGTGAAATGACTCTATCACTTGCAGAAGGAGAACCAGATTTTTATATGCACAAAGACTCTCTACCAGGACCTCTGCAGTGTTGCTTGGCCTATACGGGTGACCTGGGACCTGCACATGACTCTTAAGGTAGTGTGAGAGATGCAGCAGTCAGACAAAGGCATGAAAGCAAATTATTAACCCATTTAGAAAGGTTGTATAGATTTACTCCTACACACCTGTCAATGTGGCATAGGATATTCTTATCTTGGCAGCGGCTGACTTGCCTAGGTGTGCATATAGGACGACCCCCTCTCACAATTAACATTTTCAGAACCCACTGATTCTGGCTAGGCCCATTTAATCCCTGGCAGTGTTCAAGGCCAGGCTGGATGGAGCTCTGAGCAACCTGGTCTGGTGGAAGATGTCCCTAATCATGGCAGGGGGCTTGGAACCAGATGATCTTTAAGCTCCCTTCCAACCCTTACCATTCTATGAATCTATGATTCTATGATTCTATGAATAGCTTTCCTTTCTATACGTACATGCAACCCATCATGCTGCTGAGAGATCAGGGTAATACCTCTTACCTACACCACTCCTTAATCCATAAAAGGCTTTGGTATCCACAAATACCTTTGACTAGCTAATTTCAGAAGATGTGCAGGTTTCTTGTGCCTCTCTGGGGAGGAGAGAGGTGAGGAAGCAACAGAAGAAAGTCATGAAAACATTTGCTTTATGTTTTGCAGTGCTCTGCAGGCAAGGCTGTGTTTGTTTCCAGGATCCATGTCTCTTCCTACTCTGTGTCAAGATGCTCACCAACACAGCGTGGCTGCACTGCACAGCACTACACTGTTTTCCCACACCACAGAAACAAAGTCTTTGCTGCAATTCAAGTCTAAGGAAAAAAAAAACCTAAACATGGAAGAGAAACAAGCGAAATAAACCTTTTTGAGTGTTAATTACTCAATTAAAATGCCTTTTAAAATACTTGCTTGCAGTGTTACATACAAATTCTCAGGTATTAACTGTAGGTTACATACACGACTATTTTATTCTGACAGGTTTTTTAACAAAAGATGTTGCATTCTGTAGACTTCCAGAGCACTGTTAACTCGTGCTAGATCTTTGGCCTGGAGACTTTTTCACATATCCATTCCAAAATAGGAAAGTGTGTGTACATACATAGGTTTATATACAGGCACTTTTTTTACTGTTTTCCAAAGTGTAAAATTAACTACTCTCACTTTTCTGATTTCCTGACTTACGTGTCATTTCTCCCATTCTGTGTTTGCCTGTTTGATGCTCTCCAGCATACCCACTGAGATTTACTCTATTAAATAAAGCCTACAGATACGCTGAAGTGTTGTGAGTCCTTAAAAGCTGATTCTTTAGTGTCTTCATTGACAAGATGACTTGTTAAGCCATACTTTTCTCATGACCTCAGAATAACTTTGAAGAAAGTAAAAAATATTGGAGAACAAGTTGTGCAAGCTACTATGCTGACAAAGGTCACTACTTACGACTTAAATACATGAAATACTAAGGGATGACATTTATCTGGTATCTGATGGCAAGGCGCTGTTAAGGAGTCTGCTTGTCCTGACTGGGTTATTAAGGCTGGAGACCAAAACAATAAAGCCTCTGGAATAAAAAAGTTTTTGGAACATTTTAGGGAATAGAAATATTAATTTGGTTTATTCCATTAACACAGCCTATGGCAAATGCCAAGGGACAATGGACTCTGAGTTATACCAGATTCTTTTGAAAGCACATCGGAAGATAAATGTTGCTAATGTGATGTTTTACGAATATTATACCTTACTATCCTGAGGGTAGTTCAAGATGGCTGGCTTTAATTTATGCTGGGATTGGTTCTTAGTGAGTTACCCCAGCTCAGCGGAAAGAAAAGTAAGTTCCCTTGGACATACATACTTATTACTCAACACACAACCACATGCTTATTTCTAACCTCACCAACTAGACCACCTGTTTATAGTGATAAGCATTTAACCCATGTGGACCCTAAAATGAACAGTCCTTTAATATTTTCTGATCCATCTGGAGAGTGGAAGTATTTTCTTTCTTTTTTTTTTAGCATATATTTAGCTTTTTGTAAAATAAGATAATTCAATTTATTCATGGGCTGTTTGAATCTGCAGATGATTTAGGCTTTACATATCTCTAAAAATGACTTTCCCATTCTATCTCAGCAGTCTAATATTTAAATTTTAATTGAAACTAATCTTCTGATTAATTACATTCTTTTTTTCACTTGCTTAGGCTTTTCTGCAATTATAGCTCTTACCATGATTCATTGCTCTTCTCCCTCTAGCCTTCTGTAATTCCTCTGTTAGAAGGTAACTGTCTGTGGGGGTTATAGAGACAAAATCAATTTTATAGGTGACGTTTGTAAAGAGGTGTGTGTAACTAGACCACCCAAGCTTTCGGTGGGTGCACCTACGTTTGGAGTGGTGCACAGAAGGAAGGACACATCCATGCCATCTTAGTCAGCAGTGACACTCATGCTGTTTGTCAGTCCTAGATGTGTGCTGTGGATGTGCAGAGCACAAGTGAATCCACACTGTGTGTGGCATGTTCTTGGTGTTGCAGGTCCACAGTTCCAGCCTCCAGAGCAAAATCTCTTGAGGGTCACCCCTGGAGCACTCCGAGGCACCCCATAAGACTCCAAGTATGGACATAAGGAAAACTCACACCACAAAGCATGTGCACTGACTTGGTAGTATAGATGGACCCAGCTGGGTATCTAGATCTAGAGCCACAGAAGAATTTAGATACCTAAATATAACTGGGATGAATTTTAGGAGCTATTTTCAGGATTAATGAAGACATACTAACCAGACCCCGTCACTGACTGCGAATCGTTGAAGGCTGGGAGAGTACACAGAGAAGCATCATCTCTTCTGGCTTAGCTCTTCTACTCTTTCCTTGGCATCTGCATTTGGCTGATGCGGGGGACTGGATCTCAGCGATCATATCCATCAACCTCTGGGCTGATCCTTCATGGCTGCAGCTCTGTTTTGATTAATACTTTCATCTGCATTCAGAAGTGTGATTGCTAGAGGAAGAGAGAAGTTAGCAATGAAAGGGGTTTTTTTCATGTGTAATTAGTTAAATATAGTCTAACTGTTTACTTATTGTAACTAATACATAGAACTGAAAGCAGGATTCAAAATCCAGGACTTTTAATTCACAGAAGAGTTCCCCAGATGGCAGATTGCCGTATTACTCATGCATGCTTATTTGTCTTTTGGCCTCCTGAACTTCAGCCTCTGTCTTGTGCTGTGCCACAGATTCAGCTAGAAGGGATGGGGATCCCTGTGAGTTTTGGCTGTCCCAAACCATGGAAATCACAGTGTTGTAGAGAGGGTGTGATGATGATCTAAACCCCCTCTAACTAAGGAGGCCGGGAACAATTTCTGTCTTCTAGTTGATTTCTTTTACAATTAGTTTGCTGGGAAAGAGGCACGTACTATCACCAGTAGTTGTTTTTTTCAAAGTCCTAACCTTCATTCTGTCTTTCAAAAGACATCTTTCCTAATGCTTCAAAAAAATATACACGTCCCAACACCCTTCACCCATTTCATTAATCCTAAATGACTGATCTGCGGTGGATAGAGATGCCTTTGTACAAGCCTGATTTGGATGACTAGGCTCTGGAAAGGATTAGCAGCTCAGCTCTAAATTTACAAATATCTAATTTTATTGTTTCATTGAAAATAAACATATCAATGCTTTGTGGGCCAGATAGGGACTGGTGTAGCTGTGATTTCAATCCTCTGTAATAGCCATAGCTCTGTATAATTTGGGGCATGGGGTGGGGGGGGGACAGCAGTCTTCTATTTTCTTTGATATTTTGTCTTTGCAGTTTCGTGAAAGCTGTCTTAGAATACTGTTCAGTCCTAGGGAAGACAAAAATAGACAGATGCTTATGCTAAATAGCACTGCTCTTTTGGAATACCATGATTTTTTGTCTAAAACATGCATAATTTTGGGGAAGGAAGGGGTGGGTGGATGACTGAGGAGCTGTAATGGATAGAGGAGCTGTGACAGGCATTGGAAGAGATATTGGATACAAACACCTGTTTTTGGGGAATGGAGATTACTGACTGAAATTGCCACTGAGTTACTTCCATACAGAAGAAATGCATATTGTTTTAAAGTGCTGAATCTAAAACTGCTGCAGTCTTTTTTTAACATTTTGATGATGCCCACTGAATTAGCAGGAGGGCATGTTCATAATCTACCATCTCCAGCTCTTATAAGTCACATCTAAGGATGTGATTCTATTTTGCTTCACAATCAAAATCACCTTGGTTTTCTTGGAAGGTGTGCTACAGCAAACATTCTGAGCTGTGTGGGAACCTCCTAGTTTTTTTCATTCCATTTGACATTAAGTGTGTTCTGGGATTTAGATGTAAGCCTCTCAAAGATAAGAAGTTCACTGTAGAAAAGGTGCAGATTCTTAATTTCTGGAGTTTGATCAGAACAGATGTACACAACAACAAAATGGTCGGTTTATTAGAGAATTGGAAAAAAACTCCACCAGAAAAATGACGTTTGTTTTTAACTTTCCTCCTATAGAAGCTCGTAAAACCTAATCTCACCTCAGAATTTCAAAGATATAATTAAATTACATTTAAATAATAATTAAATAAATAACAGCTGCTTTGTAGAACTGTGTTTGCAATTGGTATTACCCTTTGATACTGGCACTGCTGTATAGCTCACAACACCCTCAACCACAAACCCATGCTCCCTGGCACAAATACTGCATGACAGGTAGGTCTATGTTACTGCCCCTATTTTCAGGTTTTCCTTAAAAAAGCTTCCAGAAAGGCGAAAACAAGAAATAACATATCAGGGCACAGGCTACCCTTTGTAGCATGGTACGCAGGTGGCTTGCTGAGCACTTTTTTGCGTATGCACCAATAAGCAGCATCTGTCTGTGCTGGGCTGCAGGTGCACGGAACTGATGTCACCTGGGCACTGCACTGTGGCAGTGGTGGCCTTGGTGGCTCCATGGTGGGTGTCCGCTGCCTTGCCGTTTGGCAGCAGCCTGCAGCACCTTGGCACCTCTAGCTTCCCCTAATATGGCCTGGGGCTCCTCGAGAGATTTTTGGCTGTTGTTTTTGGTACCAAGGGCTGAATTCAAACAGGTACCAGGTGTGACAGGCTTCCAATGCTCTCACAGGGTTTAATTTATTGAAAAATAAATAGAGCAGAACCTAGTCTTGTTATTGTTCAGCTCTAGGAGCCAAAGGCAACAGCAAGTGAGAGTTTTGAAAGTCTCAGAGGCCTTCTTTTGGTTTGGAGTCTGTTATTCCTGCAAGACCTGCGATCTGTTGTTTATGGTCTTTACTCACAAGTTCCTAAGCAATTATTTTCAGGACATTGATCAGGTAAAAAACAAAAGAGAGAAAAATTGTGTGATTACAGCTGTGGTAAACAGTATGGTAGAAGGGCAGAGAAGAATTTTGCTTTGCTTCAGATTTCTTCTGTAGACTGAAGTTAAGAAATGGTGTTGAAGATAGGGAAGATCAGCAAGAAATGCTTCTTTTTACTCTGATGAATACTTTGAAAAGATACAGGACAGTATTTGGCAAAAAGTTCTTTTACTGCGGTGTGATCAGGCAGTATTTTAATATTGCTTTGTATTCTGGCAAACTTGTCTTTCAAATAAATGTCAGACATGGAATTGTGATAATGTTTCTACTGCTTTCTTCACATTTTTATAGTTAAAAAAGGTTAAAGAAATTATCGTCAACACTTAATTGAAAAGTATTAGAACTAGATATATATCATACTTTTGAGTTTCACCACAAATGAAAGTTAAAAACATGCTAGTTATGAATTATTAAAATACTCTGTTCATTAGAAATTTCAATTTCAAACCTGTTATTTTAAAAATGGTTTGCCTAAATGCACATGAAAATAACAAAGATGCTTCTTAGACACATTGGTGACTTGAGGTATTTTTACTGGATTGTCACATGAAGATGAGCAATCTATGTGTAATACTTTCTTTTATTTTCTTAACTGCACTTATGCCATCGAAAAACAACTTAAGGAGATAATTAATCTTTTAAAAAAGTTCATCACACTGATTCAGCAAAATAATGAAACATAGTGAACCTGTTCAAAAGCATGTAGCTGAACTGAACTCTAAGTAAATACACAGTACTTCCTTGATATCTTCCTAGTGCAGTTGATATTGACTATACTGTGCCAATAAAAGTGACAGTGCTGTTGTGGTGTGCGTGTCAATTATTCTCAGCTTCCAAAAGAGATGACCAAGATTATCCTACAGGTTTATGCAAAATGTAAGTTTGAATAGCATTTTACTACCTGAGAACCATTCACTCCAGAAAACATGACTGATTTATGTTCACTGGTTAGTTACTCTGTGTGAAAGATTTCTCACTTCCATTTACTGTGCCCCCACTATGTTGGCCGGGTGCTTGTGGTGGGCAGAGGTCTTGCATCAGCTACTGTGATAGTTCCTTCTAAGCAAATATCCAGTTTATTCAGAATTTCTTGTTGTCTTTAGTCTGTTAGTAGAGCATCTGAAGAGAGATAACAAGTCACGATAAGTGGTTCCTTCCACAACTCAGCCTCTGCCTGAGTAGCTTGAACAGATTGATGCTACAAACATGCAGAAACCACCACTGAACCTCCATATCTGACTGAGGATAAATCTACTCTGCAGTGAAAAGTGTAACTGCAGCTTCAAGCTGACTAGCTCAGATGCCAACACATAACTGGGATCCCATGTAGTGTGGGGTAGACAGTCCATTTGGACAAATATCTCACCAGATCCTACCACCTGCAATGAATTTGATACCACTGCTGCTGAAGTTTAGCTAGCGTATAACCACACAAGGAGCAGTCATCCTTTTGTCCGCTATGGAGAGGAAGCCTGCTGGTCTTCAGACAGCAGTACTTACTGTGATGGTGCTGACGGATTAAAAAAAAAAGAAAAATCTCTATGCTAGTGCCATTAACTCAAACTGAACATAGAAAGCAGAGTAAATACACTGGGTTTTTGTGGCAGCTGGAATGAAAGTGTTACTAATCTTTACTCCTGTCTTCTTTGATGCCTCAAGCTATGAAACCTTACAATCTCAAAAAGTACCCCCAGACTGACAATTCTCAAGCAGCAGGAAGATAAAAGATGCACTTGAGTTGGCATTTCTGTTATGTTTATCAAGTGGGGATTAACTAGACAAAGTTCACTGATGGGAATACCTGGGATCATTTAACACTACGATAAAAAAATAGTGAAATAGCCACAACACTGTTGTCAGCATCTGATCTTTATAAAGTGACTGTACTATCTCTTCTACATTTGGTAGACTATTATAGCTTCTTTTTTTTGTCTGGTTCCCCACCTTGTTCAACAGCTGTGTAACATTTTTGAGGGTTGCTTTCCACTAGACAACCTTTCAAATTAATAGCTCTTTGGACCGTGTCCTGTCTTTTCAGCTTTTTTGTATAGCATAGCACTGATCCCTGACTGAGGTTTTGTTTCATTATAGCAACGAAAGACTAATGTAATAAGTTAGTGAGGCTAGGTAGGATCTAGTGAGTCACTGAGTCATATCTCAAAAGCACTACTGCGAATTCCAATAGCCATCATTAGTTATGAATTTTCATGGCAGAGGACTGAGTCCTGCAGATCTCTTTTCCTTGCACAAGATTTGCAGAGAGAGTTAATAACTTGCATCAAGCCAATGATACACTTGGACACAGAAAGACAAACAGTTTCTGGGGCTTATAAACATCTATCCACTTCTAAAATAACATTGCTTACGTTCTGTTGGTAGAACTGTGCAATGTTCTGCTGTATTCCTGAAGGCTGCTTGGGTTCTTGTATGTAAATAATAATAACATTGTTGTTGTTGTTATTGTTATTGTTGGGTTTTTTTGTTATTGTTGTTATTATTGAGGATACCAATTCTAACTTGTTAGGTGGTTTGAAATAAAGCAGTTAACTAAAAAGTGAAACAACTGTTTTAGCTCTGACCATTTCACACACTGTAAATAAAATACGGGTTTTTTTTTACAGATTCTTCCTGAAATATTTACATAAATGTATTCTCCTTTTCTTAGTGCCTTTTGTATATTTGTTACAGCTCATAACGTGTCTTCCCTTGACAGATGGTGTTGTTGAATGTACAGCCAAGTTTTTTTAGCACCTGTGAGAAGGGGGAATAACATACTGTCCCAAGATATCCATAAACCACACATAAGTTTTGGGAACCAGTATATGAAATTAAATGTATACAGATGCGTCTTTGTTTTTAAATCAAGAAATCATTCTATGAGATTCAGAACCCAGATTATCACTTATAAAAAAGCTGTTGCTGTGACTGTGAAATGATCCTGCCAGATACTGATGATAGATTAGGCTAATGAAGAAAACGACAGTGTGAGCAAACACACTTTATTTCTTACTTACAGATAGGTAGGGACATGGACACGGTGAGCTATTTTGTCTCATTTGACAGGTGACATATCATTAAGCTGTGATAACCTAGTTACTTTCAATTATTTGCCCATAAAGTCTATGCAGAGGCGGGTTGCTTTAGAGGAAAACAGGACATGAACAACCAAGAGCCCACAGCAGAATTCAGTTGTCCAGGCTATGTTTATACAGACAGGCCCACTGAAATCACTGTATTTACAGTCAAGTTTTGTGGAACTGTAACTGGAAAAAAAACCCAAACTTTAAAATGCATCTATTTCTATGGTCTAACTGGTACATTTTCACTGCCTCAAGCCTGAAAAGTAGCAATAAAGGCAGCTCATAGGCTGGTTAAGTTGGATGTTATTATTGTTCTGTATTGTCAGAACAGTAAAGAATGGCCATATATTGTAGAAGCAGTTATGTTTCCATCATTTTCTGTGTTCATTGTTATTAAAACTTTTCAGTACATATGTGCAAAACTAGAAAACTAGCATTTTTATAGCATTTTTAATATGGACACTAAACTGAATGCAACTCTGCATTTGGAGTTTGCTTGTTGAAAAGAGTGAAAACAACGTATACCATCTGCAATCTATGCAGAATTAAAATGGTGAGCAAGCGTTACTCTTTTTCTGTATATAAGAGACTATTATAGGCAGTCCAGAATGTGTGTTTCTCGCACCCTGGAAATTATAGTAGAGCGACTGATTTTGCTCTTACTGAGGCAGTGAGTTTAAAGCAAAGATATGTATATAATCCTATCAAGTATTGCTTTTAAAGATTCCAAATGACACTACATGAAATCCTCACATATCTTTAGTATTTTTCTTTTAACATCATTTTCAAAAACCCTTGACTTGTAAAATGAAGTAATTAGTGCCAGTTTTGCTGTTACTAATTGCTGTGATCAAAGAATTTGCATAAATAATTTTTAATCAACACTGCCTCATTTTCTGAAACTAACAATCTGATATGGATAATTTCTCACTGTACTTTATAGAATTCATTGCTTTTTATTGCTATAAACTAAACTGAGATTAAGAGCTAAGACTGATTTTTCAGTGAGGAGTACTGTGAATGCTTTGTCTGTTTTGAGCAGAAGTACCACATTTACTGCTCAGGCACACAGCCACCAGACTAGTGAGAGTAGTATAAAAAGTTGGGTGAAAGAAGCATACCTCTATGTTAGTGCCTCAAAAGCAGTGCTCTGTATTTCTAGGATTACGTAACATTGATGTAAACACTGTGCACCAGGAGAGCAGAGAATCTTATTGTTAACACATTCCCTCAGAAACTTCCAAGAACAGATGCCTGTACGTGGCAATATGACCTGTCTTCTCTTTCATGATATCTTCTTTCAATGCAGACATCCAGCCAGCCATCAGAAGAGTATTCTAATACCCAAATATTGCCTCAGTATGTCTGAAGTTCCTGTTTTAATACTTGACAATAAATTCAGGTGTTCCAAGCTTATCTAATTTATTTACATACACAGTGTACTACAATGCAATTAATGTTTGATGACACTTAAAGGAAGGAAGTGCCTTGAACATGCTAAAGTACTTTCTGATTCTAACAAGGAATCAGAGAGCAGACCCATAGCATAAACTGACGCTGATCACTAAGTCTTTCTGATACCGGCATTAGAACTTCTTTTTTTTTGCAATGCCAATGAAAAACATGAAGTGACATTGTCAGAAGTAGTTCCTCTATAAAAATCCACATCAGAAAAATCTTTTTGTTTCTAAAAAAAACAAAAATCCCAAACTGGAAAGTTGTAAGAAAAAAATGCAAATATCTTACTAAGATCTCTTTCAGTTTACACCACTCCTCAAGGCTTAAGTCACTGGGTTGTAAAGTAAATGTAAAATTTTCCTGTTAAATATTTCTTTAGATCAAGAGCTATTTGCATGTAAATGTATTTAAGCAAAAGCTGGTTCATGTGTTTGAGTTATTAGTGTGTACCTGCATACGGTTATTTCCTTTTTTTCTATGAGTTTCACGTTCCGGATTGACATTATGTCCAGTTTTATATAATCTGTTCCTAACCAGACATCCTACCTAATCATGGTTACTCATTCGTGCTAGTGGAGGACTTGCTGAAGAAGAAGGTTTCATGCAATTCCACAAAAACCCCAGATATTTATAAAAGATAGAGTATTAATTTTAGAATCTATAAAAAATCTTCGAGGCACCAGCTTATAACAGGATAGAGTTTGTCCAGAAAAGTGTAAGATTCTCACTGAGCTTAATTAAAACTTTACTGGAAAACTTCTGATTTGGGAGAAGAACGTATGAAATTAGGGGTCCTTCATATATTAGCAGAATTTACATGGGCCTTGGCATTTTTACAAATATGTCTCATTTCATAATGCATGTGCGTTGTAGTCTACTTTCTTTTTCCTTATCCTGTTAGTGAGAAAACTTTGACTTGCAAGCATGGTAAAGTATAATTTGGGGAGCTAGCTCTCTGATTGTTTTTATACACCACTGATTATAGAATCCCTCCACACGCAATTTCACACTGCTTTCTGGAGTTTGTTACTTGTGAAGTTGTAATGGCCTATACCTTATGGAAATTTAGCTGCTGAAATGCAAATAGTTACATCTAGTTTCAAAGTATAATCTCAAACTTTCACACTATTTATTTATAGAACACATGTGGGACTAATGTAGAAGAGAAATAAACTCTACTGTTTCAAAGACTTGTGGTCTGGCCAACGGTAGGATCTACCACCAGTGTTAATATAAAAGAATTATCTGCTGAAATCAAAGTAAAAATTTCTACTAAAATAGCAACAATCTGAAACAGAGCATTGCCTCGCACATTGTTTCTATTTTAACAATTTCTGAATATTATTTTTTGTAGCTTATATTAGAATTGACAGGTGTTTAAGGGAGAAGATAACAATTATTAACTAGTTGGTGAGTTAGTTTTCTTGCGGTGGCAGTGGGGACTGAGGCTGCTCAGCAGGCAGTTTGCAGCCCTGAGCTTCCTGGACACAGCCTTTCTGAAGACTTCCCACCTTCGCAGCCCAGCAACTGAAAAATCAGAATTATTCCTCCATCTGACATACCATGTGTACTCATAAAACATCATCTCTTCTCCAGTCTGGGAGAAGAAGTTAACAAACACAACCAGGAGACTGAGGACAGCCTATGGAGTCCTCACACGTGACCTGTACCCAGCCTCAAGTTTGTCACATTTGAAATGTGGACCATGGAGAAATTATGTCACCTGGCTAGAACCCATCTGCTGTGTTTTTCTCTGCATCACATACTGGAGCTGCAAAGTGAGGTCCTATTAAAATTAATCTCAGAATGGAAGAGCTTATGCATAACACAAATTCAGATCTCAGGATCTGAGAAATATATCTTGTTTAATCGTTGGAGGGTAAATCAGAGCATTCTGATTTACACAACGTATAAGATGCAATGAGCAGGTCTCAAATAAAATTTCATGCTCACAAATATTATACGAGAATAATTTTTTCTGCATGAAGACAGCTTCTCAAAAGAAATGGATTTTATTATGTTCCAATAAATAGCTAATAAATCCAGAAATGAGAATCCAAAGTGACAGGATAAGTGGCATGATAATATCAGAACACTTTTTTCATATATTATGTAATGTAACAGACTGTGAAATAAATTTTCAAATATGAACTTAAAGAGCCTAATCTTTCTGTGCAGATTGCATGGTTGAAAACTTTTTCTATCATACAACAATATCTCTTTAACACATGATCACCACATCGACATTTGTGTGTGTACTTTCTAGTATTTTTAGGATGGATACCACACTCCTCCCAGATATATTCAAGCAATCACACCTGAAAAGTTCAAGCTAACTGTAACTTTGTGCAGAATCAGCTTTAAAATATCAACTAAGATTTGGCACAAGATCTTGTTACTACTAACTACAGCACACAGATTCAACTTTTAAATGGTATATTTTTGTACAAGAAAATGCATTTTAAAGGCTTGTGTAGAGAGAGAATTTAATGGAATCAGAAAAAAAAAATCCTAGAACGCTTTAGGTTGGAAAGGATATTTAGAGGTCTGTGATGGACTGCGATGTCACCTGGCGATGGAATGTGATGACCCCGAGAGACGAGATTCTGACCAGGCGTCCCTTGCTGCTTATAAGAGGGCACCCAGCCCCACCCAGCCGGCTTCTTTCCAGACTCCAGCTGAGCAGTTTGAGAGGTTCGGAGTGCTGAGGGAGGCCTTGGTGCTGGTGGTGTGCTTGCGGAGTTGTTCTTCGCAGCTCTCCATGCCCAACCCCAGAGCCATTACAGGATTATCCCCGGCCCTGCCAGCTTCCGGCAGCCGGGGCACCCAGGAGTGGCGCTCGCTGCAGCAGAGGTGAGCTGGGCAGGGGCAAACCTCACCCTGGGCAGCTGGGAGGGTTTCCTTCTTGAGGGACCTGGGCACTTCTTCCAACCCTCCCCAGGCCAGCCAGGGACCGTGGCCTCTCTGCCTTTTCTAGCGCAACACCAGCTACTGCAGCACCCGTGAGAGGGAGCAGTTTGTCATCCCCAGCTCCCCCCAGCCCACCACAGCCAGTGCAGAGCATGGCCACGCAGCTGGAGGAGCGCTGCCCTATCTGCCTGGGCAGCTGCGAGGACGCCAGCTACGCGATGCCATGCCTCCACCGCTTCTGCTATGAATGCATCCTGCGGTGGGCTGAGAGCAAGCCTGAGTGCCCCCTCTGCAAGAGGGGCATCCAGTCCATCTTGCACTCGGTGTGAGCAGATGACGACTATAGGGAGCACGTCATCTCGACATGCACGCCACCATCAGACTTCCTTGGAGAGGCACAACCAGCTCCCAGCGACCCAGAGGATGATGACCTCCAGGATCATGGGTCACCGGAATGTTGGGCTTCAGAAGAGGTGCCCAGGAATCCTGTGAACTTTTTCCAGCCCCCAAACTGGCTAAACAGTTTGCAGGACCAGCCATGGCTCCTCCAGACCCTCCAGTCCTGCTACCATTGGGGGATGGTGGAGACTTTCGGCTGCAGGCTGTTGGAGACAGCCATGGGCATCCACAGGCTGGATACAGAGCAGCCAGCCTGGATGCTGGGGGTCTCCTTCCAGAAACTCGATGCCCCCAGCCCCACTGCCTCCCGAGCAGGGTCTCCCAGCTCCGGACCAGCCTCTTCTGGCAGCCCTGACACATCCAGCGCGGACGACCTCCCCACCACCTTGTCCGCTGCCCTTGCTGGGGGCCCCGGCAGACACCGCTCTGCTCCAGCTGCCATCCCTGCGGAGCAAGAGGAGCCCCAGCAGGAGCCAGGGGAGGCTGTGCCCGGGCCATCCACTTCCCACCAGGGCAGGCATCGCTCCCCTGGGCGGACACGGCGACCCCAGAAGAGGAGGACCGGCAGGTCCCAGGGCTCTCCAGCCAGCAAGAGGCCAGCACCGCCTCGCTGACCCTGGAGGGTGCCTCGGGGGATGGCCACACCAGGACTGGGCCATCCGCTGGGGCCTGCAGCCCCCCCCAGTTTATTACCCTAATAAAATAAGTGCACCAAAACTACAGAAGAAGTCTCTGTGTTCTTAACAGTGCAGGTGGCGTGGCTATCCTCTCTCTTTTTTGCTTTTCTGCCAGGAGGGGTGGGATGTTAACGCTGAGGGGTCCATCCCCGCGTGACAGCAACTATTTCGTTGTTCCCCCTGAAGCCAAGTGTAGCACCCAGGCCCGCAGCTCTGCAGCTGGTCCCGGGGCAGATGTTTCCAGCTGGGAGGTCCCCAGGGCCAGCCCGTGCCCCATTGCTCATCTCCCCACACCTCTCCTCCTCCCCACCGCACCCTCTCCCCCCAGGTCCTGGGGTTCTGCTCTCCTGACAGCCTACACTGCCCGGTGCAGCCTCGCGAGAGGGTCGCCCAAATCCCTCCTCCCGCACGGAGTCACGGCTTGGGGCTGCTCTCGGCATCACCCCGGGCTCGTGCCCTGCCAAGGCAGGAGCCCCAACAACTTCAGCCAGGGGAAGCGCAAAGTCCTGCACCTGGGGAGGGACAACGCCAGGCTCCAGCACATGGAATCACAGAATCACAGAATCACAGAATCACAGAATGCTTTGGGTTAGAAGGGACCTTTAGAACTCATCTAACCCAGCCGCCCTGCAGTGAGCAGGGACATCGTTACCTAGATTGGGTTGCTCAGAGCCCCGTCCAACCTGACCTTTAAGGTTTCCAGGGATGGGGCCTCCACTAACTCTGTGGGCAACCCTGCATCCAGCGTTTCACCACCCTCACTGTAAAAAATTTCTTCCGCATATCCAGCCTAAATCTCCCCTCCCTTCATTTAAAACCATCCTGGCACAACAGGCCTTGCTAAAATGATTGTCCCCATCTTTGCTATAGGCCCCCCTGAAGTACTGAAAGGCCGTAGGAGGGTCTCCCTGCAGCCTTCTCTTCACCAGGAGCAACAACCCCAGGTCTCTCAGCCCGTCCTCCTAGGAGAGGTGCTCCAGCCCTCAGGTCATTTTTGTGGCCCTCCTCTGTGCCCGCTCCAACAGTGCCGTGCCTTTCTTGTGCTGAGGGCACATCCAGAGCTGGACGCAGGACTCCAGGCGGGGTTTCACCAGAGCAGAGTAGGGGGGCAGAATCACCTCCCTCCACCTGTTGGCCATGATTCAGCTTGGTGCTGATCTCCCTGGTATCCATCAACAAGATTTGTGGGAATGTTTCAAAGCTGCATCGGGGTAGGTTTAGGCTTGAAATTAGAAACTTTTCTTTATCTGAAGTGTAATCTGACACTGGAATATTTTTCCTAGATAAGTGGTTATGCCCCATGCCTTTCAGTGCTGTATTTTGTCTGTTATCCTGTTTTGTGTAATATATTTTTTTCTCAGGTAAATATTTTTGACATTTGTTTGTTCACATTTTAGACTAGCAAGCTTTTAGAATCATGTGTTACCAAGACTTTTTTGAGACAGGGATCTAAATGCTTTTTGCACATATACTTGCTATTGAAGCGTATAGAGTGGACTTACAGTTTACGTGTTCGCTTAAGTTGTGCATCAGCCTGTGAAAGTGTATTGTTAGAAAAAACTTTGAAAGAGAAAAGATTTTCTTGTCCCTAAATAGATTTTACCAATTTTTCAGGTGCCAAACTTGATTATAATACAAAATTTAAAACATTTTCATAAAGTACGTGTAAGTAAATTTATAAACATTTGTGTTCAGACTAGGTTGAGAGCTGTATCTGTGGGGCTCATTGGGCTATGATTTAGTCTGATTTAGTTCCAGATTCTTAATTCCAGTTTCCTGCTGTAACTCTACAATATCATTTATTTGATTATGTCTTTTGATGGTAAATGTTTACAAAGATGAAATTTCGCAGAAATCTTCTTTGGCGTGATTCATTGTCATTTCTGTAAATGACATCCACATAAAATTTTATGCATATTCCTGACACAGTAAGTGATGATCCAGCAGCCACCATGTTTTGGGTTGGCCTGGACAAATGCCAGGTGCCCACCAAAACTGCTCTATCATCCCCCCTCCTCAACTGGATAGGAGAGAGGAAATATGATGAAAGGCTTGAGGGTCGAGATAAGGACAGGGAGAGAACACTCACCAATTATCATCACAGACAACACAGACTGTATTTGGGGAGAAAAGGAAGTTTAATTTATCACCAATCAAATCAGAGTAGGATAATGAGAAAATAAAACTAAATCTTAAAACACCTTCCCCCCCACCCCTCCCTTCTTCCCAGGCTCAACTTCACTCCCATTTCTCTGCCTCCTCCACCTGAGCAGCACAGGGGGACAGGGAATGGAGGTTGCAGTCAGTTCATCACACTTTGTCTCTGCTGCTCCTTCCTCCTCAGGGGGAGGACTCCTCACACTCTTCCTCTGCTCCAACATGAGGTCCCTCTCACGAGAGACAGTTCTCCACACACTTGTCCAATGTGAGTCCTTCCCACTGGCTGCAGTTCTTGACAAACTGCCCCAGCGTGGGTCCTTCTACGGGGTGCAGTCCTTCAGGAACAGGCTGCTCCAGTGTGGGTCCTCCACGGGGTCAGCCCTGCCAGCAATCCTACTCCGGCATGGGCTCCTCTCTCCATGGGTCCACAGGTCCTGGCAGGAGCCTTCGCCAGGGAGGGCTCCCCATGGGGTCACAACCTCCTTCAGGCATCCACCTGCTCTGGCATGGGGTCCCTTCCACAGGCTACAGGTGGAGATCTGCTCCACCATGGACCTCCATGGACTGCAGGGGGACAGCCTGCCTCACTGTGGTCTTCATCACAGGCTGCAGAGGAAAACTCTCTGCTCCAGGGTCTTGAGCACCTCCTCCCCCTCCTTCTTCACTGACTTTGGTGTCTGCAGAGTTATTTCTCTCACATCATCTCGCTCCTCTCTCTTGACTGCTGCTTCACCAGTTTTTCTCCCCTTCTTAAATATGTTATCACAGAGGCGCTACCACCGTTGCTTATTGGCTTGGCCTTGGCCAGTACCGGGTCCGTCTTAGAGCCAGCTGGCATTGACTCCATCAGACATGGGGCAAGCTTCCAGCAGCTTCTCACAGAAGCCACCTCTATAGCCCCCTCCACTACCAAAACCTTGCCACACAAATCCACAACACATTTTCCTCTTATACGGACTTCGAGACCTTGTAGGATTTCTAAGGACAAACTGAATTGCAGTATAGGTTGAAGTTTCCTTTTATTGAGAAAACAGTTACTATTTCAAACAACAACTTGTGCACTTGCTTAGCTTTAAACATCAAAGTTTAAACATAAAAGTAGCAACATGGATGTGAGCAAGCTAGTACCTACAGTACATGTAGATTATGTGTAGATTGATTATAATGACAAGGACATTTTTATTCCTTTTTACAGACATAAATAACAAAAAAATCCTCAAAAATCAAATTAAACCAATCAGATTATTCAGGGATGTATTGTGCTACTCTTTTTCATAACAATTTTGTTTTCACTGCTTGGAGGGAACCGTGCAGCTCAATGTGAATAAATGTGGCATGGCTAGAAATAAAAGCTGACTCTGAGGGTATTTTAGTCAGCTGTTAGAACTGCTTCCTGTTTTATCCCTAAGGAAACAAAAGGTTAAGTAAAATAAGCTCACTGAAAATATAGTTTATTCTGTATATTCCAAGTGGAATGGAAATGAACCACAGGAATCAGAACACACAGGCTTTTAGCCTCACTACTTAAGAAGATTTAACCTAACCTCTGCTATGACTGATATAAGTAGCTTATACTAGTATGCACATATGTGTGTGCAGATATGCATGTATGATTCAGATGTGTATCTGGAACCACCAGATATCTTATCCACCAGAGGGTTATTATATTTTTAAATCAAATCTTAAACAAATATCAGCCACCACATATATCCAGCTTGGAATTATGAACTAACAAAGGATGTTGCTGAAAAAGTCGCTGTACTGACTTCATATCAAAAAAGTACCCATGTTCATCCCTTGCAGGAGCATCAACTTTTACAGTCTGCTTGTAGGGCTGCAAAAAGTATTTGCTGTTGCAAAGCCAGGACCTGGTGAGAAAGGAAACTGTTATGGTGGCCCTTGAACTGATAAAGATTTCTGTTCAGGGATGTTAGAGAGACAACATCTCCCTCTCTTTTTTTTGACCCGAGTGGTTATGTGAGTGTAGGTACTGGGCCACTTCTGCAAGTGGGAGGCGGGCAGAGATGCCCAACTATGTTCTGCTCTACATTAACCACCCCAGCTCCTGAATGGGACAGAGCTAGTGAAAAACACTCCTGAATTTACAGTTAGTCAATGAAGTTGTCAATGAAAAGATTCCTTGCACCCCCTTTTCGATAGCTCTATGATGTTACTCTGCAAGGCTCATGTCTCCAGAGGATATCCTTCCTACTAAATCCCAGGATGCAAAACTGTCTGCCTAAATTTTTTGTAAAAGAAATTACTTCCTGTTCCCTTAACCTTTTGTGAATTTTTTTTTGCATGCTTAATTATTGTTGTTCTAGTACCTGCTTGTGGAGAAATGTGCTGAATATCCCCTAACGCCCAGTGAAGACCCGTGGCGTGTGATCCATGGTACTTCCACGTCAAACTTTTCTTTGACTATTATACAATAGTAGCTGAAAATGTTCTGTTCAAATGACCACATACTCTGCCTGTGAATTTTTAAGGAGGGATTTTTTAAGTTCTCAGCTTTCAAATTCATTTCTTTGAAAGAAATATTTGTGGCAGGGATTCCTTCCTTCAAATGGTGGGTGAGGCTAATGGATACCAGGACTGGGTCTCAAACCTGCAGAAATGCACTGTTCTTTGCCTTTTTTTCCCAGTCTTCACTGGTATTGCCACTGGAAATGAGAGCTTGCCAGAATTTATGGCTTGTGGGAATGTAGGAGGTATTAGCCCACCTACAGCTGCAATAAGTGACTACAGTATGGATATTTGTGTCTACTCAGGAAGAAGGGGGAATTACATCCAAAAAAATATGTTTGCCACTAATATATTGGGGAAATCATGGGTCACAATAAAGAGATCATTAGGTCGCATAAGAGACCTATAACGATCGTCAAGTCCAACTCCCTGTTCCACGCAGGACTATCTAAAACTAAATCATATGACTAAGTGCATCACCCAGATGCCAGGCTTGGTGCCATGACCACTTCCCTGCGACGCCTGTCTCAGCGACTGACCACCCTCTCAGTGAAGAACCTTTTCCTAACGTCCACTATGAACTTCCCCTAACGCAGCTTCATTCTGTTTCCTCATGTCCTATCACTGGTCACCAGACAGAAATCAGCACCTCCCTCTCCACTGCCCCTCTTGAGGAAGTTGCAGACTGCCATGAGGTCACCCCTCAGCCTTCTCTTCTTCAGGCTGAACAAACCAAGTGACCTCAGCCGCATCCTCTGAAGTATGGCCCTCAAGACCTCTCATGATCTTGGTCACCCTCCTCAGGACACACTTTAACAGTCTGATGTCCTTCTCATATTGAGGTTCCCCAAACTGCACACAGTACTTGAGGTGGCGCCACACCCATGCAGTGTATACTGGGACAATCACTTCCCTCGGCCGGTTATCTATGCTGTGCGTGATGTACCCCAGGACACGGTTGGCCCTTTTGACTACCAGGGCACACTGTGGACTGATATTCAACCCGCCATCAACCCAAACCCCCAGACCTCTTTCTGTGGAGCTGCTCTCCAGCCTCTTGTCCCCTATATTGTATGTATAAGCAGGATTACCCCATCGCAGGTGGAGAATCTGGCACTTGTTCTTCTTAAATGTCATACTGGTCATGATTGCCCAGCTCTCTGGTCTATCCAGATCTCTCTGTAAGGCCTCTCTACCCTCAAAGCAGTCCACAGCTCCTCCTAAATTAGTGTCACTGGCAAGCTAACTTAAGTTACGTTTGACTTCTGTGTCCAGATAAGTTACAAAAAACATCGAAGAGTGCTGACACAGAAATTGAGCCCTGGGGAACCCCAGATGACTAGCTGCCAGTCTGACGGAACCCCATTCACTGTAACTCTGCGAGCTCAAGTCATCAGCCAATTGCTCACTCAACGTATTAAGGACTCGTCTGGCTGTATGCTGTACATTTTGTCCAGAAAGATACTGTGAGACACAGGATAAAAACCTTTCCTAAAATACCCAAAACCCACATCTTTCTGGTTTCCCTTCATCAACTAGATGGGTGACTGTAACTTTCTGTGGCTGTGGTGTCAAAGGGAATCCAGTACCAATTCACCTACCTGTGTGGGATCGTTACCATGTGACAAATAGTCTGGAATTGTCACAATGTCACATTTACACTGTGTTGCTTTGACTCTTCCGAATAACATATGCAAAATGAGCCCTGGGGGCATGTCAAAAGGCTGTTATTGCACTGCTTGTAATGGCAGGCTGATAGGCTTCAACGAAGGCTTTTGTGAGATTCATCTTTATGACGGAGTCTAAGAGTAATCAGGTGAAACCAGCAGGGCACTGAAGATCAAGGGATGAGAATAGATAAAGACCAAGTCAAAACTGAAGGTCTTTGACTTCACTACCATTCTCTGACAGCTTGTCCTGCTCTCTAACTTAGCTTACTGGACCTAACGTAGTGGATTGATGGCCCCAAAAGAAGTCTTGGCATAAAATGTGAAGTGAAAGAACACAATAACTAAACTACAGATCAGAATTAAGTACATTCAGTCTCTATCCACTTTTTTTCCTTTTAGTTGTTGAAAAAAGGACAGAAGAAAAGCATGTTACACTTCACATTTTGTGAACTCAGGATATTCTAGCAAAACTCTTGTCTTCAGGGACAGACGACTAATGACAGTGCAGTGCATTAAAATTCCTCTCTGTTCATTATCATTAAAATCTGGTTTTATAGCCAAGTTTTATCTAACCTTATGTGCCAAATAGGATGATAATTAATTTTGACGAAAATTCTCAGTTAATTAGTATGAAATGCAATTACATCTGTTATGTCATCCAGGTTTTTGTTCTCCTCAGAAAACATTTAATGGTGCACATTTGCAGTCTGGTCTTTAAATAAATATTTTTCAAGTAACTTTTTAAAATGGAGTTGAATGGAAATTTTAAACTCCCTGCAGTTTTATGGATGAAACAGGACTTTGTTCTTCCGTAATTATTAATACATTAAAACCCAGAATATGCTACTTGCAGAATGACCAGCTTGAATTCTATTCTTTTTATAACATAGGCAGGCTAAAATATTTAAATTTTTTTCTTTTTTTTCTTCCTGCAGAGAAATTTATCTATAGTGACTATACCATTCAGTCCAGAGATATGGCCTCATCTGCAGATTGGACTGAAAACTGTGGGGGAAAAAAAATATACACCCTAACATCTATTTTCTGATACGCTGTAAAGCTTTGGATCAAACCACTCCACCTACATGTCCCCTTACTGCTTTTCAGTGCTCTTCCTTGTAGAAATATAAGCTCTTTTAAGCATGTCCTACTTTCGTGCACAGCACGATGGAGCCCTGATAGCCACTGGGGACTTTAAAAAAAGTATATTAGGCAAACCCTTTGATCAAACTGTAGCCAGCGTGACTGTTAGCATGATATGATCTGTGACTAATTTCTAACGAGTTCGAATTTTGCATCATCATGTTGTAGGATTGTTAACATTATATAGGTAGCAGCAGAACTGAAGACAAACTGAAAGGCTGGTTTCTGTGGTCAATTCTGACAGCTGTGGCAGACAATGACTAGTAGAAATTTTTTGTTTTAATGCTTAGCAGACAATTTCATTAAATTACCACCTGTTTATTCTGTGTTTTTCCTCAGTGGAGAACACATCCCTGTTGAGGCAAAAGGAGAACAGCAATGAGAACAACATATGACAGACGGATTACTGAGAAAAGGAAGAGCTTGAGGCATATCATCCGAAGCCAGTTTGGATTTAATTTAGGTACTTCAAAGCCTACTTCTTAAAATGAGATTTTTTTTTTTTTAATTTGAATGTCAACACCCCCCTTTTTTTAGAAAATTTTTGTAACATTTCTACATGGGTAGAGATTTGAGGAGAAGGTCAGAAGAGGGAGACTATTTGCCTGCCATTGTTTTCCAACAAATGTACAGGCTGGAAAGCATAAGACATTCTGGCACCTCGTAGGGGTGCCTGAAATGGAGCTAATATGGGGGTTTTGTTGTTGCATTTTTAATAAATAACTAAACCTGCTGTATGATATGTGCTGTATTAAAAGAAAAGGTTGCTTTTATGCCCAAAGTGAACAAAGGTGAAGAGAAATTGGGCAAAATCAAGAGCGAGTGCTCTCCATACAGCACAGACCAAGCACCCTTACCCGCTTTGCTGTATACTACCATGAAATGGGGCAGCTCCCAGGCAAAAATGTTTAGACTTCTCTTTTGGAAACAGTTTTTGCCGATTAGTTTGTTTTTTTCAATTTGGTTCCAATACTCATATCCCCAACAGTGAGAGAAGTTTCAGACCACCACAGTTGTTTTTTTTTATTACTACTCACATGCAGTTTTGATAAAGTATGCACTGTTTGTCAAGTAAGTGTGAAAGCTGTGGCGAAACAAGGCAGTGCTTCATTTAAGGTTTTTCTTCTTCTTTTTTTTCCTTCAGAAAAATAATTTCAAAGAGACTTTCCTTAGAGCAAATATATTTGCCTAATGCTATTATGTGATGTTGAGAGGACACTTTCCAACTGCAATATTTACAAAGCTCTTATTGTGTAACCTTAATTACAGATTAAGTGCATTTTTAGTTCCTAAGATGGGTAATAAATATAACACAATCAAAGTGCTCTTTGCAGTGGTTGTTTTCCATTAGAGAAAAGCGCTACATTTCCATTAATCATGAATAGCAATAATAACACATAAGCCCAGTAATACATGTCATTTAGAAAGCTCTTTTAGGTAGTGTCTGTTTTCTGCTGTAATGTAGAATGTCTCTGGTACAGCTGTTAAAAAATAATCCAATCCACTTCTGTAAATCAGAATGTAACTTTTGTGAGTGTTTTACTGCTTGATGAAAGCAAAAGGTAATGACCCTTGTACTCACTGACATGCATCGTGGTGCTGGTTGTTTCCAGCTATGAGGAGGAAACTGTAGGAATTCAGGTATCTTGGTGTAAATCAGAGCAGATACATGATTGCTTTATGATGAGAGAGAAATTCATCCGCTCCCAGCATGTATGGTGCTCTCAGTGATACCTACAGGACAGGCAGTCCTGATCCTCCTGTTGCAAACAGCCCTGTGTGTCCTTCCCTTGGTTTCATCAGCAGCCGTGCTGGACCACGAGGTTTCCTGCAGTGCCTTTTTCTATATTCTGCCTTGGAAAGGGGTTAAAACCCAGCCCAGAAACCATTCTGGTTCTAGGGGGGTTTATGTAAGCGAGACCTAGCCCCCTCTGGCCCTCAGGTGGAGCACACGAGACTCGAGGCTCAGGCACATGGGAGAGCTGGTAGGAGGCAAGAACTGCTTTGTCCTCAGCCGCGTCTGTGAAGGAATCAACACCCACTGTTCATTCCCAGGAACTGTGTATGCAGTACCATAGGGTCTTCATGTGCTTCTGCTGTAGCCCTCGCAAGGCAAGGCCAGAATTTTAGCAATTTGTCTCTACGTCCATACTTACTCTGCTGCAGGCCACATCCGGGAGCATCACTGTGACAGAAGCTCCTGGTAGCCTAACCTGCAAACTGCAGCTGGTATTACCTGACAATGCGGCAGAAGCCTGGGCTTGGAGCCGGTGGCCTGACCACCACAGGAGGAGGGGAGGACAGGAGCAAGAGGAGGAGGGAAAAACAAGTCTATTTGCTGTATATTTCTGTTAATGATGGCACTCTCCTGCTGGCTGTCTCCTCCTCAACCTAACATACTAAACTGGACTTTCTCAGGGGTGTCTTGATTTAGATCAAACAGAGACATTAGTTGGTTAGTAATGTCATGATGGAATTTATGCTGAATAAGGCACATTTACATCCTTCATGCCAAAGGGCACAAAGAAATTTGCACAATAATGAAAAAACAGTGTGAAGCTCTGTGTGAAATTTTATTTTCCTGTGTTTGCATTTCTTTTGTGTTTAACTGCTTTGGGTTTTAGTGTCATGAATATATACAGTGTACCACAGGAGGAGTTGTCCAAAGTGTTCACTGTGGCCTAATTGTCCTCATACTGAAGTCAGAGATGTTAGGCTGGCATTCAATGTCTCTGTTTAGCCGCATGTTCAAATATTTTTCTCTTCTGGAAAGTCAGTTCCTGTATTTATGAAGTTCTGTCTGAGAGTTCAGTAGGTTTGCAGCTCATTAGTATTAACTATAATTAGTTGAATAACACTGATGAAATTGTTTGAATATAATAAAATAGAAAAAGTCTTATATTTTAAGATTATAAGCCTCAGAATTTCAAAGTATATATGTAGTAAACTTGCTCACAGACTCTCAGACAGTGAGAGACTCTTCCAGAAACCACAATGTTAGTAACACACTGAACTGTAAATACGTTTATCTTTTCCTTGTTGGTTTGATACACAGAATATGTTGAGCAAAACAGTGTTAATGAAGGAGCAAAATATCATCTTTTTTATGGGTGATGGCCACTTGCCGCTACAGTATTATAGCTCACATGATGCTTCCATTGTCTCAGCATGAATTTGCCATTGGTAGCTCCCAGCCTTCAGATTTCCTTTGCCTGTTTTGTATTTCGTTCTTAGTCAGAACCTCTTCTCTCTTTACTGCCCCATGCTTTGCCTTTGGAGGAAAGCAGATTAATACACTTTGGCTGGCAGGACAGGGGAGTCGACTATGAGTGCAGAGGATCTCCACTTTCTGTGGGTTTTAGCAGTACTTTCCTTAATGCTGATGTACATCCAGAAATGGACTTTGAGCCAGAAAATACTAAAACAAAACCAACCCAGCAAAAACCTTTTCACAAAAACAAACCCAAACTTGGGAAAAGGATTTGTGAAGTGCTAAAAAATCAAAGTTGTCAATAAACAAAGGAAGGTACTTGGTGAGGAAGGGTTGCAGACCATTTCATACCACAGAAGCTCCTTTATATGGAAACCACTCAGGAGATACTCTGGCAGCAGTGAGCTGTGGGAAAGGGCCAGGCGGAGTGGACAGGCTCCTCTAGGAGCTACTAGAAACTGTTTTTCATTAAGGCATTCTTGTTACTTGTAGTGGATTTTCCCATCAGGAAATGACACTGCAGAGAGCAGGAGGGGTTTCTGCTGCATGGATGTCCCACCTGAGCCCAGACAGCTGTACCTCCAAGGTGGGGGAAGGCTGCAGAGCAGTGTGGGGGACTAGTATCCCATTAGCTTCATTCAGATGAATGCATTTCTTCCCTGACTTATGGGAGAATGGTGGGCCCTGGTCCTGACTCTGTCCTCACAGCAGTGAATCATGCTGAAAAGATATGTCAGACTTTGAATGATGATTCCTGAGCTCCAGTTTCCTCCCTTGTGGAAATTTATTTGTTCAAACTGGATGCCTAGTGTTCTCATCTGAGGGATAAGTGCTGCCTTAACCTATGTGTCTGTAAAACATGCTCAGTCTGTTGCGATCAGCATTCAAAGGAGCACAGCCTTAAAAGAAATATCCTAAAAAAAGAGATGCAAATTAATGACATTAGTTTTCCAGAAACAAGCAAAAAAACCCCACTCCTGTTGCTGTGTAGTTTAACGTATATCCAAAAGCACAAGATTTCCATGGCACATACAGGACTAGATACTGCCCCACTTCCTCACAGTAGGTGATTTTTTACTCATTTCACATTTTTAGTTAATTTGTAAGGAGTAATTTAGTAATTCTGTTCATAGAATGCCAAATATGATGGCAGGAGGCAAAATCTAACCCTTGGAACAATTACTTTTAACTAGTAGAGGAATTATTTGTATTGTATTTTTCTGAAAGGATTTGTTTGAAATTGTTCTTCACTATAATTTTCAGCATTGCTCTGCAGTCCCCATCTCACCAGAAAATAAAGGCAGCAGGAACATGTGGATAGAGTTTGTCCTGGAAAACACGAGAAGCAAGAATTAAGCTCTCCTCTTGGGAGAGCCTTAATCTATTCCATGAATTATCCACTTATCAAAAGAACTTTGGCTTTTATAGTATTTCAAACAGATTGTGAGGCACTAGGGAGGAAGCCTGTTGTAAACAAAATCTCATGGCTGATGTTTAAAAAGACTATTTTATAACATATCCCCTAGTACTACCTATTTCTAAGAAGATTATCTTTGATTTCTCTTTCTCGTATGAAATATTAATACTTTACCATGTATTTTTGCTGTTTTTCATCTTTGGATGTTTCACTGGAAGACTGCAGGCATTAGGGCAGAATGTCAGAAGAAAATTAATCTGAAATCCATCACTTAGGTTCCTGATGGACTTTGAGGACATGAACAAAATAAATTCATATTTTTACACCCTCCTTGGTTTGGAAATGAAGTTGATATTACAGTCATTGGAAGTTACTGGTAGTATAAATAACCTACCAGGAAGGAAGAGGCTTCTGTCTAATAAAATAAGGAAAGGTGTTGCCTTTCCTTTTATTGCAGATACCAGGGTGTGATTTAGGATGAAAGGGTGCTGCTGCTCACCTGTCTGCCTTCTTCATTTCTGATTTTGGCATCTCATTCTGTTTCTTTTACTTTGCTTGAGTAGGATTGTATGAGGTTATGCTCTCTGCTGTTTGCTATGTGCTGTCATGTTTTAACACTGAAATCTAATTCAAAGTCAGCTAAACAAATGTTGACTCTGAAGGTCTGGAAGTAATTTCAGAAGCAGCATTCCTTTCACACTGGTGACAAATTTAGGCTTTGCCTTTTTACCTCTTGTGCCTTAGGGTTGATAGAATGGATCATTTAAACACTGATACTGGATAGGTTAAGTTTAATTACTACAGATTTACAAATGCCATTTCAAGATTTTGGAACTCATTGAACCTGTTAGATAACTGTTGACATTTCTTTTACAAACACCAACTTTATCTTTACCATCTCTGCAACTTCTAATTTTCTAGCCCTGAACTTTCATGGGCAAGTATATTTTTATTTTGAATGATCACTTTGGAAGATTAAAAAAATGATTAAAATTAATGAAGTTAATTTTAAAGTCTGGGAAAGAACTCAATTAGCTGTTGCGGTAAGTTGCAACATATTTTGCCAGCTGTAGCTAAACAGGAAACACAATCACCGTGATACTTGAAAAAGGGCAAATTAATCCAAATCCTTTTTTGTTGTTTTGAATACAAAACATTTGTGGTGACATTTTACATGCTTGTCAGATAGCTGTTGGCATCATGAAACTTCTCTTTTCTAATGTGATTTCAGTTCGCAGCATTATTATATCTCTGTCTATACATATGTCTCTTTGTCAATCTACAAGCTATCAGTTACTACAGTAAAAATATCTGCTCTCGTAAACCTGTGAACACTAGAACAGCTGCCACAGGACATGCCATGCTTGAGGGTGGATTTTACATTCTCTTGCCTTGCTGAGTTGTGAGGGATGCAGAACATCTCCACAGCATTCATTCACGTTGCTGCCTTGTTACAGACAGCACAGATCAAGCAAAAGATGCCTTCCCTTCCCCCAGCCTCCAAAGACACTAAGGATTTTGCTGCAGATGATTTTTGTGCATGCATATAAAGCCACATTTTTTGACAGTGAATGTTGATTTGCACCAGTAAAAATGTGCACAGAATTTTACTGTAAGGAATTGTCTTGCTTCCTAGTTAAACTGTGGAAATAGAACAGCCCTGTTATTTTACTGTGAGTTGCTATGGGATGGCATTATCTCATGGAAATGGCTACCTGGTTTTGGGGTCTTCATCCCTTCTGATAGTGGAATGAAGGGATGAAGAAGCTCCATGGTGAACACCTATATTTGTTTTCCTTTCCTTCTCTTTCAATTTTAATCTACATTTAGTATTTTTCTTCTTTTACAATTTCCTCTGTGAAGTTTAACTAATTCAACTTTCAGCTGTATATGAAAATGCTGTTTAGCAGAAGGCACTTCTTTCTAAGTTCCTGGGTAAGATTTACCAAATACTTCCAGCAGCAGTCAGACAGGCTGTTGTTGTGAAGACAGGTCTATCTCTGGGTGGGATGAACACAGTTTCATGTTTGGATATGTTCCACTTGGATTTTCTGATTCTAAAGATAGTGGGGAAGTTAGTGCCAGAAGCATGTAGATGAGTGATTGTTTGGTTCTTATGCAAGAAGCTCTCTGAATATTGGTAACAGCGTTGGTTTCCCTTTCCATGCCTTGAAACAGATTAGTTAGAAGAACTAAGTAACATTATCTGGAGCTTATCTAAAAATTCTCTGTACTGCTATACTTCTTGCTGTGCTTTTTGATTATGAAATAGAAAAGGTAGTAGCCCTACTGGCGCTTAAACTTTTAGCGATGAGAAACAATCATCCCTGAACATCCCTCAAACTCATCTGCTGTATATTTGCTAATGCCTTGTCAAAAAATGATAACAAACCTAACATACATATGTGGCTGACACCTGCATGCTTCCTCTCAGGGGGATATCTAAGCAAGGCTTAGTTCAGAGTTGAACTGTTGAACCAGAGTTTAGTTCATTGTCATCAGGGGAATTACAGTGGACAATTGCATTCTTGAATAATTACAGCCTTCAACATAAGAAAATGTAAAGCCCATTTGAGGTATTTGCACTTTGATCTTGAAAATTTCTGTGCTGTTTTTTCCAGGCCCAAGACTTCTTGTACAATATAGGCAGTAAATGAGCCTTTCATACCTGTTTTTAGTTCTATAACTTAATTAAATTTGGTTTAAGCACTGAATTGTAGTTTTGAGTTGCCCACCATTCCCTTTTTTATCCTCATCTCTGACTTTATTTTGTAAGCCATATGAGAAAAAAAATATCGCAGATTGTTGCCTTACTGAGCTTATTTACCAGGAATATCCCAACAAGGTAGTTCTGAAAGTATGTTCTGGTATTTGAAGTAATTTCACTATGGTAGTGATGTCAGGTTTTTTACTGTATAGTATAGCAGGGCTTCATCTCCAAATATCCCTTTGCGAAATCAGAGCTCCAGCTGGAGGAAGGACTTGCACAGAATTTAAAAAATCTTTCTCTTTCCTTTCCAAGTCCAGAGCAAGGGCTAGACGGTGGTTTCATGGGCTGCATGCCCTTTAAAGACATAAATCACAGTTTGGATCTCTGGGCATTGCAATAAAAATCAGTGGACTTCTTAGGCAAGCCTCCATACATAAAATGTGCTTTTGACATGGAAGTAGAGCGCAACTGAGAGTTAAGTCAAAATGATGAAAGGAGTTTTCTGCCAATGATATTAGAACTTTGATGGAGAGTTCAACTATGTCAAGAAGGACTGTCTATGTCCTGCGCGGTAAGTTATGAAAAGCAAGACTATCTATCTCAGCACTAACTGTAATTATCTTGGGTTTTGGCAATTGACAGCAGGCTCCATTACATTTATATTTATTTTTAAGTGGAGCAGGGTGAGGAAAGCAAAAACCAGTAATAAGAATTTTCCTAGCCTTTTTACTCATGTAGCTGCTATTCTGTAATGGTCAGCAGGTTGTGAATGGTGGATTAGACAAAAAGCACAGGCTATCATTTGAACTAGAGAGAGAAATTGAAAAGAGGGATAGTGTGATGAACCTATAAAGACTTTAAAGCCGAAGTCCAGAAGTTGTATGGGAAGGCGTAACCAGGAGAAAGTACTATGACTTCCACATAGGGGATAAAAGCGGGTACAGGCAGACCTCTCCCCTCTAGTAGACAGCAAGACATCTTTCTTTCCCTGCAAGTCACATTCTAATGTAGGAGAGCTGCACAGCTCCCTTGTCACCCTCTGTTGTTTCTCTACAACTGCCAAGGTTGGCCAAAGATTAATTAATAGACATATGTAACAAACAGCAGTCCCCCTTTCCCACATCATACAAAGAATGTGTATAGAGCTTGCTACAGCAAAAAAAAAAAAAAATTTGGAACAACCACCATAATGCTAAACCTAAAAAAATACTCTTACTTGTATCATACCCACCCTTTATAAAGTAGTGTCATTGTAGCAGACCTTTCACATTGCCTCCAACAACTGTCAGTTCTGCAGCATGGTTCATATGTTGTAGGTAAACACAGCATTATTTTGCATGTCGATACAAATTGTGGTTTTAGGAAGCCTTGATTTTTTTATACGAACAACTGAATTCCAGTGGGTTCCCTAGCACTTGCTGAAGCTCTAATCTGGTAAACTACATTGGCAATCCCTTATGTTCATCTTCTTGATAACTGTAAATGTAACAAATGTAACATGTAGGGGATGTTATCACTTCAGGTTGTCAGAAACAAGTCTTGGTTCTTTGTGAATAATTCCGACGGTTGCAAGACAAGGGACTCCTGAATAATCCCTTTAGGCGCCTGGGCCTTGGGAGAACAGGTATGCAAACTACAGAGATAAGGAGGCTGCAGGATAATCTGAAGACCCCTGCCGAGAGACGCCAAACAAACATGTGCGATGGACATTACCATATATTAATGAGTTCTCGGAAAAGGCATTACTATGATAAACATTTCTTGGAAATGTAATTAATATGTATGTTAACATAGCATAAATACCTAGTAACTGTGTCTCTTCGGTGCACACGTTTGGAGGAGAGATCCCCCGTGTGCCCGGCGCTGCAATAAAGAATACCTGCTTAATAGTCTGCCGACTATTGAGTCTTCAGTTCCGGCTTTTCACGGCATCATTTCTGGCACCCCAGATGGGACCCGCTCTGCTCGGCTGCAGGACCCGTTGAGAACAGGACTCCCTAGGGTACCCCCGGGATTTCCCGGAGGGACTCCTCGCCTCACTCGGATCACTGCGGGAGCAGACAAGGACCATCTAAACGAGTAAAGGTATTCTTTTTTTACTTTCTTTCTCTGTTTTGGTATGTGAGACCGGTCATTTGGAGAGTTCTCGTAAGTCGTAGGAGACGTCCTACGCTGAGCGCTGTACACCAGGCTACTAGTGCCTGAGGGTGTACGACTTGGTACGTTGGTGCAGGCACGGGTTAAGCTTTGCGCTTCTGTAATAACGTGCTTTTGGTAATTGTGCGTTGGTACAAGCATGGGTTAAGCTTTGTACTTCTGTAATAACGTACTTTTGGGTATTGGTGCGTTGGTGCAGGCACGGGTTGTGCTCTGCACTTCTGTAATAACGTGCTTTTGGTAGTTGCGCGTTGGTACAAGCATGGGTTAAGCTTTGTACTTCTGTAATAACGTACATTCGGTATGGTACGCTTAGGAAACCTGCTTAAGCTGTACTTCTGGCGATACGGATTTGTTGGTATTGAACTCGGATATCGGATATCTCGGATACTGGCTTGTTAACATACCCATCAGGCATCGTAAAACCAAAAAAAAAAAAAAAAACAACCAAAAAAAACCACCTTGCACGGTGAACCTCTTTTCTTGTGACCAGAATATTAATTGTGACATTTTTGGAACGTGGTCAGAGCGGGACAGAAGGGGACGACAGATTAAAATTGTTAAGATAAAGACTAATAGAGGTACAGAATCAACAAAGTAAAATGGGGGACAGCAAAGCAGTGGTATTTTAAAGAAAAGCCCCTTAGGATGTATTCTAGCACATTGGAAAGCTTGTGTGACTGTATGAAGCCTCTGTGTGAAAGACAAGTAAGTCAAAAAAAAAAAAAAAAAAGAAAAAAAGAAAAAAGAAAAAAACCACCACGTACGTTTGGTATGTTCTGCTGATTTCCGGTTTTTGACTTGGGACTGTTGTATTTGAACTCTTGAGTCTTCGGGGCCGTGGTTTATGATTTCTTAACTATCAGTGCAGGGTCTTCCCGCGGGGGGGATTTTGAGAGCCTCTCCCAGGATCTAGACGGCAACATTGGGAAAAGTAGGGGGAGACCCCTCACTCAACAACATCTTAATAATGTATGGGGTTTGGTTTGCTTAAAGAAAATCGGCATGATTTAGGAATTGAGTTGGGAATTTGGGGATTGGTTTTAAAATACAAGTTGGTATATATTGTGGGGTTACAAGTTCTCTAGTTATTCGGCATTGATCGATCATTTAGGGACTCTGGTTTTGGGGTATGTATTAAATATACTGTATATATTGTTTTGAAAGAGCTCTATGTATATAAACATGTTAACTGAAGTGGTTTGCCTGTATATATTATTGTACTTAGGTGATACAGTTTGTAAACAGAAGGATTTTAAAAGATCACTTCTAGGTTGTGTGTGTGTGTGTGTGTGTGTGTTTTGTGTTAACCGATTGGTGGAGAAGTTGAGAAGTTATTTTATTGCAACATGAGCTTCGGAGGGAGGTGATCCCCTCACAAGGAAACAATTAATTGAATTATGATATGTTGTTAGAATTGATGCGGTTTTGTGGACAATTAAAAAGTATAGGAGATGAAAAGTTTAACGCGGTATTGAAAAAAAAACAAAAAAAACCCAAAAGGAAAACCCCTCTGGATTTTCCGAAGGGTTGTGTAAAGTGATTAGAACAGAAAGGTATCAAGTTACAAGCTGCTTTGCTAGCTGCTGCTCTAAATGAAGAAAAAAAAAAAAAAAAAGCAAAGTTCTTAGAAGTTAAGCAACAGAAAAACAAAATGAAAAAGAGGGGAAACAAGGTAACTTTTTACAGTATGGACTACTAGTGGAGTGTGAATCAGAATACAATACTCCTGTGTTACCAGTAAAAAAAAAAAAAAAAAAAAAAAACAGGTGGAACTTACTGGGTAGTACAGGATTTAAGAGAAGTGAATAATATTGTTAGGGGCATACACCCTGTGGTAGCAAGTATGGTTTACGGTATTGGATTTAAAGGATGCATTCTTCTGTCTGCCTTTAGCCACTCTGAAGCTAAACAGGCAGCAGAGAGAATGTAAGAGATTTTAGCCTTAATTCCAGATTATAGAAATAGAAACCTGAGTGACCAAGAAAATGTTGAGTATTCTAAAGCTGATGAAGAATTAATAGAGGGATTAGGGGGCCAAGTTCCATCCCAGGGGTGGGCCTACTTAAGTGATGGCAGAATTATAATCCCTGCTAAACAGATCTGGGGGGTGGTTAAAGAAGAACATAATAGGACACACTGGAGAGCGGACTCCCTGTACAAATTTTTAAATCAGAAATTAATAGGGAAAAATTTGTATACTACAGTCCGACAAGTAACCCAACAGTGTGAAACATGTTTAAAAATAACCCCAATACAGGTAACCGGGTACAATTAGGAGGTATTGGGAAGGGAAGTATACCGGGACAACATTGGCAAATTGATTTCTCTGAACTTCCAAGAAAAGGAGGGTACAAGTACTTATTAGTACTTATGGATACCTTTTCAGGTTGGCCAGAAGCATTCCCTTGTAGAACAAATAAAGCAAGGGAAGTAACGAAGGTATTATTAAATGAAATAATACCTCGATTTGGGGTACCGACAATTATCTCCTCACATAGGGGGACACATTTTTGTGCAGAAGTAGTGCAACAGGTCAGCAAACTGTTAGGAATCAATTGGCAGTTACATACGCCCTACAGACCACAAGCCAGTGGGCAAGTAGAAAAGATGCAAAAATATGCCAAAAAGCGAATCTATATTGGTACCAAGCATTGCCTATTGCACTACTTCGGATACGTGTAAAACCTAGGGCCAAAGAAAATTTGAGCCCTTTTGAGATACTATATGGGAGACCATATCAGGCTAAATATCAGGGGGAAGATTTGAACCAGTTGGGAAATCAGTATCTACAGAATTATGTTATATCCTTAGGAAAACAATTAGAAAGGATTAGTAAAAATGTTTTGGGTACCAGGGCTAAAGGGTTAGATCACTCGATCCATCCATTTAGCCCTGGAGATTGGGTTTATGTTAAGAATTTTTCAGGTGAACCACTGAGAGAGAAGTGGAATGGACCTTACCAGGTATTGCTGACTACCTTCACTGCAATCAAGATTAGAGAACAACCGGCCTGGATCCATTATTCCCGAGTGAAGAAGGCTCCTAAACCAGGATGGATGGTCGAAAAGGCTGGCGGTTTGAAACTATGATTGCGGTGGTAACTTTGTTAAACCTAGGCTTTTTAGTATACTGCGATCACGACAACTCAAACTACATAACTGGACCAAGATTTGATTGTTGGCTTTGTACTGCCTTACCAAAAGGTGACATGAGACTCCCTTTATACGGGGTATGATCCACTCATTGGAATTGTGACAATCCCAGATATTGGTCAGCAATAATAGCTGCCTATGGAAAGCAAGATCCAACACTTGTTCATGCTGACCCCCTTCCATACACACAAAAATTGTACTTGCAGGGATGGGTGGAATGATTATTTGATCAACAAAACTACAGTAGAAGTAGGAACTTGCAATTTGAAAGGGACAGGCATGATATATATGGATTTTTGTAGCAGAACCCAATTAGAAACCTATAGCCCCTCAAACTGGGATTATTTGAGGAATGTACCAATTGGTTGGGTAAATTGCGAAACATTTTACGGAGCTAATCTCACAGCCACTGATGGGCCCTGTAAATATACCCACGGGTATTGGTGGCGATGTGGTGATGGCATTAGCAGAAAGCAGCTCCCTGCAGGTTGGAAGGGAATGTGTACCATAGGTCATCTAGTCAGCCAGGACCGAATATATAATCAGTCCCAAATACCTAAAGGCATATTAAGAACATCATGGAGACGAGCCAAACGGGAAGACAACCCACTTGTAAGTAGTAGGGAACAAAATTTAACCTCTTGGCTCCCCAGTTTAGAGTGGTTGAAACAATTATTCATGGCAATGATCACACTGGTGGTTTTGGGAATACTTGTTTGCATGTCTCTCAAATGTTTCCTTTGGTGTTGTCAGGGCTCAGTTGAGACATACAGTGACAGGAAAAGGAACAAGATTAGGCACCAAGTAGAAACTGGAAAATACTTTTCCCAGAGCCTTGGCGTGAAAGACTAAAGGAATTTGAAAATAATACCTACAAAATAGAATAGTGAGGATTCATAGCTTTCTAGCTACAAATCCTCAAAAGAAAAGGAGGGATTGATAACTGTAAATGTAACAAATGTAACATGTAGGGGATGTTATCACTTCAGGTTGTCAGAAACAAGTCTTGGTTCTTTGTGAATAATTCCGACGGTTGCAAGACAAGGGACTCCTGAATAATCCCTTTAGGCGCCTGGGCCTTGGGAGAACAGGTATGCAAACTACAGAGATAAGGAGGCTGCAGGATAATCTGAAGACCCCTGCCGAGAGACGCCAAACAAACATGTGCGATGGACATTACCATATATTAATGAGTTCTCGGAAAAGGCATTACTATGATAAACATTTCTTGGAAATGTAATTAATATGTATGTTAACATAGCATAAATACCTAGTAACTGTGTCTCTTCGGTGCACACGTTTGGAGGAGAGATCCCCCGTGTGCCCGGCGCTGCAATAAAGAATACCTGCTTAATAGTCTGCCGACTATTGAGTCTTCAGTTCCGGCTTTTCACGGCATCATTCTGCTCCACTAAAGTTCATGGTACACTGTCTGAGTCCAGCCATTTGCTTAAAATAGTCACCTGGGGGCAAAAGCCTTTGAATGTTTTCTAACAAGCCTTAATTCTGAACACAAAAGGATCACGTGTTTGAAAGCATTCAGTTCTTTGCTGCAACACACAAATAGCTTAAAAAATGTACACATTTTAAAGGAATTACGAAACAGTTTTAAAATCAATGTTAGATGTCTGTCTGGGTTTTCTCTGCAAGCATTAATATGTCCTAATAGTTTGGCTTGAAAATGCATCTTCTCTATTCAGCTTCAGTAATTGTTTTAGCAGCAGCAGCAGCCTGCTATGTTGCCAGATTTCAGCTTGCAAAATTAGGGCAATTGCCTGGGGCCATGAATCATCCCTCGGGGATTTGTGGATATCTATCCAGCTGCTATAGTTTTGCATGCATGTTAGAAAGCAAGTTTTGAGAATAAGTTCTTTGCAGCAGTATCTTGCTTGATTTACATGTGAGCATGTAAAGCAGAAGATTGATAAAATACATGCAACCCTGCTGAAGTGTGTACAATGCTGCACTTCTAGTGTGCTTTTGGAGCCAGCTCCTCACTTCTGGTTAACTTATGTAAAGCTCAATTAGCTTTTCACTAGAAAAAAAAAACAAACCAGCATCTGTTCTGTGTTTTTTTCCAGCTGATGAAAAGCTTTACCTTAGTTGGACAAGAAAATAATATTTACTCTGCTGTTCTAAAAATATCATCTGCTCATTTCTAGAAACAGATTTAGTCAGTAGTCACTGTAGCAACCTTTTACCATGTTGATGTGGGGATGTAGGTTGTCTGAAAACATCCCCCTGAAGTCAATATTGCCCTGCTATAAGGAGTTCATGATGGATAAAACCTGCTTACTCAGCTCTGTGTACCTCCTGCTTTCCCGATAGGCAGCATAATTAATAGATACAATTCAGATAGGTCTGATCCTGCAGCACAGCAGAAGATGACTCCTATAGAGCCAGCAAATTATGAGCTTTAGTCAAGGGCTAACTATCAGTGCTTTTTATACATTAATGAATGCAAATCTTACAGAAGGGAAGAACTAGCAGTAGTCTGGAATAGGCATAAAGCAGCAATTCAATTCACCGTGAGTACTTGATGCTTGTTACGCTCTCACAGTGTCTCTCATAAACAATTTTTGTGTCATCTCTGGCATTTTTCACCACATACTCTCCTGTAGTGTACAAATTGACCTGAGTAAAAAGACCTACTGATTTTAAAGGGAAAGAAAACTTTCCTGGGTACTGATTTAAAGTGTTCAAAGTAATTTTTGCACAAGCAAACAGGAAAATGAAATGAATTTGCTCACAGGTGCTGTACACCTGTAATATGAGCTATTGCCACGAATCAGAAATAGTTCAGGTCCAGGGCAGTCCTACATCTGTGTTGGGACAAGACATGGGCCACCTGCAAAGTTCTGCTGCTCCTCAAGTCTCCCTGTACCATCACCAGCAAACCTATGCAGAGGCCCTCCCACAAGACCCAACAGCGGTAGCTATGTGCACCTGCATAGCCATCTGGTGCTACGGAATTTGACCACTAATTTTGTCTTAGAACTTGCTGCATCCTAAACAGAACCTCACTGGTACCCTCCAGTACAAATTCTGAAAAACTTGATTCAGACAGCTGTTTCAGGATTTGTAGCAGCAGTGTCATTTTAAAGCACATTGCAAATCAACTGACATTTCATAGCGTTTCATTGAGAAATGATAGCATTACTCACCTTGTAGGACCAGCTCCCAATAAACAATTTGAAATCTTCACATAGACCATGACACACTTGAGATTCCCCATCCCCTTTTCCTTTGTTCTGACATTCATTTTGTTCTGCACAAGTTTCTATCCCCTATGTCCTCTCCCGCAAATGGAATTTTGCAGTCCCTGCTGTAGGCTCTGTAAAGCAGTGTGCACTTCCTTATGTAATGAATAGTCCACTAAGGCTGTCAGCAACCACATTTTTTTTCATTTGTACATAACACAGAATCAGCAAGAAATCAAAACACTCCTTGATGTTTTGGCATTGTGAGTTACACTTCATAATGGCAAAGTAAACAAAACTTGCTATGGGAAAGAAACACCGAAACACTTGGACTACATGTGGATAGTGTCTCACAAAGGTTTAAGGGTCCTAGAAGAAATTTTCAGAGGAATGCATTTACATTTGTTGATATCTAAGGTTATCACTTATAAATGAGACTAGGTACTTGGGAAAAAAAATCAAACTGCACTTGCGGGGGAAAAAAAAGAGAAAAAAAAAGGAATATGAAAGAGAAGAATACGTAAGAAACCAGGTGCTGACTTTTGCATGATGAAGTACTGAGCAACGATATATCTAATTGGTAGGTGTAATACCAATCTGTATATAGTATGGGTGTATCTGATTCTGAGAAGTAACTGAGAAGTTTCTCAGAAGACGCTTTATTCTGTGAATAACTCTATGAATTAGTTTCTATTCTGTGAAAAATTTTGTTGTATATTCTGATCCATACAGCCTGAAATGTTTTAAGGATATTACATGTAATAGCTGATGTAGAAATACTTACCAAAGTGAACATTATATCAGACAAAATAATCAAGAACACTCACACTATCCCAGGGTACCCTGGTATTTCTACTACCCACCTACTCCTATTTAATTAGTAAGGAGATGAGGAGGTGTGATAAAATTGATATGTGCATGTCTTGAATGCTTCCCTTGAGGGTTTGTTTTATGACTTTCTTCCACTTTCTTGCTTTGTGTTGTTTGTATGTTCTAGCTAACCATTCTTCACACATTATTACACATTTATTTAGTGTCAGGCAATAGTACCCTAACCTACCTGAGGTGATCTTGAAGAACTGAGGCCTTTCAGCCACCCAGACTTCATTTGACTCTGGTTCCTTGTAGCCCATAGCCTGTATCTGTGCAAAAAATAAAAAGACAGGTTAGGACTTCTGCTTTCTTTTCCTCTATCTTTTAGATTGATGCCGTGAAAAGCCGGAATTGACGACTCAATAGTCGGCAGACTATTAAGCAGGTATTCTTTATTGCAGCGCCGGGCACACGGGGGATCTCTCCTCCAAACGTGTGCACCGAAGAGACACAGTTACTAGGTATTTATGCTATGTTAACATACATATTAATTACATTTCCAAGAAATGTTTATCATAGTAATGGCTTTTCCGAGAATTCATTAATATATGGTAATGTCCATCGCACATGTTTGTTTGGCTTCTCTCGGCAGGGGTCTTCAGATTATCCTGCAGCCTCCTTATCTCTGCAGTTTGCATACCTGTTCTCCCAAGGCCCAGGCGCCTAAAGGGATTATTCAGGAGTCCCTTGTCTTGCAACCGTCGGAATTATTCACAAAGAACCAAGACTTGTTTCTGACAACCTGAAGTGATAACATCCCCTACATGTTACATTTGTTACATTTACAGTTATCAAGATATTTAATGCAAAATAGAATGACATCTGAGTTCTTTACCATTTCTCTTACTGCCCAAATTCAGGAACACAATTAACCATTCTCACTGTGGGCCTGGATAGAAATTTCACTGTAGTTCCTCCACGTGATGGTGGATCCTTTTCACAATTTCTTTTTGCTTATATGGCAAGTATTTCACACATACAGAAGAAGTGTAATTATCTTTAACAACTGCCTAGTCAGAAATCATTTTCAGTAAGAAATAAGTCCAAAGGTACTCAACAGGTGCAAGCAAAAGTTCTTGTCACTGTTAGCATCAGTCTCTTTGTGCCTTTTTCAGAGACACTTATAACTTTTCTCTAGTCTTTGAGAGATGCTTTAATGTCTGTAGTTTACGTCCTGGGTTTGAGTCACACTCTGTAATGAAAGTGATTATGCCTTTTCACTCTTTTGCATAGCTGGGTGCTAGCTTTCTCCACCCCATTCACCTTGCACACCACTTTTCATTTATGGTTCCATAACAATAATGTATTGAAATTTTATTTACATATGTCCTATGTGTGTTCCTTGCAGCAATTCTACTGCCTTTTTATGCTCCTTACCACGATGTACCATGCCTCTGTGAAAGCAGTGATCCATCAGCTACAGATTAACATCCACAGACTACATCTTTAACAGCACTTCACTGAAATTTGTTTTCCTATTTTCTAAAACACTAATCATCTCTAAATATAAAATGTAAATATTGTAATGACGATAACGCTAAACAGCAATGAAACCTTCCAGTAGGTAGAGACTTAGTAGATGATATAGAACCAGAACTATGAAACATGGAAAGAACTTCGTGCACCAAAACTCCTAAATTTTATCAATACTAGCAAATTGACCCGTTCTGAACAGATTTCTGGACACTGAACTTGGGCAATGAGCTTGCTTGCGGCAACAAATCATTGCAGCGACACTGATGTGCTTTTGGCCTGTGCCCTCTTAAATTCTCCAAATCAGCTGCCAGGTGTTGTTCAAGAATTAGCAGTGGGAAAAGGCCACATGATTTGAATGATGGTGTTAGCTGAGAGCAAAGCTGGTCTTTGACAAGAGACCAGCAGTAGTGTGTAAGTAGAAGTCAATGCAATTCCAAATGTGTTGGCACCCTTTGGATACAGAATAGGTTGCAGTGGGAGGAAGCAAGCGAAAAGTGAGCTGCACTGCTGGCTTCACACTGCTCTTTGTGATCATGTGAAGGTAGTTGCAGGAAGTCATGTAATTTAAAAACAAATTAATAAGTAAACCAAGAGCCTAAAATCACCATGTCCGTACATTCCTAACATTACACATCCATCTACCTAGTGCCTCATTATTTTTTTAATGAAACAATCAATTATTTTATAGGAAACACAAAGACCTTTAAAAAAACCTCCTGATTTAGCTAATTAGCCCCTCAACACATCACAGGGAGTAAACAAATTAACCAGCAGATTCCCCCATTGAAACCTACAGTTTTTCTCTGTTTTGTTGATCATTGCAATTACCAGAGGGATTAATGTTATTGGTGCTGTCATTTAACTGCTTTAAAACACCCGCATGTGGAGAGCAATGTCATTATAGTTATTTACTACACGCATAGATTAAAGTAGATTCATTGTGACTAACTCGAAAACACTTTTTTCTTCTTAGGTATGGGGGGAGGTGGGGGGCGAGGCGGAGCAGTCACAGAGTTGAAAACAAACTGGTTTTGCACCTCTGCTCCCATTTGTATGCATGTAAATCTCTGTAACCTGTGCATGGACAGATTTTCTGTCCAGAGAGCAGCATGGCTACCAGTACACAGTTGTAGCGAAGCAAAGTCAAAAAATGCCTGTGTTGTCCTACAGACTTAAAACTGGCAGCTGTAAAGCAGCAGCCTGTAGCACTTGAGTAGATGTGTTGTTGCAGTATGAAATAGTTTTATAAGGATATTTATGCAGTGTTCTCTTCCACAGGCTGAAGGCAGCAGAAGTGTATTTCTTCTGAAAGTACTGGATTCCTTTTCCTCTTCTTTGTCTTTTAGATTCCTGGATGCAATTTAATGGTTGTGCTTTACATCCCATTCTCTGTTTCTTTTTTTCCTTAAATTTTGTCATCAAATTTGCAAGGACTATGGCCAGAGGCCTGTATGATTTGCATGTTGGGTCCTGATAGACATTTTTGCACAGCTGGGAAAAATAATAGAAATTGCTATGCCTTGATAGTCCTGGCCAGCTGGCCATAGTCTTTTTTTTAAAGAAACTGGTATTATCACTCGGTGGGGTTTTATTGGGCTGAAACCAGCCTGAGTGATGCATGATGAATCAGAAAAGGTGCAGGGGGGGAAGCTAGATTTCAAGCTTTCATGCAACTGCTGACAACTGAAGGGACCTAGACACCAGTTTTTCTTCTTGGTGGCTCAAGTAGTCTCCCAATGGCCAGATGCTGCTTTCCAGAGCTGCTCATTTTTCTGAAACTGACTTTTTTTTATCTGTCTGTAATATTTTTGTGCTTACTTTAGTGTACTGATTCCATTTGAGAAAGAATTTAAACACATTTAAAAACAATAAACTTTCTTTACAGAAGGCTTATTAACAAAAAAGTTGAACTTTATCGATATTGCATGGATACAGTTAATGTCAAAATTAGGTCGGTTATTTAAATGCCGAACTGCATTATAGTACTCTGAGTCTTAAATTTTGGCTTAAATCACTAGATATCCGTAACAGCTTTCTACTTGTACTGAACTTGTGCATGAACTTTACCAGGAAATTATCATTATAATTTATATAGAAATGTTCAATCTGCCTTTTTAAACCAGAACTAAGCAAAAGTTGTGGAGAGGTAAATGTAGCCATGATTTGGATATATTTCCCTTAGCGTAAAAACTTACATTCTGCATTAATCATAAATGAAAATATGGGTTTGGGTGTTGGGTTCTTTTTTTTCGTAACAGCCTTTGAATAATTTATTTTACTTTAGTAAAGATGATATAAATCACCCAATACTCTCTTCTACTACAGGTGGACTGTTTTCTGAAGAAATGGTAGCAGCTTCCTGTGACATAAAAATCTGTAGTATTGATAGATCATTTTCATGTCACAGTTAAAGAAAGCCCAGTACATTGTTCATAATAGTAAATTCTTCAGTTGCGTTTTGGAGTCTAAACTGCTTCAACTCTTCTTCAAATACCAATGCAAGCAGTCTCGCAGTTTGCTACAGAAACATGTTCTGTCTTTCAGCCATGAGCTACCATAGGAAAGGCTAAGTGAGAAACAAGTCTTTTCTAATATACCGTAACAACAAGCATCTGAGGAGAAGCAGTTTTAACAACAGTTCAAATTTTTAGGTCCTTCTGTAGCATCAATTCGATAGTAAGGTTTTAAACAGAAATGAAGGGCAATTATTTCTTCTTTCTCTCTTCAAAATGTTGGGGGTGCCAATATGTAGTCCTCCCACAACATTTCCATGCCTGGTTCCTCTTTTCTTCAAAAATTTATTAGCTAGAAGGCTCACCCAGGGTGTGGGAGTCCTGGGGCCAGCTCACCCTTCAGCCTGATGGGGTTTGAGCATTTTCTTCCTCTCCAGGGATGAGTGTCTGTATCAACAAGTCAGAGGTTGTTCTTGTGCTGGTACCCCTCCTGTGTTGCGTATAACTGCTAAACAGCCTGTAGTCAGTGAACAAAAATAGGAGTGAACATAATTATCTTGCCTAGTGATGAGGGACTGACTCGGAAGAAAGCAGACCTAATTTCAAGCCTCTGCTTCAGCTGTTATTTAAGCATCTTATCTAATGTCGCTTTCATTTGTATTCAAGTAGCTGAGTTATATTCTGAGTAACAAGACCTATGAGATTTCCAAGTGTGAGAAGTACATTTTGCTTGAAAACAGTAGCAAATAAACAGAATATGTGCATATGAGAAGTAGATATCACACAACATTTAGTGCTTCTGCAAGTGTAACCAGATTAGTGCCATATTCATCCAGAGTTATTTCTCTTTAAGTGTACTACTTAGAAAATAACTTTGCGTGGCAGCTTGTTTGTTTTTTAGAAAAGCCTTTCTTGTGCTAAATTTCAAAAAATTTGAGGTATAACAGTGGATGTTAACACATGTGGTTTCAAATTATTTTATATTTAAAGAAAAATATTTCTATTTATAGTACCCAAACACAATAAACCAAAACACCTCCACCACCAAGCACAAATGTCAGAATGCATCACTTTAAAAACATAATGTTGTTTTCTAGTAATGCATCTCACATCTTTGAAAAGAAGTGGAAAAGGGGAAAAAGAAAAAAACTTTGACAGACCAGCTTATTGCCGAGTGAAGGCACGCTGATTGTGCTGGATTGTCAGGCTGACATAAAAGTCACAGAACTATCTGTGTGGTTTTGGGGTTTTTTTCCCCAGTGAAATTCATGCCTTTTACTCTGGCTTCGGCTACCTAAGTAGTACATTATAGCATATGGGGTGTTTTTAGAGGTGGCATGGTTTTGTGGTCTGAAAGTTAGGCTGAGGCTAAAGAGCTAAAAGAGATTCAGTTCCTTGCCTGGAGTTTCTGAGTGATCCTAGACAAACTGCTAGCCTCTAGCCCAGCTACCACATTTCTTGCTTACTAATGTGTCAGCTACAGGAATAAGGAATATGCAGAAAATAAGGAATACACTCCTTGTTTAGTCATTTATTAATGCAAGGACTATTGAGGTTGATGCAGTGTTGAGCAATTTTACTGAGCACCGTGTGTGTGTAAAAAATGTGAGTTCTCAGACTTAAAAATTTCATGAAATTGAACGTGTGCTGCTTACGAGTTGCACTTGGGTTCACATTATATCTTGTTTATTAATGACTTCTTTACATATTGCTTGGCATTATTTTCCAAAACCAGTAATATCCTTGCCTATGTTTCTAAGAAGCACAACAAATGTATCTACTTCCTCTTTTTAATTTAGTGACAAATAGAATTAATAGTCCCTGCAGAATCCAATTATTTAAGACTTAGAGGAATTCAGCCAATGAAGGGAGCTTAAACTGAAAAGGATTGATTTGAATTTGCAACCTCAAGAAGCTGATGTTGGTGTGCTATACAAAATGCAGGCTATTAGATATTGCAAGTCGTGACAAAAAAGCCCTTCTCTTTCAAAACAGAGACTATACCTTTTGGAAGGGAGTGGCTGTGTATTACAAAAATATGCTTACAATTGTACCTACAGTGTCATAGTGCATAAGATTTTAGTGATGTCCGCAGGAAGAGGGACAAATAGAAGAAAATGAAGGTGCTTCTGAACACCTGTGCTCAGCTCAGTGACTATATTCAGGTAATTAGTTCAGCTTCTGTGTTAGAAATTTAGCACCAATAAAGCGTTTCCACTTTATTATTGTCTGAATCTTTTTATATGTTTTTCTGAGGGACCAGGTTAGAAAGCCTGCACTTCAGCTTATGCTAACAAAAGAAAAAAACATTACTCAAAAGTTGGTTCTGGCATTTCTGCTGTATAATCCACCCCAAAAGCCAGCTCTGGGAACAACAGCCTAATCCTAGGATTTAACCATGCATTATTCTGAGGTGTCAAGGATGTATTATTCTTCTGTATGAATAAAAGCAAGTATAAAAATTCAGTGGCATATGTCCAGCTCCTCACATGGAAGATGCCACCTGCTTTAGTTATAATCCATTTGCTAAACGCCATTTCCATCTTCCTTTCCCAGAGGCATCCTGTCTCTACGATGTTCTGCCTTAGCTGCCTATGGTAAAGAATATGTTTACTCCTACCACCTCTTTCAAACATGAACTAACTGAAACTAATTGCAGACACATATGTCATAGTTTAACCCAGCAGCCAGCAATTAAGCACCAGACAGCTGCTCATTCACACCTCCCTTTCCCCTCCAGCAGGATGGTGAGCAGAAATGGACTAAAGGGAAAACTCATGGGTTGACATAAGGACACTTTAATAAGGCAAGAAAGGAAATACTAACGCTAATACTAATGATAATGGTGATAATGAATATGCAAAATGAACTATATATAATACAATTTTTCTCACCTTCCAATAACAGATTCTCAGCCCAAAAAAAATGTTTGAAATCCCAGCCAAGAGAGGATTCAAAACTCCTGGAAAACCGAAAAGCTGGTATCTTCCTCCCCACCAGTCAGCCCCTTCGTAAACTGATCATGACGACTATGGTGTGGAATATTTCCATTGGCCAGCTTTGGTTAGCTGTCTGGCTCTTCTCTCTCCCAGCTCCTGCACACCTGTTCATGACTTGAATATGAGAAATCTGAAAAAGTCCTCCATTTATAGAAACAACTGAAAACATTAGTGTTATCAACATTCTTCTCCTACTAAATCCAAAACACAGCAGCTACTGGAAGGGAAATTAACTCTACCCTAGCCAAAACCAGGACAACATAGTATCTGACTTTGACCTGTAAACTAGTAAGTTTCTAGCCAAATCTCATCACAGACAGCAACAAAAATGGGACTGGTCCCCTGTAGGGACCAGCACACCACACAGATTCAGAGGTACTGCTGAAACACAAAAACAGAGTTGCTGTGGTCTACAGCTGTACGTCAGACCTAGCTGGACTTTCAAATATTCTTTTCAGTATAAAGGTGGAAATTCGAAATTCATTATAAGAATTAGTCCTTTCTTTTTTTATATTAATATGTTCTGAATGTGAGAAGCATCAAACTGTATTTCTGAGGGATCTACGTTTTTTAAATAGGTTGCATGTGAATATACATGATACATGAGCCAAAACTTTGCCTTAATACTAATAGATATTTCCTGTAAGCTAATCAGTTTTTATTATATGCTTGCTAACTGACATATACTTTTTTTTTTTTTCCCCGGACATATAGAATGGGCCTAAAAATAGTGAAACCTTACCCTCTGAGATGATATAGAGATTGATCATATGTTGTGTAACACTGCATCATTCTAAAGCATATATTGGGTCTTATCAGTAGACAGTTCTTCTGCACATTTTGCTGAATTATTGGTAATTACGGGTTGAAATCCAGTTCAGCTCTTCTGAGACAGATACATATTCAGGAATGTGATTCAGCACTGTAAGTTGAAGGGCTTAATGGAATGCAGCAGAAATGAGAGAATGAAAGCAGAGGGCTAGTGTTGCATTTACCTGCTTCACAGTTTTGTGTGTTTTTTTTTAAGAATTAGTTTACTTAATGTAATTATTTGAATGTGCTTTACATATTTTTAATTTTTCTTTTTATTCTATACATTTAATTAATTTCCTTATTTCATAGAATTAAATGCTGTGATAAGAAATAGTAAGGATGTACGGAAAAAAGTGATGTCTGAAGGGTTCTTATTTTCTTCTACTTTACCTGTATACAGTATTTCAACAGTAACAAGTATTACCTTTTTCTTGCCAGTCTGTGTTCTTCCTGCAACATCTAATGAAATATTTGCCAAGATAATATGTCATGCTTCTTGACAAGTGAACTAGTCAGAGCAAATCACTTCATCAGTAGTCAGTTATTTATAGAATTCATGTATGTGGCACCTCTGTTTACTTCAAATTATGTCCTGCTGGAAAGCTAATTCAGTTGCATCTGCCACAGTCACTAGCAGTGTGTGATGTAACCCTGCTTTGCTCTTTGTCTTGTGTACTTAACAAGTGAAGACAGCATGGGCTAGACTGAGCATCCTTTCAGCCACAGTTTTTCTTCAGAGAGGTACAGGCGGAACAGTAACTATGATCTGACAGAAGTGCCCAGTGCTCCCTCAAAACTCTGTCTGCTGTCCACTCTGAGATATGCAGGATGAGCAGTTACTGGAAAGCAGGGACACCAAAGGTATTCAGCTTGAGCGATTCCTTATTGCACTGCTTCTATTTGTTGAGAGTGTGACAGACTTCTTTGCAGGGACTGGCTCAGCTCTTCCCTACAGGTTACATATGCTACCATTTCCTTCTCCATTTACTCCATTTTCTATGCCACGTACTACATCATTTTCCTTTCATTTCTCCTTTCCTTCATTTTCCTGTAAGAGGCTCTGAACACCATCTAGCAGCAAAGAGGCAAAGATTAAGTGGAATAAAGAGCGGCTCAGAGGGCTGGTTAGTGACATGTGAAATGTACACACGGTTTATTCATTTCCCTTTAGTTCTGTATACCTTAACAGCCATGCATCAGTAGGTACTATGCTGAAGGTCATCTTGGAATAGAGGTGAAATTAAAAATGTACTTTATGTTGTCCTTTTACATTCTTTTTTTGTATTATTTTCATTAAACTCAAAGACTGTCTAGCATTTCATGCTGAGTTATTTATTTATGTATTACATAGTTTTACTTAATTTATCGCTTATATAAATAGACACATTTAATGCAACGATTATCAGAGGTTTAAATGTGAGGTTGATGAATATACAGTTACAATTAGCTTGAGTGCAAGTGCAATTAAGGTAGCACCATGTGCTGCATTAATTATATGCAAGTTCTTTGCATGTACAGGCTTAAATATATGGGCAGATCTCATGTCCCTGAGAATAGGGTTTCTCTGTACTGATCATATTATAATTAAATATTCCTGTCCTGCGAATGTGTAATAGATATAGTATGTAGTGAAGAGTGTGTATTCCATTTCCAAATCAAGAGTGGAAACTGCTGTATTTCCAGATTTCTTTTGTATATGATTAATCATACATGAACAACACAAAACCCCTCGATGGAAATTACTCCATTTACTAATCTCACTGTAACTTTTAGTAAAAACAGCTTCTGTGTTTCAGGTAGAACAGAAAGAGGAGCACAAATGAGCTTAGCAAATGGTGCCACGTGTCAGACTCAGACAACTGTACAGTGCTTACACAGCATAAGAGAAGCGGATGGTGCACGGAAGTGGTGGTGTACGGCTGTAAGTCACAAATACTCTGACACTTGTGGCTCTACAAGTTGAGTCGGACCTGAGCTTCACTCTTAAAACAGTTGATCAAGAATAAGACTGCATTCAAAGGTCATTGAAAGACAGTATATTCTGGATTATTTACTTGTTACCACAGGCTAAATTTAAAAGGTTTTTATGGAAAAGAAAAAAATTATTTCTCATATGTTTCCTTTAAAGAGATGCATGTCTATTTCTGTGTATTCACCCCAAGCATTCTGGACATTTCTTTAATTTCTTCTAGGAAAATAGGTTCACGTATGTCTCTGAAATCTTTGTAACGACCTTTTCCATGGAAAAAAGCATTTGGAGAGTGCTTTGTCATGCTCGCTTGTTTAATGTTTGAGTGGGTTTTGTCTGAGTTTTTGTCTTTTCTTATAAACAATGCCAAATTTAAAGAAAGATCAGAGCAACAGATATTCCTTCATGCATGGATTTTCACTAATCAGTTAATCCTGAGACACTGGAGCTTTAAACAGAGTGGGAGAAAATTAAACAGTGATGATGAAACAGAAGCTTTCAGTAAAACACCCAGTTTAAGGTCACTTTCTTCTTTTGCGTGGCAACAGTCATCCTCACATTACAGAGCTGCTGATGTCCTAAGATGACAGTAGCAGAATTAAGGTCATACCAGATGTGACAGATCTGATACATAAGAATAGTCCACAGCATCAGAGGTGACCTTCTGACCCCCCCTCCCCGACTATGCTTTGCAGTCTCATTCTGTTTCCAGTATGAAATGTGAGGCATGGTGAGAGGAATATGGCCATTCTGGGGAGGATTTAGCAAGAGCTTTGGTTCAGTTGGTTTGACTGATCTTATTTCTGTGACCATATAATGACACAAACAGAAGTGGTGAGGTACACCATTTACTAAAAACTTTTGTTGTCATGATACATATTTTGGTTTATGATATTTCTCATTATTTCTTCCTTTTAGTGACTGTTTTAATGAGGCAGCAAACAATCTTAGCAAAAAAAAATTCTTGGTTTGCACTTTGTTGTTGTCTTATTGTAACCGTCAATTCAGTAAATGTAGGAAAAACAGGGAAAAAAAGATTCCTGTAGTTATGAGAATGAACAAATCGAAATACGGCTGAAGCTTTATACAAGGTTGGATCTCAAGTAGATCAGAGTCAATGGCAAAACTGGCTTTCATTTTCAAAGAGCAGCATATCATGAAATACTAGGAAAGAAAAGCCTATCTGGCACTACAGAAATATGATGACATCCTATATGATGAAAATATGGCAAAGGGTTGTGCGCTCTCCTGCTCCGCAGAGCACATGAAATTTTAGAAACAGTTTGAATTGTGCACACGTCAATACATCTTAAAGGACAAAACAATACATTTTTGCAAAAAGTAGCTATACTGTCTTTACACTTGGGAATGAACAATATGCACACTGTGTAGTCAGTCTACTCATTTGATTCTGCTTCCCTAACTCATGCAGATACGGTACATCTGCGAAGTTGTGAGGATAATCTCCTAGGAAGGAGGAAAATCCTTTGAAAATAGATTACCAAAGAGTCAGACCATCTTATCCCAAAGAGATATTGACATTTCCCATTATATAAAAACAATATATGTATATTTGTAAAGATTATTTTCTGTGCACATTGAACCTTTATTTACAAAATGTGTTAAACCCTGCATTAGAGATAGCAGCACAATACAATAATGATACAATAGTGATAGTAGTACAATCTTGTCAATTCAGTCTAATTTATGATGATTGAGCAACATTATTGCTGGCATTAAAAATATTATTTGTTCTACTGGTAAAATTGACATATTTGGAAGACAGGATTGGACTTTTTATACCTTTTGTGAATATTAGGGAAAACACTGATTTCTGTGTGTGTGTGAGTGTAACCATAAACTAAACTTCACTCACCCAGTCCTCTTCAGTGAAACATCAACTGATTCTGAAATGTAGTTCAGTACAAGAAGAACAGACTACTAATAGTCTCCTTCCTTGTCTTCCTTTGTTTCAGAGAAACTCTTTAAAAACCACTTCTTGCTGCTGATGTTTTTTTGTAGCACCTTGCAAAGCTTTCTTTTATTCTTTTCATGATAATGTGTAGTAGAAGTTAAAATTTGTCAAGTCTCCAATTTCAGGTTTTTTGGTCAAGAGAAGCATGCTATCTGTGCATTAATTTTGTACTCCTCCTAGTAGATACTAATGCCATGACCTAATGAATGCTCCAGGTCTGTGCTCTGCTGTGGGACCAGATCTAGGCTCACTGAGTTTGGAAAGACTCCCAATAACTGAGCATAAGCCCTGTGTTCAAGGTGTTGCTGGTTGTACTTTGAAGATATGCCAAAACCTTACACCACTGACAAAATCTGTCTAACCACTGTCTTGCAAAGTTATAGAAGTGTGTCCAGGCAGCTAGAATTTCCAAGTTCTTTAGTTGCTTCCGTTGAAATAAAGCTAATGGTGAAGGCCCTCTATCTTGCTATGATTTCAGAAGTCCTTGTAACTTTTTAACATGACACTTCATAGTGCTTGAAAACACTGCTGGTACACATGACCTGTGTTTCAAACAATGGGCAGAGAAGATTCAGTCATTCAGTTGCAATTATTTTTGGCCACAAGCTGTAAAGCTGACCTCAGTCATGAGTTTCAAAGGAACAAGCAAGGATGTTTACACTGACTTTTAGGTAAGTTGATTGTGAAGCAGCAGCACTCAGAACTGGGGTAGGGCACATCTCCCATCTTCTCAAGAGCTCACGGATTCAGCAGAAGTACACAGACCAATAAAAGCTGGGTGTCATGTAAGATAAAAGCAAAGGCTTTTGTGTTGTCTTTTCTGTTCAGTTGTTTACTCTGGAGATGTTTTGAGAAAAGCCTGGTGAGATACTTTAGCATGTCCCTACAGGGCCTGGCCAAATTCCAGAACTGGTAATGTTTAAAAAATGAAAATTGTTAAGAAATAAAATATAACCACACTTCTTTTCAGATCTCACACATGATTAATATTTAATTATCCATCATTGCCTATCATTTAATAATTTAGGTATAAAACTATACCTAGATCTATAGAGCTATACATTGTAACTGTGTGATAATCTTTTAAAATTTCTTTTCTCTTCTTTGCCTTCCTTTCTCTTCTTCTCTAACAGAACACTAGCTCCCCATCTGTAGGTCTTTCTATTTTCTATTTTAAAACTGTGTCCAGAGACTTCATTCCATAATATAAATTATTACAACATAGATTTGCCTCTAGCTGACTTTAGTGACATTGCTTCAGTGTAAAACATAGGTGAGGAAGAACAGTCAGACCTCTTTCTTGTGTTAAACAGAAATCTCCTCTATGTCTTACACAGCAAAAGGCCTGTACTGCCTCTTTTGCATTCCCAAAGCCCTCTGCATGACCCTACTCTTGTAAGATATTTTCTTAACCAGAGCTGTGCTGCACTTTTAGAAAAAAAAATAGTAAATTTGATCTTTATGGAAAATAAAATTGAGTAGAACTAGTTCTCCAATAATGACTTTGCTGTTTGGCTGCCATGATTTCAGTGAATTAATCCTGCTCAGATTTGTAGCTGAGATGTAGCTTTATATGACAGTATTCTCTGACCTGGCCTTTTCAGATTTTATGTTCCAGTTTATCGCTTATCATATTTTTGGATCTTAACTGTTCAGAGGGACAGATTGGTACTATTTAACTCAGATAGCCTAATTAACTGTGTCAGCCAAAGGTGGCCCTTATTGGTACTATTTAACTCAGATAGCCTAATTAACTGTGTCAGCCAAAGGTGGCCCTTATGACTTGTTAGAAGTGTTAGATGACAAGTTGTTTCGGTTTCGGCTGCCGCCGACAACAAAAGTGCCACGCGGCCGCCCCTCCCCCCGCCGGCGTGCGGAGGAGAATGAAAAGAAAGAGGCAGAAACTGGTGGGTCGGGATAAGGGCAGTTTAACAGAACAGCAAACAGAGGGAAACAGGAACAACAACGATACAAATAAGGAGAAAACACAACAACGAACCGTACGACCCAGACAGCCGCTCTCCCGAAACAGGAGCGGCGCTGCGCCCCCCCAAGCCGCGAGTGCCTTCCCGCTGCGCCGCCCCCCCCCCACCGGAACCCAGCATGACGTCACATGGTATGGAATACCGGGCTCTGTTTGGCCAGGTGGGGTCAGCCCCCACCCCCCGGCTGTGCCCCTTCCTGGAGTCCGGTGAAAATTAACCCTGTCCTGGCCAAACCCAGGACACAAGTGTATACACACTGTCACTAAATATAAAAGCTTGAGGAACAGTGTGATTTCAGAACACTGCTTCCCATGCTAAAAGAGAGGAGGATTTGCAATGGAAGAGGAGACAAAAAAGCCTGTTCACATTTCTTTTTTTGCTTTTTACATTATTTCTTTGCAGGAAAACTAAGGAAATGTTTCTTTGATCCTATCCACCAAAATACCTTAATGAAAAATACAAAGCACAACTAGGAATATTTACAGTATCTTGCAGCATCTTCAACCTGATTTATTTTGTGCACTGGACAAAAAGCTCATTTATTCACAGGCAAAGGATTTGCCTTCAAGATGTCTGGCATTTTCATGCCATTTCAAACCATTTATCATTTTAAAATACTTTTATTAAATTAGTCCAATAGGCAATGACTTAAATTGATGTTGCCTATATGCAAAATAGCTTACTTAATTGCCGAGGGGAATCCTCTCAATGAGTCAATATTATTTTTCTCTCGCTCTTTATGAATAATCTTACAACTTCGAAATTTCATTTTGCCTTCAGCAATTACAGGCATTTCCAGTATACAATAGGAAAGTGGATACTGTGCACAGCAGGTGGGTCTACAGCTTGCATGCTGTGCTTGCATTCGTGTTGGAGTTGTTCTCTCAACGACTGTTAGTTGAAAGGGGCTCTGTGAGCATACATTTAAGGGAAGTCACCAGGCTGAGAAGCACGACCCTGCCAGGAGCCCTGGCAGCAGCTTTCCTGTGAAGGCATTTTGGTTACTTGGAGTCTCTAAGAGGCAATTGTTGGAAGAACAGAAGGTTTTGAAGAAAAGAGGGGTCATGAGATCCCTAGAGGACTCGACGTGACCAAATCTAAAAGAGTTCTTAGGGTGATGGAAGAGCTGAGGCAAAGGCACAGATATGAGAGGTTCACATAAAGTGCTTCCTAGACTGGTAAGCATGAATTAAGTAATTGTAATTCCTGGGAGGAATCCAGAGCCTCAGGGTTCTGAGATTTCACCATAAGTGAGGCAAAGAAACAATATACCCAGAAAGCCAAACTGAAGAGAATGTTGAGGTTGCAATCAAACTCAATCCAATGTGTGTATTCGGGCTGCGAGTCCAACTGTTCAGCGACAGTCCAGTTCAGTTCGGATACGCACCCTCTGCTCATGATCCACCAGAGCTGTGGGACTGGCCTGACAGGCATTTTGTGTGATGGAAACGTTGTTTGCTCTCTTTCCCTGTTAAGAGGTTCAGCCCTGATCCAGCCTCTCTGGCCCTCTGGAGCTGGGCATGTCAGCTCCTTGCAGGATGTTAGACTGCTCTGAGCATAGACAGATGGTTTTTTATGCCAGGAGTCCCAACTGTATGGAATGATCCGTTTCCTAAACATTCAGACAGACATAAAATTACTCCTTTGACAGAAGGGAAAGGTCTAAAAAGTGAGGGGCATGGTATTTCCAGATAAAACTACAGTTTATACTTTGTGGAAATTCTTGTATTTCCCTTATGCTTAGCCATCTCAGTCAGAGGTATTTAGTAAGCCAAAAGAAAAAAATCCCCACAAATTCCTTTGAAGCATTCATTGTTTCTGTTACTTAGAAACAAGGTATTTCAAGGACTATTCAGAATTGATGGGAAGCCCAACTTCTAAAGCATTCCCCATTCAGACAACTGTAATTAATAAATATAATATAATATTCACAAATAAAATCTTCTGATACATGTGGATGTCATTTCTGAGCTTACTCTACAATGACAAATGGACATAGCGTTGAAAAGAGTATGCTGAAGTATACTAGTGAGTGGTGATTCATAATTAATTGTCTCAGAACAGTTTGTTATCAAATGATTCATGCTTGAAATAAAAATGTACTATGAGAGAACATTTTTTTTTCTACTTCTTTTTCCCCTTTGGTGCAAAACAGTCTCAGCTTACCCCCACTCCAAATGCAAATAGAGTAAGTATCCCAGGACCAGCAGTAATACTTTTAATTTCATTTTATTAAAGCCATAAAGAGATTGAAATAAAATGTACATTTCAACACTATAATGCTATACTACTATACTATATAATTAAACTGTATGCAGCTATAAATTGACTGTATCTGGTAGCTCATAAATAAATACTGCTTTAATCATGGTATTTCTTTATTTTCGTAAGGTAGTTTTGTACCTATATAAACTGCTACCAACAGTTAGCGAAGGTGTCTGCCTCAAAAATACCACAACAGACATTCCATTTTATGGGAGAACTGTACTTGTCCTCATTATCTCTAAACTAGAGACTTGTCCGCAGTATGCATTGAATCCTGCTATAACCATCGCAGTTAGAGTGTTTTTCTTATAGTTGTAAAGCATCAGTGCTACTCAAATTAAGAGGAAAAGTTGCATGAAAGAACCACAAGTACTCTACTTCAAAGCTAGCATTTCTATGAGGATGCCATATGTCTACACTTTCTGTTCTTTCTAGAACAAAAAAATAATCTCATTAAGATCTACATAGTATTTTAATCTTGCAGTATAAGGAAGAAAATAGCTAGAAGGCTTCAGCTAGAATGATCTATTAGCTTGTGAATACAAAAAAAGAAGACTGAAATTAATTAGGCTGGATGATTATTTTTCATAATTCTGCTCTAAAAGCTTTGCATCTGCTCAGGAGGTATTTTATTTGTTTTTAATGAATTTTCATAGGTTTGTATCTCCTAGCATGAAATTTTTACTATTCTTTTATAGAAGAGTGTCCAGATTTGCTACATATTCTGAGTTCACTCATGTCTGTAAAGGATAATTAATTGTGATGATTGACACACTGAAGCAACACATTGTAGAGTTTGAAAGCAGAGCAAAGCAGGAGTGAAAATATTAAATTTTTATTTCATTTTAGGTACTTTTCATTGGTTTCACACAATATGTTTATGTGACTTTCTGTCCAAAATATTTCCAAAAATTCATTCTATTGGTTGATATTTCCAGTTTTCCTCTTCCAATCTCTTCTTGACACATTTAGCCTTTAATTTTTTTTCTTTTTTCTTGCAGCTGAGGAAGAAACTGAATATATTCCAATTTAATTAATAAATAGCACTCTGGGAAGACAAATATCCTTTCCTTATTTCCTGAAGTCCAGAGCACGAGGGCCTTAGGTACTGCAAGGAAGAACATAGACATTTTTTAAACTTAGGGCCACAGGCCAAGGGGCATGCATGCTCTGCAAAATGGGAAGGGAAAAATTAGAGAAAGAGTGGAAAAAAGTAGTGACAGAACAGGTCAGTAGCTGGGTTTGGGAGGAGGTCTTACAGCAGAGCCCACCCAGTAATTTTTCTGCCAGTGACATGCTAAGTTCCGGGTGGCACCAGCTGGGGCATTACCCCAAGATCTGTGAGAGTCTTGCAGTGAGAAGGGGTATCTCCTCAAAAAAGGACACTGTGCACTGCCCCAGCCTGAGGAGAAAGAGCTTAGTACAAAACTTTAATTTGAGTGGTATGCATTAACTTCAGAATTATGGAGTTTCCTTACATTGGTTCTTTGTAAAAGCTCACTACATAGAAATCTTTTTTATTAAACAGTTGCTAAGCTGCAAAAACCCGCGAGTCACCTGGTGTAATTGAACAGAGCAGAAGAAGCTGTAATTTTGCAAATGAAAATTATGCCAAAACATTGAGCCCAGTGTTTCCTTTTTATAATACGCACCCTTATAAAACTTCTGAAATCTGGATGACTCTTTTAGCAGATGGACACCAGCAACCTAATTCTGAACTATGAAGCAAACAAAGCAGTAAAAATGAGACAGATCTTCTCAAGTGCACACTGTTTTTGGTAGGCATCAAAAATATAACAAAAAAAAGTTTTTTCAGGTAATTACTTAGTCTGGCTAAGAATTAGTAAAAAAAGGTATTTTGGCTTTTATTGAAGGAGAAGTAGTTTACTAGCTGGTGATCTTGTATGACTATGGCTGCAAGATTTCCCAGTCACTGCAGTTAAAGATAGCAGTCATTTCATTACTTGGACTGCTTAAAATGTCATTCCTTGGTATTGTATCCTGTGCAAAGCATAACAGTAGAAATTCTGTTCCCTGCAGAGTAGCTACTACATAAAATATCTCTGTTTCACAACCTCAATACCATGGAACAGCAAAGAATAAAGCAGCGCTTACAAAAAAAAAAAAAAAAGCAGCAAGGAAATCATATGTTCAGTTTCACCAACCATTTCCCCCCACGACAGTGCAGAGAAAGGTTTTTGATGAAGAAATATAGCCTAGTAGGTGTAAAAGGATGTTACTCCTTCCAGCTAAAATGGAGCCCTCTGACAGATTTCTAACGCATGCAAAATGAAAGTGTTCTCTTTCCTACCAAACCTGAAGGCAACATTTACCTTGAAAAAGGATGTAAAAATGACAGCAAACAAAAGTAAACCTGAAATTAAAGAATTTCATATGGGATAAAATCATACAGAGTATTTGATTCTGCTAGGTTTAAACATAGTTGAGCTGTTTTGTTAATAGAGTTTGTTTATTGTTCCACTCCATAATATATTAACTTTTTATCCCTTTAAGGACTTTTTTGTTTTTATGGCAGCAAGATATTCAGTGTTCCTAACAGAATCAGCACAGCAAGTGTACAAAGTGGCATTTATTTGCAGGTCAGGATAGTAAAGTTCTCTCTAGATGGTGAAGCAGGACTATATTATGTTACCACACAAGCTTAGCTGGAGCTATTTGCTTTTTTCAAGTTTAAATTGAATAACTTCCTGATGACACACTGTAGGGTTACACCAGCAGCTCTGCTGTCAAAAGTAGAGCTTTTATGCTGCCTGCCTCAGGAGGAATATCTCCGTGGTATTTCAGAAAAGCATGACAGAATGAGCAGTGGTGGACAGAAAAGTACAGGGCAGGTTTTCAGTCATATTAAAAAAAAGAAAGTGCTGAGGAGCTGAGGCCATGCTACCTTGAACAAGTGTAATGACATGACATGTGTCAAAGTGATTGTCCTGTTTATTCCAGCTGTTATTCACAAGCTTTGTGTTCATAAGCCTGAAGTTCACCTGAGTTCGTTAATATACCTGGGTGAGAATATGTGGGAAACTTCCACAATACAGTCAGAATAATTTTTCTGTTGCTTGTCTCATAGCTTGCATGAAACAGGGTTCACTAGGGCTACAGATTGATGCTGACATTGCAATTTTAAATTAGCTTCTTTAATACCACAAAAGTATTATATAGACAGGTTTGCTTGCAGATAGTGAATGGAAAGGTTTGCCCCAAGAAGTTCTCTCTTTTATTTTCTTTGGAGGGACAGAGTTTTTTGAAATCTTCTAAGATTTCAGGCTCACTAAAAATTTCTTCAGTTTGAAGTCTGACCCGAAAACAGGTTGTTTGGTTTGCATGACTGTAAGCTTGTCTGATTCTTCCCCCTGCTCTGGATTGGATGAATAACAATAAATTTATGACTTCCTCCTCCTTCTTCTAGATAAGATGCTGTTAAATCTAAGGGGCTGGTCAAAATCCACTGGGAATTGATACTGTGCTCTTGAACTACTTTGAGCAGGTTTTTACTTCCTATTGAAAACTTTTGACTTCTATAAAAACAAGTTATTGTAAAAGGTAGAAATAAGAATACTTAAACACTATTTAGAAATTATATTGTATCATACTGTTCTAATATCCTGCAATCTTATATTCACCTATTCATTATTACTTTGGTTTACTTTAATGGATATTTACAGTGCTTGTCTCACACTTCTTTATGCTGTTTCCCCCATGGAACAGAAATATCTCTGCGTTTCAGTACACAGTCTCATGAAAAAAGTTAAATCTTTAAAAGCTGTATTTCTTTGCTTATTGGCAGAGGACTGCAACAATAATTTGGCAGAAGATTGATTGTTGTTTTAGGCTACATACCTTTCCTTTTTCTTTTTCAACCTGCTCCGACTTCAGAGTTTGCTGGTTTGGACAACTCATTTATGTTCATTGAGGTACTACGCTCCCTCTAACATTTCTGCCTCAGTAAAATCAGTATTATCTTGCTGGGCGTAAAAATTTTGTTGGTAAATGTAGATAACACTATGTTAATGTGAACATTGATACATAATTTTCATGGCTGTTGATAGGGACCTTAACAAAATGCTAAATGTTTACATACAGCTGTTTAGTAGAGGATATGTTTTCATGAGTCCCAGAACTTAATTGGGTGGTTGGCTGGGGTTTTTTTTGAGTCAGTGTTTTATGATGGCTATAATTTCCAAAAAGAGTTTAAGAATAGTTAAAATTTAATGCATACATTAAGAGTATGTAGTCACTGGATACCAAGATTTGTACATGACTGGAGTCACAGGATTAGCTGAGATGTTCCCATTTCCCTTTACACACTATTGTTGGCCTAAATACGTGAGATTTGTGTACATCTGTTTTAGGCTTTTAACATTCAGTTACACAAAGTGCAAGTTCTTAGAGACTAGTAACAAGTACTTCTGTCAGGTAAGAGCTCATCTGTTGGAAATCATGGAGTAAGAAAAATTCTGGCTGTAACAGTCAATCAATTGTGAGAGAATCGGGGGAAAATATAGATCTTAGTGTTTGCAAATCATTGGGTTCTGGTAGATGAAAAGAAATTAAAGCTGTTGCATTAAATGCTGATGAGACTCCTTTTGGTTTGATGTACAGTTCTGACAACCCGTATTTTAGAAAGAAGATTTCAGAACAGAAGAAGGGCAAGACAAGTTAAAAATACTGTAAATAATATTTAGTCACGAAGCTGAAAGATGATTTCAAGCTCTTAGAACCCAAGGATTCTGGTGCTGCCTCATAGAAGATCTCTGGGGGCAGTTCTTAAATTACTGCTGTTAACTGGAATATCTCTAGCTTGTGAGAGGGACAGTATGAATTAGATCGCTTGAAGTTAGCCCAGAATAGGACTTAAAGACCTTTTCTAGGCTTGTCCTTTTCCTACCAGCGAGTATCTAAATGGCACCTCTCATCTGGAACATCTCTAGCTAAATAAAGCACTCACGTTTACAGCGGTGGAAAAGTATGTGTTAGGCAGATGCACTACAAAAAAAATTTAAATATTCTGTTGCTTATAAACACTTCACATACACTTTGCTGTCTTATCTGGTCCTCTGCCCTTCATAACTGTGCAGAAGGACAATAGGACCTCTCTACCCTGTTTACACGCAGTAAGCAGTGCTAAATATGAGAGGCATGCTGTAGTAACATTCAATGTATATGTCTTTCGTATATAAGCACTTACTTTTTTACTAAAAGGTGCTTACTAAACTGTTTTTTTAAGAACTATGCCAAGTTCTCTTCTACAGTCTTTATTTTCTTTTCTCAGAATTGAATCAGAAGCCTGAAATTTTCACTACAGATTAATTCTCTCATCTCTGTTTTAGACATTTAAACATAAAAATGATATGCAACATGAAAAAATAAAAAGAAAGTTGGGAAAAAGATTTAACACTTCCCCACCAGCCCCGCAGAAACTGCCCTATAAAAGAGTAGTTTTTATCTGAAAAGCATTGTGTTTCTGAAGTGTTTTCATATCTTGTTAGAATGCTTGGATTTTTTTTTCAGTTGATAACTCTAGCACAAACCTTATGGTCTTGCAGTGATTCAACACTAGACATCTACTGGCAATATACATTACACACTTCAAATTATGTGTCAAAAGCCTTACTTACATTACTGTAATTTCAAGGCTGCCCCTGAACAGTCAACAGTATGAACAAATTGTACTGTCACTTATGTTAACATATTTTAATCCCAAACACCTGTAAGAGGAAACAATTAATCTGAAATATATAAAAAGAAATGTTTTTTACTAAAGATGCAGCTGACTTATTTGTTTTCAAAATTTAAAACTTATCATCTATACTAAGCATATCAAAAGAAGTCATTCTGAAATATGTGAAAAATCTATACTAAGCTGATTATCATGTGATTTGTCACAGTGGGTTTTACAGTATGTTTATAAAAGCAATCTGTGAAGTAAGGCAGTAAGTCACCCGTTTCAAGTGTAAGAGGCGTTTATTAGGCTGGCCTTGAAGCAGTGGTAAAAGTGAAGACTGTAAAAAAACTTTTCAGTTTTTCTGTCCTAACAACTTTTAAACATATTTATCGGCACATACAGAATAGTATTATTAAAAAAAGAGTTCTCATTTTTTTCATCATTTTACATAAAACCTTGCAGTCTGCAATCATCAATAATCTGGGATTATACCTATGTCGGATTATCCAACAGGCCAACTGGGTATGGAAATTAATTTTGCTATTACATTCTTACGTGTCATCTACACTGATGCCATTAAGAAGACCACATGAATTATTTAGTATCTTTGTGAAAACGGAAATCAAATTTGTGTTTTACTGAACTATTGCTCTTGTTTAAGGATTAAAACTTTCAGTCTGATCTGTTCAGCATACAGGAATGCTGTACACCTAAGTGAACTTTAAAGGAGTTGGCTTTTTTTCAGATTTTTCAACACAAACATGTCTGATTTTACTGCAGCAATTAAACTCTGGGATGTCCTTATTCATTCTAATTACCTTGATTATATATAAATTTATTCATTGTAAAATGACTGTTTTGCAAGTACTGTCTAAAAGAAATGTTCTTTTTGTGTTTCTTCACACTGTTAATTTGATTTTTCTTTTAAAGTTTCCAGTTAATGGGAAACATCATCAAGATGTTAGCAGAAAAGCCACAAACCAGTGTAATCCATCTTGAGAAAATAAACTGAACTTTTTCCGTGATACTTGAAAAGTCCTGCTAGCATTTTTCTAAGGGCTTAGATAAAGTGAAAAAATTTTTGAAAATTCACAGTAAGAACTAAAGGTACTAATCATATCCCTTCTCATCAGTGAAAAGATCTTACAGATACCAACAAGTATCTCCAATATTTGTGTTCAACATTTGCTTTTCATATTTGTACTGAGATTTCTACACACAATTTCCTGTGTGAAGTTATTTCTGAAATTAATCACAAAACTTTATATCCCTGACGACTTGAGCGAGTAAGTCCATTGACTGAGGAGCAAGAATTGCACTCTTAGTAATATAATAAGGCAACAGTGAAACTTACAGATTTTGCACTGTAGATCACCATGTTTCATGTGATCTCCACCACCAACTTCAAAAGTTTTTATTGTGGCAAAAAAATATTTTAACTGACTGCCTGCTCTACAACACAGCAATGGCTGCTCCTGTCTTTCAAGAACAGCAGACACCACTAATTTGGCTTGGATATAGGAAACATGGATTCAAATTAAAAGGAAGGTATTAGTAATGATTATATTCTGTTAGATCACCTCAAGCAACTAAAAAAACATGGGTAAAAATTAACCTGTAAAAGTAAGCTTCAGTGAGTGATAACATTTATGTTCACATAATATATTTCCCGAAGATTTTGGAATAGCTAACTGGGTGTCCTTGAGTGTTAATACTGCCTTTCTTCGTGATACAACAGATTTCAGATTTATTGTGACTTTTTCCTGACATTTAGTATTATGTGTTGCTAACCACAGCCTTCTGCATATGTCAGATGCTGTCAGCTCTCCACTTGATTTGATGGCATGTGGTTGAATAGGAGGTGACTTGAAGTGGTAGTGTTTTTCAGCCAAAGTTTTTATAAATGTATTTATTCATCTGTCAGTAAATGGGCTCTTAGAAAATAAGTAGGTATAAAGTTTTCACATATTGTGAATACCTTAAGTCTTATTTCCAGATCAGTTGCGTCTCTTATCCCCTCCTTTTCTGAAGACTTCTCTATCCATAGCTCAGGCTGTGTGATGATTCCTAGCTGAAGTCTCTGCAAAGGCTCTTGTCTAGAGTCACAGCTACTTCCCTGCCCCAGCAAGGACTTGCCGTCCTGGTAATGCTGGATGCCTGGATGCTGCAGGCATCCCTCAACTTCTCACCTTCCTCCAGCTATGTTCTCAACATCAGCTACATCCCATTAAGGACATCTGGATAGCAATTGGCTCATAGACTTGTTCTCTTCCTCAGTTTTGGACAGCAGTTGCCCCTTATGTAGAGAAACTGTTATATCCACAAGTGAAATCTGGCACCCACTGTGCGATGCTTTGGCTTCCTTTTCAGTACCTCCCTAGGAAAACATGCAGGAGTTCAAGCAGGAGGCAGGAGCCCTCGCAACAGGAAAATTTGCTTTATCTCAGACTGTAAAAGAAATCTGACAAGTAATTAACATAAAGTAACATCACTGACCAGCGGAATCACGGTACTAAACAACACAAATACTTGCTTCCTTCTCGCCAAGGTTGGGTTACATGTATACTACATGTATTCTTAACAGGGAATTAGGATTAGTATGTGAATCTACATTAAAACGAACCTTTTAAAGCATTTCAATACAGCATTCCTCCAACAGCAGTGACAGTTGCTAGCAGTGTATATTTTGTCACTGAGAATAACCCCAGAAGATGACTGGGTTGTTGACTTCAGTCGTTCACCGCATATACAAATGACATGCTTGCATGTGGTGGGACATGTAAACCACATGCCGTGCTGGGCAGAAAGAACCTAAATTTAGGAAGGCAATTTAGTCAGATACAATTACGCCCTCTAGAATTTGTCTCTAACTAATCAGTGAAAAAAATCTAGTTTTCTGATAAGAGTTATAGGGTTTGGCATTTATTTTTTCTGATTTCGTGAAAAATTGTTTTTGTTTGTTATCTTGAGAACCGTTCTTGCAATACTACTGTGCTTCATTAGAGCCAGAACATCAAACCCATGATAACCCAGGCAGAAAATTGCCACCTAAGTTATCAATATTTTTTCTCGATTATCAGTTAAAGACGTTTAGAAAAATATTTACCAAAAAACACCTCAGTTCCTTTTAAAATATTTTACAGGTACTTTTTCTCTAAATACTCAAAAAACACTGCTTTTAGAAGAATTGTATCTGGATGGTTGTTACAATTTGGCTGCGGCCGGCAACAAAAGCGCCACGCGGCCTCCCCTCCCCCTGCCGGGGTGCGGAGGAGAATGGAAAGAAACAGGCAAAAACTGGTGGGTCGGGATAAGGGCAGTTTAACAGAACAGCAAACAAAGGGAACAGGAACAACAACGATATACATAAGGGGAATACACAAAACAAGACAGTAGAACCCAGAGAGTCTCTCTCACCGACCACCGCTGCTGCATGCTCCTGAGCCTGGAGTGAGTTCCCGCTGCCCCGCACCGGAACCCAGCATGACGGCACATGGTATGGAACACCCTGCTCTGTTTGGCCAGGTGGGGTCAGCCCGCCGGCTGTGTCACCTCCTGCATTCCGATGAAAATAAACCCTGTCCTGGCCGAACCCAGGACAATGGTATACTGTTTTGCAGTCTGAATCATTCACCAGAAGGTCTGTATTAAATGAAAGGTTTGATTTATACTTGAAGGTGACATCTCAAGCAGTAGTTATTTTAGCAAAGTCAGATACTACCAAACTTGGAAAAAGCAATTTCCTTTTTCTTAGACACTCCAGTAGCAGTAAATAAGAAAGCAAGAACCTTTGAACTCTCAGAGAAGGTTCTGCACATTCATCTTGCTGACCCTGACTTCTATAAATCTTCTCAGTTTTATAGTTACATACAAATTTAGAGTATGATCTGACCATCTATGCTTTAGGTAGGCAGAAGAACACTGTGGATGTTAGAAAACAACTATAACTCCTCCAAAAACAAATCACACAGAAATGAAACAAAACCTTGACATAAATATTCTTCTGCCTTTTTAGGTACCAATAGTATCTCATGTAAAATACATAGCAGGTTGCCCATGTTTCATGTATGTTAAGGGAATCATTGTACAGGTCTTGCTTTCTTCTAAAGTCTTAGACAGGGCATTTAAATCTGTACCCAAAAAACTGTCATTCTAATAGAAACCCTACTTTTTCATGGCAAACTGACTTTCAAAGATGATAGATAATTATATTTAATAGCTCAATGTAACTAAATATAGGCCACAGAAAAGAAAATTTCATAGGAACAGATAATGAATTTATGTACTTTAGCTTTTATCACTTTCTCTAAAGAAAAAAAAAGAAAGTTGTTTATAAAAATGACAATCTTTAATATCCATTACTATGTGCTGCACTGTTGAGTATAGTCTTCAGCGGAGTGCTACATATCTGAAAGTATTAGATTATGCGTTTGAATGCACATGCTAATTCAAGAATGGAGGGCATGTATATTGCTGAACCCACTGCATTGCATTAAAGATTTGCACTTTTCAAGTTCACCAAGAATTTTTATTTAAAGGGAAAAAAAAAAACCAGGTGTGAAACAAGCCAGTTATATCTTTATTTTTACAGTCAACAGAAATAAATCAAAATTAAAAACAAAAAAAAGATAAAAGTCTTCAAATTGCATTGGGATCTTCCCTGTAGGCATAGTTCCTCTACCCAGAATGTTTTAAAGATGGTAAGGAAGCAAATTATAAACAAAAAATGCTTCAAGAAAAATCTAAGCCACCACCCTGATGCATGATGCATGCTCTAGGTAGGGTAATCTGTTGTTTTTTCTGGGCTGAGTTTTTTTTCAATGGTTCTATCATGATTAATCTCCCTTTGAGATTGCTTGCCATAGTAATCATATTGTCCATATGGCACTGAAGTAATTTATAGAGCACTAAGATTCTTATTTGACCATGCTTCAGATTTCTCATCAGAGAAATCTGCCATCATTTTTGCTGGCAAACACATTTGTGTTTCATAAAATGACTAAACCCAGTCTATTTTTCCTCATATCTGGAAATACAAAATATAACAACAAAATCCCAAAAAGTAATCCTATGCCAGACAAGCTTCTCTGTGCAGATGATGAACTGAAGGATAAAAAATCCAGTGAAACATGATTCTTCCTGCCCACAATGCTGTCAACATGGTAACCTCTGTTGCCACGTGGGGATTTTTCTCCTATGTCAGAGTAACTATGCCTAAATGCTAGAAAAATGTACCCTCAGCAAGTTTGCTGATGACACCAAACTGGGAGGTGTGGTAGATACACCAGAAGGCTGTGCTGCCATTCAGCGTGACCTGGATAGGCTGGAGAGCTGGGCAGAGAGGAACCTGATGAGGTTCAACAAAGGCAAATGCAGGGTCCTGCACCTGGGGAGGAACAACCCCATGCATCAGTACAGGCTTGGGGTGGACCTGCTGGAGTGCAGCTCTGCAGAGGAGGACCTGGGCGTCCTGGTGGACGACAGATTAACCATGACCCAGCAGTGTGCCCTGGCTGCCAAGAAAGCCAATGGGATCCTGGGGTGCATCAAGAAGAGTGTGGCCAGCAGGACGAGGGAGGTTCTCCTTCCCCTCTACACTGCCCTGGTGAAGCCTCATCTGGAGTACTGTGTCCAGTTCTGGGCTCCCCAGTTCAAGAAAGATGAAGAGCTACTGGAGAGAGTCCAGCGGAGGGCTACGAGGATGGTGAGGGGACGGGAACATCTCTCCTATGAGGAAAGGCTGAGGGAGCTGCGCTTGTTCAGCCTGAAGAAGAGAAGGCTGCGAGGGGACCTAATATATACTTATCTGAAGGGCGGGTGTCAGGAGGATGGGGCCAAGCTCTTTTCAGTAGTGCCCAGTGACAGGATAAGGGGCAATGGGCAGAAACTGAAGCACAGGAAGTTTTGTCTGAACATGAGGAAGAATTTATTCCCTCTGAGGGTGACGGAGCATGGAACAAGCTGCCCAGGGAGGTTGTGGAATCTCCTTCTCTGGAGATATTCACGACCGACCTGGACAAGGTCTTCTACAGCCTGCCTGTAGGTGACCCTGCTTTGGCAGGGGTGTTGGACTAGATGACTCACAGAGGTCCCTTCCAACCCCTACCATTCCGTGATTCTGTGAAAAAGTCCTTGTTCAGTCTGATGTGAAATTTCAAGTATATATCCTAATATTTATAACAGGCTGGTCTTTTTTTTAAGTAGTGCTCACAGGAAAGAACAAACAAACCCCAATATTATAGTGTCCAAACGTTAACGTTTTGACTCTCTGGAATCTTTTTATGTCAACTTTTAGATAAAAAGTGATACGATAAGAGAGATAGATTACATTAGGTTGCAGTTTTTCTTGTTGGATCACGTATTTTTAATAGAAGAAGTAAAAGAAGTAATATTTAGAGTGTTCATCCTACTTGGTAAAACACAAAAACTCGTGACAAAATGCTAGATGGTGAGTTTTTTCTGCCATATATACAATGATAGCAACAGAGAAACTATCACGCCTAAAGAAAGCAACCTTGTCTGTATTATCTTTTCCCAGAATGCTTAGGCATAGGAATGGGTGACGGAAGATGAAAAACAATAAAGAGCTGTTATGAGGATCTCCCAGGAAAAAACAGTCTTCTCTTTAATTGAGGAGAATAGAAAAGCGCAAAAACTACATGAAAACTGTTTTAGAGAAAAAAGAGCACTAAAAACACCATCCTTTGTGCCAAGTTTCAGCATCCGTGAAAGGACAGGAACGACTCTCACACGCATTGATACGACGCACAGTTGGATTCTTTATTCTCCCACTCGTGTGGTTATATACATTTTCCATATCTGTATACGCGATTACGCTTATTCGGATAGGCTACAGACATAAATCACGGGCTGTTCACGCTCCCTACATTCCCTTATGATTGGTAACTATGCACTAACGCTAATAGCAACAGACTGCCTGCATGTCCTTGAACACACCTTGTTTTTGCTAACCCACACGATGTGCACTATCAGAACTTTCTCAATGGTGATTCTTAGCTGTCTTTTCCAGCAGCCTGTTCAGTTATGCTGTTTTGCTTAAGCGGCCTAGTCATGCTAACTCTCAAGCTACATCGACCCCAACACCTCAGAGCTGCCTTTCTGTCTTTCACTATTTTATCTTTAGCAAAGTCTAAATTCTACTGGGAGAGAATGCCCCTGGGCCTTCAGCTGAACATTTTGAAAGAGCAAAAGAAGATAAAATACCCAGTGCCTTTCTTAAGCTCAGTATTTATAATGACACTCCTCTTCATAATTAATCAAAATAGCATATGCAGCAACTAAAGGTGACAACCTTTAACTAGAATTATATGTATCCCCAGAAATATATTCTAAAACGTAACCACTAACTGCAACACCTGGAGTTAATGTGCTTTCCAGTCACTACATCACACTGTTTTAAAGTCCAGTAATCCTCCTGGTGGTGTCTTCTGCTGCTTCATACACCTACTACTGCATCCTGACGCAACTACTGCGTATATCGTGTGCTACCACACTGTATGCATTTCATCGCCACCATTTTTCCTGCTAGCAGTAGGACTAGTGTAACAGTACACCTGTTGTAAAACAATGCATTAGAGGAGTGGTATTGGTTTGTATCTGTGCCAGGATGACTACAAGCTGTCCTCAGTGACTGTGAGGGATCACAGATGCAACAGAAAATCAGACTTCCAGGATGTGTCTGAGGGCCATCCCAGCAATGTCATTAATACACATCTGTCTCTTCTCAGTGAGTGTTTTTCCCCACCCATCACCTATGGTGAGGGTAAAAGGATACCGATGTCTCAGTCTGACTCTGCACTCAGTCTCTCTTTGGGTGCTGCCCTGCTCAGACTACTGCAAAAATTCGTAGAAGCGCATGAGCAGCAGAGTTTATTCTTCTCTTCTTCACTTATTAGCATAGTTGAAGTCTATTATGGCTCTTCTGTACTAGCCTAAACCATTTTTTCATCTCTTCAGCACAGATCAGGCTTTCTACTTGTCCTGTTACTCCCATTGTTCTTCTCCGGATCTCTTCAAATGGTCTGCGCATTTCTTAATCTGGACCCGAACCTGGAAATAGGGGGTTTTTTTGAGGATTTACTAGGTGATTTAAGTCTTTTTTTTTGACTTCTTCTTCCTAGGAATGCATTGTCTCTATTTTGCTAATCTTCCTTCTTTCACAATCACTTTCATTGTCACTGTCTTCTGCTATATTGCTCTCCATCATTTCTTCCCTGTTGATTGGCAGTAATTACAGACGGTAATACTCCCTTTGCTGTAATTTTCTCTACTCCCTGCTTTACAAAAAGAAAGACAATTTGCTACCAACCCTTTACAAGACTTGCTGGCCTGAAGTGTCTTGCTGTATTCTTTTCTCAGCTAGCCATTGGATTCCCAAGGTCTCCCACATTTGCTGTAGGCAATCATACTATAATATTTTAAGTTTTTAGAATCAATTTTCTCCTTACTTTCCCACCTCAATCATTAACTGAGAGGGTCTACTATCACTGAAAGTGACTGAAAAGGAGTCTTGTTTTAGTGTACTATCTGTTTAAAGATGTTCTTGCATTTATAAATTATTAATACAGCTTTATTAAAGACAAAACAAAAAATGCATGCATACCAATTACAAAATTCTAACATATGGAAAGAGTACCATTGGTCAACATATCTCAGTTTATGTGATAAATCTTAAATGTATTTTCTGATTTTGAAATAAAATAGTTGGTTGCAAAGAGGAAAGTTTTAGCAAAATATAAGCTCCAATTTTATTCTACATTTTTCCACTGATTCAACCTTTATTTTTCATCCCATATGTACAAACGTCAGAGAAATCTCTGATTAGAGGTTTTTTAATTATTATTAAACAGAAAATGAATGAATATGTATATCAGAGAAAGAGAGATTAATATACAAAAAATTGCTACTCCTGTACAGGCAGTATGTGCTTTTAGGTAGGATATAACTTTCCAGGATTTTCAAAAACGGAGTTAATTGGTTAAGAGAATTCATCCTAATCAAAAAGCCAATGAAAATAACATGGCTCTTGAAATGTGGACATCTGTTTGCTGTTTGAACTCGGCTGGCATCCTCAAATCATTCCATACACACTATTCATAACCAGAAGACATCGTGTACCTCCAGCCTTCAAATCCAGATGATTTATAGGTAAAGTTCCCCACATTTCCAACCCAGTCTCTTCACCCAAGCTCTCCGTTCCAGGTTTATTTTTAAATGTCATGTTCAGAAGACAACTCTCTGCTTTAATTCACATTCCACAAATTCACAAATCGTTTAAATCTTTTCCCCAAAATTCCATCAAATATGAACAATTTCTCTTAGAATTGAATACATTTCCACCAGTGTTACTTCCTAGGTCAGATTTTTTTCTAGTTTAACCTGTGCAAATCCGGAAGAGTCACTGATTTGAGCAAGAACAGGTGCACCTCCTCTGTCTGAGTCTCCGATTCATTTGTGAATTCCTGTATTGTTAATCTCTGCACGTTGGTGTCTTTCCTGCCTATGTAAAGCTATTCATCACATGGTGCATTTTGCCATTCTTTTGCTGGCGTTTCTTAAAGTACTCAAATATGTTCTCTAAGCAAAACCCTGCCTCATGGTGGTATTTCATATGCATGCACTTATTGCTTTTAACCCAAGGGGAACTAGAATAACTGCAAGCATTTTGGCTCCGGAGCCATGAATTGTACATTCCTTTTGGTGTTCATCTAATCCAAGCAGGCAGCAACAGGTTTCAGACACTCCCTTTGTTTGGTCAGACGACTTGGGAAGAACGAATAGTGACGCTTTCCTTCCACTCAGTCTGCCAACCTAACTTCTTTCTTATACAAGTAAATGTCCGTTAAGATAAATAATTAAAAAGTAATTTATGAGAATTAGTGTCAGAAAAAAGAATATTCCTTGGAAATCTGAGCAGCATAAACAGGGAACAAATAATACTTTACCAGCAATCTCTCCAGATTTACACTACACCTTTGCTTTTTTAACGAGAAAATAATTACATATTGATGTGGTCTTCAAGCCATCTCTCTCTCCACTGGAGAGAAAGCCCTAGACTGAGACAGCAAACCTGAATTACATCTGACTGTTTGCTGCTTTGTAACCCCTAACCAAGTCTTTGTGTGAGATTTTCCTTGTGTGTTAGATAGCATAAATTTTGTCAGTCTGCTCATGTAAAAAGTCACAAAAAAGCATTATGCTGCACACATCTTAAACAAGATATCTGTATATCTGCAGAAATTTCTTATATCTTATCCTTTAACTATTCATAAAGAAGAAAATAAAGGGAAGAAGTTCAGAAGACAATTTTCATCGAAGGCCATTGGTCACTGTTCTAGTCAGAGATCACCCATTCAGGTTCATTCATTGTCCCTCTTTGAAAGTTGTCTGGTTGTATCAAAAACCACTGAAAGCTTTCCCAGTAGATCTGGAAATTCTACTTTTGCTACATGGAAACATGATATTCCAAAAATCAGACAAGATGAGCTATTCCCACTAATTTGGGGGATTTCTATTTTTAATCCTGGCCGAAGTCATAGGATAGGAGAAATGAAGCAGGATCTACTTATTTATTTATTTCAAAATAGCCAGTCTTGATCAGAGACCAAATGAGCAACTGGTCATTCAGTGCACTTGTCTGGTCCGTAAGCAAATCTAAGCCAGAGACTGTTGAACTTACTTTGTTCTGTTTTCCCCCTAAATTCTCTCAGGGATTGAACATCTATTCTTTACAATTCAAAGCGGCTAATGGGAATATCGTCAGTTTTCCCACAGATGGGGCATTAACGGCAAAATCAACAGACATACCATCATCCCCACAGGTAACTTTACTCTTCAATTGCTTGGTCCCTTTCTCACACCGTGATGCAATTAAGACCTTTTGTCACTTTAGTCTTGCCGCTAGTAAGCAAGGATGATCATGTAACTGAAAGCAGGAGTCACTTGTTTTATGTACCAAGTCATTGTTCCTTTCGAGACTGAGATGAGAACTCCAAATTTCTTTCAAGGGAAAGCTGTCTTGAAATGAATGCTCAAGAAAGCTTTAATCTAACTTGGCCTTTCCTCTATAAATTTCAAAGACAAAACCAACCAACAGAGACATTTTCTTTTAAAAACTCCTGCAAAGAATACATAAATAATGTCATACCTTAGAGGCTAAACAAAACTTTCTTTCCACCGCTAAAAATTATTTTTCTAATCTCTAGGGCACTGTTTACACTGGTAGCCACAGTGATGAATCCTGTTACCTTAGGCCTGTGAAAGGGAAGTTGCCTACAGCCTCCGAAACAGCAGTAGGGTGATAGTGTGTGATGGATGTTAGGGAGAAAACTGTGGCCAGAGGCACCAGCTGTCTGGGCTGGGAACGCCCTTCGTGCCAGCTCTGGTGCATGCCTGGCACTCTCTGTGTGAGCTGCCAGCTGACTGCCTGTGCTTCTGTAGGGGTGTGTGCTGCAGCCTGGCATATGTGACCTGCAAGCAACCAAATTCAGAGGAACTGAGGAGGTACTGTGGATTTCTTCTCAAGCCAATGCAGAGGACTAGGAGTACAATCCTTCCACACTTCCCCACGTAACTCCTGTGGGTCTTTCTGCAGTGGTATCATCACTGTGGTGGAGTTACAATCATTATCAACAGCTGAGCTGCTTAGCAAATGAAGTTAGAGGGATAGTTATTTTATTTTGACTCTGGAGTGTGTTGAAATGAGAACAGAGAACCAAAGGGGTAAATTCTGATGTGTCCATCGGGAGGAGATTGTCACCCTCTGCTGGAATTTTAGGAGAGGTTATAGGTTTTGAAAAATTGGCAGCAGTTTCATAAAACAGTATTACAAGAACACAGAGAAATGAAATTTTCACTTTATGTGTTCCGTAAGTTTCCTGCATCTTCGAGAACAAAAAAGTTGTTCCAGTTTTATGCATAAGAAATTTGGACATAGGGGTATTACTGATTTTGCTACAGATCAAACAAAGTTTGAATTAGAAAAAGGAAAACACTTCCTAAAAGTCCTCTTTTATAACTTGCTTACAGGTTCTTTTGGCTTGCTAGTTCCCCATATTGAAAAAAATCAGCAATATAACACACAGGTTCCAAAAACCTACTGTTTGTTACCACACCAAGTCCACTGTTACCACATCAAATACAACATTCTTGAAAACAGGCTGGAAAACATGGGGACAAATTTATTGAGTACTAAACTGAGGATTATTTTGATCTCTGACATTCAGAAAAACTTGAACTTGCACGTACTTCCATGTATTTGAAAGTTAAAATACAAGAAGCTAAAGCTGTTCCTATTCAAGCTTCTGGTTTGTGTTCTGAAATACTCATTTTAGTGACATTTCAAATTATAAAACATATTTGTGTGGGGAACAGATGACTAATACTGTCTCTACAAATGACTCTTAAATTTTTCTGCTGAACTTCAAATTCTAATTGCCATTGAATGCACTTTAAAAATCTCTTGCTGAAAGTAGTCCTAATATGAAAGTTTCTTATCCTAAACTAACTCGCATCAAAAAATCAAGTAGAAGAGCACCGATTTCAAGTTTCTACAGAAACACAAATGACAAGCTAAAGAAATCACAATAAAGTACTGCTGTAACTACTAGCTTGCATTTAAAATACATTATCTTATGTATCTATATCATACAGAATAATACACTTTCTTGACTGCAGTGCAACATTGATTTTTTTAATTAAATAATTTAACTTCCATAAGAATTTTAAAGCAGTGTTGTGTGGCTTAAATGACCCAACATTGTTCAGTCTATGGTAACTTCTAGAGATGCAGAACTGTAGCTAAAAAAAAAACGCCAACAGAGGCCATACAATAAAGCTAAAGTGTATTACTTTCGAGTCACATCCTATCTGAATCTCCTCCCATCACCATACTAGCCCACAACATACAAATCTCACTTACTTACACCCCTAGACTAACATTCCGTATATACCTATCCCACGTCATCAGCATTACAGATTTTGACCTGGTCTGTACTAGAGGCATCACTGGGAGAAACCGTGAGGCTGTGGATGCACTTGTTTGATCAGTGACTACTAGCAGTGCCTTTTGTGTTCAGGAAATATTTTAAGTAAACACATATTTTCTACCTGTTAACTATTGGCAGATATGTTTTCATTTGTTTCAGTAGGTGCTACACTACTGTGCAAGGCATTTGCACCCGCATCTGTTGTGGTACTTGCTAAACTGTATTTCCACAAATTTTTAGCTGAGCCACAAGTGTTGATCAGAGGCTTTCAGTGTCACCACCTCTGCTGTGACCATCACAGCACGGGCAGTGTCTGCCAGGGCAGAACTGATCATCCTTGCTGCCTGTCCCCATTCCTGCTTACCGCACAAGAGGGAATCTCAAGCCCAGTTGCGTGTCTTGGAGCAGTGCTGGCCCCGGGGTCTGCTCTTCCCCACTTCCTGGGACAAGGCTACCCACATAGCAGCACTTAATTCTACAGGAGGCGAGAAAAAAAATGGCCAGAAGTTGCTCTTTTTTTTTCTCTACTCTATAAACCATTTCCAGCAGACAAGGAAGTGCTTTGGCTGCTGCGAAGGCAGCCTGGCTGGCTTCTCTTCCCGGGGAGAGGAGAGGTGGTGAATGCAGCCAAACAGAGGTATTGCTGATTCTTTTCCCCCCTCCCAGGAATAAAATTTTGTGTTTGCATCCATCTGGCTTTGATGGTATTTTCCAGTTCTGCAGTCTGGGCATATTTTACATGCTGTTACGTAACTGACAGGATTTTTTAAAATTATTTTTTGCATGGGAATGGTTTAAGAGAGTTACTGTATACCTCGGATTACTAGACTTGTCAAATAGATTTGGCGTGTTTGTTAGTAAGTGATTAATCAGTTAAAATGGTCCTCTACCATAGTGGGATTACTTGGTGGCTTTTCTAAAATGGCATTCAACTTTGGCCACTAGGTAAGCAAAAGATCGTGCAAAGATCAGGTGTTGCTCAGACTTTCAGAATGAGGCCAACCTTAAATTCTTTACCTTTGAAAAGAGACAGGACAGCAACCATGGACAAATCTGGTTTTGGCAGCAAAAAGGGAGAGCAGAATTTAACACTGTTTCTTTTATCCCAACCTGTTTTTATAATGTTCATATTGACTGCTACTTGCTCTAAGTAATTGTTCTGTGACCCAATGGATTTTGTCATTAGGATAATTCCAAGTATATGCAGCTGGCTTTTTTTTCCTCCTTTATTTCATCCTTCCTAAACATTACCACTGAAATTGTACATAATCATCTTCCCTCCATATTCAGTATCCCCAGACAAGTCACTGTCCATAATCCTGCATCTTTCTTCTAACACAGTCCTTCACCATTCATTGGTGTGTGAACATGCTCTTCACACGGAGCCACATATAAAAAGATTACTATCTGGACACTTACAGACATGCTTCTATAAAACTACCTTGCTCTCCCTTGCTGCTATATTAGACTTTGTTGTTCCAGTCAGTTTTTATTTTCATTGTAAAAGGCAAGCCTTGATCAGTGTGAGGTCTGTGGAAGGAAAGGACCTGGTGTTCATGCTGCAGGGCGGTCATGGCTGTAGAGGTCATCTCTCATTGTGGAGAACTCCTGCCTCTTCCCGTGCAGTGGGACAGAGGACGGCTCTCACCCTCCTCCTCCCTGCTGCCCGTTTCTCAGCTGAGGTAATTGCTTAGTCACCTTGCTGCTTTTTGCAGATGCTTTCCACAGGTGCCTATCTGCTTAACCTGAGGAAGGCTTGGATGGTGTTATTGAACACCCGCCAGAAGTTTCTATTTTTGTAGAACTGAGACCCCCCTGGACTAAAGAAGAAAGAACACAGAGCTAAAAACCTGGGGCTAGAGAGTGTGTTTTCCTACACAGGCACATAAACTAGCCATCCAGTGTAGAGTTGCTTTCATGAGGAGTTACAGATTTGACTAGATCACAGAGTGAGCAGCACCAGCTCTCCTTGTGTAACCTACTGATGTGATGTCCGTAACAGCAGTGTTCATTAGTACAGATCAGCAGGACCACTGAACATTGATTCTTGTTTTGAAAATGCATTTAGGAGTCCTTGCTGATCTCAGAAATTCCTGAGAAATTCATGTAAAATCTTCTGACCTTGCCATTTCCCACCCCCCACACCCCCCTACCCACCCCAAAATTGTATGTGTCTTACCTCTTTATTACAATGATCCAACTGAGCAGGGGACAGGTGGCCCACAGGTAAAATCAGGAATTAAATTCATATGCCTAAGCATACAGTGCCGTTGTATTGTGATTTTTAAGAGTGCCTAACCTTGAATAGATTAGTAAATAGGCCAAGAGACTGTTTTTAAGGACTAAGAAAACCAGCAGTAGGAAATGAACCAAATAAGGAAGGGAAATACCAGAGGCAAAGGATCTTTGCAACAGCACCGACCAAAAGCTGCTGTAAAGCAGATATATGTTAGAGTGACTGGCACCTGAGTGCTCTCCCGATGTCTCTCTTGAAGTTAATGAAAAATGATCCTACTCCTCTTATACAAGGAAAAAAAAATATTTGCCATACATCTTTTATGGAAAAACACCTCTTCTGCTTCTTTACTTCCTGCTTTTTCTACTGAAATGAATACAAATACAATGGCAGTTTCCATGTGTCAGACACCATCATCCACTGCTTTCAGAGCATCAGGATAGAGGTGCACTTGTAGTATCCATTGTGGGCCATTTCTTGGCATCTGAATGAGGAATAAATACATCTGACTGAACAATGAATGCTGCTTTTTGCTTCAGTTCCATTATGATTTTCAATAAATACACTATGACTCATTATAAAAAGTAGTATTTGACCAAGGTAAACTATACGAAACAGAACAGACTCAGTGCTTTCTCTAGATGCCTTATTCTTCTGGTTAGAGAACAGTCTCTATCCTTCACAATGACCACCCAGGTAGTTATGTTCAAAGGTGTTCAAGCTCTGCTCTCCCCTTCTTGGCAGTTTTAGTGGAGTTGGACTTTAAACACCATCGACTGCATGAAATCAGCTTCTGGATTAATTAGAAAATGTACATAGAAGGTGGGTGGGACATGCCAGTTAAAATGCCAGTTAAAATGTCAGTGAACTAAACGTGACAAGTATATATTCACAAATTTGAATTGAGCGTATGTGTTAACAATGAAAGCATTTTCCAGTGGGAAGCACGAGTACCAGCCAATGACAAAAAATTTAGAGGCAGGCAAATTTTGTAATATTGATGGTGTTTCTGTGGAATATGATACAGCAAACGTCTATAAAACAATTACCGACTGTACTGTGTAAACCCCAGGACACTCACTTGGTACCTCCACTGTTCCACAGCAGGCTGTGTCAGAATCAGGACCAAGCATAGTAAATGATGGTGTATTAGAAGAAAAAAAAACCAGTAACAGGAATTATTAGGTGTTCTGGTGTGTCTTTTACTAAAAATAAAAAGCTTTGTGGACTGCCATGTCCAATTATTTCACAATGATATGAAATTTATATTCAATATTCAATATTTCATCACTGGTTCAAATTCCTACTAATGTGCCTTAGTATTCAAGCTTGTTTGTTGATCCCTCCCTATGCTGAGTATTAATTATTGCTTGCATACAGAAATTGGTGTTTACCTGAACAACTGTTACACATCTTCTGAATTCCAAGAAGTGTTAAAGTATTATATTTGGCTTTTTTTGCAACAGGTGGTAATACAATATCCAGTACTAGGAAATTTTGCAAAAACATCAGGAATTCAGTAGAAATAAGGAGGAACAGCAGGATCCATGTACTAAGTTTTAATTTTGCACAAGGACCAAGTTTTATCTGTCATTATTTTTAAACAAATAATAAAACTAGGCTAACTTCAAGAACTATTTTGCTTTTTGATGGTCAAAAGAAACATCCACTGATAATCTTTGATTTATGAAGGTAGATTGCTTTGAAAGTGTAGCAGTTTGCCACAGTAAAATAAAACAAAGGTAAATGTTAGTCAAGATAGCATTCTGCAGTTCTCTCAGGACTTTTCAGGAGTCTGATTTGTACAGCTGAAGACTTTAGGACACTGCCTAAAACGTAAGAATCTTTTTTCATTTAGAGAATTGCCTTTACAACTTATAAAAGATACATACTTCATACACTTATGAAACAAACACAGTGCAGGTACAACAAGGCCTCTTCCAAACTTGTATTTCCATTTAAAACTTTATTTTGTATATTTGGAACATCACCAGAAACATAGAAACCTGTAGGCACAAACGACTTTATATCCAGGGCTTTTGAATAAAACATTTGCTAATGAAATTGCAAACAACACATTTTCATGATAACTATATATCTTAATATTTCATATAGACATATAAAAGTCATGCGTTGTAAAGAGTCATTTTGTCTAGATCATGTTTTCTGGGTACTAAAATTCACTGCAGATCTTACATGTGTTAAATATGTCCTATTTTCTCTGTACATTTTAAAGAGTTTATTATACTGATATCACATTCCCAAATAAAACACAAAGTGTAATAAAGCTGTATATTTTATTTACCTTACAGTTTTTTCCCTGTATTAAAAAAAAAATATAATTGTATAAGTAATAGCAAAACAAATGTTTTAAACCAGCTCAGAAGTATGTAAGAAATCTAGTAGTACAAACTAGGATGACAATGCAAGGGTATAAAATGTGTTCCCTTTCGAATCTGTGGTCCATGAGTAATATTGCTTCTGTACTGGCCTTGCTTTGATATACGCAAGTCCATGGCTTCTGTAGCAGGTGAGGAATCAACTGGGAATTAAAGGAAATGGTCCTCAAGCCTACTTGTTTTATTTCCACCTTCACCAAACAATTGCTCTTTTTTTGCTACAAGGCACATTCAAAAAAAGTCCAGGGCCAAATTTCAGCCCATAATGTCCTTGCAGTCTTAACATTTTGAGTAATTCAGATCCCCTGTATCCTACATCCGCAAGATGCTTTACCATGTAAATAATTCCTCCAGTTAAAGTAATAATGTTAAAGGGATCTTTGTCTTTATATGACCTTTTTGTTCTCTGAGTTCCTGTCATTATTCCACACTGGCTCCTTAGGCATGTGCCATGCGTGATGACCTTTGGGACCAGTGTGTTAGCATCAGCGGGAGACCTCTGTACTGCTGACCTCTGTATGTGACCCGTTACTCCTTAAGTGTGATCGTTCTTTTGATTTTCCAGTCTCGTTAGTGGAATCCAGTGCTGTGAGGATAAATATTGTCAGACATTTGCTTACAAACAGACTAGATGTGTAAACATTTATAAAAGTCTTACTAAATGTAGTGCTTTTAAATGTTTTGCATCCCTGAACCAGAAATACTGTTTGATCTATTGACTGACAAGAAAAAGATGCACTGAGTTATATAAGCCATATCAGGATTCTTTACCTGTTTTAGAAACTATTTACGAATGTGAAGAGACAGTCTGACCAAACACAGAGCGAGTACTGGACTGGGACTGAGGAGATTTGCTTTTGTCTGCTGCTAGCCTTCTGGGTAACCTGTGTGCAGTTGCTTCCTCTCTTCGTGGCTCGGTTTCACCACCTGAGAAGCTAAGATAATGATGCTGTCCATCTTGTAAAGTGCTTTGAGATTTATGCAGAAAAAGGATCGTGTGAGAGCTAGGAATTTATTGTTAAGGAAGAGTGTTAGCTATTTTTCATGCTCTCTCAAATTTTCTGTTGTAATGCTATGAAGTAAACACACAAAATTGTCTTCTTTGAAATCAGTAGGAGTTCTACGCGTGATTTTAACAGTGCCAGAATTTCTTCAGAGTGAACGACAAAACTTGTGCTCCTTTCTAGACAGTGCTAATAGCAATTCTTGCTCAAAGAAATGTGTATTATCACTCTGCCCGTGAAATATCTGCACTTTTTTCTGAAAGGTGGAAGGTAAGCAGGCAATAACTACGAGAGGAATAAGATAACAATATTTGATGCAAATACTGCATTTGAAGAGCTCCTAGAAGATATTTATAATGCAACAGCATGCATACTAATATTACTTACACTTGACTGCTATTTCCTACATTATGATTTTGACATAAACATTTACTAAAAATATGGTGGTTTGTTTTTATTACTTCAGAGCAGTTCCTAAGGTGCAAATTGTAGCTTATACAATTTTGATGTGTCCTTTAAAAAATGTATGTACTTCTTTCATCTTAGATGGTCTTAGTTATCAGTAGGATACATACTTCACTCATTCATGTTACTTTTTTAAAAAGCTTTGGAGAGGGATCCAGAAAAGCTCCCATTTTGTACACTTTTTCCCCTTCTACAGTTTTTGAGAAGAGCAGTTTCCCCTGACAGAGTGGTTTAAAACAGATTTTTTCTGTTCTGAGCTTTTTATTGCATTGTAACACAGTAATGACTGCAACTCTTATTATGCCAAATCCTGTAGTATTTGTCCCAGCAAATGTCCAAGACACTCATGTGGGCCCTAACTCCATATATAGGATTTGGTTCTATAAATAATCACAGCAGTTCAAATCATGAGTTTAAATGGTGAATATAAACCCCTTCAGGTTATATAAAGGCAATAGACCTAGTAGTGCATGAATGCAAAACCATTCTAATTGGAATATAGCAATGCAAAGAAGTTTCACTCCACTAATCTGGTAATTTGAATAAAAACTTTCTATAATAGACTGACCCCTCTCCAACTGAACCACCAGTTCAATAGACTATCTGTTCATTCACTAATCACACCATGTGTTCACTTAACCAACAGCAGCATTTGAACTGAGCCTTTCCCATAGAGGATTTTATAGGCGACTCCCCAGCCAGTCTTCCCTGTGGAAGCGTTCTGTTAACATATGTACACCTTTTTTATACAGTCTGACATTCTCTGCAGGCAAACATCTGCTCTTCTGAAACATACTGAGGCCAGAAGCACAGGTCATTCTTCAAGCGCTAGGTCCAGAAAAGGAGACAATCTCCATCTCTTCCAGAGGGGCTGGCTTTTCCTCATCCCTCAGTTCAAGTACCTCATCGTGCTAGACAGAAATCTCATGCTGGGGGGTAGAGAGGATATCTGTTCCTTTTAACCGTGCCACCCCCACACTTCCTTCTAGTGTGAAATAGTTCTTTCATTTGGCAGTTCCGAGACTACCTTATGCACACTGCACCACCAGTCAGCAATGGAAATTGCACAGAATTGTTTGTCCACAGCATTCTTAAAGGACGTGATAACACCACCCAGCATGCATTTACACATTCTAGGTTTCTTCACGGCCATTTCTTTGTTTTTATTCTAACATTACACATTGCATCCTCTGGCAGTTGTATGCAAACATAAATAATATGAAGCTGATTTTCCAAATCTTTCACATTATGGTTAGGATGAAATTTCTTCAGTAAATTACAAAGTTGGATACCTTGGCCCATCTTTCTTTTACTTCCCGATTTTTTCGCTGATAGCCAGAGTACATGATGTTTTAATCGTTGGCTTTTTTCATAGTAACAACAGTAACTCATTTTTTCAAATTTCAGATATTTGTTTTAAAACAGATACTAATAAATAGGGTCTTGCATGGTTGCTTGCTGCCTGTAGGTTTTATATGGGTATTGTCAGACAGGTGAGACTGCATGAACGACTTCTGACAGTACAATTTCACATCACCACACATTTGCCTTTCAGCTTCTCTTTCCTTTTCTGCTGCTTGCTTTTTTTGCCATCAATTTGTAAACTCACAGTCCTGCGTTTCTCTAGGTTTAGCAGTTCTTGGAATAACTCTTTCACGTTGTGATTCAGCTTGGCAGAGGTCTCCATGAAGGCACATTTCCACTTCTTAGCCATGGCTTCTCCTTCACTGCTGTCCACCTCTCGGTTTTGGTTCTCATCGTTTTTGTTCCCCACCAGCATTATTGGAATGCTTTCTACGTCTCCTTTAATCTGACATATTTGTTCATAGATTGGTTTGAGTTCCTCCAAGGACTGCCGGCTGGTGATAGAGTAAACCAAAATGAAGGCATGTCCTTTAGAAATAGAAAGACGTTGCATGGCTGGAAATTGATGGCTCCCTGTAGTATCGGTTATCTGCAAAGTGCATATGCTCTTGTCACAGCTGATCACCTGCCGATAGGTGTCTTCAATGGTAGGGATATAGCTTTCCCTGAAAGTGCCCTTCACAAATCTCAAGACCAAAGAACTTTTGCCCACTCCTCCGGCTCCAAACACAACAACCCTGTAATCGTTGCTTTGCTCAGGCATGTTTCTCGGTGTGTCTGTTGCTCTGCTAGAGGGAAAAATCTAGGAAAGAAAATTACAAAAAAAACAAGACAGACATTAATACAGGTACCTTGGAGGCTGCACTTTGTGATATCGTTCCCAATAAGACGAATGTGATGTAAGGAATGGCTTACTAGTTGTAATAATTTAAGAGGACGTGTAGTGAGTTACAGAATTCTTTATTTCAGCAGCTAATTTAGGACTTGCAATCCAGCCTGGACTGGTAACAAAAGACCATCACTTTGTGACTTCTTTTAAATTAACATTGTGAGTTTCAGTATGTTTTCTACTGGACTAATCTCCCCAGAAATAAAAAGCTGCGTCTGGGAAACGGTATTTCAAGAAGGCTCAGGCCCAAATAAATTGCAGAAAATAAATTACTCTTCTGTCTCTAAAACAAGTGTCCTCAAATCATTGTTGAAACACACCAGTATACAGTCAATTACTCTAAACATGCCATCTCCTCAGTATTTAGGGAATTTATTTCCTCTACAACTGGACAACGCTCCTGAATGACATCTAAGATGTATTTGTAGCTTCTTCAGTAACAGCATCAAGTATGCTTTGTTTCTAAGTCTTTGGGAATGTGTGTCCCACTTCAGTGTGGTTTTCCACTTGGATGTCAGGTCCAAGAGTACATTTTGGTAAACCGAGATTGGTTGTGTTCAGTCTGCCTTTTCATTCTAATCTTTATTTCACAGCAGATTATATTTGGCTGGAGACATGCTACACTTGTCAGAAAGGTTATGCAGGCGTCTTCACAACTTTTATGAGTGGCTTATACTGTCAAGGTTGGCACACATATCAAAGGTCACAGAACTCTGTGATCCCTGATGTCAGTTCACTTACACTGTAAGTGTACAGTTGCAGTCTGTAAACAGTAGGACCACAGATACCGCCATCATTATTAGGTAACAGAAATGGAAAAGCTTTCACAGGGTTGCAAGCTGTAACTGTTTTAGAATTCATTGAAATAAATGTGAATTTATTCTTCCATCAGTAGCAGCTCATCAGGTACACAGCATGTACAAGCCTCTTTCTATATTTAGTGAGATTTAAGCAAATAAACATTAAAACTTGAACCCTAGAAGCTGAAGAGAGTCTAGGGTATTGTTACTTTTGAGACCAAAGCTACATATATAAAAAGTACATGTAGAACGAACCGCAAAATTTGCTCCACCTATATCTGTTCTTAGGAAACCGGGTTGATTTAATAGGGAACCTTATCTAAGTGCTCTAATGGTGCTAGGTGATTGAATTTGCCTGTTGCAATGTTTCTGGTTAGCAGTTAATCCAGAACAGCCCAAAGGGATTTCCTAATGAATAAGAAAAGCCTTCAAGCTGTTTCTTCACTGCAGCAGAAGGAGTGATTGCATTCTGGGACAGGATTTTAAGTTACCCTTTACCTGTCTAGCACGGGGAGAATAGGAGTGACGCTGTAGACGTAAGGATGTGAGTGGAGCTCCTATGACCTTCTCCCCCTTTCCAGTCCACACCGAATTCTGTGCTTCTGCATCTTTGATGCCATTGCTGCCGGTGCCAGTTTGATTAAAGCTATGGCTACCCACACTGTACCAACGCCTTCACTTTGCTGTTCAAGCATACCCTGATTTTGTTCTCCTTCTTGTCCAGAACATCACATTCCGTCGTAATTCTAATGTCCGAGTAAGCTGGAAACATCTGTCTTTACACAGTGTGTTGGATGAAGGAGTCATACTTCCTCATCTGCCACACCGTAGGCAGAATAACCAGTGCAACTGAGGATGCTGATCCTGAGGCAAAGTGGAGAGCTGTCACAGCTCTGTCTACCCAGCCTGGCTTCAGGCAGAAGGCAGCTTCGCCCCTTCCATCTCTCCTGTGCTGCAGTCACTGTCACTCTCAGAGACCTGTTTTATATAGGAAAGCTTGAAAAATAAGTGTTCATCCTGAGGCACTGAAGCAAAATTGTTTCTCTCTGACAGCAGAATTCAAGGAACGGAGAGAAAAGTAGTCTCAGAAAAGTGGTGTACATTTTTCTATAAGAGGGAACTCCTCTGAGGAACAAGCAAAATGGGCAAGCAGCTCATGCTGTTGAGAAAACAGAAAAACCACACCCCAAAGTAGGTAGCAAGAAATGAGAACAGCGGAAGCTAACAAGAAGCTAGTCCACTGAGAATAAATCTGTACCTAAGAGCTGCAAACATGCAAATTCAGAACAGCCGCAGAGCTTAGAGTCATGGGTGACTGTACAGAATGAGCTACCATAAGAACTGTAGTTTAATAATTTTCGTAAGCAAAAAGGCAAGAGAGAAAGACACGGCTATTTCAGCTCAGAAACAGCTTCAGCGTTGCACGATCAGGTAACACATAGCCTAGGAACCATGGGATGATGAGGAAAAATGCACTATGAAAATTTTTACTACGAAAATCAGTGAAACAAGGAATAGAGAAATAAAATTTTAAATGCTAGCTGAGTGTACTTCTGCTATATTAAACTTCGTGCTTTAAGCATACTCAGGAATCTCCAGGAAAACTGGTACCTATGGTTGCTCAAAAGTTAGAAGAAATTGAAATGTCGCACTTAATGGTGTGAAGTATTAAACATCCAAAAAGCTTCTAAGGGAACCTAAAATGGCCTGGTAAGAGTCTTCAAATACATAGTAAGCTGTTTCAAAGAGGGAAAGTGTGCATCCATAGAGAAAAAAACTGGAATTAATGGGCTTTTTCTGTAGAAGAGATTCTCATAAGACAACAGGAAAACTTTACAGTGGTGAGAAGAGCACACCTATTGCTTAGGGAGATTTCGCAGGCTGTCTTTAGAAATGACCATAGAATCAAAGGACAATCAGGCTGGGAGGGATCCGAGGAGGTCTCTGGTCCAGCCTGCTGGTTACAGTAGGGTCAGCTGTGAAGGTCCTCTTGTTCTGTCTGGGTTTGAAAACCTCCAATATTTCCCACAGCCTCTCTGAGCAATGTGCTCCACTGCTAAATTACCCTCAGAGTGATTTTATCCCCTTCTATCTACTCTGAACTACTTGTGTTTCAATTCCTGCCTGCTGTTTCTCTTCCTCCCACTGTCCATTGCTGTGAAGAGTTTGACTCTGTCTTCTTCACGGGTTTTGAGGGGCTGCTGCTCAGTGCCCCCAAACTGTGCCTTCCCTGTGCCTTCCAAACCGTGTGTTTGTTAATGCTTTTTATAATTCCCTATTAGCATATTAATTTTTCTTTGTCTGAAAACACATTAACTAAAACATACAACAGGATGAAATGAAGCATCACATTGTTTCATCAGCTTTCAATATACTGGCCAACATGGGTATGGAAAAAGTAACTTTAAAGAAGTCTGAATTTCAGGTGTACAATAGCCTCTCTGATTCATATTTTGAGTACCTGTCTGTTTCATGATCTGTTCATAGAAAACAGCAGTGGCTTTTTAAACTTTAGAACTGACATTCTGGAATTTGCATGTATAAAAGCCTCATTCATTGCCTGTGCTACTTTCACAAACTACATCAGTGAAAAATTACTATTATCCTCTGTGGTGCCAGTTCAACAAAATTATCCTCACTTAAAAAGGCAAAGCACTTTTCACAACATACATCCATACCCATAATTTTTTAATTGTTTGGTTGCAAAGCTGAGCAAGTCAGTGAGTGTCCACACACCTCTGCTGACGTAGCTCTGTTTTCTGCAGATGCTCAGCCAGCACAAGGCTCTAGCCACTCTAGCTCAGCTGCTGTGAGTGAGCTGGACGGGCTGTTCACCAGGACAAAAGGCTGCCTCCAGTTCAGACTCAACTACAGACCTTTACACTGCTCTGCATTCTTTCCCTGTCTGTTTCTGACATGCCAGGTAAAAGAACTGAAGGACTGTTCTAACAGGAAGATGCGGTTGAAGGACTGAGTCACTTTGATATAAAATCAGTTATTTTGTTATATAGCTATAACAAAAACATGCATTTTAAATGTTAAACAAAGTATGTCGTATTGCAGATTAAGCACTTGATGGTTCAAACTCTTAACATTCTTTGGGTGACTAATTACACGTGGGTGCGTTAGCATTTACTAAATCTTTGATCCTGTACGTAGCCACTGGATCTCCACAGTTATCTCCTACCTTTAATTGTTTTTTATGGTCTAACTTTTCCATCAGTTCTATTTATGGCTTGCCTCGTGTTTGTATTTAAGCCACAAATAGCACATGCTGTAACGGGCATAAAGTATAGGGAGGATGAAATGTAACTTCTGGAGGTTAATCTATTTGAATACTCACCTTAGTGTAACAGCAGATTAGAATCTCACAGCTGGTGAGACCTTCCAGTTTGCACTTGAATGTAGGTGTAGAAAAAATTGCTCACTCTCCTGTCTTTCCAGTTTTGGATTTGTTGCAAAAGATTTTCATCATGTTTGCATTGTTAAACTTCCATGAAATGTCACAGGTTGCAAATGTCTTTGATATTGTTTGGCTAGATCGTATCTTTTAAGGTAGTATTTGTTTTATAAAACTATCTGATACGACCTTTGCTGTCTGGAGTCAGAGGCTTTGATTGCGTCTACTGATCCAGCTCTTGAGGTTTTATGATGTCCTACTGAGATATCAGTCTGATATGTAACACAGCAATTGTCAGATGCTGCTTATTCATTTCCTGAAAGCTCTTTTTCCTCAGGTAAAATAATGTCATGTCAGTCACTGATTTTGAGGTGCAAGGTGAAGAATAATACAAAATGTACTTACAGATTCGATGGATTTCAGCATGGTTGTAAGGTTAAAGGCCGTTTCACGACACCAGAATTGGAAAAGGTACACACTATTTATGTCAAAGAGGGAAAGCGAGCTCCCCAAGGAGTTTTCACTTGTTGTGTATATGAACAGGCATTTCTCAAGTACTGTTTTCACCATATCTGCAAATGAATGTGGACTGAAAGAAAGGTGATTTTCCTACTTCGGTGTTTTCATGTTTTACTGCAAGACTCACCTTTTCACTCATTTTTTTTTCTTTTTCTTTGTTTGCTTTGGTGTTTTCAAATCAATGGAAAGTTGGACATGTTTGAAGACAAAATGGTAACAGTTAAAACAGATTTTCTCACAACATGAGGTTCTAGTCCACGTGGAAAGCGCTTTTTTTATTCTGATACTGTACAAAACATTCCTTGAAATTCTGCTTCTTGATGATCAGCTGGTATAAATCATGACTTCTTCACTGATTAAATGCTGTAACACTTCTGATTTATGTCAGCTGTGGCATTATGCATGTGTTGTTTTTGCCATCTTTGTCAACAGAGAAGAATATTTTCATACTATTAATGCCTGTGTCATTGATATTTGAGAAAGCCTTGGCCAGAGATAAGTATTCATTCAAAATACCTCCTCTTTTTGCTTTGCATGTTTATAAAATAGGAGGATGACTGGCCAAGTCACATCAGCATGAGTAGTTATGCATGGATTGACAGTGCTAATGAGGGTAGTTAGAACTATTTGATGCATTTAGACTAAAACTGTTTCCTGAATTTGCTGTGCCGTATCAAAATTTCAGCTTGGTAAGTTATTCTGACATCACACCTTGTTTTCAAGATGTTTATATACTGGTGACTTCCTTGCACTTGAATTCAAGTTTCTGATACTTTTGTTAGCAGATACTATCCAGAGATTGTTGGACAACAAATATTGGGCTAAATATTATTTATTCATAATTGTAACAGCTTTTAAGATTTCTTTAAAAGCCAGAAATATAGGGAGGTGTGTCATGTGTTTTGGATCACACTTTCTCCCTACAAAAAAAACAAGAAGTCTTGAAATGCAAAAGAGTCTTTCACATAATAGTGTGAAGTGGGATTTGAAGACAGTGATTGACTGTATTTTGCTCAAGGTATTTATGCAGTGCTAGAGATCATTAAGCCATTTGACCTAAGAGTCCTCTGGGTTTTCTCACTGTCTCCAGTGCAGTTTTAACTAAGTATCTTGTTTTATTGCTAAAAAGAATTCTTTGCCCACAGCTGTTCCATGTAATGGTAACTGTCTGAAAAGCATCTCATTCCTTTAGGAAATGTGATTATGCTGCTGCTGCTGAAATGCTATTAGTTAAATTGGTTGCTTCCAGAAGCTTCTTGGACTCCAGCACCAGTTTTGCTTTTGTTTCATAGTAATAGCTTTGTTTTTGCATTAGTCTAAAAGCTCATACTAGGACTCCCTCCAAGACCAAAGTTTATGCAATTGGGCACTGAATCTTGCCCAATGTTAACATTGATTTCAATTAACACTGGAGGATGGTGAAGAATGGTGTTTCAAAATAACGGCAATACTGCATGATCAGTGAAGATTAAATCTACTTGAAAATTTCCAGCACTGAATTGCCAAGCACAAACATACTGGTTTACTGAAAAACAGGTGAGTTAGTGTCATATAAAGTGCTGTTACTGTGAAAAGGAAGATGGGCACTGTTCGCACGAACTGTAGGTCTCAGTTCAACAAAGCCCTTAAGAAAGTGCTTAAATCGTGTACATTCTTCTGATCTGTTTTTTTTAACCTGAGTTTAATTGAGATCCCTGTAGAAGTTACTCAGTGTGGCCAAAAAAAAGATCTGAATGAACAGAGGCTTCTGGAGTTCCCAATTTATTTTCAGAGTCAATACAAAACTGGATGGCATAATAGGTCACGGCAGAAAATGACAGAGAGTGTTTTCTCAGTTATAGTTTGAGAGAAAAGCAATGCTAACTTTATATCATCAGCCAGAAGGAAGCAGACCAGACTAAGTAACAGGGAAAATGGCATCTTCTCTGGAAACAAAAAATAAATAAGGTTGCATGTCATAAACCTGTGTTTTTCTCTGATGCCCTGTTCTTGCTGTAATACTTCCTTGATCTTCTGAAATAATAGACAAAATCAGACGTTCTTCTTATTCATCATACTCATAGGAAGCACAAATGCAAACAACAAACTCAATTTCTTGCAATTGAAATAGTTTCTGATTTAGAGCTATACTCTCTACAATATTTGAATTTGCATATAAAATTAACCATTTAGAATTTTCTAACTGAAATGAAAGTAGTGGCTGAGTCTGTACAAAACTGGATGGGACTGAGGCAGAGGAGAAAGCTAGAACTGCCCTGCATGACCAGAATATCAGCAAACAAAGTGTGTGCTTTGGGGGAGTGTGGCCTAGGTGATCTTAGTGTTTGCTTTTAAATATCTAACAAATAAAAAGGGAAGAAAAATAAAAATTTATCCATTTTGTCAATGCTGGCTAAAGTGTGTCTTGTATTTTGGGAGAGATTCTTCACTATGTTACAAATGTCCATGCTACACTAGAGATACAGCCTAGATATTAAGCCAGGACATCAATTTTAAAAAGTTTTTTCAGAGAAGTTCTCTGAGAAGTTTTGCAGATTCCTTTCGCACTGCTGGCCTAGCACAGAAGAGTAATAGAAAGGATAAGAATCTTTCAGAGTAATTTGTCACAGTTTTGTTCTGTATTTACAGAAGTAGAATATTGTCCTCAGAACATTCAGCCCTTATGCTGTTCTGTGGTCACCGATGCTGTGCTCTGCTTTAGCAAATCATATTTTCTTCACACAGATGTTGAAAATTCAAAACAATGTCTTTTCAAAATTGTTTGAAGCCCTACAAATCATCACACCAAATGGATTCCTTGGTAAAACAAAAACACCTAAACACATAGCTGTCACTGTAAGAAAATCTTGACTAGATCTTGGGCTAAAATATGTCCAGCAGACATTGTGGCAGAAACTGTTTCACTAGGCAAGAAACAACTGGAAAAAGAAAAGCGAGAGAATTAGATGAGTTTTCTACAGGGGCAATACGTAGCATGGGTTTCTGAAACTAGGTTTATTGAAAGTGGCATTGCTTGTTGAAGAAGGCGGCAGGACTGATGATGGGAGAACAAATGATGCAGAAGGGTCCGTTGATTCCCTTCTCTGCTGAGGATTCATTTGCAGAAAATGCAGAAGGTGCTGGACCTGATCCAACAAAGAGCTTTACAATTAGGAGTATGCTTAAACGATTTGCTCTGTTGTTGCCCAAGAGCTTTCAGAACTAACCCTTGAGTAACGGGTATGTACTAATGAACCATTACCATAAAATAAGATTCAGCATCATTGAATGTACTTACCACATGAAAAGACATTCCTTTCATGCAGAAACAGCAAAAATATCCTAAGTTTACCCAGGGTGGACAGTTGTCCCACTGGCTGCCACCTCCTATTTAGTGGACTGCCTAATCTTAAAATTAAAAAAGGAGAAATTAATGAATCAGTTCCTCTTTAAATTCCAGCTATGCTTTAAGCACATTAGACATTTCGTTGACTTCAATGGAGCTACACTAATATTTGTTTATCTAGTCACACATTTTGGTAAACTAGTATCTTAATCTTTTAGGTGCTTACAGTCAAAACTCAGTAAGAAAAGTCTCAGAAGATTTTATGTCCATGTAGGCAGGTATTCGTGAATTCACACACAGAAATAAAAACATCAAGATAACAGCATTGTATTCAACTCCCTAAAGGACTGATTTTTTTGAGTTTTCTCCCCAGTTTAACAGAGCAAACACTGTAGTTTTTGCTCAATTTTCAACAAATTTAATTTACCTGAGTAAAGATGGAAAGATCAACTTACAGTGTTGTGTGTTCACCTTTCAACATGTAGGACATTACGCCTTTGGGTAGAGCAATAGTTCTAGTAGGGTTACCAACTGGAATGTGTCACTCATATAAATTCAGGATCGGGGACTCGGTTAGACCTTTCAGTCTCTCTGGTTTTTAATAGCAGAATACTCTTTTTAGCAGTTAATTATGACTTTACAGGCTGTAGTCATCATCTGCTTCTCCAGATGTCCCCTAGCCAAAATACATGACTTTTATTCTGCATCTTATGGAAAAAGGTGTGGCTTTTAAGTTTTCCTGAATGGAGGAAGTTATATGCATACAAAACATCAAAAAAAAAAAATCAAACTAAGCAGGAAAATTTCACAAATAATAATTTGACTCTAGATGTTTTGGATGTTAAATTCCATATATTGTGAGATTCGTGATAAAAATTCCAGCATAGGCAACAAGCTAGTTCCATATAAATGTGTGTATTTACACAAAAGAACCATGCATCTGTGGAAGACTGATTTCCATTCAGCAGAGGAAACTGCACAAACACCAGTGGCCCTTTTGCCTTTCCACTCTAGTCCTCAATTCCTTAATGTTAATTTGAGACTACTTGCACAGAATTATTAAAGGTTAAGTGCTTCTGATTTATTCTTATGAATATAACTCCTATCATTAATTTTCCTTGCTGGGCTGGAAAGCATAGCTTGACTGCTATCCTGACCACTGGAACACTTCTGATACTCTTCCACAGCCCAAATAATACCCCATTCAAAATAACGTGGCTTAAACTGAGAATATCGGTATCTGTCTTGCTGTCCTAGCTGTGCATGGCAAGCCCTCCAAAAACCCTACCAGTCAACAGAATACTTTTTGCAACTGGTTTGTTGGGAAATAGCTTGTGAATAAGTTAACACAGCAGGTTTCAGGACCCAGAAGGATCACTGACAAGTAATTAAGTAATGCAATCCCATTGTTGGTATGCTTCCATGCACTAGTAAGAAGCCTGTGCTTCCACCAAAAATCTTCAGCAAGTCAGAAAGTGTTGAAAAACAGCAATTAAAGTATAACTGTGGGGTATGATATAGGAATGACAGCTTTCTGATAGGAGTTTCTAAATGTTCTGAAGAACCTATCTGCTGTCTATGATGTGCAACTCACAAAAACCTGGTTTGGGGGCAAAAATTTATTTATTTTCTTTTTAATTTAAAGTGTATTTTCCTTAAGTTTGCAAAACTGCTTCTCAGGTCATTCACAAACTGAATACTTTTGTTACTGAAATTTTTAAAATATTTTCAAAGAGAAAAGACATTTCATACTAATCTTCATCACTGCCCCAGCTTTCAGTACTTTCTATTCTGAAGTAAGATAGGTAGGTTTAGCTTTTAGAGTAGTTTATTCTCATTTCATGTTTCTTTTCCTTGTAGCAGTAGACAAAAATATAAAAACTATATCCTAAAGACAGAAAAATAAAAATGCTCTCTCAGTAAGACATGCTAGCATTTTTGTGTTTGAGTGAACAAATTGGGAAAACTGTAATCGTTTTTAGCTGGGTTTGCAGCAGTATTTTATCTTTTGATGGCAGTTAACATTTGATTATTTAAACTACTAACTTTTTCAGAACAGATAAAACCTGTCAGTCTGGATTTTCAGGGAAGAATACAAAACCAAATAAAAATAAATGAAAATAAATAAACATAAATAAATATAAATGAAAATAAATAAAAGAGGGTAAGTCCGCTTTTCTTAGCTTCACATTAGTTTTAAGTCAGAACTACTGGACATTTTGGGAAGGAAATATCTGCAGTCCAGCAATCGATTTGCTGTTTTCATACAGCTGTTTTACTACATACATGTTTTAAATGAGCATGCTATAAGGCTGTCATAACTTCCCTGACACTTATTCAGACTCAGCTAAAGCCAATACCATTACCTGCAGCCAGGGTGAGGGTGATTGCATTTTGCTGCCATTGCATACTGCAGCCCCGCACAGTCAGAGACTGATTTTCTTCTCAGATACAGAAATCTATCATTCAGTTCAAAATTATCTCCTCTAGGGCAGGTGTTCCTGACCTCAGCGTGAGTGAAAAAGTGCATTTGTCACAGACTTGACACAACTTTTTGGACACTTTGCTCTTGTCTTCCTTTGATGCTCATTTCAAGAATTATACTGTAACCAACATTTTGTGGCTGAAAATAAATTAATAATTGTTTTCTCAAAAAGGCAAAATAAAGTATGTTCTTTTTCAATTCATATGTACAGTTACATTGTCACTTGGTGTATCTTTTCCTTTGCCTTTCCAGCAGTAAGATAATTTAATGTGCATTTTAACTTTACTGCAATAATAAGAACGCAGTGAAAGTATCTGTTCACTAATACTCAGAAATCTTTATTTCCATGGAAGGTAAGTAATAACAAACGGAAAAAAAATCCCAAGAATTTTTTGTTCCTGGTAGGTTTAAGGAAATTTTTCATTTAAAAGGGATAATAATATTGCTAAAATTATGTATTCCTGTTTAACAAAACTGCCCTTTTTCTTCCTCTGAGTAATACTGATAATTGCTCAACTAGGCCTAGTAATACAAAGTATTAATATGAAAATAACAAACATCTGGAATCAGCCCTACATACCAAACCAAATCTCCTACAGTGAATACCGTTTCAGTTTAAGTGTACATATGGCGTGAAACTCACACGCAGTGCAGAAGCTGGAACATTCAAATACAGCATACTACATATGATAGAGTAGTTCCTGAGGTACACTGCAAACTGAAAGCAATCCAGCGTAGTATGTAAATGAACACAGTAAAAAAGGAAGAAAAGGATCAGGTTATAAAGAGAAATAAGTAAAGGAAAAGGGTATATGGTCGTTCTGTAGGAACATCTTTGAACCAGACTATTGTTTATTGCAGTTTTTTAAAATAAGCTAAGTTTGAGGTAATAGCGCATACTCTGTCACAATGAAAGTGTGAGTCTTTTCTTTTTCACACATGATGGTGGGATCTTTACATGGGCCACTGTATTGTTTAGCACAAAAGAAAGTTACCAGCTGATCCTCAAAGGAAACTAGAAACAGCTCTACTGACAACTTCAGGAACAGCACTATCAGTTTATACGTTATCCACTGGTTTTGCTGGTGCTACAGCAACTGCAGTGCCAGTGTAACACCATCTTGATCACTTGGCCAGAAGAAGCTGTGCCTCTGGACTCCAAACATCTTTAAAGAGCTCTGCTCTGCACTCTGAGAAGAGGGTATTATTCAGCCTGATGACCATCAGGACTTACGTGTCTGCTGGTGTAAACAGCAGTGCAGCACAACCTAGAAGACAAATACGCTTTCATTTGGCTCTCATGTGAGATGTATGGAAAACTGTGTTTCCACAGACCTTGACGCATTTGCAAGGAGACTTTATAGTGCAGGCAACTTCCAGTGAAAACTAAGAATGGTATTTAGTGCTGAAAGAGACTTTCTCAATTATCAAATCCAGTTCTTTGCCATTTCACATAATCCCTTCCGTCAAGTTCCAAATGAAAAGCATTTAGAGCTTTTTCTTTGTTATTTCAGCAAGAAAGTAATTTCAGAAGCTTCCTGCTCTAATGGTTTGAAACCTTCCAGCCTAAGTGTATTCACAGCCCATCTATACTCACTTCTCTCTTCCCAAGCATGAAGATAAATAGCTGTACATTGCGATCACTCCCCTAGTTCCATGGGACCATTGATTTGCAGCTGCGTATTTGAACCTGTTTCATGTTTGAACAGTTCTCCATGCAAGAGCCTCAGAAATGTGGTGTGCAGCGTGAGAGAGAGCATGATATCTGAAGGGACACCACATTTCATAGCCCCTGAATGATGGCATGGATGCCATTCTGCAGGAATTGGGCACTACTGCATTTAGTAAGCACAGCTGGACCCTGGGGGAGGGGGGAGCAGCTCCTGGACAAGAGTGAAGTTCATCAGTCAGAAAAGTAAAAGGGGAGGGGGAGGCAGGGGAAGCCAAGGTAGCCATCTGACCCAGAATTAAAATTGTGAGACCTGCAAACATTCCAGATACAGTAGACTGTAAACGCTGGCAGAGATATAAGAGCAATCAGTGCCAACAGCTTTGTTCACACGGAAAGGTATGGGGATGCACACATTGCATGCCTATACGTGTGTGCATTTATAAACAGGCGTATAGGTATCCATGTGTGACTAGGTACTCATGAAAAGAAGACATTCAGAAAATGATTTAAAAATAAAATACATCAAATCTCGTTGCTCCGTTCTGGGCTCACCCAGCTGTGACTGAGTGCTGCAGCATACAGAGCATCCCACATTTCATAGGGAAGATAGCAAGAGAGGAAGTATTATGAAATCTGTATTCAGTCACTCACAGATACTTAAGAATGGCCTTTCACAATTTATTTCCTTTCATGCAATTGAGAGAGGCACAATCCACTGAATAAATAAAATATACCCTGCCTGTCAGTGGAATTCTGCAAAGTCGCATTTGTTTCAAAGAAAGCAACACCTGCTAGTACCTTCTTCAGACTCAACATTTTTGTATTTTTTCATCACGTAAGTTAAAATGTAGCTTTCGTTTTAAAAAAAAACAACTTATCTCTCCTTAGACCACTGCAGCGGCAGCAGTACAATCTAAGGCAAAAATCAACACATAGAGTTTTAATGAAAGACAGTTTAAAAAAAAGGGTTATGAAGCCATTACTAGCATCCCAGCACACAGATAAATTATGTCCTTTAACTGATCATTATGCATATGACCATCCTTTGGCTTCCTCATCAGCCCCAGCTTACAGCATGTTCTCTACACGAGATACACGCTTAGATCAAATCTCGCAGTCGCAACTCACGCAAAACTCCATTGACTTCAGTGGAAATTTTGCCTGAGTGAGGACTGTGGATTTTGGCCAAAGGAAATGAAGACCTCTAATCTCAACGCAAAACTACGTTTGTTGTACGAGGTGATGCAGAAAAACAACGGGGGAGGGAAAAAAAAAAAATTTACCTGTGTGGGAACCGAACGCTCCAAACGCTCTTCAGTTCCTCCCTGCCATCGGCCCAGCTGTTCACCCCCCTCTGCCCCGGGTTCCCTCCACCAGGAAGGAGCCCCCGTATCGCGGGAGGGGGCTGCGGCTGCGGCTCCGTCCCCTGCGCCGGCCGCTGCCCGCCGTGCGCCCGGAGGCTGCGGGAGGCTGCGGGCTCCGCTCCCGCCTGCTCCCCAGCCCCTGCGCCCTGGGTGACGCCTGCCTCGGCTCGGTCGCAGCCCCTCTCTTTCTTTCTGCTTTTACGGGCGCACTGGCTCCAGCCTCTGCTGGTGGTGCCGCTTAAATGGCGACGGCGGAGCTCACCCAGGCTTTTAACTGCCACCTACTGAATAATCGTGGAATACATGTGTATGTCTGTGTGTATACAGGCTGTAATTTTCTGGCTTTCTCAACAAATCTAGTAGATTTTCTGCAATTAGTCTTTAAGCCCCCGAATATTCTGTAGTTCGTCATTTATAGCTGTAGTTTACATCAACCCGTGCCCGTAATTCTCCCTTTTTCTCTCAGCGCCTAAACACGGAACAAGCCTGTTCCTTTAACTTTAAAAAGCTTACTAAGCCTTTGGTTAGTCTAATCCCCAGCGGGCACAGACTAGCATAGCCCTATTCAAATTAATGGAGCTGTGCTGATTTACACTAGTTGAGAAATTCATCCCTTAGGTCTAATACTTACTCGCAAAAATACAGTGGATACGAAGTACGAAAAGCAGGCAATAAAAATAGCTTTTGCCCAACACAGCTCCTCGAAATTTCACTCAACTGAAACAGACAAGACTTTTTTATTTCCTGACAGCACTGTAAAATAAGATTTTTGAGTTTTACAGGCAAACATATGTTAAGAAAGTACACTGTTTTTTCCATCTTTGTTGGTGATTTTTTTGGTGGAAAGTTCCAAAGGCATTATCTAATATCTCCTTCAGCTATCCATTTTTAAAGCAACTTCTAGAAATACTCAGAAAGGGTTTTTGTTTCCAGAGTAGAACTGGGTTTGACTGGAGATGTTTGAACTCCCGCTGCAGAAGGGAAGTCTAAATACAGGGTCTCTCTGTGAATCTGCAGGGAAGGTACAGGGAGATGCTACGTCCATCACCCAGCAGCAAGGGTATGTAGCACCACAGTTTCTCTAAATTGCAACGCACAGCTGGATTGAGTTGTGACATAAAAGGTCTCTGGGGCCCTGCAGAGGACAGCCGGCACCCAGCACCCCAGCACCCCGGCACAGCAACATGGAAAGTGTTCAATTTTTAGGTTTGCTGTGACTACGAAGAGAAGCACGGGTCGAGCAGCTAGCTCCCAACAGCCGGTATGATTTCTTAAATGCCACTCTCAGCAAAGGACAGCTTTGATTTTTGTGAAAGATTCATTCATGGTGCTAACGCTTTTACTGGACACAGAAATGAAAAGGTTTCTCCTCTATGTGTACCTCTTGTGAAAGTATAAATGTATTAGGATACACGATGACCTGGCCAATATTCCCCGAGGAAGTAATTTGCACCCGTGTGCGGTTCTGGTACAGACTAGTAGACTAGTCCTGACACCTGTTTCCACAGGCTCCTGGGCAGCAAGCACTGGACCAAACCATGTGCCTCTCACGGCCACAGGCCTGCTCCTGGAGCCTGGCAGCAAAGATCTGTCTTCAGTTTTGTCACCACTTCTTGGCAATAACTTAATCCCATGTGCTTGGAGAACTGGTTAATTCATATCCTGAAACCAAAAAGTCAAGCTATTATAATGGCTGCAACACAGCAAAGCTTAATCTATGAAGTTTGTAATATTACACAGGGATTCAGCCTGTGCTGTTTCCTCACACTGCCCCACTGCAGCACAAGTGCAGAATCCAGCCCTACTTAGTCAAGGAGTCTACAAAGTGCTTCTGTAGTTACAGTGTGACACCCTGGTAATTTTTAAAGGTAACAGATCTCAGTCCTTAATGAGTGTGTCCTTATCTCAGATGTGCCTTTTAATGGTCATTAAAATAGTAGGAGGAGCTGACGAGCTTTAGAGTTATGATTTGCCACAACTTTCATTCATTCAGTTTACGTTACGCGTCTGGGAGATGTTAGTTCCTGAGCCCTTTTCCAACAGGATGGATGTTCAAACTTTTAAGAACATACTTTTTCAAAATTCAATTACAAGTATCAGTATAGCCTGTTGTAATTCTTTCCTTATGTGTTCAGAGAACTGATCTTTCATTTACAGGTCGCAGATATGTACCTGAACCAACAGAAACAAGGTCCAGTTCTGCAGCTTCCACCTGGACTCTCTTCCACTGAAACCACCATGTGATTTTTCTGAGCAGAGGCACAGTACTGGATCACCGCACTGGATCACCACAATATAATACACTGGAAAGGATACGTCTATGGGATTTCCCTTACTGTTGCTGCTGAAAACTAACATGGCAGTTCCTACCCTCAGCGCTGGTTTTGCAACACTGCTGCTTTCAGTGGGGTTGTTCTGGTGAGGGCAGACTTCCGAAATCCCAGGCATGCCTCACCTCATCATAAATATGGATTATTCCTGTGTGGTCCTAGCAGCAGATCCCGCAGACCGAAACCCAAGTCAGTCACACGCAGGCCAGCAGTGGCGAAGCAAGGTAAAGGTTTTCCTGCCATAAAATTCAGGGAGTTTGCATCGCTCTGAATGCTGATGTTAACGTGGGGCAGAGTGGACAGGGGCTGTTCACAGCGAAGAATTGCCCTTCTCCCAGAGGCAACAAGGACCTCTGCTCTGCAACTCCAAAATACGTACCAGAATGCCTCATGTTGCTGGGTGGAAGGGAAGGTGCAAAGGGCAAGGGCATAAAAGCCCACGAGACCATTTCTGTTAGAAGCTTCCCTCACAAAAATACATCTTAGGCAATCCATGTGACTGTTAGGTTTCTGTGCTGCATCCCGAGCTATAGAGGGTGTTTAAGGAGCAAGAGACTCCTTAGAAAAATATGAGTTGCCTAAAGCCTGAATGCACATTTAGCACAAACTTGCGTGTGCACTGAAAGTATAGCTTCTGAGTCAAAATGCAATCCGTGGACATGTACAGCATGGAAAAATGAGAAAGTCTTCAGTTTCCCTGTAAAAGTTTAAGATGTTTAAGCAACTTTACAGCTGCCCACTTGTAAAGATTTTCTCTCCACAAGTTAGAACAAAATCTTGACAAAGAGCAGCCAGCAGAGAGCAAGGACTAAGCTCAGTTTTGTCCTTTCTGGGATGGTTTTCCTCCTGTTAAACTCTGTTTCTCTGGAACGCTTTCACTAAACAACGCCCTGGCTAAAATACGTCCTTTGTCTCTTGCGTACTTGGAAAGCTACTGTCTTAGCTATGCAATGTCTTAAAGAAACCTAGTTCTTCCCTACAACTATCCTTAAAAATGGCTAATAGTTACCATAAATCTGCAGTAATAGTTTGTTATCTTCCCATACTGTATTTCTGAGCTGTGTTCAAAAATGAGCTGAGTTGTCTTCATCAGCAGTATGTAGGACATTACAAAAGATCTTACCATACTATTTTTTCCAGAAAGATTTCCTGGAGTTTTGGTCCAATAAAAATTAATTAATCTTAAGAAAAAAATATTATTAAGTGTTTTTCCAGGACAACTGATGGTCAGCAGTGGATCTGTTAATGCCTTGTACTTAGTGCAGTAATTAAATTCCTATTCTGTGAATATGATCACAGAATCACAGAATCACAGAATAGTAGGGGTTGGAAGGGACCTCTGTGGGTCATCTAGTCCAACCCCCCCGCCGAAGCAGGGTCACCTACAGCAGGCTGCACAGGACCTTGTCCAGTCGGGTCTTGAATATCTCCAGAGAAGGAGACTCCACAACCTCCCTGGGCAGCCTGTTCCAGTGCTCCGTCACCCTCAGAGAGAAGAAGTTCCTCCTCATGTTCAGACGGAACTTCCTGTGCCTCAGTTTGTGCCCATTACCCCTTGTCCTGTCACTGGGCACCACTGAAAAGAGCTTGGCCCCATCCTCCTGACACCCACCCTTCAGATATTTGTAGGCATTTATAAGGTCCCCTCGCAGCCTTCTCTTCTTCAGGCTGAACAAGCCCAGTTCCCTCAACCTCTCCTCGTAGTGGAGATGCTCCAGTCCCCTCACCATCCTTGTAGCCCTCCGCTGGACTCTCTCCAGTAGCTCTTCATCCTTCTTGAACTGGGGAGCCCAGAACTGGACACAGTACTCCAGATGAGGCCTCACCAGGGTAGTGTAGAGGGGAAGGAGAACCTCCCTTGTCCTGCTGGCCACACTCTTCTTGATGCACCCCAGGATCCCATTGGCCTTCTTGGCAGCCAGGGCACACTGCTGGCTCATAGTTAACCTGTCGTCCACCAGGACACCCAGGTCCCTCTCCGCAGAGCTGCTCTCCAGCAGCTCCACCCCAAGCCTGTACTGGTGTACACCAGTATATATACATATATATATATGTATATATATACAGTATACCACTGTAGCTACAGGACAGGTTATCACAAAGGCTATATTTTGTGTTTGTGCACTGCATTTGAATCTTAGGAAATTTCCACCATTTTACAAACGAAGCATAAAATTTTAATGGTCTTTTTAGTGCCTGCACTGTGCTTTGAATGTGGAAAGCTCAAAAAACCTCGATAACTAAGAAGTCACTACTGCATATAATTTTGAAAATATGATAATCCAATTATTTACTTTCATATCCCATTATGTACTTTCACAATTTGGCAAAAGTGTATCATAGCCCATTTACAATGCACTGGAGCATGTGACTATCTCTGGTAGAATTACATCTTATCTATAAAGCAAATGTGATTAAAACTCATATGTAGTGGATTAGACTGTTGGTGGTCTACACCAATGCCATGAGATGATGGGGCCAAATTCTTCCTGGGTCCAATTAAGGTGCTCACTTATGTTGAAGTGACTCCAGACCACCTCTTGATTCAATTGGGGTTAGAAAGATGGATCCTTATCTAACATTTTTTAACGGTAAATCCTCATCTGACAGTCAGAGTTGCTCTGTGAAATGTTGTGGAGAAAGCTCAAACTGTGATTCATCTGGAGAGGGTCATCTTACACTGCAGTATTCTAGGGCCCTGTGGGTAGGTAGATGCAATACTGGAATTGCTAAATGTGGTTTTTTAGTTCATCACTTCGCATGATAACATTGTGTCACACGCAAAAGTTGGAAACAAATAAAAAAACTTGAATTACTGTTGTAGTAAAACCTGCCTAGCTCTTAGCTTGCAGTAAAAGAAAGCAGCTACTCCAGCAAAATTGCAAGATATCTCACTCCTATAGACTGGAGATGGAATCAGTAGTTTGGAGAAAATATTGTCAGATCCCACAGAGTACAATTTTCTTCTCCATTAGATTTCAGTGGATTTCAGCCCAGGCTTTCTCACTCAAACCTGCAATATGATGAATGCAGTTCCCTTTAGACACCCTCTTGAGCTGCAATTTCCGTTATTGGCCGCATTACCCTAAACCAAAAGTTTCCAAATTTTTACCTGGTTCCTGAGGAAAGGAATGGCGCAAGAAGTCATTCCTGCTTTACTGTCTGCAAGAGTGTCATAACTCCAGGGCTGGATTCTGAACACTTCAGAGCAAACAGGGGTTTGCTGTAGATTGACAGGGAAAGCATCATAGGGCTTAACCCTCACTAGCTTCTGGGATGTCAGATACGACCAAGGTGACTGAAAGAGTTGGTAAGCTATTGACTCCATTCTCTAACATCTACACAGCGGAGAGTATTATTGTCACTGAAAATTTGTAGCTAACTGCATTTAACCTGATTTTCTGTGAAATGGGAAGAGAGTGTAGCACTGCTCAGTATTTAACAAAGTCATTTAAAAAAATATACTGATAACATTTATAATAACCAAAAAAGAACACCTCACTAAAAGATGCACAAACACATGCCTGCACAAAATAGAGATCTGACATCAATAAATTGCAGAGAACTGTAAATACAGAAGAAGCGACTAGGCTGTGTTACAAATCCGTAAACAATATTTAAAGGTATTAAGAAGACTCTGTGAAATTTCTAAACCACCAAGAACTCTTTATAGCAAAACAGAGTATTTCTGTCTTCACTAATTTGTGTAAGCACCCTTCACACAATATGCTAGATATGAATTGGTATATATATATATATATAGTCTTCCCACTTGCTGATCAATATTCACAGTAAAACTCACACTGTGTTTGACCCACAGTCATCCAGGCATACTGCAGGAAACCTTTGTGAAGAAGGAAGGTTAAGAAATTTATGACTTCATAACTGTAGATGAGTGACAACATTAACCAGAAGAGTCATTCATTGATCTTAACTCTGCTATTCATGGGTACCAATATATAACCATGCATAAATGTTTTTGTAGCATTTACCCACCAGAGAAAACAAAGGAGAAGCAGAAGTTCAGAACTGGGGTTACTCTTTTCTTCAACGTTTACATGGGACAAATCAGCAAAGATGGCCCAGCTATTACAAATTGAATTACAGCTTGCAGGAGGACAAATGATATTGTAGGTAGTCAAAGACTTCAATCCATATGAGCATAATGCCTTAAAGATTCAAACATTATGTGATCTACTTGCATTCCACCTGAATATAAAATTTAAAAAAGGAAAAAACCCATGATAACTTTCCAGTCCTTCATTTTTTAATTCAACCATTTATCTCGCAGCCCTTAAAAGGAGGACAGCCCCATTCAAGTTTTACAGCAACTCTTTGGTGTAAATCATTACAGCGCTCACAAAGACTGAGAGATTAGTGAAAGAATTATAGCTGCTTTACTCAGTACCATCTGAAAAAATCCTTTTTTTACCATTACCACATGGAAACTAAGTCACACTTTATAAGAAAATACCATTATTTACCATTAATATATTAATGTCATTAATTTTACAGCACAGTAAATGTATGTAACATGTATACAGAAATATTCAAATTATCATCTCTTATTATTCATGTCATTTATTACAGAATATGTGGACAGGCTGGATCAATGGGCTGAGGCCAACTGTATGGGATTTGACAAGGCAAAGTGCCAGGTCCTGCACTTGGGTCACAACAACCCCAGGCTTGGGGAGGAGTGGCTGTAAAATCTGCCCAGTAGAAAAGGACCTGGCAGCGCCGGTTGACAGCTGGCAGAACATGAACCAGCAGTGTGCCCAGCTGGCCAAGCAGGCCAACAGCTTCCTGGATGGTATCAGGAATAGAGTGGCCAGCAGGAGTAGGACAGAGATCATCCCCTTGTACTCAGAACTGGTGAGGCTGCACCTCAAATAACGTGTTCGGTTTCGGGCCCCTCAGTACAAGCAGGACATTGAGGTGCTGGAGCGTGTTCAGAGAAGGGCAACGAAGCTGGAGAATGATCTGGAGATCAAGTCCTGTGAGGAGCGGCTGAGGGAACTGGGGCTGTTTAGTCTGGAGAAGAGGAGGCAGAGGGGAGACCTTATTGCTCTCTACAATGACCTGAAAATAGCTTGTAGCAAGGTGGCTGTAGGTCTCTTTTCCCAAGTAACAAGCAATAGGACAAGAGGAAATGGCCTCAGATTGTGCCAGGAGAGGTTTAGATTAGATATTAGGAAAAATATCTTCACTGCAAGAGTTGTAAAGTGTTGGAACAGGCTGCCCAGGGAAGTGGTTGAGGCACCATTCTTGGAGGTATTTAAAAAACATACAGATAGGGAGCTTAGGGACATCGTTTAGTGGTGGACTTCGCCATGTTAGGTTAATGGTTGGACTCGGTGATCTTAAGGGTCTTTTTCAACCCAAAATATTCTATGATTCTATGATTCCATACAGTCATCATATTACTTTTGCATTTTCAATATCACATAACATATCCATTCATGAACTGCTCATTTGTTGATAAACAATAGCGTCTGAAAATTGCTATTACTTTCTGTGTTTAAGGCTAACCGGTTGAAGTGTTAGCTGTAAGTATTCTGTACCAAACATTTGAATTACATCAAACATTTCAAGAAAGGTCTTGCCTTTTTAGTTATAGACAGTATTACACTCTTTTCAAATGACATTAGTTTTATCTATGAAGTGACAATTCCCAATTTTCTCTTCAGACCTTTCTATTGCCTATTTGAAATGGAAACTTTCATCATTGTTTCTCTTGACATCACAAATCTAATTGGTACTCTAATCACAGAATCACAGAATCACAGAATAGTAGGGGTTGGAAGGGACCTCTGTGGGTCATCTAGTCCAACCCTCCTGCCGAAGCAGGGTCACCTACAGCAGGCTGCACAGGACCTTGTCCAGGCGGGTCTTGAATATCTCCAGAGAAGGAGACTCCACAACCTCCCTGGGCAGCCTGTTCCAGTGCTCCGTCACCCTCAGAGGGAAGAAGTTCTTCCTCATGTTCAGACGGAACTTCCTGTGCTTCAGTTTGTGCCCGTTGCCCCTTGTCCTGTCACTGGGCATCACTGAAAAGAGCTTGGCCCCATCCTCCTGACACCCACCCTTCAGATATTTGTAAGTATATATTAGGTCCCCTCGCAGCCTTCTCGTCTTCAGGCTGAACAAGCCCAGCTCCCTCAGCCTCTCCTCGTAGGGCAGATGTTCCAGTCCCCTCATCACCCTTGTAGCCCTCCGCTGGACTCTCTCCAGTAGCTCTTCATCTTTCTTGAACTGAGGAGCCCAGAACTGGACACAGTACTCCAGATGAGGCCTCACCAGGGCAGTGTAGAGGGGAAGGAGAACCTCCCTCGACCTGCTGGCCACACTCTTCTTGATGCACCCCAGGATCCCATTGGCTTTCTTGGCAGCCAGGGCTCACTGCTGGCTCATGGTTAACCTGTCGTCCACCAGGACACCCAGGTCCCTCTCCGCACAGCTGCTCTCCAGCAGGTCTACCCCGAGCCTGTACTGGTGCATGGGGTTGTTCCTCCCCAGGTGCAGGACCCTGCATTTGCCTTTGTTGAACCTCATCAGGTTCCTCTCTGCCCAACTTTCCAGCCTATCCAGGTCACGCTGAATGGCAGCACAGCCTTCCAGTGTATCTACCACACCTCCCAGTTTGGTGTCATCAGCAAACTTGCTGAGGGTACATTCTAACTCTTCATCCAGGTCGTTGATGAAGAAGTTAACCAAGACTGGGCCCAGTACTGACCCCTGGGGGACACCACTTGTTACCAGCCTCCAACTAGACTCAGCGCCGCTGATGACAACCCTCTGAGTTCTGCCATTCAGCCAGTTCTCTATCCACTTCACCGACCACTCATCCAGCCCACACTTCCTCAGCTTCCCTAGGAGGATATCATGGGAGACTGTGTTGAAAGCCTTGCTGAAGTCAAGGTAGACAACATCCACGGCTCTCCCTTCGTCTACCCAGCCAGTCATGTCATCATAGAAAGCTATCAGCTTGGTCAGGCATGATTTCCCCTTGGTGAATCCATGCTGACTACTCCTGATAACCTTCTTTTCTTCCACTTGCTTGATGATGGCCTCCAGGATAAGCTGCTCCATCACCTTTCCCGGGATGGAGGTGAGGCTGACCGGTCTGTAGTTCCCTGGGTCCTCCTTCTTGCCCTTTTTGAAGATTGGAGTGACACTGGCCTTTCTCCAGTCCTCGGGCACCTCTCCTGTCCTCCAGGACCTCTCAAAGTTGATGGAGAGTGGCTCAGCAATGACATCCGCCAGCTCTCTCAGCACTCGTGGGTGTATTCCATCGGGGCCCATGGATTTGTGGGCGTCCAGATCGCTTAAGCGATCCCTCACACAGTCCTCCTCGACCAAGGGAAAGTCGTCCTCTTTGTAGGCTTCTTCTCTTACCTCCGGGGCCTGGGATTCCTGAGGGCCAGTCTGAGCACTGAAGACTGAAGCAAAGAAGGCATTCAGTAGCTCTGCCTTCTCCGCATCCTCCGTCACCAGGACACCCGCCTCATTCAGCAGCGGCCCCACATTGTCCCTAGCCTTCCTTTTGCTGCTGATGTAGTTGAAGAAGCCGTTCTTGTTGTTTTTGACATCCCTTGTCAGCTTGAATTCCAGGTGGGCCTTGGCCTTCCTCGTCGCATCCCTGCATGCTCTCACCACGTTTCTGTACTCTTCCCAAGTGGCCTGCCCCTTTTTCCACATTCCATGGACCTTTCTCTTCTGCCTGATCTCTGCTAGAAGCTCCTTGTTTAACCATGCAGGTCTCCTGCCTCCTTTGCTAGATTTCTTTCTCAGGGGGATGCATTGCTCCCGTGCATGGAAGAAGTGTTGTTTAAAGAGCGACCAGCACTCTTGGACCCCCCTGCCTTTGAGAGCCCTGGCCCACGGGATTCCTCCCAGTAGCCCCTTGAAGAGGGCAGTCCCTCAACTGCAACAATAATCCGACATGAGCGAGGCAAAAGAGCTCTCTATCATTTGCTAGATTGCTGCTCCCAACTGCTATTGAATTTTTTTCCATACAAAGAATAGAATCAGGGCACCAACACAGTAAACAATAGACAATTACTAATTAGACATGAATTCTACGAATTTTAAACTCTTTCTAGTATCAGTGGTTTAATCTCATGCCTTCGCAGAAATGTCCAAGGACAAGCATGGTGTTTGGCTTAGAAGTCCTATAGTGTAGGTGCACAAAATTCACACACTGTTAACAGTTCTCTGGATCCTGCAGTATACACAGAGCATCAGCAGGACTTTGTTATGCTCTTCTCTTGACTCTGGGCTAATTCTGTTGTTACCCTTCACTTCTATGAACTCAATTTGAAGCAGACAGCATGGCAAGAGTCCTTTCCACATTGCTGTTATATGCAGAGGTGTGCACTGTTGTTATTCACCTCTTTCTTGTTGATGTTCACAGTGGGTAGTAGAGCCATGTATCTGCCAATGGTATCTGCTAACTTGAGCCTTATGGTCTTTAAGTGCCTGGCCACCAACTGGTTGGCTCTCCAACCTTGTCATGAAATATTAAATAGTACAGCGGTGTTTGACACAGTGTACGAACCTTTTGGTACCAATATCAAGCAGAATCTACGTCTTGAATAAGACATTTGGTGTGAAACAAGTTTAAGAATATGTCTATTTCTTTTTCTTTGTCATGTAATACAGCAATAAACTGATCTGCTTCACTCTCCCTGTCCCACTGCGTCAGCCCTTTACTTCATTGATTCAACCCTTTTCTCAGCATTTCTGTCATTACAGAGCTCTTATGTGTCTCTGGCAATGTTTTAACAAGAAGTGTTCCATCACCTTGCCAAGAATAGCTGAGGATTTAACAGGTTTCTCCCTCTCAGCTGGGAGAAACACTGCCTTTTACCTGATTGACACTGAAATTCATCTTTACCTGTCAAGGTTAAAGGAGGAGCACTTAATGCCACAGCCACCTGCCTGCGTTCCAGAAAGGCTGGCTGAGTCTGCTAAAATCTCCCCAGGGTAAGGTAAATGGAGGCTAGGACGGCAGCTCTGACAGCCTTACACAGAAATGGGGTTGTGTTCTCCTCCATTTCTGTAGGGCAGCTTGCTTAGCTGACACTGCTTGTCAGAATAAAAGCTGAGCAGACCACCCTTTCCACACATCCTCTTCCCAGCATTGATCAGGAAGGCTTATACCAGCAGTGGCAGCAGCCTAGTGCCTCCTTGTGTTGCAGGGATCTGCCTCCCTCTCTCTAAGGTATCCTGCATCAACCAGCCAAAGTCAGGCAAAAAGGATGTATTTGTTTTCAGATACAAAAACTGAGTAAATAATGGGAATAAGAAAGTCCATTGATAATATCACTATCAGATTCGCCCTTGTCACCACATCACCAAATTTTCACTGGGGTGTCACATAAACAATGGGAATATTTCTGTCAGCTGTCTACTTTTTGGTGACTTCTCAGTTCTCACTATGATTCTTGCTACATAGCTCTCTGCTGAGTGACTTTACATTTTTAAGGCCTTTGCTGGCATCTGTACACTTATTTGTATCTGCAGAGCTGTATAAAAAGTCATGGCATCAACGACTCCTGATCCTTCTCACCGATTGTCCTTGCTTCATGCTCATCTTGTCACTGTGGACTCACTGCAGAAGCCTGTAGGTCAGACATATTTATTCTCCTTACAAGGGCAGCTTCTCTTTCCAGTGACTCTGCATATCCTTAAAAGCACACAATCTTGAATTAAACTCATTAGTCACAAAAAAAATGGAATTGCCACAATGGAAAAGAACAACATGCTACACGTAATTTCTTTTGTCTGAATTATAATATTAAATAGCTTACTCAGGTAAACAAATAAATAAAATCCTTATTTATTTTTCTTTATTAGTTATTAATTGCCTTAGAGAATCAAAAATGAAGGTTGTTTAGTGGGCTTTACAAAATTCAAAGCTACTTTGGAAACAGTGTTAGCCAAGGTATCGGGTACAATCTTCCAAAGGACAGCTTTGAGTAAGCAAAATTTCTTGGCAGAAATTCTTCTCATTTGGAGGAAGACAGAAATTATTCATCCTTCTGAACACTATTCCAAGTAACTGAACCTATAGACCTTCAGTTTCTAGAACACAGCTCAGGTTTTAATAGATCATAGGCAGAATTCGCATGTTCTTCTTTCACCCTTAAACATGAATAAGAAGAGGAGTATTAAACCTTTTCCATGTACATGTCAGATCATAATCCAAGGGCAGACAGCTATCACTGTACTTCAGTGAGCAGAGCTGAGGTCTGGAGGGGTGAATTCACAAATATGAGGTCATCTACCCTACCAGTAACAGGGCTAAGAACAGACTCTGCTGAGTCTTAGCGGATCTTTCTAGTCACTAGCCCCTCCTGCTAGTTCGTTATGTTCACTATGAGAAGGTGGCTGTGGCTTCATGGATTAGGGTATTTAACAGTACTTGGATCATTCACAGGCGTACGTTTCACCAGTTTTCACTGGATTCTGATGATACAGGTTCACTTCTAGTCAAGGGGTTAGAAGCAGTCTTATCGCGGCTGCATGGCCAAGGGCAAATTTACTTGCATGGAATTGTGATCCGTTTGGCCAGGTGGCTTCAGAATTACAGCAGGTTATGGGTAGCGCGCTTGGATATCTGTATGCCGCACATCAGTGGGCAATGAAGACACAACCTGAGTCACATGGAAAGATCAACACAAAGTTCCCATTTTGATGTATAGACATCTACACTCCCTTGTGTTTAGCAGCATTAAAATGTGTGCATTCTTATGAATCCCCAGATGTGCTTTTTTATCTTTTTCGGAGTTAGAGATCTTGCAAAACTGTTATCTGAACACTGCAAAAATCCTAGTCTTTTAGCTCACTTTATTTGGGTGGCAGCTTTTTGATGAGGAATTTCCATGGTTGGGAAAGCACCATTAATGAATTACAGTTCATTATAATAAACTACAGCTTCTGTAGCCTTGAAATGGAAAGAAAGTGAGGATGAGGAAGGAGGAAGCTAATGACATGAGAAAACAAACATAGATTAAAGATGTGGGGTAGGACTACCATCAGCTGGAGTCTTAGGATAGCTACAGGAAATAGCCAGGCTCATTCCAAAGCAAGAGGGAAGCATTCAAGGCTGTATCAAGGTCCAAAGCATGATAAAAGGTCAAACACAAACAGCAAATATTGAGCTGCCACCTGCCTTCACTGCTGCATTAATACTTTTGGGAAGCCCTGTTACATAAATTCCTGCTCTCTGGGCTGGGTAATGCCATCAGTAGCTGTCTGCTCTGAATGAAACTGTGGATCACAGATTGTATGTGCTGAGGCTTCCCACATGAAATTCATGCTACAATTCCTGAGTACAAAATACAGTTTTCCCTTAGTACAAAATACTCCAGCATCAAAAAGGTGAGGTACCTGTATTCATAAACTCTTCATGGGTATCTCAGAGATGCCCACTTTTCCCAGCTGGTTGCCTGTTGGCCTGAGATCAAGAAAGAAGAAAAAAAGTGTATGCATCCTGTGGGATGTCAGGAATGTGACTGTAATACAAATGTTCCTTGCTTGAAATATAACAGCCCTTTCAGAGTAATTTGAAGGCCTGCTGTTCATTTAAATTACCCACTGTGTGGGCTGTGTGCTATTATACTGCACAACATAAAAGGAATATATAGTGTTTGCTTTCCCTAAAAGAAATAAGGAATGCTAACTGAGAACATGTTCAGAACAACATAATCAAGTTTGTTTAAGAAAATTAATACCTAAAAAATGAAGAAAAACTTTTAAAAAGATACAGTTTATGCAAGGTAATTCTACCCTTTTCTTTGTCACTGTTATTGTACCATAGGTTATTAATATGCAACAGCATGGCTTTATTTGGAGCTCTACAGGCCTCAGAAGATCTGGTCTGTAACTGTGATCATGAAGTTCTTTGTGCAGACAACCAGCTAGGCACCTGCTAAATCAAAACTGGAGTCCCCCAAACATTTCTCTTGAGGAAAGGTGGTAGAATTGGATGCAAGAAGTTGTATGACTTTTGTTTACAGGCTCTGGGTCATTCAGAGTATGTCTAAAGAACACAGTGTGGCCTGTGCAGAGATACCTCAGCCTGTGCCAGATAAGCTAGCTCCAAAATCGAAAGCAGCACAACCACCTTGGCTCAGCAGTTCTCTCAAAGTAATTGGCACTACTGAAAAGTGCAGTGTGATGCCTTCAGTCACATGATGACTGTACATTTAGGACCTCTGCTAGTACCTGGATCCTGTGCTGCACAGATGTACGCTGCATGTAGACACGTCCAAAGAGCCCACAGCATATACAGCAGCCAAAGTATTAAATGTTTGCACTGGCAGAGGTATGACTTTAAAGACCTTTCCTTGCTGTGCAGCAATGAAATCACTAACACTACCATATTCATGCTGAGGGAGTCATTCACATATATAAATGGTGCACTCAAGAACATAATTTTCCTGAAAAGCTCACCTAACTATTCAACTGCTATGACACAGCAATAATAATAATTCTTGTGGGGTCAGATTCCCATTGTTTTTACACTGTGGCTTTGCAGACTTCAGTTGACGACAGAGCTTGGGTAGCAGACATTTCTTTCTGCAATAGAACCTACTGAACAAATAGGATTTCTCAGAATAAACTGAGATTTTATATATAGAATATTTTTACGTAGGGTAGCAAAACACATGTGCCTAATCTCTTGCCAGTTTTACAAAATATCCCAGGGCTAGATCAGAGAAGGCTGCTGTTGCTGTTGCCTTTTCTAAGGGAGATTTTTCTTTTCAGAAGCGAGCAACCTTAAGCCAAATACTCGGCGGGTGAAAGCCTAGCTTCATTGAAATTAGACTTCAAGATGTGCCAGTTTGCAGAGTATTGAGGCCTTTCTGTGTAAGTGGGTTCTAAATAAATGAGCCCTTTCCATTCTGTAACGCTGCTGCAGTCCTGGAACAGGGATGAGTGCAGGTATATTCTGCCGAAATCAATTGTGCTGGAAAAGACAGAGAGAATACACTTGCATTAACTGCTACCACTTCATCATTCTGTGAATAACACAATCTCACTAAATCTAGCAAATGTCCTCTCCCTGCTAAATTTGCTGACAGTTCACAGATCAACTTGGTCATTCTAATTCATCGCTGTGTGGACATTAAACTTTTCATTTTATAAAATATTCTCAATATAGTTTCAGGAAGAACTATGTTGATATATACAAACTGGAAATAGGGTAACAGTTTATTGAATCAAGTTTTGGATGGATACATAACGGACAGAAAAGATTTGCTTAAAGCTGGTTTGTTAATCCATGCCTGTTAACCACGAAGGATTCTCCCTAGGGGAGAGAGCTAGCAGAGAATGCAAGAGGGAGAGCATTAGTCTGAAAGATTTCATTGAAATCCTTCACCTATCCCTAAGCAAGAAAAAAGCTGTCTGATCCTTTCAATAGCTTGCATTTCATTTCGAGAGGCCTCTGTGTTGAGATACATATGCTTCTTTAGAAAGACCTTGATTTTAATGAACTTTGCAAGTATTACCAATGAACACAACAACCATGGCACTTCCTCTGGGCAGAAACCAATGCTTCCCATTACCAGAAGATCCCAGGTGGATCTGCAAAGTCCAGTTCAAGGCTGGAGGCTCATTATGGCAGACCATATAGGTGTGTAATTTGTTAATTCAAGTAACCCAAAATTTTACATCTACCTGCCTGTTTTGTTTCAGGAATTTGACTAAATGCAGTATCCCAGCTTCTTTTCCTGTTGGTTTTGGATGTAATATTATTACTTTGTGAAACATCAGCATGACCTTCTGATCTTCACTCACTACAAAATAACCCAAAGTACAACAGTTGAGTCCCTCATGAAGTTTGTATTGACAAAGGATTATCTGGATATTGTCAGAGTTCTCCCTTCCTAATATTGTCAGAGTTCTCCATTCCTAATGATTTCAGTAATCTTAGATGACTGGGTTTTTTTTTAAATAAATATTAGCCCGGTAGTGTCAGATGTGGAGGCCTTGTCACAGGGCCAATCACCAGGAGGGTCTGGCATTGCTCTTATTCCACACAGTAAGATCTACATCTCAGTTCAGGAGTGCACGACTGACTTCTTGTCAGCAAGGCTCAGGACTTCCATCCTCACTCTGATGAGGCAGCAACCCCAAAAAAGCACCAGCATAAATACGCGTCTCCTGGGCCAGTGCAAAGATACATTTTTTATCTGTCATTTTATAAAGTGATAAAAATGAGAGGTTACATTAACCAAACAAACAGTTTCCACTGATCAAAACAAGTGGCAAATTACATTCCAGTCTTTAACTATCCAGTATGTTTTACCAAGATAGTCTCTGTGTTCGTGTCATGGCCTCACATTACTAGTGGTAGGCTACCCTGTGCTCATTACGCTTGCCTTCATTGCTCACTTTTCGATAGGTCTGTGCACTCCACACCATTCCCCTGACATTATCAGCAAGCATAAGCCTGGTCAAACTGTACGTTTGACGTACAGTTCCCAAAAGTCCTGCGTTAGTCAGTACTTCTGTGAAGTGAAGCCTTTACATGATCTAATGTTCTGATGAGTTCTGTAGCGACCATCATTCCACTACAAAGGAAATAAGCTTCACCGCAAGTTGCCGGAGCTCTTCACAGCCGTCTTCAACAGCTGAAGACAAGGACTTAAGACACAGCTTCTACAACTAAATTCACCAAACCTCTCATACTCTCAGTACAGGAGTAGCACAAGCTCAGCATATTGAAGGATTTCTGTCCCATTCCGTTGATCTGCTTTCAGGATACGAATGTTACACTATGAATGGCCTGCACTATCCCTAATGATATGCAAAAATGACATACTTCTTTTCACAACAGGGAAAAGCTCATCCCAGCAATGGACTGAAGCCCTGTTCCCTCCAGGAGAGCTGCCTTCAACGTGATGGTCAAGGCTGCCTCTCTTTGCTGGTTACCTGAATCTTTTAGACAGGTTTCACTGAACAAGATGGTTGAACACAAGTTACTTTAACTTTTCTGTTAAAGGAATTTCCAGAAATAGAGTATCCAGGCACTTATCTCAGGAATCAGAAAGAGGAAGTTTCTCTGTGAGATTTCCAGTGTCTTTTTTTCAGACAGTCTCTTGAAGTTCATCAGCCTGTCTAGAAATTCAGTACAGAAAGCTGTAGTGCAAGAGGCTCCAGTCACCAGAATAGATTGCCCTCTTATCAGATCCCGGTGAAAGCTGTGGAGGAGGGTTTTCACATATTTTAGATTACACCTTCTCAGGAGTTCAAAGAGTGAAAATTCGCTTTCTGTTCCATTTTTTGCAGTTCTTCAGTGCCTGAACAGCCAGTAATAGCAACCTAGTGTGTCCTCTGCTGCTGCAGTCGTGAAAAAAAATCTATTTGAAAATGTCGTGCCCTGAAACAGAATAAGCCTGGGGGAAGAATTTTTTTTAATTGCTAAATTATATGTGGAAAGATATTCACTTTGGTTATAATTCTCCAAGGAAGGATTATTATAAACATTTCTCCACTGCGTCTTGATGACCTTAAAATGTCTGCTAGTTTAGTAGAAATTCCAGTACTGTGCAAAGTCAGAGCATTAGTGTACTACAGCAATATACTGGTGAATATTTGTGAAAGTTTGAGAAAAGAAGTTTGAGTTGCCCATAGAAATGACAAAATAAAAGTGTACTAATTAAAATAATTGAGAGATGCTTAAAAATGTATTCATGAGGTGGGCTAAACGAGATAGATACAGAAAACACTTAAAGGAACAGTTACTTCAATCTTTCCCCAAGATGCTATTTCTAGACAGCAGACCACCAGACTATCACCAGGATTTGTGGTATGCTAACATGCTCTGATTTTGTCAGTATTTTTTCTCCTTTTGTTCTGCATTTAATTGTTGTATAAATTAAACTGCATTGATCTGCGGTAAGAACTTTCTGATTAGCCAGAAACAAAGCTAGGAAACTGAAACTGGACAGAAGTCCGTGTGCACTCGTGCTCTGCTCTGGCTCAGATTTTCTTGGCATTTAGGTGCAGATTGAACCTCACCTCACAAACACCTCCTTTCATGTCTACAAAGCTATACAGCACCTGATTCTGCAGACCCTGCTTTCAGCACATTTCTGTTTGACACAGCTGGATAACCTCAGTACAAAGCTCAAGCATAAGCTATATCATGATAGGTCTGTCATGTGTAGGTCTAACACATGAGAAGAGGTCCCATTTGCCTGGTGTTTGGAAGGGCAAGGCTGTCTGGCTTGGGTCAAATTCTTTGCAACATGGGATTCAAAAATGGAGAGAATACATTTCACGGTGTTTGTCGGCATCAGGCTGGTGCCAGGGAAAGCACCCCGCAGCAGCAGGCTGTGGTTCTGCAGGAGGCACAGGAGCAAAATGACTGTGCTTGGAGCCCATGTAGATTCTCAAGTCACACAAAACCACTGCTAAGTGGTGGCTGACCTCAGAACAGGCAGTGTCAGCATTACGCTTGCTGATGTTACCCCTCATTTCTAACCAACCCTCCCGAGCACCAGGCATGGCTGGAGCATTTATGCACCCAGTTTTCCAGCTTTAGGCCCTTTATGATGCATGTGCTGGATCTCTGAGGCTTCATATAGGACACCGGGGTCTTTGCTGCTCAGCCTTTAACCATCACTGCGATGATTTTATCACCAGGTCTGTGAGAGACTAAGATGGTGCAACGGCCTTCATCTCCCAACACATGGTCACAGAAGAGGTGGACCAAGGCTGAGATACGGCTCTGACTCCAGTGGTTTTTGTGGTTTTTTTTCAAAATATTCCATATCTAGTTATTATGCCATTTCCATCTTCCATTTTGTCTAGTAATGAGGATAATCGCTTCCATCCAGTGAAAACCACGTATATGCAAAGGACTTTTTTATCTCTTTCCTGGGCTCAAAATTTAGATTTATTTCTCATTCATTTGAACTCAGGATTGGTATCTACCTGGTCAAATCCACGACACTATGTCAGCTTCCAGAAAATTTGTCTGTTATGGAATAAGAAATAGTGTGATACATCCATTTTTGGTGCAGTTTATATTCTTCTTTGAGTTAAAAATAATTATCCAGAATATATGGGGTTTTTTCTAGTCTTTTTAAGTACAGCCTGTGTGACAACTGCAGTCCAATAGATGTGGCTCAAGCCAGGATTAGATTACACTTTAAGCAACACTAGAAATTTAAATTAAATTTTTCTGCATTTTCTTGGATAATGCAGAGCAGAAACAGGGAAAAGAAGTTAGTGATACAAAAGATCACAGATAATTTATGGCACACACTACTTTCTAATGCCAAAACAACTGCCCTAAAACTCAGCTTCTGAAATGTGATGCATTGTTTAGAACAAGAAAGACTGTCATTTCTCTGATTTATTTCTTGTCATTAAGGGGTATTCCCTACATTAATGCAGTAGTTTTGGTTTGGGGGTAGAGTTTTTTTTTTGCTTTTTCTTTTGCATCTTTTTCAAAAAATGGTTAGTTTAAGCTAATGCTGTATGCATTTGGTCTCCCAGTGATCCCTTCGCCTTTTGCCCTACTGTCACAATTCTGCCTTGCAAACCAGGATGAAGTAAAACCAAGCAAATGAATTAGTTCTGTAACTTATTAGAGTGCTATGTTCATTACAGATGTCTTTACATTGCCTTTTCACCTAACAAAGTGTCTCAGAGTGGAGCAAGGTATACCTGCAACCATTTCATAGCTCTTTTTTTTGGCAGAATAACACAAACGAGTTTTCTGTAATTATTCATCAAGTGTATTACTGGATTTGGTGGACACAGCTTAATTATAAAATATTTCCATGTTGTTCATAAAAATTGTCTTTTAGAAGAAAATCCTTCCTCCACTTTGTTTCCATGTGTAAGGATTTTAAGCATATACAGACAGAAGTTTGTAGTCAGGACGCTATCAAATGCAACCAGATTTCTGCATAATAGTAAAAGGAAAGGGGGCTGCTGAACAGACTAAATTGCTTCAAACATGGTACAGTTTCAGGGTCCAGGTCCCAGAAAGATCAACCTAATGTACCAAACAGAAGAGCATGTCATGAAGGTCAATCACAAGATGAAACAGAAATAGTAAATAAAAACTATTGTCTGTAGCCCTTTGGAGGACAAAAAGTACAGGAAGAAAGTTAAAATAATCCCTTTGACTCCAATGCTGTGGTAAAGGGCATTCTGCCTCTGACTGTACAAGAAGTGCAGAAAAACTGAGATGACCATAGTTTTAATAGATGATAAATTATGAAAAACAGTATAAAAACTACCCTGCTCAGTTACTCTGCAGTGAAGCATGTGGGCTAAAATAGTGGGCATCTGTTTTTCTCTAGCTAGAGTTACTTCTGCAATTGTGTGAATTACAGAGTTTTAGATGACCATAGCATGTCACCAAGGGGAATTGTACTGTACATTCCACTGATTTCATTATTTTTCAGAACAGACTTATTTTTCGCATTCATGTATTGTAATGATTAGACAGCTCAAATCCAGTGACAATAATTTCCCCATAGCTGTGCAGTTTAGTGGTTTTAATTAGACTGCATTTTAAAATTATGTATGTCTTGCTCTCTGTGTTTATACTTCTCTGTCCGTACCTATACATAAATAAATACATAAATCAATATATTATGTATATATATACACACTGAAAGCTTGGAAAAAACAAGATATTTCATTTAGGTAACAGTACCCATAGCAGAAATTAACATATCTGTCAGATAATTAGCCATTGTTTCCAATGTACGGTACCACAGTATGTTCAGGTAGCAAATAGAACATACTATGCTCAAAATACTGTACAAAAAACCCCAGCTTCTTTGTCTTCACAGTTACTTTGTAAATTCTTCATCTCCACTTCAAAATTCAGGGCAAACAGAGACATTTAAATTAAAGGATCTGGCCAAATTTCCCCATGCCTTTCTCATTCATTAAGCACATGCTGCTGCCTGATTTTTTTTAAAATCTCACCTACAATGATCACTGAATCTGTGCTGATTACTGACCACATCACAGTGCTTGCTCTGATTTGTGTACTGTGCATTTGTATATTCTATTTCCACAGGCCAACCAATAACAAATCCAACATTTTCAAAGGATGTTTAATGCAATTTTTAAAATTTATCCAGAAAATGTAATTAGCAGAGATTTTGAGGTTCATTTATCCTCTGAGAGAATGGTGACAAAGTAAAAAAATGCAGTCTTTTTCTACTTCAAGCAGTGCAACACGACTGATGTAACTGATTTTGAAACCAGTGGGCTGCTGCCAACCATGTGCTTCTGAAAACTAATCACACATGAACAATTTTAGGAACTGAAACACGCATAAGCTAACATTTCCTGAAGGTTTGGAAATGTGGTCAGCAAATAAAACCAAAACAAGAAAAAAATAAACCCCCCCCCCAGACAAACTACCCTGGAGATATTTAGGATACATCAGAAAATAGATGTATTTTTAAGATTAGATGGTACAGGGGACCAGCAACCTTATGCCAAACATAAGTACTGAATATCAGAAGCCTTTGGAGAACAATGGAATTTCAGAATTAATCATATTGTTACTGACGGTGACACATTCAACTTGTTGTTTTGCATGGGAGATTTTAATATGAAACAGCTACTACTTGTGTGCCAAAACTCCCCAACATATGGCTCTTTCTATTTAAAGTTATACAAAAAAATAGTAAGTCCGTAAATGTATTTTTGTGCCTTTCAGTGATATTTACACATTTTGGCAGAAAACATTTAGGGTTATTCTCCTTCTGTCAGCCCTGAAAAGTGAGATGGGACTCAGGAGCTTAAATTGTGTTTTTCAGCTTTTACCTCATCTGCGGAGGTTACTGCACGCAAATTCTCAGGTTTGCGAACGTAACAGTTAAAGTACTCTTAAAGTGTATTAGCCCCAGAGTAAAGTTCATTTCTCTCCAATTAACTGTGAAAATTCTGAGAAACCATATCTTTTACACACCTGCAACTGCAATTACTGAAAATATTCTTGGGCTCCTCAGGCTTCATGTAACTCTATTAATAAAATTACTACTTGATATGCACTATTTTGCACACGCAATTCTCGTTGACAATGGCAGCTTAGTGTCATGGAGCAGTGAGGGGCAGCTGCTCCGCACAGGCAGGGGTGGCCAGTAGCTGGGTGACGGGGTCAGGACAGGCAGTTGCCTCCCTGGGAGAGCAGAGCAGGGCTGGTGACAGTAACCAGGGTCAGCTGGGAGACTGGTGATGGCTGGGCAAGTCACTGGGTCAAGGCAGGTCCAAGGCCAAGCTGAGACATCAGGTCTGCCAGCCAGGACCAGGAGGGTGGGTGGCCGGGCATGGTCACTGTCATGGTCACGGTCACAGCTGTGGTACAGTCCTGAGCTCCGCTGTGGCTCCCAGGTAAGGCAGGGAGCCTGTACTGAGACATCTCCCAGCTGTTTCTCACACAGCTCTTTCCCAGGAGCATGATGCAAGGGCACACAGTACTGGGGCTGGCCTTGAGTACAGGCAGCCAAAGGCCTGGGGCAGCAGAGTCGGCAGAGGCTCTCCCCAGTGCTTGGTTCCTCCTTTCTGCCAGTTCAACAAAAAAATTTCCAAACTATAAAAGCTAGTTTGCATCACAACCCCACTCTGAGTCTGTGATCAGAAGGGGAAATCATGCTGACAAGCAGACAGCTGTAACATATGAATTGTTATACAACTATAGGAGAATACTCCAGCACAGGGACGCAGTGCCAAGAATGATGTTATATCGGGGTTTTGCAGGATGACTACTTCATGCTTCTTTGCTTCTCCATGTAATTACAAAGGGGATCTTTAGGGCTGTGAGTGTCAGCAAGATACATGTCTCCAGCAGCCATCAGCTACTCTGTGGTTATGAAATAATCGTGCAGCTAAGCAAGACAGACATGATTTCCCTTCATTAGGAAATTGCATAAGGCTCAGCATCGCAATCTTGCTTGTCCATTTAGACTGACATTGACAAGATAAGATTTGTATGCAGTAATTGTGTCAGGCTGATGGTTTAATAATGTCTCTAAATTGCTATCAGTGATAAACACCAGTAATTTGTCTATTACTTCATAACTTAGAAATGTGAAAGACATCCCTCGTTCATTCATCTCGAATAATCTTGAGCTCTTTCATGCCCATGTTTTTTAGCAAATCAGTAATAATCAAAGCTCTGATGAGTCATTTCCTCCACAGCTTGAAAGCAATTGTTTTGGTTTATTTGAGAAGCAGGAGTGTGACATGGGTGTCAAATGGATTAAAAATTAGCTTCATGGTGGCAAATAATAGATCCTCAGCAGTACAGACAATGCATATGGGCCTGTGTACATATAAAAGTAAAAGAATAAAGAAGATTCAAAACAGCAACACAGTGCAGGTAAGAATCCAATATAACATTTTAGTTCTTTACAATGCGTTATTTAATGACAGCTTGCAGTGCTGTTGTTTCCGAGCACGTAGCGCTATGTTGCTATGTACCGATGTTAAGGTGCAAAATTTCTTCTGCACTGCTGTCCCAGCATGCTGTAAAAAACTACTCCATAGTTTTTGCAGTTTAATCTGTTCTGGGGACCAGCTGAAGACTACTTCCAACAGCCTAACAGACCACAAGTGGTATGTGAATACAGCTTGGACGCTATTGGTAGAGTAGAAAAGGAGAAAATAGAGATATTAAACTGAAAGTGTAGAAAAAACAGATAAATAGTTGTTTGTTCTATAACATCCAGACTCAAATGAAATTATGAGCATCAAGGGATGATACAATATAATGGCTCCACAGTCAAACTATAGTGAGTGAAAAAAACAATAAACAAGAGATATATCACAAATCTCCAGCGAATGTTGGCAGGGCAAAAAGTCTAAGCAACTGCTAAAATGATAACAAAGTTTATTAATAGACTGCCTTAATGTAAATCTTTTATATTTTATGTTTTATTTTTGTATTATAACTCAGATGAGCATTTTCTTCTGTCTTGTAGATATCACATGAGACTTTGGGGTTCATAAAAACGAGATACTAAAAATACTGATTTCAGCCAAAGGCTGTAAACGGATGTACAAAAAGTCCCAACCTACCCCTACCATAACTACTTAAAGCTACACGCGACATCTACCCTATTCACAGTCTGAGATTCCTGAGCTGAAAATCCATGGTAGTGCATTGCTAGAGGAGTACGCAATGTGGACAAAACTCACAAAAAGGCAAAACAAAATCATAAGCCAAAATAGAAAAAAAAATATCCTAGGAAGAAACAAGCAAATACATTTTAATTTATGACCTGTAAAGAGTCAGGAACTCAAGTTTTCACATTGTGTGTGAGCATACTCTATCATACAAAATCTGGTGATCATTATGTTTTCACACCCCACTTTACTACCTCAAAGGCTAACATCATTTTAAAAACATTACATGATATTCTCCCATCTCTCCTCTTTCTTAAACTGTCTGGCATGAGTCCCCACTGGAAAGGAACTGTGCACAGAAACAACACAGAGAGGGACTCCCAGAGCCTTGTTCAAGTCTTACTCTTGGCTGACATGCTTTCTTCTGAAATGTTCCTCCTGTTCCTATGCCCTCCGTGATGCAGAATTAGCTTTTCCTGTTAACATTATTGCCTTTCCATGACAGTCTGTGTGCAAGGAACACTGCAGAGGCAAGCTCCTATCTCTTTCATTCTTTGCATCCCCTTCTACAGTGACAGCAATATGAAATAGGCCTTCAGTAAAAAATCCAAACACCTCAAAAGGTGAAAAAAATCCCCATTCCCTCTATGCAATTTCCAGGCACTTTTTACCAGGAGTGCCATAACAGTTTTCTCTTACATTAGTCTCCTTTCATACCTCATGCATATTGTCTTTTTATGCTTTTGTTACATTATGCTGTATATTTTGTAAGACTTCTACTAACTGATGTTTTGTGAGGTACTTAGCAAATCTCAGGGCACTAAAGGAAATTATGGTGATCAGTAGGATGGTCAAAAGGTAAAGTCCTAAAACTAAAATGTCAATGCTTGGAAGGCTTGAGAGAATACATGGTTTACGAAGGAAAATTATAAATGCAAATTATTGACAGGATGCTATATCACAACTTCTATCACAGTAAGCATGTTGCATAGGCAATTAATTTGCTGAAAAATGGTTTATGAATATTTTTTTTTAAATGTAAATGCTCTTTGTGTGTATTGTTGCAAATAAAGACCTCTGAAAGCAAGAAGCAAAGAGCTTTTAACCTAACTCGGCTTCTAAGAATGTTTTATGTGTGTCTAAGAAAGCAAGGTGTCTTCTTAATATCAGTGGCAATGACCGTCATTTATTCATTGTTTCCATCCCTTATAGAGTTTGAAGAGGCCTCCTAAACTTTGTACTTATATTTTCAATTAGGCCACCCATGAGACCATCTGCACATAATGTTTCATGCTCCCATCTTACTCAAGGTAGCACACATGTCTGTGCCAGACCAGCTTAACTGAGCTAGCCAGTTATATCTAAAGATGTACCTGACTACGTCTAACCCTTTCTTTAAGAAAAACTTGTTTGTATGTATGTAAAAGCAATATTTGTGCTCTGTTTTTTGAGAGTCTAAGGCTATATGTACTCACTCAAAAGCTCTTTTATTCATTCACAAGTTCTGCTCCTAGCAGAAAATTATTCAGGGACTATTATGCTTCCTTCTGTTACTAAAAATAATATTTTAGATGGCAGTTTATATTTTTGAAAAACAAGAATATATAAGACCACACAACAGCTAGCTCAAAATCCTGTTTCCAACCAACAGCAAATATTCAGGGAAGACTCTACGAAAAGGGCACACCTGATGAATATTTTCCTGGCTGTCAACTGCTTGAATCTGAGGGACCTCCTGATCCAGACACAGTATCTTCGAATAGAAAGATCTTTGTATGGAAAACTCTTCAGAGGATTTCTCTTTCATAAGCATGGTCATTTGACTCTTAATCTAGTACCAATTCTTTGAAGTCTACAGCAACATGTAGCAAGGCCTCCCACAGCTCAACTAGATACTGAGTGAAGAACTAGGCCTCTGTTTTGAACCTGCCCTCTCAGCTTTAATTGACGCCCTTACCCAATCACTCTGTGCAAATTAATCTTTTATAGACCTCTACTGAATCTTCCCTGCTTGACTGTTTCTTAGGTTGAAAAGACTTAGTGTTTTCATCCCTATCTTGATTATTGCTTTCAAAACAGAATCTTTCACTGTAGCAGCTATCCTAGTGTGCAGAGCTGCATTTAAAGTACATATTCCATGCAAAGGTAAGGACCCAGCATAAAACTGTAAAGTGGCAATATAGAAGGTTTTTCTACAACAGTCATATGACACAAGACTATTCTTAGCCAAAGCTTTTTTTCCCTTAAGTGGTATACTAACGCATAAACAAAATCATAAGGTCTGCCTTTGCCCCTCTACCTGACCTACTGAACTGTGAGAAAGAAAATGTCATAATAAATTTGCCTTAGCATCTTCTTTTCATGCCTCTTTCTACTTTACCTTATGGGTTTTTTTTGCCAGAGAACCCCCCGAATTCCGGCTATGGAATATAACAATCAGGACATTCCTTCTAGTTTTTGCGTGGTTTCCATCACCATTACACCTGGACAACCTATTTATCATACACAGCACACACAGCACACACAGCCATCACACACCACACGCTTGCACTCTACAAGCACCTAACAGTATTTTCCCTCCACTTATGTTGGAAGAAACATAACTTACAATTTTTACTCTTAATATATGGAAGTTCATCATCATAATAGATCACTTGTTTACAACAATGTCTTTTGTGACTGAGTCTCTGGTCGGTAGATCATTCTCTCAAAAAAATTTCCTCTTCATGTGGAACATGAATTTCCTTTCTGATGTGAACAAAACAAAATCTCCAAAGATATGTTCCATCCGGCAAATGAAAATGTAACTAAAAAGTAGATCGTGTGATCATACATAAGCATCTATATACAAATACGTCTTAGATAATTTTGATGAAGTCAGTAGAAACAGATGCAAAATTAAGAGTCTAAAGATTCTACAGAAGTGGCTAGAAAAAATGAAAATTACTCCAAAGTGTCCAAGGAAAAATATAAAGCACAGCTTCTTCTACAGACCTTACAAAAAGTGTATTATAGACCAGATGTGGAACATAAATTATATAACACAATAAATAGAGAGCATGAAATAAAAAATTCTATCTAGAATGGGCAAATAATTGTGCAAAAAAATGCCTTTTTTATTTTTGCAGGGAAAGAAGTGTGTCAATTTGTAAAACTGAAACAAAATGTTTCCCTTCAGATGTGTTTAATGTGAAATTGTAGTTCTCCACTGTGGTGCACAACTTTTAGGGATTATCATCCAGGTTGTTGGAAACCCTCATTTTCTCCTATGTGTTAGCACTCACATCAGACTATATCCCATACCATATACCTAAAAACAAGGGTAAGAAAAGCTTCGCATTCTTGGTTATGTAGCTGAAGAAGAGCACCTAAAAAACAAGCAGGAACCGCATCCAAAATCATTGTGCTGACACATCAACTGCAGGTTAATGTGGGTAATTAAATTTTTATAGATTACTTAGCAGCCTGGTTTACCAAACATTATTTTTGCAGCTGTGTATACAACAAGACTTACTCGTATCAACCAAATACTGTCGCAATGGGACATTTAACAGAACCCTACACACTACACCACTTTACACCAGGAACCAAGATTTTGTCAGGGTAGGAGACAGTGCTATCAAGGAATCCCTAGACACATACTTAGCCAGGTCAAGGTGACCTTTCCATGCTGTGTGTACTGAGTAACAGAGCCAAACGCAAAAGAGCTGAGAACAAAATGTCAGAAGTCTCATAACTGGGAAGAGCAAGGAATAGAGATGTTTTAAAATGCTGTTGAGCTCTACAGCATCAGGAACAATCTGAAGGCAGTGAGATGTGGAGCACTGCCAGTTTTCTCTGTTGAGGCTTGCTTACAGTGAGATTGCAAACTACTGTCCTCTCTTTTAATACTGTATTTATCTAGCACTATGTGAGGAACCGAGCTCCAACATCACTCAATGGAGCTGACTGCAGTAGCCCTGTGAACCTGACGTGTGATCTGGCATAATGGAGAAAGGGACCAAATAATCTGGTACCTAACACTCATTCCACCACACATGTAGGCAAACAGAACTTTACTGAGATGTCTGAGAATTCCACTGGAGCATCAAAGGAAATGCTTTTCCTGCAAGATGTCAAATGTGGTAACGAGTTGTGTAACTAACCTGAAAATCAAAGATTTGACATAACTTAAATGACATCAAGGAGATACACAGGGCACAGAGGAAAAATCTGCCTCTGTGATGCTGCTCAGAAAAGTGCAGACATGTGGAGGAGAAAAAGGAAAAGAGGGCTTTTGATGGACTCCCTTGCCTTTCAAGGTGAGTGGGAACTTTCTTACTGATATTCAATATGATAACTTATTCCTGCTAAAGCTTAATAAGGGCCTATCCTGCTAAGTTTTGCTCAGTATTGAAATATGATGTTCTAGGAAGTGTTGTTTGTTTTAGAAGAATTACTCTTATACAGTTTTCCAGACATTATGCCCTACATTATGAATCTCTGAATACAGCTCTTGATAGCCAATTAATTTACCTTTTGACCAACCTAGAGTGGTAAGTCATGGTTTAAGTAAATGCACAGTACTTGCTGTGGTCATACTTTAGAGCAATAATGATAACATGTTAATAAAATATGCTGCAACTGGATGAAAATACTGAAAGTCGTATATCTAAGTTTTTCCACAGAAATCTTGGTATGATGTCCCCTGCTTGAATACTAGTTTATTCTCACCCTCAAAACAGAATATACGAAGGAACCAGACAAAATTACTTTAGGCAGGTGCCTTCCCACTGACAGTGATGTGGGAAAATGACGTTTAGTTCGATTTTGCTATAGCTTTAGTTTAATTTTGTTATATAGCTTTGCAGCTATGTTAAGGTAAGAGTTAAACACTGTTATTTAGTTTAGTTCTGTTCTTTGTAATCTTGCTAACATGGACTGTTGTGGCTCAAATGGAGCTAACAAGGACTACTTGGAGACAAACAAAGAGAAACAAGGACTGATAACCAGAACTTTGTTGTCTGCAAGAAGCAACTCTCTAGCTGAAACTGGTTCTGTGGTTTGGGACTCAGCCAACACAGACAACTCAGGAATTTTTGAGCCAAAGGTGAAAGCACACAGCGAGGAAGACTACGAGCCTTCATCCAGAAGACCCCCACAGATGACCACCAGACGACACTGTGCAAGCGCCAAAGAGGGGTGGAGTATGATAATGAATTCCTGGAAATATTTACAATAGTCCAGCCTACTTAGATAAGCTTTGTAATAAATAGGTGCATGCTTTATGACTTCGTGTGCAAGTTAGAAGGAGCGATCCCCCTTGCACCCAGCACCATAATAAACATACCTGCTTTATAACTCTCCGTGAGTTGTGGAGTTTGTTTCCACATGTCAACAGTGAGGAAAGATGGAGGCTCCATGAAGCCCACTAAGTGGTACTTCAGTGATGACAGCATTATAAAATGCTACAGTATGTATGAAAGTGTTGCAGACATCTGATTGTGGAAGTATCTATCAGGGCAGCTGAAAAAAGAAATAACCCCTAGAACTGGTGAATTTTTAGTCCTTGCTTAAGTTCTTTTTCAAAATAGCAGCCATTACCATAACTCCCGGAAGGGTTCTGACTTAAAAGGCTGTGTCCTAATGGACACAGCAGGGCATGCTTTATGCTCACAGAGGAGATCAATAATTTATGGAGTACAGGTAGCAGTGGACTAGTACAAGCTCTAAGGAACACAACTGTCTTGTATCTGTAAAAGCTGCCTTCTAGGTGCCAGTTTGGATGTTATATTAATTTCTAAAAAGTGTGAAATGGTAGCTATCCATTGCATCAAAAGCAGTGGTTCCCAAAACAAGAGTAATGACCTCAGGAGGAGCTGTGGGACGTAACAGTAGACGGATGAACTGAATAAAAACAAACATGCAAAAGTGAGAATCACAACAGAGGCTGTAAATCAGGAGGTGAAACTGCAAGTAAGGACATATTTGGGAACTGAGAATCAAGGATGTTCTGACGCTTTACCCAGTTCTCCTCTATGGATAATACATGCAAGTATTTGCCATGAACTCACTGAAATCTTACAGGAGCACTTTACAACGCTGCTTGTGAACTTACCACTTACCTGTCACTCTGTGGATTATTTAAAAGGGCCTTGGCTGCCATGCTGTGTGTGATGATAGTCTGAATAGGAATCTTCCTCTGTAAATCACAGCAATACTCAGTGTCACGGTTTAACCCCAGCTGGCAATGAAGCACCACACAGCCGCTTGCTCACTACCCCTCACAGTGAGATGGGGGAAGGAAATTGGAAGGATAAAAGTGAGAAAACTCATGGGTTGAGATAAAAACAGTTTAAAAATTGAAATAAAATAAAATATTAGTGAAAATAGTAATAAAGATAATAATATATTTCAATGAGAAGGAAAATAAGAAAGAGAGAGATATAAAACCCAATAAAGACAAGTGACACAAATGAAAGTAATTGGTCACCACCAACCTACCAATGCCCAGCCAGTCCTCAAGCCGCGGCCCCCCTGCCAACCTTACTTGACTCTGTGTAAGCACTGCTCAGCAGTAACTAAAACATCCCTGTGTTATCAATGCTGCTGCCAGCCCATATCCAAACCATAGCTCCATATCAGCTACTATGAAAAAAATTAGCTCTATCCCAGCAGAAACCAGCACACTCAGTTAAGGCATCTCTGCGAAGATGTTTTGACTAAAGCTAGCTCTAAATCCACAGCATTTGCTTGCCACCGATGTACCTCTATTTTCTCTTTATCAATCCTTCTGTCTTTCGAGGTCAGTGGTAGTTCAGTTACTGATGTTCAACCATAGAGTTTTTAACTCATTATGACTTGTTCTAATTAACAGGGTGTTAAAATATACTGATACTCTTTCTCTCCAAATACTTTGGAAGACAGCATTCTTGACTGATCTCCCTATTCATGTCAAAAAACAGATAATAAAAAGAAGACAGAATAGAGGCTTGTCATGCTGATATTTTCAAAATCTTCTGAACCTGCATTTGTTGTCAACACACCTCCCAGCTAAGACATCAAGACAGCAGATGTGGTGTCAAAATAAACTCTGTAAAACCCATGTGACTTTACATACAATTCCATTTCCATCTCATTTGAATTGCAAAAAACGTAGCCCAAAGCAGAAGTCAATCTTCTGTTTTCAGACAAGACAAGCTAGTTTGGGCATTGAAGAGATTAATATGTTTCTTTTTTAAATATGAGGTTGCATGCTTGTCTTCACAACTATACCAATATTAAGGGAAATATATTGTACAATATTTAATATCTATGCTTACTTTATAGATATATTGACAGTGTGATAATCCTTAACTTTAACTTTAACTAATACATAAATGTCCCTAGTCATTTATAAGAATACATGTAGTCAACGGAACACGCATATTTATTTAATTACTGGTGAATGTTCCCACACTTCACTGAAAGAAATTACAGCATCTGTGGAGCTCAGTAATTCAAGTAAGCTACAATTTGGTCACCTTAATCACAGTCCTCCTCTAAAATAATGAAGGAGAAAACTCTTGGTTCTGTGAAAATACAATTTCTGAGTTGAGAGTAACTTCATATATCTTATCACAGCAAATATTTTTCTGCAGTATGTTATTCCAAGAGCAAGAATAAGGTTTTGCATCTTTTGTTTCTCTATTTTTGTCTCTTTCCTTAACCATTCATATCTAAAAATCTCAGTAAGTTATCACATGACTTTAGAAACCTATGAAACACCAACCCACATGTCAAAATGTATGTCCCATAACTTTAGTGTGTTATTCTTCCAACAGTGTGATCTATGGGTATAAATTGCTAACCCTATAACTGAGATCATGCAGCATGTAAACCTTCTGTTAGGCTTTCATTCAGCCAGCTGCAATGAAGAAGGAATTAGAGATCTCAGGTGGCATCCCGTTCACAGAAATCCAGCCTTTCAGAAGTCAGATATCTAGCCTAAACTGTCTCCATGGTCTAAAGAGAGAAAGAGATACCCAGAAGATCAGTTGTTCCACTTACATGAGACACTTCACCTTGCTACACAATTAATCATCTTTCAGCGCTGCCTTTCTTCCTTGTCAGATTCTAGATGACTGACCTATACTAAATATACATATCATTTAGATGATGAAAGATGTCTGAAATTAGATGGGATGACTCTCACCCTTTCTGTGTGTTGGGGATTAACATAGAGTCTTCATGCAGACTATGAACTGTATAGTGTGAATTTGCATCCTAACTAATCACAAACTATTTTCCTCAAGTAGGCTATACCTCCAAGCATGACACACTCATTCTGTCACCCGGAATTGTGGCCCTAGAGATTCATCTTTTCTCTCAGGCATTTTACTTCAAAAGATTGAGTCATGCATTATCTCAATTTAGGCTCTTTGCAGGCAATGGAATTCACTCTTGCACACAACAGACAAAGCAAACATGTGAGATGTGGGTGAAATTTGGGGAAACTAAATGCCTCATGAATTCATAACAAATGGGTCACCAGAGCATCACCGTGCAACCTTCAGCCTCGTTCAGCATCAGATTGTTATCTTCTACTGACTTACCAGTGGTCTGTGCGAAATGAGCGGGTGTTTTCAATATGACTGTCAATGGGCAAGTGTCTAAAGCATTCTACTTTTTGTCTCATCAGGCACTGCCAGTGTCTCCAGAATGACTGAGAAGTGAATGTTGTTAGGTAACAAAGTAATCCTGTCATTCCTTTCGAAAGTAAGCTGGTTCATATAGTCTCTTGAACATATTAATGAAACTTTGGGTAGAATTCACATCTAAATCCATGTTGGCCAAACAAGCCATGCATAAACTGTTGGTTTTGGACTACTGGACTGAGTAATTGGGAAGAAACTGATGCAAAATGCATCAGTGATATCACACTGATCACAGAGTTGAAAATTCTGGCTGTGAGAGCAACCAGCAAAGGCTGGGCTAGCTTGCTGAGGAAGGCAAACGCATGAGACACAGTCTGAGTCCTAGAGCCAGAGCCACACAGTACATTATTACACTTGAAATCCTTCTCAGTGAATTTACCTGTGGATTCTCCCAGAATTACTTTCAACTCATTGGTAAGGCCCTTGTGCCACCTCCTATTTCTCTATAGTTTTAAAAATATCGTAGTGTAGTACCTTTCAATGAAAATTGACCATCAAAGTCCATTACCTGTGGTGTTGGCCTTTAACCTCTTTTCACTTGAAACATCATAACAAATAAATGAAGGCAAACTGAAAGAACTAGGTGATGCTACGAATAATGTCAGAATATAGCTAACTGTTGAGAAGTTGTACAAGTATAGCTTCATAGTTCAAATCTCCTTTCTTTACAGAGATTCAGCTAAGGACATCAGAACAACTAATGCTGGAAGATATGGTGGTAGTAGAAGAAATCTGCAAAAGGTGACATTACCATTGTACAGTGGTAGAGATCTTTCCAGCTTATTTTATGCAATTTATGACTTCCTGAATAACAGTTACCAAAACGTCATATTGAGAGCATTTTCTAGATTATACTTTTTTTAGTGAAACAAGATTTTGACTTGGACTTCTCAATCCAGGAAGGTCAAAATCTTACTCCATGTGCAACCAGTAAACAACGAAGGATTGTGAACATTTGCATATGGCCAGGGCTAGCAGTTCCCACAGTGCCACAAGCCACCTGCTGGAAACACGAAGCAAACTAGCAAGCATCTGTGTTAGTCTCAAATTCACTGTAGGAGTAAAATTTAATACATTCCCTTGCGCTGACTTGTAGAAAAATAGACCTGGAAGGAATAGTGAGAGGACCTCCGTGCCAGGCTTCTTTCCCAACACAGGGATATATGAGGTACATGTCAGAGACTTGTTTCTGAAGACTTTCAGAAACAGTGGCTACACAACATGCCCACACTATTTATTCCAGTTACTCACTGAGCTCCTTATTAGAAAAATTTTCCTCATTTCTACCCTGGATATCTTTGGTCGCTGCTTAAGCAAATTATTTCTTGTCCTAGCTGCTTTTCAGAGACAGAGAGAACAGATTATTTCTTTTATTTTTCCATAGCCCTTTTTTTACATAAATGTCAACCATCATGCCTTCTGTTCAGTCTTCTCTTCTTTGTGTCAAAGTCCCGCAGGGCATGGCTCCTGGACCTCTCACCAGTTCTGTGGACCGGACTATATCTGAATCTCTCTGCTCTAGGCAGTTTCCCTCCGTGTTTCTGGAAATGTCCACAACTGAAAACAGCACTCCAGCCACAGCTTTAGTAATGCTGCCTAGAGCAGAAGGAGGATTTCACATGCCTCACTGGCTGTTCCCCTCCTCACAAATTCCAGTGCAATGGTTGGGGGGTTTTGTAGCATCATGATATTGTTAATTCACATAGAGCTTATTATAAAATGTAACCTCTCAATCACTTTCAGAACAACTGTAATCTCCACCTGGCTCTTCTCTCTCATTTGTGCCATTGATATTCCTTCCTACATGTAGTTCCTTGTATTTATTCCTGTTTAATTTTGGGTTCATTTTCCTGAGTGTTTCTCCATTTGTTTTCCATTTTGAATTCTGAAACAGTTTTCCAACCTGAAATGCCTCCCAGTTTCATTTCACCCACAATATTATTAAGCACACTTTGTATTCAGGTGTAACTGGATAAATGTTCTGTGCAGAAAAATGACAATGCCATGTTCTACTTTGTCGTTTGAGTAAAAGCCTGCAGCTCTGTGTAACTATGTACTCAATCACACCTCTCTGAGAGTATGAGGTAAGGACCGTAGAAGTTGTTCCACTGCTGTTAAGAAAGTTTGGACGATCCCATGGCTTTTTATGTTCTTTTTTTGTGCAACCTACTTCTTTATCTTAGCTGCCACTTTTAAAGACAAGACAGCGGCAGACAGAGATATACTGCAATGAACTGCACTACTGTGTCATACAGGTTTCTGCCTCAATGGCATTTTCAGGGCAATCTTTTCCTCACACCAGAGCTTAGTCAATGAATGTATGATGCAGTGAGAAGGCAGTTTGCTGTTATTGCCTGTTACTGTGACTAACACTTATGGTGAGGTCAGAACGACATTCGGGGAGTCCTCTTCATCACAGCAGCTGACTTTTCTGCATTGATGCTTGCTTTTTCTAAGTTAACAAGTATTTACATGACTATTAAATACAGCCATCTCAGATTAACTAACGTGTGGATGCAAAAAGTAGTTTTAGACCCCATGATACAATTAATCCACTATTTTTGTCATTCTACAGCTAACTCCCTATTAGGCAACCTAGCACTGTCATCCATTAAGAAAGTAAATCAAAAGGAGAGAAAGAGTGGAATGACATGGCAGTAATCACAGCACCGGACTAGCAGTCCAAGAGGAAGATACTGTTCAACTGATTTATAGAACAGCCATAATTTCAGCTTGGTAACACCATTCAAATACTGTGCCTCAGGTAAAACTCAACTCAATTGCTTTTAGTGTCCAGTGTACGTAGATCCCAGTGCCCATTGTTCTTGGTTTTCTTTACCAGAGACTACCAACTGGGCTATGAGTTAAATACCTTTGTGGAGGTAATGATTTTCATTATGCAGATATTTCATTTTTTTCAAGTAGATGAAGACTTCTCTATAAACCACCAGTCATCAGCCATCCATTTCATGTTATTCTTATTTACCTGACACATACACCGCCTCTCTACACTTTAAGGTCCTGGGATGAAACAGTTCAGCTGATCACATCGTTCACAGGCTTTCTTGTAGACCCTTAAATTGACAAGGAGAGCTTTCAAGAACATCTCTAAAACAGGAAAGAACATTTGAATAAAAGAAAACCACATTAAACCCTTATTTGGCTTTTCCTCTTTCTCACTTTCTAGTCCTGGAATAATCCCTGAATATTTTTAGCCTTTGTGAAGCAGGAATATAAACAAAAAACAGAACAAGGCAAGTGCTGCAGATGGAGTTGTAGCACTATACAGAGCTGAACTTAATGACCTTTCCAGAAGGCCCTGATGTCAGTTGCTTGTAACTTCGTTAGACCATGACCTCTAAGAGTGATTTTTTGTACTCTCCATTGTCTGTGTAAAATTGAATCATAGAATCACAGAATCATAGAATTGTAGGTTGGAAAAGACCTTTAATATCATCAAGTCCAACTGTCACCCCAACACCACCATGCCTGCTAAACCATGTCCCAAAGTGCCACATCTACACATTTTTGAACACCTCCAGGGATGGTGACTCAACCACTTCCCTGGGCAGCCTGTTCCAATGTCTGATCACTCTTTCAGTAAAGAAATTTTTCATAATGTCTGTTCTAAACCTCCCCTGGTGCAACTTCAGGACATTGCCTCTTGTCCTATTGCTAGTTACTTGGGAGAAGAGACCAACACCTGCCTCACTACAAATTCCTTTCAGGTAGTTGTAGAGAGCGATAAGGTCTCCCTTCAGCCTCCTCTTCTCCAGACCAAACAGCCTCAGTTTCCTCAGCCGCTTGTCATTAGACTTGTTCTCTAGAGCCTTCACCAGCCTCCTTGCCCTTCTCTGGACATGCTCCAGCAATTCAGTGTCCTTCTTGTAGTGAGGGGCCCAAAACTGAACACAGTACTCGATCTGTGTATCACATCTGAAACTGTATCAGAAACAGCTTGTCTTATCCCTCAAAATGCTAGAATAAATATATATTTTTGCCTATGTTCAAAAAAATTTTAAGCCTTTCAGTGATGAATTCTACTACCTCTGTACAGTATAACAAGGATGTGATATATGTCATGGGATATTTTGTGGGAAAGATACTTGTTTTCTCATCTTAGTCTGGCTAAGTTCTGTATAAGAGTTGCAAAGTTAGGCTCAAAAAATTTACAAGTCAGGACTGAAGCCATGTATGTAACCATAATCTACTCCACTGTGGGACTGCTGTACAGTACACAATCACTAACTGTACAAACACAAACTAATTTTCCACAGGACCCCTGCTGCATTCTGTTCATAGGGGGGTCAGCAGTCATTTAATAAATGACTCGTCGATATTTCATTTTCTCTTAATGCCCGTCTACAATCCAAATGTGCAGTGCAGTAAGCTATAATCCAGGCTGTCAGGGCACCAGCTGTCCTCCCAGCCTCCCTGTGCAGGCTCTCACAGCCGCTCTCCCAGCACGGGGAGGGAGGAGGACAGGGAAGTGGAAGGAAGGGCCTTCCCCTCTGAAAGTACAGTAAGCTGTACTGTCAGAAAAAGGCACTCTCAGCTTTAGCGGAGAGTATCCACAGAGGAGGCTCCATGCAGAACCTCTGTCCTTTAAACATCCACGTGTATATAAGGTATTGTACTCCTTTCATAGGCAAACTCTAGTCCCTCAAATAATGTCCAGTCCAGCAGAAATAGCACAGGAATCCCATCAGCGGAATTCATCTCTACCCAACCTGATTCACTGCCAGAGCAAGTCTAACCTGCCTATGTCATGAGTCAAGGCTCCTGGAAAAGATGGCTTATGGGCCATGTAATTTCAGAAGACAGGTATAGTCAAGCAGGATGACTTCAAACTCTGCACATGACCTTAAATTCAAACATTTCTTAAATCTGATTATTTAACTTTGTGATCTCAATGGTCTTTTATTGCATTATTTTTATACGTGTGTCAATGCATACCAAATACATTTTCTTGTATACTGATTCCTTAGGTAAGGTCTCTTGCCTTTTGTCTTTTTAGTTTTTATTTTCACCTTGTTCCTACCGACACAGTCCATCATTATTATTTGTCACGTTTGGTTTTACACCCATACGGCTGGGGATTTGCCTTATAAATCCCTGAAATGTCATACACCTCTATAGTGTTATATAAATAATAATAATAAATAGAAAAAAAAAATCAGAAGCTTATTTTGTGCACTCACATTATGACGTTTTGCAGAGCTTCAGAATGAGATGTTTATTGATTTGTTACAATAAAATATAAATTTGATGCGCTGTCTTAACATTTTTCTGTATTTTACTCTGTTCAATACAGAACAAATTCTTTTCCTTAGCTGGTTTAATGCAGCACATGGTGCTACTCAGGAGACAGAAGTTCAAAAGTAGTAACACTTGCAGCACATATTAACATAGTGCACAGTTGTTCAAGAACCCATGCGGTCTTTTCATTGACATCTACTCTACTGGAAAGAGTTACAAACGTGACAAATGAAGACTACATATATTGTGGCTCTACAGAGAGATAGCAGAAGCAAGAGGATGATGCTGGGAACTCCAAATGTCCGCATGTGCCTGTGTGGATGTAGGAAGTCATAAAAAGTAAATGAGCTATCCCTAGAGACATGGACTCTACCACTGCCTTATAGCAATTTAGATGAACTACCAGGATGTTCAGAACAGCACTCCTCACAGATTTCTAAGCATATAAATACGAATGAGCCAAGACAAGTTAATGGAAACTGAGAAAAAGACAATTACAACTATACATGTATTGTAAACTAAGGCACTTGCAGCTTCAAAAATATTAACACAGGGTTAGCATCAAAGTCGACTGAAATCCGTCATAAAAAATGCTGATTCCATGTAATGAAAATCACCACAATAGTCTGCTGTTTCTTTTAACACACTTTATGACGAAATCTAGAGGCTTTTTTGGGATGTCCTGAATTCTGATGTCCCTTTGCATCTACTGATCAGTTGCCTGGTATGCTCCTGAAATATCCAACTAGTAGTCTCAGCAACCTGTGTGGGTCCTTAGCTCCACGGGCCAGCGAGGAACACCTCTCTCAGCTTGCTATGGATCCATTTTTCAAGCTTTAAAAGGTGCACAAATTAAGTCAGGAAAGCAACAACCATTTGGCTGTAGCTGCTGCAGCCAATGTAGACTGAAGAATAATTCATTAAGACAAAATAAAGCTGTATTTTTTTATGTAGACTGAAGAATAATTCATTAAGACAAAATAAAGCTGTATTTTTTTAAAAAGTGAGAGAAAAACTATCCAAAATGTTCTTCTAGCTGTATTTCAAAAGGCCTGGAAGTGAGGTCTGAATAAAGGTACAATCCCTAATGAGAATGCAGTACATCTCACAAATGCAATGGAAATACTGCCCTTTAAAATAGAGTCCAAGTACAGCACAGATATTTCTCTAACCTGTAATCTTGCAATCACAATCTCCTTCAGCCATCAGCATCTCTTTATGAGACTTTTCTTGTCTGGCTGGTGAGACTGAAAAAAAGAGCAACCACCATAGAGCTGCCTATAATTTCTTTGAGAAACTGCAATATAGAAGAACAATTGAATACAATTTAGGTCAATGGTATCTGTTTATAGTGTTTTTGTGAAAACCTGGTATCATTCAGTGATTTCTGGTTTCCATGGTCCATGTCTTTCACTCTTGCAACCACATCATTTAGAAGTCAGATACAGACTTTGCTTCGGCAAACTGGGCTTGACACTGCTGTGTGACTTGCAAGGGATGAATCAGACTAGGGACCAGGGACCAAGCATCAGCTCTCCAGGTGTCTCAGTGAGACTCCAACGCCCCAGCCCAGATCTGAGTGTTACTCGTGTATCTGGAGCCACCGCAAGTCTGTTGAATGCATCTGCGTTCACACTTTTTCTGTTACATAGCTGTCTCCAGGCTCAAGGTTTGGTTTCTCCCTTTATAACATGAAGATAATAAGTGCAACATTCACACATGGTCCCTCAAGATATGAGCTTGAAAAATGCTAAATACAGAAAAGTGTTTTCTGCTCAACACCCCATCAAAAACGCCCCATCTTGCTACACAGGAGAGGCTGAAGAAACCTGGTCTTTTTAAACAACTCTAAATTTCAAACTCTTTGATTTGATTTTAATATTTTATCACACATTTAGAAACTAAAAAATAAAGAAGAGGCTAGCTACAAAAGCACAAGCTTTCGACAATTAGCATATAGCTTGGCTTAGTTCTTCACCACTCTCCTGCTATTAAAGTGCTGCGGTTGTGACAGTCTGAAAGGGCATTATTCATGTATGGTCAAGGTTGCTGGACATACTTCAGTGCTCGTACTTCCACCCCCACTGAGGGCTGCCTGCAGTACAGTGTCTGACTAAGACCCCCCAGTGCTATTCTTCAACTATGTGTTTTTTCTTTTGACTCAAGCATCACATCTATGTTTTAAAAATAATCTAGATACATGTTCCTTTTTTATACAAAACCTGTTCATTCAGTTTCTCAGTGCAGCTTAAGAGCTTTGTTTCACTATGAACATGGCTAGAAACAGTATATGCTATAGGCATAAAGAATAATTTTGACAGCATTAATCAAGATGTCTACTAGACATAGAGAAGTCATTGTTGTATAAAATCAATGTAAATAAGATTAAAATCAAGTTAACTTCTGCTTTCTGTTTCAAAGCTATGAGACCCCCAGCAGTTTCAGTTCTCAGAAAGTTGCACATGTTTTTATATGTGCACTTGCATCACCTTTGACAGAAACTTTGTTGAGACAGTTTTTCCCAAGTTTGTATTCTGATGGGAAGATAAAAGCAGTCTTTCAGCTGTCTCATATTCACAGTTCATTCTAAACAGCTTAAAACTGTTCTGCCTTCTAGAGTCTCATTTTAAATTAAAGAGGATATTGCCCCTGGGTTGTTCCTTAGAGCTCTGAAGGTTTTTTATGGCCACGTGCTGCTTCCATTCTTGCACAGACCAGCTGGACCTTATCTGTAGTGTCACAGAGTGAAGAAACCCCATTAATATGCTGAATTAATTCTTCCTTTTGGCTTTGCATAATTCTAAAGGCGAGTGTGTTTTTAAAGACATATTTGAGTTCCAACTGATTTAGCTCAAGATAGATATTAAAGATTCTTTTAAAGAAATTTAAAATATGCATGTGTGTGTATATATGTACACATACAGAGAAAAACATGTTATTAGACACTATCAAATTTCGGGTTTATTTTGCATCTTTCTTATAGTATGGATTAAAGAAAAAGAAGAAAACCAGCATAAAATTTCAGGGTTAGTAAACTCTGATTGTGAAATCCTTCTGCTTTTTAGCAGAAAATATGTCTTCTTGATGACATGCATTTTCAGAGCTGTTAGAAGGACAGTTTCTTTCCAGTAAAATCCTACTGTGTGTCCAAAATTAGGAAATGTGTACCAGTATAAATGGTATATTCATTTGAACAGCCATACTTCTGCTCCTCCTATAGACTGGAAGGCATGTTAATATGCTTTCAAACCAATGAAGGAGGGATTCCCAAATCAGTTCTGCCACAGAAAAGACAGCAGTGTTCAAAGCCTTTGGAACAGCTCAGATTTTTATTTTTTTTTTAACTTTAGTGTAGTTCTTATTCCGAGACAGGCTGCAGAAGAGTTAAGTCAGCGATGAATCAAGTCTCAGAAAACAAAATATGATGGACAACTGAAAAGTGCTATTCATGAAACTTTACAATATTCCTTGGGTTACAACATCTCATATATATTGCTCCAGCATGATAGTCTCAGCTGTCTTGCAACAGGAAACAAACTACAACTAAATTATACATGAAGACTCTGATGTTAACGAAGTGTTTATTCTGACTGTAAAGGCAAGCAAGTATGTCATGAGAACAGACAGTTAATAATTTGCATTATAAAAAGCTTTTTGTAGTATTTTATAGCCTGACCCTTTCACAGTGAATCCTGAGTTAGAGGTGCCCATGCCTTTTGGTTGGAAGAATATCTATGACCGGGATGCAAGGTCAGCTCAGGTCTGACAGGACTCGTTAGTTCAGGTGCAGTGATGAGGAAACGCATCACACCTCTTCCAAGCCTAGCACTAATACAGAAATAGTACATCTTCTTTTCGTGCATCAGTCAGAATCTGTGACAATTATAAACTGGCTTCATGAAGAGACAGACTGGATGTCTCTACAACCTGTTTTCACAAAGAGGAGTACTTCTTGCTACTGGGAACACTCTGCTTCCTCAGGAAGCAATGTGGGTCCGGCTTAGATTATTAGCTCTGAGCACTGCGGATGACAGCTAATTCGGTTTCTAGATGGGTTTACTAGATTAAGCATAAATACACAGATGTAGACTGCACCAGCACTGCATCTAAGCAAAGAGGAGGTCCTAGACCGCAGTGCAAGGACAGCGACTGGCTCTGTAGGAAACAGCTGACAAATGTTACAGACAGAAAGAAAATGCAGCTGGATCCAAGCTTACTTTTAAGTCTCTCTCTCTCTCTCACTCTCATGTCTGCTCCCTAATCCTTGAGATTAGAGAACGGCTCATAAACAAAAACATGACATGAGACACCCAACTAACAAAAGTCTCTCTGGAGCATGTAATTTGGGAGAAATACTGTAGAAAAGTCCCATAAGCTTGGCTTATACTGAATTATCTTCACATTACTTCTAGGTATGCATATAAATAGGTAAATAATACTATTTAAGTACTTTGTACTATTTACAGGTTATACTAATTCCAATACTGTTCCAGTTGAAAATAAAAAATTAGGAGTTTTGTGTACCACTAGTAGGCTTACACTGGGAACATTTTGTTTATTTCCATTTCTACACACTCTTCTGCAGTGTTTGTCCATTGGTCTGTATTCACTGATGTCCAGTATAAGCGTGGCTGCTTTTATTATCTGCATGAATACATAGTAGTCTTAGAATGGTATTTTACATGCTTAAATACTAAAGCTTATGACCAGGAGAAATGATAGCTAATAATACCCCATGTCTCGCCCAGTGCAGTCCCCCTTAACAATGTGTTTCCACCCAGTAGTGCTCCGCTCTTCTATTCCTAAAATGGCCGCCCATAAATCTCTGTCTAGGCACTAATCATTACAATATACAAGAGGTGGAAAGGTGGATTACCACATCCATTAACTGAGCCCCCAAACAGAGGCAATCCCAAATGGAACAGCACTGGAAAATGTGCTTTCCATGTTAGCATACAACCAGTAATTAAAAAAAGGCTTCTGTAGATGGTATGACTTTGTGCCAACACAATGCTCAGCTCTAACCCACTGGCTTCCAACACTGTTCTTGTTTGCTGATTGAGACAGTCCAAGATGGTTCTCAGAGGGCTACAGATCCAGCATTTTTCAGACTGAAATGCTTCTGGAAATGGTGCTGACACAGAATCTTCCCAAATAGTTATTCAGTCTTCTGACAGTTCAAAGGTAATTATGTATTTTTTTTTTCCCTTAATGCTGGTTCTCATCCAAAGCAGAGTTTACTCTATCTTTTGTTAATAAATTAATCTTAAGGGTTTTGCTCAAGACTTCTTAAAAATCTGATTATCAGCCCCTTGTTACCCACTGCCTTGGTTGTTTTCTGTGTTACAATTACACAATTGTTTTAAAGAACAATTTAAGTAAAGTCCTGCTTTTTGTCCTATCATAACTTGATATTTTATATTCTTTTGCTTCTTTCAGCCATTGTTCTCAAACAATGCACCATTCTTTAATACCAGTTTAAAGAGACACAGCATTGCAACAAAAACAAAAGCTAGAACTGAGAACTAGGCATGGGCATGTGGTACACGAAGTCATAAAGACCACACTGGCCCAAGCCTACATCTTCACTTTCACGTAACTAGGTAGTCTGTACGGTCATGTAAATTCAGAAGATATCTTGTCTCAGCTAATCTACAATCTTTGCCTGCATTGTCCCACTAAAATTGAAAAATGTAGATGTCATACCTCCTCACATCACGATCTTTCATGGCTAATGAATACATCCTGAGACAACTCTTAAACACTGGCAAATCTATCAAGGGTTTTATAACAGACATACATAATGAGTGTGATCCATTTTTTGTTTTAAGGTAAGAACAGAGGGGAAAGCTGAGAAATGTGGCTATTGTGTGCAAAATTATGGTATTTAAATTGTTATAGTCATATGGACATAAAGTAATGCTGGTCTCGTCTCCCAAATAACTAGCAATAAGAGAGGAAATGGGCTGAAGTTTCTTCAGGGGAGGTTTAGATTGGATATTAGGAAAAAATTCTTTACTGAAAGAGTTGTAAAGCATTGGAAGAGGCTGCCCGGGGACCTGGTCAAGTGTTCAAAACACCTCCCTGGAGGTGTTCAAAAAACATGTAGATGTGGCACTTTGGGACATGGTTTAGCGGGCGTCGTGGTCTTGGGCTGACGATTGGACTTGATCTTAGAGGCCTTTTCCAACCATGATGATTCTATTCTATAATGCAAATATCATTACATTTAGGGTGAGCTCATAAAGAAAATACCTTAATGGTCTTTAATTTTCTAGTTATTACTTTTCATATAACAAAGAATATTGCTGCTGGAAAGCTGGGCAGATAGGAACCTGATGAGGTTCCACAAAGGCAAATGCACGGTCCTTCACCTGAGGAGGAACAACCCCATGCATCAGTACAGGCTTGGGGTGGACCTGCTGGAGTGCAGCTCTGTGGAGAGGGACCTGGGTGTCCTGGTGGACGACAGGTTAACCATGAGCCAGCAGTGTTCCCTGGCTGCCAAGAAAGCTAACGGGATCCTGGGGTGCATTAGGAGGAGTGTGGCCAGCAGGTCGAGGGAGGTTCTCCTTCCCCTCTACACCGCCCTAGTGAGGCCCCATCTGGAGTACTGTGTCCAGTTCTGGGCTCCCCAGTTCAAGAAAGTTGAGGAGCTGCTGGAGAGTGTCCAGCAGAGGGCTACGAGGATGGTGAGAGGACTGGAGCATCTCTCCTACGAGGAGAGGCTGAGGGAGCTGGGCTTGTTCAGCCTGAAGAAGAGAAGGCTGAGAGGGAATCTTATAAATGTTTATAAATATCTGAAGGGTGGGTGTCAGGAGGATGGGGCCAGACTCTTTTCGGTGGTGCCCAGCAGCAGGACAAGGGGCAATGGGCACAAACTGAAGCACAGGAAGTTCCGTCTGAACATGAGGAAGAACTTCTTCCCTCTGAGGGTGACGGAGCACTGGAACAGGCTGCCCAGGGAGGTTGTGGAGTCTCCTTCTCTAGAGATATTCAAGACCTGCCTGGACAAGGTCCTGTGCAGCCTGCTGTAGCTGACCCTGCTTCGGCAGGGGTGTTGGACTAGATGACCCACAGAGGTCCCTTCCAACACCTAACATTCTGTGATTCTGTGATTCTGCTGACATTTCTAGTCAAAGCAGTAAATTAGTATATAACCAGAATAGTCACAAGGTATAGACTCTTACAACGAGCAGGTTGGTCAACTAATTTGCTACACATCTCTTCCAGGTTATTTCTGTGTAATTGTACTCAGTCTTCCCTAGAGATTGCCGCTCCTGTTTTCCACTTAAACTCAGCTATAAGTGAAGTCCTTATGGAAACACAAATAGCTGATATTTACAACACATGAAATATCTTCAGGCCTGGTTCTTCTGTAAAATAGGGGTCTTTGCTACTCCTTGGATAACAAAAAGAGGCCAAAGGATGTGAGATTATGGTCCTTATTTTTTTAAGCTCCTGATCCAGCTGATTTCTTTTGTTTTCATGTCACAACACTGCTTTGAGGCTATTGGCTTCTGATTTTGTCTAAACATTTTTTACCGCTGTTGTGCTAACACTGAATCACTCATTCCATCAAAATTAAAATAAAGCAGATAATAAATAACTCCCAAATAGCACGTATTTTTGTTCAAATCATTACTGAATTCAATGAACTGTGCAGAAATTTTATATTTTTTATGCAAAAATGAGTCATTTCTGCATTCTTTGTAAAGAATGTAGAGTCCCATGTTACTAACAATAACTGCTTCTATCATAGAGACCCTTGACCTTTAGGTGTAGGTACGGTCAAGTATCAAGAATTAGAACCTCAAATGAGATTGTCTGTGGTGTGGTATATTTTGTTGCTATGTATTTTAGAGAATTTAACATTCAATCAGACAACAAAGCATCAGCTTAGCTTGCAGCCTTCCCTACTCTAGAAACGTGGATGGCATTTTAAAAAACGCTCAGTTTCTGCCTGTAATTACCTTGAGAGTAAGCCAGAGTACTACCCTTTGCGCTGGAGCAGAATTCCACCAGTGCAAACTATGTTTGTAAAAGTACATCTGCAAATTCCACTATACCTGTAAGACACAAACCAATCTAAAAATTCCCTCTGGACAATGAAATAAATAATAATGCTTCAGCAGGGTAGCTTACCTGAAGAAAGGACTAGTTCAATATACCTAATTGTATTTTCTGCTATCCATCTGTTCCCTGTAACAATGAAGACAGATAGTGGGAAGGCAACTGAACAGGCACTTCGTCACTCCAGATTTCTGAAGTTTGGAGAGGCTCAATTGCATAATTACTTTTTATAAATTACATTGATCCTAGAGTCAGTATAGTAAAGAAACTAGATTCTGGAATATTCTCTTAAATTATTTAACCAGCTGTACCATGATTCACGATAGGATAAAAAATAGATTTGAAACAAACAAGTGGTGTAAATTTCATCATTACTGACAGCAATACCCCCCTGTTTCCTTCCATGTGCTAGGTCCTGTGAGGGTCAAGGAGTCATCCAAATTGCTTTCACTATGCAGAAACATGGCAGCTCACACACGGAACCACCAGAGCAGCTGATGACTATATCCGTGTCACAGTATGTGAGAAATTATTCAGCTTTTTTATATCAAGAGAATTCTAGACTTTGTCTACGGTAAAAGTTAAGTCCAATTTCAGGGTTGAAGTTTTACCAGAAAGATACACAGCATTTCACCCAGGCTCCACCTCTCTCCTCTTCTACTACCATTGATTGGCATGGCACATGGTCATGTAGTTGTAAAGCCTCCCAACACAACAGATGTACCCTGTCCTTAAGTGAACTGTCATGCCTCCTGAAAGCAGAGGTCTTTCGAATCGTATTGCAACAACAAAAGCATTGAAACTCTCTCAGATGCTCCCCAAAAACATGGAGGATTACAAAGTTAATTACTGTTGTTATTATATGGCACAACTAGTGGGAGGCTGTGTAAAAACAATGGGTTTCTACTGTATGCATTCACATTGGGTAGGAGATTCCATAAATTTACTGAATCTTTCCAGATGTAGTCTGATCAAATTTTGCCAGACAAAAAGAGGAATTATTTCACTTTGCTGATTACTGGCCTCCTGCAGTCAGCCACACATCACAGAATATCTTCAGAATGATAACTTATATGTTAAGACATGATAATACCTAACATTGCACATAACACGTTAAATAAAGTATTCCACTGTTGTGAGTCCCTTACTAAAAATCAGTATAGCAGAACTCTGTAACACAATTATTTCTGTTAAATCTCCCATGAAGGGGGGGACCTTATTGCTCTCTACAGCTACCTGAAAGGAGGTTGTAGTGAGGCAGAGGTTGGTCTCTTCTCGCTACTTACTAGCGATAGGACAGGAAGCAATGGCCTCAAGTTGTGTCAGGGGAGGTTTAGATTAGATATTAGAAAAAAAATTTTTACTGAATGAGTGGTCAGGCATTGGAACAGGCTGACCAGCGAGGTGGTTGAGTCACCATCCCTGGAGGTGTTCAAAAATGTGTAGATGTGGCACTTCAGGATATGGTTTAGTAGGCATGGTGGTGTTGGGTTGATGGTTGGACTTGATGATCTTAGAGGTCTTTTCCAACCTATGATTCTATGATTCTATGGAATGAAAGGAACAGGAAACTGTGAACAGCATCAAAAAATATTAACAGCCCTTACTGGATTTCACCTCCACCGCTGTTATGTGCTGACCCAGGCCAGCAACCAAAGATCCATGCAGCAAATTTCTCAATTCCCCCAGCCCAGCCAGAACAGGAATATCAAAAGCAAGGAACATCATGTGCCAAGATAAAGACACTAACGGGTGACAGAAAGGAAGAAAAATCCAAAAAAACCAAGTGATGTGTAGAGGGTTACTCACCACCTTCCACAAGCACTGTGATGCCCAGCAAGTCTCTGAACAGTGGCCCCCTTGGAAGACACCCTCACCCCTCCATCCTTCTTCACCTACCCCCAGTTTTGGTTGCTGACTAAGGTAAGGGATTTCCCTTCGGTCTGTTGCGCGGTGCTGTCACAGCTCTGACCCTTTGCAAATTGTTGTCCACCTCTGGCTTACATGCTGGGGACAGGGCCAGAGTGGGAAACAGAGAAAGCCTCAACATTGTGCAAGCAGTGTCCAGGAACAGCCAAATCATTCATGTGTTGTCAGTATCATTTTAGCCAAAATCCAAGATGCAGCACCATATTGGCTGCTGTGAAGAAAGTTAATTCCACGTCCACTGGGTCCAGTACAATTCCTCATGTATAGTTTAAAGCCATGCAGTGTCAATGATTTTTCCACCAATTTAAGCTGAGACTTCACCTTAAAAACCAATTCATAGTCCAATAACAATTTTCAAAAACCTATTTCCTACAGGTCATCCTCTGTTCACAAGTGCGAGTTGATAGGAAGAGAACTGTGCCATCAAAACACGTCCAAGAATCAGGTTTTCTAACTTCTCCTTTTTCTAACACGTAGGCAGTGCCAATAAGAAACACAACGCCCCTACAGCAATTACAAAAGGTCTCACTGAAATGGACCAGAAACCCGAGATCTTTCTGACCGGTATGAAATATGAGAGTTTCGTACTCTGATGGCTCTATTAACTATAACGGATATATAGAAATTTTTTTTTTATAAGTATCTTTTACAATGAGGAAAGAGAGCCAGCATTTCGCTGTTGAAAACAACGCATGTATCCTACAACAGTGCCAGCACCGATTTATTATGGGGAAGAAGGAAGCGGACTTTACCTCCCACTAGCACTGCCCATCACGGGACACGATGCCGTGTCACACAGTGCAGTCACAGCCGATGGAGACCTGCTTGTCAGCCCCGTATGACCCCAGAGCAGGAGCCGCTCGCCCCTCAGCCGTCCCTGGCAAGAGGGCAGCCGCCACCTTTTGATTAATTGCCTGTCACAGAGGGAATTAGAGGGGCTTTCCTTCAGCTCTGTGTCTGAGCACGCTCCTCCACACCTGGAGCCGCTACAAAAGTATTTTTGATCGAGACACGGTGGGGGGGTTGAGTGAGATGTAACGGGGAGGGGAGATCTCATGCTACGGCAGGCCCTCGCGTTGCTCCGACAGGAAACCCTCCAAGTCATTCTCTCGCCAAAGCACACGCCGGGTGCCGAAGGACACAGAGCCTCAGCGTTCCCCAGAAGCGCGCACCAGAAGCCCGCGTACTCCTCCCCCAGAGCAGCCCACGCTCGCTGCGCTTCGACCCCCCGTCCGCAGCGCGGTGCCGAGCGGCGTGCACGTCCCCCTCGCCAGGCCGGCCAGCCGCCCGGGAGGCCGCGCCGCTGCCGCCGGGACCCGGATCGCGGGGTAGGGACCGGGGCGGCCCTCGGACAGCCACGCCGCGCGGCGCCGAGGGGACCGCCGCGACGGGCGCCCCGAGCAGCCCCACGCCGCGGGGTCCGCGGGAGGCGGACGCTGCCTCCACCCTGGTAGAGGCGACGCCGTCGGGGCCGGGAGCCTTGCGGCGCTCCGCGCCCTGCCCCGCGGGGCCCTGCCCTGCCGCCCCCCGCCGGGGCCGGGCACGACACCCTCCCGCCGGGGCCGCCGCCCGAAAGAGGGGTCCGGGGGCACGGCGGCCGCGCCCGCTGAGGGGGAGGGAGCGCGCGCCGAGCCCCCGTTGAGGAAGTGGCCGCGGCTGCGAGAGGAAACGAGGAAGCGGCGGCACCCGCGGCGCTGAGCGCGGGCGCAGCCCCGCTCCCGGCCGTCCCCCGACGCGGCCCCGGCGCAGCACGGCAGCGGGCGGCGGGAGGAGGCGGCGGCGGCGGCGCGGGGCCGAGGGACCCGCGGGGAGCGGTGAGTAGCGGCGCTGGGCCGCCAGCGCCGGGACCCCGCCAGCGGTTCGCCCGGCGCCACCGCCCCTTCCCCGCCAGCGCTGCGAGGCCGGGGCCTGGGCCGGGTGAGGCGGGCGGCTGCGGGGTCCACGGGCGTCGGGGCGTGCGGGGGGACCGGCAGCCCCACCAACCGGCCGGCCCCGCTGGGTCACTGGCGATGGCGGGAGGGGTGAAGGGTCTCCGGGGAGCGGGAGCGTCGTGAGGGGCGGCGGGCGGGCGGCCCGCGGGGGAGCGGCACCGGCTTGGGAGCGGGCGGGAAGCCTCCCGCTGCGGTGCGGTGTTTCTGCAGGGAAACGCCAGAGGGACTTAGGTCTAGAACTTCGACGGGAAAAATCAGATTTCGTTATGTCTTGGCACGTTGCTGTGCAGGTAGGCTTTGCCCACAGCAAAGAGCACACAGAAGTAGGGCTTCTGGCTGGATGGCGCGCAATAGGCCAAAGATATGATGCCTGACAAAATCTCTTTAAAACTGTACCTCTTTCTGATCAAACTTCCCTATTTTGTTTCCAAGAAAACAACTGTAGTGTATTACTAGAAGTGCTGAAAGAAGTTGAATGTTACGAGCCTGATGCCAGAGTCATTGCTCTTTGTTTCGTGCGTTCTGCCAGCATTATTCAATTTTCTAGCACTGTACCGCATAAACTTGGTGTTGTTGTTGGTGACCTTAGTTTGAAGTTATGTCATTTTTGTCAAGTACCAGCAATACTTTTGTTAGGTGACGCTGACTCCAGTAGAAAAGCGGCAAGTGGAGTCCCAGTCTGGCCAAATTACGCGACACGTTGTGAACTACTTCATTTTAAAACAAAATTATTCCTTTTAAGGGAATTAAGTGCTCTTTTTTTTTTTTTCATTGTTCTTTTCTGTGAGGCTTCTTTCATGCTCTTTTTACCCACAGAAGCTTAGATCCCTTGAGCACGCGGGTTGAATCTGCAGCCTAATCCGCAGGCACAGCCATCCGGTACAGAGCTAGTATCAGCATGCAAAGCTGTGTATATTTACGGCTTGGAGGCCATAAACTGTAGCAACGTAGACTACATTTAGGCAGTCCACTTAGAGGAACTGTGACTTCTCTTTTTTTTTTTTAATCCCTCTGTTGAGCATTGAGCGATAAACAGACAAATAAGGAAGTCTGAATGTTCTTTATGTTCTGACAGTTATCCTGTGAGGGGGAAAAATTAGAGTGTGGTGGAGACAAAATAATTTGAACTAAAGGGTTTGGAGTCAGTAAGGATGCTCAAAAACAGCTGAAATAGAGGAGAGTAAATAATTGCTTTGCCTTTCACAATCACTTGCAACACCCGCAAAATCCCAAGAGGAATACGACTGAACTGTTCTGGTTTTTTTTCTGTTAAAAAATATTAAACACTCTGTCAAAGCAAAGGTGGGCGGTGCAGCTCACCCATTTGCATGGTGTTGTGATTCTGATACCAAAGCAGAATTTGATCTGAATTCGCAGGAAGACAAAAACTGAAATTTATTTTTAGAAGCAGCTAGTGGGCTATGTTGAGCACAAAATAACAGTTTAGAAGACTGATTGCAAAATTGCAAGCTGGACTTAGGCACCTTTGAGGTACAGATGACCAAAAAAAAAAATTACTTAGGGGCATTTCCTTAGTCTCCCATCCCTTCGTTTGCATGTGTTATGTCAGAGGCTTTGGAAGTGGGAGAAGTCATTTCTGAAGTGTATGTTTTGTTCAGAGGTCATTGTCTCACAATCATAATTAATATTTTGCAAATTACACTTCTTTTTTCCTTTGTAATACTTTTCCAATGTGCAGTATTTAGGAGAAAGCAATGAATGTCTTGTCGTTGCTGATGTGAATATCGTGACTGTAAGAAATTGTATTTGCAGCTGAATCTGGTGAAGATACTAGGCAGTGTCTTTGCAGCTTTGTAGACTTTTGGATCAATACCTTGAGATCTGCTGCGTGCACATTAGACAGGCCATGCCATAATCTCCTTTCAGTTGCGTGTGTTTAGCTCCAGAATAACACAGTTGAAAGGGAGAACATGTCTATATCATAACTACAAGGAATACAACACTTCTCTTGAATGTGAATAACAGTTACAGAGAGATCGTTCCAATGAGCAATTGAAAATGACTTCTTTTTTACTTAAAGGTAAACACGTGCTGAAGTGAGTTACTCCACTGACGCAAGAGTACTCGTACCATTAAAGGTGCCTGTTTAAAAGCTGAAGATGGTCTTGCAAGCATTTGTAAGTGTGAGTAGTAAGGGTTCAGTCATAAAAATGAAAACCTCTCATCTGCAAGAATTTGTTGGATCAGCTTCTTAATTTAGGAAAAAAAATAGCATTTTATTACAGGGAAACAGTTCTGTAATCCCATTGAACAGTACTTCTGTTTCCAAAGAAGTAGATCTTGGGGGGGAGAGGTGGCGGTAGCTCAGTTTGTCTCAGCTGGCATTTCTAGAAACGCTTTTATGGAGAAATATTATTAATATTTGCACCACTTTTACAGAGAAATATCAATTTCTGCAGTCTAGTTTAATCTCTTTGATCACTCTTGTGAGAAAAAGAAGCCCCGGGCTTTGCAGGATCATTCCCTGTTCTTGTATGAAGTAAAGGATAGTACAATACATAATTATTAACATTTTGGGCATAGTAAAAATAATTTGATCAGAAAGTTTTTGGTTGGTAGTTGCATTTTCCTCCTTTAAGATTTCAACAGCAAGGTTATGTAGTTGGTGTAGTCTGGCTTTGAATTTCGTGACACGGGGTAATGTGGAGGCATACAATTAAGCAGAAGAAAACCTTTTGCCACTGACTTCTGTTTTGCTTGTCGGGCTAATGGGGAAATATCATCATTGCAAGTGCAAGTAGTGTGAAGGAGCCTGTATGCTCCTGCATCAAAAGAAACGATTCCAGGATTTTATATAGGAAAGGATAATGGATATATGTTCATAATGTTTGACACAAAACAACACCTGCCTCAAAGAAATAAAATACGATTTGGTAGTTTGTCTTTACATTCCAAAGTTAAAATTAGGTCATAACTTCCTGTCCCTGTACATACAATGACTAAATGGCCACGTCTTTAAACATGGTTGTTGTAAAAAGGAAAGAAAATGGAAAAAGATTTTTGAGACTTGCAGGGATCATAATGTTCTAAGGAGACTTCAGTATATACAAAATACCACAAGCCTTCCCTTTGTACCAAGTACCAGAGCAACTAATAGAAGATTAACAAGTATTAGAACCTAAATAATCAGCGTACAGGAGTATGATTCAGATAGTTTCGGCAGTTTCACTGTTACTCAGTTTGTAACTAGCTGATGTTGGAATGTGTTGGTTTGACCAGCTAGGACTACCCTGTCATTTCTCCAGCTATGTCCTAATTTGCTCTGGTACAGTGTTCTTCAGAACAGATAAGAGATACCAGATGTCCTGAATGGACAATTTGTCCAACAGTATGTCCACAACTTATCTTCCTTTCAAAATGCAAGGAATCTTTCAGCACTGACGCTTGGTACACGTAAGATGTGAGGTCCTAAAAGCTTTCATAAAGAAATAGGAGTTGTGGCAGTGTAGTGAATAAATCCAGCCACATAAATCCATGAGGCAGTTCCTAGGCTGGGGATGAAGCTGGAATTGACACGAATCACAGTTGTGTTTGGAGGTAGCTAGAGCAAAAAACAGGCAGGAAGTGTTAGAGTAGAATATGTACCAAGGAAATGGGCATACAATTGCCTAAATATTTTAACATCATAAAGTGAAAAAGAGGCTTTTTTTTTTTTTTAAAGTACTTACAAATGCTTATGTTAAGGAACAGATTCAGTAAAATAAGTGAAAGGACCAGGGGTCATCATCAAATGCATCAGCCACAGCCTACCCCTACCCTGTTGGATGGTCTTTTTTTTTTTCCCCCCCCCTGTTTGGCTCAAGTAATGAAGTATGTGAGAAAATAAAAGGAAAAAGCCACAAAATTTTTCAGACCACAGCCTCTAGAACATGTAGAACCCAGTGTACTTTCTCTTAGCGAAAGCCAGTGTAACTGAGAGCATCCATGGGATGCTAGAGCTAAAAAGTTAAAAATGTGTGCCACTGCTGACCACGGAGCGTGTAGTTCAGCTGTTAATAATTCTAGTGCTGATTTCAAAATTGGCTCTACAAATTTCATGGGAACTGAGCTCAGTTTAAAACTATATCTTATTGTTTTTTACAAACCACTTTTGATTTTTTTGTATGGTTGCCTGAAAAGTTGATTTCTTAATCCAAATTGAAAAACTGAGGTTAGAAACCTGCTATAAAGACAGTTACACCCCATCCCCACCCCCCCACCCCCCACCTCCCCAACCCCCACCTCCCCGCCCTGTTTTAAAACACATTACAGGAAAACTTAAACTGAAAAATCCTTTTTGTCATTTTGTTTTGAGAGAACATAGAAAAGGAAACTAGTAAGTGTACTAAGCAGTTGTTTATGGAGAAGTTCCTACTCTGGGAAACTCAGCCCAAATTTGGTAACATGAGGCAAGAAAACAAGTTCACTCTATGCAAAAAAAACAAAACTAAGGTTTTGAAGAGGTGAAAATCTCCAATATCTGAAATATGGGGAATATAAGTAAAGGAAGCAGCAGTAGTGTAGTCATCTTTGACATGAAGTATTAGATTTTACTGCTGCATTTCAAAGAATTCATGTGAATTCCACAGTATTTTGCTCAAAAGTTATTAAAGCAAGCAGGGTATTTAAGTAAGGATTGTTTTTGTAGATCAAAGAATGGGATAAGCTATCTTTTGAATCAGTGGACCATCTTGCAAGTTTCTAAGAATGATGACTTACTTAAAATGAGTATCAAGAGGAAGAGCGCTGCTCTGAAGAGTTCTGGTCGTGCACACAGCAGGACGCCCCAGAATTGAAGCAGGCATTGAGGGAGGCTTTAAGTGACTGTTCTGTCTTCAGTAACCATACGCGGTTGGTAAGACATCTCACACTGCCTCAGGTGAGCGGAATAACTGTGTGATAGTCTTTATCCAGTGGATGTAACAGAGAGCTAGTCCACAGGTACTCCTATGCACAAAAGTGCAGGAAAAAAATCCGGTATAGGAGGAGTGAACTCAAAGCCACTGGAGCCTGCTTACTGCAAAGGGTGCAAAGCTGTGTTCACTGGGAAGCAGTGGTGTGTTGAGTGAGTGATGTTGCTAGCGTGAAATCCAGCTGCCTCTGACTCCTAGGGGACACGTTGCATCAAGTGGAGGCAGCTTTTTGGTATGCTTGTGTACCAACTATCTGTAGCAGCAATTACCACTGGACCATTTAGCAGTGTAACCATTGATGCTGTGCAGAGAACGGCACAACATGAGAAAAGAAGCCTGACTATGAGCTATTTTTTTTCTAGCCTGGCAGTTTGTCATGCAAGAGCTAGGGAAATACTGCCTGTTGGCCCAGAACGCGCTGAGGCCAGGTGCATCCTCTCTCTGCCCGAGTGATAAACGGGCCTTGTCAAGAGTATTTCGCTGGTCCAGGGGCTGCAAATAGGCTTCCTCCACCGGAGGGGAGGAGAAGGCTCGTTCCTCTCTCTGCATAGCATTTCTGGAAAGTTTTACACTAGAGGTGAGGTTACAGTTAATCCAAGTGGTCATTTGCTGGCTAAAAGGGGTTCCTGCCTGCTATGAGACTGTTTGATCCACCTTTATAGCAATGTGAAGTAAGCGTTAGCTATGCTGCTTGTTCTTAGGATACAGGATGGTATGGGGAGAGGACGCAGACTTAGTCTTTTCAGGACTGCTGATTCACTGATGTGCTAGTTGGTATGAGGAGCTTTTTTACAGTCTGCCTTTCTGATGTGTGTGTCCTCACAAATGCTACTCAGGAAGAGCTGGCTTCATTGATGGAGGATACTCTTTTTGGAGAGAAGCCTTCCTTTGATGTGGCTCCTAATTAGAAAACTATTACATAGATTTTAAGAAACTGATCCTTAATGTTGGCAGTCTGGCTGTGTGAGCATCTTCCTTTCAAAAAAATAAAATAAAAATGCTTGTCTTTTCTTCCATACCTATGTGGGTGTAAACACTTTCTGAGTGTAATTGCCAGCAAGAGATGAGCCATTATCAGTTACAGTGCCTCTATAGCAGAACATTAACCCTGCTATATCCTCCTACCAGGAGCTTTTCAAAGATTGAAGTAAGGTGCTACAGTTTTTATAGACTCTAAAAAGTGATGTTGAAAAGTCTTGATTAGTTTTGTAGAAACATGCCTATTCTAGGAGTATGAAAAGCAAGTTATTTTTGTTCCTGCAGTAATTTCTCTACTTTATATAAAGCAGGATGCTGCAGACTGTTTCAGATGACAGATAACCTTAGTCTGAAAGAGGAACCTGCCTAATTTTGCCACTCTGACTCACAATGAAGCCAATCTATTGAGGCATCCATTCAGCAACAGATTTTGGGGATCCTAGAGACAGAGCAATACATTTCAGAGAAATGAATGAGGTGTAATGGCATCAAATTGTTCTTGGTTTGTTGTTCACTTAACAATATATGATTGCTAATATTCATAACTGAGATCATTATCTACATTTGTAGTCTGTAGACCAGGAACTAATTAGAGACAGACAAAGCTGCACAAAGAAGAGGAGTTTGTACCCGCATAATAGCTTTGGGAATGTCATCCTGTGTCAATGAAACAACTAGCTAAAATACAAGTTAAAGATACTTCTTTGAACCAAAAAGCAAATGTATCTTTTGAGTCTGCCCACTTGTGAAACCAGAGGGATGTTTGTCTCAAATTTTGAATGAAACATGGCATTTTGTTTTAGTCCTTCGATGGCTTTCAAGCTTTGAAACTGCTGTAATAATGTTCAGTTTCTGCGGGGACATCTTTTATTTTCAAGATGGAGGTATTACTTTTGTTTCGTCCTCTGTTTGATAGTAGTGACTTCTGTCTAGAACTGGTGATGGCACCTTAATAGCACTTACTTAATGGCACCTGTATCTTTCAATCTGAAAATATCCAGGCCATTGGGCAGGCAGTTCCATCTAGTGATTCTCCTTGCAAGTGGGCTGGTAATATTTTTGTTTTGCTCTTCACATGTTTTGACCAACTTTGTAAGTTCATTTCGTGGCTCGCTCTGTGCAGCTGTGGTAGCCTCTGTGGCAGATAGAGGAGTTTTACTATTTACTGTATTTCTGGAAAGGCACTATACTTGAAACAAAATTAGAGAGGAACTTTTTGTGTTATGTAATTCAGCTCAGTAGTCCCTGAAGTATTAGAGGTAGTTTTGGGCTCCCAGAGAAAGACTTTAGTAATGCAGCCCCGGGCTAGGCTTTTTTTCGTCGGCACTGGGAAGAAACAGCTATCCCTGTACTCTTCCATAGTCACTGCAGAGCCCACAGCTGGTGTTGGTGAAGCTCTGCCTGTGCCCAGAGAGGTTTGTTCATACCTTGTCACAGTGGGAAAATGGGAGATTAGAGAAGGGTCTGCCCCGAGGATCTTGAATGCTTTCCTTCCCACGTTAGCTCATCCACCACTTGTTGTATGGTGGCTTAATGGATACCGATCACAGTGAAGTACTTTGCCCAAAAGGGAGCAGGCTTCCATACAAACCATTCCATCTGTTTTAAGGCAGAAATGCTTGCTTTGACAAGAGACATTTTTAGCCAGAGGCAATGGTTGCTTTTGTGACAGTGTAAGAGTTCCCTGGAAAAAGAGGCAAGGGTTAGAGGCAAGAGCATGGTGAGGCAGGAAGTGTTAATATTTTTTTGTTGATGGGGTTTTTTTTCCCTTTCTAAAGAATAAAAAAAAAACCAACTTTTTTTCCCCTGTTTTTCTTACATATATGTGAAAAACATAGGGTTTCTACAGCCAGGAAAAGAATAATTCTAATCCCTAAATGTCTGTCTTTTTCCCCCCTCCCCTCCAGTAGCATTCTGAGCTTTTTAAAAGACCAAAGCAGAAAAACCTTTTTAGAGAAAACCAGAAAACTATGACATGTGAAAAGGTTTATCAAAGAGAGGAGAGTCCCAAAAGAAGGGTGTTGTGGAATAGAGACAACAGATGCTTAGCATTAGTGAAGAATTGTTTTTCAGTGATCAATGCCCCTCTGTGGCCTGAGTACAGAAGCTTGTACAGGAAACCCCTGAATAGCATACGAATGCTGTGGTGTGTTTTTCTAAGCATCTGTTTGCCTTATAATAGGGCAGTAATAGTTATGCCAAGTCAAGTAGTGTTTCCTCAGGAAGTATTTCAATAGCTACAGTACCTGGAGCAATCTGACGAGATCAGAATGTCAGATGCAATTTAGAATAAATGAGGGCATTTCTGGCATGTTTCTGTGGAGGTAAAAACATCTATCCAACAGTTTTTAGTGTAGATAAAAATGACTCTCGAAGGCAAATCCAGAGAAAAATATTTCTAAAATAATATCTTTTTTAAGCTAATAATAATTTTAGGTGTGCTTGGGATTTTGTTTTGGTTCTTTGGATTAATAACTCTGTGATACAAGAGGGGAGATAAGTGGTGTATTCCCTAAACCTAGTAGATGAAGCACCAATACCACCTGTTCAGCAGGCAGTTTTTTCTTCTGATGTGGCCAAAATGCTGAGGATTTACAAGAACAAGGGCAAACCTTGTTTGCTCTTAAGTTGAGAAAGGTGCTAGCAAGGCCACTAACTTTCAGAATTATGAGAACACACAAATCTTACCACAGGTCAGACAATCCCACAGGTCACTGATGGCGTTGTTAGATCCAGAGTGCGAACTTCCCAGCAGAAAAGTGTTCTGGGCCCAAAGCTACCACATTCCATATTTTTTGCTATACAAACTTTAAATAAGCTACAGTTCTGTTAAGCAATATATCTCAGTGTTTAAAGACCCTAGCAGGAACACTGTAGCTACCCTAAAAGCGTTGCAAGAAATCATAAATATCTGAAAGAAAGAAAATGCTTCTGAAACTGAACTGTTGCAAAACAAAATATGGAACTTGGCACCCAAGGCAGGTATGTCTGATACAAGTGCCAAGGAGAGAGACCAACGTTGAAGAAAGAGTAAAATTGAAATTTGCTTAAAACCTGGCAGATATGCTTTGTATATCCATCAACATTGCTCAGGAGTGTGTGTGGAAAGACAGGAAAGCCTCTGGAGATGAAAGAAGGCATATTTTAGAGTCTGAAGTGCAGGGAAGAAAACAGTGCAGCAGGATGCTTAGATTGTCAGTAAAAGGATGCAGAGACCAGAGACGGGCATTTGATTGCATGAGGAAAACGTCTCATGGAGAAGTTGGAGAAAACATGTGGAGAAGGAGGCCCGAGCATGAGTGATAGAAAGGCTGCTGTAGGCTGCAAGCTGTTTGGAGACACAGCGGGTGGAGGCTGAGACATCGTGCCTTCGGCATTGACACACAGCCAGGGCACGTCCCAGAGGAAGACCAGTGGAGGAAGAAACGTGTTGGTGGTCCTATGTATGTCACTTTTCCCTTTGAGACAGTACTACATGCATCTCTCCCAGTATGATGAAGGGGACATTGCTTGGAGATGTTTCTGTCTAGAAAACTTGCAAAAATCATCAGTACTACTGATTATTTCATTTTTTTTTCAGTAGGCCAGGAAGTTCACTCTAGTTTCCCGATCAGACTCTGGTTTGTTTGAATGACTTGAGAAAATGGTATTCTGCTTCATTTCTTTCCCTAATGACTTACTTTTAAACATTTGCTGTGTTCTTCCTTTGTTTCTGCATAATTTTCTCATAAAAATTCCTCTCCTAAGGTCTGGATAGAAATTAGATCTTCATGTTTATGCAGGAAGGTAAAGAAGATATTTAAAAGTAATCTGATGAATCAAATTAAGTCCACCATTCAGCTGCCTAGACAGACTGGAAGGTGATTTTAAAGGTGAGAGAATGAGAATAGAACAATTGTATAAATCCATTTTATTTGTTAAGATACTATAAAAATGTAAATATCTGCTTTAAATGTGAGGCAATAACAACAGATTTAGCATACTTTGATGGTAATTATGTCAGAATTTACATCAGTTTGGAGTATACCATTAAGATTATACTAGACCCTGAAAGTACCATAATATTTAATGTACTACATGAAGTCACCCTCAAATGTATATTTCTAATTCTACGCATGCCTAATTCCTTTCGTCTTTTAGGTGTGTTACATAAGATGGAAATGTAGAAAAGGATCTTAGAATGGAAACCTGTAGTGCTGTTCACAGAGGCACACATCTTGATTCCAAGAATCCTAATTAAACAACAATTTTAGGAAAAAATGCATATTCACATTGTTCTAATATACTATTTTTTTCTGCATATGACCAGAGATGTATTGAAGTTACAAGCTGGGTGCTTGAAATATCACCCTGTGTTAGAACAGATTGTTTCAGTCAGCATATTTTCATCATTCTACACTCTCTAGTGAGCCTTTCTTATGTCTTCTGCATGCAGAAGATACTTGTTCTAGACTTTACTCCTTTGCTTTCATACATTGCTCACAGAGTACTACTTTAAAAACAAGGGAAGGGAAAAAAATAACTCTGTTCAAATAAAAAGCTTATTTGGAACACTGTTTCACCACTACATCGCTTTTGATCTTTTGCCACACTTCAGTCCTTTTACTCATTAGTTGCACGAGTAAACTAGTCAATCAGCTGTCCCTAAGTGTCCTTCTACGTTCCTGTTTGGCCTTCATAGAAAGACTCCTATTGCTATTTATAATTTTTTATGTTAGAATAGAGATCAGTACCTCAGTACTGCTATGCTCACTGCTGTTCAAACCTTTCAATAAAAGAATTATTCTACCTTTATCCTTGTCTAAATATAAGAGATGAAAGAGAAGCAAGCTAAGGGTAGCGGTATTGTCAGGACAGTTTCTTTCTAACACTTTCTAGGTGAGTTTTCCTGAGTTTTGCTCCTCTGTTTTGTAAGAATGTTCCTCTTCCCTGCATGCATGAAATGTATGAGATATTAAACTCTTATATTATATCTGGAGTACCCACTGTCTGCAACAATGTTGAGGAAGCTACCTGAGAGGAAGTGGGTACCTAATTTTCCTATGTATTTTCATAGGGTTTTTTTTTCTTTTATGTGAGATAACCATGATATTTGCTTGCATTTTTAGCTTCCTTAAAAGTCAAATTTAATGGCTATGGGGAGAGTTGCACTTTAGACCCTCTTACTGTTAAGCTCAAGTGCACCTCTCAGGTAACCAGCTGCACTTTCTTCAGCCCTCTCAAGGGTAAACCCTTACGTTTGGCCCTTTGGAGACTTAATCTTCATCCTACAGCCTCACATTTGTAACTGTGCGGACTTCACAAGCTCAGCGTTATTTGTCGCCTGGAGGAATGTAGAGGAGGAGAAAACCGTGAATCCTAATACATTTTCTTCTGCTCTATTACTGGTCCTAGAAGGGTATTACACTCCCAAAAGTAAGGCGAGATTTGAAAGCCCAGCTAAAGAGAACAGCCATCTCAAACTCAGAAATTCTTCCAAAATAAATGAGAAGTTTTTAATGATTGTCTAATGTTTTGTGTGTATATTTGGCTCCTTGCATGTCCATGGGACGCTACATCAGTCCAAACATTTCCTGACATTGCTAAGCAGTGAATATTCTTCATGTGTCAGACATGGTGGAGAAACCTTCCCTGAAATCTGTTAACATTAATCTGTTTTGCAAAAGTAAATCAGGCCTTTGTGGTCTGAAATTTTAGTAAATAAATTACTTGTCAAATCTAAGCGATCATAAGGATCCTACTGCTGTTCTTTCAGTGATAACTGAGAAATCTTCATATTTTATAATCTTTTTATAGCAGGCCTTCTTATTTATTCAGGCTTTAAACTTCTCCATTTTACATTCTAAAGAATTAAGAGAGAGTCCCACATCAGTGCCACAGCCATTTCATCTAAATTGCAACCAATGGGAGTTTTTTCCCTCTCTATTTTAGGAACTATAAACTGGTAAAAAGGAACAACATTTGTAAATGTACCCGTCACAGGAAGGCATTAGGTGTGGTGTAGAAACATTCTTTTAAAAAAGGGAGGAAAATATGTATTTTTTTCCGTGACCTTTAGCCAGCATCTTGACTAATAACTCATAGAGTTACAAGAAAATAAAATCAGATGTGAGAGTTGTTCTGGCTCATCTATGAAATGCAGATTTCTGTGGAAGCAAATTTTCATAAAATCAGACTGCTGAATTTGTCCCATTCCAGATAAAACTTGAAGTAGCAGAGTGAGAATGGTCGGCAGCTGAAACCATGTGATGCTTACCCAGCTAGAGTAGACTAATGCTAAGCATTGGCAGTGGAAGTTTCTAGTATTCCTCCCAAAATATTGCCTTGATGTTTTTCATAATTTAATTACAAACTTTTAATTTATATTTTACAGGAGTAACATGTGATAATTTTATATGTGACATATATTTTCATTAAGGAGGTCACTGATGGGCTGTAGCCTTGCCTTTTTGTGAGAAGTGATAATACTGAGGAAAGAACTTGAAGTTTTATCTGTGTTTGTAACCTGTTTAGTTTTATACATAAATAATTGCTCTCTGTGGAAGGCTGTATGGTTTTGGTTTAACTTTTGTAGGGAGTGGAAGGATTAAGTCACTTATGTATGAGCTGACTCCGTATCTAGGACTTTCTTATCTGTATGAATTCAGACTCCAAAAGAGTCTTCAACAAATGCCAATGAAACAGCAGTTTTGTAGTGAACACTGTACCTCTAGGTCATCACAGAACAAAAGCGTCTTACTGGTTATTTTTAAGACAATCAGACATTTGGCTGTACTCTAGGTCTTGGAAATAGGCGTGCAGCATGCCTAAGAAGAGTTTCTGTCCTCTTGGGTACCATCAGATAGATGCCTAAAGCAGCCAGATGAAGGGAGGAATCCTGAGATGGCACTTCTGTTGTTCTCCTTACGATGAGATGTGAATGGGCAACATGACTAAATATGCAAGGTGTTAGTTTTTCTCTCCTACTTTGTCCCAAGTGAGAAGCACATATATTGCGTTGATAGGCTTTTAAGAGCTGGAGTGACTGTACTTGTATTTGTTTTTGTCTTTTGTTTTGAGAGGTGAGTTTGTAGGTATGATGAGCAAAGTCATAGAAACCAGTCTTGCACGTGGAACAGCCCATTTTACTGCTCTTTCATTGAATGTGGTGGTTGAAGCTTCTATTAGGAAAACTTTAATCTCATTATAGAGGGGTGTGTTGTGCCAAAAGTGCATTATTGCCCACAGTCTTCATCTCAGAATTATAAGAATTCTCTATGATGCCTTTAGCTCCAAGCATCCAGCACCTTAAAGATGAGATATATTTTAATGTTTTGTTGTGACTGAAGTTTACCAATGAATGATGATTTCTTGAACAAACATTCTGTGGAATTCTGGGATATCGTAGCCGATTTGATCCTGAAGTTTCTTCACAAACTGAGACTGTGGAGTGTATTGCCCATGACCGCTGCTAATGGAGATCATAGTATAGCAATATGGAATCCAAGATTTCTAAATACTGACCTATCACAGGCACCTACTTTTTACCACTGAAGACTCCATCATATCTACTGTTTCTTCAAAATGTTTTTATTTGCCCATCTGTGGCATTGTACTGCTGGGGGTTGGAGTCTACTTTGGTTTTTGTTGTATTTCTTGTACTTGATAGAATTCTGGATTTGCTGTGGACTGCTAGATCACGTCAACCATTTTTTCCTGGTTTTCTGAAGAAACCGGCTCATGCAGTCACCATGCTTCCAGACTCTCCCTGATAGCTTTTTACTTATGGCCTAATTTCTCAGAGGACAGGGTGTCATGGATAGTCTGATCAATCATTTTACGGGAATAAGATAAATGTGCCCAGAGGACAACAAGCCAACACAGTACCTCCACTGCATATAAACATGAGCTCAACGTATGCCCATTTTTCTAAGCTTGCAAGCATTAAATGCATAGCTGCAACGTGTTTCCCTGCTATCCCGTAGTTAATGAACGAGGAGGAAGCTAAGGGTACTAGAGTTGGTGTTTGTGAGTATTTTGGAAGATGGAGCAAGTGCAAGTCTAATAGGAGGAGCCTGGCTTATGGCTTGAAGGCTGTAGCGCATGAATTCACAGGAAACCAGGCCTTGTTCACAGAGCCGTTTGCTGTTTCAGGAAGAGCTTTGCATGCTGTTCATTAGCTAAAGATGAAAAGGAAAAGAGGATTGAAAGGAAAAATAGGTTTTTTTCCTTTTTTGCAAGCTTCTAGGTAGTGTCTGCTTCTAAAAATTGGGTCTGATGAAGCAGTGTAACTGACCAGCAAAGAATGGTTGAACCACTTGCCCAGTGTCTCTGCCTCTATGTTGACATGGTCTTGAGTCCCTCACTGTGCTTTGCAAATTTGCCAACAGGACCAGTACTTTTTCAGGATAATGGAGTTTGTTTTATGTCAAAGAATATGAAGAGGAAGACAGAACCCGGTCTGTGTCTTTAAATAACTATACAGAATTGATCTCAATGGCTTATGCAGCAGCCAATATCTTTGTGGAATTTTAATTAAACCCTTTTTTTTAATCCTTTATTCCTTTGCAATGTTTAAATGCAGCTTTTAAAAAAATAGAAAATAACTAGGTTGCTCAGTAAGAAGCAAACAGCCTTTAAAAGGAAGATCTTTAGCAGCACTTAAATTTGTGTTTGTTGTTTCATCAGTGCTATACCTATGTACAACGGTGGCATTTCAGAGTGCCTCGTATTAGTTAAGTTCTGACTAAAATCCGCAAACTCTAATTGTGTTAACAAAGCTAACTATTGAATCTAGACATAAGGTCCATAGCTCATCTACTAGAAGGGAACCTATAAAGACTAAATTTGTCAAAACCAATACCCTTTCACTTGTGGAGTTGAACCTAGCTGTTCAGGATAACAGGTTACTTCCTTCTAGCGTAAAATGTATCTTAACGGGCTTTAAAGGAAATTAAGAACAGTGTGTAGAACTGCAGCCAGTGGATAGTAAGAAAGTCTAGGCCAACACCATGTCGTGTTAGCAGGTCAGACAGTTGAGGGTCACTAAAATTCAAGCTCCAGCAAGAAGTAACAAGGACCTGTTCCAGTCCCACAGTCTGAACGAGAAGTGTGCAAGTGAGGAGCCTCCATGGATGTGCTGTATCTCAGTTCTAACTGGGCAGATTCCAACTTTAACCTTACTGTTGTCTGTCCACAGGTGACCCCAACGGTGTAGCTACACCTTTTGTGGTTGTACTTGAACTATTTTCAAATCTAATAGTTTGGTAACAACAGCACTGCCAGAAGAGCAGCATGAAGCTCAGCGCTGTCTACTTTTTTGAGCATTTAGTCAAATTTCCAGGCCAACATTTAAACCACAATGAATATCCTGACGTACCACCTTCTCTGCTTTCTGTGTGTGACATGAGTAGTTCAATTTAATTTGGCATGCCTATACATGCTCAGCCTTTGGAGGATGGTTTGAAATACCTTTTAGAAAGAGTAGAGAAATTTTACCCGGAGGCTGTTGGTCCTGTTGCTGTGCATGCCTGACACTTCTGTAATGTATGTGTGCTGTGACTTCTTAATGAGCAGATCTGAGCTTTTTCAACATATATTCTAGTATTCATAAACGTGCTGAATTGTCAGTAGTGGAAAAATTTGCCATTACAGATTACACAAAAAGCAGACCACCAAAGAGAACTTGTGCCTGGGCAACTCATCCTGAAGAGTGTATAGTAAATACTGAGACTAGTCTGAGACTAAATAATATTCTGAGGAGTAGCCTGATCTGAAACACATCAAATTAAAGGTGAATTTTAATTTCGGTAGCCATTGCATAAGGATCTTTCGTAGCCAGGGAATGTGAGTTTCTCCTCCCACCCTACCTGACTTCTGTTTTGTTACGTCTCTATTTCATTTGGTGTTCTTTATCTTTTTCATACATGAAGGTTCTAACATTTTTTTTTAAGTCTGAAATTAAAAGTAGGGAGAAAATGAACTTCCATGAAGACAAATTCCCACAGATGGAGAATGCAGTGGCACTTTTCTGTTTGACTTTTTTTCACTACAACATTACTGAGGTGTTTTCAACAGGTGCTGCAGTGCAGTACCATTCCTGGTGTGAGAATTGTATGGGATTATTTTGACCTTTTCTCCAAATTAGTGGAGAAAATTCAGTGCTGGTGAAGAGCCAGTGTGTATCATTCATCCATCCATGCATCCAATGTTCTGTGTCCAGGCAGACCTCCGTACCGATATGCCAGTGGAAACATTCTGCAGTCTCAGGACTATTAATTGGCAGCTTGTGCCCTCTATGTCCCAGCTGCCTCTCGTGTTGAGGACTACGAAGATTCACACAGAATAGAAATTATAGCAATTGTTCTTTTGTTTTCATTGTGGTGGAATGTGGTTTAAGCCCTTTCCTCACTGAAAACCTAGCAGCAAATCTGTTTTCTTCCACCCTTCCTGAAATTGAGATTGATGACTTGGAGCCTGCCTTAAAGCAACACTTTGCCAGAGGTGGGATGCTGTATGTTCATCTCCCAACCAGCAGTATCTGTGGTGCAGGGTGGAGTGAAAAAGAATGACACGGTGACACGGGGGTGTCTGAGGGAAACAAGTAAACAGGAGTGAAGGAAACAGGAACTAGAGTGTTCAAAGCTTCCATATTTGTAATGTCTTTCAGATTACTAGAATCAAAGAAACACTGAGGTTGGAAAAGACCCTTGAGGTCATTGATTCCAACTGTAAACCTAACACCACCAAGTCCACTGTGAAACCACGTCCTTAACAGCCACATCTACAATACCTCCAGGGATAGTGACTCAACCACTTCCCTGGGCAGCCTGTTCCAGTGCTTGGTAACCCTTTCAGTGAATAAATTTTTCCTGATATCTGATCTAAACCTCCCCTGGCACAACTTGATGCCATTTCTTCTCCTCCTATCACACATGGGAAGAGACTGACACTGGCCCTGCTTGGGACAGCTGGCTTGTGCCACTGTCCCTCACAGCAGAGCTGCTCTCACCCATGGCTTCCTCAGTGCCTGACAACATGTCCAGCCAAGAGACAGACAGAATGCTGGAGCTTGTCTGGTGCTAGGAGCAGAAAAGGCAAGCAAGCCTCAAAAGGCTGTGGGAGCAGGGAGACAAGGGCCTCCAGAAGGCTCTCCTTGTGGGCTGAAAAGCAGCAGCTGCAGCCCTGGAGCAGGGCAGAGGGGTGTGGGGCCAGCCTGGGCTGTGCCCTTGTCTCTGCTCCCCCTCGGAGATGGGCTGCTGGGGGGGGATTGAAGGAGGGATGGAGAGCAGGAGGGGAAGCCCTGTTCTCCTCTGCACCTCCCTGCTGCTCAAGGCGGAAAGGGAAGGCAGAAGAAGTCTCGGGGATCTTCACCGCTGCTGATGTCCCTGGCACTCTCGGTGTGCCCGTGGTCCCAGCACAGGTGCCTGCAGGACCCGGAGCACCACATAGCTGGGCACAGGAGAGAGGAGCGCTGGAAGGGGCTGCCTTTGCACAGTGCCCAGACCCGATTCTGCGCTCCATGCCAAAGCTGGCAGAGCAAGCTGAAGGTCCTGCTGGAGCCTGCATGCCTTGCCTGGCCTTGCCTGGGTGCCCACAGGAGCCCTGGATGAACTGGACAGACACGGAGGCTGTGGCTGCTGAGAAGCGCTGAGGTCAGGGGCTGTCACAGCCATTTTCTGGTAATGTTACAGGAGTGTCAGGTGCTGCCCCTGATGGCCACCCAGCCAGGAAGGCTGATGCCCTTTCAAAGGGGGAAAGCCTGCTCCACAGAATGTTTCCCCTTGTTGAACTTCGTTAAATTCCTCTCAGCCCACTTCTTCAGTCTTTCCAGGTCACTTGGAATGGCACCACAACCGTATGGTGTTTCAGCCACTACTCCCTATTTTGTGTTATCTGTGAAATTGCTGAGCGTGCAGTCTCCCCATTGTCGACCGCCTTAATGAAGATTTTAAACAGTATTGGCCCCAGTACTGACTGTGGTTTACAACACTATTAACTAGCCTCCAGCTGGACCTTGTACTATGGATTACAGTCCTCTGGCCCTGCATTATGTTACTGAAATAATGCACTTTGTGTAAGGAGAGCTGTCTTTGTCATCATCTGGTGCAGCAGAAATTGTCATTTTGGATGGTATTATATGCAGAATTAGTATTTGGTGGTGACTTACTAAGGACTGCCTTCTTCTGTGACTTCAGTTACAACTTTCTTTTGCCATTAATAAATAAAAGATATATTTGGATGGATGGGGCTTTGAGCAACCTGGTCTAGTGGAAGTGTCACGTTAATTTGGCAGAAAATAAACCCCCTTGTGTTCTAACTCTCTTCACCGGAGTGGGAGGCTAGGTGTGGCTAGGTTTAAATTCTGAGTGATGTCCAATTTACCACTACCAGTCCAGTCATGTTTAATATGTATATTAAACTACCACGATTCCGGATACACTAATAGCAGTCTGCACCTTCAGTCCAGTCACGCTTATGAACTGGCACGGCTGCATTTGGTTGCGTTCAGTGAGAAACTATCACAACTGGCTACTTAAACAGTGCAGTTTATTTGTGCAACAGGTATATAGGTTTTTTGAATTGCCGGTGATAGTGACTGTCTGCAAGAAAGCACGTGCAAATATAAAACATGTGAAAAGGTTATAAATAACACAGCCTGGCTATAAACATTAGGGAGTAACTATTCCCGAGAAAAGCGCTTAGTTTGAGTCTCACCCAAGGTGTCCCAAGGGGGGGAGAAGCAAGGCTCAGCCCGTCGACTGATCCCGGTTGTCGGAGGCAGTCTGAGGTGGAGTTTCGCTTGACGTGCTCACGGTGTTATCTTCTTTTCCTCCGAAGATCTTCTTCTCCGAAAATCTACGGTGTTATCTTCTTCTCCGAAAATCCACCATTTCCCTGGCTATTTTTATATCCTTTCTACCTTTAAGGTGGAGTTTGAGTAACTGTAGTCATACATACCTTTTATCATGATTGGTGTAAAATTTTCTCACTTCACATTTAAAGGTATAGGTTGCGAAAAATTGAGAGCGCAGACTCGAAGAGGGGTGGTCGCACCTCGGAGGTGGATAGCCTTTGGGATGGAGGTGTGTTTTGGTGTTAAAATGATATTACAACGAGCAAAGTTTATGAGAGGATAGCACTTCGGCAAGGTTTCGAAAACCTGTTGGCTCAGGGGGCCAGATGAGCTGCTTATCAGTTCTAGAGAACCATTTCTTCCCGCTTTATCATCACGGAGCAGGGCCACGGAGTCTCCACTCCGTTCCGTCCTCTGTGGTACATTGCAGGGAGTTACTGTGTGAGTGGATTCCTCGCATGCCTGCTGCAGCTGTGTCCCATCCTCAGAGCTCCTTTTGCTTTCATGCTTTTCCTCAATGGATGAACACTGCTACGTTTTTCATATATAAACCTTAATTTTCAGATGTAAAACCTTAATTTTACTAATAATTCCACAGGAAGGTGTCCCTGCCTGTGGCAGGTGGGTTAGAACTAGATTATCTTTAAGGTCCCTTCCAACCCAAACAGCTTTATTATTCTATATTAGTAGATCATTTGGCTTAGGAACATGAATTCTCACAACTGAGTCATTTAAATGGGATAGTAGAGGGAAACTTTGTCGACAAAAATGCCGGAAAGATGAACTTGAGCATAGTATGTGATCTTAAACCAGTAACCTTTAGTTGCAAACCACAGGAGTAATGAATAGCATGCTGCACACATCTTTGTTTTGTAGGGCTGCACTAACTCTGCAGCTTTGGTGTCTCCCTTTTTTGGGAAGGTGGGACAAGACCAGAACAACATGTGGTTTGTCCTGACTGTGTCCTGTCTCGATTTCTATGCTGTGTGAGCCTTCTTCATTGGACTTGTGTGTTCCTCGCCTCCCTCCACCCCCACACCCCACATATTCACAGAGCAGCACAGGTATTTCTGTACTGTTTCTTGGCCCAAGCTTTTATATCACTATATAATGGGGAAAACTTTCTGATTTGATTTAGAAAGATAACTTCTAACAAGGTGTAACCAAAAATGTGATCTGCATCCCAAAATCTTTTAAAAAATATCTTACCAACATGTCAGCTGGGAATTGCCATGTTACTGGTTTATCCTCTGTTTTTCAACTGATACTTATGTCTCTGTTTATTTTTCAGATATAGAATACTGATTTTTCTAATTGGAAAAGAAAAAACATGGCTTCCAACACAGCGAACCCTGCTAACCATTTGCCATACTTCTTTGGCAATATTACACGTGAAGAAGCGGAGGAGTATCTGATGCAAGGAGGAGCGAGTGATGGACTGTACTTGCTCCGCCAAAGCCGGAATTACCTGGGGGGCTTTGCCTTGTCGTTGGCCCATGGAAGGAAGGTTCATCATTACACAATTGAGAGGGAGCTGAGTGGCTCATATGCTATTGCAGGAGGCAAGTCACATGCCAGTCCTGCTGAACTCATTAACTATCACTCTGAGGAAGCGGATGGCCTTATCTGTCTACTGAGAAAACCTTGCAGCCGACCACCAGGTGTAGAACCTAAAACAGGACCTTTTGAAGATTTAAAAGAGAACCTCATCAGAGAGTATGTCAAGCAAACTTGGAATTTACAGGTAAATCCAGGCTGATTTTGTGATAAAGTGGCCTTTGAGTTAGGAGAAAAACAGATTGCGGTGTCTGTCTCCAGCTGTTGCTGCTGCTATGTAGTATTTTTTCATAATGGATTCATAGCTGTCTGGGTTTTGAACAGTGGGAGATTCCCCTCCCACCCCAAACATGCAGTAACTTGACCATACTTGTAGTTTTCCTGAAATTTTGCAAAACTTAAGACTTTAATGATGTCTTGGGCTAGCATAGCATTATCTACCACTGCATGAACCTGTGTCATCGGATTTCCACATGCACCAAAAATGAATACGTCATGAATAAAATACAGAAATGGTTTGTTTGATCACTTTTGAGTCTGAGTTTTTATGGATTGATGTGCAAGACAGGCATGGTGACATGGTGACTTGTTTTACATCCTCCCCTCTTAGCTGTCCATGTTTTTGTGATGCTAATTTAGGTTATGTCCATAACAGAACCTGTTTTCTTAACTGCAGAGCACTCCGTATACGTCTTCAGCACTGCATGTGTCAAGCAGGAATGTTCCATGCTGAGGAAGACAGGCTGGACTGTTTTCCTTGTCATGACTGTGAAGACCGGTCTTAACATGGAAACACTAGTGTAGGAGGCTGCAACAGGAATACTATTTCACCTTAGGATGCCATGAGTTACCATTACGAACTCATGGAGTTGCACTAGGTTTTTCGTCTCTTTTGGTACTAACAAGTAACCTTATGTGTTCTTCTCTGTAAAATATGTGGAGCAACGCGCAAACTGGAAAAACCTGAAACTTGTACTACATTTACTACAAGTGGTGAGGCTTACAGTATTTTTTTTTACGAGTCTGAGCCCAATCTAGAAGGAAGCTGATGAATTCAAGTTGAAAACTGATGAAACTGGGAGATTTTGCCCTCAGATTCTGAGCCAAATTTAGAAGTGATAGGTTGTAGATGGATCTAGAATTGTCTAGCTTATACGTAAAATTTTAACACACTTCACCGTAAAATTTGGACTGCCTTGTCTGCTTTTGGGAAGTCTGCATTGATGTCTTCAATGTAGACATGCTGTAACAGTGCAGGGCATGTTCAGTTTATTCTCATAAACTACAATAGGATATGTTATATGGAGGTATATTATGACATCTCAGAGTGACACTGAGTGTATTTAGCTATATCTCATTAGCATAAGAATATGATGTAGTTTTCAGATGAAATACTGATATATTAAGGACTTAACTTACTGCTTGTTTTCCCTTCTGTTTCTCAGAGGTAAAGTATGAATCCCAGCTTTGTCATGTTCAGAGTACCATATGTTAGTTTCTGTTTTAATGTCTTTATAGCTAGATCTTTTCTTCACACACAACAAATACGTGCAAATTTTGGATGTCCCAAAAGCAATCCAATACTGGGAGTCTACCTGTCTATGTTTTTATTACAGAAGACAGTTTGACTGTCCCGCTGTGTTTTTACCACTCTCTAGGGGCATGCTCTTGAACAAGCTATCATTAGTCAAAAGCCTCAGCTGGAGAAGCTGATTGCCACTACAGCCCATGAGAAGATGCCATGGTTCCATGGGAGGATCTCTCGGGAAGAGTCAGAGCACCGTATCCTCATTGGGTCAAGAAACAATGGAAAATTTCTGTGAGTGCTGTTTACTATGGTATTGCTGTTTGACACCAGTGTTACTACACAGTTCCTTTGAATGAATCTCAAATGAGAGTACACCCTAGGAGGTGGCTCATTCCCAGGGAGAGAGCCCAGTCCAGCATGACAGACGCGACATAATCACTCCTGTACTAAGCAAATATCTCCAAGGTTGGGTTTCCACTTAGCTGAAGATGGGAAAATATAGCACAAGCATGGGTCATCGTTTTTTAATCAAGTACTAGGTTTGATTCTAAAGGGAGCATCACAGAAACTCAATACCAAGAACGAGCAGGGGGAGAAAACGGGATGGAAAAAGCTCGTGGGTCAAGATAAAGGCAGGGAGATTAGGTACTGCTAACCCTCACGGGCAAAACAAGACTCCACTTGGGGAAAAGTTATTTAGTTTATGGTCAATTAAAATTGGGTTGAACAGTAACAAACAAAGGAAAAATCATAAAAACCCACCTTCTGCTTGCACATCCACACCCCCGATTTTCACAGGCTCAAGTCCACTCCTTTGCCCTGCTCCTCTCCCCCCAGGCAGCACAGGGAGGGTGGGTGGGGGACAGGGACTGCGGTCAGCCCGTAGCAGCTTTCCTTTGCCGCTCCATCTTTCTCACACTGTCTCCTGATGCAGCGTGGGCTTTCCACGGGAAATATCCTTCAGGAAACACCCGCCTCCTCAGGGGGCTGCAGTGTGGACACCTGCTCCGCCGTGGCCTCTTGCACGGGCTGCAGGGACTCTGGCACCTAGCACGCTTCCTCCCTGCTGCCTCCTCTGCCCCTGCTGTTTGGGCTGCTGCTTCTGGCTTGTGTTTGGGTTTTTCTCTCTGCCACCACCCACCAGGTGTTTTTCTGCCCTGAGGGGCTTGGTGATGGCCTGCAGGGGTGTCCATTGGGATTGGCTGGAAGCAGTCGTGGCTGGCCCGGCGCAGCACCTGGCCTCCTCCTCACAGAGCCCCTGCAGCCCCGCTGCCAAGGTCCAGCCGCCTGTGACCGATACGCTGTCTGACCAGAGCGGTAAAAATACAGCCAGACGGCCTGTGTTAACAGCTGTTGGGATCCATAACTGTCAGTTTGCCGGGGGTCGGTGGTGGTGCTTTGTTTTGCAGTTAAGGAGCAGAAGGAACTGCTTTTGCTTGGTAACGCCATTTTGTGTCCGCTGCTTTCTGCGTTCACTTGGCTTTACGATCTTTGGTTTTCCGAGCGCAGTTGTGCTATTTAGGGTAGTGACTAGCAGCCGTCATCTCATGAGGATCAGAGCCAGTCAAAATCTTCTGACCGAAAAGATTTTCTTTTGGCAAATCCTCATTTGAAAAAAATCGATGTTTCCACTGAGCCATTTTTGTTTCTCCCCCCCCCCCCTTCCAAATGGAAGTATTTATTTAATGATAGAAAATAAAGCTTAGAGGTCATGGCCAAGGAAGTATCACTTATGGCTATATGATTCCTGAGAGAAAGTTCATCGCCTACCTAGTCTCCTTCAGCACTCAACTATCTGACGTTTTGAAAGCTAGTCTGAGGTAAAAACTGAGGAGTGGTTGCGCGATGGTTATGCTTCTTCAGTATCAACTCTTTCACTTCAGTGACTTGCCGTTATTGTGCCACACTAATTGCTGATGTAGATGCAACCTTCCTATGTTTCCATGTTTCAATCTTAATTGTCAGGAACTGGTAACTCCTCTAAATCTTTGTTTCTAGCAGAGTTAATTCTCATCAGGTCTCACCTACAAATACTTTGAGCGTTCTGACATATTGTTTCTTGAAATCTGTTTCCTTCCCTCATTCCCTGAATTTTTTGTTTCACAGTCATTCTCACCCACGCCATGCGTCTTCACTTTCAGCCTAGTACTCCCTGTTTCTTGGGAGGACATCTAGAAGCTTCTTTACTGGATTACATGGCTTTTGTTGCCATTTGTAACAAAAAAAAAAAGCTATAACTTTGTTACAAATTTTGTTGCCATTTGTAACAAAAAAGTTCCAAGTATTTGTGGAGCCAAAGATTCCCATTACACAGATTCGTCTTTTGTGAATGCTGCTTGCTATAGCACAGGAGAGGTTTGATTGATTTGGTGAATGTAGTCGCTGTTGTAGGTTACCAGCACAACATTACCATACCACCTCTCCTTTTCACTGTGCTGTGACTTTGCTGGTTTCTTTTACTACTTTTTAGACATAGGGACAGGTGGATATGTAAACTGAAACAAAGCCACAAGACTTTCTTTTAATGGCCTGCTTTTTCTAGAAAATTATTACCTACTTTGTCTAGAAAATTATTACCTTCTGTAATGAATATCTTGCCAAATCAACGTCATATCAACTGAGTCATGACATTGATCGTGTATTAAAACTTGTAGCTTTTCCACTTTACCTCTTGCACACGTTGCTTTCTGTGTGGTCAAAGTGCTTGTCTTTGGGGAAAAAAAAGGAAGCTAATTTTTCTTCAAAGAAATGTATCCCTTAGCTAACATTTCTTAGGAACACGGGTGGGCTTAGGAGTGAGGGACTGTAATTTTTTAGCAGACTTGGCGTTTTCAGTCTCTGTTCTTAGACCCTAGTCTTTTTAAAATCTTTTATAAGCATTCCTACAGCTTTAGATAGGAATACTTCCCCAGCATTTCACTGTTTCCTTAGAGTTGGCCTAGGAGGCATTTCTGGCACTGTTTGCAGTGACATGCTCCATGACCTGTGGAGGGAGCTGTCAGATCTTCCCCTGTGGGACTGGTTATGTCAGTAGGTGCATATCTTGTAGAGTTCTGCTGGAACTCAGGCGGCTGCTTTCATATCAGTTAGATAAACCCATAGAGAGGAAAATGCTAGCGTTAAGGCTCTGTTTAAACCATGAGAAGTGCCACTGGAGCTTAAACAATATGAAAATATAGCTGATAGTAATTTGAGTTTGGGTCCCCCTTATTAAGGACAACACTGTTTACTTCTGCATCAGTAGGGTACTTTCTGATGCACGAATTGTTCTTGCATGGACTGCCCATCTGGCAGGTTCAGAGCTCAGTCTCTGCTTATCTACCATTTACTCTTACGCTCCCTGGGAAGAAGCAGGGTGAGATTCTCATCTGCCCCATAATTCAGCAGCCAGAGCATGAAGAGAAGTAATGTGTTGTTCATTTGTGTCAGAAATCAGTTATTTTTCCTTCCAGAGCTGTTTTCGCTCTCAGATTTGTAGACCTAGAGCCTCATAACAAATAACAAAAGAACTGTCTAATTCAGAGATGTTTGATGTTTGCTGCAGTGGTTTGCCTAACATGGGCTTGCTCAGCAGTTGTTGAGAAATAAACCACTCATTCGTTAGCTAACTGAAACAGTAGCAGCAAAATTCTTGAGTACTAGAGAGGTGCGTTGTTTTACATTTCAGGCACGGGTATCGCATACTTTTTCATTACCAAGCAGCAGTGCTTGTCAGAATCTTCTGTACATCTGTGGACTGAAGACTGTGAATTTGTGCTTGTGAATGTAGCTGCTCAGGGACTGTTTTTCTCACATTGGTTGAGACACTCAAACCTGGTAGCTGACTGAAAGGTAAAACTTAGAAACGTTCAAAGTCTAAGAGAATTTCACTTGTTGAGGTAGGAAGTGGAGCCTGAGAACGTAGAGGGAAGCTGGCATTTTCAAGGATATGAGGTACTGCAAGGCTATTCAACAACTGCACAAGCAACAGAAATCATCTTATTATGGAAAAAAATGAAATAAAAAATAAAAAGTCTAGAATATTTAATATTTAATATTTTAAATAAAAAGTCTAGACTATTTCTGTATATTCTTTCAGAAGGGTCTCTAAAACTTAATTACACTGCAAATCTGCTAGCAGTCTGACCTAGCTACCTTGAAACAAAATCCAGTGCAGTGGTCTTTGTGAGAATACATCTAATGCCTAGATTTCTTTAGTTCTGCTTTGTAGCACTACGAGATTATCAAATCTAGATTTTTCTTATATAATAAATATGGAAATAGTTGAGAAGCTTACTGATGGCAGTTCAAAATGTAATGAATAGCATCATAAATCTAACACTGGGACTCATCCAAGCTGCTGGAAAAGTTCTGAGCTAACTACAAGTGTTTTACTAGGGAATTTTCAAAGGTCTTTTCAAAATTTTTGTCGTGACTGAAAAGTCAATGAAATAAGTATGCCTGCGGGTGCTATAGAGTTTGTTTTCAAAGCCAAATGTATAAACAATGTCATGATGTGATGTGAAATACGACGCAGTGCCCACCTCTTTTGGGAAGAACACTCATGAAAGATTGCAGCTCTAGCCACAAAATTTGAAGAAAAAACTATAGCAGTTGAATAGAAGGAAAGTATGATATCTCTAAAATGACCTGAAAAGCAACTGAAAATGGAGAACTTTAAGTCTCAGGCCCCTCTTACCTTTATTAACACTAGTTTGTATGCTGTGTAGGATGCTAGTTCTTACCAATCTTATGTATTTTCATTAGAATTTGCCTGGTAGGGGGGCATAACTTAGAATATGATGATGAATACTGTCTAGATGATTTTAGATAGTACAATTAATGTTATTATTACTGTTATTAATACTGTAATAATATATGTATTAATAATATATAATATTATTGATAATATTGTTAGTATTATCTATATGAGTGCATGCATGTGTGGGAAATGTGTGAAAAAAAAATTTAAAATATGCTAAGAGTTACAGACCAGCAGTATAAGAAATGTTGTTTTCTCTGCAGTTTCACACGGGAAACAGCTCTGCTAAATATGTGGTAGCTCGTGGGACATCTTGGTTTGTAATCGGTAGTGACCACTTCAGTTACATAAAAATGTGATCTTGCATATGTATTAAGAACCAGAATTTCTGAAGCTGAAGGGAGATAAACAATATTCAGAAATGCTGTTAAACTTAAAAATTCAACTTTAAGGAAATTGTGAATGAAGGCATTGCATAATTAGCACTTTGTTCTCTATCAACCTTTTATATGGGTTCATAGCCATATGTAGTTCACATAAAATGTGAACAGTTGTGTAAAAGGAAAGGAAAAAATAATTTTAGTATCATAAGAATGTCTTCAATATGCAATAAGAGGACAGCACTACTCGTCATGGTTTCTCATGACATCTAGAGACTAAACTGTCCCTTATATGTCACAATAGTTAACATTGGTAACACCATTTCAAAATAACAAGTTTTGAAGTGCAGTTGTGCAAGAGTTTGCTTGTCTTTGGCTTGACCAAAAATTTGTGTTGCCAATACATGTAGCAGTCTATATTTACATTAATCTTGTTGTCTTCCTCTAGGAATTTTCTGCTACTGGAGTGCATACTGAGCTAGTTGAGTTATCTGACCTTGTAGAGTATTCCTAAGTAAATCTATCAGCATTGTGTTTGTATCCATAAATGGAATTAGACATTGTTGACATCGGACAAGATGAAAGTACTAAGCATGACCTTAATTCAGGGATATCAATTAATGATGAAACTGCTCTTCAAAATGCCAAGCAGTTGCTAGGCTTAGATGATCACAAGGATTTTCCAAGATAATTGATAAAATACAGGCAGTGAACCATGTTTCTAGTGGTGCTGTATTCCCCTCCACAGCAGCCCGGATGCTGCCCACAGCTCTTTGGAAGAGCTGTGTACTGATCTTCTGTTAGGACCTAGTTAGGTGCCGCTTGCAGACCCCTGCAGCAGGGCTGTGCCTACTCAAGGCTAGCTAGATGCTTCAGCGGTGCAGTGGGTCAGAGGTGTGAAGAAAAGATGTGATCCCTGACTGAGATAGCTGTACTGAGAAGATCCCCTGTTGCAGGTGCAGATACACAGCAAAGCTATTTTTTAGGGTTTTGGTAAAGCACAGTCTATTTTGCCAGCAAAATAGACTACAGTGATGCAGTCCTTCTCACAAAGATCTTTCATCACTGTGCAGCACACTGCAATAGCCTTCTTAGGTGATGAAGTTTTGGGTTCCTTTGTAGGTAGCAATAGTGTGTGGCTGAGCTAGCTCCTAAATTCTGTAGTGTGCTGACATTCCTGAAACAACTTTGAATGTGTTACTAAACAGGGGAACAGAAATGATGTAAATGAAGACTGCAATCTACTTTTTCCTTGTATGACCCTTTTACAGATGGCACCAAGTTCATTCATTATTGCCTTCAAACTTGGAACATGTGCAGTGTGCTGCAGTTATCTGAAGTGATAATGAAGAGCCATGTTGAGAGAGATGGTCATAACGGCAGACAAGCAGGGAGTGGCTGGATTTTGATCAGCAGTGGGGAATGTCAGTATCTCTGTCATCAAGGAAGCTGTTATCGCTGAGAAGGCAAAGCAAGGCCGAGAACAAACTTTAGCATGCGCTTGGCTTCAGGAGTGAGAATAATTTCACACCATTCCTAAAGCAAGCATTTTGCTAGTTTATTTGCTTCATTATTCTCCCCTGTAGAATGCTGTGACTTCTTTTTTGCTACACAGTCAATGAGGCATGTTGTAATAGCAATTTATTTTACCCTCAGGGTTATTTTCCTTTAGAAAGAAAGGGATCGTCTGGCTTTTCACTTGGAAACAGAAAAAACTGGGACGTTGTTCTCTTTGCTTCCAAACAAAAATGGAGGCTTTACCAAAGGAGAGAATGGGTAGCTATTTACACAGTGTGTAATGATACTCCACATACTTACTGGTTGCTATTTGGGTTACATTTACAAAATGATAAAAAATACTCAAACATAGGTTACGTGAAAATTAAAATCAGTAGCTAAGTTGCGTTTCATTATGTAACAATTTGAGTTTCTCAGTTCCTTCTAAAACTGCTGTTTTAAAATGTGTGTCATAGAAAAACTAGATATGTTCGTACTTCTCTAATATGTCTATGAAATCAAATTTGCTCTCAATGTTCATATTTCTGATTAATCTCAGTGGGTGAAAGGACAATATTGTTTATTTACAGGTGTTTATTATCTTTATGTTTTTATTCTGTAGATCTGTAATTATCTGCAATGGCATGAAATGGAAGACTAGGTGATATTTCACTGCTGGCTTCCTTCCTTGACAAAATTCTTTTTAAAAAAATGCAGCTTTTAAAAATCAAGTTTTTTGTTACCAGTCTGTATTGAAGAACAGTAAATATTGTGTGTAATATCAGAGCACATTAAAGCAGATAGTGTATTTGGAATTTCAGATTGTTTTCTCAACATTCTGAAAATTGTTACTTTTCGTAGAGAACAAGTTCCGTGTGTGAAAAGAGCCCCCAGTTCTGATGTGATGACCCTGAGTAGTACAGGCAGCACCATTAAGAAGATGTGAAAACCTTGATTTCCATTTGAAGAGGTTTCAGTTTATGACCTTTCAGTTGGAGCAGCCTTTTTCTTTGATTCCATTTTTTACGGTAGTTGTAAGGTACTGGATACTGTGTACCCAGCTGAATTTCTGGAGGCTTAGCTTAACCTAGACAGCCATTATCACAGTCCACAAAACCAAAATGAAATTGTGAAACATGGCCTGTGACAATCCAGTAACAGCTTTCGGTTTCGACTGTCATGGTAACTTCTGTGAGAGACCTTCTTGGACCAGTAAGGGATCTGGCTGCCAAATCTATGGACTTCATTTGGCTGTCACTTCAATGCTGTTGATACTTCTGCTCTTCAGACGTGTGTTGGAATATAGCAGCACCTCCTGTTGTGGTGTTTTGTAGGGATCCAAATTGTACGGGAGTTGACTGGCTACAGTTTAAAAAAATACCTGGATCATAACCCGAAGAGAACAAGGCTACCTCTGGACCCTGGTCAACCATAAGCGTTAGAAAGGAGATTTTTTGCATGTGCAAGTGATAGAACTGTCTGACAGAAGCTGCCATGACTGCGAACTGCAGATGTCTTCAGAGTTAGGTAGCTGTTGGGTTGAAGGAAGAAAGAGCTCAGAAATGCAACCACAACCTTGTAAACCTGAACTCTGCCAAAATCCTGCACTCGATACTGACAGGACTGTTTGGATCTGCACCATGGTCCTTAGAAATCAGGACTCCCTTCTCCTGTCGATGCCTGTGCTCGCAAGAAATACTTACAGTGCCTCTTCTGATAGTAACAACTCTTGCAAATAAGAATCAGTTTCAGTAAAGCTAATAGCATTGGAGCCACCATTTCCCCACATGAAACGTGAAGGACATTTGTTACTGGGAAACAATCTATTGCATTTTTGTAATCTTACTTGTACTGCATTCTGAACAGAAGTCTGAATGCAATGAAATGCCATACATTTGCATTTTAGAAACAATGCCCTCTATTCTGAAAATATTTTTCCAAGCCTTATTTGCTAAGAACAAGTCAGCGGAAGACAAAATAAAAGTCATTCTTCATTTTAGCAGAACCTGTTGCTCTCCACTGGTCAGTCAGCACAGGAAATCAGCATGCTGAGAAAATACCTGCATGTCATGAAAAACCACAATGTGTTTCAAGTTGTTTTAGAGACACTAGGCAAGTTGCTTTGGTTTCAGAAAAAAAACCTGACCCTACTTCCCTTTTCCTTTAGCCAGTGTCCTGTTCACATCTTGGGCAACAAGAATCACCCTGCTTGAAAAAATAGTTGCATGAGTAGTTCAGACAAAATGCAGTTTTAGTTCAGCCTCGAGTGAGTCAGCTGAGGAGCAGAATTTAACGCTTGCCTCTGCAATCTTCTGAGATGTGATAGCAAGTACTAGCATTGCGCCAGAGATGTTTCCAAAGACCTTAGTGAGCATATCCTGCTATATTTCTTTTCAGGGTTTTTCGAGAATTCTAGGGAGAGTGAGCAGATTCTGTGCATGTTGGAACAAGCAATGTTTCAATGTTGCTGATCATTATTCTAGAAAATTTTAATCTGGCTCTATTGCTGTCTCACTGTCAACAGCAAGCAAACATGGGCAACTCAAACTAAAAGAAAAAGCCTACTTTCTAAAGTCAGAAGTGCTACACCAGCTATGATGGAGCTAGTAGCAAATTCCTATCTGCCCTGGGTCCAGTCACCAGAAGACGCTGGTCTCAGTGTGAGCTAGCCTTGAGTACACATGAAACAACTCTGCAGCACTTTACAGGCATCTCAGATGTTGCTTACAGATCTCCTGGAAGAAGAGGGAGATCATCCTGGCTACCTATGAATTTTAGAGAATGTTTCTATATTACATTCTGTGATTTTTCCCTGGTGAAGTTTAGACCAGATATATACCCCAATACCATGTGAAATTTCATGTGAATTTTATGTGAAATTTGCAACAAGACATTAATGTCTTTACAGAAATTATAAGAATTGATGATTACAGAAACGTGCGATTTAATTTAACTTTCCAACCAGACAACAAGCTGTTTCAGTGCACAAAGATTTTCACTTTATTTGTATCTCATAGAATCACAGAATCATAGAGTGGTTTGGCTTAGAAGGGACCTTAAAGATCATCTAGTATATGGTAAAAATCCAGTAAATCTGATAAATTTCACATTATATTCCTCTAGTGTTTTATCTTTTGCCCTTACTATTATCTCTTTATTTCAGAATAAAAGATGTAACAGAGAAATCTTGCTTTAATGAAGGCACTTACCTGTTGTTTTTAATTTTAGGTCAGCTGTAGACAAGGTTGAAGTGTAGCTGCTGGTATATGCTGGCTCCTGGCCTCAGACTTCCATAGGCTTTGTAGGCCTGCAGTGCACAAGCCTGAAAATGCTTCCTTGCTCACAGAGCACTTTGTGCACTGCACAGTGTTCTGTAGCTGCCTAGCAAAGAGGTCCACATGGTGGATTTTCTGTTGTCGTCTGTTGCCTTTGGGGGGGTGGTGGGGAAGAAACTTTAGGGAATTCTATCTGAAAATCAACGACTGTTGTTCTTATTTTGGTTTGTTTTTAATTCAAAAGCTTGAAGGAAAGGGTGATTTTAAAAATAACTTCAACCCAGGTGCTCATTCCTAGTAAAGCGTAACCCTGAAAATCTCTCTTACTCCTACAGTATCCGAGAAAGGGACAGCAATGGTTCCTATGCTCTGTGTCTGCTGAATGATGGAAAAGTACTGCATTACCGTATTGACAGAGATAAGACAGGAAAGCTCTCCATACCGGACGGAAAGAGATTTGACACCCTCTGGCAGGTCTGTTAAATTTGAATCACTTGGGTGACTGTCATCATGTTTCCATGTAACTGACTAAGGCAGCTTGTTTTGCTTTACTGTGCGACAATAGTCCTTAGCTAAACAGCAACATGTTTTGGCAGGTTTCGAACTTTATCTAGTTTCTATACATAAAGAAAATATATGTTCCTGTAGAAAGCTATGTAACTGTAGAGAGTTTAATAATTTTTATATATGATGTTGTAGCTTGGCTGAGTTCAAAATTGCTGTAATTATTATTCAGTTAGCTGAAAGTTCTCTAGAATGGAAGACCATTTGCATTTGCAAGTGACCATATTCAATAATAGCTATGCTAGGTGTAGCCTTTTGCTAGTGTCCTTTATGACAGCTATAAGCAGAAATCTAGGAAGCTAAAAGTAGACAGTTTACAATGCTGTACACGTACTGCATTCTTTAGCTTTGAAATTCTGTACCTTCAAGGCTGAAAAAGCACAGTTTGCTGAGGGTTACCACCAAGATACGTCTAAACCCTGGTAAAGATGAAGCAATTAAGGAATGCATAGCTGACTATGCCATAGTCAACAGTAAAACTGAATACTGGAGAAATGATTGCATAAAATGAAAATGCTAAGGAAATTGAAACCCCTGCAGATATCTCTTCTGTCCTCTTGCTTAAAATTCTATTAAAACAAGTAAGGTGAGCCACAAATTTAAAATATGAGTCTGTACTTGCATATATTAATTCTTAGCCTTTCCTGCAAGTGTCCTGCATATTTCTTTCCTGGAGTCACTGGAAATTTGAAGGCAGTTATGCTGTCTTACAAGTTTTTTGAATATGTCTGCAACTCTCTCACTCACAGACTGTCTCATTTCTATTCAAATGCACCAAAGCCAAAATAGCAGTAACAAACATGTAAGAAAATGTCATGGAGAGGACAATGCAGGAACACAAATGGCCACAACTACTGGTGCTATATGTTTATTAACTGCTTACATCCCATAGCAGCTTTGAGGTCCAAGGAAAGCATTGTGTATTAGGACAATTCCTGCACAGTATACCCATCTTCAGGGAAAAAAAATAAATTGGAAAAGAGAGGGCAGGAACTCAGAGGTATAGAAAGAAGTGATTTGCTCAAAGTTACAAAACAGGTTAGTAGCAGAGCCACACGTGGAATGCTGACTCTTACAGATCCAGTTCCTGGATCAGGTTCCAGATGTATCCACAAGGTTACTTTAGAAACATGCATCCCTGCTAAAGAAAAGATGAGGTAAGAACATGTGCGGTAAAGATCTGCTTTATGCCCAGTTTGTTTACTGTAATACATACCAATTATTGTACATATGCACAAAATTTTAAAGAGACAACATATTTAATTATACCTCCCTTACCTTTTCATATCTTTTTCTCTCCTTCTCTCTTCCTCCCCCTCTTCATTCTGGTAGTTAGTTGAGCATTATTCATACAAACCAGATGGATTATTAAGGGTTCTTACCATTCCCTGTCCACAACTTGGCTCAGAAAATGGTGAGTTATTCCTGTTATTTTGATATGTATAAAGAGACATGCTAATGATGATAAAGATGTGTTCATTTTTTCCACTTGCCACGTGGGTGGGTGCAGATTGCAGTAGATTAAAGTTGGATTAAAAAAATTCAAATGTTAAATTTCCAGCTTTTCAGATGAGTTAAGATCTGCCAGACCATGCGGGTTGGAGGCAGATCCTCTAGATTAAGGGAGGCTACCAACTCCAAGTATTGCTGGTTCTGAATTAATGTCAGATCCAAAATGTGCTTTGCTGCTCAAAATGGCAGTGTGTGTTACTAGGCCTGCACACACGAACAAGGTGGTTGATCCAGCACTCCTGCAAGGCTCCTTTTTCCAAGCAGAGGCCAGCACGTCAGCAGCACTGCTATAGGCATTCAGTTTGGGCGCAGTGAGAGGTGTACCCAACAGGTGAGTTGCTGGTAGACGAGGAGCTACTTCCCATGTTAGGGAGAGGAGGGCAGAACAAGGGATTGTCTGCACCTGATGCTGAAAATGGGTATCAGAGAGGCATTCTCTGATAACCTGGGGGAAGGGAGAGGAAGGGGTGGAGAGGGGTGTCCTGAGGTCTAGTACACTCGTTGGCCTGTTTAATTTAATGTCTTGTTAAATACTAATGAGGACCTGTCCTCCCTATTGCCCTGCCTGCCAAGGGGAAAAAGATGCTGCTGCCTGATCCTCTACTAATTCGTGCTGTTCCAGAAGTGGTGTTCTCTTTCTAAGGCGTTCTTCTGTTGTTCTGACTCAATACCCGTGCCATAGTGAGAGGATATGCCTGTACTTTGTCCATGCCTTTGAATCATTTAGGCATTGCACATAGTTTGGTCTTAGTGGCAGCAAGTACCAGAGTCTGCTGCACGTTAGAGACAAAAGCAAAGAGGGTGGGCCAGGAGAAACACTGTAATGTCATTTAAAAGCTAGAAAAATCATCCCCTGTGTAAAATTTTGTGTTCTTACAGTACATTTCTCACCTTGCTTAGTATCCTTCTAAATTTGATTCTTTTGCAGATAATGTTGTTTTTAACACTCGTCCTTCTCTTCCTGGAACCCCTTCTAAGGTAAGAGAAGGTGTTGGTATAGCAGTAGCATTCATTTGAGAAGGCTTACAGTCATATACTGCTCTGGGAATCCTAATGCTTGGGTATTGTTGCAGCAGTGAATTTGTTTCTCTAGGGATATAAGCAGTAAGTTGAAAAGAATAAGCTTAACATATTCTAGCATGGTTATTGCTTTCATCAGTGTTTTGCATGAGCTACTCATCATTTAATTTTGTGAACTTCTTTTATACATATAATGTATAAGAATATCAGTATTTTTCGTATGTAAAATGCCTCATTGATGGTCGTGCTCTAAGGTAACTGTCAACACTAGAAGGAGAGATACTACTTTGTTTACATTGTCCATTTTGAGAATCTGCTGACTGAAGCAGAAATGGAGGTTCAAATTATTTTCGTATTTGCTGTGTGCGGTTAACATCAGACTTTGCATAAGGGTTTGATTTATTGTGCAGTGAAATTAGGGGAAGTTCCTTCATCAACTCCATGAAGACGGAACAAGCCCATCTGTGATTATAATTGCCTAAGTTCTTAGAGTCCATTGATTAGAGGAGCCACCTGAGGTGTGATACATAACACCATCTCATTCAGCTGTAGTTGATCTCATCTGGAAGAGGGAGTTTAATTTAGTTCTTTTACCACTCCCTGGAGAGCCTAATCATCTAGGTCATTATCTTGATGCAGTCCCACACTATAGAAAAAAATACTTTTGTTCAAATATTTATTTCAGTTCAGCTGAATCCCTGTGGGTCCATGAACAACCATTCTCATACTACCCCTTTCTGAAAATTAGGTGCCTTTTTAAATCATTGGAAAATATGCAACCAAAATCAGTGCCATTGTTTTTTGAATGTTTGGGTCTATGCCATTTGGAAGGATGACCATGAAGTTTAAGCACATGAGACCATGTGTATATCATCTGTTATACATGTAGTTATAATGATGGAGCAAGCACATTCAATTCAGAAATACTACGTAGGTTTTAGGTTATCCATAGGAAAATTTGCATTTTAAGTGTAAATGAAAGTAAATTCAAGAAATCTTACTGTAGGTATCTAACTTATCAAAGTAGTAGTAACAAAAACCCCCATGTATCTGACTGAGTAGTCTGCTGTTTAGGACTGTACAATGAAATGAAATGGGCCAACCTCTGCTCTTTTCATCAGTGCATTGCAGTAATTGTGCCCCAGTTGTTCATGATGCTTTAGAAGTGAAAGACTTGGTCATGCTAACGGAGTATGATTAATCTTGCCTAACATTAATGAACTCGAATGAAGAGCCAGTCATTCAGCAAATCACAAAGGCTCACTTTTGAGGAATTTTGAAGCGAGAGAGAGACACATACCCATCTGCATGTCTCTTCAGCCTAGAAGTGGTGGAATGACTTTCCACCAGTATGTGCCTATGTGTTTCCACTCAGAAGGGGCCTAGGTGATTAGTGAAGACTATATGCCTTGCTTTTAGGTGGCCATAGTTAGGTGAGATTAATTCCACCCTTGAACATGTACTTCTCTGGCAAGTAGCTGACTGAAATATACTTGGACACTTGCACGTTTTACATACAACCATTAACGTTTTCAGGAGAGATGAGTAGTAGTTACATTTTAAGACTCATCAGGATGGAAATGAGTGGGATGTGTTGAGTGCATACTTTGCAAATACTCTCCTAAAATGTTGTTTAAAGTTACTCTATGTTTGACATTCTGAACTTCTTAAAACTGAAATTGTCTTCTCTTTAGGAGTTTTAGAAAACAAGCCTGCTAAGTTACTTCCCTGTAGTACAAACGTAAAAATAGAAAGTGGAAAATTCTAAATTAATATTACTATTTATGGACCTAAAAGTCTTCAGTTGATCTGGCCAGGTTCTCATACATTAATATCTTTGTGCAAAAGCAGTACCTCACTAAAGACCACTGATGTAGCTTTTTATGTATGCAGAGCCTGAAATACGATGAATTCAGATTGCAGAAGTAACAATGCATCCTGAAAAGAACAAATATAATCACAAGTCTTATGTAGAAGATGTGCTATCTATCTTTGTGTTATTTACACCATCATAATTAAGATTTAAGTTTAAGAGTTTCTGACATTTCTTAAATACCTCATCTTTTTTATTTTACAAAATGGATTGCCAAAATAGGTGAAATGGGATTGTGAATGTTTGAATTGGGACTCAAAATAATTGTGGTGACTTGGAGAAACCTCCTGGAAAAAACAGAGTGAAATTCAGTAGAAACTAGTGCAAGATAGTGCACTTCTAATAGTCAGCTGTAAAACTTAGGATGGGGAGCAGTGAGTTTTTCAAAGGATGTGATGCCTGTAATGTATCAGAACAGGAACAAGGACCAGCAAGCATCATGCTAGTAGAAGAAAGGGAGACATCAGGACCTCGTAAGGTCTCAGCTGGAATAATTTCAACGGTTTTTGGCACTGCATCGAAGAAAGTTGTCTGATAGGAGATAATCCAGAGAAAGGCAATAGGAGTGATGATGACCTGTGAGAAAAGATTGGTTAGAATGAAGAAGCCAAAGAGTGAGAGTAGAGGAACAGGACATGATTAACAGCTGAAGAAAAGAGGGGAGTGGCCTGTTCTGAGGGACAATCTAATACTGGTCTTCCCATCCAAACCAATTTTTCAGTAATTTTTTATTTTTATATTTATTAGTGCCTGAAATACACTGGTGAGATTCCAAAGCCTTAGGAAAGAACATGCCCATATATGTAGTTGCTTTGAAGCTAAGAGAGTGTATGGCCACTGTAGAAAGACCGGCTGGATGATATGCTAGGCAGGCTGTCCAACTAATTTAGCCACGAATTGTTGGTGTGTGAGGAGTTATATTTACAACATCAGGGAAGAGACTTGTGTAGTACTTGCTAATGCTCCAGGAACAAACTTAGAGTAATGTAACTGTTACTTGTCCCCTTTTCTGTATTCTGGACATCTCCTTTATAGTGATACTAATATGCTTCTTCTGCAAAAGGAAGGACTTTCTGCTGAAAGTCTGTATTGCAGCGAATTTCTCCATGCAGAATACAGAGGCTTGCTCCTTCTTACTTCTCTCAGCACATGTATGGGTGAGGACTTTTCTTGCCTTTCACCACAAGTTCCATAACTAGATTTAAGGTGATTTCGATCTGCTGTGACTTTGTAAATTACTTTTTTCTCCCTGCACATCCTCCCAATATGTATTTAAACCTGCAGAAGAGCTTTTGATATGAGTCTAAAATCACTCGTTGACGTTACAGTGAAGCTGCCAACTCCTGGCCACTTCTCAAATTCTCCGCGTAAACTTTTTCAGTAATTTATTTGTTTAGCCACAGTTCATCAGGTAGTAATAAAAGACCTAAACCTGATGAGTACAGCCTAACTTTAAACTAGTATGTTGCTGTCCCTGATTAAAGTATTCCTCTTACCATGCATTTGTATGTCTAATACAAACATTGGAGTTAAGCAGTATTACCATCAAGGCGGTGTGGGTGGATGCTTGATCAAGTGCTGGGAGATACTCTTGGAAAAGTGTAATGATCCATGCTCATTGTGTGCAAAAAAAGCCCTTAACCTCTTAGAGAATTTATCTGTTGCAAAACCATAGCTAAGAAGTGCTGCAGGATTCATTTATTGACAATACGGAAAGAATTTTGTGAGGTAAAAAACAATAGTGGATTCAGTAAGCTTTTTCAATATGCAGTAACTGAATTTTTATGTATCACAACAATGAAGACTGTCAAGCATCGAAAAATTTTCTGTTCTTCCAGCAGGAATAGGGACTGCATGGCTATCCTTGGTGTTTTGAAACAAAAGATAACTTTTTCACGTGAAATCAAACATTTTTTTTAGAAGAAAGCTAGGAAAAATGCCAGTCCTATCCATTGGAAAAGCTATCTTTTCACAAAAAAAAAATAAAGTCCAAATGGGCTATTTAAAAGTTTAGAGTATCTAACTGTAAGTCAGTTCAAAGGCTATTTAAAGTGGCCAAGAATGTGGCTCAGGTTGTTATTTCAACCTCAGCATCAGTCTAAGTGCTTGATCAGTAACTACTGCATCACAGTTCTAATTAGGCAGGTATGATCTCTCAGTGACCCCTAGAAATGCTAGTCACATTTAATTAATTAATGTATTACTGTAAAACATATTTGCATTTCTTTCAAAAGTATCTTTATACAGAATGTAAGTGCACATGTGAAATTTAAAGCCTGTTCATTTTTGTTTGAAAGTAATATGTTTGTGCGCTGTTTGCTTCAATAACCACATTGTTTGTCATAAGACCAAGGTGTGCTTCAAATCTCGCTTGATGCGTTAGTCGTACTACAAGACACTAAAGTTATCAGCTGATTTACATCACTAAATATGTTGGGGGATGTTCAACAACAGAGGCAGGAGAAGCATGCTGTGTAAAATTTCTGGGGAAAGAGCAATATGCTTGAATTTAAAAACTGCCTTAACCTGTATCTGCAAATTCAAGATGGTCTGAAAGTAATGTAGGTGAAATAAAATTTACTGCGAAGATTTTCTGTACTACATTTGTCTTGATGCATCATGTGTGTACTTGCAGGTACACACAAGAGAAAGGTTGGGAGTGTTTTGTTCTTGTATACTACATCTGTTTTGTAAAATACGTTTAGCTGTTTTCCTGACACGTTTACTGTTCCTCTTTGATATTGTGGTTTCTAGACTTGGGCAGGAGGTGGAATTATCTCAAGACTCAAATCGTACACCTTTCCAAAGGCTGGCAGCAAAAAGGTGCCTCATACAGTCTTTTTAGGTTTTTGACTGAGTTAAAAGGACTTACATGTGACTAATTTCACTCTTTTTTTTTTTTTTTTTCCCCTCCCCTCTTTTGCCTTTCTGTTACTAAATGTGTCTTGGCTACTAACAATCAGATTGTGAAGATTTTTATAAGCTTTCTGCTTCTTTCCTAATCAGCTGCATAATTGCCATTAATTTTATAACTAAAGCAATGGTTTTAAAGAAGTTTAAAAATTGAGGGACTATTTTTAAGTAGTTTCTCACATCCCAAAATATTAGTGCAGATCTTAACAAGTCTGGAAATAAAATGTAAGTGATAAAATGTTTTTCAAAAAACAGCCACTCATACCAGAACAAAATTATATTTCTACTGTGAACTATCATGCCTAATCAGAAAATTGGCTTGCTTACACAGTGCTATTACTGAGGACATTTAGGGAACAATTTGTTAATAACAACCACAAAGTATATTCTTACAGAACCTATGTGCACAAATCTTGTTATGCATTGACGGTAATTACATTTGGGCAAGTGTAAGATGTCACAAGACCAAGCAGAATGGGAATGTTGGTAAGGTGTCCGAGAGTCAAGGGGAACCCAGTCCTCTACTAATGAAAATGCTGATGCATGGCCAGGAAATTATGCTGTCCAGTAAGTGATGTAGTGGTGAAGCAAGTAGTTATGAGCTTTGTTTGCATGCTGATAATAACATATGTGTCCCTGTTCCATCCATGAGTCTCTTTTTGTTTATTTATTCATTTATTTCCATTAATTTATTTATTTTGTTGCTCCTCAACAAAAATGAGCAGGCATAGAAAGCCCTAGAGGTATACTGCTGTTCAGAGTGAAAGACTGTGTTCGACATATACTGTATTTGATAATCTTAGTAAATAACAATTATTCTTTTTTTATAACTGAAGTTCACTTTTATACTGAAGTACCAAGAGCTGTTGTCATCTGTAAACCCTGACAGGACCCACATCTCATTTTTAATGTGCTGTCATCTTGTACAAATAGATATACAGGTCAGGACATGTTCTAAAGCCATCTGAAAAAACCTGCCATACTATCACACATGAGACTAGAGAAGTATTTTGGGTTTTGTTCAGAAAAGTGAGTGTGGGATCTGAATTCTCTAGGCATGGCTTTGGTCGCTCTGGTGTCTGTTCACCTGGTAATATCTGTGCTTCTCTCTGGTTGCTTTCTGCAGTCAAATAGCTATTCCTGCCTTCTGGGGAATGTACACAGAGTACAAACTAAAGCATGTTCGCAGAGAAAGACCAAACATTTAAGAAAATAATTTCAGAAATATGATTTTATCACCGTTTACGTGCACTTAACCCTGGATACTCAAACTCACAGATTTCATCATACTGCCAAATTTTAGACTCTAAACAGAAGGTCTGCTCTGAACATTTCGAAGATTTAGCATCCACTGTTAAGCCCAACATGCAGAGTTTACTTTAGACCTGGTTAAGTAGGCAGTTACTTCTCTTATGTCAAAAACTTTCAGACAACAGAACGGAAAATTGACACCGTTATATTTACTCAATCTTGGAAATTATGGGGTTTTTTAAATTTTGCAAACTGGTTATTTGTATATAATTCTAACACTCAGATCAAAATTTTTCGAGCTGCTTTACTCACTAGTGTAAAATTGCTATTTTAGGTGATAATTTAAATGAACTCGTGCCACCTAGTGGCGACTAAGATGTCTTAGCCAAAGCTCCTTGAGGATCCGGTCTTTGTCATGCAGTATTTTGTTGCTCAGTTTGACTTACCGAAATAAGACAACTTTATAGTCCTACATATACGTTTGCATCTTTTCAAATTAGAATTATTAACCTGAAGTCGCAACTCCTGTACAGATTGCCTTCATAAGTATATTCTTTACTATAAAATGATAATCTTTACTGTAAAAATCAGACTTAGAGTAGTTAGAGCTGTTTCATTGATATTTTAAAGCAAACAGTAAGTGGGTCCTGTTCTCATTGCATCAACTAAATCCTATCAAAGCTGCTTAGGGGTTATCCTACTAAGGCCTTATCCATTTGTAGAAAGTGGTATTCCTTTTACTAGAACAGTATCTTCGAGTCAGTGCAAACTCTCTGCCTCCGGCTTTGCTCTCTTTGTGGATGTGGCTATATTACTATAAAAGTGCCACACTGGTATAGCCAGTCACTAATAAGGGGGAAAATGGCACATTTAGATTAGCTTAACTGTGGGTACCTGATAAATTTAACAAATGAAAGTTAAAACCCAGTGGAACAAAAAAAAAAATCTTGATGTGAAAATAGGACAGGCTCACAACAGATTTCTAGTAGAAGAGCATAAAATGACAGCCTGCCCCATAGTTTACGAGTGTGCATACCACAAGGTGTCACACTCTATGTGCCATTACTAACAGGTGTCTGTAGTGGACTCTTTTCTTGTATTCCTTCTTACTGGATGAGCAAATCCATGGTAATTTTGCCCATTCACTGCTGCTTGTGATAATACAAGGAGCAATCTCCTACCCTATACCTTGGTTATATTAATACAAAGTTCCCTTTGTCAGAAAAAGATCTGCAGAATTAAACTTGCTGCTTTTAAAGTGTAGGGCAGAAAGGAGTCTGGATTTAAATGACAGTTAAATAAAAAAGAAATTTTATTGTACTGTTACCCAGGCCACTGTACATGCAATGATACATACCTCCTGCACCATTTCTAGTCAGCCTTGCTTGACTTCAGGAAAAAAATTCCAACCTTTCTGCTAGAAAATCCTATTCAAAGGCATGTAGGGTGCTACATGCCACGAATACATAACTGGCAGAACTAAAGAAAAGTGTTTGAGTTTTTCTGAGTGCTGCACAATATTTCCAAGTTACTAATATGAGCTGAAAATGTGCCTGTGAAACACCAAATTGCGGTTCAACCAGAAATATGAATGAAAAAGGCATTGTTAAGCTGTTTAACCGAACTGCAGCAGCGAGGAATATTTTTCCATGCATACATATATATTGGTTAACTAAGCTAACACTGAGATGTGTAAGACATTATCGCTTATCTTAAACATGAGCATCTCTCCAAGAAAGAGGACCCGCTTTGTTAGATTTGGTGTCACAGTGCCATTTCCAATTCACAGCTGCAGAGTTTTATTCACAAGCACAGGAGTAATGCACTTTTCTTTTTCTTTTTTTTTAATGCAGTTCCTGAACAAGAGCATCCAATCCTTTCTGATGCTTTTATTTTGTCCTTGAATTGCAAAGAGCAGAAATGTCTCTATACATCCCGTTTGAGAGGTCAGCTATGTCATGGGCAGAGCTATATTTTTACCAGCTGTTCTGCACTGGTGAATGGATTCTTGATATGTGTAAATTTGATATACATGAATTCTGTTTGGCCAGACCAAAGTATGCCAGTTCATACCCTGAGACCTAGGATCAGGGATATTTAACTACCTCTCTAGTCTGCAACTATTACTAATTACATGAGACCTTATGCCCTTCGAGTTTTTTTTAGATCTGTGGGGCTATCCACTACTGGCTGAGTACTTCTTAAGTGTTACTGCCCTGTTGTTCAGCAGCAATCAGGTGAAGCTTACTAAACAGACCTCTACAAGGTGTTACATTGGAATTGGTAATTTCCATCATTATAATTCAGCTTACAGAGTTATATTGCCATCAAAAAAGCACCGCTCCTTCAAACAATAAATTCAGATCTGTAATCTTGAGCTTATAATTTTCAAAGGCCTTTCCTAAAGTGGCTGTATCTCATTTCTCATAAGCTTGGGTTACGATGAGGAAAAGTGGTACACAGTCTTTTTACTCATCTAACAACAAGGCAGGTCTGCTGAAGTTGTACCCTTCTGTGAGCTGAATTTGTATTCATTGTTATGTAACAGCAACTGCACAAAATCTATCTGGCACTTGACTGTGAAAAGAAAGCAAGCAGAGCTGCCATGCTTCATTGGTTAGCTTGGGGCCACAGCTGTGTGACTTTACCTCATTGTGACAACAGAAAAGGTTTCAGTGGCTTTAAGGAGTGTGCTGTGGGACATTTCAAGGCTTGGGTTCAGATATTCCTATCACACTTTTTTTGGTGCACAGTTGAGGCACTCCCCACAGTGAACAGAGGACAATGGAAAGTCCTATCAAAGTTTTCAAAAAGCAAAGGTGTCCCAGAGCAATGCAGTCTCTTCTAGATGTCATTTTCTGAACACTTTGCATTTCTATCAGAAAGATTACTTTAAGGGTAAAGTATGCAAAATGTATCCTTTGAAACTGTTATTCTGTCATTCCTAAGTATTTCAGAACTTTCCTTCCAGTATCCTGGAAGCTGCCACTGAAGACTCAGCATCTCAGTTCCTTTCTTAGGTAGTCACCATATTTTTATGCTTTATTTCGCCACTCTACTTTTGGACCGTATGGCCAAGAAGTGTTAACTAGAGGCTTCCACAGAATCTATGCAATGTGGCAATTTGCACCTGCTTCCTTTTTACTTGTGTCTGTCTAGCAACAGATATTAATTTCAGTCCATATTGCTTTGTATCCACTAAGTTAATCGATTTCAATTATGTTTTGGAATGTAAAATGTTCTCCTTTTCAGGTATAAATATAGTTAGCGTAGGAAGCAAGAATACATCCAGGAAGCTATCCAGTGGAACTATAATGAATTCTTAGTAGTAATACTGAATGGGTCACAGTAACTAGCAGGAAGATAAGGAACCCGAAATATTCTTGGTGTGTTCTGAAGCAATACGGGATATACAAAATGCACAAACTAAAATTACTGTGATCTCAGTAAGTATAAATACATCTGATTTGGTTTTGCTTTGCAAAAGGTGATTAGTATTTTTGACTGAATGTAAGCATTTCCCTATACATCCTGACATAGTGGAGGGAAAGACTGTCCTAAGTGTTCAGACTGAAACTGCTAGCCCATCACTTGAGTTCCAATCTTACTGGGGTTTTTGGGGTTAGTGAATGGCCTGTGTGTGAAATGGAGTAATACAGGTCTTGGAAATACAGTTCTTAACTTGCAGACCTGGCAAGGTGTACCAGACTAGAAAAACAAAACTAGAGCTGAGGATCTTGTTTTATACCATTCATGTGCCTCCTTGTTCTTGAGATTGGCAGGTGATTTTGGTCCCTGATCTATCTCAGAACCATCTCAGGGCTTTTGTGGCTTGCCCTGACAGCAAACGGCCTTTCAACACTGTTCCACGGGACTGAACAATTCAAGTCGGAGGTGTTACCCTTACCATCCCTGATGCCATCATGCTCATCCCACTAGGCCAGAATCTTGCTGAGCGTTGGCCAGGAGGTTTGATGTGAAATCTATGTAGTGAAACATTTTCTGCTTCATCCAGCTGGGCAGATCACTTCATTATGGTTTAAAGGTCTGTACCACCTGGGTCAGGTGTTTTCCCTACAAAATGCAGTTTCCAATTGATAGAATGTCTGTAGCACGCAATAATTCACTCCTGGACATTTCCCAAGCTTCGTTTCTCTTTACTTGAAAACCACACCTGTTTCAGGCGGGAACGTATGCCACTGAAAGCTTCAGTTATTAACAAAAATTATATTCTCAAGTATTTGCAAAATAGCCCTATCCAGTGTTTTGCAAGTACGATACACCTTTGTTTCCTATTCAAGCTGAGCAAACTCATGTTGATATTTGAATTTCTAGTTTTAAAACACTCTCAGCGGAGAGTGAGGTCACTCTTGAGTGGAGTAAAATTTCTACACTGAGAAAGGAAAGGGATAAAACTGCAGAAATAAGTTCTGTAATTCCCTTTTCCAGACAGTTCACAGACAGAAGAGAGGAGGTTATAAGTTTCTCTCATCTATACTTCATTGTACCAGACTCATCATTCAGCCAAGGAGCTCCAGAAATACAGTGTCTTTCTGCTGTGGTTGTTTGTGTGCTCCATAGTATTCCTCTGACAAAAAGTAAAGGCAGAAGGATTGTATTTGAACCAGATGTTCGAGTACAGTAAAACTTAGGTCATTTTCTCCCTCCTCAGATCAGACAGACTGGGCTAGTATCTGGTCCATGATGTTTGTCCATGACATTACACAAGCCTATTAAATTAATTACTTTTTACCCCAATTTCTTCCAAGTGGAGTCACTCCATAACGTCCACAAGAAAAACAGGGAAGTGGTTTTCGTTTTCATTTGTGCTAGGAATTTCTCTATGGCCTAGATATGGAGGGAGATAGCTTGGAGAGGGAGAAAGGACAGATTAAAGAGAAATCCTTATGACTACTTGTGTTACAAGGCAGATTTGAAAAGAGCATGTAAATTTAGTATCTGCAGAATAAGATTTGTGCATGATCCATTCCAGTTAATCCTCTCAGATCAAATGCTCTGAAATATTTGCGATAACTTTTATGTGCTTTAGCAGTGTGTGTTTTATTTGGCCTGCATATTTACTCAAGCAGTAACCTCCAGAATGAAATAAACTTTGTTGGATCCTTTTCTCACTTTCTGGTTCTTACCTATATGTCTCTTGCAATGATTATGCCATAGCCCTTGGGGAAAAGAAATGCTTTTAACTCAGCTATTCATTGCTAATCATAAAAACTCTGTTTGTGTGCTACAGCTTCAGTCAACTATTGGCCACCCACCTGATGAATCACTTTTTAATCCTTACGTGCTGCAAAGGAATAGAGGCCTTACAGGAGCAGAAAAAGGTAGGCAGGGTCATTTATGTCATTAATACAATTTTCTTTTTTATACCAGAGATCTCTCCTCAACCCACATTTCTTTTTTTCTGGCATATATTTCACACCGTGTTGTGTATTGGTATAGCCACTATCATAGCTCAAGCCTGGTAGCTGAAACTGTCAGATGCCACCATCTGTAATAAAAGTCATTTAGCAGAAATCCCTTTTTCCATATTGAAGTGAAAGTTTGTTACTTCCTTGACTCTAAAAGCTGCATCCTTGCACTTCATAAAAAGAATTGTGCCCTGTTGCACCCCCGGTGTCAAGCTGGTGCTCAGGCTTTCTGTAAAATGCAATTAAAGATGGATGCCTAAGGATGAACTACATAGAAGGCAACATTCTGAGTGAAGAATTGTCTGAGGTAACTAATGGGATGTACTAAGGAGAAGGGCCAGGTGTTAATCATCCTTCTGTCAAGGAACCTCCTGGTTTCACATTACGCAGATACTCAATAGTCAGAGCATGTCACCAGGTGGAGGTCACTCTCTTTTGGGGTGTTCTAAAGTGTCTGTAGCTGGACTGCATGTAGTTTCTTTATAACGCACTCAGAAGTCAAACACACTGATGATCCTAAACATAGAAAGGGCCAATACAGTAGCTGTGGCAGCAAAAATGTCTCACGTAATGTCTAATTTTTTCACTGATTGAACTGCAGGTGATCAGAGAGAGGCTTTACCCATGGATACTGAGGTCTATGAAAGTCCATATGCGGATCCAGATGAAATGAAACCAAAAAATGTCACTCTTGACAGAAAATTGTTGACCTTGGAGGAAGGAGAACTTGGCTCTGGCAACTTTGGCACTGTAAAAAAAGGATTCTATAAAATGAAAAAGTAAGTGTTTCCTTCTGTTTTCATGGAGTCTAATACGTGAATGCTCTGGCCTTTATTTTTGTGGAGCAGCGGTAGTGTTTGCGTGCCATTTGCGGTGACAAACTGTACCTAAGTAATTTGGGCTAACATTCACTGGTCTCTCTCTTTGTACATATACTCATACACACATTTTCTATATGCTCATTTTATTTTCCTCTGTTTGCAGACACCAACTTGCCTGCAGCATAGTCACCTCCCAGCCATTATTTTTGTCTGTACAGTGGGGAAGTGCCCCTTATGACTATTTTCTCTCCTGTCAGGGATGGCAGAGTGGGAAGTCTGCTGCCTTCCTCCATAGTTTGTATGGGCAGTCATTGTACTCAGTATTTCCCATCTCCACAACCTCTCTTTGAGAAATAGTGTAGAGTATCAAAGACAGCTTACCTATAACAAAGAGATTTTCATGTAGAACAAATATGATAAATACCTGTTTCATGAAGGTGGAATGTTGATTTTCAAGAAGACAAAACATGTTGTGACCTCTTTTATCGTGTAATTGCAGTAGGAACAGACCCTGTTTATACTGGCAGAAGTAGGACCACCTGACTGTTCATGCATTTTTGTAGTAAAATGTTATTGGTATGTTGTTTAAAGTGCGTGGGCTGATTATGTATACATTTTCACCACTTGAAGGGGGAGGCATTTCTTTAACCAAGGTTTTCAGAGCCAGGAGGGATGTTTCTTTTTCCAGTACAGTGTGAGCGGATTTGAAGTGCTCTGGTCACAGCTGGTGTATTTGCTGGTCTTGTCTCACACTTGAGCTCTGTCAATCTCATTGGTCACTCTTTCACTCATTTGTATGAGCTGAAGGTTGCAGGAGTGGGCTTAGTTTCTCAGGATTTCAGAGCACTGCCTTGAGGCCTTGCAATGCTGCATGTTCTAGTCTCACTCCCAAAACACCTCAGTGCTTTATAGCTTTTCTTGCTGGAAAAACTTCATGGCGTTCTTTCCAGAATGGGAAGAAAATCTTGCCCAGTACATTTCTTTTCAGGCTTAAGTCGTTTTTATTATTTGTAATTTTCTCAGGTTCTTCTCTCTCTTTTGCTTAGCTGTCTTCTGAGCATTTGGTACAGAGATGTTCCTGTTACAGTCAATTGGTTTTTTTCCCCTCTGAATGTCAATGCTGTCTTTTGTCACAGTTTGTACTATGTGCACTGAAACATCAGATTAAGATTGTGTGAATTTGCACACAGACTTTTAAGTGACTAATCCGAGAACTGGATTCTTTTTTGTAGGGGTGCCAAGCCAGTAGCTGTAAAAATTCTTAAGAATGAAAGTAATGATCCAGCCGTAAAGGATGAATTACTGAGAGAAGCAAATGTAATGCAGCAGCTGGATAACCCGTATATTGTCCGAATGATAGGCATATGTGAAGCTGAAGCCTGGATGCTAGTAATGGAAATGGCTGAACTTGGACCATTGAACAAATTTTTGCAAAAAAATAGGTAGGTAAGCTTGGATTCCATTTCACAGGATTTATCCAAAGGGGAAACAAGATACAGGTCCTTTTTTTTCTTTCTTTAAGGGCAATTTTAAATTTTCATGTTATTTATGTAATGATTAATGATTGTAGTTACTCTTCACTGGGACACGATTATCTGTACATGTCTCTGAACTGACAAATATTTCTGGTAAAATAGTGCATTTTGAATAAATGATAGTATTTTCACATGTCCTTCAATTGCTCATTTATTGATATGATCACACATTATCTTGCTCCGGACATTCTTATGCTGCCCGTTCTAATTAAAGCTTAGCTAAACACAGGTGGATCAGGTTCCTAGTATGATGTGCGGAAGTTCATAGTAAAGATTTATTTTTGAACTTCATGAAAAGTCATGAAAATGAACTGCTGACCTCTTAAAAATTCAATTATGATTTTTAGACATGTCACGGAGAAGAATATAACAGAGCTGGTACATCAGGTTTCCATGGGGATGAAATACCTGGAGGAGAATAACTTTGTTCATAGAGATCTGGCTGCAAGGAATGTGCTATTAGTCACCCAACATTATGCCAAAATTAGTGACTTCGGACTTTCTAAAGCTCTTAGTGCTGATGAAAGTTATTATAAGGTAAGGTTTGCACAAGACAGGTAAGCAGTGTAGTAGCATAACCTAATAAGGGTATTTTCAGTTGAAGTGCACTTGTTTTTAAAAGTTGAAAATTAGCGAGAATGTATATCATCTTTTATTTTACAGCTGGATAGTAGGTCACTGACTTTCAAAATATGTGATCAACCTTAAGCAATGTGTAGGGAGGAAAAATCTAGTCTCTTCATTTATTTGCTTACTTCTTTTTGTTTACTTTTGGTAAACTTGTCATTAGAAGGTGGAAATTTATAGTGCAAGTGAGAACATCCTTATATAAAAGGGGAAAAATGTCCTTGTTGCAGATATGAAGTTTTGGACACTTAGGATTTTCACCATCTCCAAGGAAAATTTAGGCTAGCACACTGTAGCCTAAATTAACAGTGTTCTAGTTAATTTAGGCTACAGTTAATTAACAGAGCTGAATTTGGGGAGGTTTTTGAAAGAATACCATTGATAAGTAGTCGTTTAATCTAAGCAGAATTTGTTTAGCTTGGTTTTAAATTCCTTGGATCTCTTTATGGCTAAAGGGACTGAAATAACTGCCACATCTAATGAGGTAAAAACATCCATGGGAGACGAAGGCTCTAATCATGTCTGCATCTTTTTTTCTGATATATTGCTCTTGCAGTTCAAATTATTTCTTCCTTCTGCCTATTCCCTTTCATCAGCTGTTTAAAACTAATAAGCCAGACCATGAAATGCTGCAGAGGAGGAGCAAGCACTTATTCCTGTCTGATGACCTGCCTATGGGAATAGTAACTGCTGCCAGAAAAGGCAGTAACATCTTAAATCACTGCCACTAGCCTAGCTGGAGCTGCTTGTCAGAGGTTTGAGAATTGGTATCAAAGGCCACACTCACTTTACAACTCCACAAAATGCAGTGGGGTTCTTTCACTAGATCCAGCACTGTGCTGGGATACCTTGACACTTGCGTTGTCATAACACAGTGTTGTGGCATCATTTAATCAAACTGCAGTTTGCCACAAGGCAGTTGCTGTGAAATCAAGTAATAATGAGACTCAGTGTAACTGGGTATGTAGCTCTTACTCTCTGTGGAGAGCCTAGATGAAAAATCTAACTTTTGAAGATCAACTTTCAATTAAATGCCACGGAAAACATGACTCCAGGTCATTTAGCTAAGTGTTGCTTCACCATAGATTTCATTTCAATGTCTTATTTTGAAAGTGGAAGGTTAAGAACAATTTTACAATGCTTTTGAAGAAGCTGCTATCCATTCCCTGTAACGCCAACTGCATCAGAAGTGTTATGGTACTTAGTGCAAAGGTGTGCAGATCTAAGTTAACTTGGCTTATGTAAATTCTGATGTTGTTTACTACTGACCACTGTTTCTAGCCTGCTTTTTCTCCTTTCTGTTATGACTTGTTTTAGGCACAAAGTCACGGAAAATGGCCAGTCAAGTGGTATGCTCCAGAATGCATGAATTTCTACAAATTTTCTAGCAAAAGTGATGTCTGGAGTTTTGGGGTTTTAATGTGGGAAGCTTTCTCCTATGGGCAAAAACCGTATAAGGTGAGTAATTCTATCTGGCAATTTTTTTTCCATAAAAGTTCGGAGCAAATTTGAACCAATACCTTTTCATAACTAATAAGGGTTGTTGCAGACCAAAGGAGGCCTTACCACCCCATCTGTTGCAACAAATGAGTCAAAGGATAGCCTAAAAATAACTCTAGGCCTCTATTTGTTTTGTCCTAGCATGTGTGCTGTAATGGTTTACAACTCTGACTCTTCTGGTCACCCTGTTCCAGGGAATGAAAGGTGGTGAAGTTGCACAGATGATTGAAAGAGGAGAACGAATGGAACGTCCCGAAGTCTGTCCAACAGAAGTCTATGATCTAATGAAACTGTGCTGGACATACAAGTAAGTGTGATGTAATGCTCTCTCTTTTAACATAAACATATTTTAATACACTCAGTTAATAGCCGGAAAGGCAGGGGGAGTATTTCAAAATACATCGTTTCAGGTGATGTTTAGCTTACAAACAACCTCCAAACTAAGGAGTCAGTTGCACTTTCAAGTGAAAATTATTTGGGTTATTGAGTGTACTAAAAAAAGCTGATTTTGCACAGCTGATTTTGCTGGCACAGTTATATATAAAAATAGGTTATCATAAAAAGCAGGTAATTCCACAAGAAGGTCAGTCTGATGTATTTTGAAAAGAAAGTTTGAAATTAAGCAAATATTTCTTTTTCATTTTGGATTGGATTTTGTTTAATTTTCATTTCCAAGACTTCTTCTTTACTGAAATTTCAAAGTCATATTGCCAAATTATTCATTCCATTCCTCAATAATTAATTATTTTGAGCTATTTTTCTCTTCTCTGATTTCTGAATATACTCAGATTGGATCTCATGTTGAATTCCTATTAGTGCGAGGCAAAACATCTTTTCAGATAATATCTAATGTCTGAAACATTTTTTCTGATTGATAACAAATTAGGATTTAGAATCATGAAATATAAAGAAGAAAAAGAAAAGCCTACCTGATATTTTTTTCTAATTCATGTATTGCAAAAATTTGTTTAAAATGTTCTGCGATTTATGATTTTAAATGATTTTGTTGAAGTTATGTGTAGCTGTAGGAAGCTCTCCGTAAAGCACCCAAAGTCTACTGAAACATCACTTATTCTTCCAGTTCATCATCTGGAGAATACGTGTGTCCAGCAAAGGTCTCTAGATTCCATTTAAGGAGCTGTTGTGCTTTACTTTTACATACTGTGCTTCTTGGTTAATTTTATTACACCTGGTACTGTAGAAAGAATATGGAGCCATAAAATGATTTATGCTTTTTGGTTTGACTCAGAAGACTACTGTAACAGTTCTAGAGTGAAAGGGATCATTCTTGGTGTGATTAATAAGCACATCATAAAACATGTTACTGTTTGTTTGTTTGTACTCATATATCTTTAATATTGGAAAGCACAAGAAAAAAATGTAAAAAGAAGGCTCAAGTCACGCAGTGTAACTATCTCAGTGTGTAATGTTTTATTATAAGGGCTTGTTGTCAGTTTCGTTGTGTTCTCCCAAATCAACAAAAAGTTGCAGACATATAGGAAAGAAAGATAGTGCAGCCATACATAGTAGGCTCCTCTCAGTGGTGCTAAGCCACTCTGTATGACTGTAGTACCCATTATAAGGCAGATATTGTACTGTAAATACTCCTTTGTCTAGATTATTACTGAAGTAAATGAAGTAGAAAATTAAATGGAGCTGATTTAGCATTTCTTTCTTGTAGTACCTTCACCAACCACACAGTAACAGTCACGACAGTAAATCCACTGACTGGATGCTCTGTAGTGACATTTGCCTCTTGGTATTCATTTTATAACATCATTTTGGTAGCTGTGAGCAGCTTCAAATGAGCTGTCACTGAGGTAAAGTCCCAAGTGTTACAAGGCCCATGCAGCTTTACAGGTTTCTCCTTCTATGCAGTGATACTTGTCGTCTTTCCACAGTGTGGATGACCGACCAGGATTTGTTGCGGTCGAGCTGAGATTGCGCAATTACTATTACGACATTTCCCACTAACAGCGCAAAGAGCAACAGCTTCCTTGCCTCCAGCCAGTACCCTTGGAAAAGGAGTTCAGTTTCCAAAACCAAGTGACTTTGAATTTTATGCTGCCCCTTTCACCCTGCAAAGCTCAGAGCTAAGCCCTGTGTCTGTGGGGTTGTGTTTTCTTGCCTTCTGTATAATACCCAGCCCCGAAATAGAGAGTTGAAAGTGGAGAAGCCCCAAAGCGAGCAGCAAGAACATCAGAGCAGACGCTTAAACTTTTGCTACATTCCATTTCTTTTTATTTACAGCTTTATTGGCATTACATTTTGCCGTCGTGTTAAACCTATTTAATGTCTTTCAGCCCTCCTTCCTCTCTTTTATTTGAATGCGGATTGGAATTTAGATTCTTGTTATTAATATTCTTAGCCCTCAAATGCATTAAGAGTTGTTCCAGCCTTCCCCTGCCCCAAGGAAGAACAGCATAAACATTTCTCACTGTGAAGGAAATTCACTGTGAAAGTGTGTCAGTCGCTTTGCCTGACAGCGTGTTTGATGACCTCAAGGCCCTTTAGAACCAACTTGTATTCTTCCCAGTAGTATTGTAGGCAAGGGGAAACTGGGAGATGTGAATTTCTGACCATCTCCTTTAAATGTGTCCTACTTCTCTCGTTCCTCATCTCATGTGGAAGCACAGCTGTTCTTCAGGGAGTTCCTTTTTTCCTGGTGAAACCTGGTAACTCAGGGGCTTGCTCTCATCTTGGAACAAAATGTATCAGCACCTAAGACAATGATTCTGGGTTTTAACATAAGCTCCATCACTGCTTTCCTGAAAAGACAGCTCTACAGTGAAAGATGACGGAGCAGCACCTTTCTTTCTCTCTGCTGTTTCACTCTTCTCCAGAGATACCTTTCCCGTGTACCTCTGGGTATGCCAAAGCTCCCTGTGTTGTGTTTTGAGCAGCCATCACTTCTAGTTTTTTCAAACCTTTCCTGAAAAGCATTTGTGATAATTCACCACAGCTTATCACCTCAAAAGCTGAATTTCACCTCTAGCTCAAATATTTTAAAACAGGCATATGGACATCAAGTTTACTTTGATCTGCTCCAAAATGTTAGTATTTGCCCTGTTATTAATAATCCCTGTGATCATCTCAGGAAACGGTGTTGGTTTTACCACTCTTTTGTAATGCACCATGTATGTCCATTAATGTGCAAGTGCAGCAGTGGCAATAACAAACAATGTAATCAACTTCTGATTCTGTTTTTGCTCTTACGTTTTGTTTGTCCAATCTCATTTTAAATATGTTAGATATCAAAATTTCTGTCACTTATTCCTCACAAGCAGCTACTTTACTGGCATTTACATATGTCTCAAGAGTCTACCTACATTGCATCTACTAGATAAAGAGATTTTAGAAGAATATAAAGAAAAAGATTTAGAGTTAGATGTATTTATTGCATGTGGCTGGTTAGAACATAGATGTTTATTTGTTGTGTGAACACGGTATTATTAGAGATGCAGTGATATTCTTTTCTCTAGCAAAGAAACTGTGTGGGCAATCAGTGTGAAAGTGTGAAATAATTTTCATAAGGGATGACTACAAACAAATGTAGGGCTTACTGTATTTTTTCTTCTTTTTACTAAGTTTATGGTCTATTTTTCAAAAAATACATGGTGATTTCTGGTAATTCAGTCCTGGCGCGAGACACTTCAGAAAGCACATGCTACTGAAAGATACTAAGTGCGACAGACCATGTTTCAAATGTGACCAAACCTGACTTATATTGAAGATGATTTATTTTTTGGTTTGTTTTTAAGAAACATTTTTCTACAAGAGCAGCTTGTGTAAAAGTTAAGCATAGTTATATGTAGGTGTTTTGTCGGTTTAATCCTGTTGCAGAGAAATGGTTAGCTCTACATGTGCAATTAGTACATTCATGGGGATATTAGTTATAAATAAATTGCACAGATTTCCACTAGCCAGCAAGTGACAGTGCTCGATTTCCCTGAGGCAGATCTCTCTCTCTCTCTTTCTCTCTCTTAAAAAGTGTTATCTGATACAACAAAACTGGAGAAATGTTTCTTTCCCTTTCTTCTGAGTGAATGTCACTTTCTGGTGTTACTTGATTATTTTTAACTTTACTATTATGTAATAGAAGTTTACAATGAGAATATAAAGTATTGTGAAATAAATGGATTAGGTTTTAAAATTGAAATTAAAGACATAGTTTTACAGAATATCTTGTTTTAACAAGAATCGTTTAATATTTAAGTGCTTTCTAAAAAATTCTGATGCTGTGCAGAGTGTGTAGATTTACTGAATTACTGTGATTGTTGTGGAAGATTGAGATTCCCCTGTTGACACTGAAAGGTACCTGACACGACAGACAAGACCACTGAAGACTGGGCTGCTTTTGGAGCTATTCAGGACTAGCAGGAAAATCTCCCAAGATATGCATGTTGTTATTACGCCTACGCCTTTCCACAGTACTGCTTTTCCACAGTACCGTGCTGGATCTGGAAGGTTAGAGGTGTCAGGAGGCAGTGTAGCGTATTGGCTGTCCAAGGATTTCTGCGTTACAGGTATCAGCTGTGTGGGATTGAAGTCACATTGTACCACGTGGAGCCACCCTCAAAGGTGCAGGCAACTGTTCTAGGTATTCTGAAATAACAACAGAGAGATCTCAGTCTTTCGTTTAGCTTTTGCCGCAAGCTCCAGTCCTCAGGAAGGCGGAGGCTGGGTGGGGCTGGCTGTGAATCTGAACAGCACGCGTCAAAGGGCGAAAGGCAGACGGCTCTTCGGCGGAGATCGGTCAGCGACTGACTGACGCTGTACTGCTGTGGTTGTTCTCCTCCGTAGCAAATCTGGCCTGATGGATCCACGTTCCCACTTGTGGGACTGCACCATCAACTGACAGGAAGGGGCTTTTGTCTTTTGGCTGTCTGGGTTGTCTTTATTTTTAGGTTGGGCCGTACCAGAAATGCCATTTGGCAGTGTAGCCCCACAAGGAATTGTCACAGCAGAGTTAAGGGGTAGCGAACTGCAGCGTGGAGGAGGTGAGGCTGGTGTGAGTAACTCAGAGAAGACAGAGCAGGTGAGAACATGCTAAATGGGTTTTTCAGTGTAATTAAAGCTTTGGTTAGGGCTCAAATCTACGAAACCACGGAGAGTTTTTGGAGGGCGGGAGGCCATGCACCTTTTCCCTTAAAGACCCCCCCAATCTTCTTAAAGAGCCTGGCACAGTCTCCACCTGCTTCAAACACTGTGCAGAAAGGGGACTTTTACTCCAACAGTGAAAAAGACCCATGGTGGTCAGACCTGAAGCCGTCATGGTCAGGGACATGGGCCAGGTTGGGGGCCGATGTGCAGTGGTCCCTGCCAGGTGGTGGTGATGCCAGCACGGTGGAGATTTGTTGTGCTGTGAAGCCAAGTTCCGTGCAAGGACAGGTCGTGGATGACTTCTATCGTGGATAGGTTGGGTGTGGGTGACCAGCAAAGGCTTTGGAGACTGTGTGTCGTCTTGTGTTTCAAGGGAGACTGGCAGCGGGGGATTGCAGGCAGAAAGAGCAGTATGTCCTGGTGCTATGCGCCGTGGTGTGAGGCGAGACAGTGGCACAGCTGCATCTGGGCCCAGGCTCTCCCTGCCGGGGTGGCTTGCGGGTCTGGTGGTAGCGGGGGGCGGTTGTAGGGTGGATGGGCAAGGCTCAATAGCCAATGGCCTCCTGCTGTAGCTCCGAGCAGCTGGGGGCTGAGACACAAACACCTGTACTGGGGCAGCCAGGTAACCTGCAAAGGTTTGCAGCTAGAAAAGGAGGGGAGGAATGAGGGTGGAGCCTGCAGCAACTATCAGAAAGGCAAAGTGTGTAGGGAAAGAAATTGTCTCCTATGAGATTGATTAACAGTGCTGGAAAAAAGAGACAAGGCTATGGCATGCACATCTTCCTTCACAATTGTGAAACAATGGTCAGAGGGACGTAGTGCGATGGAAAGCAACAGTCCTCCAGCTACCCAGAGCTCTCTGAAGCCAGGCTAGTACTGTGCGTCAACCTCCAAATGGGTATTCTTTTATTTTCTGTCATATATGTGTGAATTGAGGTGAATGCCCACCGGGTTCTTTGGAATGTAATTAACTCTGCACCAAGTATAACCACAGCTTCCCTGAGGCGGTGGAGATGCACAGATTTCCTGGTGGCTGGAGAAGAGGAGGCAGCTGAGGAAGGCATTACACTGCTGTCCATTAAAATTCATAACATTGAATGTAAGTAGCAGCTGGATGACCAATCCATTATAAACATGCCTAGATCATTAACTTCCCACATCTGTCTACCACTGCAAATGCCTTCAACTGTCGGGGTAAGAGCCTGTTAGGTCCAGGCCTTGCTTAACTGTGACACAGTGCCACAGGGATGCAGCTACAGCTGCCTGCCTGGCACATCTTGCGCGACAGCGGGTCGGTAAGCTGAGTGCTGGGCTCCATGTGCCTCTGTCTTGTTAGAAATACAACCCACAGAAAAAAAAAAAAAAAATAGGAATAACTTTGCAAAGAGGGATTCAACACTGCAGAAAACAGCGTGAGCCATCAGCCCTCCCTGCAGCGGAGGCGTTACTTTGCATGGGTACTCACCTGTGTGTCCCGCCGCACAGCCACCAGCCAGTGGCTGCACCGGCACCAGCATCTCTTCTTTCTGCTCCCTGCTTTGTCGAAGTTGTGCCCGTTTCAGCAACAAGAGTGCCAAGAACGCAACTGCGTGCCTGAGCTGCAGAGCGGGCAGCAGAGGCCTTTTACAGCTGTCTCTTGCACAGTTTGAAGACTTTGCCCTAAAAGCATTACACACACATGCACACACCTGCGTGTAGCTTCTTGTCATTCTTCCCTACTTGTGTTCAGTAGCGCCCTGCCCTACTGCCTCAGTTCTTACTCCACAGCCACCGCAGCTGTGGCTTCAGATCTTGTGCTGGTTTGTGTGCAGATTTTGCCAATGTTATGAAGCGATTTCTGTCTGACTGGTGTGTCAGGTCCCACCACCGGCATTCTGAAGCAATGACCAGCTGGCAAAGAATTGCTGGTGTGGGTGGAGTCAATTGCTAGAGCTCTATCTCTATAGTTCTTTGAATTCTTAAAGTTCTGTTTCTAGAAGATAGCAGGAAACAGCGTGGAAGGGAACAGCTGTGGGGAGCACGGATACACGAAGAGACGCACCAGCAAAACACCAGCGCTTGCCAAGGAGCAGGTTTTAGGGGTATTTTTCCCACTCTGCTTTGCTGCAGTTGTAAATTGACTGTTTGGCTTGGTTTGATGTTTCTTTTCCCAACACATGCATAATTTTGAGCAAATGCTTCCCTATTTTTCCACGGTAATGACACATCTTAGCCATAGCTGGGTATAAACACCTGGAATATCAATGTCATTTTGTTTCAGCAAGATTTCCACTGTTGCCAGTAAAACCCTCAAACTCAGCCCTTTATACATGCACAGCTACATTGCTCTGCTAGCAGCTCCCAGGGGCCTCATCCTTCTGACTACTACACAAACACGTGCTTAAATGTCAACAGGAGCACCAGCAGACAGCCCTCCCCCAAAGCCCTCACGCTCCCTCAGGCAGTCAAAGGACAGCACAGAGAAGTCGTGCACAATAAACTTCAGCCACTGCCGAGAGGAAGGCTCCTATGGTCTTTCTCCCAGTGCGGCTGGTTTTCTAGATGATACGACCTCTTTAAGGGAGCAAATACAAAATGGCACCAATATTTGGTATCAGATGACAGTGGTGTAACAGGATCCCACCCACATACCTTGTACTGAGGAACCGCCTCTGTCATTCATACATGCATGCCTGTGGCTATTTTAAAACCTTATACCCGCTGGTATTACTGCTTCCCCAGCAGCACGCAGTAATCGGCTGCTATTTTTAAACCCTTCAGTCAGCCATGACTGCCTTTTTATCTGTCCACGCTGTAGCTGCTGTGGGGAGAGAGCACGGCATTCCTCATCTTTTTGTGGTTTCTACTTATAAGGAATAGGCAGAACGAGCAGTGATTCTTGTTGGTGCTGGAGTACTACACCAGTTAGATTACAGGATGAAGCACGGATTGAATCATGTCTAAGAAATTCACCCTCCAGTGTCACATTGTACCCGAGTTAATGCAAACCAGAACTCACACTACACAAGCACAAGTACAAAGCTCTCAGTCAGCTCCCAAAGCTCCCACAGCTTTTTCCATGCCAGCTATATATATATATATGTATATATATAAAAAGAAGCTAATAATACAACACATTCCTGTGTTCGTTTGCGGAACTGCATGCAGGCAATTTCTTGAGTCATTTAATTACAAGGAAGCTGAGGCCTGAGCAAAGAAATATACTCCAAGTTTGCTTGGTTATTGAGGGCAGTCCTTGTCTTCCTTTCCCCCAAAATGAAAAGGTTCCAAGGTGTGTGAAATGCAGCTAGAAGGAATGGAGACATCGGATAGCACACCAAACCTGGACACTGGTACAGCTGTGAGACTGTTGGTACCTACATCTTTTGCTTCAAAAACTGCATTATTTGGTGGTAGAACACTACGGGGCCCATGAAGCCGGTACACCTTCCTGCTTGGCCACCAAGCAGCAGCAGCACCCTGCTGATTACTACCCATCCTGCGTTAGTAAGCATTTGGGGGTGAGGGGCTGTGGAAAATACTGAGAGAAGCTCAAACGGGTATCTTTGATTACACTAATATGCACCAGCTGTACTCCCCACATAGTGCTGTGTTGTGGGGAAGGAATAAACCAGCCCTTCATCCTGGAAAAACCAGGCGACTGTGACTTACACACAAAAGCACAGAAAACAGTTTAAAAGAGCTGTGTCTGGGTCTGGGGCACCGTCATACACTCCTGCAGCCTCTCAGCCATGTTTCTGCAGGAGCGTCTCGAGAGCAACAGGATGAGTAGAGCTACTTCAGGAACTAATAACAGAAAGCATCAGGAATAGCAATAATAGCTCTGAAATATGAATATTTGTTGCAATTACCTACTGACAGTATTTACATAAGGAATGCTATCCCACCAAAAGCAGAGATACGTGAGAATGTTCTCTGATAGTTTTATTGAATGATTTAGCTTTTCTTTTTTGTACAACATCCTGTTATCTCTTAATTTACAGATACTTTGCTTAACTGTTGTACAGGACATGATGTACCAAGACAGCATTGCTGAGGACAGCCACCTTCACTATGTGTTTTAAAGATCTGAGTAATACAAAAAATTAAAAAGCAGGCATAGGGTCCATTTTTTTTTACATATGCTCCTGTGCTATTCTTTCCATATTACTATATCCTGTTCCTACTGTCTTGGGCAAAGAAGCAGTCAGGAATCTGAATTTCACAGTTTATTTTATTGCCAACTAACATAAACTTTAAATTATCAATTCTGGTATGGAGAAATAAAGATGAACAATTAAACAAACACTTAAGGGAAATACATCAGCTTTCCCCGAGACACCTCTCCTGACCCCTTGCGGTCTCCCATCCCTTCAGTGCCTTTGAGGAGGCCATGGACGGCACAGGAGATTGGGATCAGCTGCTGTGGGTCCTCTTTTGCTGGTCCTTGTTTCTCACTGCACTGCTCTGGCGTGGCGTTCTCCACCAGCCACACTCCCTCTAGAGTTGCACCTCCTCCAGTGTCTTCTGTGTTCCTGGTCCCTGCTCAGGGGGCTGCGTTGCTCCAGCACTTGCTAAGTAGCACAGCTGAGTATTTCTCCATAATGACAGGGGACACTGTCCCAGAGGTGCTGTTTCAGTTATCCCTGACAGCTCAGTTATGCTAAATCCAGGAGACTGAAAGCGCTCGGCAGGGAAGGCAGCCCCGGTGCCCTGAGAGCCGGTCACACACACACGAAGTCCCTCTCCACCCCACCTCCCATCCCTCTGCTGCCCAAAACTGGCCGCACAGCCACAGATCCATCAGCAGGGACAAGGGATGTGCTAGTCCTACCAGCCTGCCAAAATGCTAGGGTGAATTAACGAATGCATGTGTGATTTTAGGCCTTGTCAGCCCTGGAGATCTCTTCAGCAGCCACAGCGGTGGGGCTGGGAGGCAGGGGGGGAAGGAGACAGGTGGGGAAAGGATTTTGGTGCAGGCAGAGCTTGCAAACCATCCTCCCAAGTATGGAGGGCCTGCTATGCTCCACACAGACCTCCCTTCCCACCCGATCCCCCACATCACAGCTCTTTATTTGCTTTCCTCAGGCTCACCAATTCTTCCCCAGCTGTCAGTGCCCCGAAACCTGGGGAAACAGTAACAAGCGGCCATGCTAAGTGCTAGGAGTGGGTGAGAGGGTTTAACCTGGGCAAAAGGGAACGCAAAGAGTGGGAAGTGGTGTTATTGTTAGCCCATCCCTCTCCACCATGTGGTACATGTTTCATCCTATGCCCTGGAAGAGTGTTCTTCAAGGTGTGGCCAGGCACTGGGCTGTGTCCCACCAGAAACCATCAACTCAAATGTAACCCAGCATAGCTATACAAAAACACGCACACAATGCTCCCCATCCCAAAAATCACAACAAAAAGTCTCACGTGTTGGGAGGGGAGAATAAAAGCAATGCGTAACCGTTCAGAGACTAACCTGCTGTTTGCGTGATTGGAAATGCAAAGCTGTGTGATGGCAGTGGACTAGCTGGCCCACAGAATCTCCCCCAGAAGGATAGCTTGTGCTTGGATTCAACCCCACTGCACAGCAATCAAAGCACAGTCAGATGGGGAACCTGCACGACACTTTGGAGTCATCCAGTGCCCGCCCCATGCATTCCCACCCTGTCAAATTTAGGGTGCACAGACACAGAAGGCTGGTTTGCATGAGGTAATTTATTTGCCTCTCCTGCCATGTTATAGGGGAAAGTCCTTGTTTCCTTAAGCTCTTTCAGTCCTAGTGCGTCTGGTCGTACGTGCCAGCTCCCTTGTAGGCTCCGACATAGCCACTGTTGTCCGTCCAGTCCGGGCGGCCAGCAAGACCCTTCCCTTTGCCACTCTCATCAAAGCGCGCTTTGTGGCTGCCGGTGTATTTACTAGTGTCTGTCAGCCTCTTGACCCCACCAACCTTGGTGGCTTTCTGCAAGAAAAGAGGCCAGCAAGAGGCAGGTAGCGTTAGGAGGCAGCTCGCAAACAAGCTCTTCCCTACGTGTGGGGACATCATGCGTCCCTACATCAGGGATGAACAGACCCCATGGCAGCTCAAGGTGCACAGGGGGTGAGGAAACTTATACTTACCGAGGCACCCACACTGCCGGGCCCCTTCCCCTCGATGAGGCCATAGGCAGCCTGCAGCGCTTCCTCCGGAGATTTGCCCTTGAAGCGCTTGCCGCAGAGCTCCTTCATGGCCTGCTGGAACTCAGCGAAGGCGATGGTGCAGGCACCCTTGGTCCTGTGGTGTGGGAAGACCAAGACAAAAGTCACCTCGCTGCGGGGTGGCAGCAGGATGAGAAGCCCTCAGGGCTGCCCCTGGCAGGAGAGCCAGCCTGCCTCCTGCCATGCCTCCCGCCCTGCCTCCCTGCAGCATTCACTTGACTTTGTGGGATATGATATCAATGTCCGTGCTGGTCACGGCTTGCCCATCCATCACCCCACACTCTCTGCACATCTTGGAGAAGTTTTTGCCCGTCATGTTGTTGCCACTGGCAGATCTGTCACCGTATAAGGCAAATTTACGGAAAGCATTTTCTACCTCCAACATCTTGCTGCTGTGGAGAAAAGAAGTTGTCAGGGAAGGACCTGAGGACCATCTGCAGCTGCTGGACACACACCTGTGTCCCACACACCTCATCTCCAGCAGACCAAGGGGCACCACCCACAGGTACCTCTCCACCAAGTGATAACCTTGATGGCCACACAGGTATTGACATAGAACACCTGGGATCCAGGCAGGATCGGGGCAGGGATGATGGTTTGGGACCCAAGGCAAGGCAAAGGAAAGGTGGAGGTGGTGTTCTGGGGTGAATGAATGACTGCTGCATGTGAAGAAACAAAGCATTCAAAGCTTCTGCATCTCTTCGAAATATGAGTTTCAGATAGACTGTCTCCATAACAAATGCCCGCCTTTGTAAGCTAATTTATGCTTTGCCTGTTATTTGATGATGAAGAATCCAGATTTGTCTTCCAGGCCCCAGATAACTGTCTAAATCTCACAGACCTTCTTACAAGTAGTCACCAAGGAGTTGTTCCCATCTTTCACCATCACACTTCATCCCCTGAATTGCTGCCTGAATTAGGTTGTCCTCCTCCTGATGTCAGTATATTTTCCACTCCTGATCAACTTAGACCACTGCAACCAGGTATCAGGGATCTCTGAGAACGTAAAAGCCACTGCTCGAATTTCAGATCAGTCCCCCGCAACCCGAGCAGCCGATTCCTGCCGCTTCTGAGACACGCTGGAACCATTCTGAAATACCCAGCCTCTCCCACAGCCCTGTGCTTCACCCAGGGACTCTGTGTCTCAAGGCTGTTTGCAGGCTGCCATTTAACACGAATCACATGCGGGTCTGCGCCTCCCTAGAGCAAAAACCAGGCAGGCTTGTAGCAGGGGGGCCGCGTGCTGGGAGCGTGACAGGAGCAGCAAGGGGCTCTCGGTGGCCTTGCCGGGGCCTCCCAGCACCCTTCCCTCCCTCCCCGGGCGGTGTGGACCCAGCTGACCTGTGTGAGCTGGCCATGGTGGTGATGGCGATGGTGTTGGCAGCTTCCCCGCTGCCTGGGAGACAGTGGGCGCTGGGAGCCACCCAGCGACAGTCACCTCAGCGCCAATGCATGTCACAGAGCTTGGAACGGCCACCACAAGTCGGGGGTGGGGGCGGGGGAGAGGATGGGAGGAAGCGAGAGTGGGGAAACCCTGTGCCACCTGAGACGTGGTGGTCCAGACCTCTTGGGGGGGTTTATTGGACCTTCAGCCCACCATGGGACAAAAAAACCAAACATCTCGCACTCTTCAGCTAACACAGGCATCACACCCTGGAAACATCACCCGTACTGGGACATGTGCAGTGAAGCGGAGGACTGCTTATCCCTGTAACCAGAAAATGCAGCCGGTCCTGTCTCCTTCTCCCGCAAGGAGCTGATCTGTTGCCACTGCATCCATGCCCTGGCTAGGGAATGTGCCCGCATGCCTTTGGGGGTCACCAGGAAACCAACAACATCAAAAGGCAGGGTGGGGTGGGGGAGAGACCAAACACACATCACCTGTGAAAAATCTTTGAGAAACAGTTTTCCACTCATAAGCTAACGAACTTGAAAGTGGCTGGAAACTGGGTCTGGGACATTCAGTCCAGCAATAAGGCTCAGCTCGCACCCTGCCAATTGTACCGTGTTTGTAAGGGGCACTGTGACAGCACACTGTTAGAAAAGGCATTTAACCCTTGTGGTCCGTGTAAGGTTAAATTAATGTGCCTCTGCTGGTTGATTGATTTATTTTCCTTAAGTTGTGCTTAGCAACGTGGAAACAGGAATAAAGACAACCTATTTCAGAAATGTTTTATTCTCACCACTGATTAACAGGCGTGTATTTTCCAGTCTTGCCGTTGGCTGCAGCAGCCCACAGCAGCAGGGTGAGCTTGGCCAAGCTTTACCCATTCCAGGGGCAAAACCTTGCAGATACTGCTGCATGCTTACTGTTCCTGCACTTCTGCATGGCCTTCGGTCTGCCTGTTGAGCGGACCATAATTCTACACTAATTACATTGCCACCCAGAGAAACTCATTTGCCCCTCGGCAGGTCTTGTGCAAAGGGCTCTGAGACAGCTGTCAGCCTTGAGAGGCTTCTGCAGGGACAGCGGTCCAGGCAAGGGTGAAATGGCAAAAAGCACCGGGTGACACCTCGCACTGCTGCTGGGGAACACGGCCTGGCATCCCCCCGCCAGGGTGGCAGCAGCGTCACAGCCCCGGCACAGCCCTGCCGCACACACCGTTCTGCAGCACCGCTGGCTGCTGGGTGAGCCAGGAGCAGAAACTGAGGATGCCAATGTAAACCTCACACAAGCGACTGGTAGCGCTGCTTTGCTGCCTGTTAGACAAGTGCTCATCACCCCAGCGAAGTTGCTTCCTCCTTCCTCGTTGCAGGCAGCCTGCTTTGGGGCTGCCTCAGCAGGAATGCCAGTCTCCCTGCCTCTGCAAGGAAAGCAGGGAGAAATGAGGCACTGGATGTCACCACAGGAATGACGCTGCATGGGGCAGATGCACATGTTGTTGGTGGGGATTTTTCTTACACTCTGGAAAGGTGTCTCGTTTCTGTGGCAGAGTGCAGTTTTGCAACTGAGCTTTTTTTCCCCTTGTAGTTACAGCATATGGCACTTTTTTTTAACTAAAACATGTATACCTAGCTTTAGGCGATTGGGTGAAACTGAAGGACCCAGAAAGAAGGCAATACTTTCTTAGAGTAGCCTAGTGCCCATAAACTTCAAGGTCAGGAGTTCACCTCTTTCTTTTTGGCCTGTAGTTCAAAACCACTTCAGATCATTTCTGTGATGCCAACAGCTTACTTATTCCCTTTCCTCACAGTCTGCATGTGACAATGAATAAATCAAAAGGTCACTTCCCTTAAAGCTCTCAGGACATCGCACCCCAGCCATAAACTCAACAAAGCCGTTAACAAAAACAGCTCAAAACAGCCAAGTTTCCAGAGGCAGAGATTGCCAGGGAAGGTGGGGGCACACACTGGTGGGTCTGGACTGCCTCAACGGGTGGTCTCATCCAACCCCCCTCTGACCCAAAGGACAAAGACCCCTCTCCAGCTCTGCACCTCACAGGTAGTGTGAGCATGCAAGAAGCTCACCAGAGGTCACCAACGTTTAACAGAAAAAGAGAACTGTGTTATTTCCATCCTTATGTTCCAGTTCTTCAGGGGAAAAAATAAAAAATGCTTCGCACACACGTGCGCGCACGCACACACACACACACACAGAGCCATGTCTGGTCAGGGATTCATATTAGCCAACATGTCTGACTAAGGAAAAGGCAAATGGCCAGACTGCTGTTCTTTTGAAATTTCCTGCCTTCTCTGCACTCGTATTTCTCTAGCCGATCTCTGTTCCTGTTGTCATCTGCAATTTTTTTTAACAACAATTTTTCTCTGTATTTTCAGCTCCCTGATAAAAACTTGAAAAGGTGCTGGTCCTAACCCCAAAAGCCGCAGATTCCCCTCACAGACACCTCTAAGGAAAAGCATATCCTGTGTTCTGTCAGTCTGCCATCACTAAATTTCATTTAAAGTGGAGAACAGAGCTTTAAAGAGCTTCTCTCTAGAATGATAGCACGTAACTGACAGATTGCACAGCAAAATTGTTCTAATGTGTTCCAGACACATTGCTTCAGTGAAGTTAATACAGAGCTTAATCTGAACCACTGCGCCCATGGTCTTCGCTTTTCAATTCTCTCATGGCTACATGCCACATTTTTTATGCTTTCAACTGCAACGCTTTCAACAAAGTCAGGCCAAGGGAGTACACAATTTGGTCCCAAGTAACCAGTTAAGAATTTGAAGCTGTTGCAAGCCTTTTCTGAGTTCAGTTTAAAATTACATTTAGGGAGGTTTGAAGTGTCTTAGATAAGGCAGACACTGAAGAAATAGAGGAGGATCGTCAAGAAAAAAAAAAAAGGAAAAAAGGAAAAAAGGAAAAAGCGGTGTGCTACTGAAATAACACAAATAACATATCTAAACAGACATGCACACACACCATTCCCCTGTTCCCACAGCAATGAACCACTAATAAGAAATTCTCAAATTATGAAAGGATATGCTAAGTTGCTTAGATCTTAAATCTTCAGTTGTATGGAAGTGATTTATTCTGTATCAGTAAAATGCTTAGCTGCAAAACAGGGAGCAGAATTCAATGTTCTGTTCAAATGCTTACACAAATCTGCAGGAAAGATGGAAGACTGCTTTGATACCATCTCCATGTAATCAGCATTATTTATTTAAGGAAAAACAGTATTTTGAAGAGACTAAAAAGGACAAAAAAAAAAAGTTAGGGCATCTGTAATACTGAAGCAATCCAAACTAGCTCTGCAGAATGCAAAAAATCCAGGAGAAAAGATTGATGTCTGAAACTCTTTTGTAGACAAGAAGAATACTAACTTCTACTGTTATGAATAAATGAATTCCAAATTATTCTTTCTCTGCTAGACTTTATGAACTATTACCATAATCACATAATCCTCATTTTTTTCACATAAAGCTATGTATAGCATAAGACTTCCCTTTCCATGCCATGATCAGAGAAATTGTTTGAATGAAGACATTAAAGCACTGAGGTTTGAATTACCATATGAAGCACTCTAAATCTGTCAAAATGAGCTGCTGGGATTACTGCTAGACCCAGAAAACCCCAAGCGCTGGAGGATGAAGGTGAATCAAGACTCAGGTGTGGAGAGGTACCCATTCCACAAGCACCCACGTTTGATCCCAGAGCATGTCCTTTGCAGCCAAATTGTCCCTTTCCTGGTCTCCTCCGAGTAGAAGAAGAACAAAGTTTGATTTAAAATGAGTCAAGTAGGAGAATGTAATACATAGCACAAGTTCGAAAGACAGTGCCTTTAGCTGTCTTGCTGAATGAATGCAATCTCTCTGATGCAGATGTATGGGGAAACTGGAGGAAAGAGAGCAACGTCTTGGTGCCTGGGCTTAAAAAAGAAGTTTTACAGAATACCTGAAAGAACAAGAATCTTGCACTGAGTAATTTGAAGAGACTTGTCAGAAATCAACATAAAACTAAAGAGACCAGACATGCAGCTGTTCTGTGTAAAAATATTTTATGGGATTTCTTTTCAATAAATTCAGTTGTTCAGTGCATCTTTTATTTATGTCAGGCATGCACACACACATACACAATCAGGAAACCTTTTATGGACATGTAGATCAAACCTTTGATCGAAGGAGTAAATTAGGACACGTTTAGTAATCCTGCACTGAAATGACCTTCTGTACGCCTACCAGCTAGCCCACATGAACTCACGGGTCTCATCCTTTATTTGAAAATCAACATGTGGATAACTGTATTTCTGCATTGTCCTGGGGTCTCTGGTGAGCCACAGACCCCACAGCAAGCCCACAGAAACAAATCAAGAAATTATCGACTCTTACCCCTCTGCTGAGCCACTGACCTTACTGAGCATATCCCTCTGGTAAAAACAGATAATTACAAAAAAAACCCCCAGATTATACCTCTATCTATGGAAATCACCTGTCCCTCATTTCAGAGGTCAAGCACAGGAAGAGTTGATGATTTTTTCTGTGACCTGAACATGCATCTGTCTGGCAAAAACAAACTTTAGGCCACAGCAAGGCCGAGGAGGAGGCAACCTGAGCCTGAAAGCTGGGCAGGGAGGAAGAGGGGTTACGGTGAGCACAAAGCAGCGTCAGAATGCATTTCTTTCATGTTTCACATCCATTATTATCTCCATAACAGAAAGTCCACACGCACTCTGCCATGTTTATGTGTTTAGAGGGGGCTGAGGCAGAAACGAAACAATAACCAGTTCTCACTACCCTCCCTTCAAATTCTGACTACTTAAACATTTTACCTCAGTGCTGCTACTACTCTGCCTAGCAGTCAGACTGCAGGTCTGGCAGCTCTCAGAGGCACTAGGCGAGACATCGCTCAAGGCTCGGTACAGGCACATGTTGAATTTAACCTGTGTCACCACTGCCCTTCAGAGCTTTGTACAGTTCCTCACACTATCTAAGTTTTCTCCTATAGTTTAACTTCAATGTCCTCCAGCTTGTCACAGGAGGATGTGTACTGAAACCGGTACATAAGCGGATAAGCTGAAGGTCAAGCCAGTTCTCTTAGCAAGCTTCGTCCACAGCTTTCTTCTCTGCTTGGGTGCCGTTTGGATCACAGTGTTGACTGGAACTGATTGTAGCCAGAGAGCTGAAGAAGTTTTGCTCCCCAAGCACAATGGCCACACGAGGGCTCCAGCACAGATCTCTCTTGATTATTGGTCTCCATATGTGTCATTCCTTTGATTTTCTCTTTAGACAGTAAAATCAGTGTGAAATCTGTCCCACCCTGCTCAACGGGAATCGGGGAAGGTGATCTTTTTAATTCTCTGCGCGGTACTGAGAGTCATAACAATGACCAAGAGGCTTGACTAAAAACTAAACTTTTCTTGGAGCGGCAGTGGAATTACAAAAGATGATAACTTCGGAACTTCATAACATTACTTTTAGCGCAGTGGGGTTGGAAAAGGAAATTGACTTGGCAAAAGGTTTCAGCAACACAGTGTCTGATTTCACAAAACCACAGAACAGAGCAGGTTGACAAACTTACACCAACATTACCCTTACGTGGCCAAAAAGCCAGAGACAGAGCAAGGCAAGAAATAAGATAAAAGATATCACCACCCTTGGATCCAGCAGCAGTCTCTGAGCTAGTGGTCTGGGTCTTCTGGAGGTGGACGCGTGCCTGTTGGTCTGGATGTTCTGGTGGTGGACATGAGCCTGGTGGTCAAGGTCTTCTGGTGGTGGGCACGTGCCTGGCGGTCAGGATGTTCTGGTGGTGGGCATGTGCAGCAAGGGGCTGGCCCCCTCTCCTTTTATATCCTTTGGGTGCCTGTCTCATAGCTTCCCAAAAGTTCTTGCAAATTAGTCAGTGGGCATGGAGTGTGGGGTGGGTCTTGGTGGTCTCACATTCCTCCACCAAAGGCAAGTGGTCAACTTCCTTGCCTGTGTGACATAGGTGGATTTCTCAAGCCAACGCCCTGCCTCCACAAGGTTTCACTCAGTCTTCTACAATCCCTTATCCAGATGAGGAAGTTCCCAAAGCACAATGTCAGATTTAGGAGTTTGGTTATTTAGAGCATCTTTATCAGTTCATCCCAAGATGGATGTTTGAGACAATTACCCACTCTGGCCTGGGGATGTTTGTGACAACTCTGTACCCCAGCCTGGGGCTGTACCGCAGCTCATGATCTTGACCTCTGTGAATCACAGAATCACAGAATGGTGGGGGTTGGAAGGGACCTCTGTGGGTCATCTAGTCCAGCCCCCCCTGCCAAAGCAGGGTCACCTACAGCAGGCTGCACAGGACCTTGTCCAGGCGGGTCTTGAATATCTCCAGAGAAGGAGACTCCACAACCTCCCCGGGCAGCCTGTTCCAGTGCTTCGTCACCCTCAGAGGGAAGAAGTTCTTCCTCATGTTCAGACGGAACTTCCTGTGCTTCACTTTGTGCCTGTTGCCCCTTGTCCTGTCACTGGGCACTACTGAAAAGAGCTTGGCCCCATCCTCCTGACACCCACCCTTCAGATATTTATAAGCATTTATGAGATCGCCTCTTAAAGGGGAAGTTTGCTGCTTTAGATTGAGCAGTTTTACACAATGTTCACTTATTTTCATTAAAATTTGTGAGGATTTTTTTTCCCCGCAATTGGTACAGTTTATTTCAAGAATCATCTCAGTAACAAACAAAAAAAAGAAGCAAAGGACAAATATGTGTTCCCCTTGGCCAGAAGTCCTGTTTTCCTGTTACACTGCAGTTTCATGGCATAAGTGAGAGCAGACTATGGCCCATAGTATTGTATGAAAATGCTGAGTACTAAGAAGGTATGCCACATAGCTGAACCTCTCCCAAAACTCTCAAAAAAGATCTTAGATCAATGTTTTTACAAGAATATAACTAACTCATTAGGAAATATGGCATTTAATAATTGCATTATTTAAAGTGATTACTAACATATTAAAAAAGGTCACTTTCATATAAATTGAAAAGGTCATATTCATATATATATCATTTCTATATGACAATATGAGTCATATTCATTGCCAGCATAACATCTACTGATTCCACTGAAGCTATATTGGGGAAATAATTTTGCTCCTGAAGTCTGTTATCCTATCCTATATTAGCTACATTATATTATCTGCCTCCACAGGGAAAACTGCATTTACCTTAAACTTGATTTGATGCAATTATCTAGCAATGAATGATCTTGTTTTGGCTTATTTCAACAAGTTGAGCCATTTGCACACTGTTCCAGCAACATTCTTCTACCTGCAGAAGTCTCTTGGCAGTTCTTCAACTCTGATGTAGAAGTCTATCTGAAAAGGTACAGATCCTTTTTGTGTGCTTACTGTACAAACACAGTTGTTGCTGCTTACTGTTTTCCACAATACGTCAAAGCATTCTGTAGGGGAGGAGGTATAAGAAATATTAAGTTAAAGCATTTTTTCAGGGCTAATATACTTGCATACAAAAAGCAAATGTATCATATCCTTTTTTTTAAAAAAGAAAAAAGTGAGATCACATTTTAGATGCTTGTGAGAAACATAATTCTAGAAATGTGTTGTAACTTTAGCTCCTAAATTGTTTCAATCCCTATAGAAAGGTGCAAGTCATGAGTTGTGTGCTGTCAGTCAGATCAGCAGAAAACTCAGACACTGGCATGCATAAAGTACAAATAGGACAAGCAGACTTCCTCATCACATATTGCTTAGTAGTGTTATGAACAAATTCAAAGAGCTTCTTGAGATATTTTCATTTATACCATAGCTGATGTTGGCCTATTGTTTTTCTATGACAACTCAAGTTTTCTGTCCTTTTCCGACCAGCTGCACAGGCCTGTTTCAACCAGAGAATGTCATTTCAAGCTTTTAAAAGTGGGTTTCAAGCAAAAGAAGAAAAGAATATTAGTATCTAATTACTAGCATTATTTTGTGCCTTATTTTATCAAATAGCAATATTCTTCAGTACCAGCCCATAAAGACCGTGGCTTAACTAATATTTAAAAGCACGTGCTTGACCCTGTTTGCTGAGATAATAAGCAATACAGTGGCCAGTTTCACAAACTGCAGTCTTAGTGTTACATTGTCCTCACACAATACTTTTACCTTCTCTTTTACCTTGCCTTCCATAAAAGCAAAGAAATAACTTACACAACATACCGCAGCTAAAAGTACCCAGCACAACCAGACTAAACAACTCAAGACGATTTACTTTATGTTGTAGAGCTTCCTGCTTGATTTCTTAGTTTTTCGGCACCTGTTTGGTAAATAAAGTCACCAGACTTTTAAAGCTACAGACCTGTTCCTACTCTGATCTATCCATGATAAAAACAAAATAGGGGTTATGTTTTTTCTCAAAACACGCTGCAGCTTGCAAAGGAAGAGGCTGTCTTTTCTTCACTGTCAGGCAATGGTTCAGACTTCAAACATCTTGGTGAAGGCAAAGAGCAAAGACAGGGATCTGTGCACCCTCCCCTTCAAACCCCTCCGCAGGGAAGCTCTTCATTGGCTAACATACAGATACACACTTCTGTTGCCTTTCCGAGTGGCTAGTGTTGACAAGAAGAGAGTTTCAGTTTGGACTGAACTAACACCTTCCAGGCATACCAAGAGCACAGATGAATGTGGCGGGTGTGTTGGACACAGCCCCACACTCCGTCGTGGGGCAGGGGGTGCTGCCTAAAGAGCATCGTATACAGGCGAGACACCAACTAGGACTTCTCATTTTTCTGGTGATGGTCTGACAAGCGTTCCCAAAATCTGCGCTGTCTGGCACCAACTCAGGCACCCAGCAAATCTAGAAATGGCAGGAGAGAGGTAGTGGTTATCTACAGCCTTGTGCATCCACTTAGAATCATAGAATCATAGAAAGTTTTGGGTCGGAAGGGACCCCTAGAGGTCATCTAGTCCAACCCCCCCGCAGCGAGCAGGGACACCGCTAATTAGATCAGGTTGCTCAGAGCCCTGTCCAACCTGGTCTTGAATCTTTCCAGGGATGGGGCCTCCCCTACCTCTCTGGGCAACCCGTTCCATTGTTTCACCACCCTCATTCTAAAGAATTTCTTCCCTATATCCAGCCTAAACCTACCCTGTTTTAGTTTAAAACCATTACCCTTCGTCCTGTCACTGCTGTCTCTACTAAACAGATTGTCCCCATCTTTCCTATAGGCTCCCTTTAAGTACTGAAAGGCTGCAATCAGGTCTCCCCGTAGCCTTCTCTTCTCCAGGCTGAACAAGCCCAACTGTCTCAGCCTGTCCTCACAGGAGAGGTGCTCCAGCCCTCGGATCATTTTTGTAGCCCTCCTTTGGACCTGCTCCAACAGTTCCTTGTCCTTCTTGTGCTGAGGGCTCCAGAGCTGAACGCAGTACTCCAGGTGAGGTCTCACCAGAGTAGAGCAGAGGGGCAGAACCACCTCTCTCGACCTGCTGGCCACGCTTCTCCTGATGCAGCCCAGGACACGGTTGGCCCTCTGGGCTGCCAGTGCACATTGCCGGCTCATGTCCAGCCTTTCGTCTATCAGTACCCCCAAGTCCCTCTCAGCAGGGCTGCTCTCGATCCTTACATCCCCCAGCCTGTATTGGTACCGGGGATTACCCCGACCCAGGTGTAGGACCTTGCACCTGGCCTTGTTGAACCTCATGAGGTTCACACAGGCCCACCTCTCCAGTGTGTCCAGGTCCCTCTGGATGACATCCTGTCCTTCCGGTGTATCAACCGTACCACTCAGCTTGGTGTCATCTGCAAACTTGCTGAGGGTACACTCGATGTCGCTGTCCGTGTCATTGATAAACATATTGAACAGCACCGGTCCCAGTACGGACCCCTGAGGGACTCCACTCGTCACTGGTCTTCATCTGGACATTGAGCCATTGACCACTACCCTTGGGCTGTGACCATCCAACCAATTCCTTATCCACCAAACAGTCCACCTTTCAAATCCACAGGTCTCCAATTTAGAGAGAAGGATGTTGTGGGGGACCGTGTCAAAGGCTTTACAAAAATCCAGATAGATGACGTCCATTGGTTTTCCCTTGTCCACCCTTGTTGTTACACCATCATAGAAAGCCACTAGGTTGGTCAGGCAGGACTTGCCCTTGGTGAAGCCATGTTGGCTGTCTCAAATCACGTCCCTGGCCTCCATGTGCCTTAGCATATCTTCTAGGAGGATCTGTTCCATGATCTTCCCAGGCACAGAGGTGAAGCTGACAGGTCGGTAGTTCCCAGGGTCTTCCTTTCTACCCTTTTTGAAAAGGGGCACAATGTTTCCCTTTTTCCAGTCACTGGGGACTTCCCCTGACTGCCATGACTTTTCAAATGTCATGGAGAGTGGCTTGGCAACTACATCAGCCAGTTCCCTCAGGACTCTGGGATGCATCTCATCAGGTCCCATGGACTTCTGTAGGTTCCTCAGGAGGTCCCGAACCTGGTCTTCACTTACAGCTGGAGGGATTTTACCCTCCTGGTCTCCTTCATGCTATCCATCGACTCAGGAGGGGTGAGGAGAGAGGTTGCCAGTGAAGACTGAGGCAAAAAAGTTGTTGAGTACCTCAGCTTTCTCCTCATCTGCTGTTACCAGTTTGCCGGTCTCGCTCATGAGCGGGGTTACGCTTTCTTTGACCATCTTTTTCCAGCTGACATACCTGTAGAAGCCCTTCTTGTTATTTTTCGCATCCCTTGCCAAGTTCAGCTCCAGCTGTGCCTTGGCCTTCCTGACCCCATCCCTACACAACCAGGCAGCTTCCCTATACTCTTCCCAGGAAGCCAGTCCCTGCTTCCACTGCCTGTGCAGTTCCCTCTTCTTGAAGCTGCCTGCTCTTGCTCACTAAACATTTCAGTGACCAGACCTCTGGAGCTGAGCTGTCATTTTGCTGCATGTACACAGCATCTTGAAAATGCAGATCAGACCCAAGTTAGGACCTTTAGGTACCGCTGCAATAGAACTGATCAATAGTACTGATATCCTAGCAGTCAGGGACTCACCCAGCTGGACCAGGACCTGATGCCAGCCCTTTGTACCCCTCTAATCTGGATGGAGCCCACCAGGAATGTTTATTTAGTACCAGATAAATAAGTGCTGCTCCGTGGCACAGACAATTCCCACTCCACCTGAAAGCTCTGATTTTCACATCAGTGCTGGGTGCTGGCACAGTCCAGCAGGATTGCTGTTTTCTTGTGATTTCTGTGCTTCCATGCTCTTGTAGCGTGCTAAGAAATGACAGCCCTCACTCTGTTCTAATAGCGTGAAGTGGTGAAAATCATCACCACGAGATGCTTTGTGTAACAGAAAAATAAAGAGGTTCAAACAGCAATTAGGAAAAGCTGGGGGGGAAGGTCGTTAAAAGGGCCACTGAAGATAGAGAGGTAACAACCTCCAGCACGGCAAGTCTCTGAGCCTGACTGGTGGCCAGGCAGTTTTATACTGGAGGATGCCCTAGGAGCACGTGCTTGTCTGGGTCTAAGCACATGCCAGAGACAGGACATGTGGGTGAAGGAACTTTTATTCTGATCCTAGATGGTTATTTTTGTACTGACAGACAATCTAGTTTTCTAGTTTTCCAGACCTAGCGAGACATTAACCTATTATATTTTCTCCCAGTTCTCATTCTTCCACTTTTGGTCTACAGTGCTTCTCCTAGAAAACTGAAAAATCTGCTGTGGTTGGAGATTCTTCTAAAACAAATAAACAAATGAAAAAACTTCCAGCGCACCACTAAACACTGCTTTTTTAGGCTGGGAAGGCTGCAAAAGCCACACGCTGCTGCAGATAGGAGCCAGAGCAGCTCACCCTTGCATCTGCACTGAAGAGGATTATCAGAGTCCTGGACACCAGAAACTGAGAGAGCACAGCTCATGAAAAGCAGGAGAGCGCAAGTGCTCACTTTCCACTGTTTTACAGCTCGTAAAATAAGTTATATTTCCCTTCAACAACAGTGACATTTTCTAGCCTGCGTCGGAAGAGCTGGCACCTGCTTTGCACACTCTGCGTTACTCCAGCGGGGCGAGCCGATGGAGGCAAGACCCAGGGGAGCACGTGTGGCTGCAAAGCTTTCAGACTTCCCAAGGACGATGAACTTCGGTCAAGTCGGGCAGCACAGGCTTTGTCGGACGCAGCTGGGGCCCAGGAGAGGCACTGAGGCCGCTGGGGTGCAATGCTGGCACCTCGCTGATGGCAGTACCAGGCCATTGCTTCTCCAGGCATGGCGCCCGTCCCACTGTCACAGCTCAGACTGACAGTGCGCGTCCTGTAAAACCAGGAGGAAGGACAAGGCGGCCAGAGCCTGTTTTCAGCCGGGTCTGAAATCCACTGCACAAAACAGCAGGCCTCTCTGGCTAAGAACATTTTGTTCTCAAAAGCAGCGTTCTTGCATGATTTCACTGACTGATACATATGGGAGTATTTCGCGGGATTGGGATAATTTGTGGAATGATTTTTGTGGTACAATTTTCTGAAAAATGTATGTATGCAGTGGTCAGTAGCAGCTACCAGCTTCGAACTCTGCAGCAGCACAGCTCTGCTCCTGGCAAGGCTGGGAAAGGCCGTGGGAGGGAAGTGCATGGTGCTGGGAAGAGAAAGCGGCGTTAAGAAGACCAGCAGCAGCCTTGACCCTAATGATGCTCCGAGCATGTGGGCTCCACACTGCCTCATGTTCTGCCGTGTAAAATGCTCTGCTTCCTTCTTGCTTCTCCTCTGGGGCCAGGCCCCCGGCAGGTGTAAATCGGCTTCCTGGCGCTGCAGTCGCCCGTTTCCAGCAGCTGACACCAGCTGAGGGCTTGGTTGTAGGTCTTTGTTTTCCTGAAGGCACAGCAACACTCCCGAAACTTGTCAGAAGCCCTCAGCCCTGCTGCATTCCCTATCCCACCCCTCCTGGCAGCAAAGCTAGGTGCTAGCAGCCCGTTACAAAAACTCACATCAGCTTTTAAAAGCATGACTGTGAAAAGGAAGGGAAAACTCCCCCATATCTCCTCCCTTCCTCGTTCGTGCACAGAGGCACCTCGCTGCCCCATGGAGGGAGAAGGTTTTCTGGACACAAGCCACAGCCCCAGCGGGATGTTTCCACCCGCCCAGCGAACCGGAACAGTCCCATCGCTGTCAGGCCGGAGCCAATGCACAGTACTTTACGCAACTATTTTTGTGGTGGGATCGAATGGCTTGGTATCTGGGACATCTGCCGGAAGCAAGACACACTTTGTGGGAGTCTACACAACTCAGCTGGCCTCACGCTGCCGGTTGCTGAAGCCACAGCCTGGGACTGCTTTTCAGGTCTGGTTAAGGGCAGAAAAAAAACCCAAACCCCAGCTTTCTTCAAACTGATATCAATCATGTTCAGCGTTACCATGTTAGGTGCACCTTGTGCAAAAACCCAGGTCCTGTGACATCCCCCCACACGCCTCCCCGCTTCCCCAAATCCTATTTTTGAGTGAGGAGCCGGAGCAAACACATGGTTGTGGCAGGACCTCACCACCTGCCACCTCTAATTATAGGGGAGTCCTGGTCTATATTAGCAGAAAAACACCCTCCCCCCCAGGCACACACATTGACGCTCACTCTCTACAAATACAACCGTTCAACTGCCAATTTCAGGCACTGGTTCCTTCATGGCAACAAGATAAAAATACAGACCTTGATGGCCCCAAAGTCTCTTTTTTTTCTTCCCTTCACTTTAATGCTTGTATTATTGCCGTAACTGATTCTTAAGGTAAATATTATGATACGAAATCCAATGCTTCGGGCCATCTCCTCTCTTAAACCCAGGCACCCATACCATTAAACCAATATCCATCAACACGAATGGGTGCTCCAGGCACAAAGGGTGGGTGGTCAAGTAGCAGGTTTTTTAGACTCACCCACTCCACCTTTGCTGAGAGAAGAAAAACCTTGTCGTGGTCTAATCGCTCTCTGCTTGCAGCAAAGACACTTGTGACTTATGCCTGCAGTGAGATAAAACACACAGATCTTTTGTATTCAGTAGCAATGCTATTTGAGGCTAGGAGAAGGTCGCATGGGGTCAAGATTTATAAGTCCTCCTGAGGTCTTCTTCCTTTATCTGTGGCAAATATTCAAAACAAAGCCAGAGGACTACCTGTGTAAAAGCTGCAGGTCCCAGCCCTGGCCTGTAGGCTTACCTGCCCGTGGGCATATGCCCATATATGTATGCATATACATATTAAAGAATAACCCTCAAATTCTGCTCTGGAGGTTTTGTAACATTCTTCAGAAAAAGGCATCCTGATGTTGCCATGCAAAACAATTATTCTGGAAAATGGGTCGTACCTTTTTAACATCACAGGGGAACACAGTAGTCGCTTTGGCTTCATGACTCAACAGAAGCTTGGCTTCAAGCAACACAGTTGAAGGGCAGAGTGAAACGTGTGGTTTACCTACCATGGAAAGAAGCACTCTTCTGCCTTTTCCCTTGCTCATCTGCCGAGTGAGGATTTGCATAGTCTGCAAATCAGCCAGGCTGAGGGATGAAGACCACCCAGATGATCCTACGGTTAATAATTTCCCTATGATCCAACCCGTACACTTTGTGGCTCAGGAGATGGCTCACTGGCCTCAGAGTGGCCTCCAAGGACCTTCACCTCAAGCATACCACATCTTTCTCTGGCAGGAAAGTAGCATGAGACTGGTTTGTTCTTTTCTGAGCTCCAAATCCAAAACTGCCTTCTTTGTTCTGAACCGCGGTTTACTGAAGTGTGGTTTAACAAGGTCATATGCTATTTCAGATATGTAACAACCAAAATGTAGTTGAAAAATCAAAGAAAATGAAAAACAGCTTATTACACTCAAATACCCAACAATTATATGTGAGTCCTCCATAATATGCAGTTAGGAAAATAGGAGAGGACATGCAGAAACCTCAAGGAAACATAAATCACAGGGAAAAGGGGGGGGTGGGGGGGTGGCATGAATCTGGGAGAGATTTCAAGAGGCCATACACTCTTTTTCTTAGGGCAAAATCACTATCTCTGTCATTCCCTACAAATGCTTATCTTACCTTAGATGAGATAAGACAAACATCAAACACTAGTAATGGGGATTCCACAGCCTCTCCAGGCTATCTGTCCCAGCGCTTCACTATCTCTGCTTTTAATGCCTTGCCTGAGTCTTTCTTCTCTTATTTTGAGCCTGTTTCTTCATCTTCTATCCACGAGGGACAAGAAAATGAGTAGGAATGAATTTAGAGAAATTGCACTGTGTTTTGAAGAAGGGATGGCAAATGTTTCTTCTTTACAAGTTCATCATAAGTTGTTCTGGCTTACAACTATGTGTTTTTTTCTTCTCTTTTTCTTTTTTTAGGGCCAAATTCCTTTCCACGTGCACACTGCTGGAAAAATGATCTGCTGTAGAAAAATCACTAGCAACAGTAAGTCTCTGCGAAGATGTGGAAACGGGCAGGAATACTGAAATCTTTCCTGAACCTACTTAATAGTGTCCCTGTTACAGGTCTGAATCAGCAAAACCTGGAGACCTGCTGGGGTCTTCAGTCCTGACACATAAAAAGGTAGGAGCAGGTATGATGTGCTTACCTGTAAGAATATATGTTGAATTTTTTTGATGCATTCTGATTTGGCCAGATAGTTCCTCTCAGGCAATATGAGTTTTACCTCTGATGTCATTTGACAGTTTTTAATAATTCATAAGAAATAGAGTCTTTCGGAGTGCAGGCTGCATCATCATTGTGTTGCCTTGCCAGAAAGAAACCAGTTCCTGTGCAGCACACAGTTTTCAAAATTAATGTTTCTGAGAGTAGTGTCCTATTGGTGTCCCATGGAAGGACACTAGTCAGCATGGATGGCCACGTTCAGCTTGTCCCACATCACACATACAAGCATGCATTTGCAGAAGCCAAAGGGCAGATCTGCTGCAGGAACGAGCAGTCACAGCTTCACTGACTTCCGCTGGGCAGTAGTGATTTCATAAATTAAGAACCTTGTCCCCAGACATCTACATGCTTGGTTTCCTTCTACATTTCCAGAAACGCACTCCACTGGCTACACATTAAAGGGAAAGTCAACCCTCCATACACAGGCTGATCTCAGCTCCTTTTGGATGCATTCAGGAGCATATTCTGGTTGTGAAAGTAGGCCTTTAGCTCAGCATGATTATAAACACTTCAGTACTTGCTAGTAGGTACAGAACAGCCAGATTTCTAGAAACAGAAGGAAAAAAGCTATACAGTCGTGTTTGCTCTGCATTGAAAAGAAACTTTATGATGGCATTACTGCAATTTATGTGGGACAGTTATTACACCTAAATATTCAATGTGTCATAAGTTTTGCCGTAGAAATGGGTTTGCTGGCATAGTGGGCAGAACCTTCTCAGATTTTAATACTTACATTGCATCCCCAACAATCAGTAATAATGCTTATAAAAAGTTTCGGCATCATCTTTTATCGAGATTCTACTGACAAGATTTAAACTATGGCATAAAGACTGCAAGCTGGTCTTATGGGGAAGAAAAAAAATCATACCCATACATAAACTGATTACAACAGCTTAGATGAAAATAAGTCAGGTAAACTGTTTTAAGCCTCTTCCAAAAAGACAAAACGCGTTTTCTTCAGGTATCTGCAGTGAGAGAGCAAACAAAAATAAATTCGTCAGCAAGGCAATGACAAACAGAATTTCAGCATTTTTTTTTCAGATTTTGGTGAGAAAGGGCCTGGGAAACTCCAGGTAGACATAGTCTGTGTGCAAACCTGAATGCTTCAAATTTCGTCGATCAAAATTCTGCCTGTCACAAACCTTTGGGCTGACGCTGCGGGGCCTGGAGCAGCTGGGCACTCAGCTTGCCAAAGCCTCCTGACAGAAATTCTTTCATACCACCTAACCCTACTAATGGCATGAAAGTTTGTTGGGGCAGGACACAGTCTGCTACAAAATGCTGATCTGTAGCAGCACAGAGGCGTAAGTACAACTTTCCACTTCTGAACAGATCATCTGCAGTGCCAGGTTTGTTCTCTTACTCAACCTGTCTTGATTCTGAGTTATGCAAGGACTGACTTTTCATCTTTTAATTTTGCAAATGTAACACATCCATCACCTGCATTACACATTTTCCCTGGACTGAAAGGGGAAAAACAGAGGCATAATAGGCCATTTTTCAGAAGAGTGTGTGTCTTCCTTTCTCTTCTCCATGACTTAATGCTATTACATTCCAGAAGAATAGGGGCACATATCCAACCTCCCGCAGCCCTGAGAGACTTTCCTAAGCAAACTGCTCCACTTTATTGTTCTTCAGCATCTCTGCATAGCTGGAGCAGAACGTGGCCTCAAGTCTCTTACTCATCTCCCATCTCTTGTGTGTGTTTGTAGGCATTCCTCATCACTGTTGAAAGGTACTGTCAGCGCGGCTATGATTTCTGTTTCATTCCCTGCCTGACACGCTTACAATGGCAAAAGCTCTAGGTGCAAGATCCATTTGGCAAAAAAGTCGCAATTGCCAACACAGCGAAAAGGAACTACTTTACACAAAACATTACCCTGTTGTTCGAACAGAATTCCCTTGGAAATCTGTGCTAGCAAACCTGCTCCAGTGTGGGCACGATCTCACCTTTGTTCTTCCTTCCTTTCATTACAGAGCCACCGTATGACCGTTCGAGGCAGCTGGAAGCTCTTCTACAGCCTCGCAGCTACCTGGGGAGTCCTGCCAGCGCCCTGCTGCATGCCCACGAGGCTCTGCTCCCCAACCCCAAGCTACCAGAACCGGGGCCGGGCTTGGCAGCTGAGGGGAGGAACGCCCCAAAAACCTCAGTGGGACTTCCCAGCATTGGTGAATCCCTGGGAAGCTCTGCCAGCCTCCCAGTCACTCTTACCGACAGGCTGTAGCAAGCCAGATGTAATAACGTATTTATTACTTTAACATGCGAGGTTTAATAAATACATTACAAGGAAGGAGATACAACAAAATAAAAGGTGTTTATTTAGCTCAAGAGGGCTTTTCTGCTACATTCAGCCAAAGCTAGCCTAACCTTTGGGACAACTATCACAGCTCTGCGCAATAGCAAAGATAAAGACTTTCTTTCTATTGCTCTTTTCCTTGGTGCTTCTACATGCCTGTACATGCATGCCTAAGGATTTTCAGTAACCCCCAGCTTCCATACTGATTCAACCAGGATGTCAGCTTGTATCTATCTGCCTTACTAATGAAATCCCATTTATCACCAGCTCAGCAGCTGGTGGGAAAACGGCTTTTGAAATACATCTTCACAAAGGGCAGGTGCAGAGGGGTGGTTGAAAGCCATGTTAACTTTGAGTTCATGTAAGTCTATGTGCATAATGTCTCTGACAAGAATTATGTCTTTGGAAACCCAGAGAGAATAAAGAATACAGACCATTTGTACCATGCAGCAGACTTTAAACATAGGGGAAGCAAGTAAGCATTGACAAATAGTATCCTTGGGAAGGTGATCTGCAGACATAATTTGCTTAGTGGAAATGGGGAACAACAAGTAGGTCTCCTTCCATGGCAACATGCTCTTTTACTCCCTGAAATCATCAGGACTTCCTCCCAGGAAACCAGAACAAGGCTTTTCTGCCCCTCAGACATTCTGCGCTGCTCTCACTGCCCAGGTCTTAGTCACTACTCCTACTCAAAAGTGAGAAAAATGCACTGTTGCCATATAACCATAAACTTCAATGGCCTTGTATCAAATTACCCACAATTTGCTATTCGGGTTATCAGCTGTTTTCCAGATGTAATCAGGAATCTCTTCCAAAGCAGTGACATTAATTAGGTTCACCAATAATGCAAGAAGTTTTCTAATTAACCTGCCCCTGTAGCATGACAAAATGCCTTTCTCGTTCTGGCCCGGTAACTCCTGCCGAATAGGACTTCAGCAGCATCCTGAGCTGCTACACCCAGGCTGAGACATCAAGAGCCTTATTATAATTAGTATTTTATGAGACTTAAATTGGAGATCTCTGACTAATGGCATTTACTGTCATGAGCTAAATGTTATGAAGAGCTAGAGCAAAGCTAAATTTTGGCCCAGGGAATATTGTTTACTTCTGCTGAGCAGCAGGGGGAAGAGGAGGCCTTGCTTGTAAGGAAGAGAAATCAGAAAAGCAGCCACCTGATATCTTGTCACTTGTCAATTTACAAAACACACTTGGATGCTACTCCTTTGTATGAGCCAGAAACAAACAGCAAATGCACAAGACAGTGTAGGAAAAGCCATCTAACAGTGCCTTAGCATTGAATACAGGTGGCTTGTGCCACCCTGTCTCCATCAGGATCACTCTGAAGCGAATCACCACCTTTTATTGATCCAGCCTCTGTTTTAGAAACCCTTATTTCACATCTCTCCAAGGAGAAGGAGGGGCCTAGAATGGGGAGTACAAGCATATCTGCCCTGCCATGAGGCTGTTTTGAGATCTGAAGGAACCACCAGGCTTTGTCTCTTGGTTTGAAAGGTGGCAGAGGTTAAGAGCCTAGCAGATGCCCAAATGTGGCTTCTACACAGCTGCTCTAGGTACCTCTGCTATGCCATCTTCATCCAGTCTTTGGCACCCAGGCTTATAGATTCAGGTTAACACCCTCACATTTTGCATTACAGGAAAATCTGATGTTACTTTTGTTCTCACTGGACTTTGCATTGAGCCAGCTGTGGCTATGGTACATAAGACTCCTCCCAAGCCCTTGGGACCTTGCTTCCCAAGACCTTGCTTACCTTAGGCCCTATATGGAAAGCCCTGTAAGTCCTATCAGACACCAGGTAGCAGCTGTCCTTGCGTTTTGTCAGCGTGCATGTAGGCAAAACCAGGCCTCAACACCATATCTCCACCAGACTTACCCAAGCTTAAATCATCTCCGACCACTAAGCAGGGGCAGCTCCTGGAGGCTTTGGTCTAACAGCAGTGTAAGTCCCCATGTTAACATGAGAACGAAGGCAGGGAGCTTTCTCCACCACAGGTGTCACCCAAAAGATTTCTATGCCATGAGTCACTAGCACTGTAGCTGTAGCTGTAACTGTGAAGTAAACTCATTTTTTAAATTATTGTGAGAGCAAGTTTCCCCTCCCACACCTTACCTGCAAGGCAAAAGTAAGGTAGCTTTTAAGAAATACTGTTTCACTCACTCTAAACGGAGGTACAATTTTTCAAGGAAGTAGTAGCAGATTGTTCTGTGTCTGAATAAAAAAATAACATTACTTGTCTTGTGAACAGCCTGGAAAGAACCAGTGTCTTACACGTGAAGATGAGAAAATACCACGTAAGATGCAGCTGTTCATTCAAACCCTTGTAAAGTTTAGTGATACTGTGTAGGGTGTGGCTGCTCATGTAAACTGTAAATAATTCATTGGACATAAGTCAAAGGAAGGGACCTTCCAAAGGTCTTGTGTGTTTTTCTCCCCCAGTCAGTCACACTGACTTCAACCAGAATAGCTGTGCAGAGGCTTGGGTGTTACTGGGCTGAGTAAGTTAGGCCTGGCAAGAGCAACACTGCTGAACTGAGCTAGTGATTCTCAGGGGCTTTAAGGATGGGGTCACTGGTGCACCACAATGCATAACACCTTCTTGTGTCAGCAAGTCCTTTTGATTTTTATTTTTTTGCCTTCTCCTTCACTTCAGAGTAAAACGCTGGAAGTCTTGCCAATTTTTGCAGGGCCTTGGCCAGCTGCTCGGCGCAGAGACAGGCGTGGCAGTGACATCCTCCATCCATCCACCCCTTCGCAGCGGCAGATGAAGCCAAGCTCCGGCCCTAGCGGTGGTGCTGATGGCCCCGGGGTCACGCTGTGGTCGGCGTGCTGTTGCTCCGATTTAGAATTCCTCCTCTCTGTTATTTACAAATACCTTTTTCTCTCTCAAATCTTCCGTTTGTGGTTATACTTGCCCTGCATCACTAACATGAGAAGCCGCGTGCCAGTTTTAGTTCTCCTTCCTGCCGTGGTATTTGTAACTGATGGCAATTAACGCCTTTCTGGAGCATGCTTTATTCATATTTCTGTAACTGTAAATACCACCCAGCATGCACGCAGGGCAGCCCTCGCCTCATCATTGCCTTTGGGCCTGTTAGGGTGTGCACTTTGTGGTCAGATCAGAAACAGAAGGTGGGACTAGCTGGCGGTGCTACCACGGTTAGCCTAAACCTTCCTTGTGGTCACCATTAAAGCCCCATTCCCGAAACTGGAGATTTTAACAGGAAAAAGAGGTACCTTTCAAACAGACATGGATATTTTAACTTTCTCTCCTCTCCAAAGCAATATGGCTTTAAGATCTACCTTTTTTTCCCTCCTCTGTTAACCAACAGAAGTAATATAGGTCAGAAGTCAGCACACCTGGATTGCTTATCTCCAAGACTACCTTTGCTTTGGGGGGAGACACCTCATTTTTCCTCAGTGCCTCAGTCTCCCCGTAACAGCTCTTCAGTTTTCTCAAAGACTGTCTTGGGAAAGCGCTGTCTATGTGTTTAACATTATGGTAAAGGCTCTGCAGTCGCGTTCAATGGAGAGTGAGACGAGCAGGCTCCTCTCGCGGATGGTGCTGCTGATCAGCCTTGACCTTGGCCACCCTCCTCCACCCTCGCTCCTAAGCCTGAGCCCCTTTGCTTTCACAGGAGGCCTCATTTCGTGTGCAGGCTTTATTTCTCAAGTGTTGTTATGACCAAAGTCTCAAGCATACAAAAGGAAAAAATGACATTTTGAAAGCAAAAATGTTGCTCTTTCCCTCACTATTTTAAGACTCCTGTCTGCAAATAATGCACTTTTTTTTTTTCGTTTTCAAAAGGATAGTAGATTGGTGCTTCACTTATTTTCAACCTGGTGAAACTTCCCCCTCCTGTCCCGAAAGCCCCTTTGCACGCTGATCTACGGTCCACCAATCAGACCTACTCTGAGGATTCTGGCAGGGCTGTGCCAGATCTTCCCTGGAGGATGAGCTGCACATCCCACCTGCCTCCGAGCTGGCTTGTTTACAGGGTGCAAGTCCCTGCAGTGCCCTCCTTCCTCCCCTGCTACGTCCTCCTGCTCCAACGGTCTCCTTCCGTGCCTCTGCCTGGAAAGCGGCTGGCTGCTTTGGTCCCCGGCTGGGACACCTATCTGCCCAGGCTGTGCCAGCACCTCTGCAGCGGGTGTGCAGGAGGCAGCTGTGGGGTAACCTCATTTAATCCGCAAGTACGGTCACTCAGGAGCTGGGGACAGTGAAATAAGGGGGAAAAAAAAAAAAATATATATATATATGTGTGTGTGTGTGTGTGTGTGTGTCTATGAAAAGCAACACACACAGGAGCCCAGATGGAGGATTAGGTACGGAGAGGCAGGTTGGGAGCTGCCAGGAAGAAACAGACGGAGTATTGTCCTTGTCCTGTTCCCTTCACAGATAGCCCCGTTCGTCCCCGCACTAGGACGGGGTTGCTTCTTTGCTGGTATGGCTATCTCCCAAAATGCTGGTGCTCGCCAGGGCAGGAAGCTAAGTGAAGAACAGCAAGAACTAACTCCAGCACCTCATGGGGCCTGGGACACAGCAGAAATCAGAGCACCAGCAGAGAAAAAAGGCAAGGAGGTACAGCATTTATGGAGGAAAAACAGCCTAATTACAGGTGTAGACAAGGGACAAACTGCAAAAGCTAAACAATTAGACATGTATAAATTAATAATTCATACCTCTAGTGATAGTGATTAGCAATGCCTGTAAGAACTAAATACTTAGAAATAAACTCTTATTCGCACTGAAAAATATCTTGGGCAACCCAATTAATTATTACAAATGCAATTGGCTTGGTAGTTTGGCTATGACACCACTGGCCAAGGACTAACAGATACTGATATCTAGGCTGGATGTCAGTTGCAGACAGTCATTCAGCAAACTGTTGTAATGAGCTCAAAGTCTCTAGCAGACCCAGAAGTGAAGGAAAGAGAGCACTTTTTTTTATCCAAATGCAGAAATCTAGCTTCCGCTTCAGGAGGTTTGTGAGATACCATGGGAATGTGACCCCTACTGTGTGTTCCCCGCATGGAGCCCTCGCCAGGAGGCCATGCAGTGGAGAAGAAGCTGGATGTGAGGTTTGAGTAACTGCCTGCTTGGCTGTCAGCTTAACCTTTGTTATAAATGGCTAAGCAAAACTCTTAGCTCCGTGAGCTGCCTTTGGCTTCAGCACTGTTTCCAGTGAGGGACAACAGAGCAACTACAAAGCACAAATACGGTCCAGGGCTGCCTCTACTCAACTCACAGCCTTGCATTGCCCTTTTTCATGCAATTACTTGAGCAATAGTAGCTCTAAGTAGCAATGTGTCTACGGTGCACGTGGGAGACTCTTGAAATCCCTAGTTTGATTAAAAGACACACACTGCTTAATGCTGCTTAAAAGACACACACATCTTCACAAAATTCTTATTTTTCCCAAGTACTGTATTCAAATTAAATATTCATCTCCCTTAAAAAGCAATTAAATTTTACTGTCTAGTAATTTGCAAATCTAAACAGCAAATGTAGAAAAATAATTAGCATAGTAAGAAATCAGTTATTTCTCTGATAAGCTCATAAACCCTTTTAATTAAAATCACAATATTTTTAATTGCTAAAGGGAATATTTTGTTTATAATAGCAAACATTTCTAAGTTTTAATTTAAGTTCCAATCTAATACTGTGATAATTGAGAAATGGCCTCTAGGGGGCAACAGTATCCACCAAACAAAATAATGTGCATCAGCTCTACCAAAGGATTTTCTTGCATGGAAACGTATCTTCCTGGGATACAGGAAAGTTAAGTTAGCCTATACAAACTCGGACAAGTCTCTGGTGAGAACACACCGTGGGAAACAATTGCCATTCCTTTAAAACCACACTTATTCGAAAAGTTATCAAAAATCAAGATACAAGAGTATACTTCCAGTAACTGTACGCATGCAAATTAAAATATAATTGCTAACCAAATGTATAAGAAGACATAATTTTCTTTTTAAGCTTTCAGACATGCTATTTTGAAAATACCTGAAATAAATACCTTGGAATTGCATATTGTGTCACTTTGCCTGGCAATAGCAACCTAATGCTGTGTAAGGATTTACAGAAGTTAGGGGCTGACAAACCTGATGGCCTGGTAGAGGTCACACTGCCACCGCTCCATGTTTCCCGGTCCAGCAGGTAGAGAGGCTGAGCATAGGTGTATGCCCACATGGTCAACCACACCTACAGGCACGCTCAGCCCCCACACAAACACAAACACTGTCAACAGCCTCGTCCTGTTCTCTTGCTGACTGATCAGGACAATGGTCCATTAGTGGGAAATACATACACATATATGCACCATATGGTTCCCTCCAGTAACTGACTCCTGGAGCAGCCCAGGGGAAATGGGGCAGGGGCTTGGGTCTCACAGAGCTGTTTGGGCTCTCCACCCTTCCACTGGCACACTGGGCTCCTCTGTCAGGCTGAGGATCCACACATAATCACATAATCAATCACATAACCTAACAATGAGCACATCCAAGTCGTACACAATGGATGGTAAGAAGCACGCCTCAGTGCTAGGCCACAAGCATTCATCAATCAGAAAAAATATTTTAAAGAAACCATTTAATTTCTGCCTTGAGTACCTTTGAAACTGCCATATCCTGGTGACATTGATCACAAGGTGTAACTACCAGGCATCTAGTTACTGGTATTTGCCTGATGGTAACTTTGCAAAATATTGTTGTCCCTACTTCAAGTAATTGTCAGCACTGAAATCCACCTTTGCTACTACAGAAAAAAAAGCTATTAATTATTCATTATTTATTGTGCCATTATGTTTAACAACCTAGTCAAGATCAGGTTGCCTGACTTTCTGGGAAAGGAATTATCACAGGGAGCCTATAATACAAGGACACATATAGGACTGAAGGAGAGGAAAGATAATTGGACTAGATGACCCACAGAGGTCCCTTCCAATCCCTACCATTCTGTGATTCTGTGATTCTGTGATAATGTATTCTACAAGTGCGGTCACTATAAATTGATCCCATTTCTACATGTAAATGCAGATACTCGCCTTCTGGAGGAATATGAGATATGAAGTTAGTAACTGAAAAAAAAAACAAACCCCATGTCTAAAGGAAGAAGAATATGGTCATTATCTCCAGGTGTCATTTCTTAAAAATTAAAGGAAAAGATAATGAAAGCAGAAGAAAACTGAAGACAGGAGGAAATCACAGCAGTTAAGAACTTGACATTCAAGGAGACAAAATTCACTTCTTCCTTCAGGACATTGTCCCCAAAGATCTGGAATGAGGTATATGGTAGGAGGAGAGTCTGTTTAGCACAGGAATGTGGTCAGATACTGTCACTTGTCTTTTGATTTTCCAAGATGCTTGAGTAATTTTGAGACCCAAAAGGCTCAATTGCTACTTGAGAGTAACATTGTCCACTTGGTGATCTCTCTTCGATGTCTATGTGGCTGTCAGACTATAACCTTAAATTAAACTTTGTCATGTTTAACTTGGTAGTTTCATCCTGGATTTGAGACCCTGATGCAATGTTTTCCTTCATTTTGATTGCAAAAAAGGAACTATATTTTGAAACACATTTTAGTTTCCATTCACTGTGTTGCTTTTGTAGTTTACCATGTCCAGGCTTGACTAAGCATTGATCAATCATCCATTGAGCACATGACTCAGACAGCATAAAGTACTTTGAAAGCTGTGTTTCTCTGACTGCAGAAGTTTTTAATAAAAGGAAACTGCTCTTTGAAGAACGCCGACTTTTGTCACCCTACAGTCAAAGGGAGGTCCAGTCAGCCTTAGAACAAAAAGACGCCAAAATAACTATCTTCCTACATATGAACTAGTATCTCAGAGTCCATTCCATATGCCTTTAATTGAAACACTTCAAAAGAAGCTGCATTAAGCATCAGTTAGCATGGTGTTAATAAAATTGTCCTCAACCAAATAAACATTGTACATAATTTTTTGTTGTTGCTATTAGCTAAAAATGGATGTTTTTTAATTGTTGGAGGAGGGAAACTCCATATCACATAATTATTTAAAATTGTTTTTACATTTGAACATAATTCTGTGTGATAAAAACACATACTACTTGGCTTTGTAAAAAACCCAAAAGATTTGGCAAACACATGTGAAGGTATAATTGCATTAAGAATAACATGGAAGAACAGAGTCACGATATCAATATATTCCTGTGTTAATTAATTAATTAATTAATTAAAAGCCAAACTAACCATAATTTGTTACAGGACTAAAAAATTACTGGCCATTTCATTTTGAGAGGTATTCCATGGCGTTCTACTCTGCTAAGTTGTGCCTAGTGATCTGCATTGTGGTTCATTTACTTATTCACAGGTAATGTTTCTCGCAGCACGTTGTGATGAGTGTAAGATTTCATATGAAAAGAAAAAAAAAAGGACTTATTTGGACATCAGCTGTTAATGAACCCGTTTGTATCATTTCTAACCTTTTGTAGACAGATATTAAGATAAAGTAAAACTGTCCTTCATACATTGGGTGAGAAAACCCACATCGTTAAAAGTCTGAGAAACAAAGCAAAACCGAACCATCAGCAAAACCAAACCTCAACAGGCAGCTAAGCTGTGTAGGAACATGAAGAAATGCTGGTAGGTAACACAGAAAACCAAACACCTGATGCTGTGTGCATTAAGGAAGAGCATATCTGGGTCCAGCTACAGCTATGAGGTTGTTCTCTAATACCTATTTAATAGCTGAGAAGTGGAAGCTGAGACTATCTTCTGCTACGGATAACTGATTGGGAGCGTGGGACTGCCTTGCAGGGCATGTCTGCACATATCACACATCAGTTGTCATGACAGCATGAACTCGCCTCGCATCAAAGTAGACCATTACTGTAGGTTTTCCACCTGATGCTCACCAATGCAACATGTCCAATCAACCGTGCAACTTGTTTGAGTGATTCTCCACCGAGGCTATTAAAGTGGAAGCTTTACTGGAAGTTCAGGCTCTGTGCAAAGCTTTCCTCAGGAGAGACTCCCTGTTCATGTTTATTAATTATATTGGCTCCCAAAGCTGTTATTTCCTTATTTAGTAAACCACTATTGCTGGCTAATAGAAGAATAGCTATCTGATCGTTTCCTTTTGGAATTTATTAGTCCGGTTTTGTGGGTGTGTCCTTTTTTTCATAAAATCTGGAAGCATCTGAAATTGTTTCTTAGCAACCCTTTTCAGTTTGCCATTTCCTTCTATTCAGCTACCCAAAGAGTGCTTCTAAAGCTGTAGTAAGGTTGGCCATTTCAGAGAAGCAGCTATTATTTTTCCTCTCATATGAATGGTGAGATCGTGCCCAGATACCACAGCCTGATAGGAATATTCTCCAGTATATTAAAAACTGTCCTTGAAACAATGAAATACTTCTAAACTGAGATAATAGGTGAATTACTGGCAAGAATACTGATAACTGTATCTATTGTGCTTGGCAAGGACAGGAGAGGAAAAGGACAGCTACTTCCTTATTGTTCCATGTAGAAGGTTAATTTTGTCTAAGCTGAAGCTTACACACTTATCTGAGTCTACAAAGGTATTTCTCACGTTGTTCATATACTTCCAGCACCTTGCCTTGCCTACCCAGACGCAGAGGGCAGCTTAGTTCTCTATCACACCACAGAGTGGTGCTTAGAAAGCCCTGCACACTGGTAAATACCAAATCAATAGCATGTATTTTACATGTTGTGAGACTAAATGACTTGAACTTTGCCTCCTTCAGATGTCGTAGGTCCCCCAGATATACGCCACCCATACAAAAAGTGAAAGTCCTTCCAAAAAGCTCAAGGCCACTACACTGATTCTCGTTCCAGTTCCACCTTTCATCACACAAAGAAGAGTCACACACTGTTTCAAACGTGAGGATTTTTGCAGCATGCTCAGACAGTGGTAAGCCTGACTCTTTTAAGTTAATTTATAGCAAAATAGTAAAACAGAGCAGGACAGAAAGTGCTGCAATGGAAAATTAGTGCCAGCAGAAGCCCGTTCACCTATTAACTCCTGTGGAAAGGCCGTGAGACATGGGCTGCTGATTAAACAGAGAGAGTTTGCTGCTCACTCGCTGCCCAGAGTCCCTGCAACGTAGAGAGCTCCCATTTGTTCCCTGGCACACCTCCGAGTTTAACGGGTGCCATATACCACAGCACCGATCAGTTTGTCTGTATATAAATATATTCCAGTAAAAAATGTTAAAATGCTGCATGCAGCCTTCAGCACATTTTGGGACCTAAAATATTTCTGTCTTCTCCAAATAAGTACATTACCAGAAGCCTGCCATAAATAGTCTCTTTGGCTAGGCACTAGTCTACTCCCCTTCTGCTGTTTCACGAGTACAAAAAGTGCTTCACATTGCCAAGGAGAGGTAACCGGTTTGCCACCCATCGCAGGAAAAATGTCCTTCATACTCTTTGTGTCGCTGCTTTAGACACAGTCCCTGGCTGCAGTGTGGAAATTCAGGCAAACGAACTCCAGCATGACAAGGGTCAGTTATTATTGTGTGCAATGTAAAATCACTTTCTGGCATTTCAGTTCTGCGTCAGCTTCCAGCACAGAGAAACACGACTGGAGTTTTGGCACACTTGGGCATAAGTTGCTTGAATCATCTGAATTTCAGTAAGTTGTAAGACTAAAGGTTTACTAATATAAATCCTCCTTCTTTAATCACGCTCATGTATGAACTGAAGATCTGGAGATCCATTATAACCTTCTAATCTACAGGGAAGCCGGGACGAAACCATCTTGGAGGACACGTGGCAAGGCTTAGCATGTTATGCTCGTTGAAACTCTGCTGTTCATATACACCTAGTCTTGGCCTTGCCCCACTTCATCTGTTGATGAGGTTGGCATTGGGATCCACAGCAGCAGGAGGGCCAAAATGGAGGTTTTAAGTGCCAAATCTGTAACTTACGTCACCCATTAGGAAGTCCTGTGACACATACCAGCCCTGCTAAAGGAAGATCAGGCATATCACACCATCATCTGACATGCAGCACAGCCACAGATGGCGCAGTGTCAACATCAAGCAGCACCCGTCACTCAGAGGAAACACAAAATGGAACAGATAGACAAACCAGATCGATAACCAAGGTTATGTCTGTATTTCTGCCCCTACCACAGACACTTCACCTTTATCAGATCTCCAGAGATCACTGTCGCTCTTCAGTGGGACATTAATTGTAACCCCTCTCACTCTAACAGAATTTGCTGTCTCTGTGATGTCCCTCTCAAAGTTAAAAAACTTCGTGGTGCAATATTGTTTCTCCCACTGAAGACCTGGGCTTTCACATACAGCAGGAGGACACTTGGTGGCACTCATTCAACATCATTTTTACTTCCCAAACCCAGGTTCTCTGGGTTAACTTAAACACGTGAAAAATTCTCCTTAGTAAGATTATCCCATAAATTCTGTCATTAAGACCAACTCCTGCAGTCACTACTCAGTTTTGACTTAATCGTTAACCAAGTCAAGAGAAACTAATTTTGTGTAAAAGAAAACTAAAGATCAGTTCATGATAGTAAACCGATCACTAAATTTGAGCTGAGATATTTTTGCCTACCAATTATTCTGCAAAATCTTCACTTTTCTGTGTGGATGGGTACCTAAAGTTTACTCCCTGTGTAATGCACAAATTCTTTGTCCATGCACATTACTGTTCACTGCAACTTGCATACAGATGTTTGAAAACAAACAAAAAAAGAAATAAACCATGACTGAACCGTCTGGTAACCAAGATACCTACTGAGAAAGAGACAAGCATGAGGGAGGTTGAGAGTTGCACTTAGCCATACCCAGTCGTCCTTCTAATTTATACTTCTGGATGACTGCTGTCTGCAGCCCAGTATTCATACTGTGTTTTGAGAGAGACACATGGGAAGCAGCAGCACCCTAAAACCATTTGGATGAACAAATACCTATAACTCCTCTATAAAATCCTTTTTTTCCATGAGTTACCCCAGTTTCTCACGGACAATACCCTAAAGTCCCACCAAGGACCGCAGCCTTATCGCTGATACCTGGCAGTTATTCCTATCAAAGCTGCTGAAAGATCTGACAGTCAGTAGAGGATCTGTTTATTATCCTTAACAGCAGGACGCTATTACATTAGCTAGGGATAATCGAACACCATTAGACAGCCCGAAGCTTGACTGAAGGCACCTCCTTTGCAGGACGGGGAAGATCAAGCCCAGATGTCCCTGCTACTCTCCGCATACTGCACTCAGAATCAAACTTCTTCGAAATACAGGTTACAAACAGGTCAGCAGCCACTAGCAGCCAAGACATCCTCGGCGGGAAATGTCTTAAAGCAATGGAGCACAGCCAAGCACACAAGACAGCCCGTCCCCTCAAACACAGAAGCACCTGCCTTTCTCTTGAGTAGAACCAGGGCCCATCCCCACCATCCTTCAACAACACAATGGCCAAAAGAGTGACCCGCAGCCATTGTTCTGGGGTCACAGCGCCCATGGAACTTGATTACTCCACGGATGCCCATTGGCCCCGAACCTATGAAACCCACACTGCCAGGAAACTCCTTCCCCAGCAGGTTTGCTTTTGCTCCACATTTTACCAGCTGCACCAGGGAAACTTTAACTTCTTCAGAAAAAATGTCCATTTCATCATCTGCATGTACTTGCACGCACTTTTTTTGTACACTCAGTGGTGTTTATATACTTGAGAAAATGCTTTGTTGACAGGTTCTGTACAGTTTTCTGTACAGATTTCCAATAATCCTTATTAAAACCCAGCATGCACTTTTCAAAAAAGATTTCAAAGCAAAGATTATTGTACTCCAAAAGGTGTGCGCCCAAGCCAAATTTTTAATTTCAGAACATTTTGCTTCTGGCCTGTTTAGAAATTTTTATATTTAAAAATGAGAGAGTATTATCTTCTCCCTTTCTGAAGTTTTACGCAGCTAGAGGGCTTTTCCTCTAACATTCTTCTAAAAAGAGCGAAAAAGACCCCGTTGTTTTAGCAGAAACACAGGAAGGCAAAGTGGGTTCCAAAAGTGAGGTACAACTGATCTGCCGAAAATCATACTTAGCACTCCTTCACCACACCAAGCACACAGTCCGCCACAAAGCACCTGTGTGCGCCCTTTGCACCAAGTTGGTGTTCCCCGTACGCTGTGCTGGGCACGGTTTGGTGCAATGCTGGCACAGCCTTTCCCAGAGAAAGTGCCGGAGTGGGAGACACGCAGGGCAGGGCCTTTCCGAATCGCTTCGGTGACCTGTCCCCTTGAGGGAAGGTACGGCTGCCCTGGGCGGAAATGCCATCAGCACCATTGCTGTGCATATAAGGGGTTCTGGTGACATCATATTTTATTACGGGTATTATTCGCTTCATTAAAGATTAATTACTGAGAAGGAATGGCCAGGTCATACACCAGTCCCAGGGAGTCTCAGTGCAACATCCAAATAAATAGACATCGTGCTTCAGCTCAAGGCAATGGGCAGCGAGCCGTACAGCCCCCAGCAGACAGTGCTGGGGGGACAGGACAGTTCGGGGGTCCTGTGGGTCCTGCACGGGTGTGGGCACTGCCACTGCTCTTGGGAGGGTTGACAGCCTTTGAGCCCCACAGCACAGGAGGGCTCTGGGCAGTATGGGGGGAAATATAGAAAAAATAGGTCAGCTGTGCCTGGTGGCGTGGTGGGACAGGAGGGGGGACGGGAGCCTCGATTGCCCGCTTGGTCTTTCTCCGGCCCTGACTCCAGGCGTGCACTGGCAGTTTGCTCCCTGCCTTTAGCAGGTACTCTCACAGTACGTGCAACCTGACAGCTCTCCTGCTTGGTACACGTTTGTATTTTTGTAAATACACAGACACGTTCAAGGAATTTCGAAGAGGGGGGGTTGGGAAGGTGCTTAAAATTAAAAGTGAAGCATAATTTGAAACTCTGCCTACACCACAGCTTTTATATCAGCTTGTGACATGCTTGGCACTAGACACTGTTTATGTCCACGATTAATGAAGTTAATGCTGGGTTAGTAACTGTGGCAGCCAGCCACGTGCATCGCCAAGCACATGGGTGCCTTCTCCCAGATGGAGAGACACGCTTTGCTCCTCCACACAGCCAGGCCACTTCGAGCACATCTGGAACAGTTTAACTGGGGCCTCCCTCCAATGCAGCGCTCAGCGTTGCCAATGTATTCCTTCAACCAAAACGTTAGAAAAATGAGAGAAGGAATGGGGACAAAAATGGGAGTGGGAGAGGATGCGAAAAAGAGGAGCGCAAGGCTCTTCATGAACGAAGCCACCCTGCCGCGGGAGGTTTCATAGCCTGCCTGAACAAGACCCACCATCGGGGAGTCCCTTACTGGGCCTTCACAACCAGTCTGGTGAGTTCCTGTTTCTCCTCTCTCTCCATGCAGCTGGACACCCCAGTGTGCCTGACCCACCTGCGTCTGTTGTCCCCACCTGCTGAGGGACAGTGGCAATGCTGTTCTCAACAGAAGGTGGTCCACCTAAGGGGTACTGCATCATACACCTACCAAGAGTAAGCATGCAAGCCCAGGTAACTCATGGATGTTTTCAAAAAAGAGCTTTCTTAAGAGAGGGACACCATGTTGCAACAGGAAGATGGTTGCAAAAACTTGTTCGTACTTTTGTGGCAGGAGGCGGATTTTGAAACTGCGCTTTTACAAAGTTCAAAAGCTCTAGCAAGACTTCTGCGGGCAAGTTCAACACTTCCTTGGGAAGTCAAGCGTCTTTGAGCATTGTGCCTGCTTCCCTGCTCACTAAAGCATCAGGCATGCTAGTGTCATAACCCGCCCTGTTTTTCTTCTGTGGCCACTTACAACTTCACTGAGAGCAGAATAAATGTGCAAATCAGTCATGCGTTAAGTAACGTCACTATCATGTATCATGTGTTTGCTGACTTATCCTTCCCCCAAGGAGAGGAGTGTTTGTTTGGGGATTTTACATGCCCCTAAACATTTACGCCAGAAACGTCAAGGTCAAAGAAAGGTGCTCTTCACTTGAAGTAGGAGCTGGTGAAATCTGAGATAAGCTCCCAGAGGAAAGGAAGCCTACTTCGCAGTCATGTCTTGGCCTTCGAAAACAAATGCCTTCTGTACAGATACACGTCATCCTTCATCTGGAGGGCTACCTCGTGCCAGAAGAACATCTCTGTCAACCCTCATCCTTTAACCCAATTCTTCAGATAGTCTGAGATGATCTGTCATATCAACTCCCGCTTCCCTTGGCATGGTTACATTAGAGGCAAACTCCATGCCTCTCTTCTGTTCAAGCCCAGTTCACAAAATACTAGAGTAGCTTCTTCAATAATATCTTAATTGAAATGATTAGTATTCTCTTACTTTGTGCTAACCGAATGGGAAAACTGAGTTTGTTTTTTGTTTTTTAATTAAGTTACAAATTCCTTAAAGGGAATTAACACTTCATAGGATATAAAAGACCACATGCGTCTGCTGTTACTTTTCTTCACATTTCTTTCTTTAATTGCGTTCTGGGTCACTCACTACTGCTTCCTCACCTGCTGCAAGCTATAAGCAAGGGGGTAGCAAATACACTGCAACACATGCTTGAAAGGGTGCTATTCTTTCCTGTTTCAAAGTTTTAGAAGTAACTTCCATCCACAAGCCTCCAAAATGCACAAAACCAAAATAAGTGGCTTTTTACAAAAAAAGGAAATCAATCACTGATCTCTGCTGAAAATAATCTTCAGCCGAGGCGCTTTTCATTTTGACATGCTTAAATACCACAGAATTAACACTGCATATGGACGACAAAAGGGTCACACACTCATCAGCAATTAAAAAAAAATCATATAGCAACAGAAAAATGCAAGCGTACAGAAAAGGATTGTGTCCATACAATGCAAGGATTGTGAGGAAAGAAATTTCTACACCTACTAAAGGGAAATGGCATCTTACCCAGGGTGGAGTCTTTGGGTACACTAGAGTGGTATTTTATCTCCAAAATAATGAAGAAGGGGGATTAGGTGGAGTTCCTGTTCATTGTTGAGTAAAGCTGCCCACCTTCTTCCCATCATCACAAACTCGTGTTTAGGAAGACAGGATAGCGCAGAAGGACAGTCCTTGCCTCTTCCTGCTGTTGAGCTTCTTGCTACACTATTCACCAAGGGAGATTTTCCACTGTTTAAAACTTCTTTTCTACCCATTTGCCCACTGATCAGAATCAAAGTGTTTCAGCGTGGTGCTTAGCCTTCACTGTCCCTGATTCCTTGGTGCAGGCATGGGCTGAACAAAGCCAGTGGAGATATACATTATTTAGCAGGTTTATAGTAGTTTTCCTTGCACTCATTGCTATTCATTACACAACATTTTCAGACTTTAAAGATGGAAATGCACAAATCTGAGAATGGAAATGGAATACATATGGTTTTATCATTCAAATCCTTGAGTCTCAATTATCGTCACTGTACTAACGAGGTCAGTCAGCCATGCTCTTCTACTTGCAGCTGGAGGGCACTGATTGCAGATGTAGTTCACTCAGATGACTCCTTGTGGGAAGAAATACATGGGAAGCTCCAGTTTCAACACGGTGGTGCAGATTATCAGAATCATTACAATCAATTGGCAGAGAAATTATTTTAATTTACAATGAAACCTAAGACCAAGTTCGATGCATTTATGTGTTTATAAGGAGCATTTCTGTCTGCTCAAGTGGATGCAGTGTGCTTCATTTCCTAGCAGCATGTTCAGGAAGAATCAATGAGCAGGAGAGTGAGCTGGAGGACACCTGGGTAATCCTCAGCAGTGAAAAGTGGAAGGTGAACAATGCCATCGCTCACAGCCAGATTACCAGAGTCATGGCATGCCTCAGAGCAAGCTCTGCCTGTTGAGGTCAGCGAAGAGCCAAACCGTATCTTACCAGCAGAAAGTGGGAGGAAGGAGAATTTTAGTCCCTTTCTGTTTCTTCACCCTCTGTTTCCTCAGATAAGCAGGAATAATGAGAGCTAAAGATCATTATAAGACAGTCTTTGACCCACAATACAGAATAATTGCCTTGTTAGTGACAGTTGTGTTAACTGGGTTCTGCTACATATCATGTGGAGTAGAGCTGACTAAAATGCGTGCCTTCCGTCGTTTGTTGACTAACACAGTCTTTGTGGTCGGTTCATGCACGTTCCACTGCAAATGCTTTTGATAATGCTGTTACAAAGGCTTGTGAATGTCAGTGTAGGAGGGCAAAATATTTTGAGCTGCTCAGCTTTGCTTTATAAATATTTTTGGAAGCCACCAATGTGAAATGCTCCATTCACATTCAGCACTGAAAAAAAATAATGGCTTCTTCTAAAACAAAGACACATCTGTCAGTGCAGTAGAGTATATGAATTTATGCAATCTGTAGCACAGAAAAAGTACTTTCTCAAACAAATTAAGTCAAAGCAGGCAGAGAAAGAACAGCGTGAAGCTCTCTATGCAATGTCAACAATAATTAACAGAGCACTTTATAGTCTGCCAGTGCTTCCCGTGAGTAAGGTACTCTCAGACATTTGGTATGAGCAGGCTGCCCTCCTGTTCCTCTGCTCCTGGAACCCAAAGCCATGAGTGTTAGCTCTTAGTGGCTAGCCTGTCATTAACTTTTAAATGTAGTATGCCACCCACCGTTTCTCCTTAGAAGGACAGAGGGCAGAGGGCAAGAAGACAGTGTTGCAACTGCTGCAGGGATTCACAGGGTTTGCTTTGCCGTGTCATGCTGGGAAATTTGGGGGATTTGCTTCTTCCTCTGGTGCACCAAAACAAAAGTACAGCACATTGCACCACACACCGAGCCTGTTAATCTCTTTATTCCCATGTTTCCCTGTCGATAGCTTGGGAGAAGGCAGCTTCCTTGTTTCCCTGACAGATGCGTGCAACATTTGGAAGTTTTCTTCAACTCCTACTGATTCTCTGGGGATGCAGACTGCAGACATTTTGCAGCAGGGAGTCTCTTCTCTTAGGCTGCCTGTGTACAAAATGCAGAACTGACGTGAGCCTACTTTCGCACACAGCATTGTATTGCTCCTGATTACTTCTGATTTAATCATGTTGCCCTTGCATGTATTTACAGATTAAATTTCCAGTGTTGCCAGAGAATGGGACACTCCTGCCATCTTTCTCTCTTTAAAGATGGCAAAACCGCAGCCTTGTCTAGAACAGAGGGATTTCCACAAGTGTTTTCCTTCCAGACATTGTAACCGATTTCTTCCACATATAACAGAGCTCACACGGTTGTCAGGGAGACAACTGTTGGCACAACTTTGCCCTGGTATTTGGAGGGCTTGGCCAGTCGATTGCATTTCAGTGGATTGTGCATTCGTGCAGATGCAGCACGCTGGCAGACTGACAGGCCTGACTTTGCCATTTGCCAGTTAGAGCTCACGAGCACGCACTACCTCCAAACTACAGCTGCGAGAGACGGCCAGCATACCTCAGCTACTGTTATTTGAACTAGTTTCAGCAGCACTACAGTAAAAATCTGGTGACCAAAAGTCAAGTCAGCTACTGTGAAACACAGGACTTACTTGGGAGGTTGGCCTGCACTGTGTATATTGCTGCTAGTAGCTCAGCTGATTGTTTAAACTAATCCAGGCCAAGATAAAACGCTGCAATAATGCTTCTCTGATGCCGGCGTCCTTCGTACACTACATCCCTGAGCCAGAAACTCCCATCAGCCCACAGTCTCTGCCATTGCCTGCATCTCCTCTGCAGACCTCAGCACTTTCTTCCTTCCCCTCCTGCAAGCTGTGGCCAAACCTAAATCAAAACCAGCCATCTCGTCCCCTGAATTGGTGTAAAGGTTGAAAACAAGGATAATGAACTTTGCTCCTTCTGAGGCTAATTAGCGTACAGGCACTTATTTGTGATTAAGCCATGCAAAACATTTGCTAGTAGCACAAGAGATAAATGCAATAGTACACAGCAAATGCCCAAGGCACGAAGTTAAGCGACTTGCCCAGTTTGATACAGCAATTCAGTGACAGAGGTAGAAATAGCCTGCTCAGTTCTCTCCCTCAAAACTGGTCTAATCTTGAGATCATACTTTGATCTCCCTTTAGCAGCAGAAAATAAAAACCCCCTCTGTTCATGCTATAAGTCATTACAGAAATTACTTTCAAGTTACAGACTCACCATTATCACATTGCTGCAAGATCAAACAAAAAAAGAGGGCAGTAGGAGAGGAAAAGAAGGGTTACTTTGTGTCATTTACTTCCACAGTCTGCCCAACAAAGCCAGAGGAAAAAGACTTTTTTTAGACAGATGCCTTTTACAACACATCAAACACTTCTCATGGGCATATGTCAGAGACATTTTACTACAAAGGCTTTGTCCTTTGCATTCACAACAGCCCGGATGTTTATCAGGATCTTCCATTCCCTAAATTCAAGATCAAATTGGTATTTGCATTAAGATAGCAGCAGAAGTACATCAACAAAGTCCAAAACACAAAATCATTAGTGAAGAGAAAGCATTAAGTCAACATGTTGCCATGCTACGCGGGAGTTTCTGTCATCTTGAAAGGAATGTCTAGAGAAGGGAGCAGCCTATTTTTCAATGTGCTGACTTTGGACAAAGCCAAAACGAGGAAGCAATTGCCTTTCCTGATGGATTTTACTGCTAGTAAATGTTTAAGTCCTCCATGCAAAGCATGTGGCCCCGATACCATGAAGACAACATTGCACTATTTACTACATAACATCACATGCGTACATTGTGCTCTCCACATGCCTGCAGCAATGCTCCAATTTGTTTATTCATAAGCATGGTTTGTAATTCTCTAAATTATCAAGCACAACAAACAACATTACACACAGAGACAAACTACATTTAACGTAGCTACACACTCTCTACTCACAGCCCAACACTCAACAGCATCTTGCACTTCTCCTCTCCTCCCCCCACCCTCTGGTACACACAGTCTCAGCCCCCAAAATACTACGGAGCCTTCCAAAAAGCTCTTGTCTCCTTCCTGGGTGAGGCATTCTCCTTCTTAGGAGCAAAGCAGGCCCATGGCTGTTGTGCTAAGACAGTACTCCCAGCCCCTCTGCAGGGAGCAGGGCACAGCAGAGGATGGTGCATGCCACCCCAGCAGGCTGAGCGGTTCTGCTCGGTGGGAATGGCCAGCCCTGAAAGTTTTCCAGTCTCCAAAACCCATCAGCAACAGCAGAAGCACCAAACACTTGTCCCTAAATCCAGCACCTCCACTCTTTTCACTTAGGATGACACAAGTTATTCTGTCCTCTGAGACCACTGTAGATTTAGGTGCTCCACTTGAGAGGAAATTTCATTGTGAGCCAGAAGGACAGCGTGCTCTTACAGCAGAAAAAAAGGATAGGCAGAAAGAGCAGAAATGTTTGAGATTCTTTCCTTTGCTTCTGTTTGGAATATCAAAAATCTCACAATTCTTCTCTATGCCAGTTCTGCCGTAGGTTGGAATAACTGCTATCCAGTTCTAGTGGGTGATCCTGGTTTCTCAAGAAGGTAAGCCACCAGGTAATCCCACACTTACTGTCTGGCTCCTATCTCCACTGCCTCTGCATAGTCTCGTACAGCATTTTCCAAGTACCGGCACATCAGTTTTTGCATTATCCTTGCTTCCATCACCAAAGAATCAAGGGACCCATTCAGCAAATGTGTGCAGCTGTATCTGCAAAGAACAGGACTAATGTTTTTTACTGGTAGCAGTGACTCTTTCCCCAGTGAGTGTGAACAGCCACTCCCTCCAGGTTAAATCACATGGCTTTAGCTCGCCCTCAAAGATGCCAGTGGATGGATGTGCCAAGCCAAAACTCCCATCTCTCAGATCACATACTTCTCACGCGAAAATGGTGGGTAAGCTTCTGGCAGCATTTGCAGTTCAAAACGGGCTGGGGAAAAGCAGCATGTAATTTTCTGGCAACAACAGTGGAACTATAAAACTAGTGAGGCTTTGCAGCTATTCCCACCTGTTCTTAGAGCAATATATGTATTGGATACATACCCACCCAGGAGTCTATCTATGATGTCAACTCAAACTGTAACAAAAAAGCTCCAAACCAAACCCCAGTCCTTCCTGAATAGGAAGAGAGTGTAAAAGACTAGCTGGGAATTTCACCTGTTTTCACATCACACTTAAGTCGGGCCTAAGCCCCTTCCATAGCAGGGAATTAAAAGAGGAGAGATGTGCCAGCAGCAGCCTCAACCCAAGGCTGATACTGACCAGAGACATTGTAATATATGAAGATGGAGCAAGGCGAGGGTGACTCAGCAGGAGACGCTTGTCTTCTATGTAGCATCCTAAAATTTGGCTCTCCGTTACAGGAAATTACAGTAATATTGAATCACTGTTCTGTGCACATCATCGTTCTGTACAGAAGTTTGCCATGGCGAGGAAGTTGTTGTTAGGTTTTACAATTTTATGCTACAATTTTATCTCGAAACATGTCCCAGAGCATCCAGCTGACTCTGTGCAGGAAAGCATTTGAAGTACATGTGACTTCTATTCTCTGCAGTAAAAACTCTGACCAAGACACTCCAGGGATACACGTAACAACTTTTCCATATTCTGCCTGGAAAAGACAAAATAGTTTGCAACTATTCTGTTCCAAAACATTACAGAAAAGAAGATTAAAAGAACTGGAAAGGATTACTGTAATGCTCATAAAACAAAGACTTATCTCATGACAAATGCACTAGGATTGCCTGGAATTTTTCTGAGATATTTTTAATTTTTTCCACGTAATTTGTTTGTTAGTGGACATATTTTCAGAAGGAATATACTCATTTGAAAATACCTGTATTATGATTAGAATTTCTAAGCTCCAGAAAATTTAAAAAAACAAAGGTCCTGGCAAATCACTGTTAAAAAAATCCCTGAGAATATAGAGGTTGAGGGAGAGCCAGTCCAAAATAATCTGTAGCAAAACATGTTTAAAATGTATTTCTTTTAACAGCTATTAAAAGTTAAAAGCACAGTACAGGAGATATGTGGATAACACAAAATCCTCCCTTTTGCAAACAACAACAGTAATGAGGCATTATTGCACAAGGGGACATAAAAGTTAAGCATTTCATCCTGGATATTTTTCCCCTTGGACAATATGGCCTTTGATAAACTGTAATGTTACCTAGGTCTTTAAAGTTTCCAAACAAAAGGTTGTGAAAAAAAGATTCCAAGAAAATATGTTTATAATTAACAATGGAACTTGGAAGAAGCCCAACAATGAAAGCAATTCTTGTTTTCTAACCCGGAGAACAAGCTTTCTATAAACACTCACAGTGAAGGAGATTACCAAAGTAATGAAGCAAAGCAATGAAGTGAAACAGAGTACACATACTATGTTGGAAAAGGTTTCAGACTTTCAGCTATTCTCAGCCAAGACGTAAGCTATCTAGCACAGATAGATTTGGGATGTAATGTCAGTGGAAGTCTGTGGAGACAGCCTTACTGTTGCATCAATACAGCTCCATGATCCCAGAATGATCCTGCTTCCTTCCATAGCTACTCCTGCATGGGAACATTTCCACTGTCTTTCCAGTATCCCCCAGGTATGCTCAGCATAGAGCAAAGCAGCTGAATTGCAGTTGTTCTTTCTAGTGTCTGTGTGTGTGTGCTGTTTTTACACATTCACTGCTAGTTCTCTGACTGAGGCTTTAGCCTAGCTATGGCCAAAAAAAAAAAAAAAAAAAAAAAAAACACGTGGTTTGGGTTTCGCAAAAGCCAAACCAAAGCTGTTTCAGTTCCAGGTCTCAGTTTTTTTGAACCCTGAAAGTTAAAGCCTGGGTAGTTTGGATAAGTGCTTCTAATTCTAGCATATCCCTATTTAAAATAAGAGGGAGGATTTGTTTTTTAAAACGCTAAAACTAGGATGGTCTGGAACAAAGTCTCTGAAGACATTTAGGGAGGATTCAGATAAAAAATTCCATTCCTTTCCCCCCTCCCCCATATCTCTCATGAATTTTTATCCTATCCCTTTATTGCTTTGTATCTCTCAGATATTGTCTGCTTCCTCTCAATTTCCAATGGAGCTTGAAATTAGATTTCTTTTACTTCCCTGTTCACAAACAAAGTTCTGAACCACACATCTTCGCATAAGTTAACTCACAGACTGAGTCACTGAGTTACCTTCTACATCTGTACCTGAACTGGTTGAAACTCTGCAACAGAAATCACCATGTATGCCTTTTTCCATCTCACATGATTATTTGAATTTTGGAAGGAAAATTCTGATTTTAGTTGGACAGAAATAAAACCATCTAATTGTAATGGTTTTAGTCTCAATTTATGACAGCAGAAATTGGCCCACAGAGCGACTCAAGATAGAAACAGTATTCATTGTCACAATTTATAACTTCATCAAGAGTTAACTTGGGAACTGCAAGCTGCCAGCAATAATTCGTACATTGCTGCAAACTGTGTTTTCATCATTTCTGTTGATACTGGCAAAATGCTTGTTTTGGCTTTCTGCATGTTGCAGTCATTAGTATAATATAGTATAGCCACTCAAGATATATTTAGGGGAAGGTCATTTTTATTCATCTGATTATGTACTGGGAAGTTAAATAAACAAGAAAGTTAAAGACATCAGCAATCCCGCTCCTTGATCCACGCCAAAGTGAATTCTAAATCTGGTCAATTCAACTACAGGAAAAATCAAGCAGTGATTATGTCAGCTGGAGGAAAGAGGACATCACATTTCCTTTTACTTGAGGATTACCTGGAACACTACTATGTGATAATGGCTAAATACATCCGTGGAGCTGGAGGTGTTCAAAGACAAGCTAGAACACACTTGGTAACAATGTCATTAGCAAGATTACTCATCCTGTTCATAACAACGAAAATTCCCTATTAAGATTTCACCAAGCAGAAAGTACAGAATCATGACTATTTATTTACAGCTGTTTGGAGTGCCTTTCCAAGGCACGAAAGGACACTGTCCTTGAAAATGATATTTGGGGAGAAGTAAAGTTCCATGTTTTTCATTTTACAAGTTTGTAACCGTAAAAGTTACAAAACAAGTCACTTTTGAGAAGTACTCATCTTTTACGCTCATTAGATTGCAATCCAGTGATGACTGAACATGATATTTAAACAGTAGTGTTTTTGCCAATGAGTTACATGATCAACACGAACTGCTAATGTTTTCTATTCTAAACCTTCTCAAAATGTCAAGTGTTCTTGTCAGCTGAGTGGAAGTGGCATAAAAGTAACTTTTGAAGTTGCTGTTGATGAGATACCCTTGGGGAACTTAGTATATATACTGAAATCATATTCTCAATATGCTCTAATCTCCCATGCTGCAAAAGGATTAGGCTCTTAACTCTCATTTCCATTAATGGCAATGTAGCACTGCCTGGGTCTTCCTTCCAAAAAAGACACTGGGCATTCTTAAATAACACCATTCTTATTTCCTGAATTTTCTCAAGCTGTAAGAAAATAAAAACATAAAATAAACTAAGGAAACTGCTTTTGAAAAACTAGGCTTGGTAACTAACTCTGCTACAACCCTCATAATTGCAACACTGTTCAATTTTACTATATTTTTTGCACAGTAAATCACCAAAACAGCACAGAAGTTCGTAGTTGTCTGAGTCACACTGGTTGTAGCAGACTCACTGTTTCTTCAGTGCCAGTTTCTTCAGCGCATTAAACCATCAGAAAAACGTAAGAAAGATGGTGCACTACCTGCAGTCCTTGCCACGGATGTGGAAGACCTGGGTCCATTCCCTGCTCATCCATGGTGATCAAGTTTGATCATGGACAAGTCATACGGAGCTATTGCCAATAACGTTCCGAGGCAAAACTTCGACGTGTCTGCACAGAGGTCTCGCAGCCTTGCTCAGGTGCCTCCAGAGCTCTGCTGGCACTCAATGGGCACAGCTGCCCCTCACTGATTTTACCCTACTGCCCCCCAGGAATGACCACAGGCTTCCAGGCTTTTGCCCAAAATCAGTGCTGATGGTGGCTATTCCACTATTTACAGCAAAAAATATGAACTAGTTTGCTTCTAAAGTTTCCACAAAGTAAGATCACTGCTGACACTGTCTTTCCACTGCCATGGGTCTTACACAGTGACACACATCAAGATAAGGTGGTTTTTGGAATCCCTTTCTTAACTAACGAACCTGTTTAACAAACACTTTTTTTACTCAAAGTATTTTCCAGCGTCTAGTTAGACAGGTGGATCTCTATGGACTACTAGCAAAGGGACTGCACTCTTGTGATTAGTGTTTGGTACTTTACTCACATGTACACAACATCTTTTCCTCAGAGAGTGCCAAAAAATGCCCCAAAGTCTCTGCTTGCTCATTGAAAGGCAAAACTGGTTTTTTATGCTGTTCTTCCATACACAAATGTCTGATTGCAGGAACAAACAGTAGTATTTTGGACAGAAAAACCTCAGTTTTCAGCTTTAGCACTGTCAATCCAGAGTAACTACAGTGGCACAAAGTTTGGTGCAAAGCATAAGTGGTTATGAACATGAGCTTTTATACACAGCACTTTGTGGATAAAGTGCAAATAAGCATAAAAATCAGAAAGCAGGGTAGAATTTGGTATGTATTTTGTTGTATCTGATTTTGTACCCATACTTCTTCACTTGACCTGTAGCAAACATTAGTTAGGATATTGGTTGCATTAAATAAATATTTCAGAATTTGAGTGCTTTCAAATTGCTAACTACTCATTTGTGATCATTTAGCAACAGTGCTACTGTCTGTATAACAAGTAACCCATGTCTAAACTGGTTTTCACACTGCTGAAAAGTTCAAGGATGCTGATAGAACAAGTAGGCCTCCAAAAATATTTCAGGGTCATTTCACGTGTTTGATCTTATGTGCTGTAGTAACTACGTTATGCATTGCTGGATTTAAAGGCTTGTTTTCACACAGGTAATATCATACGTTACAGCACTGTAGCCTCATTTACATTGCATTCTCAAGCATAGCAAGTGGGTTGAAAAACACACAGGGATATTCGGCAACTAGGTTAACCCACATCCAGAGATATTCAGAATGTGGGTTAAGTACAGGTAGAAGAGTGCAGCTGCCACATCCAGGTCAATGAGATGCATCTGGGTTCCCAGCCCATCCTTGCCTCAGCTGGCTTCCTCTGTAAACCAGGCAACCGGGCCAGCTGGTGATGCTGCTCAGCAGCTCACCCTGCACGCAGGGCACTTTCGCTCCTATTAGCCCTAACTCCTTAGCACAGTTTTCATAGCAGTCAAGCCTGGTATTTTGCAATATCGGCTCACTACCATGAAGTATGACATTAATCTTTAGAATATCACATAAGGTAGGAACATTCTTCATTGGTAGCCAGAATCACAAAACCCGCAACGAAGCACAGAGCCATAAACGCAGCAAAAAACATCCCACCAGTATGAATTCGTAACTGAAGCATCAGAAACCAGAAGAGTGACTAGAAGCAAGAAGCTTCTGATGATTGTACGAAATAATAACTTTAATTCTCGTAATTTTCAGGTGATGTATTTAATCTTCACACACACCCACACTGCAGGAAGGCAAAACAACTCTGTCTGTGCTGCACAGGGACCATGAGGCAACAAGAATACGAGATCTGCCTGGGGCCAGCATGAGGAGTCTGGAATGCCTGGCTGCCAGCCCCATTCTCAAAATACATCGCCCCTTTCTAGAGGCAGCAGCTGTTTGTTTGTTCTCTGACACTTATAGACCATCTAAGATTATTTCCATCAAAGACAATAATCAGTCCAGTCCAGTGGGAACGAAATTGGGTCATTAATGTTTAAGCTGGTCTGGTTTCACTGAAGGCTTCTGGTAAGCTCACGGTTACACAGAACACTGTAATTCTCAGGTTAAATTTGGGAAGCTGACCAGCACACCGTGAAGGCCGGGGCAATAGCGCAAAGGCTGTGGGTTCAGCTGTTTGTTCTGCCACGAGAGTAGCCAGTCTTCCAGCTGAGGCAATTCCTGCAGCCTGAAAGGCAGCTGAGGGTTGTACACAGGCTGTGAATCCTCCTGTGCCATCGCCAGAGGTGTGTACCTCATGCAAGGAAAAGGCAAGCACTTCCCAGCCGATGGCTAACGCATGTGCCAGAGACACGTGGCAGCACAAGGTCTTGGGAGCAAAGGCTTCCTCTAGGGTGTACGGACAACACTCTGCATCTCAGCTGTGTGATGGGCTTTGCCCCACGAGAAAGGGGACATCGTGGAGCCCTAGGGAAAGCGGCAAAGAAGGGGCTGTAGACAGCAGGAATTCTCCCAGAAAGCAGGATCCAGATGTCCAGCCCCAGGCAGGATGACCTTGTTGTACCCTCGTCTTTTTGTGAGACTTTCGGCAAAACATTAGCACTTTAAATTTTTCCACAACAAAGCTATTGAAATTTTTTTTTTAACAATGATGTGTTTGATCACTTGATCAAGGTTGATTTGATCATTTTAAAGCAGTCGAACAGCAATAAGCTGGTGGACAGTAACTTGTGACTGCAAGAAAAACCCTCAGTGCTTCTGTCTTCCAGCAGGTTCCTACATGAGCAAGACACAGGAGCCAGGAGTCACAAGCCACTGACATTTCTATATCAAGTAGGGTAGCTTATTACAAATGTTTTCTTTTTCCTGATTTCTGCCAGATCTGGCGCTTTCTATACATCCATAGGGCATAGTGAAATGCCTATACTACCTTAGTATAGTAGTAGTAGTACACTACCTTAGTACAGGCATTTCACCGGGGCAAACCTGAGTTGCAGGCTAGCCACTTTGGACACCCTTAGTGTCACTGAAGAAATATTGGCACCATGAAAAGATAATTAAGCCCACCTAAGAATCTGAAAGTGTGTCAAACAGCTATCACTGGGTCTTGTCATAACCTACAATTAGCACGTAAAGCCCAAGGCATCTGCACAATTGATAACGCGGTTTAATCCAGTAATAAAGTAGGCTAAAATGATTATTACAGCTAATAATATTTTTAACAGAAGTGAAACTATAGAAAAGAAGCCACACAAACATATTGATTTCAGCTGTGCCTCCCTGAGAAGTCTGTATAGATTTTGTTAGTTATGGCCCATTTTTCAAAAAAGAACCCAAAGCTCTCAAATGTAGAAATCCCTGGCTGCATGAAATGGATGGTTGTGCATCAAAATGAGGGATTTGCATGTTTAACTGCCCATACTTGTAACCTTCTATCCAGTTTGCGTATGCAAAGGCGAAGATTGTGATATTTATCAGAGCATAAATGAAAGGAGGAGTGAAAAATGACCTGACTTGCAGAGGTGATGAGCACATGCAGTTCTCATTTATTTCAACTGGAGTGTGAAAAACAGGCCCTAAGTGACGGGACCAAGCTCATACAATGCATGATTGTCAGTGCCAGGAAGAAAACCCAGAAATCCTTCCAGTCTAATCCTCCCAGCCTAAATCCTCCCCAGTCTAAATGCTAGACACAGTCTCTCCCAGGGAAAAGAAAAAAATAAAAAATCTGTACAACAGCCTGACCACTCTCTTATTCCTACCTTAGCTTGCTAAGACAACAAAAAAAATGGGACATGAGAAACTTCTGCACAATCTTTAACGAACAGAAAATAATGCCAACTAGGGCAAGTAAATATGTGTGAAGCATTGCTCACACACCCAGCAACTTGCATGTGTGTCACAGATGGTTTTAGTGAAGAGCCAAAAAGAGAAAGAGAGAAAGGAAAAGGAAAACAAGTTGCAGTCCAAATAGAGTAAGATAGAGAGACAAAGACATTTCCTAGTATATATAAAAAAAAATCCTTTAAAAATGCTAAAAAACTAATGATAAAAAAACACAGAACCATTCCCTCTCCTTGATAACGTGTAGGCTAATCTCTACATAAATAGAAATAACAGCCCTTTGAAATGGCAATGATTTGCTTGGAAAACATTCATTAAAAACGTCCTGAAATTATTGACTCTATCATTATTTCTTGGCAGCAGCTGAGTCTCACTGCATCTTGTGTTGTTTTTGCAATGAAAAGCAAAGCATTGTTTGAGAAAAAAAAAGAAAAGCACCAAAAAAAACCCCACAAGGACATTGTATTTGAAATATGTGCTTGGTGACATGGAGCTGATTGCCCAAAGGAATCAGGATACATATATTTGTATTATTGTACACGTGAGTAGCTTGAATCATGTACTGCTCGCTCTCTTTGTTTGGATTATGCAGCTTGGCTGGGCAGCCATCCAAAAGATTCACATTAAATTCTAGCTATATTCAGCACAAAAGTCATCTAGCATCAGAGGATCAAAGTTACATCAACCAACAAGCACTAAGGAATTGATAAGCCACTAAAATTAGGTCATCTCCTAGCAGCTGCTTTTGATGGATGAAGTAGAATTTAGCCTCAGGTTTTCTATTTAAAGATCTGTTACAGCATCTTTTCCTGCAGCTACAATGAGAACACAACAAAGTATAATGCTTCTGATTAAATGTTTAATCATTACTCTTTACTCTTCTGATTGTTTCTGCCATGGCACAGATTTACTGCACATGCTATTTGCAGCTTTCCTAGCCCTTTTTAAACTGACATTAAAATAGTCAAGATTTTTAATTCCTAAGTTGTAAAACCTAAGAGATGATTTTAAAAAAAATGTGGATAAAAGTCTTGCAAAGCTGTTTACTTACCATACTTAGAGAGATAAACTGTCACTTACTGGAACTGAAAATGAATCTCTATGCAATTATCCCACTACTGTATCCACTGGAATAATCACCGCATCACTAGGAACTGTATGAATACAAAAGTACATATCCGTGCATAAGTACATGTGGGGCTACAGACATATTTATGGGTTTCGGATCTTATTTGTGCCTACTTTTTGGGAAATTATCTAATTAATCTAATTAGCACATGCTTTCAAAGGTACTCGCTAGTGCGCTAGGCTATCTTAGGTCATTAGCGACTGACATTATGATTGATAGACAGAGTATAATATATGCGATACCAAGACATGCTTGTGGTATCAGGGTAATACAAATGGTGGTATCATCAGCACCTTTAGAAGAGAGCTCAAAAGGAAATAACCAAAACCCCCCAAATTGGTTTCATATGCGTAGAACCCGCCCTTGACCTGTTCAGAATATGACCAAGGTCTGCTGGCTGCAGCCTGTGTGCAACGCTGTTGTGTCATCATCTGCGTAAATGAAACTAACGCAGGACTTTGTTGTCAGGGTTTTCAATATGACATCTCTCATCTCTGTTAAAATCATTAAAATCTAATTTAAATAATCTTGAGAAACACGGGAGGGAAAAAGAAAGAACATCTGCCCAATGGAAAAGATGAAGTCAACAGTCTTCTGCCTTTTCAAGTCAAAAAATGATGGGGAGAAAGACTGAAAAATATAGTACATGACAATGTCACATAAGACACGTAACTTTCTACAGATGATGGACACGTGTATGCCACTCTATAGCAGTCATACTCTGTGCTCCCTTCCGCCAGCTTGGTAAGTGGGCTGTTGCTGGGCAAGTTTTGTAAGGGGTGGAAACTCCCTGTGCATTTCCGTTCCAAATTTGGTGTGCCCAGTCTTTATTACTTGAGAAAGCAGTTTCATGCACCGTAGTTCAAAGTCTAATTCTAGCTTTTTCCAGCTGTGTACCTCTTTTACAATCAAAAACCTAAACTGGGGCAGGGGGGAGAGTGTCCAATACATCTGGAGTAGACAATGCATCTGAAACTTTTTCTTTTCAAGGAAGAATCTTTATGAGCAGAATGTAAATGAGTTTAATTTATCAGTGGTGCTTAGTACTGCAGGCTGCTTGGATCTCAAGCTAATCAGCTTTCTCTCTTGCTCAGGGCCTCAGAGAAAAAGCCAGCCAGGGAGCCAGCTTGTAGGTGCCTAATCTGGCTCATGGAGTAGGACATCTGGCGAGATGAGGATGCTTTGATGCCACATAAATTTCTGACAACCTCAGATGAAGGCTGTCTGTCATAGCATCTGCTGTCTTACTGTGCTATGACCACGCTTTTTTTCCTATGCACTGAGCATTTCTGATATGACACTATGTAAATCTTGGGATTTCAGTTTTGACTGGCCTAACAAGAAGTGAGAGAAAAGTGCCTTTTCTGCCCCTCGGCTGCCCTCCTTGGCTCATCTTAGCACAACATCCTTTCTGTTCATCGTCTACTAACAGAGCTACCTCGTCATTTACTAATAATGTGTTCAAGGCAAAACAGATCAAAGACACCAGAACATAACAAGAGTTTGCTTACTTCATAACCTTGCATCTCAACATCGATCTAAGGAAATAAACATAACGCCCTCTATTGTTGAACAAAATACCTGAACCCTTTTCAATGGAGTAAGGCCACATATTTTCACTTGGGTCACAAAGTTCGTTTAACTCAGAACAGAAAAGAAGAATAACATTTGCAGAAGAAATTGTATTATCCTGGTCACTTTTTCTGGCAGTAGCAGTTAAACCTAGTACTGAATATTTCCTTCTTTACAGCTATGTTTATCCTTGACAGTGACGAACATTCACAAATGAGACTGGCAGTTTAGTCTACATATTATACCAAGTCTGATACTAATCTCAGCACAATGCAACATTCCTTAATCCGTGACTGTAAACTAAACCACAATTGTTCAAGAACTGATCTGAGGCACTTTTAAAAAATCCAGTTGGCCCATTTATCATTTGACAATTTGAAGAACTACTTTTTCCTGCTTTTTCTTTGCAAAATTTTTAGTTTTATAGATTTCATTTTTTCCCCTCTTTTTTTCTTATGGTCTTTTGATGCAACAAATTGTGCGGTGATCAGAATTTGGGGATAATCTAAAGAAGGAAGAATTTCTGGCCTCCTCTTTTGTGCTGCTACCAGCTTTATCAAATGTCAATATCCTTGAAAAGTTAAACGGGGAAAGAAATCAAACACTGAAAAAAAAATCTTAGAAAAAAAGAATTCAGTGCAGTCATTTCATCTTTTGTTACAGTTAGTGATTAAAAGGGGGAAAGCAAATATATTTTGCCCTTCTCTCTCCATATTTAGGATGTCTGTTTGGCATATCTACAGTTTCCAGTTTTGATAAAATGCTGTTTGTAAATACGATAGTTATCATTGCTATTTTGATAAACTGCATTTTTTCTCTAAATAAAGTGAGCAGTAATTGGAAACAGATCAAACAACATTTTTTTGAGCTGTAGTCCTATTCACCAGGTACAAAAGCACTAGTAGTTGTATATCATCTTGCTTGCCCACACATGGTTGCTATGCACTATGTTCCAAAACACAAACACACAAACCTACTGACAAGAGTCAGTAAGAAGAGGAAAAATGTGGTTACTCGTCTTCTTAGATAGAGGACCTGTTTCATTTAGGCCTCCTTGTCTATGTCAGAAGAGTTGTACCATCCTATCCCTGTCCTCTTGGAAGGGCAATGTGTCCTATTTCCACTTAAAGGTTGAGGGTTTGGCAAGGAATGTTCTAATCTTCTAAGAGTGAACAAATGTTGTGTAAGATCTCATTACAGAGATCCCTGCTTGTTAGCCTAAAAATCTTCACCAGGCAATCACTGTTTCTTGTGTATGCTTTTGAACCAAGAGGAGCTTGTTACTTCTGCAATGTGCAGTACACTGCCCAGATATAAAAAACAGCTACCAGAGGGGAAAAGTGTTTATAGAAGAAAGGGTCATTATACACCCCCACATTTTGATGGGTCACTAACCTAAGCAAGCCATAGCAAAGATTAACCTAGGCTGACAGTACGAGGATTGGTGTGTGGTCATGTGCTCTGAGGAATCAGGCGTGCCAGCTGTCTTTCAGAAAGTGCTGTCATTATTTTCCATACCCATGAACTGCACTGGCAAAGAAAATTGTGATAAGAGTGGTAAGACTCACAAAATTAAGCCTTTGAACATGAGCAAATTAAGCAGCAAGATTAAGGTTTTCCACTGCCTCTTAACTGAGCCCCGCCCCATGCTCCCCAAGCTCAGTTCCTGTGGCTGCATTCAGTTACACATCTTATACCCACAGGCGGGTACATAATATAAAACGTGGTCTGACATTCTTCTGCTGCAACCTTGTCTTATTCCAGGAATGGACAGTTACTCAATATTTATGCTTACCCCACTCCTTCAGCATGGGATCTCAAGTGTCATTTGCTGCACAGCTTTCAAACCCTACAAGCAAAAGAGAATTTTCTTTTCCTTGGGCTTTTATCTGGCTTTTGTATCATAATATGTTCCCATTTTTTTCTTCTTTTTTTTGTTTCAATAAACCTGAACACATTTAATAAAAGTGAGATGTCATTATTACCATTTTTAGATGCACAAGAAGCCATGTTTCAGCTAGCATAAAGTCAAATTTGTCCACACTGTAAGCTAATTTGGGGAGCCAGTTTGATTTGCCAACTACAGTTCTCAGTACTTGATAGCACTCTATATTTGCTGGATATGGTTCTCACTGCCATCAGTTTCTGCTGTGAGGGTTTAGCATTTTTGCAATTCAGATCAACACCACTAAACACGGATATTCCTAAATCAAGAACCTACTGTGCTTCCCCACCCATCCAGGATCCTTCTCTTCACCTGCTATTTCTCACCCTTTCGGTGACTGTATCACACCAAAGCTGCCATCTTCCTCCTCCTACCATGGCATTAAGATTTGGATTATGAGGAGAGCATCTCCACTTTTGTGTCTAGTTTTCAGCTCCAGATCACTGCTGAGGGCAGCAGTTTCAGGGGAAATTTGCAATGTCAAGTCTGTTCTTTGTGGTTTGTGTATATGCACGCACATGTGCATAGCAGAGGTGATTGAAGTAGAAAACTATCATTTTCTGTTGCCTTTACCTAGTATCTTGCCTATAGCCCTCTGATCCCATAGTCTTTTCTCTCCTGCAACTTCTTGCTGAAGGTATAGAGCCCATCTTGATGTGCTCCACCCACTTTAACTTTTCCCCCACTGCTTCCATAGAGTCTTGGGCTGGGGTTGGACAGCTAGGGCCAAGATCCATAATTGTGAGTGGCTTACAAAGGTACAGCGAGACTAATGTGAATGAAACCTAGACCTACAACAAAAAAATGTTCACTGAATAAAAAGGAAAAAAATTATCGCTGTGAGGGATTTTTTAAAAACTGGGGCAGACATCCAAGCGAAATGGTGGAAGACCCACATTTGAGACCCTTGAAACTCAAGTGGACAGAATATCCATTTTGTGTGTGCTCCCAGGGGATAATTTGAACACATCGTACCAGACCTTTTTCAGCTATGATTTCTAGGATAAAAACTTACTCTTGTAATGATGCCAGCAGCCTGCATATGCTTTGCCTGGCTGCAGTGGTCAAGAAAGTTACGTTCACAGCTATATCAAGGCCTTTCCCAATTACTTGCAACAGCAGTAACAAGTACACAAAATATTTTACATCCTTTTTCCTTGCCATATATAGCAATTATTCTGTCATTCATCAAATGTACACAAATTCCTTTTCATATGTAAATACACCATTTGCTTCACAGCTCTAGCCAAACAGTTGTGCAGTTCTTTGTTAAGAAGAGAATATATTTAATCACGGAGTGCCTTGTTTCCATTGTATTGAACAGGTGTTGTTTAATGGCACAGCCATTGTAACACTATATTCATTTATTAATGTGAGTGTAACGAACATATTGTGGAGGCATGAATGTGCTGGTCTCATGGTTAGGGTTAGTGGTTTCTTATGATGTGGTACATGTAGGATAGTGGCACAGATTCAGACTGCGGAGAAGCAGGAGTTCATTATAGCAAGTCCAAGTTATGTGGCTGGTTTTGGCCCTTGTTCACTTTTGAAAAGCAGAGAATACATGAAAGACTTCATTGAAAATCTGCAAGTTATTCAGTGTGGTTAATTCTACGTTGGCTTTACTCCCACGTTCTTTCAAGACTGTGTATGTGACCGTGCCTTCTGAAACAGCAAAACCAATCCGTGATAGATTCATGTTGCTTTTGGATACACTCACAGTCCCTAGTACCCTATTCCACAAAGCGACCTGTCTTCAGATACGACACAGGAAGTCAGTAGGTGATGAGCTAAAACTATGAAACAATGCCTGCTTGGTTAGTGCAGCTACGGAACCTCTGTCCCTTCATTTACTAAATCCTACAGTTGCTGCCACATTTTTAAGAATTACTGCTCTGAGTGTTCCCTACCTACGACTGCAGGTCAGCCAGCTGTCAAGGTAGCTACAGTTGCACAGGCAAATCAGGTGAGTAAGTGGAATAACTTAAGCACCTGATTTTACTTATTGTGAGAAATCACCCATTTAGCATCAGTCCTCAGGGGGCCAGAATTAACAAATGCAGGTAAATGCCTGCAGTGCCCATTTGCCTTATGGAACTCAAGTGCCTACTTCAGTTTGTTTGGACACATGTCAAATCTTTTTTTTTTAAGTGATTTATGCTAACAGTGATGCCCTATATCATCATTATGCAGTGCAACAGAAGTATTTTTTTTTCCTCCCTTTTGGAAACATTGCCTTTAAATTTTATGGTATGTCTTCAGTGATTGTATTACAGAAAAGATTAATAAATGCAACTAAATCTTCACCTCTGTACTGTATCTCTTGTTATATGACATATCTTAGTCTGGTGATTAAATAATCTTAATCTTGTTACTCTCTGCTTCACTTCCATCCACAATGCTAACTGTCCCTTTCACAGTACTTTCTATAAGTTGGCCACAAGCACTTTCCTAGTCAAGCAAATGACAGAATCTCATCAACGATTTTCATTGCTGCTCTCTGGACTCTGTCAGTTACCAATGCTTTACTTTTAGTGGAGGGCCAAGAAGAGAACAAGGTAGCTAGGAAAAAAAATAAAGTGTTAATATTACTAAAACATTTTCTGCACTCTTCTCTTGACTCTTTAAATTTTTACGTGAGACTGAGTAAACGCCCTCATGAAGTTGCCCAGCTTTTCTTCTCGCTTAGACTGAAAAACACATTGGCCTCATTTTCTTCTCACTAAGACCAGCTTTGCAATCTTCCAACTCCAGTTTCAGCTGAATTACTTCACAGTTATAACTGAGTAAAGAAGAGGGGAAACTGATTCATTATCCTTTTTCCAGTTTTCTCCCATGGGGTTTGGGATCAAGGCAGGGAGTGTTCAGTTCCAGCAGGAGGGGAAATCACTTCTGCATTCACGGCCTGTCACAACTTGGGCAGAGCGCAAAGGCCTTGGGCACGATGATCCCTCAGCCCTGCAAGCTCAGTCTGGATAACTGTGCTTTGACCTGCCATGGCTGCAGAGGACAGGTGAGAAATCTGGACCCTTACTTGAGCCACTTCACTGATTTGCTGTCTCCTGTCATGTCAGCTGCAAGCACTGTGCCTTTGCTTTCCAAGCAGGCTCTGTTCTACACCCCAGACCTCTTCCTGTGTTTTATCCTCTTAACTCAGGCAACAGCATCAGTCATCTTGCCCCTCTCATTTCAGTCTCTCTCTTCTGGAGACCAGATATTTTCTGTGGAAACTGGTTTTACTGAGCTGCCTCCCACATCTACTGCAGGTTAGAAAGAGCGCAGGGGACTCGGCAGTCAAGGACACCCTGGCTGATTTTGTGCTGTAACAGCGACAGCTAGCACAGATGCTCACAGAGTATTAGAGGTTCTGTTCTCGGCCGAGGTCCGTCTGGACACCATACCAGCACATCCCGAAATTCAGGCTCTTCCCGAAGCAATCTGTCTGCCTAACAAGCAGGACTGACAACGGATTTGTTTTGAGTGGGGGTGGGGGCAATTTCCCTACTGTTACAAAACGGGACTGAGAAAAGTGGGAGCAAAAGCATCTTTTGGCTTCCTGACAAATTACTGTATCTGACAAGCCACGTCAGGCTGTTTTATTTAGCTAGCTTTTAACTGAATTTATTATTAACCAGAATGAATTTTATAACCAGGCAGGAACAATAGCCAGCAGCCAGCTGCGGCAGACCACACACCCTTCCCAGTGGCCGCGTCCCCCTCAGAGGATGCATACCACAGCTCTGAGGATCAGACAGTCCATTGCACAGGTTGCATTATCACCTCTTCTCTTTGTTAATACCTCAGCTTTGTCACCCACCACCAGAGACCTCAGGACAGGGTTTGCAGTATGCTTGCCATGTAAATCAAATTAATAAAATCACCCTCTCCGGGGTGAAACTGACAGCACAGCCAGGTTTATCTACAGGATGAGTCTGCAACCTGGACTGCAAAAGGAGAGACACCAGGGACAGTTAAATCCATACATGGCCCTGAGGGGACATTGCTCAGACATCTTTGCTACACAGAATTGGAGGCTAAAATATGACCGCTTTATACCTAAACTGGAGCTGGAGTGGGGAAAAGTAGTTCTCCTGTCTCTCCCATGGTACAGGTAATGTAAAACTTTTCACAGAATCCTCTAAACTAGCTGTCCTGTGAAATACAAATACAGGGCATAGCACGGGGGCTTTTTATTACTTGCCAGTTAGATACACATATGAGACATTGCACTCAATATTAATTTTTTACAGATTGCCCTTCCACCCACATCAGGAGATTACACCATTATCTGCAGCAAGACCTTTTCTTACTTGATTGAAAAATATTCTGATGTTGGCCATGAGAAACACTATTTCACTACACATGGAAATGGAAAGGATGTATTCGTAAATGAACAAGAAGAAATCCCCGATCAATAGAAAAAGGCAAACAAATTCTGTTCACAGCTCTGCATCTGTCAATGATGCTAGCCAACTTACCCTGAATTGTCAGCGATGTAGCTAAGAGCAAACTTTGGCCAGTAACTATGGTGCATTTTATCTTACTATAAACAGAATTGCTAACATGCAAACTGATACCCAATCACAGCTGCATGAAAATAGCAGAGCAGCTAGGTAGGGAAGACAGGTGACAGAAGGTTTTCCAGACACAACTATCCCTAAACAACAGAGTTTGTCCATGCAAAAGCTTTCTAATGGCAAGATCAGTATCTTTCAAATATTATTTCAATAATACTATTCTTCATTAATAGAATAAACCCATTAATATTGCCCTGCATCATTTAAGTGATAATAAAAGCAATACACCATTGTAAGAAGAAATCCTGTCTCCAAATTCATGTTTCTCACCCTGAAAGGAATAATGTTATTAAAAAGAATCACTACAGCCTTTCCTCTAGGAAACTTTTAACTTTTTTACCCAAAAGATTTATGAAGACTAAAGAAAGCTCAAGCACCTCTATAGTGAAAATAGAGTCTATAGAGCTGAGGAAGATGCAGTGACCTGTGACAGTATAACTCCTGCTTTCTAAAAATCTGACTGTGCCTGAAGCCACGGGACATATATGGATACAATGCAGCTGTTGTACGGTCTCAGGCAAAGCGCAAGTAAGAGTTAAGTCATATGGGTGCTAAAATGATGTCACTAAACATAGCTATCATTAAATTATTTTTAAAGTTTTAACATGGAAACATGATCGTACTAGTCAACAGTTACTGGATGGACCAGCTGGGAGGATCCACTAGCAGCATAATTCAGGACACAGACATTCAACATACTGCATATGAATCTTAAAATAAGCAGCAACAGGGGCAGGATTCCAGAATTATTTTTAAAAACAATTTCATAACAACCGTCTCTTCCATGCCAGCTACTGAATGCTCCAGGACACTCCCTGATAACTGCTGTGGTCTTGCTATCATGATCTCATGTTGAATTCTCATTATATAATGAGCTGAAGAAAAAAAAAATAATCTTGTCATCAGGGTGGGAAAAAACCTCATATTTTAGACAGAAAGAGCACTCACAATTTATAGATACTAGCTACTGTGTTTTCCTCCATCAGCTTCCTAAAAACACACTTGCTAAGAAAACCATGGCAGTTAACCATGGCTTAACTCTTTCTGCTTATGTTATTCGTTTGTTGACAGCTGCCGGATGGCATACAGGCTAGAACAGGCCAAATGGAGGAAACGGCACAGCAAGATTTTCTACAGCAGCACCACACCTGGCACGTTCAGCAAGGAAACTCAGAGCAGAGGGTGTGCTGTGCCAACACGTAGGATGAGCGTTGGTAAGTGACAGGACTCCAGAAACAGAAATCCAGAAGTGTTTGTTTGCAACATCCACCATTACCTGGAGCTACTATGATGTTGTATATGTTGTATTGTGAGAAGAGTACTTAACAAATTAAGCTCTTTTTTTTTTTAAAGTGATACTAATCAGGTTTTGTTTACCCATCCTCACTCTACAGACTTCTAGCTAACAAGCTATTACGTTTCTCAAGTTATGTAACGTTCTCATAAGATCTTTCAGATTACAAATGGATTTTTTGCAGGCATCATATTGTCAGGTGGTCCCAAATTATCAACTGACCTGCATTAATTCGGAACGTCTGAAAAGTCATTATGCAACACAGCAACAGAGCTACAGGAGCAGAGGTTAGTCATTACCATGCCCCTAACTGAAATGACAGCACTAAAATCACATTAGGGAAGAATTTCAAAAGGCTACACCTACTGAGTCTAAGTAAAGAATGTAGATGAAGTGTTAATTGAAAGTCAGAGAAGTAGTAAGTTATGAAAATAAGATTAGAAGAAGAGTTACAGAGGAATGAGAGAGACTCAGCTGAGTAGAGAGAAATTATTCATAATACCAACTGCCGTAATTTGGAAAAAAACTCTGGAAGCCAGTTTGATATTATAATATTTATGTTAAATTCAGCACTGTGAGAGACAGTTACTGAAGATGCTAAATCCACACACAGGGAACTCACCAGGGAACACTGACCATGCCTGACATTTAGGATAAAATGCCATGAGGCTGCACTATTGCTTTTACTTGCCCTCTGTATTCTTCCATTACTGACTGCTGGTGATATGCTCAGAAGGAAACCTGAGCTGCCCTGAACAGTAATGAAGTGCCATTGTGTTATCATGGCACGCTTAACTTATATGTTTCAACGTTATTTTTGGCACCCATGTGATAAAAATCAAAAACTCTCTGTGTGTGCACACAAGCACATTACATTCAAGTCACATGAGAAGCAGGCATAATTCTGTCCCAGAAATAAATGTACTATCAAGGCTTAAGTTTTCTAAAAGTGTTTTTCCCCATCTGATGCTCATTTGGGCAAAGAGAAACCAGCTTGTCTTACTGGAATCTGCAGCAGCAATTTGCAGTAGCAGACCTGCCCCTTCCCCTTGAAATCTTTAGCACTTTCCCAGTGCTGCTGCACTCCTATGTACAAACTAAACAGGGTATTGGGAGCAATTCTTGCCCCTTGCCTCCCCCGTCCTCTACCCCAGCACTCAGATGAGTTACGATGGAGCATCTGGCCTCAACACAGGGCTTCAGTGGTGCAGCACGACTGAAGCAGTGCCCTGTACCATAAGGGCAATGCCATTCCTAATCCAAATACAAGGTGTTTGTAAACCCATCTGCACCAGCGCCGAGAAGCCCAAACCACCATCTAAGCTTCTTCCCAGGCAGTGTAGCATGTGAAGAGAAGACATGGAGTGCCTCCCAGGATTAGTCCTCCCCACAGTCTCCGAATGTCCTTCAGCTGATGGACAGGTCAGAAAAGACAAGTAGTATGAAACAGCAACGACTATCAGCTGCCCAACCCCAGGCAGGTGAGTGGGGAAGGATACTACAGACAAACAGAAGTTAACTTCCAACAAGCTAACTCAGGTACAAGAAGCACTTTTGTCCACACTGCCTGGAGCTCTCTGCAGGCTCTTTGCTGCTTCACAGTCCTCCTTCAGAAACATCCCCTCATTTCTGGCAGAAAAGTAAAACAGCCAGTGGTATTTGGAAGCTGTCCTTGTCATGGCAACACACACAACAACCTTTGCGGATGTCAAGAAATTGCTGGGCTTGAATCGGCTATGCTTTCCTGTTGCATTACTAGCAGATGCAGACTTAAAGGACCCAAAGAGCAACGCAAAAGGTAGGAGTGGGGAGCCTTGCTGAGGTCCAGGGCCTTAAGGAAGGAGAAGGGGGGCTAGCACATGTGGTGGGTTAAGGTTTACACAGAAAGAAGCTGCGTAAACTGCTGGCCACACTTGGCTAGTAGGACTGGGGAAGTGATTGTTCCCCTGTATTCGGCACTGCTGAGGCCGTACCTCAAACACTGTGTTCAGTTTTGGGCCCCTCAGCACGTGAAGGACACTGAGTTGCTGGAGCATGTCCAGAGAAGGGCAATGAAGCTGGTGAAGGGTCTGGAGAACAAGCCTTACGAAGAGCGGCTGAGGGAACTGGGGCTGTTTAGTCTGGACAAAAAGAGGCTGAGGGGAGACCTTATCACTCTCTATAACTACCTGAAAGGCGGTGGCAGCGAGGTGGGTGTTGGTCTCTTCTCCCAGGTAACTAGCAATAGGACAAGAGGAAATGGCCTCAAGTTGTGTCAGGGGAGGTTTAGATTAGATATTAGGAAAAATTTCTTCACTGAAAGAGCGGTCAGACATTGGAACAGGCAGATCAGTGAAGTGGCTGAGTCATCATTCCTGGAGGTGTTCAAAAAATGTGTAGATGTGGCACTTTGGGACATGGTTTAATGGTGGACTTGGCAGTGTTTGGATTACATTTACAGTCGATGATCTTAAGGGCCTTCTCCAACCTAAGTGATTCTATGATTCTGATCCACCTAAATATGTCTGTATGCTGTACCTGGCTGCTGCTGAGTCATTTGGTGGCTTTGAGCAAGTCAAATCTCTGTGAAGAAAGTGTCTCGGTTTCTTCCCTTTGAAAGCAGAATGTTTACTTAGCAGAGTAAACCTCAGAAACACCAAAAGCCTGCCCTGTGCTTTGAAGCTCACACATATCATTTTACCACACAGAGTCATTCCCTTTTCTTCTGCTGCTCTTTTCCATATGAAAAAGAAATCATTCCACAAACACTGAAACAAAACCTGGTTACTTACAGAGGTCAAGTCCTTGTCCCATCAGCTTTCTTTCCCCAGTCACCTCTGCCCATACTTGTCTCCTCAGTCCCCGCTGTATCCCTGGTGCATGCATGTTTTGTACGCACAAATCAGTGTGCGCTGCGCTAAAGACCTCTGTGCTGACCGGTTAGCTGACACCTATGCTTTACTTGCCTTCCCCTCCACAGAGGCACTACCTCCGCCTCTCTTCCGCTAGACAGAAAGCAGTTTTCACAAATCTAGTCAAAACATAATTATCTGCAATCCTTCTTCAAATCCGGATGAAGAATGAACAAGCTCAGATTCTGCTCATGAGGGAGACTAGCAGACAGACAGATTGATGACAAAGAAAGATTGCATAAGCACTGTTTTCTTATGAAACCAAGCCACAGTAGAATCAGGAGATTCAACATGATGTTCTGCAAAGATTACAATTCATCCACCTTATACAACTTATTATAGAGCAACATTATTCATTTTACACAGCAACACAAAATATTACCCAGGCAAAAGAAGGGCTGATCCCTCATTATCGTTGATCCAGAGGTCATGAACCTTGTTATGGGTCTTGCAAGCAAATAAAAAATTTTAACAATAGCATTGCAGAATTTTGTTTAGAGTTAAAACCTACATAAAATTGAATAAACAGACTCAGGATTTGGTTTTATCCTCAAATCACTATAAAAGTAAACTACACTGTTTTAAGTAACTAAAACCATAGAACCAGAGAATCATAGAGTGGTTTGGATTGGAAGGGAGTTTAAAAATCATCCAGTTCCAATTCCCCTGCCATAGGCAGGGACACCTTCCACTAGACCAGGTTGCTCAAAGCCCCGTGCAGCCTGGCGTTGAAAACTTCCAGGGAGGGACCATCCACAACTTCTCTGGGCAACCTGTACCACTGCCTCACCACTCTCATAGTGAAGAAATTCTTTCTTATATCTAATCTGAATGTACTCTCTTTCAGTTTAAAGACATTACCCCTTGCCCTGTCACTACATGCCCTTGTAAAAAGTCCCTCTCCAGCTTTCTTGCAGGCCCCCTGCAGGTAGTGGAAGGCTGCTATGAGGTCTCCTCGCAGCCTTCTTTCTCTTCTCCAGGATGAACAGCCCCAACTCTCTCAGCCTTTCCTCATAGGAGAGGTGTTCCAGCCCTCTGACCATTTTTGTGGCCCCCCTCTGGAGCTGCTCAAACAGGTCCATGTCTTTCCTGTGCTGAGGGCTCCAGAGCTGGATGCAGGACTCCAGCTGGGGTCTCACCAGAGCAGAACAGAGGGGCAGAATCACCTCCCTCCACCTGCTGTCCATGCTGCTTTCAGTGCAGCCCAGGATACGGTTGGCCTTCTGGGCTGCGAGCGCATGTTGTTGGCTCATGTTCAGCTTTTCATCTATCATGATCCCCGAGTCTTTTGCCACAGGGCTTTTCTCAATCCCTTCATTCCCCGGCCTGTATTGATACCAGCGGCTGCCCCGATCCAGGTGCAGGACCTTGCACATGGTCTTGTTGAACACTACGAGGTTCACCCAGGCCCACCTCTCCAGCCTGTCAAGGTCCCTCTGAATGTCATCCTTTCCCTCCAGCGTGTCGACCACACCACTCAGCTTGGTGTCGTTGGGAAAGTTGCTGAGGGTGCACTCAATCCCACTGTCCATGTCGTCAACAAAGATGTTAAACAGCACCAGTTCCAATACCAGCCCCTGAGGAACACCACTCGTCAATGGTCTCCACTTGGACATCGAGCTGTTCACCACAACTCTCTGAGTGCAACCAGCCAGCCAATTCCTTATTCACTGAGTGGTCCATCCATCAAATCCATGTCTCTCCAATTTAGAGACAAGGATGTCATACAGGACAGTGTCAAAAGCTTTGCAAATGCCAATTAATCACAGACACCTATTTCTATGTTACAGGAATACTGGTCACCCTTCTAAATTTCAGTAGGTATAACACAGGCTTCCTCACAAGCATTCATGTCTATACACATAAATGTAGTTCCCACAGATGAGCTCCATTCTGCAGCTGTTTTGCTGTGGTATACGTGCTTTAAATTTTGGTAGTATGCACACTTCAGTTTATACATGCATAAGATTTCTGTTTAATGTAAGTCACTCACTCCATTTGTGGTTGCCATCAAAGTTCTTAACCTCATTTAAATTCCCAATTTTACATAGAACTGAAGAGTTACCTCAAGAATATCGAAGCCTACGCCTTTCTGACGACCTGCATCCAGCCATTTTAAGTCAACAAACATGTCTTTTCCCTGACCCTTTTGAGCTTTTGTTCAAAAGTTTGAAGGCTGCTTACTGACAAGTGATTTGTTTCCATTAGAACATGCCTCATTCCAGCCATCCGTGACCATTTTGTACTTAGGGCTTTATAACCAGCACGTCTCAACATTCCTAAAATCCCAGAGAGGATCTGAAAATAGAATAAGAAATGAGCATTTAAATTAAAAGCAACAGCCCTTGCATGAAGCTGCCAGGTTTTTATGGTAGATAGTGCCTTTTTGCCCACCCCCACTCACTCCACTCCCCCTTCTTCACAGGGTTACAAGCCGCATTTTCCATAATATTTTGCAATGCCACCTAGGGTTACATTCACTCTATTTATAGGGGCCTGTTTTAAAGTGAAACAGGTGTCAGATTGAATGAGGCTGTTGTCAGTATACATGTCCTCTTGGGGAGGGGATGGGAGGTTTACTACTTTCAGTACTTGGGGGATTTACAGTTTGATCACTAATCTCCCTCTGCAGGGCTCAGTGGGAGGAGGGGGAAGAACACAAGAACAGTGGAAGGAAAGGTTAGCTTTCTGCTGAAGCTACGCAATGCTGCCTCTCCCCCAGTTCCATGCAACCAGACCTTTTCTTTTTTCATGTACTGAAACTGATCCGAGTGTTCATGAAAGGGGCCAGACAGCCTGTCCTGAGGGATGAAACCCTTTGAACAGCCATGAAACAGGCAGAGCTCAGCTGAGGTGGGGGGAACTGAAGACTCTCATCCCACCCACATCACACCCACTCCTTTCCATCCCTCACACACCAGAGACCACTTCTGGGGAACAAAGATCAATGTAATGCCTGCATGCCTCTCCATCTTATGCCATCTTTGCTGTCATTATCTCCTAAATAGCAAAGCATTAACATCACATTCAGGAACTCTGGGAGGAGGCAAGATATGGACCACCGTGCTAAGTGGTGTAGAAATAAGCACCAGCATAAAGAGTCACTGACCCCAGAGTCAGACCAAGAAGGCAATGAGTATATGAACAGATGCAGGGGCCTGGGGGTAGCAAGGCAAGATGAGGTAGCATTTAAACATAATTTAGTGAAAAGCAGAAGTCCCAGCTCGTTGCTTGCCTTCACTCTGACTTGCAGGTTAGCCATGCTTATTGCCTAGGAAGTGATTTGTAAGAATGAAATAGAGGCCACTGAGACATTCGACATACACCAGTAACAGTTCATGAATTGTTGCAACTATTAATCACTACCTACATCAAAACAAACTTCTTCATACACTGAACTAACATTCCAGTACGTGCCAGACATCCTACAGTGGCAAGCAAAAGAATTGCTGCTTGTCCAGGAATACATCCAAACTACAGAAGCTGACTTGACAAACAGAGGGAGGACAAAGGTAATGTGATAAAGGTCAGACAGTTGACGAGAGGAAGGAGAACAGAACAAAAGAAATCGTGACTGAAGCTGACTTTTCTTGCTGGGGACATTTAATGCAGAGTTGAGTGGCTTTTTGTCACAGTAGAGAAAACAGGTCTTTGGGAAGCGCTGGAATGAGAAGCTCATAGATGGCATCAATGTGTAGGGAGAAGCTGGGAAGATGCGCAAGGTCAGTGCGCACTACAAAGACTGGAAGCAGAGCTGTCAGGGTGAAGACAGAGCTGTGGAGAAAGACAATAACAGAGACAATTTGGTAAGTAAGGTGTTCCTAGAAAGGAAAAGAGTTTGCATGTGACTCTGGTGACGATTTAGAGGTGTCTTGGACTCATCTGGCATCATCAGCATCCCAGTTTGGCTATATATTTTTTTAATATCCATCATGGATTAGAACCTAACAACTTCCACAACACCTGAAAATGGGATGATCTTTCAAGAGATAAAATCATAATTAAAGAATAATCTGGAAGAGAGGAATATTTAGGTGGATTAGGCCACCATACTGATTTCCATTGGAAGAAAGTAATCTGTAGTTCTTGGAAAGATATAAGCCACACAAAACTGTCATATTTATCCAAGGAACAAGGTGTTAAGCCAAATGGATTTACATGTGCAAAAATCCAAGTTCAGCATGTGTTTGTGGATTTACTGTGATTCATCAGACATTCATGTTAATTGGCTATACAAATAACAACTTACATTTTAAATTAAGTATTTGTACTTGGAGTTATCACTACTGTATAACTCATCATGGTATTTGTGGTTTCATTTGTGCACATATTTCTGAACACTTGGGTTTTAAATATCATGAAAATCACAAAAATATGAACAAATAATCACAAAAACATGAAAATCCCACTGCACAGAAATGCAGTGGAACTCTTGCAGAACTATTTAGTTTTATTAAGCAAGGAAACAAACTCTGAAAATAACAACGAAAAAATATCACATAACTTCACGGAAAATGGGGTTGGGAGAAGACACACAAATATTTAAGTACAAAAGGTTACATTTTCAGCAGTGCTCACCATCTCCCATTCCTGAAAATGAACACCAGACTCACTAGATGCTGAGCGCTGTCAAAAACCTAACCACTTCACTGAAAAGCCTAACTAGGAGCTGAACTGTCTTTGTAATCTGATCCCATCTGGGAGATGTGGCATACCAAATTCTTTGGAAAGAACTAGATCTTATCATTGCTGTTCCTGAATTAATAAAACACAGTTGAAAGAGTGCCTTGTGCAATATAAATCATTTTGATAACAAATTTACATGCTGCAAAAACAAACAAGCAAACAAAACCCCCAAAGAAATGAAGGTTTTTTTAGCAGGCTGTTCTTACATTTGGTGGGGGACTTCAAAAGAGGCAAATGGGTAAGTCCCCACCTGCTTAGAAACCCCGGGCACAACTTCACTGGACTTTGCCCTTCTCTAACCTCCAGCGCTTCTGTTTCCCCTTGTGCCCAAGAGCACAGAGATAAAGCTGGAGACTACTACAACAGACACAGCTCTGTTCAGTTCTGCGCTGTCTTCCAAAGGCTGGTGCAACCTTCTCTTCCATCTTACCATTCCTGAAGCTGTTGTGCCCAACTACTTCCTCACGGCAGGATTCAGGTGTGTACAATATATATATATACACATGTATGTACATATACACAGGCATACATGAAATTAATAGTTTGCAAAGAGGTTATCTGCAGGGGATTACAAAGCAGTTGCTTCCAGTGGGGAAACCATTATTAGACCTCTCTCTGGAAAGCACTTGGGTCTTGAATTCAGCTGTAACTACAAAAATGCTTTCCAGTCAAGGTCTGCTACCAGTCCACTGCCATCACTCCAACATTTGTCAGATCTCATGCCTGTAAGTAAAAGCCCATAGCTGGGATTATAGGAAATAAAGATAACAATAGCTGTAGTCTTTCTTGCCATTTTTACTTCCCTATCCCTAATATTCTTGGCAATTGATCACCCACCTCAAAAACCAGTCCTAGTTAACAAGGGAGGACACAGATGACTGAAAGCTTGCCAGTGTGATGCCCATCTACACGAACGGCTGGAAGGAGTATATGGGAAACTACAGGCCTGTTAGCCTGACGTTGGTCCCAGGGAAGGTTATGGAGTGGTTCATCTTGAGTGCACTCACCGGGCATGTGAATGACAACCAGGGGATCAGACCCAGCCAGCATGGGTTCATGAAAGGCAGGTCCTGCCTGACCAACCTGATCTCCTTCTATGACCAGGTCATCCACCTAGTGCATGAGCGAAAGGCCGTGGATGCTGTCTACCAGCACTTCAGTAAAGCCTTTGACACTACTGCCCACAGCACCCTCCTGGAGAAACTAGTTGCTCCTGATTTGGATGGGTATACTCTTCGTTGGATAAAAAAACTGGCTGGATGGCTGAGCCCAGGGAGTCATGGTGAATGGAATTAAATCCAGCTGGTGGCTGGTCGTGAGTGGTGTTCTTCAGGGCTGAGGTTTGTGGCCAGTCTTGTTTAATATCTTTATCAATGATCTGGATGAGGGGATTGAGTGCTCCCTCAGTAAGCTTGCAGATGACACCAAGTTGGGTGGGAGCGTCAATCTGCTTGAGGGTGGGAAGGCTCTGCAGAGGGATCTGGACAGGCTGGATCGATGGGCTGAGGCCAACTGTATGAGGTTCAACAAGGCCAAGTGCCGGGTCCTGCACTTGGGTCACAACAACCCCATGCAACACTACAGGCTTGGGGAGGAGTGACTGGAAAGCTGCCTGGCGGAAAAGGAGCTTGGGTTGTCAGTTGACAGCTAGCTGAACATGAGCCAGCAGTGTGCCCAGGTGGCCAAGAAGGCCAAAGGCATCCTGGCTTGTATCAGGAATAGTGTGGCCAGCAGGAGGAGGGAGGTGATTGTACTCCTGTACTCGGCACTGGTGAGGCCACACCTGGAGTACTGTGTTCACTTTTGGGCCCCCCACTACAAAACAGACATCGAGGTGCTGGAGCGTGTCCAGAGAAGGGTAACGAGGCTGGTGAAGGGTCTAGAGAACAAGTGTTACGAGGAGCGGCTGAGGGAATTGGGGCTGTTTAGTCTGGAGAAGAGGAGGCTGAGGGGAGAGACTTTATCACTCTCTACAACTACCTGAAAGCAGGTTGAAGTGAGGTGGGTGTTGGTCTCTTCTCCCAGGTAACTAGCAATAGGACAAGAGGAAACGGCGTCAAGTTGTGTCAGGGGAGGTTTAGATTAGATATTAGGAAAAATTTCTTTACTGAAAGAGTGGTCAGGCATTGGAACAGGCTGACCAGGGAGGTGGCTGAGTCACCATCCCTGGAGGTGTTCAAAAAATGCGTAGATGTGGCACTTCAGGACATGGTTTAGCAGGCATGGTGGTGTTGGGTTGATAGTTGGACTTGATGATCTTAGAGGTCTTTTCCAACCTTAATGATTCTATGATTCTATGAAAATTATCACTATCTCTATCAGTCTAATTAAATCTGATACCTACTAGCTATAGCTCTTTGGTTTGTTCTACTCTCCTACAGATTCAGTTCATTTTTCATTTTTTCTCAGATCACAGTTCTTACAATTATTTCTACAAAATGTCCTTCCTGTCTTCAGCATCACACAAATCTGCACTGTATTTGCAGTGTGTGACATGCCTTTATTCTTGAGGGTCACCAAACTGCATTTGTAAAGTTCTTGTTGGCTACAGCAGAAGTCCGTACACCACCCTTTGTGCTGTACAAGTAATGAAACACTAAAATCTTCCACTGTGCAGCAGGAACTTCATGTTCACCTTTCAAAGGATTTGCGACTCTTATGGAGTAAATTTACATTAACATAAATATTCCATTAGTAGAAATGTTTATAACATACTTCTCTCTCAAGAGGCATTCTGCAACATGATTCTTCAACCACTTATGTTTGACTAATGTGTATCACATTTGAATAATATAAAAAGACAACTGAGTTAAGTGATTGAATGTCTGGAGAAAACCAACGTTAATTTCCATTAAAAGCAAAGCACATTCCCTTAATTTTGCAGCTTAATTACTGCACTATTTGGCTCAGAAATAAAAATGGTTCAAGAAAAACTCTCCAATAACAGGTTGCTGAAGCTTATTTTTCCCCTCTCATGTACCTCTAAAAAAGATTTTTCATACACATTATTTCAAGGCTGTCTCGTGAACCAGACCAAGGCTGGTAATATTGAATACTTGCTTCCTGATATGTTGTTCATGTAATCTGATAACCTTGCAGGAGCTTGGCATTAGGCGGCTTCTACATCCCAGGCTACATTAGCGCCAAACATCCAGCCAAAGCATATGCCTGGGGTAAAACAATGCTCTTCTCCTCAGTTCCTTCTGATAGCAAATTCTCCATGGCACCCCAGAATTTTTCAGAAGCAGCATTATAAGTGAACTTTAGAAATGAACTGACACTCATGCTATCTGTTATGCTACTACGCTAACTTGTTGGCCATATGCTATTAGTAATCATAGCGGTTACTTGCTGAGGCTGCTTGGTTAAGATGAAGGATATGCTGTGTTTCATACAAATATCAACGTACTGATATCCAAAATAGATTGAGTCAGTTTTCCTGACATATAGAAGGCAATCCTTAAAGCTTTCCATTAAAATGAACAGGAAGCAAAGGCAAGTCAGTAAGTAAAGAATATATTAAATAGTAAAGCTTAACAAGCCTTCCAGTTTATGCATAGAAAACATATAACTGACAGACTTCAGAAGAAACTCATGGCCATGAGCAGGATCACTCCTTTGACTTCAGCAGGAAGAGGTCAATTTACTTTATCTGGAATAAAGCATTGTCCTGATGTCTTACATTATTGCTCAGTGGAGTAGTGACCCATATTTCTACTCCAGGCAGCTGGAAATGTCTCATAAGGGTCACTTCAAGTGTAATTATTCCTACTTTATCATGGTTATGGAAAGTTAACTTCCTTTGTGCTGAACTCCTGTGAAATTTCTAACATCAAATTGCTAAAAATTTAGCTCTAGTGAGTGGCGCTCAAGCAGTCAGATGAGGATGCAAGAGAAAAACAGAGAAAGATTAATTTGAGCCTTGTGAAGCGTCCTGCCAGTTAATTATTTCTTTCTTTCTTTCTGTAACAAAATCTTTGATTCTGCACTAACTTACGTAAAAAAATGTGCAAAATGGCAATAGCAGGAAGAGAAACTTTCATTTCAGCTCAAGGTTCAGTGACTTATAAGAGCAGAGAGTATATTTCCCTGAATAAACCATATGACCTCTTAAGTGCTCAGTCCACCCCATTTCTCTAGACTCTTATCTTTGTGTCTGGAGTGCACACAAGTGTACCATTACAGGGCCATTCTTCTATGCAAGTGGACAGTCCCCTCCTACTGAGGTTTTTTTAACTCCTGGTACACTTACAGTACGTGGTACATTGAGGTGTCTGCCTTGTATTATTGACTTCTATGGACAATATATGTAATAGACTTCTGCAGCATGGGCATAAAAAGGGGCATAAGGATAACACGCATTAGGCTCAGAGGACTGAATAGAAACAGAGGGCTTCAAGGGCTATCTCAAGGATCAGCAAATTTACGTATTTGAAGCAAAAGAGTGAATGCTAAAAAATTTGCTGTGTGATTTTATTGTTAAGAGGCTCCCATTTCTCACATCACACATCTGAGGTCATGATTAATACAAAGGTGTAGCCAACAGCCAACTTAGTTATTTGCACACCCATACAAGGGGCCATTTGACAAAATCAAACAGTGGTGAGAATAACTACTGTGCCCACACAGATATTGTCCACAACTCTTACAAAAGGAAAACACCTCTTTAAGGGGATTAAATATGAAGAGTTACTCTCAGTTGTAGTTTTTGTGTGTGTGAGTAGGAAATTCTTCTTATTTGTACAGTGTTCCACAAGTTCAGAGATCTTTCTTATCTCCAGATGTCATGCCAATTATTATCTGCTGAGTGAAGGGGGTGCCTTGTTGTCAACAGTTGCTGGAGGAAACAGTTATATCTACATGCCTCCTACTCAATATTTTTGTCTCTGGATATGCTAATTGCATTTAGAGCCCAAACCAGTAGAGCTGCTCTTCTGAACATCAATCCAGCAAGGAATCTAAGTGTATGCCTCATTTTACACATGCAAGTACATTAATGAAAATTGCTTATATTTTTGAAGCTAGACAGGTACTACAATTCCTTATGCGAATCCAATTTCTCAATGATGAATTAAAGTCTTCTTGTCATGTCTAACATCCATTTGAGTACACTACCACAGACAACTAAAAACACTACCTGAATGTTTCATGGCACTTTTGCAGACCCCTGATACTGCTAATCTGCTTATTAGGCAGTAGATGAACACTGCCTTATCTTGCAATTGCAAACTTTTGCTCTGCATCGGACAGAAAACATTGTATCTCTATTTTAGCGATTACCACAGCCATCAAAATGTTGCCACAGGAATGAACAAGGAAGAGGCTGGGCAATACTGCTTGCATAAAACACAGGATGCCACTGAAATCAAATGAAAACTGTCATGTACTTTAATGGAAATAAAAATTGGGTTATACAAAGAAAAAGGCCCTGACTCTGATTTGGTAAAACACAGGGCTGTAGAGCAGAGTGGAGGGATTTCTAAGTGTGCACGGAAGTAATCGGCATGAAACTGTTGTGGGTAATTTTCCATGCTGGGAGGTATTTGTTGCATGGGGAGAGATGTACATCAGCTCAGAAAACACGATGGTACAGCAGAGAGCTGGAGAGAAATGAAGTGGCAAGCCTCAGAACACCCACAGGGGCAAGCAGCAGACCTGTGCGCACATCTCTGCACCACGAACCATACCATACTCCCCCTTTCTGGGAAAACCAGCAGTGACTTCCCTGCCACAATTATGTAACACCATCCATCAGATGTCAAGCAAAACACATATGAAACATATAAACATAAACCAATACAGCAATTCTAGCACTTAAACTGTACAGACACTTAATACCTTTAATTGCATTAAAAACAATACTCTCCAAGCAGCAGGACATTTGTGGTACATTTGATCACACAAGAGTTATGAAGCAGTGTCAAAAAAGATGAGGCCTTCCAGAGGCCTTCTTGGTAAGCATGCCTGATGGAGGATGCTGGCCATTTGTGTCAGATAGCTATGTGAAGGATTTAAGCACCAAATTTCTTCCAACAATGCACAGAGGTACTCTGCTCTAAAAGCTCCACTCTTCCCTAGATGGTAGGAAGCAATATGATAAAGCAGAAGCTACAGTATGCTGAAAGGACTACACGTATTTGAAACCTCTATATAAATATATACACATATACAATCAACATTATCACATGGAGTTACCCACAGCTTGGCTCACAAAAAGCAAAGGACAGAGCTACCTGGCCTTCCCCTTACACCTTCATATACCAGCATAAACTTTGCCTCTGACAAACCATAACCTGAAGAAGAATCACCAGAATGCCTTCCTGGAGAACAGCATCTCTGAGGAGACATCACCGAGAAGCAGCTATATGCCTAATAGGCACATTTCTTTTTTCTTTTACAGAGAAACCATATTCTTAGTATTCACAGTAGTACTTTTTCAAAGAAAGGTTACATAAAGCGATACAACACACACACAGAGACACACGCAAGAAAGAAATGTGAATGACTCACTGCACTTATGCAAACTAAGTTGCGTAAGCCTGTTTTTCTCAGCTCTTAAAAAAACCCAAACCGGTACATACACAACCCTTAAAAATGAGCTGAAATTCTCAGTTATGAAAGTTAAAATTGTTGAATAAAAGCAGAACTCCCTCAGCTTCTCAGGGTCCTTCACGCCCACACCTGGTGTAGTGTTTACCAATGGATAAAAATAGAAAGTTGAAATTTAATAGACCCTAACATTTATCACAGTATTTAAGAATCAAAATAGAAAACATCAGAGAAGTGGAATTCACTTTAGACAACCCTGAAAACACAGAGATCAACAGCTATGTTTTGAAGGGAATTTAGTTAATCCTCACTGAAATACTACCCTCTAGGTATTTAGCAAGGGCAGGCTAGAAAGAAAATAATCAACTGCATTTCTTCAATTCAACAGGTAGGTAACTACAATAATGCAACCTCAAAAGAATTTAATCTTTTTAAAAAATCCTGCAGAATTTCCTCTAAATGACTACATTCATGACATATTAATTGTTGGCAGATGGCATCATAGGAGTTGGTTTCTTCAGACATGCACAAAATCCACCTTTCTTGCTAAAGGGCAGGGGTATTTTCTTATCTTCCAGAGGCAGCAGTTGACAACACGCATGCTAGCAGTGGGACAAGAGAAGATGGGGAACTCCATACATCACCGCTCGAGATGTCAGGAACCATTACCTGTCCCAGGCACAAGGCATCAGCAATCAGCCCATCAGCAATATCTCCTCGATATCAGATTTGGAAAAGACATAAAAAGTTTGGCACACCAATCTTGAAAGCTGCCAAACCATGCCTCTGAACAGATAGGCCACAAAATTTAGATAAATTATGCCCCAAATTAAGGAAGGTGTAACGCAAAATGAACCTCCTAATGTATTCTCAGAAGTGCGATCCACAACAATTTAAGAGAACGTTTGCAAATAATCCTTCTTTTAACTGCAGTAGTAGCGTTACTTTGGTGAATTATTCAAATCTACTGCTGATGAGATAATATCAGGCCAGAAAATCGTATGAGTCAGCTAACCGACTCTCACAGGATCCTGTTCTCTCTCTCTTTCACAGCACACAAGCGGCGTGAGACCGATTAGCAACTGGAACCTACGAGAGCCTGAATGTCAAGTTCGGTGGATGGCTCACGGGCTGAAGCACCACTCAGTGAGATGGAAGGCGGCAGACCGGCGCGTGTCCCTGCCCGTACCTACGTTCCTGATGCTGAGCAGCGCGGTAGTGCCAGGGCAGCCAGGAGGACCCTGCCCATGATGAGGTGGAGCAGAATGGCAGAGAGAGCTGCACTGGTGAAGGACAGCAAAGAGGGCAACAGAGGAGGGAGGGTGGGGAACGGCTCAGAAGGAACCTGAGGCAGAACAACAAGAAATTTGCAAGGTCAGGCTGTTTTACAGACTAGAATACTACATATTGCGCGTAAGAAGGAAACACTGAGCATACACTGAGCCGGAGGCTGCAACAGCATCGCGCGATTCTGGCACCTTCATTCCGGCTTTGTGACTGCAGAAGCAGCCCTTGACGGCATTCTAGCTTGTCATTCAAAAAGCTGTCTGTTTTGCTTTACACGATACACGGGACATGAATCCTGGTCCTGCGCCCGCTGCCTGTTACTTATTCAACATAAGAGACACACAGAAAACTAAGAATAGAGTATATTTAGAGGAAACAAAAGCCTAGACTTTAAGGCCACAAGCCACAGCTCAATGGTTCTGTAAGATATCTTTAGAAAAAAAACATTTTCTGTGTTATGGTAAATTAACTACTTGTATTTTAATAACACACTGGTTTTTGAGCTACAGAGTTGGTGTCACAGATAATAAAAACCAAATTCTTGGTCTCTGTCAGAAGAGCAATCAATGCAGCACTCATTTTCAGGGACCTCAGGGATAACCACACTTCAGTTTCAAACAGTTGGCAGTCCATCAGCTTTGAAGTACAGGTTTAGAGCACACCAGTAACCCAACAATCTGCCTGCAGTCTTGCCTCAGACACAGGGACAGACAGCATTCAGGAACCGGTTCCGCTCTGGCAGACAGCCAAAGGCAGAAACAGCCATCCCACTGCCTTCAGGTTAATCTCGGTTAACAATAATGACGCTAAGAAGAGCCATATTCATGAACTCCAAGCAACAGCCTCCACTTCTCCTAAGATGCTTCTGGTATTAGGGTGAAAAGTCCTTCAAAACTGGAAACTAGCCTAGGCTTGGTTTCAGAAAAGACCTCCAGGTATCACACACAGTCAGCTGCCACATGGCTCTCCCTTCTATTCAGGGCACTTCGGGTGGGTGCAGGAGACAGGGCTGAGCTGAGGGAAAGCACACCACACCAACACAACATCTTTGCTAAAGATCTATGGGCAGAACACTGATGGAACAGAAATTTCAATAACAAAAACACTGCAGAACGTCTCCCTCTGGGAAACCTGATGAAGGACAGTTCATACTGATGACTGCTTCGACATGCTTCAGAAGCAAGCTGCTGCAGGTAGAAGAAGCATCTAGCACCGGGTCAACACAGAGCTTTGTGTGGGTCATTCATGTTGCGCTGTGCCACATAGACCAGGCCCAGAAACAATATAGCCTTCTCAGCTAAAACAAATGAAAAAGTGTCTGTGCATTAATGAAACTGAAGAACAAAATAAAGTGAAGACAGTCCCAGCCCTAGCAAGTTTTATGTGCGCAGTTAACTTTATTTCCACAGTTAGTCAAGTCACGTAAAGTCAGATCATATATAAGTCTTCGCATAATGCAAATTTTTCCATGTCAGCCTTTTCAGAGGAGAAATCATTCTGAATGCTTAATACAAGCCAGTATATTGTGCATGTACATTTAACACTATTTCAATATATCTGGATTTCCATTCAACTTTTGTCACTCAATAGAGCCACAAACAAACAAACAAACCAGTTTATTTCCTGCATTCTGTCCTTCAAACAACACAACAGAAGACAAAGACTAAGTGCCCTGTCAGACAGGGCAAAATTCATTTTTACAAGAATTCATTTTACTGAAAGCTGCCAAAATTATCTACTTGGGTTTCATGGCCTCATCCTGACCAACAAGGAGCTGTGAATTCTGCTGACGATGGAGCAGATTACATGCCGGTACTCCATAGTGCTTACACTGATAAATCAACTTTATTTTTAGGAAGTACAGACTCTGCTTTCAGAAAGTACCACCGCCACACCCAGATTCTATTTTAAGGGACAGGCAAGACCCTACGAATGCAAGCCGGGTTAGTTACGCCACTGATTCAAGGCAAAGGTAGGGATTTTTAATCTGTGTTGTTCATTGATTCTCCACAACTTCCTGACCCTCCTTGCTTCTGAGCAGGAGGATAAAGAACACGAGTATCGCTTTGTTCACTGTGAGACCACATGAGTGCAAACAAGCAACGATGACAGAAAAAGGAAACTGAGAATGACTTTGAAACTTTGTGTTACGTATTCACAGTGGACAAAAGCATGCTTTCTCTGAAAATGACAGTCCAGCTGCCAGCTTATGCACTGAGGTTTTGCTGAGGATGTAATTTATAGACTGACACTGTAGTTACAAGCGCTGAATGTTGACTGGTTGGCTGAAGTCAGAAGACAGACACCCTAGCCCTGCGAAACGCCAGTCTGGGTGAAGCCAGATAGCTGCAACTTGGTAACTCACGCACACAAGCTTTCTGACCAGGAACTTGTGCGTTGACTGTATGGAATGCACTGCTGCTCTAATCCAGCCACATCAGGTAAATCATTTCCTGACCAAAAAGCATCACTGCTGGGCGCCCTTCTCCGGCAGACACACCCGAGAGGATAACGATGGGAATGAAACCGTTCTTTCAGCCCCAAAGGCAGGGCTGTGCCACACTGGCAGAGCTGCTCAGGAAAGCTGGAGCGACTGCTGTGCACCAGCCTTGGCACTGATGGAAGATGCTAGGATCAGCAATTATGCTAGACAAGTCACACGTGACCTCCAAATTCACTTCTTGCTCCTGAGGACACAGCTGAAAAGGCCAGTACAGAGGCTGTTTTCCTCCCATAAAGATTGTTTAAAATATGCTTCATGTATAGAGGTTATGATAAGCATACTGGTATATACGTGACTATATTAATTACATACGAATGAATATATTAGTGTCTATATTTAATGGAGACATACTAAAGATACATAAATACATGTAGCACATTCATGGGTATTTCACAGAATTACACATCATTCCTTCCTGCTATCGTCACTTCAGCTATGCACAGAATTATTGCTCACCTGAAGAGTACTTATGGCAGTTCTTCTAAACTTGCTTCGAAAATATTAGTGGTAAATATAAGGTATACTACATTTTTAACATTAATTATGCCATTCTAGAAATCAAAGCCACCAATATCTGCTAAAACTACCAAATACTGTGTCCCACACAATGTTTACTGTTTAAACAGACCCTTTATCTAACAGGGAAGAGGCACAAACGAGGCCCACGGGCTCTGCACAGGATGCTCTTCTTCAGAGTGTTGCTAACAGCTCAAGCAATGCTATGCCACCTGGAGTTGCTTCTAGTGGGGAGAGGTTGCGTGCTGGGTGGAGTACCAATGACAACAGAGCTGTAGTTTAATAAAATCTTTCCACGAAACAACGTTTGCTTTGCTTGGACCCCAAGAATGAGCTTTTGTTAATTTTAGCATACAACATGAGCACAGATGGGTCTACTTTTTGCTGCGCTAGCCTAAACCAGCAATAGAAATCTAGTAGCATACAGCTACAAACTGGCACATGAACAATTTGACCCATTTCGTAATCTTTGGATTCAGCTTTAGCTGAGAGTTCCTTATAATTTCAATATAAAATGACTTGGAGAACAAGAGAACAGCAATGGTCTGTGCAGTTTTCTACTTTACATACTTATCAAACAGACTTGGGCATATGTGCATTGCATCTACAGATAGCCGATATATGCAATTATGTGATAATTTTCAGTATATACACCTCCTTTATTCTCAAGGATGAAAACTCTGATAATATAAATAGTTGGTAGCAGAAGGTGTCGTCTATTCGACTATTGAAATAATTCACAAGTGCAGCCCTAGAAGTCAGTTTAAAGCGTACTGTAAGAGAAGCCTACTCAGAGAAATGGTAATGAAGGGGGGATGCGCTGGCACTTCTTAAGTGCTGTAAAAGCAAGACCTCTCTCAGCTCGTGCACCTCTAACTCCCTTCAGTCACTCACAAATTAAGTCTAGCTGACTGTCAGCTGCAATTGCAAGCAAGTTCTTTATAAAAACTTCTCTGTTCGTAGCTATAGGTAGCCTGACCAACCTTAGAGCTCTGCCTTCTTTTCTACCTGCAGGATGTATGCTTGTGTTTAGGGGAAGAGAAGAAAGAAAAGAAGGAAAGAAAGATATGGTACGCTAGGCCTGAAAAACAAACAGGTCAGGCATGATATACCCAGTTCCTGTTTTGATCCACCACTTCCTGCATGGTCAGGCAGCTGGAAGCCCCTGTCTTCTGAGTGGTCAGTCATCTACTGTCTCACAGCTTGCTGAGACGTGGACGGACCTGGAACAGAGTGCACAAAGCAGAAGGGAGCGTGGGGACTCACAAGCTAGCAACGGTTGCAGGAGATGGATCAGAGACATGGGAAACATTTAGATGGTGTAAGATGCCACACAATTTTAAATCCGTCAAAAGCATGGAGCTGTGCATTTCTATAATAACATATCTTCTGATGTATTTCACAAGAAGCCGGTACCATGTAGAAATAGGTGAATGAGCACAAGCACAGCCTATTTCCTAGCACTGTCCTGCAAAATCAGTATTTACTGCTTTTCTTTGCATTAGATAGCCTCAAGGTGACATACAGGAATGAAGTTCTGTCATCCCTCTGGGGTGAATTATTAGCCTTCCTTGCATATGCAACACAACAGCAAGCTCAGAAGCATCTTGTGACTCCCAATTGCTCGGGTGACTTGCTAAGATCTGGGCCACATCTATGTACCATAAAGACCTCTTTCTCAACAGACACAGTTCATTGTGAGGAGAAAGATGGCAGCAGAGAACACGTTTGCTCCCAAGCCCTCTTACTACAGCTGCCCAAGAAGGGATTTCCTGTCCTGTGGGGTGAATTCCTCCAACTAATACTGAAGTTTTCACTCCACCAAGCTAACACCCCCGCTCCAGCTGAGCAGGCGAGAATTTAGGACAAAGGAACCATGAGAAAGACATTGTGGACAGTGTCCCCTCATCCATCGCCCACAGCCTGCTTTGCCCTCTGAGAACACTCCCTCCTGGTGGTGCTTCATGAGAGGGAGAGAAGGTGCTGTGGTCCCAGGTACCTCTTCTAGGGATTGTGCGTTTTTTTAAGGTTTCACTGTATTAACCTAGTGTCCTGGTTTTGGCTGGGGTAGAGTTAATTTTCCCACCAGTAGCTGCTGTGTCTTGGATTTATTACAAGAATGTTGATAACACTGATGTTTTCAGTTGGTGCTAAGAAATCACGGACTTTTTCCAGTCTCCCATATTCAGCTAACCAGCAGGTGTGCAGGAGCTGGGAGGGAGCATGGGCAGGCAGCTAGCCCAAGCCAGGCAATGGAAATATTCCATACCATAGATGCCATGCTCAGTTTACAAAGGCATGTTGGCTGAGGGGGGCAGGTACCCTCTTTTATCTTCTCATTGAGTTTGAGTCTTCTCTTGTCCAGGAGTGCAAACTTTTCCAGGAAATTGGTCTTATTTCTGTGAATTTGGCAAGTTATATGAAATTTGTGAGTTTGGCAAAATCTGTGAGCTCCAGGAAATCTGTGGGTTCCACAATTGCTGCTTGGGGACTGACTGTAAATCTATCATCAGGTGGTGAGAAAATTGTATTTAAAGAGTTTATTTTGCATATTAATTGTTATTATTATTGTTGTTAGTATTTCCCTTGTTGTCTTATTCAACTGTCTTTATCTCAACTCACGAGTTTCCTCTTTTGTCCATTTCTCCTCCCCATCCCGCTGCGGTGGGAAGGAGAAGGGTGAGCGAGCGGCTGTCTGATGCTTAGTTGCCAGCTGCCTGGCTAAACCACAACATCTAGAATTCCGGAAAGATGAATAAAAAGCCCTAAAATGCACTTCAAGAAAATTAAATCTCACACCAGATGCATGTTGTAACTTAAAAGCCTTCAGGGCCCATTGCCACCATGTGCTACCTCTCCCATGGTTACACCAGACATCATCGCCATCTTCTAGAGTTCCATGCACTTTGCAGACAGCCTTTTGGATATCTCATACTTCACCACCCATTAGAATACTGAGAAATAAGCCCTATTTACAGAAGAATTAGGCCTAAGTATGTATCAAGACCAGTATTTTGCAAATCCTAAACTCCAGCAAATTCTGACTCTCAGAGACAAAAACGAACTATGCACCCACACTACAATCCTCAGAACAAAAAAAAACTCAGCCCTTGTCTGTACATGAAGGCATCCAAAACCTTATAGGATTGTGTTGAATGTTGCACTCCAGAATAACAGAAAACTTTCTCGGTCTAGCTGAGTAGACACCCTGCTCAGGCCCAGGCCCCCGTCTTAAGAAACTGAAACCAGGTGTTTCTCCTAAGGGCTAAGGGCCCCTCCTGAAGGGGCTAAGTCTAACACATGTATGTCCGTGTGCACCTACTCCACTCATTGGGTCAGGCTGATATAAAAACTAATAGCCACCACTTACTTTTTCAGCATAGATGAAGCTGATAAGGGTTTACGCTGGATGTGGGACAATCAGAAGTCAGCACCTCTTTTCCTGAGCAGATGTAACTCTTCATTTCACAGGAAAGCATCCTGGGTGCCTCAGTCTAGAGGACTGAATCTTCAGAACCACTGGAACTGCACTACTTACTAGCAAATTAGTGATGTGGATGCAGGGCATGCATTAACGCACGTAGAAAAGAGTGAGCCTGCATGGGCAGGAAACTGGGGCACCCACCTGAGGGTGGGGATACATCCATTCTGGTCACCAGATGAAGTATGGAAGCAATCGTATGAGCAGGAAAAAGACCCCAGGTCTTTTTCTTACCAGTCATGAAAAACAAAAAACAAAAAAACAAAACAAAACTTCAAACACTGAAAAATATCTCTAACACAGAAAAGTATAGGCAGTAGCCCAGCGACTGTACTATTGCCTTGTAGCGGGCAAAACATGTGGATTTGAACTGAGGAGAGAGAAAACTGAACTGATTTGTCTCAGAAGTCAGCAATCCACTTGCTGTCTACAGAACGCAGCAGCTTAAAACCAGTATCTGGATTTCACTCAGCCATCCAAACATCTGCTGTCTACCAAAGCCGTCTTCTGGATGAGACCTGCCCTCTGACCAGGCCTATGACAGTCTTGTGCACAGCTGCTTCCCCTTCAAAATAGCCACTTACCCCTCAAGTTAAGTGGTCCACATCACCCCAATAAGCTCATTATAATCAACCATGCTGGCATTTTCTGCTTAGCTTCTGACATTCTTGTCTGTTGAAACTCCTCTGATCTTGGGGCTGTATCCCACGGTTCCTGCTTTAATCCACCCCTACATTTTTCCATAATGAGGCTCATATATCCCTACACACCACATACAAACACACACGCAGACAGTGTTTTAAATAATTAGTAATTTTCCCTTAAGGGTAAAAATGTTCTGTAATACTATTTCTTTTTGTTATGAAATAATGTAAACGATCTTGGTGTGGTAATACTTTGTAATACGGCTGTGTTATGCAATTCTGGCTGCAGGGTTCAGATCGCTTACATGCACCTGGAGATACTGACACATGCTGGAGACCTGGAGCTGTTGAAAAGCACTTACATGTCCCTCATATGTATATACACATGTGCATAAATACACAAACAAAATGACATACCTATCATCTGCCTACATCCTTTTACATAAAAATACCAGGTACAATAAGGTCTGTGTAGTTTAATTTCTGCTCATTTCCTGTTCTCTTCAAGTGAAGATCCCTTTGTAAACCTTAAAAAAGAAAATTAGTGCCTCTTTTTAAGGAGGCAGATCTGATCTCCTGCCTTCTTTTGTGCTAAGACATGTAAATCCTATTGACTTCAGCTAGAGCGTGTTTGGGTCAGTGCAACTCAATATCCTCAACTTTGGTTTTATTCTTTTCCTCAGCTTTCAATTTAGTTTTGTGAGGAAAATGTAGAATCTTGCCAAAAGTTTGTGTTTGCAAAGCAAGTGCTACTGCCAAGAACATAAGAATCTATTTGTTTAGTGACTTTTTTCCTTCTCCTTTAAGGTCATCATCGGGTTAAGGTGATGTGAATGACATAACATTCGCATGAAAAACAGTTTCTCACTTCATCTTCCTCTTTTTTTAATTCCAACAAAGGCAGTGGCTGACTTTGCATAACCAGAAGTTTATCTCTAAATCACCGTGGACTGTGTGGTTGTGCCTAGAGAAGTTAACCATCAGTGGAGTTAAACATCAGAATGCTGGCTGCCTCAGCACCAGCACCACAGTAAATCACATGCATGTCCTGGCAGGAGCAGGCATTTTTTCCCACTTTCCATCATCCCACAGATTCTTTCATCTCAGGACAGTGGGATAGCAAAACTGTGTAGGAAAGGTATGCTTTTAATACTCACCAAAAAGTTGGGAGTCAGAAGGGAAGTCATCTGCTATTGAAGGAAAAAGACAACAGAAAGATCAATGTTTGGGGGATAAGGAAGATGACAAGAAGGTTCGGGATCAGTCTTGCTTAGAAGATAATACTGGGACAATGGGAACTGTGGTCAAAAAAAGTCAAGCCTGCGCAAGGCTAAAAGGTAGAGAAGGAGAGGGTTTTCTTGAAACAAAATGTTATTAGTTCACCACTCTAAAAACTGTAAATTGTTTCCAAAATTAGACTGTTTCCATGTGGTCTCCTTCTTTTGCTCCAACTCACAGTCTGTCCCACCCAGTCCTGGGGTGCTGTACGGGGCAGGCTACAGTGCAGTTCCACTGTGTGGACAAACACATGGATGTAGTTGGCACTGATCAGCATGCAGTTACATGTCTGAAACACGGAACGACAAACCAACAGCCAAGTATCTACAGGTATACCATACCAGCTACGACCATTCCTTGAAACGGTCTGTAATCTACAGCGCGTACACGGCCCTGGTACACTGTACCCATATCATGTGCGTAAAATCTGCCTGTCCTCGCAGCGAGCAACACCACGCTCCTGTAGGAAGGATCTCACACTACATTGAACACGCAGTGCTGGTCATCACGAGATGGATCTGACAGCTAAAGCTGCAGGTCTAGGTACAGAGTTCAGGGTCTTTGGCACACAGGAGGCAAGCGTACTCTTCAGCACACTACAACAGAAGATGTACCCGAGTTTCCTCTCCCACCTTTCCTCTACATGACAGCTTGCATGCTCTAGAGTTCATCTCCAGGCATACTTCAGTCAATTTAGTTTCAAGCACAACTGATTCTACCTTGCAGCACAACGGCTGCCAACATTACTAACAATGTATTTATAGAGAGACAGTTTTTCAAACTGAACATTGCAAGTGACGTTCAGGGGGTTTGAAGGAAGGTCTGCTCTGGAGCATATGCTGAACTCTCTGATAAGAACTGTCACACTGCTTGCTGTACGCGTGTAACTTACATGTGAATTGAAAGACAAAACTATGGAGCCCACGTTACCTCTAGCATCAGTGGAAAGGGGTTGATGCTGCCAGCAGGCATGATTTAGCACACTTAAATCTATCTGGGTACCTCCAGATAGGAAGTGAATATTTACCCCACTTAATTAGTAAAATAAAGTCTTGATTTGGGGAATTATTGATCTTGTCAATCTCCAACAAACAATGAGGATTCTTAATACTTCACAGGATTTGATCCTAAGGAGCCGTAACTCAGACACACAAATGCTGTCAGACAGAATATTTTGCACTGAGATCATTAAAATGAAATCCCTACCTTAGAGATCTGGTTTTGGTTCAGCTTTCTGCATCCATCATTCTAGGATATGTCCACATGTTATAGAGATAACAAATACCACCTTTTTTTACCTGAACCCTTACATTTAGTCCTTATGCCGTTATGCCAAAATGAGCTAATACTCAAAATACTTCTGAAAACACTATACTGTCAGTCTGTTTTTACGTTAGTCACCTGTAGGTGGACAGGGAATCCAAACGACTTTTTCCTTTCTCCTTCAGTAACTCTGTCAAACTACACTTTTAATCCAAGAAATTGTTTTAAAGCAAATATAAGAACCCTATTTGACTAAGATGCATTACCAGTGCTTTTTTTTTTTCCACATGAATAACCCTCACTCTCATTTTCGTTTTCATAATTAAAGAAAATGGGCTGTTTTTTAATGTCTGTTCCAGCAGAGCTGAAGATGTTGATTTCAGACTCATTCAGACTTTAAAGTCTAATTCATGCAGTTGATCCACAACATTAACCGGAGTACAGGTCTCATCAATTTGATAAAATGTCTTTATAACAACAGATGGTAATTTGTTGACACTTAAAGCTTTAAATGGACTCTGTTACAAAACCACTTAAAATGCTTTCTTTAAAAGAAACTAACAAAAAAAACCCCACACAAGTGTTCAGATACTTCAACCCAAAGAAACTGCTGACAGATTTGTTTTCAGCCCAGCAGAGTAAAGAGCTGACAACATATTTTTGCTGGATATGGTAACTTGGGTCTATTTTTAGGACTTTTTTTTTTTTTTTTAAGTACATCAAAATAGCAGTGGGCTTAAAAATCACCATCTGCTTCTAGCAATGAAATAATTCTCCAAAGAATAGATAATAGGCATAAAAAGCCCACCCCCAACTCTTACATTCTCTACAGCAAGACTGAAAGTCACAACTATGTATTTCTTGTAAGCACTGTTTATTTCATAAAACAATACTGCAGGGTCATAACACTCCTGTAAGTGTTCAGTATACTTATTTATCAGTTATTAATTCAGCAGCATAAACTGTTTACATTTCAGCTGAGAATGACCGACTGGCAAGTGCTATTGCTTTTATGACTTAGAATAGTCTAAAGGTGCTGACATTTCAGGCACAATGCAGACTCTCCCCCTTTCTTACTTTAACCTGGATTTAGTTAAGGTGGGAAAGAATTCTGATTTGCAGGTAATGATTTTTTTTTTTTTTAAATGCCCTTTACAGCTGTTCTGTAATTAGGATTTGAAAAAGTATGTAAAGAAATCTGAGCTCGTTTGAGTCCAACTAGTTTGGATACTGATAACAATGAATCACTATGTCAGTTCAAGATGGCCCAGGACCTGGACGCTTGCTCGTTGGATGAAGCCTGTCAGCACAGTTTCTCAATCCTCATTGGAGTTTATGCCTCTGACAGCTAGAACAACTGACTGCACAACAAGATAAAACCGGCCCCACAGATATCCCCGATGCTCTACCCAGGCATCAATAGCCTTAGGAAACAAAGTCGTTATTATTTAAAATCAGTTAGTCCTCGCCCTTGTATCTTTCTGTCCTGGGTTTGGCCAGAACAGGGTTAATTTTCACCGGAATCCAGGAAGGGGCACAGCCGGGGGGTGGGGGCTGACTCCACCTGGCCAAACAGAGCCCGGTATTCCATACCATGTGTCGTCACGCTGGGTTCCGGTGGGGGGGGCGGCGCGGCGGGAAGGCACTCGCGGCTTGGGGGGGCGCAGCGCCGGTCCTGTTTCGGGAGAGCGGCTGTCTGGGCCGTACGGTTCGTTGTTGCGGTTTCTCCTTATTTGTATCGTTGTTGTTCCTGTTTCCCTCTGTTTGCTGTTCTGTTAAACTGCCCTTATCCCGACCCACCAGTTTCTGCCTCTTTCTTTTCATTCTCCTCCGCACGCCGGTGGGGGGAGGGGCGGCCGCGTGGCGCTTTTGTTGCCGGCGGCAGCCGAAACCAAAACACTTTCGAACCCTTACACAACGTAAACTGCACTTGAAAGAGGTACAGGAAGGTGACCCTTTAGTGTTCTACAACCGGCTTGATGGAAGACAAAGGCTCAAGCTAGCATCCTGTTCCCAACTCCCTCTGAGAGAAAACTTGTGTAACTTGGTCACGGCCGCTTTCTCTTTGAGGCCTTCAGCCACAAACAGCCGTTGTTTGACGGCACAACCCTCCTCTCCTCAGCAGGGGATGTCATGGGCAGCAGGAGCAGGGATTGCATGGAACGATGGCAGGAGGTGGCAAAGGCCAGAGAGTGGGAGAATGCAGGTTTCACTTGTACGAGCACTGGTGGGCCTGTCTTCATTGGTTCTGTGATTTCAGTAAAGATGACAAATTCTGAATTGTATTAATTTCAGTTTAAAACATTTCAAGGTTTTGAACTACAGAACAGCAGTTATCTTTTCAGTATAACATTCAAGAAAGGTACTGCGGGTATTTTTTTTCCCCATGGTACTCCATGAAAAAACACTGTCTTTTTCAGACATTAAGATCAAATCTTCCAAAGACACAAAATGAGATAAACCACAGCAAGATGCTTCAAACAACACGTAAGATGACTTACTAACAGCCAATTTTACAAAGCAAAGAAGCTTTGGGAGTAGTAGCATTTAACAAGTACCATTAGTAACAAATTTGTCATAACAGAATTTAATTAAAATCTAAGCTCATAACAGCAGCAGTTCAAAAAAGGAGACACCCATAGTTCATATTTATACTTGATGGATCAGAATTTTTGTGAAAACTAATTAACATTTAAAAGACCTGCTAATGACCACTGCAGCAACAGTATTTAGGCTGACTTTCACCTTTTGACAAAAAAACCCAGCAAAGTCATGGAGAAACACAGGCTTGTTGGTCTATCCCGTTCTGGCAAGGAAAGGACTTCTTCACAGCAAGGTGCAAGAATCGTCTACCTCTAGTAAACAATTATGAAATAATTTATGCATGACGGAGATCTGTTCTTTTTTTTTTTTCTGATTCAGTAGTCAATAACTAGCCCAAGAAAGAAAAAAAAAATTAGGGAAAGTGATGGGTTTGACAACTCTAATGTTCTCTGGACCTTTTGAAAAGGGACCCTCTTCACTGAAGAACAGTTGCAGAAAAAACGAATAACCAAGATTCCTAGTGTTCTCATTGGGAATTACACATTTATTTGGAAGGCACTAAAGGAATAAGGTTACAGACCTAAGATCTGATCCAAATTCTGTTATGTAAATGGAAAAAGAAAATTTTGTTCTCTTAAAAGGAAACAGTATTTAGCTTTTAGTTCCCAGTTAATGAGATACTAGTAAATGTAGAGAACTGCAGGGAAGTGATCAAGGAGAGAGGCTGTTTTGGGTTGGTTTTGGTGGAATACTTACCTAGGCTGCAATTTACTCAGATTTATCGTGGAAGACTCTCCATCGCACCGAATGCATCCATCTAAAGTGGCATGCAGATCCAACGGAAAGGCAAGCTGCAACCGACTTAATGTCATCCTTAATGAATGAACAGAAATGGGGCATATCACAGATTCTAAACGTGTAATTAGTGCCTAAGAGTGAGCAAAGACAGCTATGTAACCTGCAAGTGATCCATTGGTTATTCCAGGCAATATACTCCTTCCCTCACAATAACGTAAGGTTATTGCTGTTGCTAAGGATATTGCTTGGCTTGAAACAAACACTTCACAGATTCCTCTTTCTCTTACAGTCTGGACACTTTTGTGATTTGTTTGGTCACACTAAAGTTGCTTTTGTTCATGCATGGAATCACCTAAACAGGCGCCAAATCTACAAACTGATCTCACAAACAGGTCCTCCCACCGCTGCTATGCAATGCTTAGGCCAACTGGGCTTGTACTGTGCATGTATATATGTCCTAGCAGCTGAAGCGGGATAAAGGATTAACCTTTTGTGCGGCAAGGTTCTGAAAACTCTTCATCTTTTGCTGGTCCTAGAGTGAGTTCAAGGCACTCAGCAACTGAGTTTGCACAGCAGGACCTTTCTAGCAGCCAATCACAGACACGACATTTTTGTTTCTTCTCTCTAGTTATAGGTACACACAGCGGACTACAAATAATATGAATTTCAAGAGAGAAACAGATCCAATTTTATCTGCTACTTTTATTTAAAATTAATAAATTCAGGCCATGTATAAACTATCCAGTCATATCCTGTAAAGGTTTAAACAGTGAAACCACAAGGGAAAATCAAGTAACATCTCTTCCCTTTTTATCTTAAAAGTGTCTGAAACGAACTGGTTGCTTAAGAAACCTGATATAATTGTGACAGAGTGTTTTGAAACCCTTAGTGGAGTTCATCTGAAACCTCAGCATAACAAGTGGCCTCTTATCTGCGCACTATTCCAGGAAGAAATGCATGGCATTTCGTCATCACAGCTGAAAGACTAGCTGGCTCTGCACGTAGGCTAAGTGAGAATAAGAGCCCTCAGCTATAACGAGGGCACACTGGTAGCTAATGCTTAGTCAGAGGCCATTTCCTTTAGCCTTTGCTACTGCTTGTAGGAGTTGGAATGCAGGAAAAGGCAAAAATTAAAGAGAACGTAATGAAGGTCAATGTTTACCTTCTCTAGTTGTTCTCAGTGAAGATTATTTCTGAAGAAATGGCACACATGCATTAACACGGTGAGATCCTAAAACATTCCCCCTATTATAAGGACTTTCAGCAGCTTTATTTAATGTGACTGTTTGTGACCAGGATAACTTACAGGAGAGAGAATCATAAAAAGCAGATGTCATTTTTTTTAGTCTGACATTTAAAGGCAAATTAGTAAGCAGAAGTTTAATATAGTTATTTCCTTGTGAAAACTGATCTTGAATTTCCAAACAGGCAAACCAACATTGTCCTTAACAAAGCTGTTGAAAAATAGATAACTGGTAGCAATTGACATTACTTGAAAACCAAGGATGAATCTTCATATGTGGAGGAACATGGTGAGGAACATTTCTTTTTATAGACTTTTCCTCTTTTCTACATTCTTAAGTTGACAACATCCGTGATGCACTGTCATCATGCTTTTTAACATAAGAATCTGCGAAATTTGAACATGGAATGATCAATCAACAGAAGATGAAAATGTTAAATGTGAATGTGTAGCAATGTTCAGACTGTAAGTTTGCAAGCCACTTCACCTGGGACCTAAGTTGCTCTGCCTAACTTAGGTTAGGTTACTCTGCCTGCAGAAAAATCAGCAGTTATTGGGAATTTACTGTGCTATAACCACACTGATTTAAGCACACAACTCCATGCGCTATAATACTGAACACACTGGACTGAGTCATTTTACACACATGCAGTTGCTGGTCTAAATAAGGGCTAGATTTGACTTGTTCTATTTAACTCACTGGCTGAACACTGAAAATAGTTGGCACAGATATTTCTCAGGAAATTCAAACTTACACAAGCAGAGGAAAAACATTGCGAATGAGATGCTGCTGTGTGCAAAAACTCATCTTGGGCAAAACTTTAAACCCTGAAAATAAATGTTGTTTTCATTTCTCACAAATAGGTTTTTCTATTCAACTGTGAAGGTTTAAAGCAGTTGTTAATCATGTACTGTACACAGTACTAAGCAGGAAAGTGTTCAGTTATTTCTGAAACACGTTATTTTGAGGCTATATTTGAATCTTCCATATTTATGCGATGAGAGTTATGTCACAATGTTAATCATTCCCAGGATGCTAGCATTCAGGGTAATGAAAAACTTCTTGTGCAAGAAGTCATTAATCAGTGAGTGCAACATTGCATAATGCTTTCTGAAGCATGTGTTATGTGATCAGAGTACAAGGCTCCATAATACAGCAAAGTGTTTATGCCATATGCTGACCTTTTCTAAAGCAGAAATGGAGCCATGTGACGTGCCGCCCCTGCCAGCAGTTGCTTATTGCCAATAATTAAGTTTGATGATACGAAGAAACACAAACTTGTATTGCTTTAGAGTTCTAAAAGGAAGAAGCTTTGAAGTTTTTGGCACTGTAAAGCACAAACATGGCCAACTTGGCTTGGGTACACTATCGTTGTCCATTATAGGCACCACCCATCAAAACTGGAATCAAGTGCCCTGCTCAAGTGGTTACTGGCATTTGTGTAAAGGAAAACATGTACATCATTACAGGACTGCTGTATTATCCAGATGAGCGGAAAGGTCACAGGAACAAAGCAGCCAAAGGCATGTTTGGTACCTCAAATCTCAGAACATCACAATAACATTTGATGTTCTTGAGCAACAGTGCTAGTAAGCAGCTATTACTTAATCTCCTACCAGTATTACACAAAAGTATACTTGCGAAATACTTCAGATAAATATGCTGTAATTATATAAAATATAACAACATGTATAGGACAAAATGTTTTTGTAACTCTAAATACACATACCTGTGGAGACGTGGTTTTAATGAGCTATGTGAACAATGGAAACAATGCTTTAAAAGCTTCTATGAACAACCTTAAAACTATGTGCTGGAAGCAGAGTGGACATACGGATATACATTTTATATGTTATGCACATACACACACTGAGCGTGACCAAAAGTTCATCCTGTACACAGCTACTTTGTGCTCCTCTGTTGGCAGAATCAGCCTGCAGAGTTGGAATAACCAGCTTCATACAACTGCTTTAGCATAGCTAGCTATCCTGGTAACATAGCTATGCCACTGCTGCTCCTACACCACCTCCTCCCTGACTTGAGAGGGTTTCCTTCTCCCTCACTGATGACAGCCTGATTGCTTTGGGGAGCTGGTACAGCAAGGGGAAGCAGGTTCCATAAGTATTACCACCTGTTAACAGCAACTTGGTTCCATCATCGGATCTATGATATGTCACTGGTGGCTGAAGTGATTTCTGATATCCCTCACTTACGTTAAGGAAGTATTTTCAAGCTTAACTAATAATCCTGAAGAGTAAAGCACCCTAGAAGCACAACCACAAACACACACAACTAAGACTACATCTGTGCAGGGATTTACCTGCCCAGGTCCGAAATTTAGATTCTCAAAATTCCTGCTGAGATTTTGCTTCAGTAAATCACAGTCCTGACGATATTAGGCAATGGCAATTAGACAGTGCTGTACCTAAGGCCTTTCAGGATTTATGAATTAAACCTTCCACACCTAAGGAGTCTGACTCAGTAGGCACCTTCAACTTGGCAGACAGGACTCCAAACACTACAAAGGAGATGCTGGAGACAAAAGGAAAGCAAGCAGGATTCTTGTCCTTGCTACAGCATGTATTAAAAAAACAGTGTGACACTTGCTGCATGAGTGACTGCAAGACAGGCCTTCCTTCTCTAAACTAATAGGCAAATGGTCATTATCTCCACATCCCAATAATTAACTTGTAGAATATGTAATTAAAGTAGAAAAGCTTCATCAGGAGTGACTGAGAGCATCCAGTGACCAGGTCACTCCTGTAGGAAGGTTCAGTCAGGTCAATTAAGTGAAAGGAGAGAGCAGAAGCTGAGTTGCTCTGGTGTCTCATGAATCCTTCAACTACTGAGCAATTAGACAGATTGAGAGGCTGCAGCATATCCCCTTCACTTTTTCAGAACAGGACTGATTTCAGCTAACACTTGGAAAAAAGGGTAAGAATCCAAAATGAAGAAAGGAATTTTATTCTGCACAAAGCAGAAAAGTCATGTCCATGTGTTCATTCACAGACTGGTAACTTAGGCAGAACCCTTCTCATTATGCCTTTTTTTGTGGCTCCTACCTCCTTTTGTATGTTATACGGATAGTTTAGGAATCACGTTTGGATGTGACGATTTCTACTAGTCATTACAGTACAGAACTCAGCTGCTGTAACCAACCAGTATAGAAAAACGCACTTTGTGGAGCTGCTCAAGAAGCTACTAGTAATGACTGTGCTGAAGGGGACCGTGACTTAAACACACAGCCTGAACACACCCTACACACCATCTCTCCTATCCATCCTTCTTAGACCCACTGCTTCTTAGAAGCGTGCTCCCTGGCTCTCACCTCCTTTCAACACTACTTGGAAGAGGAGGCTGGCCAGAAGATAGCTACAGGATAACATGAACCATAGATTATCATAACCATCAGGTTATCCCTGAATAGTCACTAAGCTGGGCACACTTCCATGTATTTACAAAAACAGTTCGGCTACAGACCAGCCTTGAAGACAACAGTCCCAGCAGTACAGATTTGTTACACAAAAGATGCAGAGTCAAACTCTTTCCACACAAGCATGCAGACGTATTGTTAACATTTATATGTAATGAAAATACAACCTTCAAAACTCTATCCTTACAATAAAAATTTTAAACTTTGTCTTTCTAAGCTGCATGAAAGAGACACATTTTTAAGAATTTGTACAACTGGCATCAGATTTTTTAACACGCTAGAAAGAACTGAGCCAAAGATGATATCACAAAGTCCCTTATGCTTAAGGGAAAATGTTAAATCAATTAGCAGTTGCGTATAAGTTCCTTAAAAAAATAACAAACTTATCATGTTCTTCTGAAATTGGTTTTATTATGTAACAAGAAAACTGCAACATCTTCTCATCTTTTTAATGTTATAAAAGCTTTATTAGCATATGCTCCAGAAATTATAATCAAAGAGTAGTAGTCACTAGCCAGAACTTTGAAGAGTTTATAAACATACATGTACAGACTATGCCTTAGAGGGTTAATGTACTATTTTGAACTCAAATATTGCAATAGGACTTAGCACTGACACAAAACATTCACACCCTCTGTAATAAATTCTTTTAACATACTTCATATTTCTTCCCATGTGAATGAGTGTCCTTGGAAGAATTATCTACTAGATAAAATTTGAAGATGAAATCTAAGTCTAGACTTATTTAAGGGGGTGGAGACTGATCTTATAATCTACGACAGCTGTTGATTAATGAGCTGCTCATGATTGCTGTAGGCCTGTCCAAACTGCAGAAGTAAATGATACTATAGGACGGGGAGGAATGTGCTATCTGGATGCCACACCTTTGTTGAAACTTAGAAATCACTTTGACTTCTGCTACATTTATTCTAGTCTTGAACTACTAGATGTGCATGACCAGCTATATGGTAACATACTCACGTCCCCGTGCCACTTGACTGCTGCTTCTGTGGCAGAATTTCTGTGTTACAGAACTTCCACACTGCAAGTACGGCCACTTGCAGCAGTCATGGTACATGCTGTGTGGGGTTCAATGTTTTTGGTGGCAGTGCTCTTGCACAAATTCAAAACTTCCTGGAGCAGAACAGTACTATCACATCCTGCGGGGGTTTGGTCTCATCTGACCGTCTGAAGAATTATGTTTATATGTACACATATGCATACACACGCATATGCATGCATATGACATTCCAGTACACACACATATATATTATAATGCGTAATGAGTACATTGCGTAAACACTACATTCTGCATAATTAAGGAAACTTTTGTTCAACTCTGCTCTAAGGTTGAAACTGAACATGGTTTAAATCTAGAATAAAAAAGGTATGTTACCAAATCATTTGTGATAACATGGTCATTTCTGATTCCATCTTGCAAAAACCTTTTATGGAAATTTTTTAAACTTTCCTACCTTTGCTTATAAAATGTCAATGTTCTTAAAGTGAAAACGACCCACACAAACTCTTAAAAGTGTTCCCTGAGCCCTGGTGAACAAGCTCCGGATTCAGAGAAAACAAAAGCCAACAGAAAAAAAAGGCACAAACAGAAAAACTAGTCTTTGTAATCCCTCAAAACACACAAGAGGAATTTCATTACCTTTAGCTGAACACATCTCTCCTTTTGGTTTATATGTTTCCAATTATTCTCCCTTTCCTCATTTTTCAAGACAGTTGTCTTTCTGAAAGTGTGGAGAAAAAGAACATCTTAAAATAACCACATCATCATGATCATTATCACACCTTGAGTACACTGACTATCACTTCACTAGACAACGAAGCCCTCGGCTTTTCAGCAGTGTCCTTAGGTGCAAGAACAAGGCTAAAATCGCACCGATGAGAAACGAAAGCACATCTTGTTCAATGCATACCACACAAAATACCAATGGTTTTCAATTATAATTTAAAATAATTTATATTTTTTTAACTGTAAATAAATCCTCTCTCTAATCTCAGTGGACACCTTTTCAGGGATTTGCTTGCACAGAAAAGCAGTGAAACAAAAACTAAGTTGGTGATAAATTCAGATGTTTCAATTACTCTTTTCACCTTGCATCTGAGTTGGTTTTGGTATGTGAAGCAACACTAATACCAAACCCTTACTTTACTCCTTAAGGCTCCCAAAACCAGATTCCAAGTAGGATGATATTCTGCCCTCTCCTGTGTTGGAGAGACCCGTTCTTTTTTGCTATGTTCAACAAATCTGATTATGGTTAAACACAACATAGAGCAATGACTGAGGAAAATATGAAACAGCTGCAAATGATACATCCTGATGTTTACTATTCTGAAAGCAGCAGGTTAAAAGCACTTCTAGAAAAGCATTGATATGAACCTTGGTGTAGCACCATGAGTAACTGCATGTACACTGACAGAGTTTCAACAACAATTTGGCACAAATAGCTCTGCAAATCTCATAGAAATGTTTCATAAAACAACATCCTCCAAGTGCTCTTAACTGTACCATTACACAACCTTAGAATAAAAATCCACCGTATTTCTTCATAGCAGGTGAAGCACTGAATTGACTTAGGCCATGCAGACAATTTTGAAAACTTTATCCAGAAACTCAGTAAAATCAGTAACAATGTGAGTTACTTCAATAATATTGAAAACACAAATGTTTTCATAGATTAAAGGCTAAAATGATATGTGTTATATAAAGTCATAAATTAATTTCTGCATGAAACTGAGAAATTGTAGGCAATTTAGTAAGTTGAACTTGCACTTACACCATTGAGAGGTAGTCAGCTGAAGGTAATGGACCTACCTGTCTTATAACTTTTCAATATCCAACTCAGTGGAGAAGTGCAGAAGAAGTCACTATCCACTTGAGCTCAGCAGGAGCAGGAGAAAGAGCTGTTTATGCCTAGGGACCATGAGATAACCTTTCAGGAAACCAGCAGGGACCAGGGCTCAATCACCCATAAGGTTTTGTAGAGAAAAGCATGGCTTTACCAGGAACTGAAGGAGCTGAGCCTAAGCACTTGAATAAAGATTTGCCAGATCATAACTTTCATAAGGAAAAGTCAGCCTTTATAAGAGCACTTCTATTACAAATCACCCTTTTGTGGAAGCAGAATTCTAATACTGCTATTCATCACAAGCACTGCAGCCATCATAACACGTCACTTAATAACAGAGACAGTAAGTGATTAACACATTTTTGCTAAAATGTTGTTCCCTTAGAACTATTTCAACATCACTAGAAAGTACCTTTAAAAATTGTCCTACTGGTACTCACTTTGTAATAATATTCAAATGGTTGACTTCAAAGTAGGGACTCAAATTGCTACGATATGACAGTATCTTCTCCTGAGAAAAGGAATGGAGACACCACTGTGACAGCAAAATTATTTTCTGAGACCAAAACTACCAGTTAAAGGCACGAATCTACACATTCTTGTGTCACAGTATTTAAAGTTATTAAATTTTTTTAAAAATAGACATTCACAGAAGCTACTTCATCAGCGCTTGTTAAAAAAAGAGGCAGCTCAATAACCAGACTGTGTATCAAAGCTATGAAACAGAAACCCATCAGCATAGACTTAATATATTTTTCTCCTATTAACATAATTATTTCCTACTCAGTAAAAATGAAAATGACGTGTTAGCATTTCAAAAACACAAGAAAATGACCCTCTAGGCTTTCTATGACTATCAAAACAAGCACCGGTACTTTATTTGCAAATTATCGTGTATGAAATGATCAACTCAGCAAGTTTACCAGTCAACAAAGTGTGTGCTCTACCAGTTATAATCAATTTACATGTAATGATATGTCTAAATATGAATTTAAATGAGTTCTTGTCATTTCATGTTGATCAGCTGCTTTATCATCATAGATACGGACAGTGACCACAGTTAATGTTGCAGAAACAGCAGAGCATGCACAAGTTTAGTGAGCCAATGGTAACCAAATACGAAGAAATTTGTTTTCATATAAAAAGACAGCCTCTGACTGCTAAGCCATGTTTATTTTCCAGTCAAGTTAACAAAAATACTGTCTAAGAGGTTATTTCCAGGCATTTGCTGTATACGCCACCTCCACAGCAAATATATAATACAAATCACAACAGTTTTCTCACCTCGTAACCTACTGGATTTCTCTTTCAATGTACGAAAAGAACCCTGAGGCTGCCACAGAATAAAGAACATTTCCATATCATCCCCATTGTATATAAATATACATTATTAGGACCTGCAAAAGGAATATTCTGGAGATTAAGAGAATTCTAGCTTCTTTAACAGTGCATTAGTCGCATCCCTGCACAACAATTTTTAACAAAATCATCAAAAATTTAAAATAACTGGGGCACGTGAAACACAGTTTCCTCACAGCAGACAGTGCTGATCAGATGATATGCTGGAAGGATGCAAGACAAAGCCAGGTTTAACATACAAGAATGCATCATTAAAGGCTGGCCTCGAAAATGTCTTCATTTAATACAATTAAATTAAACAATGGCAATGACTTAATCAAAAGGACGCCATTATGTGCTAAAGTTAATTTCATTTTGCTTAGAATAGTGTAAGTCAGTTAAATAAAGCTTAACATTTTCTGAACAATAATCCTTTTCATTTCCCTTAGCTTTATTAATAATCTACATATTCCGGTAGAATACTCAAATATAATTTTCACTGATATACAGGATTATTTTAATGCATATTCAGTACAATTTCTATTTTTGGGTGTTCAATAGTCACTTTTGTTTTGATAAAATGATACAGCAGATTTACACTTAACATCACATATAGGTTTTGTCTATATAAAGAATTTACAGAGCTTCTTCAATTGCAGAATGGTATGTTTCACACATATGAAATTTTTAAAATGCTGCATGAACCTGTGACCTTGCCAATACACAGATTAACCTTCAGAAATTGTAATGAGCATGAGCTGACACACATTTCATTTCTATCTGGGCTCAGTACAAGTATGGACACATTCAAAATGTTGTAACTTCAGTATGATTTGCTTTTACTTTGGTGGTTGTAATATTCCAGGTGCGGATAAACAGTGCACCTTAATGGTCCTCATAGCAGTACTTTTATCCCCCTGTATTTTAAAGGCATCAGCTTCTTTTATTCTCCCTTGTAGCGAGGAGGTCTCTTCTCCTTAAATGCAAGAAGACCTTCAATTCTATCTTTTGTTGGAATAGTCTGCAACAAGCAGAGTAACAATTCATTATTGACACCAAAAACAATACCAAGAAGACTATTTTCACACAAATCCTACTTTGCAAATGCAAATGCTTCCAACATGCAACATATAATACAACAGAAAAATGAAAACTGTCAAGTCAGACACAGGGAAGTACCAGACACTTCAAAGGCACGATACAAGGCTGAGAAACAATCTGGGAGAAGAATCTTTTCTCCAAACAGATGACTGTGAGAAACTATTTTGGGTTTGATTCTGAGTTTTTACTGTTGGGGTTTGTTTTCTTGTTTTGTTTTGTTTTTTATTTGGGGTGGGGGAAAGTGTAGGTTACTAATCAGATCACCACATGTTTAAAGTAGGCATCTAATGCTGATTCTTCTGTTTCCATGATCAAAAACTTGTCTCAAAGTCCAAGAACATGCAAACTCAAATACAACCACTCCCTTGTTTCGCTGGCAAAGAGGTTTATCTCGATTTTCTGTTGGTTAGCGCATATGCCATTAGTGGCACATGTTAGTGAAGTGCCCTTCATGTCACTTCATGTTAAACTGAAACAAAGCATGGCGGTGTATGACTGGCTAGGTATACAGCTGGTAGTGCTTCACTACCTTCACCCTAACAGTCTTCGCAGAGACATGTTTTTGTCCTAAACTACACGTCCTTCCTTAAATTCCTTACAAAAACAGAGTTAGTAGAAGGAAGGTCTAAATACAATGCCACAATACTTGTAGAAGAAATCACAGAACAATTTCTAGTTCATTTTCTGCATGTTTCATAACAGGTGCCAACAAAGCCTATTTTCTATTTTTTTCATGTAATCATAGTTACATACCTGAGCATAACAAGCCTCTTCAATTGCTAAGCCTGTTACTAAGTCGACCTGAGGAAAAGAATACAATGTTTTTTAAAAGCATATTTTTGTTTATTTGTTGTGTATTATTTCCTGACAGCTAACTTAAATACCATGTTTTTATATGCCACATAATGCAAAGTTCTTCTGTGCTACTTTAACGTAGAAATGCTACACTGCCATGTGGTAAGTGGTTAGTATTTCTGTACAAGTTTCCTTATTTGGTGATACAATTAGTATGTTGCGCACTGTCAAAACAATGTATGTTCTTCACTACAAATCATCTGGACTAAAAACCATTAGATATTTGCACATTTGTAACCATTTCATTAACTGCAGGGGAAAAGATTTAATGTACTGCATGATTATTTAAAAATTGCTCTGAAACACGTTATCTTCAAAATGTCACATAAGAACATGATGCCATGCTACCAAATAAACATAAATTCAACTTAAAAGCTATTTAAAACAAAAGAGTTCAATGGCCATCCTCCATCATCACCTAGTTTTAATAACATTCTTTTCTTTGTGAGCTGGTCTGAACAGCTGAAAAGTATGAATTTTCCCCTTACTACTTCTCTGCCTGTCTTAAGCATCAGCTGCTGCAGAACTTAGCAGCTCTCCACATGGCCGCTGTGGCTATGCACCACACGCAATTTGTCAAGGAGAGATAAGCTATACGATACTTCACTAAAGCAAGCCTTGAAATCTCTGCCACAGAAGGTTTGTAACAACAGCTTGAATGAACATTTGGCTTGATCGGTTTTGATACAGTAGATCTGGTCTTGGGGCCTCAAGAACTGAACTAGACGATCATTCAGAGCCCTTTTAACCCTACTTCCCCTAATTCTACAAACATCATGATTTCAGCCCTTCAGCCCACTACACCTGGTAGCAAGATAATTTAGTTCGCAGCATTCTGAACCTTGGGTGCCACTGAAATAAATCTTGAATTCCAGTATTACTTGCTGTGGACACCTAACAAACATTATCTTTACACAACAGCATCTGAGTTTGGTTCTCAGGCAAAACATACTGGTGGTACGCTTTGCTGAACTCAGTTGTATCACTGGTTGTATTTAAGACTTCAGGAAGAAAAGGACCATTCTTAAATTTGTCTTCCTGGATTCAGATGTTGCATGTGGTATGACCCCCTTTCCCTTGTCCCAGGTTGAGCTGTAAGGTGTCCTGGTGCAGAACTTACGCATGTGCTTAACTTTAAATATGAATAGTCCTGCTGAGCTCAGCAAGATGACTCACAAGCCTAAGGTAAAACACATGTCCAGACATGTTCAGGGCTGGATTTTAACGAGCTTTAGAGCTAGGTCAATAGTGTTCAAGAAGCAGTGGCAATTGGACTCAAATATGAAACCAGATTCCAGATATAATTTTAACACTAACCTCTATTAAACCAATAAAAATAAATAACAGGCCTTTTGACCTTTAACTTTATTAGTTACTAAACACTGCGAGCATTGACAGACCTGACAGAGGATGACTTTGAGGTTTACTGCCACCCAGCATTTGAAATGCAAAGTGTTCATAGCAGTTTATGTTTACTTTCTAGCATTAATAATTAGCAGAGTCCATTACTGCTGGACAGACATCAGGTTACTAAGCCTCGTTACGGAAATCAGCACCAACTCTAGTCTCAGGAGTCTGAGACATAAAAAAATTGCATTTCATCTTTTAAAAAGTTTTGACCAAATAGATTTTGAAATACTATACGCTGAGAAACTAAAAACAGTTCTAGCAAAAAAATCACCTCAGCACACCTGGTGCCAGCTTGACTTCTGCTTACTCATGAGGGAAGTACATATCCTTACCTCCATTCCCTGATTGATGGCCAGTTTTGCAACTCTCATTGCTACTGGTCCCTAAAATGAAAGAAAAAGCTTATTTACATATCATCAAAACCTACCAGATTATGCAGTGAAGAGCCTGTGCATCAATGCTCTTGTACTGGGACCTTCTAGACTTTGGAATTTTATTAAATTTATAGTAAAGAAGTCACTATAGTAGACAGTTGCTTCCAAACTGATAGTTTTAACATTGAGAAAAAGTGAAAGTATACTGTTTTCAAAAGAACCTAATTAAGGCAGTGTGTTAGGTTTATGTTTCAAGGGTGCTGAGCATCCCCACTTTCGTCAAGCTTGCTCAATTCCCTTTTAAACAGGCCTCAGAACAACCACCTTAAGAGACACCATTACAGGCCTTCGCAAGGTCAGTCTTACGTCCTTATTCTCACACAAAGGAGACACATGAAAAGATGTGATAATAAAATAAAATGAACTGATGCAGCTTCAAACCTAAAATACGCTACTGCAAAGCCTGCGCTGGTTGAGTGACGACACTCTTCTGTGAGAGACTGAGGTCCCCAGTGAGCAGAGGGATTTCCACCCTCCTCCTCCAATGGGCCGCAGAACAATGAGACATCTTTGGGAATTGTCTCCGTCCTGTGCCCATCCATCAGCATCAGCTTCTCAATATTCAGACACCGCTTCAGAGAAGTGGCCTGCTGCTTTGGGAAAAGCCAAACGCTTCTGGGCTGGTTCCAATGCAAAGTTGTAACTATAAATCAACCTTCACAAGGGCTGTATGTTAAAACTTTTACTGTATTTTTCATGTCTGTCTTTCTATGAGGGTGTTCAAGACTCAAATAACCAACGTTAAACGCCATATTGAATCTGTAACATTTTCCATTTTCAATTAAAAATTTTAGCTGCTACATCTGTGATCCAATAAAGTGGTTTACTAATTATTTTCTTTTTCTGCCTCCTACGAATTTGCTACCTGGGACCCTTCACTTGAAAAGCAGGTTTATCAAAAGCTCCAAACTCACATTCCTACTCTGAACAAACAGCTCGCAGTCTAGTGCAACAGGGGAACAGCTAGCAATCAGTTAACACAAAGACTCCTGTAAGGCTCATACTTAAAATTCTTACTAAAATTTTCAAGTTTTAAAGCACAGGAAACCAGCAAATCCCATTTCAATTCTTATATGAAAGACAGAGATAGGATGTCACTTAGGATGAATGATAATAAGAGCATGATTCTTTCATCAAGCTTATAAATGAAGAACAGAAAGCAAACTTTCCACTAGTAAATGGGTTTTGCTTCATTAATGAAATTACACTTAGCTTTAGGTTTTCAAAACCGGAGTTACACTGAGATACATCCACTTTCATGTAGACCTTATTGCCTCTCTTCTGAAGTGTTCAACAGCAACAGAATAACCTACTGAGATAACTGCTTTACTTAAAAAAACCCTTACAGTACTTCTTTGCTTAAAACTTCAAAGCCAAAATACACAATACAAATGTAGACCATATCATGATGACACGAGAACTGACAGAGTTTTTTGCATCACTGTGAAGCAATTACCAAATAACACCACTCAATACACAGGAGAGAAAACCCCTGATTGCTCCCCACATAACTAGAATTGCTCTTTCATACATAACTTCATGACAGTTTTTCTTAATACAGATGGTTCTTTTTCAGTTTTAATGTTTGGTAAAAACAAAAAACTAAAATCAAAATAATTTTTTTTACCTGAGGTAAAAATTCTCTTGCCAGAGCTAATGCTCTTCTATATGCAGCATCCCCTGCTTCATTCTGTTCTACCACATGGCTAATCAATCCTATTGATTTTGCTTCCTCACCATCTACAATACGTGCAGAGAAGATTAGTTCTTTTGCCAAAGACACTCCAATTGTGCGAGGTAATCTCTGTGTCCCTCCTAAAGTTTGGAAAAAGAGAAAATGCAAATATTAGTTTCCCATCCATTTATACCACAAATATAAATGCCTTCTTATACAGACATTAAATTATTATAAAAGGTATTCCTAAACACCTTCTTCAGTTTTGAAACTACATCTAAAATGAAATCAATTGCCCTGTATGTACTGTATATACTCTAACAAGACTCTAGTCCATGCTAAACTTTGTATACATTGGAGACAATAAAAATTTGTGTGCAAGCTAAACTAAAACCAGTAGACAAGGTCTTTAAAAAACCATGGTTTTGTCTCTTCTTACTTCCATATTACTGTTGAAAGGGAAGGACAATGGCAGGTGTGGATCAGCAGAGAAAGGCACCTAACTTTAGTTAGCTTTTCTTACTACATTAAAAAATTCTTTGGCAGATAAGCATTTTCAGAAGGTCAATAAGCAGTAACTACATTAACCAGACATGTTAAGATTGCTTAGTTGGACTAATAATTAACTTTCCAGAACTGACAAACAACAGGAATGTGGGAATAATCATTATCAATACTGAAGAAGCAGACTCAAATCACAGAAGCAAGCGTTCGTATGAATTAAAGCAATGGAAATCGCCTTTATACAGGAAAAAGGATTTTGAAAATATACCAGGTTTACCATTTTGACGTGGATCTGAAACAAATATTCCATTTCTATAGACAGTCTGTAAGTAAAAATATCTTTCCAAATAGTTACTTCTGCAAGAACATGCTAATATATTCAAATATAAATATATGCATATATGCAAGAGGAATATTTATAGGAGGTGTTCAAAGTGTGGTGGTAAAACACAGGACAAATGTGTGTTCAACTAATATAAAATTGACTAATTTTCGCTAGATAATGGTAGACTAAGCCAGTATTTTATGGAAGCCATTCAGTTCTCTTACTAATGTCTCCTGAAAATACTCAAAGACTTCTCAGAGAAAAATAAACTGACTGCAAACAGACAAAAAGTTTTTGTGATTCATTGATTCAGCTTTTGACTATTGTTTTTCATGAATCATAAGCTTCAGTACTACTGTATTCTTTTCCACAAAAACAGACCTGCCTTTGAACACATTACATCATACAAAAATGCAGAAGGTTTGGGGGATTTCTGCCTTTTGCCTTTCTAGCATATTGCAAAACCATGATCTGTAACAAAAACTGAGATATATTTCCTGGGCTGAAACTGGAGGAATTAAAAAAATGCTTAAACTTGTAACAGTTAAAATCTGTAGAACAACAACTTGAGTAAATACAAATAATGTGATATTCTCTATGGTCCTACCACTCTAATAAGACTTTAGCAAGAATGTTCTAACGGTCAAGGGCAACAGGCAACAGCAAGAGGAATTCCTGTTCAATAAATTCTGCTAATACTGTTATTTGTACAGCTAAGCCAGTGATCGGGCTAGGTGGAAAATTTTGCTACCAGCATTAATTTGAGTAAGCCCCTACTCTGAGGGAATTTTTATGAAAGGGGCAGGAAGTGTAAAAAAAAAACCCTCGTAAAACACTACAAACCCCGAAGCCTAGGTCGTCCTATTAGCCCTGGCTGCTTCATTGGTGAGATTCACAGAGAATGACTAAAGCTGTAGCTATCAACCCTTATATTAGAACTACATGCCATAAAAATGTGAGCTGTATTTTCGAGAAGCTGCTGCTTCTGTAACTGAGCTGCATCACCATCACCACAGACAAACATTTACTGGCTTTTTTGTTTTAAATACTTTCAATTTCTCACCCAAAGAAGGTATCACACCCTGATCAACATCTATTCTTCCATGCATTTTAAGCGTACATCAGAGCATAGGAAACGCCTACTCTGATTCAACTTACGAATAGTTTAGTCATAAATTATCCCTTTCATGATAGAAATGGAATCTAGAAAAGCATCAGGTTTGGCTTTTGATTAAAGAAAACTATTTGTCAAAATCATAAGACCCGAAACCATATAAGGCTGAATTTACTGACTCCACATACTCTGCTTCTTCCTTGCTGCTATGCCTAGAATTTTTTTCTACCTAATTATCTCCCCTTCCTTTACTGTTTTATCTCTCTGTTACTGCCTTTACCAGGAAATGCTGAAAACAAAATTTAATTGAGCAACAATATTTCATAACTTTGACCAAACAATGGATATGTTTAAGCATGAAATAGTGTTTATAGATGAAAAAAAGTGTTCTTGCCAGTGTCTTACACAATAATGATTAAAGAGCAAAAAAAGCAGACTATAGTCTATGTTGTTTGGCTGCCTCCTACACTGCAAAGCCATTAAGCAGAGGAGCATATTCTTTGATTAATATTCACAGAACAGAAGCCAGCAGTTCAGTGCATCAATCATATATATTCAGTATAAATTCAGTAGTAGGAATAAGATATATGCACACACAAAAGCAGTAAGACCCAATTAATCAAATGCAAACAACACACCAAAATACATCCAACACACCAAAGTTACATCCATTTATGAAGAAAAGACAGAGAGTATGCTGCAGATAGATGTTCTGTTTTGGTAATGCACAAAGAACATATAATGCCTGCCAACTACAATCAGAGCTAAAGGAAGTAACACCCAGTCTTCAAAGACATTACTTAGCGAAGGCATTTCACCTAAACGTAGAGCAGAATTTGATGGAAGAATCGTTGTTTCATCTTCACGAATTTAATGACAAGTTATTTCAAGGACTACTGATCTGGTATTACTCACTGTGTTGATAAAAGTATTTGACACACAATTGCAATGTAAATGCATTCTTATCTGAGATGGTATATATTCAATGTTGTAATAACTGTAAACAGCAGTTTTAGATGACACTAGTTCATGTGAAAAGACACAGTAAATACAAGACTGCTAAGTTGTGGTATAAAAGTTGCTTAACAGTGTTTTTTTTCTTTAACAAATACTTGACTTTGTATGAGTATTTATTTACTGTCAGTAATTCATCAATTACAAAATATGTACACAACTGGTTTAGATTAAGGGAATTACGTGATAAATTCTCAAGAGTAAATCCAACAACATGAAGCAACTAGCTTACTGGAAATAGATTCATCATTCTGGCAGAGAATATCTACAGTCAGTAGTTTCTCATAGCTGAAGGCTCTGTCAAAACATATTCGAAAAAATCCTGTTCTGACAAAAAATCCAAACTTTAATTCAGTAATAATCCTGTTTATTAAGTCAAGTAAAAATAAATCTTTCTACCCTATCCTTTCTATCACGAGCTTTGTTTGATTCACGTTAGATTGATTTAGCTGACAGGTTTCTAGATTTCTTTTTTTAAAGACCACTGTGCATTTCTAATACTTTATTAATAATCAACCGTGAAACAAAAGCCTGTCAGCCACAAACTTTCTAATTATTCATGTCAGTCAAGAAATGGCTCAAATGTATCCTTGCGATTCTTTTGCAGAGAGGTGTAAGGAGTAGATTTTCCTCCTTTCCACCAAAACTCAGAAACACTGAATGCAGAAACCTGCTGCTCATAACAACGCATCCTTAACACTATGAGCCCATAAACAAACTAACATGGGTATTATTCTGATGTAATACTTTTCAGTCACATAAGTAATATTTTAAATGTCTGTGTAACAAATTTATTTTCCACTTTTAAAGTACCTGCCATCCACTAAATTAAGCAATTTTCAATATGTTAAACACTCTAAAAGCCTAAACACTCTACCAAGACAATATTTAACACCACATTTCCAACAGATTATTTCTCAGATTAGGTCTCAATCCTGCAAAATTGTACAAGTTTTAGCTAACTTAAATCCAGTTACAAATCTTTATGGATTCAGACATTCCAAATCCTTTCAAAGAAGCAAACATGAAGAGCCCTTCACCGGCACAAACGACTAACAACTGCAACCAGTTTAGACTGGGAAAGTCATCAACAAAGATGCAAGCAACGGGGTGAGAACAGGATGGAGAAGAAAAGAAACAAAACATTATCTCTGCAAAGGGAAAAAAGCACTGAGCTGACAAAGAGCAGGCGGTAGGCGAGGCCGCTCTCACATCTGGCCATATAAGTCATTGTTTGGGAGAAGACTGGAGACCTGAGCAAAGCCTGAGACAGTGGCCTGAGGCTGACTCAGAGGTTGCCCTGGGGTCTGTGATGACTGAGAAGTTGTTCGAGTGAGATTTCGCAGCAGGCTGCCAAAAGGGCTCATGGAAGTCTGGCTTTCCAGTCAAGCGAAGAAAGCTCTGCAAGAACGTCAGACACAACTCTACCCGATGTCCAAGAGGCAGGATGACCTGCTACCTACGCCAGCCTGGCAGTGGCAAACCCAAGCTCCAAAACTGCCAACTTAAATTGCAAACCAGTCCTAATTTCCACAATCCATTTTATTCATCTGCGTCTGTGGATTGATTTATTTAAAAACCTGTCTGAAAAACGCCTAGAATATACCAAACCGCCATGCGTGGGTGGCTTGAAGGTGGCAGCTTGAATCAGAAGACTGTAGTACTTGGCTTGAAGATGTATGAACGCTTACGATGCATGAGAGAAAGTGTAAATACACTTTCAGAATTCACTAGCAGTTAAATAATCACAGCTTTTGTACAGAAAGATGAAATCGTTGGGTAATTTAGAGAAAATAATTTATTTTCAAAATAAGCAATCCTCTCGTAGATTGATAAAGATAGAAGATTGATTCCCAGCAGACAGCTGCATACATGAAATGAATGGAATTAAGAAACGCATCTGGAACACGATTTTTCTAAAATGGACTCCACTTCAAAAGGGATTCTGCATCTGTTGTAAGGAGCTTACTCCACATTTGCCTCACAAGCATGGTACAACCAACTGCACAGACTCCACCATCAGACTGAACATCGCTTGACAAGCACAGATCTGCTTTACCACCTATGGACTCCCAGGACTCATGGCATCAGCAATGCACACACTGACAATCTGCCTTAATTTTTTTTAAAACTGAAATTATTTGAGGAAGAAAAGAGAAATGCCTAAGGCCGCTAATCTACTTATTAACTTTCAACTAAGTGTAAACAACTGCAACACGCATGAGCACACACAGATATTTGGTAAGGCCACGTGCCTTCCTATTACTCCAGACAGGAACTTGGTCTTACTGTGCTTTGGGAATGCAATGACGGAAAGTGAACTTCAACAAAATTCAAAAGTACGTACACATTAAAATATAACTCATCTTGCTGCATATAGAAATTAATGGCCCAGGAGAAGGCATTTTCGAGTTTCAAAATTACACCCACACATTTATGAAGTCATTACTCAGCTGTAACAACAGGTAGGAGGTTTAGACCAGTGCTGCTCTGTATGATCATACTTTACAAATCATGCGGGCTTTATGAGTAATATTAGGTAAAAACTTTTATTTAACTTGTATTTTAAATAAATAATTTTATAGTCCATGTTCTTACAGTTTTGGATTGACTATGACAGCTAAAATTCAATTCATGTGAAAATCAGGACAAGAAAAATAGACATGAGAAAAACTACCATCATTACTTAGGGCAAGTGAAATACAGAAAAATCAATTACCACAGTAGTGTTCTATTTTTTTTTATATTTTGAATGTGATCATATTCCCAAATTGGCACAATTACTTTAGATTTTAATGGATCAAACTGAAATAAAGAAACAAGCAAAGCAAAAACTGGACTGTTAAATCTGAAGTCTTCACTGCTTATGAGCAAGTGACTTGAATCCTTTCCTCACTTCAGTGCTCTCTTTATGGAAATTCACCATTTTATTCTTCCACACAGCAAAGAAATCCATCACTCTGCTAACCCCCAAACCAATTCCTATTCCTAACCCTATTCTTTCTCTCATCCTGACTACTTTCAAATTAATCTGCTTTCAACTGCTCCAGAGTAATGGGTTTTTAAGAATTTACCTTTGAAATTATTCATCCCTGAAATTCTCTGACTTGAGTAGCACTAAAGAAAGGAGAATCGGTGGCTTACAGAATGGGAGCCCAGGCAAAACAGAAAAACCACTGAGACTGTAGGAGGACACAACCCTGCCTGGTTCAGGTCTCAAATCCAAAGCAGGCAGAGCGCTCTCTCTACTGATAAATACATCTAAAATGAACTCGTACGTATGAAGCATATATTTCCTCTTGAGTAGGCTGTCCTCCCAGATGAGGCAGCCATACACTGCAGCTACACTGCACCCAGCCTAGCACCTAGACTGTAACATACCGCCTATAATATTTTACAGTGCTTTGGTAACACAGACTCTACCAAAAAAATGGCCAAATTGTTCAAAGCTGGCACGCATTAATCTAACAATCTGTAGTGCAAAAAGCAAAATCTTCAGTAAATCAAAACTTAATTTTGAGATACCAAGTCTGACACTCAGAAACACTCCTAACTTTTTCGGCTTAGACTGTTAGATTTTTGTAGTGCTATCTAGGAGTGTCAGAATGGCATTCTGTTCTTTTTAATTCCTAGGCTGATCCTTCTGTTTGCTCTTTTACAGTAATAGCTGATATGTGAAGAAATAACCACTGCTGTTATTAAAAATTCTGTAAGTCACATGAATAACTGAAATGTTATTTTTATTTGTGCATGTTAATTTGTATTCTGAATGTTGTATTATTCACTATTGTTTCTAAGTATATTACCTATCTGCAAGAATAATTAAAATTTATATTAGAAATTAACAATTACAATAAATTCATCACAATTGTAAATATAAACATGCATTCAGTCTATGTTATAGGATATAAACCATGTGCTAATTCTGATATTTGCACGCCTAGTTTAAAACAATGAAAGACACTTTCTTTTCAGAAAATTTTTCAGAATTCATTTAAGTCACATAGTTCAGAGCTTATAAAGATATTACAGTCCAAATAAATGAAAAATCTTCAATTTAATACGCATATGATTTTGTGTAAAGATACAGAACTTCAAATGTATAAGGGATAAATTTTCTACTAGCGCAGTTCCTGTGCAACAGTGGACCTACCCCAATAAGCACAAACTGATGCTTTAACATCTTATTCTTTGGGATTAGTCACATGTTTTTCCTTAACAGAAAACTATAGCTCTTCAATCACCTTCTGGCCAATTTGTGATTCTTACAAAAAACCAAAAGCCAATAACTGACAGAAAATATACAAATACAGAGATTACAAAAGGGATGATTTCCACACTATAGCTGTTAGACTGTTGCAACACTAAGAATCATGAAATTAATTACATTAAGAAAACACCTTTTATATTTCTCTCATCTGCTGCTATGACACAGCAATACAGAAGAGAAGTCACTGTTTACAGTGTGCAATGCAAAACAGCTGTATGCAACAGTAAGTCTTTCCCTATAGATAGGGAAGCTAGTCCTAATTAGATTCGTCTGTCACCTGATCACACACAGATGAGCTGGCTTTCATGGACCTTTACAGTTTTAAGGATCAAAGAAATTAGATATCAAGTTTATTTTCCTTACATCCTACATCCAAATTCCAGGAAGAGGGACATTTGGGGCTATATATGCAGGAGGTAATGAAGAAATGAATCTCTATCAGCAGCAAGAGATAGGATAGTTGTTGGAAATACTGCACTTGCTAAAGAAATGAATAAAAATCTTCTAATTAACATAAGTCATTAAGAATAGCTTACAACAAATGCTAAGGATCAACAAGATAAGGAGCACCACACACTTCTCGCTCACTGGCCTCACTCTGCTCTTCAGGCAGGACCATTCCGATGTGAGCAGACCTAGCTGCGGAACTCTGTGCTTCTTGGTGTGGCTACAGCCTGGTTGCTTCTCCTAGTTCTGGATCTCTTTAGGCACTCCTACATGCAGATCCTTTGACTCTTCTCTGGCAGAAATCCACCTGCTTGATTAAAGAGTCAGTGCTACAGCTTTTCCAAATCCATAGCAGTTTAGGAACATTTTACTGGAGCATGGAGACTTCAAAAGCTCTATTTCTGCATTAAGTTCTTCACAGAATACATGGCATATGAGCAAGAAACTAAAAACAAGAAATTCCTTAATGAAGGACACTTTACCCTTGAGATCTGAAAAGAATCATGGAATCTTCAGAAAAAGAGTAGACATGCTGAATGAAAAACCCCTTGTAGACTCCACTTGCCTGCAAGGTTAGGCATTTGATGAGCAAGCATAAACCACATCACCTTCTTGGCCTCAAGTCTTTTTTTCTCTTTCTTTCTCAGGAAAAATGGTGGTTTTAAAAAGAATTACCATCTCCCTTTCATTTTATGCCTGAGATGTGTTTCACCTTGAGAACTGGCAGCCCTCTTCCCCAGCCAGCCTCGGCTGTAACATTTATTCTTCTTGCAAGTGGACCACTGAAACAACTCAAAAATTTAAAGCCTTTATCACACCTCCATTGTTAACCCTCACCAAACAGGGCTCTATCTTACTATGCACATATAATTTAAGGCCACGCTGCAAGCTGTAGATGTTCTGTGGAGATATTAATTGGAATAACAGAAGTAGCATAAGTTTGCAATGTGTTAGCACGGCCCTTTTGGTTTTTATATTATAAAACCTAACGATTTGAGACAGTCTACATTGCTGTCTCAGTCTCTCTCATCTGGTTGCTTGTTCGTGCATCTCTGTTTCCTTGGGAGTCTTTAAGAGCCTAAAACATAATTTCTGGTAAAACAAAATATTGTATTTAATCTGAAACAAAACATTTTGGTTTTACCACTTCATTTTGATTGATAATTTAGTTCAGCCACTCAACTGAACCTTCAATGTTTTTAATAGTCCTACCTACGCCTAAAAATGTCTTATGACAGAAAATAATTTATCCTTCTCCATTCTGCTGCTTGTACTCAAGCCAGATACTATTTCATACCACTGAGAATTTGTTGCAAAGAAACCCTTGGTTGTTTGAACTGACAAAAATAAAATAGAATCAATAAAAATGAGACTATTAATATGATAGTGATCTTACATGCTACTCGCACTGTACATGTGGAGTATCCTTGAGTAGCAGCAATTTTTATTGTTTTGCACTGACAATCCCCCAGCCCCAGTAACATGTACATCCTCTCCTTACTGGTTCGTAAAGGCAGAGGGCTAGGTGCACATCTGTGAGCTCAAGCTCATGGGCTCAAATCCCACAGACAACCTCCCTCCACTAACAGACTAAACAAAGTCATGATTCCCCACAATAGCCTGTGCTTGATCATTTTAGCTCCCTAAATATGAAAGCAATGGTGGTTCATGCAAACACACAGGACAGGAAAGAGACAACTACTTCCCCCGCAAAGAATAAAGAAACATTTTCTGCAAGTATAAATTAGATCTCATTGACGCTCAAGGCACAGATAACGGAAGACAGGGTAAGGGGAGCAAGAACTCTTTTAAGGAAAAATCACTGGGAAATCCAGTGTAGGGAGTAAGCCTGCAGTTGCAGGGAGCTGGAACAGACGACTGTAACTGGAAGCAGAGTTTCCAGTGACCCTGTGCAAAGCTCCTCCATTTCTTCTTTTTGTGGCAAGATCATCACTGTATCTCCTAGAAACAGGGCAAAACAGGGCTTACTTTAGCTTGTTTCTTTTCCAGAAACACCTAGAAAAAATTCTTTGGACCATTCAAATTCTGTCAGGCCAATAAGTACGTTTTATCATTCTGCATAATCAAGAAAGCCAAGCAGCTTATTATGAGGACCTCATAGTCCCAAGCTAAAAGGAGAATTGCACTCCATTTGTAATGAACTAACAAGTAGCCATGCCTTCTGGCAAGTATTAATCATATTAGCATATTGAGCTAAAGGTCAAATTTAAACTAAGTTCCTTCATCCTCTTTTAGCTTGGATAATTTAAATTTCAGTGTAGTCATTCGTATTTCTTGATGCCCAGATGCAAAAGAATTAAAAAAAAAATGCATCGGGGCAGGCCTCTGAGAGACTGAATTCTGTATTTTTTTGCTTAAAACACTCCTGTCTATGTAAAGTACATTGCACCCTGTGTTCCTATTTTCTTTACAATTTCACAAAACTTCTACAGTAAGTATTCGCTGTCAAGAGAAAACTCAGATTAACTCAGTCATCTGATTAACACTGCTTTCTCAGATCTCAAATTCATATTAAAATATAAAGATCATCAGCATAGACTTGTTAGTATAAAGCCATGAAGGATTAACAGCTTTTGGGGCAGTTTTTCCTATAAGCTTGTTTTCAATTGTGTCTGAAAATCAGGGGGAAAAAGTCATTCTTGGTCGTAAACTGAAAATGAAAAATGGAGATAAAGAAGGAAGAACAGGAATCTACTATTTCTGAAATTCAGAGATTTGTAATAGTTGGCTCAAGTAGGTCTCCAGAGCCAGAGAAGTTCTGTGAAATAATTAAGGAAACAGTACTTCATAAATCATTTTGTCCAACTTGTTCTGAGGTGAACTAACTTGTGCAGCTGTTCTTTTAAGGCACACTACAAAATTGCCATTTCATTTGTGGAATTTTCTGGAAACTGAAGAAAAACACCAGACATACAGTGAATTCATTATGAGTTTGGAAGCTATTTTTCTTTCTTACATTAGACAGTCACAAATGAACATGAAATCGAAACAATTAGACTGTACTATTATTCAGTAATGATGTATCTCAAAATAGGTAAACTATCCAGTCAAAAACTGAGTTACACTACCCATATCCATACAAAGGATACATTTTCCATTTGCTTTAAATTTAATGTTGACCATAAGTGGAATGGATTCATATTTTTGTATTACCTTGGCCTGATACCTAGATCCTACTTACTTGAAGGTCTTGAACCCTGTGGCAGCTGAAAATGAGGCCACTGTAAACTAGAAAGCTGTGCTTCAATTTCAGAGAAGTGTCAGATATTCCATATATCCTTTAGACTATCCTTATTGAGAGTTCAGGAGTTGGGTTAGCTGTGTTTTCAAAGAAACTCATGAGAGTTGTATAGTGCCATGATGGGAATCATACAACACATTTTAAACATTAAAGTTTGCCTCTTTTATATTACAGTATAAATTATCCATAAATGTATTTTACATGAGTATCCTAATTCAGTTACAGAACCTCTGTAGGAAATAAATTTGATTATCTTTATGGCATAATCAGTAAGTTTTGCTTATTCTTTTTAGCAGAAACAAAAGACTAGATTTTTTGATCTTCTGTGTCTCAAAATCCTTCAGTAGTTAAATTTAATTATTCAGTAGAAACAAAAGCTAAGTCTAATATTTTTTATCTTCTATGGCTCAAAACTCTTGAGTAATAATACTTCTTGAACACAGAAAGTGTCCACTTGTAGTATGCATAACTGAGTTGTTGGGGGGGTGTTGCTGTTTGATTTATTGACACAAAAAAGGCAAAAACTTGTATGCACTGACAAATACATTCCTTCCACTGTTTTCTCCCCTTAGTGACAGCTAATACTCTTACAGCTTCCCACGTGCAAAGACAGGGCTTTCTTTTGATAGAACATTAACATTTTCAAATTCAGACCAACTGCTTTAGCAGTTCGAAATAGGTTTAATATTTTCAGTTAGCTCTGACACATTACATACATATCTGAGAACAAGGGAAGTGAGATACATCAGAAACAGTTTTGCAACTTCTGTGGTCATTACTAGTCCAAGTCTGATGACCACTATGTAACAGGCTAAATTGGCTTTTCTAATAGCAGAGGAGTGGAATCTAAGATGATATGTTACAGCAGATGTGGAAGTTCCTACATTTACAAACCTGATTACACCTGTCAGAATTTACAAACTACACAAGGAAAGTATCTCAGTGTATGACAACCAGACTGATTTTGTTTAAAAAAGGAACAAAGGGAAAGGTAGAGATTAACATTTTTGTTAACCACTTCACATTCTCTCTAAAAATGAAAGACAATCAGGAGATGCAGGAAGCTCTTGTTTGCTGGATTTTTACCTTGTTGATAAAACAAAGCCACTTATAGTCCTTCACTTCACAGGGGTTTTCAAAAAAACATCGCCACAGCAAGTGTGTCTCTCAGATACTACTGAAATTTATTTCAGTAACACCCCTGTAAGAGGAAGTATTACCACCTTTGTGCACATTTCTATGGAAAAATGAATAATCACGTCCCCAGAACAAGGCTGAAAATTGTACAGGGAATGATGTTCATTTTACGCGATGGAGAAACAAAATATACAAAATGTTGAGTACTAGCAAATTAAAGAAGAATTCACCTATTCTGTGGAGGATGGTGTCCACAGAGAACTGTGATGATGTAATTTACCATGTTTCATAATGCTATGTATTACATGTACAGACAAGACAATTTCAGTCATGGGCTATTATAGTGACAGTCAAACTTGTTACAGTCTTTCTGATAAACATTTGAAAATGTGAATTAATCAGTAAGTGAGGTACTCAGTATAAACAGACTTGTTTTCACTGAGTGGAACACAGGTGGGTTTCCTCTGAAAGCAGCTCTGTTTCCTGTCGGTTAAGGTGCATAGCTTCTTTAAGCCCATCAGACTCTTCAGTCTGAGGAAGCTTAGCCATGAGGAGTGTCCCGTCCCACAGACTGCAGGACTGGCAAGCTTATAGCTCTGTGGTAGACTGACCAAGCAACATATGTTAGGTCTAAGACTCAAGAAGCACTAGGTTACTGGGCCACTTGGCTCAGGTATACCAAGCTCTGGCCAAAGTGGATGCCCAAGCCCATCAGCCAGAGTGAAAAGCTGGCCAAGGAGCCTTGCAGCTCTTCAAGGCTCTCCCAACAGAGGGCCCCAGGATCCCTGGCCACTAGATCAGAAACTCCGAGGCCCCACTCGAGATGATTCTTAGGCTTTAGACGTGCAGCGGGAAACCTACATAAGAGGTACGCAGGTTGGGTAAACGGCTGACCGAGAGTCTGGAAACCCACAGACTTCATACGATTGAATCTTTTAATTATTCTTTATTTGCTTCTTACTAATTCCTGCCTCAGCTTCCTGTGTCAAACTTCCGATTCTTTTTAGCCATACCAGCTACCATTAAGTTCTTTGGTTTTTCAGTTGCCTTTATTGTTTACCACCAAACAAAATGGGTTCAGTATATTATATACATCTTTGTTTCCCTCTTGAAATTATTGTCCATTTTGTCTCTACAATCTGATTTCATTATGAGATTAAGCTTCCCTCACAGATTCAGCAGTTTAAGCTGAAGGTTAATAACTTTCCTGAGTTCTGGCAATTTGTAAGAAATGGGCTGAGGCAGCATTTCACACCATACCGCTAAAACTCTAGAAGTCAATACAAAACCTGTATATGGGGATCAGGTAACATTAAGAGAGTATGCAAAAGAGTAGATGTTAATTATCTCATGGCGGGAGGAGAAATAGCTAAATGCTACTTGGTTGAATTTTCTAGTACCCCCTGCAGGTTAATACAAAGGAGTAGCATTTGGCTTCAAACTGAATGGCATATATATCCTGCCTAATTAAAATGAAAATAAGACCAAAGGTCTTTTATGTTGTTATTAATATTTAATAAAATATTTCTAAGCTTCTGTGTGAAGTGAATACCAAAGGGAGTTCTGACTGTATTTCACCCATCTCCTTGATTTCAGGAAACTATACGATCTTGTTCACATTACCACTGCACCTACTATTATTGTCGGGATTATACTTAATAGTCTTCCTCGTTTTCACGCTTCCTCACATTCATATCAGGTTATCCTGACCACGCACACTCCTCCGGTCACAAAGATAAAATGGAGTGTTCATCTAATTTAGCTACTTCAAGCACAAAGTAACCTTCTTAATGTAAATTAGGGATTCAAAAACAAATATGGAATTTCACTAATTCTCTGAGTTATAGCATTATATTTTTCATTTTCTATTGCATCATCTAACGATCTTGCACTTTACACTATTGTGTATTCAGTTTCCATTTCACATCGATATTAATTTCCTTTTTATGATATAGTAGGGTAAACAGATTATCACAGGCCTATTTTTTTCTTAAATCAAAAGCTAAAAAAGTTCAAATTCATCTACAAATTAATCCTTAAAGTATCTTAGCAATATGACACATCTGTATTTCTATTTACAGGCAGTGCTGGTAGTATCACCTTTATTAATATGCCACAAAATTTCCCAATGTAAAGTGTTATTTTTAATTGAGTATAATTGCTCAAGTTTTTTAATTGCTCTTCCCTTTATAATTATTGCCCAGCAAGTAGTTCACATGCTGAGTTGTTCATCTGGTGTATTTCAATTTCAGCCAAAACAGTTCAGTTGTACCTAAGAATGAAACCCATGGAAAAATGTGTTTTGCTCATATTAAAGAAAAAAAGTTATTTTGAGCCCTCTAAAATTTCTGATTTGGAATACAGAGTTAAATTTGGCTTCACATTGGTAGCAATATCTGCAGAAATGTCATTTTCAATCCACATAATATATTTGGGCAAGCTTCAGTATTTAAAAAAATCTTATTATGAACAGCACCAGTATATGTGCCTATGAAACAGAAGAACATACAGATTAATGCAGAGAGATAAAGAGCTAGCTTAAAACTCTGCAAGCTATACTGTGCAGTTTTGTGCAAGATTGCATATAATAGTAACTATTTTTGAGTACTTCACTTTTCAATCATGTTCTTCCAAAATACATTTTATGCATGTCTGTATAATCTCCTAGGTGTTGCCCCTGCTCCTTTTTTTTGAGGATCCATATAAGGAACCATATAAGGTACACAACCTTCAGCTGCAAGGTCCTGGATTCCTATGTCACAGTAAAATTTTCCTGTAGTGACATCGAATATCATGTGGTGTGCAGTGCATGCTGCCGTTGGGACTACTGATGACAGAAGAGTAATGGGACTTGCAGGACACCTGTATGGGACTATTCTGAAATATCGGACTGACTTATATTGAAGCAAGAAAGTTCAGTTTCAAAACGAATTCAAATAAATCAAGTTAAGTCCATCTTAACTTACAACTATTTCTGTCCACACAGGAATTAATACAGCTTATGTAATACTTTAAACAAATCAGTTTTACAATTATGCCCATCTTCCACCATAGACAAGCCTGTAAAAAATACCAGCTCCATTCCCAGCTCCATAAGAGACCACATCTTAGTGGGCACAGTAATTTCTGATATGTCCCCATCCAAACATCGTTTTTTATGTACCATCCATCCATTTGGACACCCAAATTGTGCCCCACCCTTTTTCCCATTTGCTTGTTGATAGGTCAGTCCCAGTCCCTCCTCAAAGTTACGGCTCTTCAGCAGGCTTTTCTCACTTCCTCCTTAGCTATTGGTTCCTTAACACCTTGTCCTTTCACTTCAGGATCACCTACCAATTTTTTCCACCCAAATAAACCAATGTCAGTCCTACAAAATCCCCATTTCTTCTCCAGCTCTGCTTGCTTCTGAAGTCCAGTTTCCTGCTAAACACGTTCCGAGCTGTGTCTTCCTTCCTTGCTCTCCCTGTGAGCCGTGAATCTCCGCATGGTGCTGGGGTGCTCCGCAGTCAGCCATATGCTGTGATGTGGTGGGCACTGGAGTGGGGCCATCAAGAGCACAGGAAAAGGCCTAAGATATCTGCCGTGGAGCCTGGCTTCAGCCTCTCAATACAATGAAAATACTGCTCAGGCCTGAACTGAAACAATCCAATGTCATCAGGAAGCTCCAGAAAAATCTGTGAACAGCATGTGGAAGACAACAACCTTTTTGCCTCAGTCTTCACTGGCAATCTCTCTTCCCACACTCTCGAGTGGATGGACCTCAAGGCAAAGTCCTTGAGGACCCCAAAGAGTGGTGGAGCAAAGTCCCTTACTCTCCGTGGTACCTGAAAGGCCACAGCAGTCAGGTGAAACTCCTGCTGACTGGAAGAAGGGAAACATTGTGGCTGTATTTGAAAAGGGTAGCAAGGAGGACCCTGAGAACTATCGACCTGCCAACCTCACCTCTGTGCCTGGAAAGACAGATCCTCCGAGAAGATATGCTAAGGCACTCAGGGGACAGGGAGGTGATTCAAGACAGCCAGCATGGCTTCACCAAGGCAAGTCCTGCCTGACCAGCCTAGTGGCTTTCTATGATGGAGTGCCTGCATCAGTGGGCAAGGGAAAAGCAACGCAGGTGATCTATCTGGACTTCTGTAAAGCCTTCGACACAGTCCCTCACAACACCCTTCTCTCTAAACCATGGAGAGAAGAAATTGTTGGGTGGACCGTTCAGTGGAGAACGAATTGGTTGGGAGGTCGCAGCCAGAGGGTAGTGGTCAAAGGCTTGATGTACAAATGGACACCGGCGACAAGTGGTGTCCCTCAGGGGTCCATGGTGGGACCAGTGCTGTTTACTACATTCATCAATGACATAGACAGCGAGATCGAGTGCAGCCTCAGCTAGTTTGCAGATGACACTAAGCTGAGTGGTGCAGATGACACACCAGAAGGACGGGATGCCATCCAGAGGAACCTGGTCCTGCACCTGGGTCGGGCAGCCCCCGCTATCAGTACAGGCTGGGGGATGAAGGGATTGAGAACAGCCCCGCAGAGAAGGTCTTGGAGGTCCTGCTGGACAAAAAGCTGGACATGAGCCAACAACATGTGCTTAGAGCCCAGGTGGCCAACTGTATCCTGGGCTGCATCGAGAGAAGGGTGGCCAGCAGGTGGAGGGAGGTGATTCTGCCCCTCTACTCTGCTCTGGTGAGACCCCACCTGGAGTCCTGCATCCAGCTCTGGATGTGCCCTCAGCACAAGAAAGACACGGCACTGTTGGAGCGGGCACAGAGGAGGGCCACAAAAATGACCTGAGGGCTGGAGCACCTCTCCTAGGAGGACGGGCTGAGAGACCTGGGGTTGTTGCGCCTGGTGAAGAGAAGGCTGCAGGGAGACCCTCCTGCGGCCTTTCAGTACTTCAGGGGGGTCTATAGGAAAGATGGGGACAATCATTTTAGCAAGGCCTGTTGTGCCAGGATGCTTTTAAACGAAGGGAGGGGAGATTTAGGTTGGATATGCGGAAGAAATTTTTTACAGTGAGGGTGGTGAAACGCTTGATGCAGGGTTGCCCACAGAGTTAGTGGAGGCCCCATCCCTGGAAACCTTAAAGGTCAGGTTGGACAGGGCTCTGAGCAACCCGATCTAGGTAACGATGTCCCTGCTCACTGCAGGGCGGCTGGGCTAGATGAGTTCTAAAGGTACCTTGCAACCCAAAGCATTCTATGATTTTGTAATTCCAAGGATAATGCTTAATCAAATCTTGGATACTAAAAGATATCTCCTTAAACACAGGGTCCTCTGTAAAGTTCTGCAACCTTCCCAGACCAAAAAGCTAGTGGCTTGTTTTTTGTTTCGTTTTGTTGTTTGTTGGTTTTTTTAAATAGCCTACATTTCCACTTAATTTCACACTAAAATTATACTGAGAAGGTCACTGAGCATTAAAAATTTCAGCCCAAATGGCTGGAACTTGTCAGTTGTATAAATCCATCCAAAGACTCGTAACTAAGGAGTTCTTATGCAGCATGCATCTTCTTGGGAAGCCTCAGAGAACCAAGAGCTTTCACAAGCAGATACTGGCACTATGTACTGAATGGAGATAGTCATATATATGTATGAACGCACAGAGATGTAAAGGTATGTGTAGACACTCACAGCACTGGATCTCTGCATTTACTTGATAGAAATACTAATCATCACAAGTTTTGCCGCAATAATATTTACATTTTTCCAGACCTGAACATCTAACTGCCTGCACAAACACACACTACTTAGGAATACCACTTCATATGTTTAAAAGTGTTAAAGTGATTGAAGATGACTAATTCATTACAGTTTTTTTCTTTAATACTATTCAATAGATGTTATAAACATGGCACACAGGTATAGCTTTCAGATGAACAGAAGGAGTAGAAACAAAGATCTAAGAGCCCACCTTTCATTACATATAAAAAACAGTTACCTCGCAGTTTGGTATGCAACATGAGATCTGCCTTACTGTAGAGGACCTGCTGCAGGGATGCTTTTCCCATTAAACTGCACTTAAGCCCTCAAGCCATTTTTAAGCACCATATTAAATGAAGCCCCCGATACACGTAGCCCTGGAAGATTTTACATGATGAAATCTATGACAACCCTGGTCAGTTGAATTGTACATGTACAGCTTTGCACATGTGCAGCAAAGCCGGTGCCTCACAGTCAGTGCACTTTCACAGTGGAGTTAGCTTCTTCATGTCCAATGAATCCAGCCCAGCTGATGCTGGATGAAAATTCGTGTACAGTTTAGGCACATGTACTCAGTAGCCACTTTTCTAGAAGTTGAACAACCTAAGTTATGAAGTCTCTGACAACTATTCAGATGCCAGAAAAACAAAGGAAAAGCCATGTTCTACACACTTCTGCGTAAGGTCAGGTTCTACATCCTGTAAAACATGACATTTTCTACAGAAAATACCTGTCAATCCCATCTGTACTACAATGTAAGCCACTCCAGTGCTTCAAGCGCTGCCAAAACACTCACACCATCATTTATGCTGATGTGAAGCTCACTCCAGCTGAATTTCACTATACCTGTCAGTCAAAGAGGTATTCTGAACAGCCCACTGTCTCACGTGGAATCTATTTTTTTTCCCTCAAATCAGCTTACACATGATAAGCTGTAGGGCCACAGAAACAGAAAACACAACTCAGAAGAAATCTGACATAAACAAAATCAAAAGAGGATATTTAAGAGTGAAGACCTTTACACTTACATTATTGATTACTGCATTGTATGAACCACAATGCAAGCTTACCTTGAAAACAACATTTTCTGCTGCAGTTTATTTTTACTTAACTAAAACCTATTTGAAATGTTAGAACATAAACCCCAAACTGCATAAAGGAAACATAACGTTTACATTAAATGGTGTGTGAAATATGATTATATAGTTTTCCTTCTAACTCAGAATAGCTCCCAAATGTTTATATTCCTAAATAGATAGTAATCACATTACTTTTTTAAACAATAACCAGTAAAACTATGCTGTCGCCTCTTGTATCTTGCATCTCAAGACAGACAGATAAAAAAAAGACTTTACTTCAATGAAACCACACTAATGAAATGGAGATGAAATGAACTGAGAGCTTATTAACTCGAGTGCTCTGCTGAAACGTAGCGATTCTTCTCAGCACTTTATTTTAGTTTGTTACTGATTTTTTTTTTTTTTCTGTGGGGTTTTTATTTTAGCTTCTTATTTGCTGCATGTTACGATGTGGCAGGATATAATTTTGAACAAGTGCTGCCTGCAGACTTTGTTTTAGGCTTACTACACAAATTCTTAAAACACTATCTAGCCGATTGCTGCTTTCTTCTGGAACTTCTTAGTTAAACTGCTAAGTTCTATTTGTATTGATCACAGATTTATAATAAGCTCATTTCACATTTATTTTTAGTTTTAAAAAAAAAAGTGTTTAGGCAGAAACCCTAACCTACAAATGCTTAGTTCATAATGGAAGCTATATTAAATATTGAAAAGATTGATTCCCAGTGGATTGGCATATACTGATTAAAAGCCTCTACAGTGACGTTATCAGCCTCATTATCTGCAAAAATTTTGTTACCACTTCCATTACAATCTGGTGCTTTGAAGGGTACAGAAAATAGGCAGTAAATATTTACTTACACTACATTTTGATGTAAAACCTTAAAACTCATTCTAAGTCTACTGCCCATTTTTTTATTAATATAGCTAACTTTCTCAATATACGTTGGAACAAAGGATACTCCATCTTCTTTCTCAAAAATGAAATCTGGCAAGTGGTCAGTCCATAACACGCTTAATCACTTCTAAGACTTTTGGGGAAAAACTGAGGCCTCTCCTCCTTTAGGTAAAAGAAACTGCAGGATGGGAAAATTGTGGAGGACAGAAAGTGACACAGCAGGCTCTGAATGAAGCTAATTTGTAGTCGGAGGCAAGCAAGTGCAAAGATTTCCAAGGAATCTCATGTCCTCCTCTGAATATCTTAAAGCATCCAGAGAGGGGCAAAGTCCACTCAAACTGCTCTTTGTGTTTTTTCTCACCGGTATAGTGGTCCTCTATCATACCATTACCCACTATATTGCTTCTTGCAATAATCTGCCACCTTCTTCACACAGGAGAAGCTGAACCACACCACTCTTTCAATCACCCACAGCACTGCAACCAGAACCAGTGTCACAGCCTATTCTGTGAAACATCTCAGCTCAATTATAATTATGTCATTATATCATTTTAATACTTTCAGATAGAGAAAGTTAAAACAGACTGAATAATAACTATTTCTTGAATTCATTAAATGTGAAGCATAAGATTATTTCACTTGCAGTGTACTTTTCAAAACGTATTTTGAAACATCAGTGCAATCTAAACATTAGAAAATCTACTTTGTTTTCAAACTATATGAGGTTTTATTTCCAAACTTAGAAAACTACAGCTGCAACAAATGTATAACATATACACACATTATGCATACACACATATTTAAGTAACCTTAACATAGTATTAACAATTAGGTTTGTATGGAGCTTTTTCTGGCTTTCTGAAGTTCTTCGTGCCAAGAGGAAATTATCATTTTTGTTGTTATTCATACACAAACAATGGCTTCTGTTTAAAGGAAATTAGTGAACATTACACAGAGAAATGTAACAACATGTTTGTTCTTGTTAAGGGCTATTATCGCTTGAATCTGCGAAGTACATCAGCGTATGACGCGAGATGTAAGAGATGTATGGATCTACATCTCAAGCAAATCAGTTGGTACCTTATACTCAAAACAATTACTCGCCTTAGCAATTTGCTGAATTGAAGCTTTGCGTTACAACCATAAAGACCAAATTTTCGTCATGTCCTCTCCTTGACAGTGCCATGGGTCTTATTCAAAGAATACCAACACTCCGCTTCAAAATGTGAACTTTACGGATCACAAATATAATAAAAGTGCTCAAATGGAAATCGAGGAAATTCCAACTGGAAAACCAAAAATACATCAACAAATCCTGACTGTAACAGGTAATCCACTCTCCTGAGCAGAGTAGTCCCCTAAAGAGTTTCTTCAAAAACCTTCATGTTGAAAGGTTTGCACTTCAACATACATAGATTTCTGTCCATCTAAGTATTTCACTTTCATTTCTGAAGTTGAGATATAATGATATGCTCCAAAACTTTGCACGCTGATTGAAGACAAAAATAACATATGCTAATGTCATACTTAAATTTATCAAGCCACTAGTACAATCTTGCCATATATTTATGTTAAAAACACGTATCTACTGGTTATGATGACCTTTCATGCTTAAAATCTGTATGTGTCATAGAATTTGTCAGCACTGGGGGCTTTCCAGTTACTTTATTATTAAAGTGGATGGAAACAGAAACTTAAAAGGGCAAGCTTAAGATAACATGTATCACTATGCCCAAAGTTAACAGAAGATACTAAATATCTTCCAGAACAAGTTATACAAAGTGCGTTTTCCTATTCAGTACAATCTGCAGTTAACACAGTTTGATGATAAAATGTCATCCATCTGCATGCTTCTAAATGCTCCAATACCCTCCTGCATGTCAAACACCTTCTCTTCAAACTTTTAGCTTCTGTTGACACTTCATTAGAGAACATTTTGAAAATTCCTATGTTTTGAAATATTTGCATTTTGAAACACATAGTCTCTGGAACACTTTTCGTAATTCTGTCTTGCTTTTGGACATGAAGTTTATCTTGCATCTTCTAAGTCTAGTTTCGTACACCCGAGTAACACAAAAGCCCCCACTGACAAGTCAGTGAGCACCCTGAAGCCTGTTTAGTCTCCTATCAAGTCACACATTGATGACAGGGCTGAACTAAGGCCTCCAAAATCCATTCCTCTGCAAAGCCTTAGCACACAATTTTTAGGCTTGTCGTAGCTGGGATGCCAAATTCATCCAAACTCCCTGCTGCAGAGCTAAGGAATTTTACAAGCTCTGCTATGAATTTAAGAAACCTGTAGACCTTAGAAGGAAAAGTCTTACCCAAGCAGCTAGAAGCAGCTAGGACACATAAACAAATAATGGTGGGTATTAGCAGTCACCAGGAGGAAAAAAAAAAAAAAAAAAAAAAAAAAAAGAGAGGAGGAAAACAATCTCTGGACTGGCATCTTTGATGGTATGCTGCATTTCAATCCAGTTCTGCTTAGGAATTCATGACTTTTCCTCGCGGCAGCCTTGTATTATTGTTGCTCATCTCAGAGCTCAGCACTGGTCACACTGGAGGAAGTCCCTCAGAGGCACAGCGTAGGTCAGGATGTTCAAGCCACACGACAGAGACTGTTTGGGCCAAGGTGTGGGTCAGGAGACCTAAGGTTCCAGAACTCAGAATCGTGCTAAGTCTAAAAGCTTGATGCATCTGATCCAGTACCAGTTTTCGACTCTCTGATACACTTGCTGCAGTTTTTCCATTCCCACAGATAACTTCTCAAATCCTAATTTTAATTCTGAAACATCACAACACTCCCCACAATCATCCAACTTTGAAATTCTTTCACTAAAGAAATACTCTTTTGATTTATGTTACTTAAGAAATCAGTTTTCCTGGTAGCTGGTTATACAGTACTTTCTGCTTTTGATGATGCTATCTCACAGTATACTGAATTAGGTAAGTTTAATTAAAATATGTCAAGCTCATTTAAGAACTTGCAATAATTTATATACTCTAACCACAATGACTTCTTTTAAAACCAACAGTATCAGTTTAATCAGAGATACTGCACATAACTAAGATTTGTAACAGACATACTGCATATATCAATCCACTACGTATGTAAAAGTAGTTTCCACAGAAAATCAACAACTGAGAGGATGTTTTAGATAGCTGTATATTATTTGTGTCCTCTACCTGTCCAAGATTTTTCTCCTGGTCATTACAATCCTTGCTGCAGTATATTTTATATGTCTGAATGTGACTTCTAAAATTATTCTTATAACTCACAGATGAAACTGCATTAAAAATGGATAGGTTTTCACAAGTGTCAGGACTGTCAATGTTGAAACACCAACTGGAATTTCATAGAGGCAGGTGACAGTATTTTGTCATTTATTACTTTCTAATTCAGAAGTCACTGACACGGTAACTGGACAGTAAAATTCTGGCCACCAGTCTCTGTTATTTCATCTCTAAATTTAACTTGCCAAAAAGAGATGGTTGCACTACTTCCAAAAAAAATCTAGTAAAAGAGTCTTTTGACTGGCATATGAATAATTACATGTTAGGTTCAACCAGAAGCTGTAGAATGATGACAGCATATTGAGGTTGTTCTTTTTTTCTTGCTTCATGTCAAATGCAATTTGCTGTAACAGTTACACCTTGACTACATTTTGTTCCTTTACCACCTAAAGACCATCAGGAAGGGATTTCAATAATTAGTCTTACACACACATGCTTTAGCTAGATTACAGAAAGAATGTATATTTTAAAAGCCTTAAAACATAACACAGTTCTTTTTTATAAGAAATGTAACATTTGTCAATTTGGGCTGATTACAAGGGTAAGGATAGTAATTAAAACATGAATTACCTGAATTGCAACTACAACACAAAAGTTGTTTCACTTATTCCTACAGAGTTCGCAACATGCAGCACCATCCAACAAGTTACTAAAACTGTCATACTCTGAAGCACGACTGAGTCATCATACACATCTTTAACTCCATCCCTGAAGATCAAAGCTAAAATTTCATTTTGTTCAAGATGAAGTCATCAGAGTTTAAAACTCATTTTACTTTATCACATAAAGCCTGAAACTGTCACTGAACAACCTACATGTCTGTAAACTATTATATAAAATCGTTCGAAAGCTAATATCTGTGCCTTCTAAACTGCTTTACACCGAGAGAGTAATATGCCTTCTCAGACAAGTCATCATCTCATAAGACAAAATTAGGAAAAGAGTTCTTTTTGAGAAAGGTATGATTAAATGGCTTTGGATGCGGTTAAACTCCTCATTTAAAAACCACAAGAATTGCCTAATTTAAGACACTTGCAAAAAAAAACTCTGCACTTTTTCATTCACCATACAAAATCAAAAATACAGAATTATTGTACATGCTAAGTGCTGCAAACACAATAACATTATGAGAGAATATTGATCAACCCATTAAACTGGTTACTGATGCCTGAACTGTGTTAAACACATATCCATTATATCTACAGACTGCTGTAATTAAGCTTTCTGCATTTTATTGCCATAAAATAACTCTTCATGAACAGTGCAACATTTGATAAATTTCTTTCAATGACATAAAATTAAATATACATTTGCTAATAAAGCCACTATAACAAGGATACTAACAGCAACCTTTATAATTCTCTGAATTGCTGTTAAAAATAACTTTACTCATCACAGAAGGATTCAATGTGGGTTTTTTTTTTTTTAAAGTTAGCTATAGACCAGGTATTCAGAGCTGCCTATTTTTAACGGAATGCCTCACATCCCAAAAAGAGAAAAGAGAAGAAAAACTGCTTAAATACATATTTGAAACACTTGAGTGCCACGCATACTGTTTGAACAATGAGACTTGCACTAACAATTGCTTTTGTGCATTTTATGAACAGAAGCAACAGAAATAATCACTCTAAAATCAGAAAAAGGTTAATCTGCTTTTACTGTACAGTCTTCTAAATAAATTGATAATTATTATAAGGTTTTGGACCGCACTCTAGCTCTAGTATTTTACAACATAACAGAACAGGTAAAACATATTTCTAGTACCACATTCCCACTCGAGATCACGGGAGCTGCAAGTATGAAACATATTCATTCACTCATGAGCAGAGACTTCAGGCTATTGAACTATTTGCTTAAAGCCAGGTATTTCTCCAACTGAAAGCAGGTGAAATTGCAGCAGCAGTCATCCAGGACAAACAATAGGCATGTAGAAAGTCTCATGATAAAGGCTTTTTTATCAGCTTGAACAAGAGAAAGCTGTGAGGGGACCTAATAAATGCTTATAAATATCTCAAGGGTGGGTGTCAGGAGGATGGAGCCAAGCTCTTTTCAGTGGTGCCCAGCAACAGGACAAGGGGCAATGGGCACAAACTGAAGCACAGGAAGTTCTGTCTGAACATGAGGAAGAACTTCTTCCCTCTGAGGGTGACGGAGCACTGGAACAGGCTGCCCAGGGAGGTGGTGGAGTCTCCCTCTCTGGAGATATTCAAGACCCGCCTGGACAAGGTCCTGTGCAGCCTGCTGTAGGTGACCCTGCTTCGGCAGGGGTGTTGGACTAGATGACGCACAGAGGTCCCTCCCAATCCCTAGCATTCTGTGATTCTGTGAAACTCTTTCTGCAAACATGAAGGCAGTAAATACAACATTCTCAAAGGAAAACAAGAAAAAAAACAGAATATTAAAAAGCTTATGTAAGGTGGAAGTGGGGACAGGCTACTTAAGAGGAATGCAGAAACATCACTCACATGAGCACAAATGGAAGTAGGAGCTGGAGTTGGAAGGGAACAGAAGAGCTTCTGTAAATATGTTAGCACCAAAAATCGACCAAGGCAGGGTCCCTGGTGAATAAGATGAGAACAAGCAACAAATGACATGGAAAAGGTATGACCAAGGACATAGAAAGGCTGAAATATTATTCAATGCCTTCTTTGCCTTGCTCTTTATTGTCTAGTTATTGAAAAGTTAGTTATTATTAGTTACAGAAAAGACAGACACCAACACGCACAGCCAAAGACTCAGAAGCAAAAGGCACAAGTGAAATTCTAATAAAACAGAAGGAAATAATCTTCACAAGGAGAGTGGTCAAACTGCAGAATAGGTTGGTCAGCGGGGCTGGGAAATAACTGACCTTGAAGACATACAAAACTTGGCAGGGCAAGGCCCCAAGCAACCTGATCGGACTTCACCAGGGGATTAGAGCATATGACCTCAAAAGCGCCTGTCCAACCTGAGTCATTCTATCACTCTAGAATACACAAGGGAACTCCATCTTGTATGATACTAGCTTTAGTCTATTAGACAGGTCCAGCTGTTCCAGTAAAAGAGGTTGTTGCTTCTCTTTAAACACCAGTGAGGTTGCTTCTACAACTGATCCACGGACTCAGATTCCCTGAGTCTGTTTTAGCCACAATCAGCCTGGATGGCTTAAATTGTAGGTCTTTGCTAGCCCTTTTATTTTTACTAGAATAAAGAAGAGTTTGCACAAGTTGTTCTGCAAGCAGACCTAAACAAGTGATGACTTTTGGCAAGAGGGCAAGACAGGCAGCTGATGGCAGGACAGTAAGTAGTAATCTCTTCCCTCAGCACAGCTGCTTGTAATTTGCTGACACCCTTCCAAGTGAGTATTTAAATTGTTTAACCAACCACATCAGGAAAAAGTGCATCATGGCTAGGTCATCAGAACTTGCATTCAACAAAGAACTATTATTTGTCAAGTAACACAGAGATTCACATTAGCTAGTGTGAGTGAGGTAAGGAGCAAGGACTGAGGAACTGGAAAAATCAAGGAAATGCATGAGTTCTGTCAGTACTTCCACCTCCCTTATTGCTCAGTGAATCCTCTGTTGCAGACACTGGTAACGATGTAATGTTAAAAAAAATGATGCTTAAATCATGTGAACATCACTTAACTATCAGGTCATTGCTACACCAGATTTGACAGATCCCCCTCTGCAAAAATCAACTCAGTGGTAAGAGTACTGAACAAAGCTTGTAAGAAAGCAGGGACTTAAGGGGAGGAAAGATCAGACAAACTGATGGAACGAAAATCCACTGAGTGTTATCAAAAATATAAAGACTACATCCAGCTCAGACAATGCCTCATCAAAAAAACAGAGACTGGGAAAGCAATAAAGTGAGGTACCATTTATGTACATTTGCCCTGTGGGAGACAAGACACAGGACTAGACAGACCTTTGGGGTAAGCAACACAAGCTCTTTGGTTCTAATGCCTCACTTGCTCATACTAGGCTCACCTGTATCCTTTGTGTCATCAGCAAACTTGCTGAGGGTACACTCTGTCCCTTCATCCAGGTCATTGATGAATAACTTGTCTGTGGTCTCATTAACTGCTGAGGATTTTTAGACTGTGTGAACATCAGATTCAGTAACTGTGTGTTTTTGTTTGCTGTAAAATTTTCTTCCCGTTTCAATATGTAGAAAACACGACCAACCTATAAAATTTGGAACCTAAGACTGCGTCAGGAACAAAAGGGTTCTATTAACACCTTCATCTGCAGCTTAAGGGAATCATTGAGGGGTCAGAGAGAAAAACAAGGAGGCCGTGAAATGGTTTGTACAGTCATCTCAACCAGTGGAAACTATACACGAGAGATCCACAATTCAAGCTGCATCTACTCAATCAAGTGTACTCTTATTTCCTCTATGAGCTTCCTACAATTCCTTTGCCAATTCAAAATCTGGTTTATTTCCATAGCGCATCCCCACTCAGCTTCATTTGCAGCATCAATCAACTGCTCCTCAAATCAAATAATGTTTGTCATAAAGATCAGAAGCAAAGTGTTACAAGTATTGAAGAAATGTTATTTTTTCTCCACCTAGAATATGCCAGGAATGCCAATGTCAGTCTTTGCTAGTCTTGCTGAAAGATATAACAATCACTTTGCTCCTGTTTGCACCTTGCCTTAAATATCAGGCTTCTTGTCCATAACCAGAGTACTTATGTGCTACAACGGTACAAATGAATGACAAATATTTTTTAAAGGACCTTTTTGTTATTACAGATACCAGTAAATCCTCTCAATTACTTAGCTTTATCCTTAGTGGTTTAGCTTTGCAATTATCAGAAGAAAGCCTGTCTTTTTTTTAAATGTAAAAACAATTGGAAACTTCCTTTAAATCACTTCTTTAAATATCACACAGATATAGTAGAACATATTGTTTGGGGTGGTGGGTTTTTTTTGAAAAATCACATTCAAAATTGGAATCAGTTAATGGACTTTAAAGCAAATGGCAAATTAACAGACTGCCTTCCATTACATTATTGCAGACCAATTGTCCAGGTACAAATACGTAGTTTTTTTCCAACATGTAACGTAACAGCCTAATCCTATTGCACCAGCTTCATAGCACGAATAATATAATACCCAAACTCTGATTCACACAACTATAAAACAGAGGCTGACAGGGGCCACAGTTCAATCAGTTTTTATTCCACTGAGACAATGTGATTCACATAATAGACACTTTCCAAATGTCTGAGGAACTAATCCACATGAACTCCTCCACAAAAGAAGGATTAAAGTACAGTACAAACCCTTAACTCCGCAGAAGACTTGACATACAGAGCCACCTTAGGGTCAAAAAAGACATGCTCTAACAAAAAAGATATTCAGTAGAAATCTAAAAAGTCCTGAAATTACCAACTTACTTGTACACTTAGGTGCTGAAGTAGTTTCCTAAAACCAATTTATTTTTGATAAAATATATTGGTATGATACATTATCATTTTGCAGTTTATTTATTAGTTTGGCTATTTTCCAGCCACAATGCATTTTGCTTTTGTATTTCTGTTTAAATTCTACATTTCATGGCACAAAAAAAACCCTAATTTGGCTATTTCTACCCTACTCCAGCTTTCATAGAAAGCTTCTAGTCATACTAAACAGTGTCAGATGTTCAAAATTAACAGGTCATCCCATTAAAACCTAAAAATTGCTCTCTGCTTTGTGTAAGCCCCACAGTGGATGGAAGGTTGCTGGAATGGCTGGATGCTGCACAGAGACACCAAACTCAACAGAAGAGAGTTTCCTTTCACATTCATCTCTTCATATTTATGTGCACATGGCTTTTGATAATATAATCTGACCTTTTCTGCAGACAAAACTCACACTACAGTTGAGTAATGTTATAAGTTAATGCAAAACTAACTGCAACATTTAAAATCTTTTAATATATATACTTTCTCTCCATTTTATACTAATCCTTTATTATTTATATTATAATAACAGCTAATCCTCAGTTTTCTAATGCATGACAATTGCAAATAAGCCAACACACTCCACGTCCATGGTGGGTTTTTTCCTGATCTTTCCTACGGCTCTTTTATTTCCGGGTTAATAAGCCTATAGAAGCAAAATTAAATGTACCTGGAAGGATATCCCAGCATTGTAATTAATCACATCTTCATACTGCTTAGCACATATAATCCTGAAGACCGTCTCACTATCATACGAGAAGTTTCTCCTACCAACTAAAGTCTGTGTTTTCATTTCTCATTGTGCCACAATCACTAAAAGACCTTTGCCTTTTTTTGAATGTGAAGATAAAAAGAAACTGGGCTTGACGTAAGAGCTATTCAGGTTACACAATCCCATTGGCTATGTTCCACTGATGACCACAACACTGACAATGTGTCATTTTTCAGAAGCTTTACAGTTATTTTTCAGCTCCTCCATTTCAGTATACAAGGTTTCACTTGTTACATCTTCTGGAATGTGAGAAAATACTTTCTGTTGTTTCTGAGATGACTATAGATCCCTTTGAGCTTCTTCACTAATGGTATTCAAGAATTCATTTTTTATAATTACAGTGTGATAAATGTTATGAGCTAACTGTGGTGCTATTTTTTGAGACCAGTGAACTCTTTCTCCCTTTCTCCCTCAAACATTGAATAAAGCTTCTCAGTCCTGAAGTTAGCGTGAAACAGTAGCATCACTGGCTTTGAGTAGTGATTAGCAGTGTGAACATTCGTTACAGCTCAGATGAAAACTAACAACCCGCATGCCATACTAATGGGAAATACCACTACTAACATCTTGCATTCAATGAGAGTAAATACTTTTACTCGGATTGGCAGTCCTGAAAAAAGGAAAAGGAAAAAAGATACAGGATGTTTAACAAACATCAGTAACGCTTTTGCATCTATTTTTGTTTTGAAATATTAACAGGTAAACATATAAAGAAATACACATATCACTCAGTGATAAGTCAAAACACAGAAACTTTGCTAATCTTTTAACACTGTTTAATTGTCAAGAATGGAAAAAAAAAATCACTATTTCAACTTCACCATTGTCAACTAAAAGCTGGTTCTGGTGGCTGCAGGTCTTTGTTCACTACCAGATACTTCATTCATACTTTGTTCAGTTACCAGATACTTCCTGTAACTTATTGTTTTCCAAAACACTTAATAAGAACTTTGACATCATCGTCTTTAAGATTTTTCAAAACACAATATCACAGACTGTTTCTAAAATAAAAAATTCAAGTTGGAATAATGTTAAATTCATCCAGAAAAATACAATTTAAAAAATAAAATAGAAAAACAAAATTGCTCTTAAAGTACCCACTGAAATACCATTCACCTAAAAACATGACTGTATGCATGCATGCACAAGTATACAACACTCTGCACAAGCTGAAAATAAAAGTTATTGTAAGGTCTTCATTCTTACATTCACAATTAACAAAAATGTTTTGGGTATAGTACCAAACCCTTCAAGCGTATCCTTTTTTCATGCTTAGGATATTAGATAAACTGTTGCAGAATGCTAAGTCCAAGGGAGTAGCAAGACCTAATTTCATCCAGAGGCACTATAAATTTAAACTTTTACATATTGAAGAAAAACATCTAACATTTTACAACTTACTCCAGCTATCTGTCCTTCAAAGTGAGTGTTAACTCTACTTAAATCACAATATATTACGTTTTATTTTCTGCACAAAACACCTTTATACAGTTCAAGTAATCCTCTCTCTCCTGTGCTTTCACTAAGCATTCACTGAACTCCTGTTCATAGTCTCGAAGTAATTCAAAAGAGCAAGTACAGTAAGCAACAGTCTGTAGAAAGAGCCATGCATCTTAGGACACGACCCTAAGTTCCAAGTTACAGTAGACATAAGTATTAAACGGTTAAAATTATCTAGATTCACCACAATATTATGTGTCTTCTTTATAAGTTATCTCATAAGTCAAAATTTGGTTGTATTCATGAAAATATTCACAACAACTACGGTATCAGCTTCTACAAATTCAGCCTAGGCTACAGAGTTCACTAAAATCTCAGTTCCAGGTAGATGGTAGAGTCCTTAGCTGTGTGCAGTTCCATTCTAACTATTTGGAATCATTCATATTTGCCTACCATCACAGGGCAATTCTAAGCAATCAAAATTTCAGTGATAACAAGTACAGATAAACAATATGGACTTTACATTAGGGATATTTATCCTTTATTATCTTATCTGCATAGTTCTACTGACAAATTATGATGAAACCCAAGACATCTGCTTTCTAAGATGACTGAAAGTAGACTAAAAGTACACTTCTGTTCAACTTACTTAAATAGAGAGGTTTGTATCTTTTTCAAATTATTCTGAGTCTTTAATATAATAAACCAGTCATTTAAAACAAAAATCTTCCTAACACCTTAAGAAAATTATTTTGTAGACGTGATTACCCTGCTTAATTCTGATTTGTGTTTAAAGCAGTAAAATTTAAGGTTTTGCTTTTTGACTTAGCTCTATTAAATCAGTCACATACTTGATTGGGAGGCAAAGAAATTTGCAAAGCAGCCCTTTTTGTCATTAGAAGACCTTAGTAAATCACAGTGAAAGATGACACAGAGATAATTGCCAGATTGACCAAGAAAATAACTGACAAACAAGTGCTGAAAATATTTGACTAATCATAGGACATAATGAAAAGCAGAATAAGGCATATTATTTTTAATTTTATGTGTACAGAAATAAAACTTGGCAGGACAATGTTCAAAAGACAGAACCACAAGCAACTTCTGACATAGAATGTCATTGATTACTAAAAAGGAAAATATCAGTCATATGGAGGTGTGTTCTATTTAGATGAAATGATATTCAAATGTAGTTAGTTCTTGGAAAACATTTTCCTCCTACACACATTCTTAAAGCTGACTTTTTCATTATGGAAATGATTACTACTATTACACCACTTCCATATTTCTACATTGCCACCCCAGTGATTGATGTAATTTACATTAATCTGACACTCAAAAATCAGTGAGCTACACTAAGGACAGTTTATGTCCCGATATCCTACTTCTGCAGCAGTACAGATTAGTCTGGAATTATTTTATATTTGCAAAATAAGCAAAAATATCCCTACTCATGCTACACTTCATGCATATCTGTAGACTGAAATTAAATCGATAACACCTTCTATGCAAATCAAATTTTCAAATTCTTTAACAGTACAAATCACTTTTCATAACCTATAATTATTTCAAAAAATAACTACGTCACTATACTTTGCTAAACCTGACTTCTGTTGGCTGAAGTCCCTCAAAAAGATTATGTTCATCTACTTAAAACTCTAAATATCAGGAAATTACCAGAAAGAAAAATCAACATCATCTCAACTTTTCCCCAGAAATCACTTCAACTTTCATGGGCATCACTATTTTGCAGATGAAAAGGACAGTGAAGACCATATATGCAGCACAGGAAACTGTCAGACCTCTCTTTCAATAACAGTCAAAAGTCACCTTTGGTCACGTATAGTCAGACGACGAAACTCTATACTTGGTCTGTACTTGATGATTCTATTATCTAATACACTAAAAATATATCATTAGTGTCAAACTTTACAATCTATTGAGATGCACACTAAAGATTGCCCATAAAATATTATTTACCCTTTCAGAAACCTGTAATCTGATAAAGATGCCATAGGAATACCAGAAATGCTTATTATAATAATAGGCATTCATTTCTCCTTGTGAGAAAACCACCCATAACCAAACAGAAATTACGGAACTATGATTTCTCCAGTGCACTCCCCCTAAGCTATGTGTTTATTGATGTGTTTATGTAAATCTCTAATAGTAACACTGTCCTTGATAGAACTAGATTATCTGCATATAAATAAGAAAACACAATTCCTTTCGGCAAAGAAATTTGACACTTGTATTTTTTTTTCATATCTCTTTACTCAGGCATTTTGGATGGACCTCAGTTATAATTGTCCAGCCAATGCAGAACCTTACCTCTGTCAACAGCTGCTTCAGAGAATGATAAAAACTCTGCAACAGGTAACCTATACCCTCTACAAGAATAAACAAATACAACCAAAAACACAAAAAAGCCTCCAAATTTTTTCCTGAATCTCCAAATTAAGCAATTCTCTCAATATTATTTTCATAAGATAACCTTTTAGTCAAGATCATTCCATATATTCTTTGCATCTGTAGAGACACTTTTTTAAGGAACAAAACCTAGAACAAACAACCCAACGTGACCCAGCAAAGCCCAGAACAAACACCTCAATTCAACCCAGTCACTGACATCAGATATGCTAAAGCACACTAATTCTCAGATCAGATAAATTCAGCCACATACAAAAGTTACGACTCTAGAAACACACCACCAATCTCAGAATGCTTCTTAGCATTACCTAAGTCTCTCTACAGTTTGATGATACACTTTAAAACTAACTACTGGAACAACTTGATCCTTAAATGTATATCCTCACACACTTCTAAATCAGAAGTGGTTATGCTACTAGGGCATCTCCTTGTCCCTTTTATATCTTCTGTCCTGCCACTCTCTGGGCCAAGAATCACTGTATGTTGTGAATCTTCTCCTCCTTAAATGTGACCGCTCACAATAATCCCATCTTCAAAAAAAACCAGCCACTTTTAGGATAATCTCAGAACACATTTTGCTTTTAGAGCATGGAAAAAAATCTGCAACTGAACAGGCAAATTAATTTCAACCTTAACCACAGCAGTACTAAAATTTCACTATTATTCTACACTTATTTGTAAGGATAATGCCACTTTCTGTTAGTCAAGTTGGCTTCCTGATGTGACAGCCTAAGGCAAACTCCTTTTGGCACCAACCCAGTAACTGCACACTTATCTTATATACCTTACACTTAGTTAAGCAGGACTACGACTGAAGTTCTGGACCAAGCCTATTACCGTCAATAAAAGAATATGAAAATGAGTTTACTATCCATGCTACACAAAGTAAGAAGAAAGAAGCTAGAAATCATAAAACAACCTTGTTTAGAAGACTAAAACACCTTTCTTTAAAAGACTGAACTACAACTCATGCATGTGACAAAAATTGTGAAGTAGAAGTTTTGACAGGTGATAATCTGAAGTCCTATAACATCAGGAAACAAAAGAATGAAAAAGATAACAAATTTTAAATATAGCATGAGACTGCAATAATATTTTGTTCTACTGTGTTTTCAGGAAAGTCAACGATTTTTCCATTGACCCATCATACTTCACCAGCTGTCATTTTGTTGGTGTACTTTGAAAGAACTACTTCCTTCTTTTATGCTGGGGGCAGGGGGGAAGGAAAAAAAAACCAACCACATTTAGACTCACATACATATTTAACATGTTTCTTTATGTTGTGCTAGTACTTGTGCTTACAGCATGCAACCTTACTTTACCTTGATTCTGAGAAGCAGGGGGGAAGGGAACCAAAAAACAAACACCACATGGTTTTCACTGTGTTTTGATACTTGATCCAACTGCCAAAATCACAGAATCACTGAATGATTGCAGTTGGGACTTTTGGAGATCATCTTGTCCAATATCCCTGCTTCAGAAGGGTCACCTAGAAAGGGTTGTCTAGCACCATGTCCAGATCAAGGAAATGTGAAGACCAGATTTTTCTTATGCAGTAGCTGGCTCCTGGATGAGCAAATGGAGATCTACACAAATCTCCTAAAACGTATGTCACCTGACAAACCTGAAACAGATAAAAGTCTAACAATTACTGTATTTTGTCCATCAGAATGAGAAATGTCTCTTCAACTGCAAAACACAGCTTTCATTGATTTTTCTTTCTTCTTGTCTTTAAACAAATACTTATTTTCCTGGTGGTTTTTTTCGGGGGATGGGAGGCTGTTGGGGTGGGTATTTTTAAAAGGAAACAACAGAGAATTTCTGTGACTATCATTGGTTCTATTATCTGCAATCATCTCCTCTCTAGGAGCAGAAAAGCATATAAAGTGTTGTCTATGCAGACACTGAAGCATACCAAACTAAATTTAGGATTCCAGTAAGACAGGTATTGTAAAGATTAACTTACAGTAAAGGCCAAAGTAAGGAGTAGAGTCATCTCATCAGGACAAAGGAAAACAGCCTTGCCTAGAGACATTACATATGTATTTGCAGGGAATTCAAGAGAATCAGAAAATCTGTAGTTACAATATGTTACACTCCATACTCTAATTTAGCAAACACCTTTATCAGAATGTGAAAAGAATTCACTTGGGTTTTAACTAATTTTAAGATGGAGAAGTGTGATGAGTTCAGAACAGACGATCTATCAGCCTCTTCCACTATTTGGATCTTCTACGCTTCTAAGATTACAGTAAGTGCTTCTTAATTCACAGGAGGTTATTTTTTTTCCATATGAACAATGAGCAAGGACAGCAATAGTTGCTTCCCACGCTGCATGTAGTATTACTTTTGTATTCCCGGTGTTACTTTCTTCCTCTCTATTTCTCACTTCAAGATTGAAGAGAGTAAAGTTTTACATGATCACGGTGCTATGCTCTGGGTGACCTTCTATTCTGTTGAAGCAATGATATTCAGAAAGATAGCTGGCACTTCTAGATGTTCAGCATGAAGATTTTTGATCACCTGCAGTAGTTAAAAAGCTGGCTAGGCATAACATCCTGATGGACAACAAAAATATCAAATTTCCATTACTCCATTTGTACCTCTAATAGCCAATCTCGAAAAAGTAGTGAGAGATCTCTCACTACTACGGGTCCAGTCCTGTAAGGACTGACAGACAATACACCTGGGTTAAAACTGTCTATTAATTCCCTCAGTTGAAAGAAATTTTAACGTACAAGCTACATATTGTCTTGCTCACTGTCAGCCTCATGGCAACTAGTACATGAATCCAGTGTCAAACCTCAGGAATTTCAACAGACGATCAGTATCTACCAGCTACTTTTCAGGCAGAATTATTACAGCAAAGAGCATGTGGTCTTCAAATTATCACATTTCTCTTCCATACTGACAGCAGTCAATTCTATATTAACTCATTTCTTCTGCCTTTTTTTTTTTAATTTTGTGTAAAATGAAGACTGAACTGGGAAGCAAAGTTTATACTCAAAAAGTAAGAATAAAAATACAAACATTCTGATGACTTCTGAGTTATAAAAGAGTTGCTCTGATCTTGCATGTGAGCTTTCGTATATCAAAATTCAAGTGAAATTACTGGCTAAGCCCATACAACTTACACTTACTAAATTTTATTTCTGAAGTGCACTTTTTTTCTCTCAGATTTTCTTTGCCATATTTATGATGGCTACGTACACAGCTATGTTGTACCTCTATACATTTCAGTCACATTACAGTGTTTCACAATGTTAGGACAGTTTGCAAGTTTTTGTATTGCATATACAAATGGCCACATAATCATTTGCTATATTTGTTCAAGTTGTTACATCTGCATGAGTTTGTCACCAGCATAATTTACATGTGTATAATTATAGATCGCCTGTCCCTTCTAAGTAAAAAAGTTCTGGTTCAAAACCAAAAAAAAACCCAAACAAACAAAAAAGCTGACAGATCCATCTGAAATAATGTAAAAAAAGCAACTTGTACTATGCTCTCGTTTTCTGTACCTTACAAAAAATTGCCTTTAAAACCTTCTGTGCTTGAAGCCTCATAACACTCATATGATGCATGGGATTCAACTTACTACACCTAGGTATCAAAAGCATTTTGGACATCACAGTGTATCACAACTCCTGCACTGGGAGCAAGAACACCGAAGTAACCAGAACCCCAGCCAGACACTCCAGGGGCACAGGACACCATGTTTAGGGAATTGAATCCCACATGCTTGCCAGAAGCCTTCTAGGAACTGTCTGAAGAGAAGGGTTGGCTCCTGCTTCAAGATATGACAACTCCGAAACATCTGTGCCCTTGTGCTACTGTGTCCCTCTGATTTGATGATTAAGATGAATACCTGGTGCCTGGATGTTTGAATTCAGAATTTTCCTACCAGTTCACAGGGTACACAGAGAAGCTGGAATTTAAGCTCGCTTATGTGTGAATACAAGTGTGGTAGCACTCTGAGACTCTTCCAGAAAGAAAGTGACAGAAAATGTACAGAAAATACCAGATTTCTAATGAAAGTAGCTATCCTTCTCTGATCTTTCCTAAGAGGACAACTTTTCCCATATTTATTGCTACACTGAGGCTTCCACTACAAGAAAAATGGTGGGAAAGTCTGTACTCGAAGATGAATTTACCACAAAAAATTTTTGTCTGACTTAACTAATATCCACCTAGCACCTCACTCAATCATATACTCTAGAAGTGACTTGACAAAAGTTTTAATTCTTCCTTATATTTAGCAGACACATAAATTCACTGAAATTTTAGCTGTATATGAGATTACGGCACCTGAGAATGGCTCAATAATTTTGGAGGCAAGACTTGTAAAAATAAAGTCCTAACGTGTACAGTGAAAATTCCACAAACAAAATGTTCAAAGCTATGAACACTTTAAAGATTTTTAATTGGTTATCATTCATCTACTTTCTATAAGACCTACTTTTATTCCGGCTCTGCTGGGAGAAATATCACCTGCTTAACCTTTAGAAGATAACAGAGAGCCAAGAGAGACATTTTTCAAAGAACTTCCACAGTAAAAACAGAGGAAAGTAGTGACTTAATGACAGACGAGGAAAACTGCATTTAGCATATGTTCTTGGTAAGCACAAACCTTTGGTCAAAGTGTCATAAAAATTCATTTGAAACAATCAATAAAGCAGATGTTAAGCTCAGCAAAATAAAAAAAAACTGCCACAGTAATGACAAAAAACAATGAACCCATAGAACACTGAAATTTTCAAAAACAACATTCACATGGATGTTTAGATGATTAAACTGCTCTGTTTTATGCTTCCTACAATACAGGTGAACTAGTGATTCAGGATGAGGGATTTTCCAAACATGTCAGCTTCAATGTCCCAAAACAACTATGAGTTTAGAAAGCCACCAAACATTAACAGATTTCTTTATTGCACACTGAAACATAAAAATAGGACCAAAGAAAAACCCCCAAAACAACCACAGGAATCATGATCACACTATGTAGCAATAACAGAATAGCCTAGGAACACTATAAAATATCAATGGGATTTCCTTGTAAGTAATTTAGAAATGAATACAATTAAAAAGGCTTCAATAGTATGTTTTAAAGACAAACACTCAGGTCTGAAACACTGGAAGACATATCCAAATAATTTTCACTGGTTTGCCTGGCATGAAAAACCAAGTATGTCTGCTTCTATGTAATTTACTAGATCAGAATGCTGTTCTACGTTGTTCATCCCCAGTTTTGGTTTTCTGTTTTATCACATATTAGAAAATGACTCACCACAACATTTACTTTGGTTTTATTCTCTTTTTTACTACAAAGACTTTGGGGGACAGTCAGCAGATGTAGTGAACAGAGAACAGCTTAATTTACTGTGTCACTTGAAAGAATCTGAAAATAAAGGAGACATCAAAAGATGCAATGGGCTAAGTCATCAGAATTTGTTGGCATTCCATACACTGAAAGACTGGATATTACACAAAGCAGCCAGACCTTTTCTTGTTCCATACCAGAGAATCATACAGCTAGCAGTCTGATAAGATAAATATCACTAAATGGAGGAATATGCCATAGGTACTGCCCTTTATACAAGTCACCATTAGAAAATACTGATTTTAGCCAGAGTCAATAAGAAAGTTGTTATTTTCTGTCCTGTTTTGTCTTTTTTGATTCAATAAATGCACTTTCCTATTATATCTCAAACCAAGAAAACAACAAGCCATAGAACTGAATTTCGTACATTTTCTTCTAGCAGTAAAGAGGTGTGGGATGATACTTCTAGGGACATCCCAACTTCAGCTCACACTAGTGTCTGGTCCCTCTGAACAGTTCAGATACACTGTATAAAGCTGGAATTTTCTAAAATATTCCACTTCAACCTACAAGTTGCTGCTAAAGTTATTTCTAGTATTTTTCCGCCGTCAAATACTGGAAAACATTTAAGCAAGACTCCCAGAAAATTAGATTAGAAATAAATGTAGCCATTCACTTACACTGACTTTCCAAACCATTATGAAGAAGGGACATATTTTTAACCACAACTGCTCAGCCATGAAAGTCTAGGCCACAAGTTGTCTTCTGAAACTAAAGCTTCAAGAAAAACACTACTGACCATTAAACATGAGACCAAAAAAGTGGCAATTCTTTCCATGATTGCAATGGTAGTGATAGTAGATCAGCACTGAGTTCTGCTGAAAGGTCCATCAGAAATCTTAATATCTCTAATATCAGGTGAAGTAGCCTAACTCAGAAGCTTCTGAACTGTATTAAATTAGACCCCCCAAAAAACAAAAACCTCCAAACCAAAAAACACCCACCCTTTCTCAATATCATGCTTTAATCTGTGCCCAGAGATCAGTTTTGTACAAGCCTAGAAAAGTCTTTTCCTATCTATACCCACAAGAAGGGTTTACTACACGCAGTGATGATGCCTGATACTTTAATCAGAGGTAGCTTTCTGCAACAGACGAAATTTAGTTCTTCTAGACAGTGGATTAAGGGCCAGGATGCTGTGCAGCTTGTACCATGGGGAATGGTAAATGAGGAAAACAAAAAACACCCAGATCTAAAGTAAGGTAAAAGGCTCAGAGTTAGGATGCAGAACATAGGAAGCATCCCTTTAGAGCGAGCTTTGCTGCTTCTCTACAGAAGAAACAGAAACATTGAAAACAGCAGCAGCATTGCTAGGAACAGCCAGCTGTGACACTGCACAGTAAGAACTGTTTTCTGACCCCTGAACCCTTCTCCCTCAACGGCAGCAGCAAGCTCTGGCACATGCAAAGAAGGAAAGGGCTAACAGCTATTTTGCTATCCAGAGCAATCTACTGCCCCGAGCAACTGCCTGTCGTGCCTCCGGCAACAGACAGTCCCGATTTTAACAAAACACTGGGGGGATGGGGGGCGGCAAATAAACCCATAATGTCAGTAAATTCAAATTACTAGTTTTCCTTCTGTTTCACAAGTACATCAGTAATACCATAATGTGTTTTTTCAAACAATTATATACCATCTACAAATGCTGAATTCCTATACTTTTTCAAAGGTAACCAGAATGTTTCTCAGATATATTGCAGTATAACATGGTATAAAACAACCACTTCAAAGCAGTTATCTCTCTCTAATATTTATTAATTACAAGTATTTTCCTTTTGATTAAGCTGCTGGTTTGTTTTCCTTAACAGGCTGACTCTTCTACGTGATCAAAACCAAAAAATGTTACATTGAACAGAAATCCTGTAACTAATCACCTGGTAGGGTGACCATGACTATTTCCAGACACTTCCTCTCCCTCTGTAAGCCAGTAACAGATTGCAGTTATTAACAGGTCAGTGAATAAATTAATTCCAGGGCACTGGAAATTATGTTCACGAAATGAAAAGTGGCCTTGCTGACATTGCATCACTATTTCTAGACAGTGCTTGAACACCAAATAAATCTCACAACTTGGATGAGCGCCAAAAACTAGTGACCTAGTTTCATTAGGGTGGGAAAAGACTAGCAATTGGTCCTATGAGAGCAGATTATGAAAATAACTTCACACAAAAACATTCCATAGAGAATTTTCTTTAAATCAGACATTTTCCAATCTTAACAGGTCACTGAAAACCCTCTCTCCCCCAAAAATGCCACAGTCTGAAATCCATTAAAGTTTAAAGCTAAAATGCACTTGCATTACTCACAATCACATTCCTATAGATCACTCCAATTAAACAGAATAAATATTATCATCTTTCCATCTTATTATCTATTTCCAGCTCATTCATAACAACTTAGTACTGTTTTAAATCAAAACAGCTTTTTCAGTGAAAGATGTAACACTTCAGGCTTAAACAAAGAGTTTCTACTAATAAAAGCAAGTCTATTTTTAAATATTCAGCACACAGTAATCTGCTCAGTAATCTTCCTTGATTAAAAATTCCTTGGCTTCTCTTCAAAAAGCACACTGAGCGTGGATGAGCTCAACAGCTGTTGACATAATTTTTAGGAACTTACCAAGTATTGTTGCCTCTATGCTAGCCCCCATTTATACACTCCAGCTGGTACACCAGAGCCCCACTCCCAATTCTTCACCTCCAGTAACATCTATATTGAGATGGAGACATGTTGAAGAGGAGAATCTTCATAATGATACACTGCAGAAGATATTTTGTCGTCTTCTTTTCATCTTTCCAAAGCCTGTTGCTTCCTATTTACTAACCAAGTGAAGTGCAGAAAGTAAACTGAAATACTGTAAGAAAACTAATCTTACACTTCTAAAAATCCCACAACATTCTTCTATAAACCAGACTTGAACATAAGTAATGCAACACATTACTTTCACCCACCTATCCCTGCTTACACAAGTCCTTACTAACACATGCCAATGACTAAACTGCAACTCTTGTCTGTGTGCTATGCACAGTTAAGGGTCACTTGTGCAATGACTTACACAAAAGGTCTAGAATTTAAACAACAGGAACACACTGCTCATTTAATCTCCTCAAAATTTTGGTTGTTTTTTTTTCCTCTGGATTCCCTCTGGGTTTGTTACTACTGAAACAAATCCTAAAAAATGATCATAATTTTTGTAGTCTTCACTGTGGCAAACACTGATGTCCATGGAAATTTTGACCAAATAATGACATAAAGATTTGTAAGTAAGTTTTGGAAGGACATACCCATAATTTAACATTCAAAAATGCTGTGGAAGTATCTGGGGGAAAAAAAATAGAACAAAAAACTAGACATCGGGATATGTTTCTTAAAACCATACTGATTATTTCCTTCTTAATAAACCATTTCTTGAAGAGAATCAATAGGGAAGTTTTAGCATCTTATTTGTTTCTCTTCATTTATTTAAAACTTCTAAAGTCCTCAGGTTTGTACCTTCAGCCTGCCTTGTTTCTCTGTCAGTAATCTCCTGATCAGCGTGCATATCTTTTCTCCTCTTTCTCTCTTGTACCTTCTGTCTCTGCTTTTTTGCACAATCTGTGTGTACAGATCTGAATTTCTTGCAGACTCCATCCCAAATATACATACAGACTGTGGCAGTATCATAGCTAGGTTCTGTCAAACTGTAGACTTAAAAAAATAAAGGGCGGGGGCATGGAGGGGGGATATGCCACAGAAGCTGAGTCACTCAAAACCACTTAAAAGAGTGGCTTATGAGCTGTTTGATTCCTGCATGGGAATGTTACTTTTCTTACCTGTGAGAATCATGCTGGTCTTCTACACATACTTTTTATCTCAGCTTCTGCAATTTGGTCATCACTTCTACAGAACTCCTGAAAACTACCAAGTGATACATAGTATGATCAGCTACATACATTAGCGTCCAAGGTCTCAGCTTCATCACATTGTATTAATTTGTGTCTATCACTATGCAGATTAACAAGTTTCTTAACGCTACAAGGAATACTTTAGTTACCCTTTCTAACATCTTATTTATGGAATGGACAAACCAAGAACTAAAATAAGGAGTTTATGATTCCTGTGCTGTCAATGCAGAGAAACAGGAGTGATGCACGGCAACTAAGACTTCCAAAATTGCCTATATGGTATGAATAATCTTCTTCACTCCTTTTATTTTGCTGTTTTCTACCACCCTGCTACGTTTTTCATACACACATACTTATAGTTGGTAATGATACATTCCTGCTTGATTCTGTCATCAAAAGATAAAATTTGATTTTTCCATCAAAACCTCAATAAGTTAGAAAAAAATTTCTCAATGCAGACTGACTGGCTCATGCATTTTCATCTTCACTTATCACTGATTCTTTAAGGTTAATAATTTTCTGTACTAGACTCTGACTTTCACCTGCCTATTTTCTCTGCCTTTCCTAACACTCCTGAAGGAGTTCTTTCTCCTCACCACTTGTGTTACCATAGAGACAGGAAGACTAGAGAAAAAGTCGTATTACTTTGCCTAATAGAGATCATAAGCAAAGCTACAGGAAGAAAGGGCACTATTGAGACAATACTTGATCTTTGAGAATGAGCTGAAGTAGCAAAGAGTCTCTTCAGCAGAGGAATGTGGAAAGGTAATCAGACAAGAAGGTGGAGAACCTTAAAATTCAGAGATGCTGACTGTTGAAGAAGCTGAGCCTAGAACTTTGAAGATCAGGATTTTTGTTTTAGATCCTAGTGCACCAGAAGAGGTAAGACAAGTCAGCAGACACTGAGTTTAATCTGTCTGTTACTTATGCCCAAAATGCAATTATCTTTAATTAAAAAAAACTTCAGTAAGCCAATTTTTAAAAGAAAATTTTATGCAACTATTTTCCATATCCAGCAAATTTTTATTTTCCTCATGCCCCACCTTTCCCCAGAAACGTCAGTTATTATTACTTAGTCTTCCTTTTGTTTTCACATAAGCTTAAAAATGAGTTGAAAGAAAATAACACAAAAACTTTACACCAAACTGTGCAACTGGAAGTTTTTATCAGGATTTTGAGCGGACAAGAGAGCTTGAGATAGACACTAGGTGCTGGTTTCAGGACTTGTTTGGGGGTGAAAAGGGTGGTCTCTGAAAGTAAAAAAACGAGGTCTTGTGCAAAGTACATCAGGCTTCATACAACTTTTAAAATTAATTTCACACTTTGTGCCAGTGTATTTCACTAAAGGCATTCATGAACTTTGACGGAACCTTACAAGAGAATACAAAATTTATTTACCCAATTAGTTGCAAGTGTGTATACAGATAATTTTAACTGGCTTTAGAGAAACAAAGGGTTTCTTCACCTAGCAGCATTTTAGATAATTCTTTTCTCCATATACTTTATTCTCCCCACGTCCTTTTTACTTGAGTACCTCAAGTGAATATATCCTACTATGCACCCACGCTACGAAACCTACTGTGAATTCCATTCATGTTGTTACAGTCTGCTTAAACTGTAGTTTCTCTTCAGTGTCATACTATTCCATATATGGCGAGAAAATCAAATTGCAGAAGCAAAGTTCATGTTTGCTTTCTTTTCAGAACTTCATTCCTTAGTTACCAATAGAACAGAAACGGTCTGGAAAAGATACAAATGTGATAGTACAACCCACACTCACTGAAACAGTACCTGAACAGGGCTTAAATCTACATAATTTAACAAGCATGGAAGAAACCAAACCGTTTGGCTGTCATTCAAAACTGAGCAATCCATCAATCTCACAAAACAATTCACAAACTGATGAAAGCAGATGCACTTATACACCTATGAGAATGAGAAATACAACTGATAACATTTCTCAGGTTGTAAGAATTAATTTCAATAAAAACAGTACTCCAAAATTCTATCTTTCTATATAATAAACATTTTATAACCCGAAGATATGACAAAGGTCTAAAGAACATTCAATTACTGTTTATTACAAAGGTTTGATTCCTCTATAGGTATATTATACTAATCTCAGACCTTCCATGCTTTGCTTTCCAACACCAAGAAAATTCCCCTTCTTTCCTTTTACACTTCATCTAATGCTCAACATGGCTTCTAGGGCTTTCTTTTGTCCCTGTTTCATTTCCTCTTTCCTCTGCGGCATCAAAGGACTGACTTCGAGTAGACACAGTATGCCGTGCTGCTCCTTATGATACTGAAATTTCTCAATATTTGATTGATAATACTGATTTGTAAATACGACATCTCCAAATTTAGGTCAGGAAGAAATGCTCTGCCATCTCTGCCAGCAGAAACAACAAAATGTCGAAGTGGTCAATTACTTACTCTGAACTTGACATTTCAAACAACATTCTATACAACTGCAGTCACTTTGGACACTGACGATAGCCTTGGATACCTCCTTTTTCCATAAGAAGTACTAGTTGTGTTTTTAATACGGTTTTGGAAAGCATCCTATGGCTAGCATGCAAAGGGAAAAGCACAGATTGTTCTGTGGATCACTCTGCAAATGTTAAGTACTGTATGCTTCATGTAGATATACGGGATAGTTCTGATTACATGGAGTTCTCCTATCATCTTCTCTTCTGCTGTACACTGTCAATACTTGCAAAGTATTCTGTTTATATAGAGAGATTGTAAACAAAATTTGCAAAACATTAAAGTATGGAGCTTTCGCAGTGTTAGTATTGCATGACATTTTGAAGTTTTGCCTCCACATCATCACCGTTACAACTGATCATAAAGCCAAGGAGAAAATGAGCCATTTGATGAAAACCATCTTATTTTTATTTAATGAAAGGAAAACGCAAGAACCGCAATTCTCCATAACTTACAGAAGCAGAACCAATTTACCTCCCTCTGATAACATTCTATTGTGTTTAATTACTTTGAGAAAAGAGTGGATGTTCAAACATCTGTTTTCTACACTATTAGTAATTTTTTACTTCAGACCATTTATTTAACCCAACACATAAAATAAACATTACAAAATATTAAAATGCAAATAAAGCTATCTAGACAGCAGATGATTGAAGAAAAAGTAGATAAATGTTCTTACAGTAACTAATTTAGGGTTTTTACTGTATTAAATCACAGTATGATTGTATATGCTCAGCAGTCACTGTTAGACCTCAGTAAAAAAAAAAAATTAGTGTTTCTCATAATTGTAAGGGAAGAATAAGAAAGTGCATCTCCTGGGTTATTCCACAGTAAATAATTTTTAAGAACTATATTGATGAAATGCTGAAGTTATTGATTTAGGAACTTAAACAAAACTGCCTTCTACTGGTATTTACCTTGGGAACTTCACAATATTAAAAATCTGACACAAGACTGGGATAAGGAAACAGGAGAAGTAAGAAAAGTCACAAGAGTGTTTATGGAATAACCAAAAAAAAAAAGAGAAACAAACTCAAAGCTAATTGATTCACTTCAGGTTTTTTTCCCAATCAGTCAGTCAGTTGTCACAGGACTAAGAGTTCAACTTTAAAAATGTAAGAGGACTCAACTGGTGTCCTTTATGTAATAAGAAAAAACTGTGTACGTAAGAACTAGGGAAACCTTGTGGAAAAAGGAGAAGACAAGAGTAGGCTAGTGAGGGCGGGAATAAAGATGGAATGGAGAGATACAGGATTACTCAGGTAAGATGTATAAAGTTATACATACAAAATATGCAGATTTTTCTGTCTAAATATCTCTGTAAGGATGTACTATCAAGTGGCACCTACATGCAGAAAAATGCACAGAAGCCTTTAAGTCCCACCCCAGACACTACCACAAATGGCGAGACTTTAATTTTTTCAGTATTTGTTGTATGCAATTATTTCTACTACTGTTGAAACTAAAGTACAGAAATATAAAGAATATGCTAACAATACATTGTAAGGTGCGTCAGACTTCAACTTGAAATGTCTGAAATTTTATTTAACCTTTATACTTGGCTGAATTGTACAACTACTGCTGTGAGCAAGCTCACATTCTATATGAGTTTTTCACATCTGGAAATTCCCTTGACATCTTTCTCATCCAAAATAGAATATTTTTTTCAGCTTTAAAATAAGTCCTGTAACAGAGACCTTCACATTGTTTTGAAAAGAGAATGATGAATACTTTAAGAGATAAGGAAGACACACAATGATCATCTAAACCCAGTTTCCATTCTCACACTCCTTTTCTTCCTATGCAAAGAAAACTAATTTTTTAGTGTGTTCCTCTGTCATCTTTTATCAGCTTATAATCTACAAGTACCCTAATTTACCCAAACACATTTGAAAGTTTAGAAAAACAGTCAAAACAGTGTTACCAAAGTCGAAAGAGAAGAACACAGAAATGCTGCCATTAAATATCTCCCTTGCTATATGTTTTAAACACAAAAAAAAGTCCAGCCCACTATGTAACAAAGCTTCAGTTTCACCTTTGGAAAAAAGCATTCAAAGTAACTTTAAGATGTAGAAAGAAGAAATAGCTTATTTACAAACACTTTTTTAAAGATGTAATGGAGTGGGTTTTTTTCTTTCTTTACTTCTTTTGTTTCTAAAGCCTTCTTGGTAAAATATGTTTTGTTTTTAAACTGAATACTGTCCAGGAAAGCATGATCCCAGGGATTATGTGGTGGGTTTTTATTTTACCTTTAAACAGAGGAAGACAGCTCTGTAATGAAGTAGTGCGGTCTGGGGGAGGAGCAAGGAAGAACAAAGGCAAAATTCATTTTGATGAGTTGAATGAAGCCTTGTTAAATAAAATGTCTTCGTAAACAAAATAAACAAAAAAAAGGAGTGACAGCTGTAAGCATGCAGGCCAGTAGCTACAGTTTTAATCTAGACAAGTCAAATTATGGGCTGACACAACTGTATTAATTTCAATTAAGTTCCATTATTTTATTTTGTCTTTTTTGTGGAAACATAATTTTTGATGTATAACAATACCTCAGCTTTACACAGAAAACTTTCACGGAAAAAAACTGCATAAAGAAAACCCAAATTATTTTTTATATATATACACCTGTGTTTCCTAAGTGTTACTATCACAGAATATTTTCCTTTGTCCAACCAATTATATCTCATTCTATTAACACACTAAGAAAGTTTATGTATGTTGTTTACAAGCATATTTATCTTCTAGTAACAGATCTATTACTGAGTGGTATACAAATAAGATACTAACATATAAGAACAGATCTGCCAGCAAGGAATCATTTATCAATTGCAGGCCCAGTGTGACATCCGTTGTGAAAGTCTAAGGGTAAACAACAGAAGTAAATCATGGATGGAGATAGCTCTAAAAAGCTACAAAGGAGAAGAACAGAGGACTTTAGGTACAAATGCTCCAAAAGACAATTTTCAACTAAAGAGAAACTTGTCACTGTGAAACACTTCCTCTGCAAGTTAAGAGACACCAGAGACTAGATTCAATTAACGAAAGAGGTTTGCTTTCTTCTTACTTCAGTTTGGGAAACAACAACAAAGACAAGGAACATGATCTTTGTGTAAAAAAGACTCTTCCTACATTATACTGAGTTCTGTACAGACTAAAGCAGGACACAGAAAATATGTCGTTTAAACAGCTTTTTGACGAAGAGATCCAAAAAATCAACTCCTTTTAGCAATGAACAGCTTTGAGAAAAGCCACTCTGACTGATAACGAGCATCTCCTTAAACCCCAGAGCTAATAATGTCTGTTTTCCCATGAAATCCTGTCCTCCTATGAACTCACTGCTGACCAGTGAAAGGAGTATTCTGACCAAAACATTTTCCACAGCTAGGACATCCACGACACTTCCCTCCTGTTCCCATTGCTCCATGCCCAAGAACAGGTTACTTCTTGCTGAAACCTTTCAGCTGAGGACAATAAAACTTCCCCTTCATCTGGCCACCTACTTTTATTAAAAGTCTCAGGGCTTTCTTTTTTGCAACCACTGCCCTGTACTCAAATTAGACCACAACTAGCAAACAGACCCCAAGTTCATAGCGAAGAAAAGTGAGGAAGAGAGGGCATAAACAAACAAATAGAAACTCTAGTATATATGCTTGTTGTGGTGGCATAAGACCACTAGTGCAGTGAATAGTGACTGACTGGCAGACTTTCTTTAGAAAACAGCCATCGTCAATATTGATTCTCAGGTAACGTCCCCAGCACCGAGTTACCAAACCATCTTTTATCTTCTAGGGGGACAAACAACTCTGTGACTAGACAGCTCTGGTGTGTCTAGTCTCTACACAGTTCCTCTGTTTCTCTGAATCTTGACTTCCTTACTAGACAGTGGGACGTACTGAAGAGCAAAAATGGAAACATTTTCTACTTTCCCTAACTCAGTCTGGCAGCTAAGGCTTTTTGTCGTAGTGGAGAGAACTGGATTTAAATTTCCAAAGGCAGAAGAATCAATCCTTCTCACTCATAACCTGAGCAGCTGGGCTGTGCACAAAGCTACTGTGTAAAAGGAGGTACTGCTGTCACCCCACTTGGTCTTGCTCTGCTGCCTGCCACGGATAAATTTTCTGAGGAAACTCAACCTGCTACCACAGATAAGGCATGCTCTACAAATGCCTACTTGGTTGAGACCCTCCATAGACTTGGCAGGAACAATTCATTTTGGTGTATTAACCACCATTCAACTAACTGCTGCTCAACCTCCTTCCACCTGGGAAGATTACGTTAAAACTCACTGGTCACTAGACAGCAAATGACGAGGCCTTTTGATGGCCACATTTCAAAATAGGATGGATGTACTGGGTTCACATGCCAAGGTGTTGGTAGCAGGGGGGCTACAGGGGTGGCTTCTGTGAGAAGCTGCCAGAAGCTTTCCCTGAGTCCACTAGAGCCAACGCCAGCTGGCTCCAAGACAGACCCACCACTGGCCAAAGCCAAGCCCACCAGCAACAGCGGCAGCACCTCTGTGATAAAGTATTTAAAAGGTAAAAAAAATCTGAGTAAGGGCATTTGCAGCTGGATAGAGGATTGACAATATGTGAGAGAAGCAACTCTCCAGATGCCAAGGTCAGTGAAGAAGGAGGGGAGGAGCTGCTCCAGGCACCAGAGCAGAGATTCCCCTGCAGCCCACTGACAAGTCCACGGTGAGGCAGGCTGTGCCTCTGAAGCCCATCAAGGTACAGGGTAAAGCAGACATCCCCCTGGAGGACCCCACACCAGTGCAGGTGGATGTGCCCAAAGGAGGCTGTGATCACACTGGAGCAGGTTTGCTGGCAGGACCTGTAACCCCGCGGGGGACCCACGCTGGAGCAGCCTGTTCCTGAAGGACTGCACCCCATGGGGAGGACCCACATTGGGCAGTTTGTGAAGAACTGTAGCCCGTGGGAAGGACTCATGTTGGAGAAGGTCGTGGAGGACTGGCTCCCGTGGGAAGGACCCCCACACTGGAGCAGGGGAAGAGCATGAGGAGGAAGGAGCGGCAGAGACAGGGTGTGATGAACTGACCACAACCCCCATTCCCTGTCCCTCTGCGTCACTTGAAGGGAGGAGGGAGGGGTGGGGAGAAGACGTTTTTAAGATTTATTTTTTATTTCTCATTCCCCTGCTCTGAATTGATTGGTAATAAACTAAATCAATTTCCCCAAATCGAGTCTGGTTTGCCCATGATGGTAATTGGTGAGTGATCTCTCCCTGTGCCTGTCTCAACCCATGAGCCCTTCGTCATTATTTTCTCTCCCCTGTTCAGCTGAGGAGAGGGAGTGACAGAGCGGCTTTGGTGGGCACCTGGTGTAGAGTCAGGCTAAACCACGACAATGGAATACAACATAACATACAATTAAGTCCAAAATGTCATAGCTGATCAGCCTGGAATCTATATTTTAATACTAACAAATTCTAGCAACATTCTTCTAACATAGCTTTCTGAGTGTAACTTCCTGGGGTTGTAAAAAAAGCAAAGAGAATATAAAGAAGTTTTTCATACAGCCTCAAACACCCACATTAATTATGACCCAAGTTAAAATCTTTACATCTACCGCACACACTTGGCAGCTGATGGAGCAGAATAAAAACAGTAGTAGCTTGCCATGCTGCAGGGACGTACTTCGAAGAAGCAACACATTTTGTCAGCATATTTCAGATGTACCAGGTGGCAGCAGAAACCTACTGAGGCTTCTTAATGGCTACGGCTCTCTTCTCAGCTCCACTGCCCAGTCCTCCTTTGCCTCAGAGCAGCTCGAAGTAAGCACTATAAGAAAATATTCCATTCACCCATGAAGTCTATGGTTCAAGTGGGCATCTCTGGTTTCTCTACACAAATGGCAAATGCAATTCCTTCACTCATTCTTCACTTGCTGATGACACAAAGTATGATCACTTACTATTTGGATGACAGGATTCCAAAATAGCTGAAATATTGTCATTGCTCAACAGGACTGGTGCAAGTACAGGCTGATCAGGAAAAAGTTGTGATAAGCTCAAATACACTCAGCAAACATAGTCCTCAGAAAGGCAGACAGGAATAGTGAAAAAATTCCTCACTGAATAGATCCCAAAACATTTTACATTTAAAAGGCATTGTAAGGTGGTGAAATCTGTCATAGTTTTCGAGGAGCTGAAGACATCTGCCCAAATCATTATTTCAGGATGAGAAAAAAAAAGATTTTTCAAACCTTAGTCTTTGAATAGCAATAATATATTCTGAATGAAACTCCTAATGAGTCAGTCACCTAGCATTTTAAGGTGGAAGTGTTAGAAGTCTGAAACCTCTATAATTAACTAAAGACAAGGAAACATGAGATAATCTAAGTAAGCTGAATACCAAGAACATATGGAGAACACAAACTTCTTGCACTGGAGAGTATGTCTCCACTACTGTCCCGCAGCATTCCTTAGGAGAGGGTGGAGTGGGAGGACAAAGGGGAAAAAATGTCAAAGAAACAACATGATTTTCTGTCTTTTTCTTCACTAGGACTTCATCCACCCTGAATCCAGGAAAAGCCAGTCAACAACAGAATTTGAATCCTAAAGTACCAGATGTTATGTTATGTACCGTTATTCAAATTACCATTTTTGTACAGTGATAATTAACTCTATCTTTTTTCCATCTCATCCTTAGCAAAATTATTCAGCCTTCAGGTCAAGACACCAAATGCCATTTACCGCATCACTCAACACTGACTTAGTTAACGAAGACTTTGATTAAGAACATAATATACTAGTGCTACTCCCTAAAAATGAGACATACATTTTTAGTATTTTTAGTATTTTTTGTAAGTAACATGAGCAATAAGCTTTAAATCATGCCATAATCCTTAATAGAAATATAAAAATAAGCAGAAATTCATAAATAACAATCCAAAATCAAACATCAAGACCACTTGTTATTTAGGTATCCATGGTAACAAAAGCAAAACATTCATACCTGCACCTGGAATGATTGCCAACTTTGTTTCAACTAGGCCCATTTTAGCAGAAGAGGCTAAAAAATAGAATGTAAATAAGTTCTTTCTATAATCTATAAGAAAGAAACTTTGAAAAACATGTAATAATGAATAAATCACTTTAAAAACATTTGTTTACAGAAGTCCTTAAATAGATTCAACTGATCTGCCTTTAGTAAAAGAATCAACTACTCCCATCAAGGCAGCTCTGCACCAAAGCAATTACAGTGAGTAACAGAGACTTTTTTGCAAAATTTCAAATACTAAAAGACTGTTATTCTTTAACATCTTAAAATGGGGAAGAATTCTGTATCTGATCATTACGAATTGTTTAGTTGGCAGAATATTCTCTAAGGGTCAAACAGCTTTATATACCATAAGTTACTGGCAACTGATCAAGACCAAGTTTCCATTCACTTTCCAACAAATGGCTTTACACTTCTGACAGCTGGATAGGTCAAGGTTCCTCTTTTCACGCGTTGTTGTCACTTTTCTTGTGTAACAGCTTGATTGCTTGTGTAATAATACTCTCACCAACAACTTTCGTTTTTTCCCTGCAACCTGTTTAGGTAAATCAAATCTCCATCTAGAACACCTCAAATACAGAAGAGAATACTTTAATAACTAAATGAAATATCAAAAGTAATTACATAACCTTTCTGACAATACTGATAAAATGAAGGTCATAAGAACAAAATAAAATATGTAACAACAACAATCCAGCTGTCAGTGGTCAGTTGTCCTAGACAAGTTTCTGCTAAATCCCTTTAAAATAATGGGTTATAAACAACATCAAATACAAAATGTTTGGTAAGATTGTTGCCCAAACAAGGATTAGGCAAGCCATCTGCAACATTAACAATTCTGCCTTCTGTGAACAGGATTCAGACCTACCTGCTACTCTTATATCACAGGCTAACGCAAGTTCTAGGCCACCACCTAATGCAGTTCCATCTATTGCAGCAATAGTAGGTACAGGCAGATTAGCTGAAAAAGAAAGCACCAATTAACATCAGCCTCACAAAGAACATCTCTGAAACACCATTTCATTACTTTTTATTCAAAGTACTGCCATGCTATGGGAAAAAAATTTCCATACAACAAAGCAGGACTAAAAATTGATTGCTCAGCAATACTTTACCAAAAAAATCGATCGTCCCTCTAATCATTCTGTGGCTGAATAGGTTTGCAAGCCTTTTTCTCTAGCTTCTGCTCACTTTTGACAAAAATCTGAATAGTAAGCTCCAAAAACATACGTAGCAGAGCTAGGCAAACAACAAAACAGGAATACTTAAAACAGGCACATACACAAACAGTCCCAGCTGAAAGACAGATGCCTCAGCATAACCATCTGTGACGCCAGCATAGCTGGAAGATCTCTGTGTCTTAATATTCGCAGACGTAGTGTGGCCACCACTACTGCCCCTTTTCTCCTGTAAAGCCGTAGCCAACAGCTCAATGGAACGTGGGAAAGTTTTCAGTCGGAGAAAGAGATGCACATGCAGCCAGTACACACGACAGGTAGCAGGGCTCCAGAGGCCTGTGCAACCACAGAACGGTTTGCATTTAATTTATCATCAGTGTTCTGTCATTTCAACATTCAGCTTAAGGCACTGCTCTTCAGCTTCAACAAGTTTAAGTTTTCTTCCCTCCTCACCACAAACTCAAAGAAGTCTGAGGAAAAATGTATTTTTTACTCACAAAATCAACTTGTATATTATAGCTTTCATTATATTTAACATAACATTTACCGCAAGCTATCAATAATTTTAAACTATACTCAATCAATATTTCAGTAGTACGTTATTATACTGAAGTTTCAAAGCTAGTCAAAAGCAATTCAGTAGTTGAACACTTGGGTGTACAGCCTGTTGAAATGTTAAACCAAGTCTTGACAGCAAAAGCTTTTTCTGCAGATGTTAAACCAATATTTTCTTTCTTTTAATGTTTCAGCTACTTGAATTCAATGACCAGGTCATTCAGTTTTAGTTGGAAATTGGAAAAAAAAGCCTGCTGCCAAAATATAAATTAAAATGAGGTGTGAGAGTATGCTCTCTCCTTTTAAAATCTAGGAGGATAATGTGGCCAAGAATGACTAATTTAATGTACTAATTACAAATAATACTTCCTTTCTTTAGTGAACTAGTTAGTTCTAAATTTAGAAGTTGTGCTACGTAGCTTAATTTTTCCCTTTGACAGATACAAATCAGATAATTTCATTAAAAAAAAAAATCAATTAAGTGTTAATGTATATCAGCATGAACAAATCTGTATACAAACTGGTACTCTCTCACTGGGTAATAAAACAAATTATTCAATTAAAGGAAAGGCTTTTTTTAGCTTCAAATCGACATCCTTTTATGATTAACAACTAATGACAATGCAACTGTCTTTAAAAAAAGAACAAAAATTTACCAATGCTTTTCTAGATTATAACGGATGCTTTAAATCAAAGTCCCTTGGTTGCTGGTTTAGATCATATTAAAAGTGATTATCTGAATCAATTCTGATATCAAAAGAGACTACTGATTATGGTCTGGAACATCAACACTTGCAGTCACTTAAAAGAGCCAAAGGTATCCATTAGATTTGCCATCTACAACAAAAGGCACAGGAAACTCAGGAATAGGAGTAACATCTGCTCTTCCTCTGTTTACTTCTTTAGTTACAAGGGAAGGCAAGAAGAGAAGGCAACTCTCCTTTCCAGCAGGGGCAGGTTGCTGACCAAAACTCATAATCCCGTCACCATAACCAATCTGCCAAACAGTTCCGCAATCCAAGTTCAAGGCTGATACAGTTAGCATTTATCTTAAAGGAATCTGCCTTTACCATAGGTAAATGAAAAATAATTCACCTGAACATGAAGGTATGGTCATTATTAACTGTACTTTTCAGCAGTTACTGCCTGTATGTATGTTCCATTTCTCAGAGACTAGCAAACAGTATCTGGAGCACTATTTACACACCTTTTGCAGTGGTCCAAGGCAGACTACTTTCTCTATGATAAGCAAGTTCCAGAACTAGCTATGGTACAATTCAAGTAGACTCTTACACTTGGACAGGAAAGTTATAGAAAGAGTATTATAAAACCGCTTGCTTTCAAGAATTACAGGCAACATTCCTATCCAGAAATACTAAAATTCATAATTCAAAGGCAGAAAAAGCAGTTTGATACCATATCTAAGAATCATCACTTCCCAATGATATTAATTTTAAAGGACCGCCTGACGTGGAAGTTGACAATGAATGAATGGCAAAATACAAATTCTTTCAATAGCTCTATGCATACCTATCAAAAGAGTTGAAAAAATTAATCCTTTTAACATGATCTTGTGAAGCATCAGAAGTAGCAATACAGATATAAATTAGCAACTGCTCTGGATTGTAAACTGAGTTTCTAAGTCACCAGAACTTCTTACCAAGGGTAAAGCCTCTTGGAATATTCACATTTTGTAGCACAAGAGGCACTCGTTCATGTTTATCTGCATGATTTTAATACACAGCTGCCAAAACTGTTCAGCTCAAAACCAAAGCAGAGATGATATTTGACAAATTATGCCCCGCAGACTTCACTGAGTTGCATGCACTCAAAGTTTAAGAACAACAAATTATGTATTATGTAAATAGACAGGTCAACCTCCACAATGATTCTACATAGCAAGGCTCATTTGCTATGAGTGCTAGAGAAAAACTATATAAAGCTTTGCCAAGAAGCCCAGTGATTTTATTCTCTAACATTCCACATTTTTGTCACACTGTAAATAACAGATATAAATTTCAGGCAATTGCTGTACTCCTAATCATTAGTGCTAGATTCTAGATCTGACATGGGTTTATCCATATGCAGTCATAAACTGCATAGTAAAGTCCACAAAAGGGATTAGAAATATTTATAAAAGAAACAAAATAATTAAACTAAATTAGAGTGCATAACACACAGACAAGAGCAGACCATGTGTATACACAGATTAACGCTGGTAGAAGTAGTTAAAAACAGACTGAGTAACAAGCCACATAAACTAGTCAGAGAATTGCACTGAACTACTGTAGTAAAAAGTGTGGAATATGAAGAACACTAAATAATAAGTCAGTTCATACAATGAATGAAAGATTACTTCACACATCTATTGTGGTGTAAAACAGGCTACATTTTCTGTAGATACACTTCCATTCTGCATATAAAACAAGTGTCCCAAGCAAAAGCCGATACTCATGTCCTGATATAATAACAATGTTTAAAGATATTACAGAAAAGGAAGATTCTGACTACAGTAGAGAAAAATAAGGGCCCATCTCAGCATATGTTAGTCCTAAGTCAGCAACAGAGCCAGATACAAGACAAAAATGCACTTCTGTATTTGAGTTTAGACTAGCTGAAGAGGAGACAAACAGGGACAAGTAGATCAAAATAATTTTTATGTATTAAGTTATTTGAGGAATAATCTGTTAGGACAGAAAGAGATAGAACCTGTATGAAAGAATGTTAATTGGCCATTCAAGACATGATACAGGTGGAGTGACTAGCAGGTAAACTGAAAAACTAAGAAATTAATGGCATGCAAAAAACTTCAATACGAGAAACTAAACATAATAACATGATACAGCTCATTAAGTCAAATAAACCCACACAAAGCGCAAACAGACATTAGAAAATATTATATACAGCAATATAAAGAAATGGGCCTGTTCCGCACTCTGTAGTAACTGTGGATCTTCAGCTCAACTTCAGGAATGCATTTCTGGGAAATATATATTACATGTCATTTCAGAATAGGCTGAGCAGCAGCATCTTGTAGTCTTGGGATGTCTCCTTCTTTCCTGTGACTCTCCACTACTGAAAGATATAAAGAGTAAAGCAAGCTAAACTCTCCCACAACTTTGTTACTAGTACATAATGTCACAAGAGAAGGACTTTGCATCTAAGCACATAAAAACACATGTAATGTGTGGGAAGCAATCTCAAAGAATCATAACTGTTTTGAAGCAGGTAATTGTTATTTTATCTCTAAGTGACTTTCCACATGATGTCCACAGCTGGTGACTAACAAGGGATTTCCCTTCTGCTTAGAGATTATTGTATGATGAATGAAAGATCAGCATATGAACATAGGCACTGGGTCTGGAGGATTCAACCAAGAAATAGTTTCTCAGATGTGTGTCATAAAGCCCACGCAGCTGATTCATATATTGCGGACACTGATATTCCTCAGATGGAAAGCAGAAGTTGCCTGAATTCTATTGACCTGAATTTATTTGGCTATTTAGTCCTCTGACTAATTCACGAAAAAATCTGCTATAAAAGTGCACATATGTAAGATAATATCTGAGAGGAAACTGAATTACACTTAATACTTTCTTAGTAACTTTCAAACAGCCTTCTTCTATTCTTGCACAACATCACTATTGGCAGACAATGAAATGGTCTGATCAACCAGGAAAAAATCTACTTTCTGCAGATATTGATGAAGAATGCTTTCCAAGCATTTGATATGAAACACTAAAATGAAAGACAGTCACCCTCAATCCCCCTCACTATTCCTCTATTGTCCTCCTATTACCTGGACAATGTTGAAAAAAAGTCCTTATTATTCATCTCTGTTCTTACTCCAGTGACCTCTGGCAATCAAACTTCATAAAGAACAGTTATTCAGATGTAAATCAGAAGCTAGTCACTACCTCTAGCACCTACTGAACCAGATTCATAAAGGTTACTGGTGACTTGTCTTTATCAACAGACAGCCAATGGTCTAAGAATAATTCTGGTCTCCCAGTACTGCCTGAAAACAAATTAGTGAGAGTAATCTACTTGTGTCAAAAATTGTGAGTCTCCCACTAAGACAGAAGTAGCAAGAGAATTCAAATTTACATGACAGCACAACTGAGTTCCCACAGAATGGAGAAACAGATTGTCCAGGCTATTTATTTCACAAGTGCGTTTCTGATTATTTGACAAATAACACTGACTAGTGCAAAGCTTACTAGGACAAGCAATGTCAGGGGGCATTTCTAGCAGCTCATTTTCCCTTCTGAATAATGGATTTCATAAAACATTAAGCAAGAAGAATGAATTGTCTAAAAACACCCTGCACACTGTGTTACATGGCCTACTGGAGGAAAGTATGCTACAAATTGAGGGATATATGAAAAGTTCCACAATTCATTATCTAACTCCAGCAGATTAGTAAAGTGTGGCAAGTATCTGCCTACATATTTCTGCAGCACATGAGAAACCTTTAAATCATAGAATGGTTGAAGTTGGAAGAGACCTCTGGAGGTCATCTTGTCCAGCTCCTCTGTTCTAGTAGCACCCCCTGGAACAAGCTGCTCAAGCTCACGTCCAGATGGCTTTTGAGTATCTCCAAGGAGGGAGACAGCCTCCTTGGGTAACCTGTGCCAGTGCTCAGTCACTCTCATAGTAAGGGTTTCCTGATGTTCAGGAGGAACCTCCCGTGTTCCAGTTTGTGCCCATTGCCTCTGGTCCTGTCACTGTACACCACTGAAGACAGCCCAGCTTCATCTTCTTAACACCCTCCTCTCTTGGCATTTATACACATTGATGATGAGATCACCTCCTGAGCCTTCTCTTCTCCAAGCTGAACAGTCTCTGGTTGCTCAACCTCTCCTCACAGGAGAAATGCTCCTGTCCATTCATCATCTTCATGGCCCTTCACTGGACACTTTCCAGTAGCTCCATCTCTCTCTTGTACTGGGGAGCCCAGAACCGGGTACACTACTGAGAAAAGCATAAGAATCACCTCCCTCTACCTGCTGGCAGCATTCCGCCTTATGCAGACCAGGATACCATTTGTCCTCTTTGCCACAAGCGCACAGTGCTGTCTCGTGTTCAACTTGGTGTCTACCAGGACCTGCAGGGCGTTTTCTGCGAAGCTGCTTTCCAGATCGCTAGCCCCAGCATGTACTGGTGCATGGCGTTCTTTCTCCCCACGTCCAGGACGTGGCACTCTGCTGAACTTAATGAGGTTGCTGTCAGCCTACTTCTCCACCTTGCTGAGGTACCTCTGAATGATGGCACAACTCTCTGGTGCATCAGTCACTCCTTCCGCTTTTATATCATCAGCAAACTTGCTGAGGGTACACTCTACCCCATCATCCAGATCATTAATGATGTTGAACAGGACTGAACTCAGTATTGGCCCCAGCAGTACACACTGCTGGCTACAGGCCTCCACACAGACTTCATGCTGCTGATGACCAGCCCCTGGACCCATTCGTTCCGCCAATTTTCAATCCAATTCACTGCCTGCTCGTCCAGACCATACTCATCAGTTACTCTATGAGAATCTCATACAAGTACATGTCAAAAGCCTTACTGAAGTCAACGTAGACAATATCCACTGCTCTTCCCTCATCTACCAAACTAGTCATTTCATCATAGGTTATAAGGCTGGTCAAGCGAGATTTCCCTTTTGCGAATCCATTCCGACTACACCTGATGACTTTGTTGTCCTTCACATGCCCAGAAGTAGTTTCCAGGATTAATTGTTCCAGCACATTCCCAAGCACAAATTTTAATTTAGATAAGAAAGCTCCCTCTCTGTTTCTTAGTATATGTATTTAAAAGTAGTAATAATCATGGAGCCTTCAAATTCATAGAAAGAATCGTCACATGCCCCCAAAATGTCTAAACACAACTAAACACATATTTGTAGATTCCGTAATTGATGGGTCAGCCATTAGGAAAGCAAGAAAAAAGAAACAGAAGTCACATCATCGAATGAAAGTGTCAAATAAATAATTATAAATTTGGGGGTTATTATTACAAAACAATGTACTTCTTTACATTCTATTTATATTCAGTGAATATTTCAACTAACAACAGCATAAAATCACATAATACTGGAAGCCTATGGCCCAAATCCTACACCAATGATGTTGAAAGAAAGGTTCAAGATCTGTTACTTTACGGAGTTTTTTTAGTAACTCAAAATCTGGTTTTCTGGTTACAAGTTAGAAAAGGTTTTCAAAAGGCCACAAATGTAAACAGCAATTCTGAATAAGCATTAGCGATTATGTAAAACTACATGCTAGCTTGCTATAATAACTGGGAAGGGAATTTTAATTTGGTCTTAAAATAATTAAGTTTATAGCTAAATATTCTTGTAACTCAGAATAGTCTTCTCTTCCACCTGCTCACTACCCAAATTTTTGATCTCTCTTGATGATGTTGCTCTTAAGTGTAAAACAGTGATTTTTTCCCTTCAAAAATTAAAATGGCATAAGCTATGCACCTTGAGTGGCAAGTAGAGGCAGTCCTTGGGAAACTATGATAACTGAAATATTTATATAATAATTGCAACAGACACTAGATCTTGATTTCATCTTTTGGGATCCCTCCCTGAAGAACAACAACATTAAGACAGCACGCAAGCTTTGCACTTACAGAGCAATATCAGTTGTGTTTCAGGCATTCACCTTGCCTTGTAAAATCTGTTACCAAGTTTGTGCCTACAAGTTTGCTTGCATTTTCAATTGCAAGCACCGCCATCAAAAAAGGCCCTTCTCTGGGGAAAAAAGCTAACAGAAACCAAATACTTCAACAAGCACTTTCATCCATTCCATGACACTATGAAAACCAACAAATGTATGTAGAAAGTGGTTAAGAGAGACTGCCAAATGTTCAATATGAATTTGAAGGCAAAAAAGATTGGTCAAACCATTTTTGTGCAAGTCATTAAATGCTACAAAGCTTTACCCGTCATAATTGCAAAAAGAATGAAAAAGTGGTTACTCAAAGTAACTTACATATTTACATATGTTTTAAAAGTACCTCAATCTGCAAAAAAGTGACCACACTTATAAGCCTGAATGATCTACATGTGCATCTGGATACACAATTCTTTTCCACACATTTGCTAGTTACAACTGTGAAAGGGTTTTAGCTATCCTCTAATTCCTGTGCTTCGGATAAGCAGCTTAATAGGCTGCTAGCATTGATAATTTTACTTGAACATTATTATCTATGCTTTAATACCTTCAAAGTTCAGGCAGACAAAGAAAGAGCTACATAAAAATAATTTCTTTTAGTACTTGTAGCCATTTTCGTTAAAAAGGAAAATTTCTTTACTGCACATTGCTTACAGTTGATTATTAAGCAAAAGACATTAGTAAAGTTTATCGTCCTTTTATTATGACAGTAGCTAAAGGGTTTTCTTAAGGCACCTTCCTCAATCCCATCAATTTTCCTGTTTCTTCTGGTAATCACTCACTCTCATAAATGACCCAGAAAAAAATTTTTGAATTGACAAAAAATAGTTAATATAGGAGTATTATGTTCTTAATTTTAAAATTTTCTATTTGATACTTCATTATTGACAGGTAAGGGACAGTGTGTTTTGTACTCTTGATAATAGGAGCAAAAGCTGGGAAACTACTGGGAATGAAAGAGGTGCTTTAATCAAACTCTTTAGCTACAGTCTTCTGCAGCCAAGTCTCCCATGATTCTCTTTTCATACTATATAGAAGAGTTTGGATATTTCATTCATCTTCATTGATACACTTCAGCTTGATAAACAGTTTCCTCAGTTTCTTCATACTGAATAATGTTTCTTCCTGTAGTCTTCTTCTGTATTCAGCAAAACAATAATGAAGTAAACCCTAGATGACAGAACCTACTTTCTGTGCAAACAAAGAAAAGCTTTGGACAGAAGAAAAATTTAAATTATTTCTTATATTTCTTCTCCTTACTAAGTACATTTAAGAACTTGTTACTCTCACAAATAGCATAGCACATATTCAAGCAATGAATTCACAAAACAAAAGGACTATGCCAAGGATAAATTATTTCAGTTACATTTTTGCATTCTACTTCTATGCTAGTTTTTTTTCTTTCTTACAGAGCACACAAAATAAACTTCAAACAACAGCACATTTGTAATCTCTGTTCGCTGAGAGAATCCAATGGGACAAGTTTCTCATTTTTTTCTTGTCTACTTGTTTGCTTTACAGTGTGAAGATAACATATAGTCTAGTACCAGCAGCATTCTTGTTTGACACAATACAAAGAAAATCCCAACATGAATAATATAAAATATATTATATATAAAATATATATAAAAATATATTATAAAATAATATAAAATGACCATTTTAGCGGAACATTTCTCTCTTGTACCTGTTTTCAGCAGTACTCCACACACCTACATTCCCCAGTCTAATGCTAAAATATCTTTAGTTCTAAATTAGCTTAATATATTAAGTAATAGTTTCAGTCAGCTCATTCACTGAAGACAACAGAGAAAACACGCCCTAATGTTTCACAGTAAGCATAAATTTTTTTTATAAACTAGCTTGGTAATACCTTCAAAGCAGTGAACACCTAGGCAAAAGCCCTGCTCAATACAAGACCTGAGCATGCTATTCTGAGGTCAAAGCCTAACACCTGGCCCAGGCAATAAGCGGAGGATGTCTTCGACAGAAGAGCAGCATAATACTTCTGGTACCACTCCAGGAGTCGGTGCCCTTTGAATATCAACTGGTTCTAGGAACAGAGCCAGAAGACAGGCAAAGCAAAAGAGCTAACAAACTATTCCTTCTCACTCAGGGATTGGAACACGCAATTTCAAACCCGAACAGGGTGAGGAAAGGGTAGAGTTTCCCAACACATCAAACATACACAATGTCGCTCGGTAGAGGGGGAACAGAAGCCTTCAACAGCAAGTCATACCAGAGGCCTTTTTAACAGTCAATGTGCAAACCAGCCATGTAGATCTCAATAAACCATCTGAGCAATTAGCACCCTTCTTTTGGTTCAGTTACTTCTTGTGGGAGGAAAATTCAAGAGCGATGTCCAGAGCACAGTCTCTTTTCCTCACAGAACAGCATCTGGAATTACTACCAGAAGGAAAACTAAACTAGAGCTGAGGCTATGTTAATTTTTGTCAAGACTGTACAGCAGTGTCAGGGATAAAAGCAATGAATCAGCAATTCACAGCCACCTCCTTCCCTAATCTTCAGATCTGTAAGGAAGGACAATCAGCTCATCCTAATACTCAGGTCCTCTGTTTCTGCATCTTTTTTAATAACAGTTTATAGAAGGTTATTTTTATGGGGGAAGAAGTATATTAGCAATTGTGGAAGCAATGCTGTTATATAAATAGCTAATAAATGTCTTGGTAGAGAAGCTTAATGTTGCATTTATTGCCTCTATAATGGTACAGAGTTTAGCAGTGTGTTTTCTAATTAAAAACAATCCAGTGTAATTTGACAAAGCCCGTAATTTCAGCTCTGTAAGGACAGTACTATCTATTTAGGAAACAGACAATACTTAGTCAAAGGGTATCTTAAATTCATTCAATGTTAAGAGAAGCAGTAAATCTACTGCTGGAAAACAACCAAGAGCTCAGCAACGCATTCAGAATGCTAGCAATCTTGGACTGTATTAGCTATGCTCTATGCTTAACTGAACAGGCAACAAACACAACAAGAGAAGCACTGTGCCAAAATCTCTCTTTCACAGTGTCAGCAACACTGGGAGACCATGACGCCTAAGGATGGCTGCTAAGCACGGCACTGCTAAGCACGGCACTGATTGCTGTGAATTTGTGCTTTTTCAAATTTGACAGCTACCTGCGATATTCTATTCAGCTTCCCAGTCAATGTTTTTTCAACTTACAGCCTTCTGCTGTACCTGTATCTGCTCTTCCCTAAGAGACAAAGCCACAATTCTTCTTACTGGACCTCCAAACTAGAGCACTCCTACGTTGCTGCCCAGATTTACCTCCAGCAAACACTGATGGATTTGCTCAATAAGCAGTCCTTTCTCAGAGTAGTAATCAGGTCTGGAGTGTTCATCACTGAAGCAGGATTTTTAGTGTTAATGAAATCTCCACAGAAGCCCCAGAAACCCAAATAGCAACATAAGGCACTGCACTGACCTCATCAATGATCATTCCTGCCTATTTTTGAGGCTTTACAATGGGAAGGTGGGGTGGCAGTTAGCAGACCAGAAATCAAGTGAAACTCATCTAATCCTGATCCCACTCGTGGGACCTCTGAGATGAAGTTTTGACAGTGTGCATCCAAAACTGTAGCATATAATGTGGCACAACCTAAATATTTCCCAGGATGCATGATCTTCAGTACTCAAAAAATGAACTTCTCAGAGAAGAGACTGCTCTCCTGAAGGACGAACGAGAGCACTCTTTCAGGTAAATGACAACTTCATGATGACTGAGAGAAGCCAGAATGACAGAAAATTGCTAAAGAGGAAAAAACCTAAAATCTGTAAATACAGAGTTGTATCTGCTTTGAACAAAATAAAAAGCATACAGTAAAAAAATAAATGCAAGTAACTGACCGCGAGGTGTTTTCATTCAGGATGATCTCATTCAAACTGGACTATGTCAAAACAAATCACATCTGTGAAAACTGTGTCTAAACAAAAGTTACTAAGTATCACTACTTATTAAAATTATATCACGACTTATGCATCAAAACTAAGTTTTAAACAAAGCACTGTAAGGTTTGTTAGAATGGAACATCTCCAATAGAAAACAAGGAAAAACAGTATTTTATTAAAAACTTCTTCCTTAGCTTAGTTCAGATCTAGGTTCCATCAGGCCACAAGTCAGGTGTTTTGCCTCCACACGTGACATAAAAATCAAGTCTGACCACCCTTTGTTACTTTAAAAAGTAACAAAGAAAGTCAGTGTCTAATTTTTTTTCCCCCATTTGTAGGATTTAGGTACTTGTGCCTATGTTCTCTGGAAAAGTTTTGCTAACCAAATGCGTTGCTCAGTTATACGTCACTCTGAGTAATTGCAAGTATTTGCCGCATTCAGATTCCTTCTGCAGCTTCACTTTTTCCTTCTGTTAAACAAGGTGTTTATCTGGAGGAGAGTGGTTATTGCATTCAGTTCCGTACGTAGCCTCAGTTTGCTTTGCAACTGAAATCCCAACAAATAACATATATATAATGGCAATACCACAGCCTGGACCCCACAGGCAGTAAAAAGAACAACATGGACTTAATGGGCTCATACCATAAAAAACATGCTGATGATCTGACTCACAATCATGGCGGGTTGTTTTCCCCAAAGCATCAAAAAACAAGGTTTCTAGGAGTCAGTAACATTTGATTTCATTTAGTCAGGCCTGTTCTGTTGTGCATGGTTGCAAGAGTTCTATTAATGTTTTTCTCTCCTACTTTTTTGAGGGTAAAGCCAGCCTTGCATCAGTAATGAAAAGCCTCAAGGCAGAATATACTAATGGACAAGCAGTCTTACCATTCCTACTATTTAAAAAAAACCAACAAAAAAACCCAAACAAACCCCCACAATTCTGGTATAATTTTAGCAAAAGCAACCACTGCTAAAAATAGAGGCTGTTTTGATTCCCCCCCCTCAACTTAAAGCTCTAAACACTGCAACTAACAGCTCAGTACATTTTTTTCAGCTTTAAGTGCTTATTTTTATACCAAGTGATATTTACTGCATTCTTAATACTTCATCCAAATTTAGCAAGAAGTTATAAATTAATCTCATAAAAACACAGTATGCTTTTAATTTCCAGAAAAATCTCTTCTGTAGCTGTATTCCAAAACGATGCTACAGCTTTTTACAAAACCACTAGCGTAAGGAGCTTAAATGTAATGAAATTGACAAGAACTAAAAAAAGCCAAAGCATGTCAATTCTAAAAAGCTAAGTTTATCTAGTTGTCCAAGATAAAATACACACAAGGATAATTACATCTGCAAACATAAATTAATGGTCTTCTTTCCAAAAAAATATTGTTAAAAAGAAGCATCTCCTTACTAGGTCACACATCTGAACACAAAGGCAATTATCAAAACATGACCTATTTCTGCAAAGCAAAAAGTAGAACACATTTTAAATGAGATTACAGCATTAAACTAGGATAGAAAAAGTACAAAGTGGGAGAGAGGAAATACTGTTCCCTGCCTATACAGCATTCTGCAGTGGCAAATAACAATTTGAAAATTGTTTCCCCTCTTTAACCATCTTACAACATTCTGGTTGTTGCTGTGCAGGAAAAATATTGTGATTGTTTTCAATATATAGATTCATTGCAGTAATCAAATGCAAATACAATGTTCCATTAGTTCTATAAAAAATACATTCTGTTATACCAGATCACTTCTTCAGAAGAAAAAAAGAACTGAGAACCTCCGACTTGCTACAAAATTAATGTTCACTTCTATTCATAAGGGCATCACACAACATGACACCTCGTGCACCCATCTAATCTAATCTCTTTTACAAAATCCACTTTTTTCATATTCTCTACCAGTTCCTGATATAGGGAACCACATCCTAAATTGCTCTGCAAAGACTCTTCAGAAAAATGCTAGCTCCATCCTATAAATTCATCTACTGTTGGCATAACGTGTTCAAAAACAACAATGCCTCTAACATGTACACAGTGGGAATACGTCCTGTGACTGAAAATAAAAGCTACTTGTACTGTATGCATGTCCAAACATACACAATGTGAAAACTGACCAGTAACATTAAAAGTGATATATCTCAATACTCATCTGTAATCCTGTAAAAAAGCCTTTAAAAAAATGAACTGGGAGACGGCCAAATACCACGTAACCATTAAAGAACCTTCTAGTGACTGTTTTGTTTAGTGTTTTAAAGCAGAAATGGCAAAATGGCAGGAGGGAGGGAGGAAGGAGGGAGGGAAGGAGGGAGGGAGCAAGAGGGGAGAAAGACACTCACCCAACCCAAGCAAAAGTCTTGTTACAATATTGGGCCAGGGCTATGTTCAAATTCTTTCTCTTTTCCAACCTGCAGCATGTCTAATTGCTATTACTACATTCCCTCAAAAACCCTCCTATCTAGGTACTTCAGTGACCTAAATTCTCAAATATTAATTCCACTTGCTCACAATTTCATGCTTGTTTTTTGAGAAAGAGACTAGAAATCAATGAATGAAAGCACTCATACTGGTTTCCTAAACTTCAAGTAATTCACTGTTAGGATAATGATTCACTGTAAACCTTTTAGGTAACACTGAAAATTTGCTTACATATTCTCTCTCACAGGAACCTTAATGAAGTTGAAGACAATCAAACATTTGTCTTAAAAGTCTTTTCAATTCTGAAGCAAAACAAAGCATCAAATCACTGTATATGTTTTCCAGTCATTCACTGCAGAATGCCAAATCCAAATGCTTCTTTAGATTTTAGGAATTTTCTCAAAAAATTAAAAATAATCCAATTTAAAAAAACTATTTTTTGATCATAGGAAAATCTTAAAATCAGTTGCCTCCATTTAACCATCAATAGCAGGTCAGAAAGCATTTCCAGCAACTTCGGCCCAAGCAAGTTTGAAAAATCATTACTTAGTGCCAAGGAAGCCTCCCAAAAAAACTTACAAAGTAGCTAAACGGAACAACTTGTTGCCTCTTGCTCAGCATTCCAATAAAAGGACAAACGCCAACATGAAATACAGTATGAGCTTCAGGAAATTAATGATCTATTCACTTCCACATATTTTATTGCTTTTATTCATTTAAAGAGCCTTGAGGCAAAAACAAGACATTAATTCAAAGACACAAGTATCTCCATGAAACACCGCATGAAAGACTTATTCTTCAGTAGTCTGTCACTTACCTGCAAAAACATACTGGTTTCTATTCATAACATTCTGCCAAACCAAGATCTGACCCAATGTTGTTAAGGAAATGCATCTAAAAACATTCTCTGGGAAATGATTTACTCTTCAGAGTTATGTGCCAAAATTTCAAGTGACCAAATATGTTGTATCTGCAAACCAAATGTATAAAATTCTCTCTTTCACAAAACATATTGGCACTGCCCTGTTGAAAAACAACTATATTAAAGCTGATCCACAGAGATGTAGAAACATAATGATTTGATGGTGAATTTATAATGTAAAATTTACAGAGAATCACTATCCTTAAAAACTGCTACAAGTCAATTAAAATCCTGGACTATTAACAGGTTTTACTACAGCAGAACAAGTGTATTTTAGAAGGCCTTACTAGCTAACTTTCTATCAACAGCTGACATTTAATTGGTTTCTAAAGTGTATTAAATACTGTATTAACTATACTGACCACAAGAATGCAGAGGTGAAAATTAAATTCTAAAGTACTTGGATGTCACAGAACATCCATCCTTTATGAAAACAGCAGAGCAAATCACCCCTGTTTCAGCTGAGATTTAGCTTTTTCTAGCATTCTAAAAAAAAAGGTCTAACTCGATTAGGAACATTTTAGAAGAAGTAATGCACCATGATTTGTATTTATGAATATAAATAGTTGTGGACACCCTGCTATCTGCCAAGAATTAACCATGCACACTTACGCCATTCCTCTGAACTAACCCTTCTCAGGTTACAGTTAAAATAACACCGTTCAAGTGAGAGGTTACATACCCATTTCATTAATAGTGGCTCTTGCTTTGGAGACAAAAGAACTAACTTCACTTGAGTGCATTTTTGCTCTTTCTTTAAGGTCAGCACCTGCAAGTGACATTTCACATACATGTTAGCAAGCTGTATACAGTACTGTAAATACGTTTTCAAAAGTAAAATATTCCTGTATTCCAAAAAAAATTAAATCTACTTCGAGACTAGGACAGTTCAAATTGGTCACATTCATTTTCCACAGATTTCAAGGAAAACATGGACTGTTTACCAAGGAAAAACAAAACCCAAAAAACCCAAAGCAAAACAAAACAAAAATTAAATTACCCACCACCAGATTTGCACTAAGTATATTCTTCTCAGTGACATTTCTTATTTATATTAAAATAGTTTATGAACATTTATGCTAATATTTCATCTGACATGTATTTTTATTTTCCTGTGTCACAAAGTCTGTTAAATATGTGTTTTTCATACTGTGCCCTTGTTATTCTTTTATTGGTAGATCATACAATACATAGGGTGCGTGTTTTTACATTAGCAGACTATACTTATCTAAATAAGAAATTCTACAGTGGACCTAGTACCATTTTTCAACTCACTTTACTGAAATGTATTTTTGAGTAGTTACATGCCGTATTTTTTGTTCTTCCAAAAAATGCTAAAACTTGAAATTTTTAGTCTATTTCTTCATGAATATATAAATATAATTCTGTTTCAAAAGCACACTGTAACCAGAGATGCTTACAAAAATGTTTTTAAAAATTCACTGATTTGCAAAACTGACAATTTTTTTCATTAATGTGTAAAGCAAAAGAAACAGACAGTAATAATAATAATAGCTAAACATAGGGTGAGGAAGGAAGTCCATTCTTCTTACAGAGCCAGAACACATTAAAAAGACAGAATCTGCACAGACACATTTATTCTCCAAAGAAATGTAACGTTCCCACTGCAGCTTAGTGCGTATTTTTTCCATTTGCTAAACCTGAACCTATTAAGTGAGTCTCTTGGCCTATGTCTGAAAAGGCAGAACAAGCTATATAACCAATCCAAAAACCACTTTTATGTTTCCCTGCCCTGAGAATCAAAATGCTATCCACTCAGGAACACGCATCGGACTCAGATTAAGATAAAATTGCAACTCTGAATTATAAATTTAGCAGTCATAGGCTCCCCTTTTTACCTTTCTGGACATAACTCATGCTAGACCCTCTTCACTCTCTTCATCAAACACAGCTTTATACTTTTGTGGACAGCATTAGTTGAAATTCATCACTCTAGTCTAGCTCTGTGGAAATCAGTATCTTAATCTAACATTATCTGATAGACATCCAGCTGCTGTTTTAAGGTAACATGCTCAGTAAAGAAGCTCTATATCTCTCCTTCTACTTCCTCCATAGCAAAGCTCCTCATTTCACTAAGACTTTTGTCCTCCTTCTATGCACGTCAATATAAAAACAATGAAGCATCAGTCCTGACTGCATTTGCATGTTTCCAGCTAAATGACATCAAGTTTAGTTTACACTACCAGACACCTTGCAAAAGCTTCCAAACAACCTTCTAAGATACGCCCCAACCGAAGACAGTATGACAGGCCAGTTGAGCAGGCAGTACAAAACAGGAATTACTGTGGTCAAGTCTACATTTCAGCAATATTGCAATTGCTACCTTAGTAATTCACAACTAATGCACACAGAAATCTTGCCAGGAACCCGAAAAGCAAACAAAATTTCCATCCATAAACCTGGATAGAATTCTAAATCATATGAAAGTGTAAGCAACTTTCACAAATGCGTTTTTATAGGGGGTTCTGTAGCTAAAAAGAGCTTCATAAAACTTCATGACAATACCTACTTTAAAAGTTATAGCATCAAGTCTGCAAATGAAAAAAAATATCACTTCTCTGGTATCAGTTAATGTCTGGCTCTGGCTTCTACAACGCTGTCCAAATCATTGCCTACACAAGAACAAGAAGAAACTGTGCCCTTTCTTTATGAACAACAAAACTGTATGGCTGGGCAATCTGACTTTAAACTACCACACACTGAAATTCTGCTCGCTGGGCATACCCTTGAAAAGTATGTAAATAAAACTTCAAAAGAGAGTCACTGAACTCAAAAAATACTTCTACTATTACTGTTAAGAAAATCTACTGTCAACATAGAACTAAGGCAATTATTAGGTTTTGATTTTCTTCAGACTCATTAAAACAAATGGACTTAACCCCAAAAAACCCAGCCCTTATAAAACAAAAAAAAGAAACTCTAGATTTCCGCCTTTATTTAGAATATACATTTCCTTAAAGATATTTACAGAAATCTGTTAAACTTTCAACAAAAACTTTTTTAAGAATGGATTAAAAGGTAGCTGCCAATTTAAAATTAATGGGTTTGAGTACCATAAAAAAATTCTACTACAATGGCTGGTCTTAGAGCCTTAATCACCTTCTGTAATCTTACTTTTCCCTTTTTAAGTGTTTCTCCCTCATAACGGTTAAGGAAATGGAAAAAGTTCTTTTCCTACCCCTTTCCAATTTTAGCCCTCCAAAGCATAATAATAGCATAATAATAGTAACTGAAGCTTTTTCAGAGAGGAGACTTTCCGAGAGAAGACCATTCACTGCACTCCAACAGAACACGCGTCTTGGCATCCTCTAGTTCACAGGAGATGGAACTGCACCAATTTAATTCTTTTGTTCCTTTTACAAGATTCAACCACTGATCAAAGTATTTTTGAAGAATTCCTTGACCCATATAGCAGAGAACTATTACCGTGTTCCTCCAAAATCTGTTCTCAAGTCAGAAGCAGGAAAGATTAAGTTTCTGAAGACAGCCATGAAGAAGAGTGCAGGTTCAACCAGGGACTTCTGCGGTGTCAGCTACTGAAATTAAAGACACCTCCTCCCACCCCAAATCTCCTACTTCGAAGTATCTGAAACCAGTATTAGCTCAATTGCTGAGAGCAACACAGTATCTGAGCTTTTCAAACCACAAAAACTCTCACAGAACGAACCTCTGCAGCTTTCCCACGGGCTGCAGCTGAAATCTGTGGACACGTTAGGCTTATCCACTTCTCCACATCCACTCCCAACAGACTCCGGGGCTGTACTGTAGGACCATGATTCTACACCACGCTGAACACAGGCTGTCTAAGCCCTTCTACCCAAAGGTGTAAGAAAAGGGGGACCTCAGCCACCAGTGAGCTGAGGCAAACTGTTGCAGATTTGATTGCACACTGTAATTATGTCCCCACATCCATCCAGCTGGTACTGAAGCATGAATCATTGTTTTCTCCATATTGCGCTTTCTGGCATCTCAGTGCTTTGTCCCACTGATTGATTCTCATCTGCTCAGAAATGTAGCAAAAGTTAGTCAAAACTAACTGTGCTTCTAGGGGTCATGCTCCCCAATTCTCACCTCTCTGTTCCCAGTACTTTAAGAGCTCCTTTTTAAAAATGATGGAGCGTCATTTTCAAATTACTAGCTGTCAGTGTAGGACAGAAGTGAAGTGCAACATTGAAGGACTACATTGACAGTGCAATCAGCCAACTCCTCCTACAGCTACATTAGGATTAAGACAGGTACTCCCCACTTCTGAAGAAACTCATCTTGAATCAGCTTCATTCACAGAAGCATCGTTCCCAAATTTATGAAGCAGACTAGTAGGAGAACTTCCCTGCAGACTTCCAATGAACTGTCCCGTGTGCAAAACACCAGTACAAACAGCAGGCTTTCAGAGGTCTGCTGAGCAGCAAGTACGTAAACTGGCATTCACATAACAGCCCTAGAAACTACTGCGAGGAAGATGCATACTGTTTCAAATACTGCCTACACTTCTACTGAGGTTTGTCAATCCAAAAGGAAATCTCTGTTTAATTTTGATTCACCACTTTCTTATTTCCCCCTCTCCAATGCTGGAAGAACATAGAAAGGTTAGGGGTTTTTTGCCTTACTTCTTGTAAGCACGAACCCCCTGATTTAATCAACTAACTCTTTTTGCAAGTTTTCAAACATTTGGCTGCTCAGTGGTTGGCTTTTGTACACTGTCAGTACAGAGAGTTTTTGCAGCATGTGCCTGGCTTGCATTTCACAATGATGCCAGAAAAAATGTTTATTTGAGAAAGCCAAGGGCAGTCCAGCAAGGTAGGCATATTGCTGTTATTCACCAGATTTTTCCACCTATACATCTATAAGACAAGGATGGCTACTTAGAGAACACACCAAAAGAAACCAAGTTTTACAGTGATTACTCTGACCCCATGCCTCTTGCCTTCTTTGGATATTTTCACACACTTTCTAAACAGAACTTATATACTGTTCAAAAGCTAAGTGCTGTGTTTGAAAAATCTGTTCCAACATCTTTGTATAATCCTCAATTTCCAAATACCATAAATGACTAGAAATTCTATTGCATAGTACTGTTCTGTACTATGCTTTAACACGTACCTCCAAAACACACAAAAACTGTAAACTAAAAAAACATAAAATTAAATGGTTTATATATCATATTTAAAATTTTACCTTCACTCAATAAACATTTTTATTTTAAAAAAAGTCTTTTAGAAGTCTGGCACACCAAAATTAAACAGTGGAGCTATTCTACGAAGTATTGGAAGGTGTCCAAAGTGCCTCTTCTCTGAGAAGAGGAAAGGAAGCGGCACGTGCACAGGCATCTGAGGTAAATAAAGTATTACATTCTTACCGTAGCAATGTTATTTTGAGCCTGCCCTTTGATCTTGCTAAACACGGATCAACCAATTCTGTCAGCACACCAGAATTTTAATAAGGAAGTGACATCCCAGAGTATCAGAAGATACACTTCAGCATACTCTCTCCCAATCTCTCTGTATCTTGTTGGCAAGAATTAGGAACACTGAAAATTGCAAAGCACATTGACACTGCCTAGAATATTTTCAGTAATCCAACAAAACAGGTTAAGGAATTAATGAAGGAACCTTACAATGCTTTCAACTAGAAGTACAAAACATGCACTACTCCACCAGTTTAAACATTAAGAACTGCTGTGTACCCACAGCTTATTTCCACTCAAAGTAATTAAACAGACTGTGAATCAATACCCCTTCTTCTCCACACAGAAAAATAGACACTTCACTGAGCTAAAATACTGAGGCAAATGGCTGACTTCGGCATACATTATAGATTTATAACTTCTACCAAAAAGCACCCATTAGGGTACATGTAAATATCTTTCCTCAAAGGCAGATGTGTGCATCTCCTAGAGGAGGCACTGCAAGAACTCCGAGTTTAGCTGAAATCATTAGCAAACTCCCATCAACTTTTATGGGATAGGAATACCCCAAAAGGGAGTGATATATACATATTTGAGGACAACACTACAGTTAAATTAAGTTCAAACTCAGAAAGATTTATCAACAATTTCTTTCCCAAATTTTCAATAATTTCAGAAATTAAGCTTTAACATGCTGAAATCTATTCAAGACAACTTAATTCCCAATTTTGAACAGAAACTGCAATACCTCATGAAACAAATATATTTATTTATAGATAGTGTCAAGTCTTCAGGTGAGCAAAAACTTTGTTTAAACAGAACTAGTGTTTGTTAAATGTATACATCACAGTAATAAGTTATGAATATTATTCTGCCAACAGATATATATAGGTTAATCCTTAAAACTCCTCAAAAAAAAAAAGCATAATTTAAATTCGATGATAATAGTGTCACCATGTAGATTAATGATTTTTATTTTGCTTTCAACTACCATTTCTCTGTGTGTAAAGCTATACGCTTGACAAATCACAGTACAAAACAAAGTTAACCACTACTGAAATCTTTTGCCTGTGCGAAAGAAAAAACTTTTTATGCTTTGCAGTCAAAATACACATGCACTCCAGTAGGAATTCCATTGCACCTCTCAGTCCAGCCAGGCCCAGGACATTCAGATCATCAGTCTCTACCCATTAGAGCTACTACTCATTGTATTCCTGAATAAAAACGAGTCCAGTGTGATGAATTAAGAACAGATAGAATGCTTCATAAATACTAACTATCCTGGACCATCTTTCACAAATTAACAAAAAAGCTTATCACTTACTTGGTAGAATAACAGACAAGTCTAGACTGGAAGAAACCTCTGGAGATGACCCGGTCCAACATTCTGTCTAATGCACAGCCCTAGATCAGGCTACCCAGGGTCCTTTCAAGTCTTTAACACTGCTGGCAAGGGAGATTCCACCACTTCTCTGGGAAAACCATTCCTATGTTTAATTCTTATTTAATTTTCTCACAATGAAGAATTTATTTATCTTAACCGGATGGAATTCTCCTACAGCAATTTGTGCCCACTGCCTCTTCTTCTGTTACTGGATACATCCTTATAAATAGAGTACTTTTCTCACTATCTACTGGGCACAAGAAGATGAGTTATCGCTCCTCCCTTAGCAATCTCCAGCCCTCTAATCACCTTCTGCTGGCCTACTAAGTGCTAAGTAGAATAAGCACATGCCTTGATCTGCTGATGGTTCTCTGCAGTCCAGAAGACTGTTTGCCACCCTTCCGGCCAGAGGACACTGCTAGCTCATGTTAAGCTTGCTGTCCTGCAGCACCACTGGGTCCTTTGCAGCAGAGCTATACTCCAGCCAGTCAGTCCCCAGCCTGTTCTGCCACTTAAGATTATTCCATTCCAGGTGCAGGACTTCTTATTTATCTTTGTTAAATCTCATGCAACTCTTGTTGGCCCAATTTTCCAGCCTGTCAAGGTCTCTCTGAATAGTGGCTCTTGCTTCCCACATACACACCTCTACTTCCACTTTGAAGTCATCTGCAAACCCAGTAAAGGTGCAATCCTATAATCAGAGTATTTACAAAAATATTCAATAGTACTATCAGACCTAGCACCAACTCTCAAGTAACTCTACCTGTGACCAGCCGACACTTTGGCTTTAAGTCATTAACGTTACATCATCCTTTGATCTTGGCAGGTGAGCCACTTTTCATGGTCTGTCTGTCCAGATTGTACCTTATTAACTTGTCTACAGGGATGCTTGGGAAGAACACGTCAAATGCCTTGATAAAGTCAAGGTAGACAGCATCCATAACTCTTCTCTCATCCTCTGAGCAACTGGTTTCATCATAGCAGGCAGTCAGGTTGGTCAAGCACAACTTACCCTTGGTAAATCTGCGCTGGATTTTCCCAGCCACCTTCTTATCTTCCTAGAAACAACTTCCACAAACATCTGTTCCATAATTTCCCCGGAGACTGAAGTGAGACTGACTGGTCTGTAGTTTCCCAAATTTTCCTTTTTGTAGATGGGTGTAGTATTTGCCCCTTTCCAGTCACTTAGCTCTTCAACGACTTTTCAAATATGATAGATGGCAGCTCTCCAGTGCACCAGCCCCAAGGCACCCCATCAGATCCTGTTCGTGTGTATGTGTCCAGCTGGTACAGATGGACCTTAACTCCGTCCTTCTCTGCTGTCAGTGGTTTGCTGTTTAATTTATTGTTGCTTCTTGGCACAGAGGCTTGGGAGCTGACCTTGCCCATGCAGACCAAGGCAAAGAGAATATAATAGAGTACTTCTGCCTTTTTCTGTGTCATTCATAACTGAGCTGCCAGTACTACGCAACAGTGGGCCTATATTTTTCTTCAACTTCTGCTTGGTACTAACATACCTACAGGAGTTATTCTTGTTATTCTTGACACCTTTTCCCAGTTCAAGCTCCACCTCTGAGCTTCTTCCATCCTAAATCTATGTCTTCACACCTGAGCGATATTTCTGTATTACTGTTTTGGAGTCTGTCCCATTTTCCAAGGGTAACGTGAATAAACAACTCCTCCAAAAAATATAGTGGATATTTGAGAAATTAAAGGACAGGAAGAAAGTTTTTTAAATTTTTTTAAGAATAAAAAGGAATATTCAAGTCTAAATCTTTAAAATCTACAGAACACACAAAATAAACCTATAATGTACTAAATCTGCTCCAGTATATTCCCAAATATTTTCAAGATTTTATATTCAAATTGACTCTATCAATACTTGTAACTCCGTTACTAATTCAGAACACAAAGAAATGAAACATCATTTCATCAAGAATTACGGTTTTCAGTTGTGAAGTATGACAGATCTGAAAGTTAAGGATAAACAAAAAGGGAAAAAAATTACTAAAATACCTACTAAACAAAGAACTGCTAGAAATTTGCTTCTCAGCTTCTTTTATGCGTACTATTGAAAAGAAAGATCTTACTCACAAAGCAGTACAACTCTTTGCATTTTCTGCTGAGATTTCATATTTCAAACTTTAAATCAAACATGTGCATGTAACAGGTAAAATATAAATTTAAAGATCATTTCCTCAATAATTAATGTCTAAGAGAATAGTGTACTGCTGGCAAAAAATGGCTTTGCAGAAACCTTTGTTGTTGCTGTTTTCTTACTCCTGAAGGACAGACAAAAATCTAAGACTCACATTAACTTTGCTGTACTGCAGAGTACCTCAAAACTTTTCAATGAGGAATGAATCCCATGACATTTAGTCTCAGTCCCCACACACTTTTATCCAAACCCTCGAATCTTCTCACACATAATTTTTTTCCTTGATATTTATTTTTTAATTTGAAATTAAACAGACACAATCACCACTTCTATATGGCCAGTATGACTTCAATCTCTACATTTCAGTGCATTTCTAACTGAGATTTAAAAAAAATGTATCTAACTAGCGATTTTAACAAATTAGGTAGGAAACAAAAAACACAACGGTAAAGAAGTCAGTAACATATCACAGAATTTTAAGCATTTGACACTGTCCTGCGTGACATCCTTGTCTCTAAATTGGAGACACACGGATTTGATGGATAGACCACTCAGTGGAACTGGCTGGATGATCACACTGAAAGACTTGTGATTAATGGCGCAGTGTCCAACAGGAGACAAGTGGCATTCCTCATGGATGAGTATCGAGAAAGGCACTGTTTAACATCTTTGTTGACGACATGGACATTGGGGTTGAGTTCACCCTCACCAAGTTTGCCGATGACACCAAGCTGTGTGGTGTGGTCGAGATATGCTGGAGGGAAGGGATGCCATTACAGGCACCTTGACAGGCTTGAGAGGTGGGCCCATGTGAACCCATGAAGTTCAACAAGGCCATGCGCAAGGTTCTGCACAAGCGTGGGGGCAATCCCAAACACAAATACAGGCTGGACAGAGAATGGATTGAGAGCAGCCCTGAGGAGAAGGAATTGGGAGTGCTGGCTGACGAGAAGCTCAACATGACCCGGCAACATATGCTCACAACCCAGAAGGCCAGCCGTATCCTAGGCTGCACCAAGAAGAGAAGCGTGGCCAGCAGTCAAGGGAGGTGATTCTGCCCTCTGCTCTTGTGAGACCCCACCTGGAGTCCTGTGTCCACCTCTGGAGCCCTCAGCACAGGAAAGACATGGACCTGTTGGAGTGGTGCCAGAGAAGAGCCACAAAAATGATGAGAGGGCTGGAGCACCTCTCCTGTGCAGAAAGGCTGAGGGAGTTGGGGCTGTTCAGTCTGGAGAAGAGAAAGAAGGCTGCGAGGAGACCTTATAGCAGCCTTCCACTACCTGAAGGAAGCCTTCAAGAAAGCTGGAGAGGGACTTTTTACAAGGGCATGTAGTGACAGGACAAGAGGTAATGGTTTTAAAACAAAAGAGGGTAGATCCAGATTAGTTGTAAGGAAGAAATTCTTCACTGTGAGGGTGGTGAGGCATTGGAACAGGTTGCCCAGAGAAGTTGTGGATGGTCCCTCCCTGGAAGTTTTCAACGCCAGGCTGCACGGGGCTTTGAGCAACCTGGTCTAGTGGAAGGTGTCCCTGCCCATGGCAGGGAGGTTGGAACTAGATGATCTTTAAGCTCCCTTCCAACCCAAACCACTCTATGATTCTACGATCTGTAAGTATTCAGAACTCAGTTTTTCACATGCACATAATTCTTAGAAAGTCAGTACACTATAAAGATCCAGAACGATTTGAAATTTATTGTAAGTAAGGGTACATAGGCTCACGATCATTAGGAAGAAATCTTAATACGCAAAGTAAAGGAATCAAAAAAGTAAAACCAGCACATCACCATGCTCCCCTGCCTTAGGAGTGATTAAATACACATAGAAGCTGGCTCTGAAGCCCCAAAGAGCTATAAACAAACAGTCATTGGCTAAAAACACAGACCTTGGCCCTATGCCTATCTAACTGGGCTGTCCCTCAGTCGTTGGTCCTGTTAACGCAAACACATTACAGGATCACAGAACCACAGAATGGTAGGGGTTGGAAGGGACCTCTGTGGGTCATCTAGTCCAACCCTCCTGCCGAAGCAGGGTCACCTACAGCAAGCTGCACAGGACCTTGTCCAGGTGGGTCTTGAATAACTCCAGAGAACGAAACTCCACCACCTCCCTGGGCAGCCTGTTCCAGTGCTCCGTCACCCTCAGAGGAAAGAAGTTCTTCCTCATGTTCAGACGGAAATTCCTGTGCTTCAGTTTGTGCCCATTGCCCCTTGTCCTGTCACTGGGCACCACTGAAAAGAGTTTGGCCCCATCCTCCTGACACCCACCCTTCAGATATTTGTAAGCATTTATTAGGTCCCCTCGCAGCCTTCTCTTCTTCAGGCTGAACAAGCCCAGCTCCCTCAGGCTCTCCTTGTACCAGAGATGTTCCAGTCCCCTCACCATCCTCGTAGCCCTCCGCTGGACTCTCTCCAGTAGCTCTTCATCTTTCTTGAACTGGGGAGCCCAGAACTGGACACAGTACTCCAGATGAGGCCTCACCAGGGCAGTGTAGAGGGGAAGGAGAACCTCCCTCGTCCTGCTGGCCACACTCTTCTTGATGCACCCCAGGATCCCATTGGCTTTCTTGGCAGCCAGGGCACACTGCTGGCTCATGGTTAACCTGTCGTCCACCAGGACGCCCAGGTCCCTCTCCGCACAGCTGCTCTCCAGCAGGTCCACCCCGAGCCTGTACTGGTGCCTGGGGTTCTTCCTCCCCAGGTGCAGGACCCTGCATTTGGCTTTGTTGAACCTCATCAGGTTTCTCTCTGCCCAACTTTCCAGCCTATCCAGGTCATGCTGAATGGCAGCACAGCCTTCCGGTGTGTCTACCACACCTCCCAGTTTGGTGTCATCAGCAAACTTGCTGAGGGTACATTCTAACTCTTCATCCAGGTCGTTGATGAAGAAGTTAAACAAGGCTGGGCCCGGTACTGACCCCTGGGGGACACCACTTGTTACCAGCCTCCAACTAGACTCAGCACCACTGACGACAACCCTCTGAGTTCTGCCATTCAGCCAGTTCTCTATCCACTTCACCGACCACTCATACAGCCCACACTTCCTCAGCTTCCCTAGGAGGATATCATGGGAGACTGTGTCGAAAGCCTTGCTGAAGTCGAGGTAGACAACATCCACGGCTCTCCCTTCGTCTACCCAGCCAGTCATGTCATCATAGAAAGCTATCAGATTGGTCAGGCATGATTTCCCCTTGGTGAATCCATGCTGACTACTCCTGATAACCTTCTTTTCCTCCACTTGCTTGATGATGGCCTCCAGGATAAGCTGCTCCATCACCTTTCCCGGGATGGAGGTGAGCCTGACTGGCCTGTAGTTCCCTGGGTCCTCCTTCTTGCCCTTTTTGAAGATTGGAGTGACATTGGCCTTTCTCCAGTCCTCGGGTACCCCTCCTGTCCTCTAGGACCTCTCAGAAATGATGGAGAGTGGCTCAGCAATGACATCTGCCAGCTCCCTCAACACTCATGGGTGCATTCCATCAGGGCGCATGGATTTGTGGACGTCCAGATCGCTTAAGCGATCCTTCACACAGTCCTCCTCGACCAAGGGAAAGTCGTCCTCTCTGTAGGCTTCTTCTCTTACCTCCGGGGCCTGGGATTCCTGAGGACCTGCCTTGGCACTGAAGACTGAAGCAAAGAAGGCATGCAGTAGCTCTGCCTTCTCCGCATCCTCCTTCACCAGGACACCTGCCTCATTCAGCAGCTGCCCCACATTGTCCCTAGCCTTCCTTTTGCTGCTGATGTAGTTGAAGAAGCCCTTCTTGTTGTTTTTGACATCCCTTGCCAGCTTGAATTCCAGGTGGGCCTTGGCCTTCCTCGTCGCATCCCTGCATGCTCTCACCACATTCCTGTACTCTTCCCAAGTGGCCTGCCCCTCTTTCCACATTCCATGGACCTTTCTCTTCTGCCTGATCTCTGCTAGAAGCTGCTTGTTTAACCATGCAGGTCTCCTGCCTCCTTTGCTTGATTTCTTTCTCAGGGGGATGCACTGCTCCTGAGCATGGAAGAAGTGACGTTCGAAGAGCGACCAGCACACTTGGACCCCCCTGCCTTCGAGAGCCCTGGCCCACAAGATTCCTCCCAGTAGCTCCTTGAAGAGGGCAAAGTTAGCCCTCCTGAGGTCCAAGGTTTTGATCCTGCTTATCGCCCTGCTTCCTCCACACAGGATCCTGAACTCGACCATTTCATGGTCACTGCAGCCGAGTCTACCTCCGACCTTCACATCCTCCACCAGTCCCTCCTTGTTTGTTAATACAAGGTCCAGCAGAGCGCCATTCCTTGTTAGTTCCTCCACCACTTGTATCAGAAAGTTATCATCAATGCTCTGTAGGAACCTCCTGGATTGCGCCTGCCTAGCTGTATGGTCTTCCCAGCTGATGTCAGGGTGGTTGAAGTCCCCCAGGAGAACCAGGGCCTGTGATTGTAAGGCTGCTTGTAGCTGCCTGTAGAAGGCCTCATCAATTTCCTCCTCCTGGTCAGGTGGCCTGTAGTACACACCCACCGTAATGTCACCCATGTGAGCCTGTCCCTTAATTCTAACCCACAAGCTCTCAACTCATTCCTCATCTGCCCCCAGGCCAAGCTCAAGGCATTCCAGTTGCTCCCTCACATACAGAGCAACTCCCCCACCTCTCCTTGTTGGCCTGTCTTTCCTAAAGAGTCTGTAGCCATCTATGACAGCATGCCAGTCATGCGAGTTGTCCCACCACGTTTCTGTGATGGCGACCAAGTCGTAGCCGTCCTGCTGTATAATGGCTTCCAGCTCCTCCTGTTTATTGCCCATGCTACGTGCATTGGTGTAAACACACTTGAGCTGGGCTGTCAATCTCACCCCTGACCCTGGCAGGCCAAGCCTGGGCTCATCCCTAGTGAACTGGGCAATATCCCTTTCCCCCTTCAAACCTAGTTTAAAGCCCTCTCAATGAGCCCCACGAGCTCGTGGCCAAGAATTCTTTTCCCCCTTTGAGATAGCTGAGTTCCACCTGTCGCCAGCAGGCCCGGTGCTCTGTACACCTCCCCATGATCAAAGAAGCCAAAATTGGACCGATGGCACCAGTCCCTGAGCCACCTGTTAACCAGGTGAGTTTTCCTGCCCCTTGCAGTGCTGTTCCCTGCCACTGATGGGATGGAGGAAAACACCACCTGTGCCCCTGATCCCTCAACCAGTTGCCCCAGTGCCATGAAGTCCCTTTTGATGGCCTTGGGACTTCTCTCCGCTATCTCGTCCCCACCAACCCGCATTACTAAGAGGCGGTAGTAATCAGAAGGCCGCACCAGACCAGGGAGTTTCTTTGCAACATCCCTAACCCGGGCCCCAGGGAGGCAGCAGACTTCCCTGTGGGATGGGTCCGGTCGGCAGATCGGGCCCTCTGTTCCCCTCAGAAGGGAATCACCTATGACAATGACCCTCCTTTTTTTCTTAGCCGAGGCAGTCGTAATACGTGGGGCTGACTGACTCGTCTTGGGCAACCCCCTGGATGGAGCTTCACCTTCACCCACTTCCTCTGTGGCCGGTCCCTCACATTCCAGAGCCCCGTATCTGTTGCTTAAGGGCAACTGGGCAGGTGAGGGAGGAGGAGGTTATGATACATTTCTCATAACTGCCAGTTAAATAACATTTCGCCTAAGAAACGTCTAGTTCATGACACATGGTTATCACAAGGTTTTTAAGGCAGCAGACTTAATCATTGTCTTTTATAACTTAAGTAACCACCACCTTTTTCTAGTAATCTTTTGTTTTATTGACAGCAACCATATATCCTGTTGCTCACAGAATCACAGAATCACAGAATAGTAGGGGTTGGAAGGGGCCTCTGTGGGTCATCTAGTCCAACCCTCCTGCCGAAGCAGGGTCACCTACAGCAGGCTGCACAGGACCCCGTCCAGGCGGGTCTTGAATATCTCTAGAGAAGGAGACTCCACAACCTCCCTGGGCAGCCTGTTCCAGTGCTCCGTCACCCTCAGAGGGAAGAAGTTCCTCCTCATGTTCAGACGGAACTTCCTGTGCCTCAGTTTGTGCCCATTGCCCCTTGTCCTGTCACTGGGCACCACTGAAAAGAGCTTGGCCCCATCCTCCTGACACCCACCCTTCAGATATTTGTAGGCATTTATTAGGTCCCCTCGCAGCCTTCTCTTCTTCAGGCTGAACAAGCCCAGCTCCCTCAACCTCTCCTCGTAGGGGAGATGCTCCAGTCCCCTCACCATCCTCGTAGCCCTATGGACACACCCACATGGACACAAATTTTTGCTCACACCACCTGAACCAAATAAAAAGAAAAATGCATTTACATGTAACTTTGATGAAAAGCAAGGTGTATTCTAAATTTCAAAACAAAAGCAGGATGCTGGCTGCAGTCATTTTAGTCAAGGGAAAAATAGTTCGCCATGAAGGACACTGTGTGTTTCCTATGTAAGGAAGTTAAGTGAATAAAATTATTTCTCTTTTATGTAAGATCATACACTACTCAAGTTCCTCAAATGTGGACATGTGATTAAGTCAAAACTGATATTGATATTCTTCCATATAAGATATGCTATCATAATTTATTAGCATGACTTGGATATCTGCACTTTTTGCACAGCATCACAGAACCTCTTTATCACAGAACTGTTCCAGAGAATCACCAAACTTTGAAGAATAAGCAAAAAGTCTTCATTTCCTATATATTTGATCCTTTGGCAGGATGCCACTCCCGAGCATTCCCCCTGGTAAGATGGCAGCCTTGCAGCTCCACAGCTATAGGTTATCTCATATCTTGCAATAATTTACAGCCAGATCAGCATATTTAAAGCACTAGGTGCTAAATCAGTTCCCACAAGTGGGATACTTAAGAAAGTACACCGGGGTGGGGGGGGGGCGGGGGGGGTGAGGAAGGTGTACTTTTTTTTTCTTTTAAGATTTTGAATCCCAAGCCTTTCTTAAAGGCCAAGCTCGCTTTATATGCAAAAGTTCTACAATTCCTCTTGAATGCCTATGCAAATTCAGACCAGACATAGATTAAAGTCATCTGGCTCTTTTTTCATCCTCTCTGTCCAGTTCTAAATTTAGAAGCACCCAACAATATTCCTCCTGCTAACTTTTTCTGCCACAGAAAAAGGCAGCTTATATCTCACATGCCTTTCCTGAATTCATGTTCACTTTCACCAGGGGAAAAAAAAAGAATCATTATAAGGATCTCCATCTCACCTCTTAAAGCCAATTTTTTCCCAAACACCAACCAGTTTTCTACATGGCACATCCATCATCCAACAACTGCCTCAGTCACTCCCTAGTCCCTACTATCCTCTTATGCAGCCAAAACATTGTGTAACTATCACTAAAAGGGCATTCTGCAGTTTCCTCCAGCGCACATGAAAGAGACCAGTACTGGTGGAAAGGTACAAGAATAGGACAGTTAACTTACTGTTTGGGAAGAGTTAAGAAAATATTAACTTTGATTCTGTGCTATGTCTCACTTCTAGCAACCTCTGTCAGGCTAACAAATCAGGACTAGCAGAAGACAAGCATGGAGGCTGCATCATCCTTGACTCTCCGATAGCGACAGAATCAGTGGAGCAGATCCAGGAGGAGAAGACAGTGGTGACAGCACTGAAGGTCACCTAGTAAGTGGCTAGGAACCACAAATACAGAACTCTAGAGTGATAAACTTGTGACAAACCAGTTTGTCCCAATGTTCAAATAATTCCTCATACAACAGGACAGCTACTTAAACACTGCAACAACAAGACCATCATTTAATAAAAAGCAATTATGATTCTATAAAAAGCTTTTTTAAAGAACAAAAAAAAGTCAAGCTACTTCCTACACCACTTGTATTTCTACGTTATTTCCACAATAAGCATTACAGAAGTACTTCTTTAATCCAGTCATTCTGGTAGTCTGAACACCCCACTTCCTCAAACCACTTTTCATTTCAAATTCAGCCTTCACTAAGAGAACTTCTACATCATGTCTCTAACTTGATGTGCACTTACTTTCTGGTAACAGAACATAACTGAATTCTCTTAACATAGTTCAAAGCAGACAACCATAAAAGCTGCATTTTCTACCCTACTATTTAGCTCCTAACTAATGGTGGAATCAGTGATTGTGATTTCCATTTATTCTACACCTTTCATAAGAAAAATCTTCTGAAGACATCAGCGCCAGAGTTCTTGTTTTTTAAAAACAAAGACTTAAAAGTAATTTACCCCATAGAATAAGAATGTATGGGTATTTTAACACCGCTACTACTGAAGAAATAGCATTAACGTAGCACCGCATCTCATTTGTATCAACTGTAATAGCTTTGCAGTTAGTCTGCTAATATCTAATCCCTGTAACAACAAGTGACACATAGTTTTCTAATAATACTAAGCAGACATTCCTAAAACTTGCTAGTGGTGAGATTCTTCATCTTTTTTCTTTAACCCTAAATGAATAGTGTATTCAGACTGAACACTCTTTGTAATTAGTAGTAAGTCTTTCAATGTAAAGAAACAGGAACGCACTCCAAATTTTGAGCAACCTGCTGTTTGTTCCACTTTTTTTCTGATTACTTAAATTAATAGAAATCAAACTGACATTTTTCATTGCACCGTTACAGATGACTGACTCAAATCTTTTGCATACACCATATATCTGACCACTGCATATACGGTTTTTTAACGTTAAAAGGAATTGATACTGCTAGGTTTATCTATTCTGATTAGTAATAATTACAAAAATAGTTAACTATCAGCACACCCAGTTTTACGAGCTGTAAATAGAAAAGGAGGAAGTGTGTTATGTGGTAAAAAAGAGAAAGTCAGAATCTCTTCTAAAGAAGTCCTGAAGCAAGTATTCAGACATTAATCCTATTAAAGAAAGGAAGAGTTCTTCCTGAGAAAAAACACCATCTGAACTGTTATATCACTTGAATGTAGCAGAAGGCATGGGGGAAAGCTTTCTTCTTCTTTTTCATTACCGTCTATCCCATCCCTTGATTTGAAAGGCATCACCCAGTATCTCTTAAGCCGCCTTTCCCCTCACAGTGATCAGTATTAGTCATATTGGTATGTTAGCTGGAAAATTCCAGCAGGTCAAGGCACAACAAGACTGGATTCTGTGCAGCTATGCAACAAGTGACACATTCAGTGGAACATTTAAAGAAGCAGGTAAATAACACACACAGTATACAAAAATAAACACACCTTGTGAAGAATATCTGTAACAATAGCCATGACTTCTTGCCTCCCAATTACAAGATGATCATTCTCTGCATACTGTAGACCACAACTTGCAGAAAGATCTGAAGTAATGGTCTTAGAAAGATTAGATGAGGTGACTACTGAGTTTGACTGCGAACCTTCTCACGCTATAGCAGGTGAGAAGAACAAGGACTTCTGTGGGAAAACTCAAATAGCAGGAAAAAAGCCTTCAAGGTTAAAGATCTGGAGCTCAGCTTTGGCCACTTTAAGCCTATTCAGAAAGATTAGATCTTGAACTCAAAAAAAAAAAAAAAGAAAAAAAAAAAGCATTAAAATGACTGTCATTCCCACACAAACATCTCTGGCTCATACTAATACCAGGCCAGCTCTCAAGGCCAAAGTCTTGTCATTCCTCACAGTACTGTGTGAAAGTAAGGACTAGTAAGCATTTGAGCCATGAGCAGGAACATTTCTTAAATATGCTTTGTTCATGCAAAAGTCGGACAGGAAAACAGCAGCTGCAATTCTATTTCTCATAAGCACCATGTAAAGCACCTCACAAGCAGTACCTCCCCTTGTTCCCAGTGTCCCCAAAGGCTTCAAACTGACTCAGAAAAATAATAAAAATGTTTACAAATAGCAAAATTTCCCATCCATTGAATACAGATTTCCAGCACCGTTGTTGCAATCTCCGTTCTATTTTCTAAGAACTTGTTATTTTAAAATACTTCAGAGATATTTGATCTCTTCTGTTTTTAAGAGACCATCCAATAGACTTGTCAGCAAATTACTTCACAGAAAGAAAGTAAAGGAAAGGAGATCCAACACTAGAATATTACCTGCCATCTGGAGGGGCTTAACAAATTATACAGCTTGCTGGTATTTGAGTCCAGAGCTCAAGTAACTTAAAAACCACGTCCATCCACATGCAGTCAGTAAGTTCCAGCTGGTGACAGGAACTCCACAAAGAACGCTAAAATATCAACAACAGACTACTTGAGACCTAAATTTCTTATATCCTACAAAACTCTGCTGCTTCACTATTTACATTAACTACTGACATTAAGTTAGAAAATACTGAGGGACATTCTAGACAACTACACATCTGCACCTTTTTATCGTTCAACAGCTTTTTGGGGACTGTATTTTGTCTGCAACAGGCAGAATCTGACTAAGAGTCACAGGATGTCTTTTACTTATCTTTTAAATTTCTTTTGGTGTAAGACAATAAGAGTTGCCTGATCCATATAAACAGAAGCACATATATATTTCTATTTATTAAAACATACACATGGGATCAGCACTTAAACAGGAAAAAAGAGAAAATTCTACAAAGAGAAAATGATCTAAAGAGAAATTCCAGAATTTCCCCCTTTTCATATTACCTATATTACTCTTACAAAGGAAAACATTTTGAAAGACACAAAACAAATGTCCACTGACTGCATATAAAAAACCTAAACTACACACGAGATTCATACCATTTTCACTATTACCAGTCTCCACCTTTTCCTACGTCACTGCATGAATGTGTCATAACTGTGCATATATAAGCAATTCTATGCTACATTTACATGGATGCAGTTATTTTGTTCTCCTCTACATTTCAAGAGCTGTACATTCAATCTAGCTGCTGAAAAGAAAATACCTTTTATTGCAGCAAACCTACAACAAAGGTGTCCTTAAAGGAAACCAGTGTAAGCAGCAGGCAAGGGCAACAGAAAAGAAAGTACAAAATTTTAATTATTTCAAGTTTTTCTTCATATTTGTGGCAATTAGCACACACATACACAGTTGCATTCTGTGCTATTCTACGCCATTTACAGAAGGAAGCAGATATGAAACTAATTGTTGTAAATTGTCTTAAGATGGAAATGCCATAGACTCAGACGTGTCTAAACACCTCTGCTACATGACCATTTTATTCTTTTCATAAGCAAGTGGAAAATAATTCTTTACCATTCAATAACTATTTTTGCCACGTGTTGTGCACATGTATTCTATTTCCAGCACACATTACCACCAAGCACATGAGATCAGATTATTTTTGCCAGCAGGTTTTCTCACCTAAGGATATAAATGGCAAAGCAGGTTCAGTTCCCTCACCAATAAACAAACCAGGCGCCATAGCCACTTAGTACACCAGGGTAAAAGGTTAGTTAGCTCTTACAACGCACTGTGAGAACCTACCTCAGAGAACTGTGAAGAAAACCAGCACCATTTTTTCACACATCAAGATGTCAAATACCCACTGACGTGACATGAGTATTTCAAACTGAGGTGACTACTCAATTTGACTTCATACTTCTGGAAAGGATCCGGACTTTCAACACCACAGCAGAAAGTCAAATGTCCAGAAGTAGATAATAGAACTTAAATAGAATAAAGTTCCTCATCCAGGCACAAATGCATTTAACAGTGGTGACCTGGGTAACAGAGGCCTAGCCGAAAGTTACCGTTTTCAATTGAGTATTAACAGGGTTAATTGATAATCTGTATCTTTCTGTTAAAGTGATTGTCACCTGGTTTTAGCCACTTTAAAACCACAGTTTTTAGCCATTTCATACAGAGCATGGACAAGTACGTGTAACTTCTGGCAAAAAATGGATCCACACACATGCCCTGAAACTGCAGTGAAAGCTCTAGTCAACATCTGAAAAGAAGCTTGCAGCTTTTGAGAAAATGTAGGAGAGTCTACAACAAACATGGAATTTACACATAATAAAGATTTCTCTGCTTTCTTTTTAACGACAATTTGAAGATGATGAAAAGAGTGAGAATTACAAGGACTAAAATAGCCACTCTCCATCATAATCATGTTAAAACGGGTCTGGTATCATGTTGGAGTCAACCAAATTGCTCAACACCCTTAGCGACTTGCTATCATCATCAAACCATGAACAACTGACATTACTCAAAGATAGAACTCTGTCTAATGAAGTCCTCTGTGTTTTCTGTGCAATAAATAAAATCCCATTTCAAAATAACGCAAAGCTGTCCTGAGAATGTAAGATGTATTTATTACAGAGAGGTACAATCACCTTGGAAAGACAGATGAAGTTCCTGAATATTGTTAATGCAGGTTAGGATACTAACCCAGCTTTGAAGAAATCTGAAAAAAATAAATTATCTTCACTCTTACATACAGAGAACTTTTTCTCCATCCCAAAATTTTAAACGAAACACTTAAAGCAAAAGCACACTGCTGACAGTGACAGGCCTATACAGAAATACAGCCAAACAACATTTCATAATTTAGGAATGTATCTCGAACTGGTAATCTAACACCTAATACTCAAGGCACTGCAATTCCAGACTCCAGCAAAACACTGCAACTGTCCACAAATACAGCACTGAGAACAACAATCCCCATAAGGCATCTCTCAAAGTTTGCGCAAACTTTCAACCTTGAACGGCCAGAGGTACAGAAACAATCTTTTTCCAAAACCTGTGTTTCTACCTGAACAGCGCTAAAGATACTTTTGGATTAAAAATAGCACCTCCCTAAATACTAAGTTCTTAGTTAAAAGTTCACCACTGCACTCTGAAAACAGAATGGGAAAAAACAACGACCATCTAGGGCTGCAACACCTGTTGGAACAGGCTTAAAGTGACTTCATGCATCTCACTAGCAAAGGTAAAAATGAGTATGGTAACTTTACAGTAATGATGGTATTCATTACCACACAGGATATTTTTTGAGCTACCCCAGCTAATGACTCAAGATTTCATTACTATTGTCATACAAAACTTTAGTTTTATACTGGGTTTGACTCTGGCTGGCAGGTAAGCCCCCACCCAGTTGCTCACTCATTCCTTATCAGCAGGTTCGAGAAGAGAAATGAAACGGCAAAAAAAATGGGGGGAAAAAAAACACCTCGTGTGTAAAGGCACGTTATAAGATAAAGGCAGTTTTCATAAGTACAAAGGAAAAAAAAAGAAGAAAACAAATGCTGCAAAAGCAATCACCCACCATCAGCAGACCAATGCCTTGCCAGTCCCAAGCAAGGTCTACTTTGGAAAAACAACTCCCCAGTTTTATTGCTGAGCATGACATCATACAGTATGGAATATTCCCTTGCTCAATTCAAGTCAGCTATGCCAGCTGTGTCCCCTCCAAGTCTCCTGCCCACCCTCAGCTGACTTACTGGCAGAGTGAGCAGCAGAGGGGGCCTTGACGCTGTGCAAGCACTGTTCAGCGACAGCTACAACCCAGGTGTCTTATCAACACTGCTTTGGTCACCAATCTAAAACACAGCACCGTAAGGGCTGCTATAAAGAAATCTAACTCCATTCCAGCCATGCCCAGTAAGTTTTTAAGATAAGACCACTAGTACTCAAAGCATTTGTCAGGTCAACCACAGGTGGAACAACCCAAATACTTCAAAATACCTACAGAGTGCTAGAGAAAGCCAATATATACAAGGATATCAGAAGACCCACCTGAACTGCCCTATGACTTCAAAGAGCCTAAAGATACCAGTGAAGACTGCACAGATATTCCTGTAGCTTTAGATATTAAATCAACAGTTATCTAGTTCTAATACACCTGCAGGAATCTACACAGCCTATAGCTTGCTTGAAGATGACAATTTATGCCATATTAAGGATTTTCCTGAACAGGAGAATCTCAAGCATACCAAGAATACTTCCCTCACTTCCACAGAAACAAAGACTCTTCAGATACAGCATCCTCTCCACTCCTCTTCCCTACCAAATCAAAGATTTCAGAAACAGTGAGTCTCGCAGTCCTCAGACTTTGATACACACACAGAGACACCAGAACCGGTCTGGTGATGGTTATGCAAGACTTATTCACTATGGTCAAGTTCATCTGCGCATCTCTATATCACACATGTAGGTAATCATAAAAATTTCTTACATGGTGTCACGTACACTGATAGCCATCTAATTACAAGCTTCAGTGATATAGGATAGAAAAGGTTAAAAAAAAAAGGCATGATGCATTTAAGTGTAGCTGTACACAAAGATCAACACAACTCCGAAGTAGTTCTAAGCAGTGCCACAAGGACTATATTCTAAAAGTCAAATCCAACTGTAACAAGCATGAAATGCAGGAATTCATCTACACATGTAATCTAGAAAAAGTGCTTTTGTATAAACCTGATAGAAATACTACAGAACATATTTTTTAAACTAAAAGTAGATGTATTGCAGTTGCAGCAAATACATGATATAGCTATTGAAGATGCACTTACAATCCACACAAGCTCAAATAAGCCAGTTACATCACCAAAGACATCTGTGGATCAAGCCTTAAAAAAGCGTATTAAAAAAGATGAAAAATACAAAGCGAAACTATTTCTGATTATGCTCTAAATATTGAAATAAAAATTTGCATATATTTTATACACAGAAAGCAGAGACTCTTTAGTAAATGGGAAAACGAACTGTCCGATTACTTAAGGACATCCACTGCAGAACATAGTTATCCCAATATAAAATGTTCTGGATCGATCTGGTATCTTTTCCATTTTCATCTGGTCTATTCTTGTAAAATCCACTCCAGAAAATGCTTTACTATTTGCAAATTCATTATAGCACTTAAATAAGGGCCGCATGCACATTTCAGTATTCCAGGTATTCAAGTGAGGTGCCTTTCACTGCTTCACAATCATCCTGACAAGACATCACTTTTATTTAAATTCTGGGACATGCTTCAAGATGCTTCTCCGCAGCTCCTGCTTGTGTGAAATTTGCACAGCAAGTCACTACCAATTTCTACTCAGGAGACTTGTGTATCACTTCTGTAAACATCAAAAGAGCTTGAGTATTGCACCAGTTTCAAACGTCTCACAAAACTGCAGAAGTTCTCCAGCTGTTCAGGATCCCATTTAATTTGCTTATTCGCAAGCTATATGGTTATATTTATTCTCATTCATTAAATGACATTCAGTCACAGTTACAGAAGTCTTAGCTCTAAAGTTGGGCTCAAACCCTCTATTTTCCATTAAAAAAAGCAAGTTGCACTTCCAAAATTTTCACTCAACTTAGTATACACTAGATGTAGCAAGGGAACTCAAAATGGCCAAGCATATCCTTGAGACATTTGTCTCCCCAGGTTTTCTGTACAGCTACCCAAAAGAGAGGACATTCTGCAGAACAACTCTGACTGCCATACACAGAATCCAAACTTCTCTTTTCACCAGTATATTTATGGTTTGTGACTACTTCTCCAGAACACAACAACAAATCATTTTGTACCCACCATTTCCATTTAACAATTCCAGGCATTAGATTTGATCTGTTTTTTCCCATGCTGTTACAACAATTTTTTTAAGGGCTTTGGGAAAGTCATTCCTGTTTCTTGTTACCCTCCTCTGGTTAAACTGAAGAACCAACCAAACTACACTCTCTCAGAAATGTGTCTTTTACCTAGAGCTAAATATTTTTAACATCTTTAGTTGGTTATCACTGAAAAAAAAAAAATTCCAGAAAATGTCACATTCATTGTGTGCATTTGTTCTAGTGGATTAGAAGCCTAAGACCATTCATTAAGCTATTTAAACAGAATAACCTAAAAAATTAGGGTTTTTTTTTATCAGCAGTTAAAACTTGCCACAACCTCACTATGTTCTCCAATAGGCAAAGATACATTTGTTCTCCAATAGGCAAAGATACATTTGAATACTGCTTTTATACTTTCTAGCACACATAAGCCAGCTGAGTGACACTGAGTATAGTATAGTCCTCTGTGGCTCAAAATTAGTTCTAGAAACAGTTCTCCATTACATAAAATAAGCCCACACTTCAAATAACTGAAGTAGGTGTTGGTTTGTAGTTCCATGGGACTGTATCACAGAGTCCAGCCTTAGGCAAGTCTCACACTAGTAAAGCTCTAGCTTGATCATTCCTGTTAAGTCACTGTTCACAAAAACGTTGATTCTGCCTGGCAAGAATCACCACATAACTTCAGGACCGTTACAGACACATCTGGTTTCTTAGGTAAATCTTAAGTAATAGAATGGATCTCAAATCCAAAATGGCTTCAATTCTAATGGGAAAGGAGAAAGAAGAATGCTTATATTATTGGAATAAGTGAACCTTTCACACTTCCATTTTCAAAACAGATGTCACAAGCCACACCAGAGAAGGAATGGTCAGATATTCTGTTTCATCAGCCTGAAAAGGCAAATTGCAAAATTACATCAATCAAGGAAAAATACTGCTGGAAAGATGATTCTCTAGCTGGCTTTCGTAATTTATCTTCCACTAATGGCCTGATCTTAAATTTGTTATTCATCAGCTTCGTGCTCACAAATCACAGTAAGCTACAGTCTACAGCTCATTCAAGACCAAAAAAGGAAGAAAAATTGCATGGAAATATCCACAACTAGCATCCCAGCTGAATACAACCAATTACCAGAAACTTTTTTTTAAGAGGCAATATTAGTTATGAATAAAGTTGCCTCTACTTCCACTAGAGCTTACAAAAAAACTTCAATGGAGGAGAAAAGTACACTGTGGTTGAAAGTATTTTCAACACAAATAGTCTTCATTCAGTGGAAGAATGGAGTCTCTCTTAGAAATAATAATGCTTTTATAAACTGCTCCTGGGACTAAAGGAGCAACTAAACAAAAGTTGACATTCAAAAACTTAAAAACTAGAGCAGAGGGACACACAGTATTTCATAGACAAGTGTTGAGGGCACACAACGTAGGAAGAGAGAGACATCTAAGCAAATGTCCTGCACAAGCCTGATGAAAAGAATCTTGCATCTCAATTAAGAGATGGAAGAAAGAACCAAGCAGCTACAGATTTTCTCTTCTGTTGAAGTTAATCCACTTTAGCTTCTGTACAGTTCCAGTGACACAGTACTGGTCATTACTCACTCAGATGGAGAGAAAGCTTCCTGACTACTCTTATCTAGCTCATTTCTTTTTTACACAAGCTCTTCTGAGACTTTATATGACCAGTCCATCCTCAATTTCATAGTTACTCAAGAATAAAGGTCTTGCCTCAGTCTTAGTTTGGAAAACTCATAATAACTGGATGCCGTGGGTTAACTTTGGCTGGCTGTCACGTGCCCATCAAGCCGCTCTCTCACTTCCCCTCCTCAGTATGATGGGGGAGAAAATATAATGAAAAGCTCATGGACTGAGATAAGGACAGTGAGGTCACTCACTAGTTACCATCATGGGCAAAACAGACTTGCCTTTGAAAAGATTAATTTAATTGATTGCCAACTAAATACAGAGTTGGATAGTGAGAAACAAAACTAAAAGCATCTTCCCTTACCCTTTCCTGGCTCAGCTTCACTACTAACTCTTCTACCTCCTTCCCCGCTGCTGAGCAGAGTGGGAGGATGGGGAACGGGTTGTAGTAAGACCGTAACACTTTATCTCTGTTAATCCTTCCTCCTCACACTTCTCCCCTCCTACAGCATGGGGTCCCTCCCACACGACACAGTCCTTAACGAACTGTTCTAACGTGGGTCCTTCCCTTGGACAGCAGTTCTTCAAGAACTGCTTCAGCGCGGATCCTTTCCACAGCATACAGTCCTCCAGAAACAGACTGCTCCAGTGTTGGTTCCCCATGGGCCACACCCACCAGAAAACCCGCTCCTGCAGAGACTCCTCTCCACAGGACACAGCTCCTGCCAGGAACCTGCTCCTGAGAGGGCTCTTCATGGGCTGCAGCTTCCTTCAGGACATGTCCACCTGCTCCAGGGTGGGGTTCTCCATGGGCTGCAGTGTGGATATCTGCTGCAGAGATGTCCTCCATGAGCTGCCAGGGGACAACGTGCTTCACCACGGTCTTCTCCTTGGGCTGCAAGGAAATCTCTGCTTTGGGACTTGGAGCATGTCCTTGCCTTCCTTCTTACTGACCTTGGTCTCTGGAAGGCTGTCTCTCTCACATTTTCTCTCACTCCTCTCTCTCACAGCTGCTCCACATGGCTTTTTACCATCTCTTAAATACATTATCACAGAAATGCCACAAACAGTGCTGATGGGCTCGGCTTTAGGTAGCCATGGGCTCATTTTGGAACTGGCTGGAGCTCGTAGTGTCCAACAGGGACAGCTCCTGGTCTCTTTTCACAGAGGCTACACCAAAACTTTGCCATGTAAACTAAATACACTTGTTTAAAAACTCTCTTTCCAACTACAGAATAACTTTAAGAAAGCTGAATATGTGGAAAAAAAACCCCTTTCCTATCATTTCCTCCGGTCAGGCATTGTAATCACCAATGAGAAGGCAGACAAGTGATTCACTCTTTTGGAGATTACAAAAAGAAAAAAAAAAACAACAACACAAACAAACCACATGGTTATATACTTATATTCTTACTGAAAAACTTCCTGAAACCTCCCATATGTATTTTTTCTGCAGCTAAAAGGTGTATGTATATTTATCTCTTTCTACAGCATAAACTAAGCACGCAGCTGTTCACTGTGCCACCATGTGCTGCATTAAATAAAAGCAATTTTTATTTGCTAATTTCTCAGTACCTTGCTCTACAATTAGTCACTAGGTTAAGATAAACATAGGCAGAAGAACATGCATCAAATAACATGCAGAACTCATCTGAACTACATTCCAATAGTAGAATCTTGTAAGTGATCAACTAGGAACACAGCAGCTCTCCTGTACTTAAGGCCAAGAAGAAACTTCCATTTAAGATGAACTTTTCTAGCTTTCAAAAATCCACAGTCATTCCAATTTCTTCAGTGTGCCTCCTCAGGGTAGGAGGTAGAGTATTTGGAGTTATTTGACTGAAGTACTTCCAAAAGAAAGTCATTTAAACCTGCTTTTCTCATTGGCATTTTTTTCTGTATAGACTAGGGGATCAAACCACAATCCTAACTGTACTCTTTATTGGCTCAGTTGTTCAACATGTGCTTTAGAAAATCATGACAGTGTTAGCTCTTTCAGAAAAAAAACATCAGAAACAAAACTAAGAAGTAAAATAAATGATGCTGGACAAACGCAAGCTGTAGACTCCCAACTCAACAGACTACTATACACACATTCACAAGACACTGGTGTCACACAGCGGATCAACCTGCCACATTCCAGATAACTCACATTGCTCTAGGGGAAACGCAACTGCCACTGAGCCTAGTAGTCTACAAGCAGCCAGCACCAGTTTGAATCAGAACCTCGGTCAAAGTCTGGAATGAAAAAAAGAGGAAAGCACCTAGCTACAGCCTACCTCTGAAGGCTTTTATTTGGGGGAATGAAATCTATGTACAGGAACAAAAATATTCAGAAGACACTAAAAAAATTTCATGTGCGATCTGAATCCTCAGAAGGGAACAGTGGAGTAATACTTGAACTCTCTTCTCAGTTCCTGTGCAGGAGCCGGAATCTGGAGGACTTAAACATGCTCTGGCAAAATGCACCTTCTCTCCTTGCTTGCTTAACAGAGACTGGAGAGAAAAGGGAGACTACACCCACAGTAATACTTCGCTACCACCATTGCCAGTTCTACAATAATAAGAGTAGGTCAAGTATATGATAGCTATTATGGAACTCCTCTCCTCCTCCACATCAAAACCTCATAAATTAAGAAGTCTTCAAGGATCTGCTCTATCAGGCTTGTCTACTTCACAAACTTCTGCCAGAAAAAATACACCAGCTGGAAATGGCAGCCGGGAACCACACACCATACAGCCAATTCAGCTGTAATGGAAACAAAATTCTGATGCAGAAAAGTTATGCCAATAGGAAAAGCATTTGTGTTGGCTTTACTCACACCACAGACCCAAACGATGAATTTTTGCTGGCAGAAAGATTACTTCTGCTTTTCCAGGAGAGGGCTTTATCGGCGAAGCTGCAGTGACTTTTATGTCAAACTGGTTTGAAGAGCTCAAATACCCAAATTTTTCAAATAGTCCTGAAAGACGGTTACAAGAGAAAGTAAGTTAACTGTCCATATTCTGGTACGTCTCAAAGATTTCTGAAATAAGGTCTCCAAAGAGCACCATTATTTCAAAATTGTAAACTAAAAATTGCCCCAAAGTTTTCTTTGTGTGCATGCACCTACAAAGCAAAGAACTCATCAGTCTCACACCCTCTATTTCAAACAATGCAGTTCACTTTCGAGAAGTGATACTGAAGAGCCTGTTCTTCATTATACTCTAAACACAGTCACCAAAAAAATCTCATGAAGCCAGAGGTTCTTGCCCCTGGAAGCTCTCCTTCTAATTCTCTCACGCAAAAAGAAATCCAAAAGTGGTCTGTTCCTCTAGGGAATCACAGCATTCCATTCCCTTCCTGCATGAGATGGCAGAATTTTTCTGCATATCAACAGAGGGTGGATGGATGCAGGGAAACTGATGTCAACTCACATGTGGACTTTTAGGAAAGGAACAATCGCTGATTGGATTGGGGCAGTCAGAGTTAATCAACTGTCCTGGTTGGCCAGGCACCAGAAGGAGGAATATAAAACAGTAACTACTCTGAACTGCAGAACAGTAGCATGGGGTTTTATTTATTAGTACAAGCTGTAAACTGAACCAATGGACTATGGGCCAGTAAGTTACTGCCCGAGTCAAACATATGAGGAATACATTTTTTTCAAACACATACAACTGCCTTCTTGACAGGACATGCAAGAAGAGCTGGAGGAACATGGCAGTCCTAACGGAAACAACAGTACAAGGAACAGCAGGTGGAAAGGGGAAAAGAAAAGAATATAAAAGGAGTCTTTTTGTAAACATCAACAAATAAAACTGTTTAAAAAGAAAATAATATTACCTGATCTCAAATATCCATAGTTTGTAATTGCAAAATGTAACATCATTTCCATTTCACATCACCAAACACAGACAAGTGTGGGAGGGAAAGAGAAAATAAAAAAAGGAAAGGAAAGGAGAAGACGACTTGGAATCACACAGCTGGCTTCTGCTTGCCAAATAACTTTTCCAAAATGCATAATTCTAAAATAACTAAAAGTTCTATAGACCTTATTTTGCCTTTTATTCAAAGTTTTCAGAAACTGAACAGCAAAAGGTTTAGGGTGCAATACTAGGTTGTTCAGGTCTTCGGATGACAAACATTATCAAACACTACCTGAAAACAAAAAAAGTAGCTCTTGGGCAATGGATTTTGTTTGTACCTTCTTTCAGACCTCACATGGTTAAGATCAGAAGTAACTGTAAGATTGTCTCCAGGTTACACTGCCACGCCAAAACAAGGTTTTGTGGACAATCCTTCCTCCCTTCCTCAGAGAAGCATGTACCCAACAGTACCATGCGCCCACTTCCAGAAATCATTTGAAGAAAAATGCTGAAAAGCTGCTCACAAAACTACCCGAGCAATATCACCAACATGCATATGTTAAAATTACATTAATAATGAAAAATGAAGCTATTCAAACTTCCTATGAAAACCTAATTCAGGCCCCTGTGTGAACACAGCACAGCTCCTAACTACTTGATCACAGACTTGTTGCCCATGGGACACCTGCCTTACCCCATGCACAGACTGTGCCTTCCTCAAAGATGGAGCACGGCCAGGAAATAAAGACTGCTGCACAGACTCACCAGCCTCGACTGCAGAACTGAGCAGGCACACAGAATAGGCTTACATACCCCAGGACTGGTCGTACATGTTCACTCCACAAAGGCCAAAATTTTCTTTATTTGGTTTTAGACAGAGAAAAAAAGGGGCTAAGAAGCAACTCTCAGAGTCAGAGCACTTCTGATGGAAGCGCAAGAAGGCCCCATAGATAATGCATCCTTAACCCCATCCAAGCTCCTCTTTGACTTCTAGGTGTCACATTAGATCAGCACTACTGCATTAACGAGGAACTTTCAGTACCCATAGATGTACAGAGCATAAGAAACAAGACACAAATAAAACTGTAGTAAAACCTCCTGGAGGTCGTCAACAAGCAAGTGGAGGAAAAGAAGGTTATCAGGAGTAGTCAGCATGGATTCACCAAGGGGAAATCATGCCTGACCAATCTGATAGCTTTCTATGATGACATGACTGGCTGGGCAGACGAACGGAGAGCCGTGGATGTTGTCTACCTTGACTTCAGCAAGGCTTTCGACACAGTCTCCCATAACATCCTCCTAGGGAAGCTCAGGAAGTGTGGGCTGGATGAGTGGTCGGTGAAGTGGATAGAGAACTGGCTGAATGGCAGAACTCAGAGGGTTGTCATCAGCGGCGCTGAGTCTAGTTGGAGGCTGGTAACAAGTGGTGTCCCCCAGGGGTCAGTACTGGGCCCAGTCTTGGTTAACTTCTTCATCAACGACCTGGATGAAGAGTTAGAATGTACCCTCAGCAAGTTTGCTGATGACACCAAACTGGGAGGTGTGGTAGACACACCGGAAGGCTGTGCTGCCATTCAGCGTGACCTGGATAGGCTGGAAAGCTGGGCAGACAGGAACCTGATGAGGTTCAACAAAGCCAAATGCAGGGTCCTGCACCTGGGGAGGAACAACCTCATGAACCAGTACAGGCTTGGGGTGGACCTGCTGGAGAGCAGCTCTGTGGAGAGGGACCTGGGCGTCCTGGTGGACGACAGGTTAACCACGAGCCAGCAGTGTGCCCTGGCTGCTAAGAAAGCCAATGGGATCCTGGGGTGCATTAGGAGGAGTGTGGCCAGCAGGACGAGGGAGGTTCTCCTTCCCCTCTACACTGCCCTAGTGAGGCCTCATCTGGAGTACTGTGTCCAGTTCTGGGCTCCCTAGTTCAAGAAATATGAAGAGCTACTGGAGAGAGTCCAGCGAAGGGCTACAAGTTTGATGAGGGGACTGGAACATCTCCCCTACAAGGAAAGGCTGAGGGAGCTGGGCTTGTTCAGCCTGAAGAAGAGAAGGCTGCGAGGGGACCTAATAAATGCTTATAAATATCTCAAGGATGGATGTCAGGAGGATGTGGCCAGACTCTTTTCAGTAGAGCCCAGCAACAGGACAAGGGGCAATGGGCACAAACTAAAGCACAGGAAGTTCCGTCTGAACATGAGGAAGAACTTCTTCCCTCTGAGGGTGACGGAGCACTGGAACAGGCTGCCCAGGGAGGTGGTGGAGTCTCCTTCTCTGGAGATATTCAAGACCCGCCTGGACAACGTCCTGTGCAGCCTGCTGTAGGTGACCCTGCTTTGGCAGGAGGGTTGGACTAGATGACCCACAGAGGTCCCTTCCAACCTCTACTATTCTGTGATTCTGTGAAAAGATTCAAATCGAATCTTCATGTAGAAATGAAAGGATAGGACTGCTGGCACATCTCTACATTCTTTTATATGATTCCTTTTTTTCCACCCCCCTTCCCATTTCACTATGTTAAAATTCCATCATCTGGAATCATATTCAAATCCACATCAGTCACCAACAGAGCTTAAATCTTTTAATCACCCACACTGTCATTTTGTGAAAAAACAGTTGGATGTCATGCTTTGTGGAGTAGCCCTTAGAAGGAAACAAGACACTTGGCTTGTGGCTTTCACAGATTTTTGTTGATAGCTGAGGAATGGCAAGATTTAAGGATCTTGGATTTCATTCCACACATAAAAGGGAATTACATTCTAGGACAAAGTTTCTCAATCTGCGGTCCGTAAAACCTCAGATGGTAGTCCAAAATAATCATTACAAAAAATGTATTTTTAAAAACATACATTCCCACACATGCAAGCAAGCAAATATAACTCAGGAAACACAAAAAAATAAAACAAACATTCAAAGTTTAGCCTAATTGAATTGCACTATAACGTATATGAAAATGTGACAACTTTTCACAAGATGATCCTTGCATTTTTTAAGGAAATTAAATGTTCTTGAAACAACATACTGTCCTTTAACATGTAAGTTTGACAATGCTTTCTTCAGTTCTACTGAAATTCCAGAGTAAGTGCCCTCTAGAAAATGCCGTGCTACATCCAATATGTTCCTCCCTTCACCGTACTTCCCTAAGCCATTACATGTTTTCTCCATGTCCCATAATGCTTTCTCTAGTTTCATTCTCTTTACAGACACCCCTTGAAGTCATCTATAGAAGCAATCCACACAGCCACTGAGCTCTTTCTGCCTATTTTCATAGACAAACTCTGCCTCAAGTCTTCTGGTTCACCCTGAATTTCAACTACCACTGTTCAAACCTCCTTTATTTCACTGGTTCAGCTGCAGGAGTTTCCCTTCTTAGAACACTCCTTTGGCTTGTCAATTTTTAAAAAAATTACAGACATCTGGTCCACACCCCATCTCTGCTCCCTGGTTTAAGACCCGTATATACCTACCCAGCACTAGTCTTTCACACTTCTCTTTTCAGGGCTAATTTCCCTTCCCAACGTTCACACATAAACATCCTTGCATCTTGTCCACAGTCAGCTGTGTATACATATTCTAAGTTGCTTTTTTTTAAGGCAGACAAACAGGCAACAATGTTAAATCTTAGTATCAAAACAGCTCTGCAAAGTCAGCCAACAAAGAACACGGGAGAAGTACTTGGAGCTCATACAGTATTAACAGCCTACCTGCGTCCTCTGCCTCAAAATCAGCACTTCTGCTCTCATATTTCCTGTATAACACTACCATTAAATTCATGAATGTTAAACAAAAAAATTAGTTTAAAAAAAACCCAGTTGATAACAAATCTCCACTAATGGCCACCTTTTTATGTGAAGTACATAACACCTAACTAGAAATCCCATTTGCATGTGTTGCTTCGATGCTGCATTCTTCACCAGTTTAAGAACCACAGGTTTTAAACTTTATTTTTGTGAAGATTATTATTAGTTACTTATCTTTAAAACTTCTTGTTTTAAAACAAGATACAACCTTTAAATTAAGCATGCTGATTAATACATACATATTTAACCTATTCATATGTATTACCAAATGCTGAATTGATTACTCCCTTTTTCAAAGACAATTCTTCTCACAAGTCTGATACGTGACAAACTGCATCTGGATGAAAACAGACTTTTTAAAAGCAACAAAAAAAGAATTTTAAACTCAACTGAAAGTACTTCGGTATGTTACATATGCAAAAATTGGAAAAACTCTTTTGCATTTAAAACTGAATTAATTATGTTATGTGTGGCTAGCAAGCTTAAAGACTGCATAACTGATTAGAAAAGAAAGATTTTAGAACTGATCTCCTGCTCTTTCCTGACAGTACTATTTGTACATTAGAAAGAAGAAACTGACTGACTTCTGTCTTCAGTTTCAAATGGATTTAAATTAAATTTGAACAAAGTAAAAACCAGATGGGACGTCTGAAAATAAGGATACTATTCACCTGATATCCACAAAAGACATGGTTGCTTCAACTGATTTTGACATGTTGACAAATTCAGTTTCCCAGTGTTTGGTAGCTGAAGGCTTTTGGTCTCCTGAGCACTGTGGCAGGACACATGTACCGTCTGATTGGTGGGCTGGGGTGCGTTCTTTTTGTTCTGGTTTGTTTTTTTTAATTTGAGAATACATTCGGCCTGCAGTAACAGTCACATTCATGATGAATTTTAAGTATTTTTCTTTAATTAGAAGTTAATTTTAATGTGTTTAAAACATAGTTTTGATACAGCTTTCTACACAGTCGCTTTATATGGCCTCTAGCATTATTTGGTCCTCGTTCTGAAGTACATGCAAGACTTCGTAGAAGCTCAGTTAAACAATTATCCACCACCATGCATAATCTGCTACATATTTTCAAATACCTTATGACACAGCAAGAATAAAACTGATACTCAGTTCTTGTTAGCAATTCAGGAAAACCATACAAAAATGTTTTGTTTGCTACTGAGATGAATATATACAAAAGCCATGTTTCCTTGGAATCTGGGCTTTTTTTGTGCTATATGAGATACAGATTTCCAGCTTCTCAGGAAAATTAAGTTTGCATACCAGCACAGAATATCCCTGGGACTTCACTCCGGAATATAACAGTTCGTACTTTCTTATCAGATTTCAAAGTATCCACAGCTTTTGACATCTATAGAGAAAAGGAGGAAGGGAAATAACCAAACACTTTTTAAAGTGCTTAATTCCAATACTTAACCTTTATACTAAAGACTATTCTTTCACTTACCATTTTTAAAAGATTTTTGTTAAGTGCATTCTTGGCATGAGATCTGTTTAATCCAAGCACCACAATTCCTGGAGGGGAAGAAAAATTATATCATTGTTACAATGTAGTAAAATACATGTTATCTATGTAAACTATTATTATTTTGAAATTATAGAAAAAGCATCATTGAGGATTGAAAAAAATGCTAGTGTAATTACTTAACTATGGAGTTATTGAAAGAAAATGAAATGACTTCCATTTTCCAATGTTCAACATTTCAATGTTCAACAGAAACGGCATTCATTTTGAGAACGAAAACACAGCCCTAACCTTCACATGGAAATAGTGCTTACAAAAGCTGAATGTATAATTACACAATTGCATGCACAAATTTCATGTTTGTGTGTGAAGTGCTGACATGCAATCAGGAAAGATACTTAATTGTAAAGCGTATGTTGCCATATTTAGACAGCCTACCTTCAGAGACTTCTTAAAGCAAGAAGTGCTGCCACAGCTCAGACTAGCAACTCTGATTCAGGTAAAGCAAGTCACAAACATAGAAAGAATGCTATCAAGGGGAAACCTGAGTTTTGTTTAAAAAGAAAAAAAATCATACAAAAATTCTCCTCCAAGACACAAAAACTGAGCTCAGTGCTTAGTACACAACTCCAGTCACACACCCACAGCTCCCTTAGTTCAGTTAGAGATCAGTTGTCTCACTGACTGATTACATGTGCGCTGGTTTGAACGTTGCAGCACAAACACCATTTGTCCTTATTTCACCCCCCGCACCTTAACAAGCATGATTCTCAAACAGAAAAATTCTGTAAAGGTTATCTTGCTAATGTCTAAGTTTATCAAGCCTACAGCAATCTTTCAGACCATTACTTCCTGAACACACTACATTTCCCTGAATTCTAAACACTAGCACAGAGTCCTGTTAAAATTGATCCAGCCCTGGTGAGGTGTTACCAATCGAGACTTTTTTTACCTGGAGAATGCAAGGGTAAGGGGAGAAAGACAGAGGACTAGGACAGGGACCAGGAATGACATACAAAAAGGGAGCTCTCTGTCTCAAACAAAAACACCCACAGTGTTGCTATCAATCTACAAACTGAAATAAGGAACTCCGGAAACTCAGTATGAGCCTGGGTTATTTACCACTTCACCACTAGGCTTTGCAGGTATAATCTATATGTAATCTGACTCTCGCAGCCTCCCCAGAGTGCCTGTCTTGTCATCTCAGTGCATACTACTCCTTTTACTTCAGGGAAACCTCTCCTCCCAAAGAACTGACCTTTCAGTGCTTGAGCCCACCCTCCTTCCTCCTGCATGTATGTGTACATGCACGCACACATGATGAGATTACAGATAGCTCCTGCTCCTCCTGCAGCTACCAGTTTGCAACCAAAGCCCTCCACTCGCCAGCTACCACTCACAAGATTCACATAAAAATGGTTAAACCCAAGTAATGGAGCATACATGCCTCTCACTTGCTCCCAGGGTACAATCAATTGTTATGTACAGATACATCCTAAAAGGAAAGAGAAGTCCGGCTGACCCAAATGACCTTCACTCCCTTGTTCTATAAGCCTAAATTCCCACCTGTTCATCCCCATGGGTGGAGGTACTCATCCAGGACCTCCTGCAAGGATCCTGGTTCAGCACTCACACAGGAATCTCTTTATGTTTTATTAGGCAAATCCAAGTAGCACTTCTGACTGTAGCACTTTCCTTATACTGTCACAACTTAATTCTTCAGGAGGATTACTCCAAACTCCAATACTCCACGTGTTCAACGCAAGTATATTAGGCAATAGCAGCACCACATGTTAAAGCAAGAAAAAGACACTTGACCTGGCTTTAATTTTAAACTCTGGGGCACACTGCAAACCCAATGTTTGAATAAACTAGAGATGCTATCATCCCAAATTGTTCTTCAGTTAGGTAATAAAACCCTTTTCAGAAGCACGGTTTTGGTCAATGGCAATGCTGCTTTTCAATTACACTTGTATTTTTCTTCTCCCCATTGGAGCCCACAGACTGTTGCTCCACCACCAATATTTGTGTATTCAGAAGGAAGTTCCAATTCATATTAAAGCCCGTTTAGTATTTTTTCCTACAAAGGGATGATCCTTGAAGACAAATCATACAAGCCGATTCCTCTTAGTGGTGTCATATCAAGTAATTAATCTACCACTTCTGTCTCCCTCTTCAGAAAAGAAAGAAGCAAATACAGATGTAACTCTCACAGATGTTCTATTTCTCAAATCGGAAAAAAATATTAAGCGAGAACTGCAACAGGAAAAGCATAAAAGGTTGACAAAAGAAAACTATATATATATATATATATATTTTGCAGTGCTGTACACGAAAAGACATTCCTTGAAGTGTCATTTGAGTCAGTTTAGTTCTAGTATTCCATTACTATAGTACCTGGGCATCCTTAAAACAAATTCTTAAGTTTTTTAATACTACAGTAAGATTTGGGAAGTTTTCCCAATGTATTAACCTGCAACCAAACTACAGACAGATTAAGTACCTGCTCAAAGTCCCAAAACAGAAATTGAAAAACACACTTCCTGATTGTCAGCTGAGAATTTAATCCTTCTCCCTTCCCCAGCCCACCCTAAGAATCTCCTGGCAAAAACTGTTCAAGGTAAGTCTTTCCTGTTTTGTGCATTCACAAAATGCAAACACCAGGTCACATAGTTATATGAATTTCAGATGGGATAAATCTCCCTAACCAGAGCAAAAAGGAATAATCAGGCTTCATTTAACACTGCAGAGCCCCACCAACCCAATTCTAATGAAAAGAAAAAGAAAAAAACATGCAAAATGTTCAGACAATACTGTTATACAGGTAACCATTCTGACATATATTGTTAGTCATACAGAAAACCTGATTATTTATAAGTATCTTAAAATACCTGTTCCACTGTCATCTGAAGCATTTAATCATGGTTCGTTCTTCCCAAAACACCCACATACAGGTGTGCTTTCCAAAATCTTTTTTTTTATTATTTTAAAAATCTATTTGTAATAAACAAATAACTAAATAAAAAAGTCATCATCACATTCATCAGCAAATAACAGTAGAAATCATAACGGTGATAAAATTCCAGTATCTGCATGGTGTCAAAGAAATGGCAGGAATTCTAAGCAGGGAGAAGCATTCACATAAAGCTAAACTCAATATTAATTTCATAGTTCTTCCTGGGAGTCACCTCCACGTTATTTCAGAACACTTTTCAGCAAACAATGTGCATCTAATAAAATTACATCTATACAGTAAAAACTGACTTTCACCTTGTGAGCTAGGCTCTCCAAGGGATGTGGATGACTCCCAGTGCTGTCCAACATTAGCAGTCATAGCCCTGTGATGTAATCTGATCACTCGCCCAGCCAACCAACAGAGGATAAGCATATGCAAACATACAACATGCTCTCTGCTTACAAGCTACCTTTGTCAAAATAGAAAGCTGCCTGTGACATGTCTTAATGTTTAAGAGAAAGCTATATGTAATATAGCTATGATATGTAATATCATATATAATAACAACAAAAAAAGTCTTATAGTGAGATCAAGATACATACATGCAGATAGCTTAAAAATACCTGTAAAATCCCAGAAACATCCTAATTTCATAGTGTACATGACCTTCGGGATTTGCATGTAAGTAGTTCATATTGAAAGGTTCTTGTATTTTAAGAGTGATAGCAAAAATATGCGATGCTATCATTATTTAACTGAGAGAGAAGTTCATCTGAGAGAGAAGATCGTATTTCTTTCTATACTGTACAAAACCAACTGGTGCACCAATTTAAGTGCAGTGATCAGATCATGGTTTAACTACAGTTTCTATCGGTACACATGATCTCTTACTTTAAATAATGATTTTTATCTGGTTTATCTTGTACTTTTTAGTTTTCAAAAAAATATTCATCCTCAGTGTTTGGCAGAAACACATTTAAACGGCTACTTACAAATAAATCCTGTCTTTACATTTATATCTGTCATTTTGTCTGAGTTAGATTTACTACATCTGTATAAAAAGTACATATGGAAATACATTTATTTTTATTACATATACACACTCACACAAATGACCTATCCAAGTGTACTTTTTCCTAACTAAAAAAAGATCTAAACTATGCACTGAAAAATGGAGGGTGGATCAGAGAGCGCCAAGTTGTTTTTAAGCTTGTCTCACTTAATTACTCAGATAAACCAAGGCAGGAAAGTTGACTTTGATGTTTATTATTCTAGAATAGTTTCTTAAGCAAAACAAGAATCTACAGTGAGCTTTATCATGCACAATTCTGGTGGCTTCCATTGATCACCTTATCAAGAAGTATTTGAGTGCAAAATCATACACATGTGTACTAGGCCGTATATTTAACGACCACCAAAACACTTTTCAAAATCCTGTTTATCTCTAAACACCACTTAAAAATCTTTCCCGCACTTCTTAAATCAGTAGATCTCATCTGCTAAGCCGTCCTTTATTTAAAGAGAACAAAAGAAGGGACAGCTTTTCTGATTTATCCGCTAGCTATCAGTTTCCAACCTCTAAAGAAACAACTTCAGCTGTGACCATATTTGTTCTGCCCATTCTATATATGTCTAAATTCTAACCGAGGAGGACACAAAGCTGTCTTACATATGCTAACTGAACTAAAATCAGCTGGAAAATATAAGCACAGAGTCATTCTAGCATAAAATCTAGATTTTACAAATATTTGTATCACATTCCAACAAGTGACACTCCAACACATGAGTCAAGACTATAGAGATATTTATCCTTATTCCATTTATAGCGCAAAGAACAAAAGCTCCCAGCTCATTAAAATTTGTAGTGGGATTACTAATGCAACTTGGCTAAAAGTTTTTAAATGTCAATAGCTGTAATATATTTAAGCCCCAGTGATAATCAACTAGAATCTCAAATAAAGTAAAAGATACATATTTCATTAAAAAATACTAATGCACCGACATTCACCTCTACTCACAGAAAATCGATACTAAAGGCTTGCAACATGTTGTTCAGAATACACACGCACTTTACAATTAGATTCTTCAAAAATCTCACCTCTGTTGTATTCTAGGTTTGGTTCAAATCTGGAAGCTGGAAAGTCTTAAGATTTCAATAACTGGCCCTTTCAAATACAGTCTCATTTCAGTTCACATTTAACAGCTTCCCAAAAAAAACGTTGAAAACTAGTCCCATGCAAGTGTTACAAAGCAGGACAGTTTGCCGCTTGGCCTGCAGGGAAAGATATGTCCAGAGCTCCAAGACCCATGCCTCTGCGCAATGCAGTTACTCTCTGTCCTCCTGCCTCCCCAGCACCCTCAGCTGTAACAACCCCTGGACAATATAACCTTCTCCCAGCAGCATGGATAAGGGTGTAACCGCAGCACCAACGAGCACGCATGCGCCGTCAAAGGCAGTCAGAGAGACAGGGCCTGTCCCTGTGTGTAGCCAACAAGAATTTAATGTAAGAATATGATGAGGCAACGGCACGTGGGTCCCTCTTGGGAAGGTCTAGAGCATGAACTGGTGGAAAAAGGAAAGGCAGGTTAGAGAAAAGCAAGAAAGACCACGCACGGGGGCTTACGTGGAGTCAGCTTCCTAACGCAGCAGGGCTCCTAACGTGCTGTAAGCGGATAAAGACAGATGAACCTGACACACAAGGCTTGGAGGAGGGCATGCAGCAGCAGCACGGGGAGGAAGGAGAGACATGTTCCTTTCACAGAAACGTCGTCTGCTCTTTGCACTGCTGAAGGAGGCGTATGAAGCTTATGTCTCCCTTCCAGATTGCTACTAGACCATTGCTCCTAGCCTTTATTAACAAACAGCATCTGTTCCTATTGTCCTTCTGAAAGGCAAAGCCATAGAAAATCCCTTCTCCTGAAGAGAATTCCATGCATTAAAAGTACATTGACTGAATCCTTCCTTATGATAGCTGCAGCTGATTTAACAGTCCAAACACTATCTCCATGTTTGGGGGCATTTTTAATGCCACGTTTCATAAAGACATATTCTGAGAAGAAAAGAAAAAACAACTTCAAAAAAAATCTTTCAACAGGAAAAAGAAAAACAGACGGGCTATTGACATCCAAATCTTCAGCTATCGCTGCACCTTTTCTTCAAAAACCTCCTCCAATTCCCTGCACAATCAAACTTACAGTATCTGTATCAAAAACACACAGCAATGAACTTAGGATAGACACAAGGCACAAAACACCTTCATAACACTACAAAAGCAATGATTCCCAGCTGATTCAACAGCTGGAACACAGTACCTAAATCTCTTGCTCGCTGTCTAATAGCAGAAATAAAAATCCTGATCTCAGGTAGCACTCAAGTATTTTCTACCACTTGCTTGAAAAGCACAAAACTAACAAGCAAAAACATTCCTCCAACATTTTACAAACTCTTCTTTGCTCCTGCTTTGCCTCTTCCTCCACTTGAAACAACCTTAAAAAATCAAAATAGATGTTTAAAACTTCTTCCAAGTCCCAGTTGGTTGAGAAGACAGGACCACGGAAGTACGTCTTAAAGGAACTGGAAAGAGATGGGGAAAGAACAATCACTAAGAAATGGATTTCAGGATCAGATTACATCACCAACTTTACTGACCCTTAACAGTGGACAGAAAAACCTGCCGTCAGATGAAAACAGAACCTCGGTTTTCTTTTGCAAAAGGATCACCTTCTAAGCCTCGAGCTAAAATTCAAAGCTTTAAAGTTACCTCTCTGTGTACGTATACAAATCTGTATACATGCATACCCAACTCCTAGGCGTTTGCCTGAACATGCAGCAAATCCAAAGTGACCGAGTTAACACGCTGAAAGACATGTTGTGCATTCAACACACGGAAATTCCAAAACACGCCATCCATATAAAAGAGACTCATGCGCTGCAGATGAACAGGGCTCCGCATTACGGCCCTCTCCATAAAAGCAGGTACAACCCCACGGCTCTGAACGGAGAACGGAGCTCGCACTGTTTCTTCACCATCCCTAGCGCCGCAGCACCCACATGGGAAGGAAGGAAGTGACAAACACCAAAGGAGGTTAAACACCTCACCAAAGGAGGTTAAACACCTCCAAAGGAGGAACACCCCCAAAACCTGCCGAGCACCAAGCCAGCAGAGCTGCGATACACCGGCTCCTGACCCCTCTGGAGCACGCATTTTCCCTGCCTGACCAGGCGGGCCGGAACAAGGCCCCCGGCACGGCCGAGCAGAGCCGGGCCAGCAGCAGCTGCCAGCCCCGACGGCACGGAGCATGCCGGGACGGCCACCGGGAGAGCAGCGCCAGGCGAGCCAGGCCGCCGAGACCGCGCTTCCCGGCGGGGAGAACGCCGACACCGCCCCCGCGTCCCCCCCCGGCTCCCGCCTCGGCACCCGGGGCCGCAGCGACGGCGGGAGATCGCTGCGGGCCTCCATCTTCCCCCGTCTGGCGAGGGCCCACCCGGCCCCCGCCCCGCCGCGGAGCCCCCGGCCGAGGGGGAGGAGGAGCCGCCGCTCTCCTCCCGCCCCCTCGCCGCCGGGCAACGGCCCCCGGGGCCTGCCCCGCCGCCAGGTAGGGGTAACCCTGCGGGGCCGGGCGCCGGGGCAGCTCCCCGCCGCCTTCCCCCCGTTACCTCTGTGCTCGTCATCCAGGTACCGGACCCGCAGCTCCTCCTCTTCCTTCGCCTCGGAACCGTAGCTCCTCCCGAGCGAGGGGAGAGCGGCGGCGGCGGCGCCTCTTCGCACCGGCGCCCGGTGGCCGGGCCGGCCGAGGGCCGAGGTGGCGGCGGCTGCGGCTGCCAGCTTGGCTCGGCCCCGCAGGAGGCCCAGGCCGCCCAGCGCCGCCGCCATGCTGCTGCCCGCGCCGCCGCAGCCTCTCGCCACCGCCGGCCCCGGTCCCGCCGCCCACGTGACCGGCTGCGGCACGCACGGGGCGCCGCCGGCCCCCCCGCCCCGCCGCACCGGGGCCGGTCCGGGTCCTGTGCCCTGAGGTGAAAGCCGCCGGGCTCTCCTCTCGCTGCACACCCGCCCTCCGGCTTTCCGAAAGCCGGGGTAGAGCCGGCAGCGCCCGGCGCCCGGCGCCGGGCCTGGCTGCGTGAGCGGGGCTGCCGGCCGGCCCGCCGGCCTGAGGCGAGCCGGGCGGTGAGGGCCGCGGTGGGAGAGAGCTGCCGTCCTCGGTTGGGAGTTGACTGTGAGCTGTTGGGCGGGGGGTGGTGGGGTGTCACCGGTCCGCCTGTCGGCACCGTAGCCTTCAGCTGGGCCGGAGCGGCTGTCTGCGTTAGACACAAAGAAAGAGCTTGTGTTAGAGGTGCGCTTGGCTCCTTACACGGGGCTTGGGAAAGGTCTTCTACGCCCGCGGTTCATCCGCAACAGGGACAGGGTTCCCAGAGTTGTGAAGTTTGTCTCCTTCGAGCTGATTTGCCTCGAAGAATTAGGCCCCGAGGTTTGCAGACGTGCCTTGGGGCCAACCCGTGTCGTGTTCAGAGCTCGGTGTTACGCGAGCAGAGGGGTGAAGCCGGACCGCTTGCCAGCAGAGGCTCGGATGGAGCCCTCCTGGTTGTCGTTTGGGAAGACCAGCCACTGCGTGCCTCTCCTTCACGTGGTTGCTCGGCAGCTCCTCCAGGGCCTGCCTTCTGGAGAAACGAAAGTCTAAAAATAATGTCCTATTTGTTCTTGTAGCACGCAATGAAGGGCAGACGTGGGGGGAGGAACGGGGAGACTATCGCCTTGCCTTTATTATGTTTTACTGTTTAAACAGGACTATAGCTTGTGATTAACAGCCTGTTCCAGTAGTGCCTATGGTGTGCTAAAGACTTTTCCAGCAGAAAGGAATAAAGAATGCCTGAGCTGGAAATTTTGTTCGTGGTCAAAGAACTTTTTATTTTGTGAGAACGCATTTTGAAAGATCACAGCCAGTTATGTCAATAGGAACAGAGAGACAGCGCTATTCTAGAAGACACAGGATAAGGTAAAAAGACATTAAAAGCAGAACAAGATCTGCTGCAGTGCCACAATGGTGCCTTGAATCTGAAGGCAGATGTGTGGTTCCTGTACAGCTGTCATTTGCAATGGCTCCCAGGCTCAAGGACTAGCAAACACTTACCTGAGCAGAGGTCGCCGTATGGAATCAAGCCCAGCAGCCTCATTATCTCTTATATGAACACCCACAATCATGTTTAAAGCTGAAAGAATTTTAGAAGTAGTTTTCTTTTACACCATTGCTGTTTGATTTTACTTTCTTAGCATAAGAAGGGAAAACAAAATTTAAATTCAATTCACTTTTTCTGCAGTTTCCCACATCTATATTGCTAAGGAATGTTTACACCTAGATGAGAAGTTTTATTTCCAATGATCTCTTGAGTAGTTCTTTGAAGAAGGAATGGTTGTGAAGAGTGGTAATATAGCTATCATTGTAACATCACAGAGTTAAAGCTCTTGAAGATTTTTTGGAGTCTGCAGAGTGAACATTTTTGAAAAAAATGAAACTAAATTTTTGGCAACAAGAGACATAAAGATGCCTGCTATAGTAGGTCATTCTGTTCTTTGGACTGTGTGTCTCTCTCTACAAATGCTTAAAACTGCATGATACTCATAAGTGTGTTCTATTTTGGTAATTTAACACTACAGTGCATTTTGTAATACTGTATATTCAGTTCCTCCCATTGCACTGACATTCAAGCATGAATCAGGACTCTTGGATGAAAGCAAAGTTTTCCATGTTCTCTTGTTCCCTGTTTTTTACACAGTCATTTAATTCTAACAACACAGCTTTAAAGTCAAAGCAGTACATGAAAAGCACATTTAGTTACAGAGGGAAAGTGTATTGACATGCAGAGTATTATTTAAACATATATCCACGCGGTCCCGCCGGATGCCCTACTGGGTAACCGAGTTGACTTCTGCCCCAGCGGGAGTTATGGTTACTTCCTCCCTATCGAACGGCCTCACCAACCGATCGATAGTAGCTAAAACCGGTGAAACAAACTCTCGGCATCGACCGTGTTCGTGCCTTGAGCCTCTGCCCACGAGTGGTTAGTTGGGCAAAACCAAATCTGGCTAGAGGGCGGCTTTATTTGGTATGACGATACCCTCAAACTTAAACTGGATTGTGGCAATAAGATCTTGTGGCCATTGGTGCCACTGTGGCCATTGGTGCCACTGACGGTCAGTGAAAGAGGGAACGGAATGGTATAGAGCGGTTTGGAGTTTGTGAGCTCGGGATTTGAACTCGGGAGTCCGAACTCGGGAATGTACGGTGCGTTTGGGAACGGAATGGTATAGTGCGGGTTGGAGTTTGTGAGCTCGGGATTTGAACTCGGGAGTCCGAACTCGGGAATGTGTGTTTGACTCTTTCGCTGCTGTCCCCAATGTTGTACCCCCCTGCTGAACCAATAAAGAGAAAAGACGAGATGATGAGATATAGTGGGACTTTCCCCCACCCAACTCCACCTCGAAACTGTCTCTGTGGTGTGTAGAGGGGACGCTATTGGGATCTCAAAATCATGACGCGTCACGTCACGTACCATCTCGTGACAAAATTACCGGATTCGACCAGGTGGACGGGCCACCTTCACTTAACCTGGAAAAGGGACATGTATCTTGTATGCGTGTTCGATAAGTAGTAAGAAAAAAAGTGGAGCAACTGGGACAAAACTATTAAGTAACTACCTAAATAACATATGACATTGCTTGGTAACCTGATTGCTGCTGCAGACAGAAATTCAAATATTGATACTTGGTGATGGGTAAAATAAATTGGTTTAGCACAACTGTATAAATCTTGACTCAGCCTCCTTTACGTGCAGAGAAGCAGTGTTAACATGAATGAAAATAGAATCAGTGTAGCTGCAGAATAGCCCAGCAATTCTCTGCACTCAGCTGTTACTTCTAAAATGGCCACTCAATCATAATTAATCCAAGGGAAAAATCTAGAAGGTCCTTCACCCTAATTAATTTTACATTTGGAATTACCCTGGAAAGCCCTTTCCCATCAGGTTGCAGGTTCTCGCAGTGTACAAGGCTGAGACTGAAAAGCGAAATGTGCAGCTCCTTTTTTAGCTTTGCTTACAGCTTTTGTTTGAAAATATAGTCTGAAGGGACAGGGATTTGAGGCTTGGGGTGAAGGGGTCTTTTTTCTTTTTCTGTGTTTTCGATATAGTACTGTTGCAACTTAGGCAGCACAGTGTGTGGGTGGAGAAATTGGGAAACTGCCCTACATGGTTAGTGGGAAGAAGTTTCTTCAAAACATTATTCAACATACTTCAGTGCAGGGCACCTGCCGTGATTTACTTCGCAGAAGAAAAACTCACCCTTGATTAAGTGTAATGGAGGAGTGTGGCCTCTGAACTAAATGAGGTACCTAAAATCAAGGAGTGTGAGTATACTTGTGGATGTTCAGTTAGGTATCTAGTATTACTAAAAATACGAATAAAACATGTGAAAAGAGACAGAAAAATAACCGCATGTGTGTTTATGCTAATAGGCGCCTTTACAGGTAACAATGAAAATGTGCAGACAGTACGTACAATGAGGCAGGAGTAAGGACAAGAAGGAATCTCACCCGGTTCTAAGTTGCTGTGAGTTTCTTACGTTGTGCATGTAGTGCATGTAGATGAACAAGTAGTTCCATTTTCCCTGGGTGAGTACATCAGGGGCAGTGTATAACTAAAGAGAAAAGGGAACACGTTGTGGGTGAAAAATAGAGCCCCCAGTTCTGGCTCTTCGAGCTAAATGGCTTGTCTTTCTTGCAAGGTGGAAATTAATTGACTCTGTAAAGTGACTATTGGTATCTGAGAGCAAGTTCTGTTAGCTACCTGTTCTCTAAGGTGGTTTATAAATATTGTTTCAATTTCACACACACCCACCAGGAGTTTTTATCTTTTCTGATTTTCACATATTTGCTTTTTATTCATGCCAGAATTTTACTGATTGTTATGTTAACCAGTTAGCACGCTTGCGTTTCCATTCTTGATTTTTAAGTTTTTTTAAAGTCTTTTTGATCTTCTTTTAACACGGATAACTGCTGAAGAAAATGTCCCTCGTTGTTATGTATTATTAATCAACATGTAGCACACACAACATGTTCCCTTTCTGGCACCATGACTATTCAATATGTTTTGCAGGCAGCTGTTTCCTTACATTGTCTGTTTTCGTTCTGCTCAATGCAGCTTTGAGATTATAATGCTAAGATATATGATGTTTTTGCAGCTTTCTTTTTCTCTTCAGAAATTATTCTTGCCAAACTCAGTCTGCTTGGGTAGGCTTACAAGTTTGCTTACATGGCTGGCACTTGTTACCTGGTTGCAACAGGTGTTCTTGAAAAATCTGCGTATGTATACTGTCGTGTGTTGAGAATGGAGACAACTGCATAGGATTGATTTAGTGGACAGGCGCCTGGCATGTGAGAGCCAGTTACACAAGGGACTTCTTAAAATCCTGCTTCCCAAACGTGGAGGGTAGAAACAAGCAAATTACCTGCCCATTCTCTGCAGATCACAAACGAGGCAGAACGCTAAAAACAATTACAGGAACACAAACGTGCTGAGCAAGGCGTCTTGCGTGGGTGAATTGGCAGTTGTTGCCACAGAGCTGCAACCAGGTAATACTGGAAGATCAGAGCCTAAGGAGGGCCTGAGTTACTTATGGCAGGAACTGGGCAGATATTTGATAAAGAAAATACATAGAATATTTTATTTTGGGGCAGGGCACACTGTTTATCCCAAAAGGGCATGAAATAAAGGTATTTATTTCCATGGGGCTAGATATAAGCAAAGATAGTGGAAATAGAGAATTGACCAACAGTCGAAATTCCTAAAAATTGAGATATTTGTGTATAATTACAACTCCAAGTCTTTGAATGCTGATATGTCTCCTTTTGCCAAAGCTTCTAGAAAGCATTCTTATGTTTTAAAGTAGCTCAGCAGAACAGGCATTCACCGACCAAGATAAATAGCTATGCATTCAGGCAAACAGCAATCAAACCAAAACATTGTTGAATACTTTTCTTACAGTGAATGTTCAGCTATTTATGAGTATTGTTGAAATAATTAATTTTCGTCATGATCAGACTTCTAGACAAGCCTCTGTGTGAAGGAATACTCCCTTTCTATCTTTGTATCTTTTTGAAGAACTCCAGAGCCAGCATTATTGTTAACTGTATTGTAGAGGATCTTGGCTATGGCAACAGAGACGGCAAGCTCTCATGTGGTGTTGGGGGGGTCAGTGGAAGCTGTGCAAGAGGCACAGAAACCGGATAGAACCCTACTGATGTAATTGGCTTTTGATTTAAGATGGTTGATGTGAAATTCTAGTAGAAAATGGATTTCCCAATTTTATCAGGGTGCCTTTATGTGTGGTAAAAACCATGTGGGCTGCTGCGAAGGAGGCAGTAAAACAATACTGTCAAATCCATGCTTTTTAGAAGGATGAAATGGAACGAGATATTAGCCCAGAGAAGGAAGCACTTTGGAGCAAAGAGTTACTAACTTAATAAAAACAATATCTAAATGCAGAGAGTGGGGTTTCCATCCAAACAAGCATTTGGTGAAATAAAGGGGCAATTCATCAGAATAGCATTTTGTTTAAAATTTTTTGAATTAAACTAATAAAGGACATTCCAGTAGAACTCTGAATGAAACAAATTAAAAATCACTGTCATCATTACAACTGGGAGATGAAAAATATTTTAGTGCTTCTGTCTGGGTGTAGTGTCATTTCTAGTGGAAAGAACTTACCAAGAAACTCTGCACAGTTTGAAGGCCTTTGTCGTGAAATTGAGGTCTCTACTAGGAGCTAAGAGAAACCTGGTCTTTTATGCTCAAATTATAAAATGTTATAGAGAATCAACAGCACTTTGTAAAATGTTTTTTTCAGATGTAATTCTTTATTACCGTTCATGAGCAAGCCAGGAGTTAAGATGTATATTACATTTCTGAATGGCATAATTACATTTCCCTCTGTTAAACTAATTTCTTTATCTTGCTTTTTTTTTTTTTAGGTGGTTTATCCCTAAACACAATAACTGAACTTCCAGTGGATGTACTGTACATGATGTGAAGTTTAGGATATTGTATACCTTTTTGCCAAAAGCTGCAACATTTTTGAAGAAAATCAGTTGCATAGTTACTGCTTGAAAAATACGACGCTTTATGCACAAATCACTCTGAAGATAAACTTTAAGCTGTTATGATGGAAAATGTATTTATGTTCATTGCTTTTCCTTTATAGTCTTTTATGATTAACAGAATGTCGTGCAGAGATCTACTGAATGTATTTCATTCTTTCTAAGAAGTGCCTCACACTGATTTTCACATCATATGGGGAAAACACTGGGGTCTTTTTTGATCTTCTGTTCAGTTTCATTAGACAAGGTTATCTTTTACATTCTAACCCTAGCTGTGTTTTCTTGCATCCTTTACTGTCTACATACTGATACAATTAAGACAGACTGATAAGCTGAATAAGCATTTTCAATGAAAGCTTCTTCTGTCATATATAAGAACTCTTCTAATGTCAAAGGATCTGAGCGACTTGATGACCTGAATTTCCAGGACAGAGCAAAAGGTTAAATAATCACAGTCTTTATAACTCACATTGATACAAGAATAGATTAATTGGGACCTAGATAAGCTAAGGACTCTATGTTTTGTCAAAACGGTTTAATCATAACCTTTTTTTCTACTTAAACACTCCTCTGTAAGTCATTTGTCTGTGTAAGAAAGCAAGATCCTTAAGATCAAGAACAACGAACCTAGCAGTTGGTATGTGAAAATCAAAGAAGAATATATTCTTAGTGGTTAGTATTTTACGTGCCTAGGCACAGACTGAATACAGAGTTATTCACCAATGCCACTAAACAGCCATTTCCAACACAGCAGTTTTCAGATTTCTGATTTCTTAACATTCTTTAAAGACATGTTTTTATAGATCGTCAAAATTGGGATTCCATCTAGAAATTGGTTTTTGCAATTTGTGAAAATTAAGCATCAATTAAAGAAAAACTATCTACAAAAATTAACCTGTCTTCAGAGTCATAGTTGACATTTTCTTTCTAGGTAGTATCTTTTTGTGTATGTCACTTTGTGTCAGCAAGCTGAAACTATATTCCAGTTGCCTTATGCCCTCTGAAGTACGTTTCATCTTCTAGGCAGAATACAATACACTGTAGCTTCTCAGTCCTGCCAGCAGCTGGCAAAAAAAAGCTTAATGTATCTAAGCACCTCAATAAAGTGAAAGACTTGAAAAAGCCTAAATCAGGTCTCCAAGGCTGAGCCAAAATGTTAGGCTAATATTGCCCACAGTCTTCTACTTTCAGAAATTCTGTGGCATTTGTGGTGTTTCAACAGCATACCTGAAAAAACATTAAGATTATGATTTCCTTCTTCATTAAAGTAATTGAGTTTTCCTGTGGTATATGCAGTCTAACAATAGGTGGAAGAGGTATAACTATGAACAATGAGATGTTTCCATGTTCTGAAACAGTATTTGAAAACTGCTTAGTGAAAAAAATTTCCCAAGATGTTCAGAAGAGCTAGTAAACTGTGAATACTGGAGTACATATTTAATACAATTAGGCATATTGGGACAGTGCTTGGCATTATTCTTAATCCATGTATTAATCAGACTCTGATTATGACCTCAAGATTGATACTTCTTGCTAGAGAGTTACAGCATCTTTCTCCTCCTTCATCCTGCACCCTCTTCCAGTGAAGCTTAAAGGAGGCATGCTGTGCTTCTTTGGCAGATCAGGACTCAAAATGACAGTCCTTCCAGTAGCCACTGCACAGAAACATAGAATACCATTGCTTCTTTCACTGTAGATTAAGGCTTTTGTAGTTTTATTTCTAGTTCTGATATCACTACAGCATCTGGTTCCTCAGTGACTATGAGCCTTGTCAGGATAGCTTCAGTTGAGCTACACAGTATGGGATGAGGTGGGAATGAGAAGGAACATATGAGGAGATGTCACTGTTTTCCAGGGTCTGCTTTGACCCCTAGAATGAGATTTTTAATAAAATTTCTAATGCAAGCAGTAGCCCTTTAGCCTGGAAAATGTGGAGTAGGAATTTGACCCAACAGAAATCCACATCCATTTGTATGTCTGCATTATACTCAAGACACTTCATAATGACGTAATTCAGCTAAAGGGAATGTCATTTACAGAAAACAGGATTTTTTTTTTATTACATACATTAGAATGTGATGAACTAAAAATATTTTTAAAATAAGTCTTTTTGTGACTCATAGGTTTAATATGTTAAACCTATGGCATTTCTTAACATAAACTTACTAAGACAAATTAAGATACAGCCGTATTTTGCAACAGTTGCCTGTGTTCCAGTTTTTCAGAGTTCAACCTGAAATGTTTTACGCGTGATTTTTCAGAGGTGATGAGAGCCTGCTACCTCTACTGAGCTTACTTGCAACTGCAAGTAGTCATGAAAACCCACTGTGTCTTACATTAGATAGTAAGAACAAGACTAATGAATATGTCTGAAACTTTTGGCAATGTCTGAGTGCCACAGATGTTACATCAAATACTGCGAACATCTGAAATAAATAATCCCAATGTACAGACCATCACGCAGAACTGTAATGCTAAAAAGTGGAAGTGTATTCAGCATTTATATTCCTTTCTCCACCCTTTTAACAGAACGTGCTCTAATAAAATCTTGCTTGCTCATAGTTTTATTTTCCTTTTACTTGATCCTGTGAATTCATCATAATCGTATGTTTAAAGCATCAGTCTACTACCATGGAAATGGCTGATGTCACAAATTCAGTTAGAACTTCATAACAGGATCAAATATAAAAAGAAAATGGGGCTAGAGAAGAAGAAAATCATTGTTAAAATAGCAAAGCTTAGGTCACAAGCTAAAAGGAAAAAGTACACAGGGATATAAGAAGAGTAAGGCAATTTATTATTTAAATCTGTTAGAGGAAAATCCTTTAAAATTTTCTCTTTCAAATACAGAGCGATGTTTTTAGACTTGTATGTAAAAAACATATATGTGTATCATAAAAGCAAGCTTTCTAAATTCTTACCCCTTGAACTATTGCATATATCAAAACAGAAGTCACAAAATAAATAGCCACAATAGTGAACAAGAAGTGAAGGTCTTAATGAAAAGAACAGGAAAATTAAGAGATGGTATATATACTGCTTATTCATTACTGGAAAAATTAATCGAAGTAGCATTTAAAGATCTATTCAAATTAATTTTGGCATGTTCATGAAGTGACCTTTCTCTGAGATCAGATTTTGCATCTTTTTAGTCATTTTTACGATATCATCTAAGACTTCAATTTCATGGGCTGGCTGCAAACTTCTTACTGGCTGTATTACATGGTCTGTCAGTCTTGTCAGATACAGTATGTCTTGGAGAAAAAAGGGACTCTACAAGATGCTTAGTGGCACTAAGTGAGCTACTTTTCCATTCCCAGTATAGAATGTAACCAGCTGTTACACTGTTACTAATAGAAAACTAGCAACGGGGGTAAGAAACAGATAAATTATAACAATTTGAAGACAGAGCAATTCTGGAAGAAGAAGATGTAAAGAGGTGCTGCAGCCTTCCAAAGGTATTTGTAAAAATTCCAGCAAGTGGCAATTTCTTTCGTAATTACAGGACTAAGGAGCCTTATGAATAGGATAAAATTTTAAAATATGTTATTTTTCTCAGTATTTCCCTGTTGGCTAGCTGAGATTGTTTGCCACTTACATTGCTTTTTGGATATCGCACTCTTAATTGTCCACCTTTTCTCATGGACACGTAGGTTCCAAAAGCCTATAGAACCCAGCAGAACAACAAGGTGTCCTTAAAAGTTGGGTGTTGAAATGCTCTGTATCGTGATACCCAGCTCACTTTTTGAAGAATTCAGCAGTTAAGTTCACTTCTTATGCCTCAGAAAACTGACAAATGTACTGTTTATACAGAGTAACAGAGGTCATGGTGCTTACATTAAAGGTGCATTGTATAGATGGGCCTAACAGAAGATGCAGGTGAGGTGTGCTGTAGACCCTTTTTGTTCTGTCACCTTTCTAATAGAGGGACAGATATGCCCAGATCTTGCCTGAACTTGGAGCCACAAGGTAGGTGGACTGTGCAATTAGACCTGCATAGGTGGAGAGCCACCATTTACATATGCACTGAGAGATCTAAGGACAAGGAATAGATACCTTCTTGTCCTCTATTCTGTCTTCTGGGTTAGATTATTGTACAAGTTATATTTATAAACCACTTCTTGTTACTCGTTTTGTGCAGTGTTTGAATACTTACTCTGTATTACCAACAGCTGCACATCTAAGACGCCAATCCAAAACACATTGGAATCAATGGGGAGGTCACACTGACTTCAAAAAAGAAGTGAATTGAGCCAAGACGTTAACATGAAAAGCTTGTTCTGTAAAAAAAAAAAAAAAAAAAAAATTAAAATCTTGGTAATATTATTATGTTGGGCACTCAGAGGTTGCTCATAGCAAACACATTCCATTTTCATAGTAAGAAAAAGTTTATGCTACCTAAGTTTAGCTTATTATTATCTAATTGGAAGCCAGGCATAAACTCCTTTCAGTCAGCACTTCATTAAATTTACAAGCATTCCCACACACACTTGTGTGGGGGATGCGGAACAGATTAGAGACATTTAAATACTTGGAGGCTGGCTTTGGCACAGAGCTATTTATCCAGACCCACATGTTTTTTTTCTGTACATAGAGGGCGAAAGGGGAAAACTATTTCACGTTACAGTCAGATGCTGCCTACATTTGTCCACCTGCCCACATCATAAAATCGTTTATAACTGTAATAAATGTAGCCATTCAGACTAAGATTTGCCATGCTGAATGCCAGTCTCAGGCTTTGTCTAAGTTTAGACTAAAAGGGCATGTAGTGACAGGACAAGGGGTGATGGCTTTAGACTGAAAGAGGGTAGATTTAGATTAGATATTAGGAAGAAATTCTTTACTGTGAGGGTGACGAGGCATTGAAACAGGTTGCCCAGAGCAGGTGTGGATGCCCCCTGCCTGGAAGTGTTCAAGGCCGGGTTGGATGGGGCTCTGAGCAACCTGGTCTACTGGAAGGTGTCCCTGCCCGTGTCAGGGATGTTGAAACTAGATGATCTTTAAGGTCCCTTCCAACCCAAACCACTCTATGAATTTATGATTTCTAAGACTGGCCTTGGAGGAGATTATTTGTCTTGAAAGATATGCCAGCTAGCCTTGTGTGTCATGTCCATGTCTCGTTACAGAGTGACATCACCCGAATGCCAAAGATGTGCCTTTTTGCTAACTTTCCACCTTTCTGTCAAAAGTCATGCAAACTGGCTATGTTGCAGTATTTCCATCTTGGAAGGCCTACAGTTTAGAAATGAGCCACATGAAAAGACAAGTACGTTCTGGATAAAAGTGGTGCCGTATGGTGATAGTGAAGCAGTGTCATAGCAGGAGTTAAATCCATGCAAATACCTCTTATTTTTTTTTTCTACTGTTTGAAACCACTTTTAGTGCTACATTTTGTATATAGTGACTATAAGTACCAAAACAAAGTACTGTTTTTATACCTTGCTGCTTTTTTTCCCCTCAGTGGAGCAGTGAACTTCTCTAAAGTAACGAGTTATTCATGTAGCTGTACAAGATTCTCAAAAATTGCATGAAGAACATTGTATGACCTGCTAGCATCTGTTCAGGTCATGTCTTCACATGCAAAGTTTGCAAGAGCTTAAAGATAAATGTGAAAAATTTTTTTGCTTTGAGGTAGCGTAGCTATCCATAGGACAGACATCAAGGATGGAGGGAAGAGAATTAGGAAACTCACTCGGGCTCTTGATTTGCGTTGTCCAAACCCACCTCCTAAAACTTTTCAATCTATAAGGTGCAAGATCAATTAATTCTTTGCAACGCCGGGCTTGTCAGTCATAAATGACTTGTAAAATTTCTCAGGGAGTTTGTAGCTAACATTGCTGTCTCCCTTAGTCTGCCTCTCGAAGCAAGCCTTGTGTACAGGAATCACAGGTAACAAGGTTTCCATGATGTCAAAAGGAAGGAAGTAAATACCATCTGATCTCAACAACTCCAATACCCCCGCAAGACTGTTATTAGAAAGGAGTGGATATTTTTTCATCCTCTCCCAGGAAAATTCCAGAAGAGATTGTAAGACCTGCAATTTTCCCTTCTAATAAGTGCTAAAAATACAGGAAAGGACTTCTTGTAAAATTAAACTTTCACCTCTAACCTACATATTTATTTTTCTCTTCTTAATGACAAATTACACAAACAAAATAACATGCATTTGCTAATGCTTTTTTCCCTTAAATGGTTTTCTAGCATGCTCAGATTCAATTCCCCAGTTATGCCTTCACATTGCTTGGTGTATTTTTTGTTATGCTATAATGCCACTGAATTATTTTATTTTATACACTTAGGAGCTTCCAAAGATTTCCAAAGAAAGTCACTCTTTTTACAAGACTTGGCAGATGAACAACGAACAGTTTTGGCAAGAAAAGCTATCTTTTAACTGACTAAACAGAAAATATAAATGCATTTTTTATATACCTTAGAAATTTTTACCACAGAACTTTGTAAATTTATTAATTTAGGGGTTTAAATTAGACAACTGAAATTGGGTTATTGTTGGACAATTCATACAAGATAATATTTTTATTCATTCAGCTCTATGACAAAGTAGTAGAACACCTCCACTGTGTCTTCAGATTAAATGAACTTTAAAAGTATTGACTACGTTTCAAGGTAAACACAGTAAAATTCTGATATCATTGAACTCAATGGCTATGTTCCTTTTAACTGCATTAGGGCCAGGATTTCACTTTCTGTTATCATGAAAACAATGTTTCCTTAGGTTTTTTTGTATTATTTTAATCCAAATTCTGAATGTTTCTTCTGCCTTCTCTGCCTTTCTGCTAAATTAGGTGTATTTTCTCATAAACTGTGTTACTAGAAAGACACAAGCAATTCCAATCCCCTGCATCTGAAAGTGACTATGGGTTCTAGCTGCTTTAATCTGAGTACACAACAAGGTCTTATTTTTAGAAAATTTCAGTTCCTCACTCTGAGAAAGCCATGCTTCTTAAAAGGTAAGGTAACTGAAAAGGGCTGACAGATGTAAAAGTGGCAAGGCAAGTAAAGACAGTGAATCTAGGCAGATCTGTGTTTACAGTGGTACATGGTACAGTTAAAAAGAGAAAACTTGTATTTAAAATGGATCAGGAAAAACAACTGATTCATATCAGTGAGAAGAAGTAAGGGCATTGCTACATTAAGAACTGAAAATCCAATAATTTGGCAAATTTTAGATTAGCGTGGAAAAACAGTGAAGAATACATTGTTTTGCATTGATGGTAGATGTGACTTCACTGGATTTTTCCAACTGTAGTGTCTGTGATTTGTTGTCTGAAATCAAAGTAAGGAGAAGGCTCAGAAAAAATCAATGTCTAGTCAAAGGAATTACAAATTCCTTTTCTTAGGAATTACATTTTCCAAAAGTAATTCATACATTTTTACTACCAGAGCCTTATTAATGAGTTTCAAAAACACCTTTGTCAGACTGCACAGCTTTTTGACATTATAGAAGTGAAATATCACAGTTTTCTGTTTACCTGCCTTTTTTTAACTAATCAGGTTCCTAGTTAGATCTGTATGCGAATTTTGATCCAATGAGCTAAAGCTTTTTCAAGAGAGAATTGGGTCTTCTTATCAGTACAATTCTTAATGCTATGCAATAAAATAATAGTAGGAATAATTTGACATTTCAAAAGGAATTGATGAGGTGATGAAGTGTTTAATTAGGTAGGAATCAGACACAGGTCAAGATGTGATAGCACCTCTAAAAGGTAATGAAAATAATTTATAAGTGAAATAGTCCTTTCAGAAAGTGTGATTATAATAGACATATTTCTTAAATAGAACCATAATTCAAAAAGCACTCAAGGAGCAGAGATAGCTAATCCACTACCTGACATTTTCATGTATTACTAGGGAACAGTAAGTTTTCAATAGAGGCTGAAGTCAGATCCAGAGCAAATCGTAGTGGCTATATATGCATTTTTACATCTTATAAAAAGAAAGCGTGATCCAATTATGTTAAACTTCTAGCTGTAAGCTTTTATTTGTAATGACAGTGATAAGCTGCAATAAATAAGAGATTCCAAGGAATGGAGATGGGGAGAAGAGTAAAACGCTAACATCTAATGAAGGCCAGACTGGAAGTAATAGAACCATCTTGCCCCCTCTTAGTAAGGACTGGGAGTATGATTGCTTATTCCGCACACCAATGACTCCTGCAGCGTCTCCACAGCTATATATATTTTAGTCATATGATTTAGTTTTAGATAGTCCTGCGAGGGGCAGGGAGTTGGACTCAATGATCCTTATGGCTCCCTTCCCACTTGAGACATTCCATGATATTGCTGGCAACAGTAAATCTGCACACAGCTGAGCCTGTGTTCCCAAGCAGGGACAGGACAGACGTGGTCTGTATAGCTGTCGATCAGTGCATGAATTCCTCGACAATTATCTAAACATTGATGCTTTGATCATACTCATAAGACAGCAATCCAGTCAGCACTATTCCCAAGTACATTGCAAATATTGATTAATTTTTACACATAATGATTTCTGAGGCACAGGAGGTGCCTCCTTATTAAGGAGATAAGCGACTAGGGCCAAGACACATTGCAGAACTGCACAAAGGTAGGGCTAAGCAAGCTTCAAGGACTAGACCTCTTTATCCCCTTTCCCAAAAAAGTAACATGCTGGCAGATCCTTATCTAAGGTACTCTTAAAAATTTCCAGCAATAGAGACTTCACAGCCTTCACAAGTGATCTGGTCCAGTGCTTCTCAACCCTTTCTGTGAGTTTTCCTCAATGTCCAGTTCCAATCTTTCTTGCTGTTGTTGAAGCCTATTACATATCCCTCTTGAATAGACGATAAATAATTACCTTCTTCTTTGCAGCAACATTTTACGTACATGAAGGTTCTTCTTGGTATTATTCCTACATCTTTTTTTAGGTTAATTAACCTCAATTTTCCCAGTCTTTCTCATAGGTCCTGCATTTGATGAACTCCTTCTTGTAGCCCTGTTCTGGATTCTTTGCCATTGGTTGGATTTTGCTTAGTGTTCTTCTTGAAGGTAGTGTCCAAAACTGAAAATACCGAAAGCCTTAATAACGCAGAATCAAAAGTTGAAAATTTTGGTCTCTGCCAATTTGAAAGCATCCAGCTCACTGAAGTATTCTTATGCTGTCCTGTACAGGTGTTGTCTTGGCCACATGCTTGCATTAACTTTGTTAGAGAATGCTAATCCGAAAATATTAAACCTTTAAATTTTGTCTGCATGATCTAGCATTAGTTTCTCCTGTCTGTCCTGTAGCAGAGCAGCCATTCCCTTCTTAGTCTTATAGTGCTGATGTGCATATATGCTGCTTCTCCTTGTATCTAGTTCATTTTCTACCTCACATCTTCATATGTGCTTACCTAACTGAACCTACTTTCCACCTTCTGTGCGTTTTGCTTATGCTTGGTGCCAGTGGAACCCATCGTGAAGCAAACTGCTGCTTTCCCACATTCCCCATCTCCTACTTTGTGTCCTTAGTATCACCTTTTTTGCCAGTTCTTATAAACCTTTGTCTTCTTTGACTTGCCTTCCTGATTTCTGCATTTTTTCAGTCTGCTGATTTCATTTTACATTGCTCCATTTCTTTTTAAAGGTGATCAGCTCTCATGTCATGGTCACTCCATTGTCACTCTGTTCCTCTTTACTTTGCATTCTCAACGTTCTCAAACTCATTGGTTAGAATCCAACTTTAAAGACGCTTTTACTATTTGATACTTCTCTGTCTGCATCAAAACATTACTACTAATTCATTCCCAGAACTTTCTGAGCAGTCTGCATACTGTCCTATACTTCCCCCAAAGTCACACCAAATTTCTGCAGAATTTAGTTGATGTTACCTGTGTTAACCACAGAACATCTTTCTCCTGTGAAAGCCCAAATAAGGATAATCATTCATTCCTTGATCTAACATGTACCACCACCACCCATGCAGTTTATTTGGAAGATTAGAAGTAGAAATATTTTGAGGGTTAGAAGTAGAAATATTCTTCCCATATTTGGAACAATTTGTAGCTTGTTCCATACTATCAGCCCTTCAAGCCGGATGGCAGGGGAATGTAAGTAAGAGAGCTTTTGCTGTGCCTAAAAGGCATAGAGGTTGTTTGGGCTTGCTTCCTTCCTGAGACATTTTGGATACAAAAGGGAGAGGCCAGCTCAAAGTTTACCAAACAAAATTCTTAGATCTCGGTGCACATCGTACATACCTTGGTAACAGCAGCATAAGACAGAATACTTTGTGCATTGTACATTCGTAGGTCTGATCCACATGCTTTAGTAAGGGCATAGGAAACTAGAGCCATTGGTTGTCCTAACAGCCACAGTATACCTTTCTTTTTAATTTACACAATGAAGATAATGAGATGATAGACGCTATGATTATTTTCATAACTATACATCATATTTTATTCAGTAAGGCATGACTTTAACGTGGGGTCTGAAAGACTAATCAGTGAGCAAACCCTCTAATTAAAATGTACTCTTATTTGTAATGTACTTTTAATATTCCCTGAATCTTTAGCTGATGATTGAAATGTTTTTTTGATAATAATATATGCTATTTTATCTAGTTTTCATTTTCTCTAGAAACATCTGTGAAACAGAAGGGATGAGACTTTCTCTTAAAAATTGTGGGAACACATAAAATATACAGTACACTTCCTGTTATAGAAGGATATTTATTAGTCTAAATACTTGTGCAATATTTGGCAAATGATCAAAACTAGTTTCTCCTGATGTGTTTACAATGTTCTAAATTAAAAGCAAAGCCTATTTTCAAGTGACATTTGTCATAAACTGAAATGTTTCTCTCATGCTGCATGTGGTTGTACTTTCTGCTTAACAGGATAAGCTCCAAATGTTGAGTACAAAGTTTGCAGCAAAGTTCTTGTGAGAATTGAACTTGCCATCTAGCAATTCTTCGTGTAAGAAGAACCAAAGGAGACTTTCCCCCAGTGTAGGATTTTTTTTCTATGACTGTATGTTTACTTAACTTTCTGCCTGATGCTGTACTTAATCAGCTATACTGAGAGAAATTCTTTTGATTTCATTGCATATTCTGTTGCTCTTTACCCTATTTTAATGTTCTTTCCCATAACCTTTGAATGGTAAAATGGTCACAGACAAGAACAGAAGAGCTCCCATTTCTCTAGTGAATGCTTCAGAAATGTACTAAAGCATAAATTTAGCAGAAGTTTTGAACAGACGTGGTCTTCTACATCAAGCTGTGAAAAAATAGCTCGGCATGCTACAGAAATGCACTTTCAGTGTTACAAAAATTACTCAGTACCGTATGCAAAACATTATCTTTTCAACTCAGGTTCAAAACTTGTTATACAAACCTGTTTATTAATTATCATTATTGTTTCCTAAGGGCTTTTGACAAGTTTTGAGAGAAAACTGGGTCAGTTCATAATAGCAGCTTTTGAATGTATCTCACCATTACACATGTATTCAAAACCCATGCAACATGTAACATGTTGCAGAGGAAAAATGTGCTTGGGTCATGTTTCATGTTATAAATAGGCAGATAGGCAAAGGCATACACTGTAACATTTCCAAGAAAAACACTTCATATTCCAGTAACCTGCCCTCTTTTTATATCTCAGGTTTAGTAATCTTTTTACTGAGTTGCAGACCACCCTTGGACTTTTAGTCATCCTTGAATTTAAATAAAAATTATTGGCATCTGGAGTTTTATTTCTTTTTGCCTTTACCTAAGTGTTTTAATAACCATGACTGGTCCTGATTGAAATTCCAGTGAGAGAATCTGCTGCAATTCAGGAAAACCACCATTTTTCACAAGCAGGCAACGGCCCCGTGGATATTTTAGGACTGTAGCTTCAGCTGAATCAGGGATACTTGAAAGAGAGTGAGTAAAACAAGTGTGCATGCAGTCTTAAAAAAAAAATTAAATTGCCTTGTGTCCCAACCCTTGAGTACCTCTCTATCGACAGAGCACACTTTACTTCCTGTTCTAAAGGATTCGAGTGGCAACAAAAAATTTCGTTTCCTATGAAGTAACTACAACGTAATTAACTACAATTTTTGAAGCCAAGCATTTTCAGATATGGTGCAGAAAGTATTTTACAAAGCTGAAGCAGACAACGCAAGAAAATAATACTGAAAGTTGGTTATTACACCACGTTCTGTAAAGGAAGACTTGTATAATAAATAACAAGCATGGCCCAAGCTATCAAACCATGGTTACATGACAAAGAATACTGTTGTTTCTTTGTCTTTTTACATTCTTCCCATTGCCAGCACGTCTATTACATCACACAAAAAGATTCTACCATAGCAAAATGAGATGCTGGTTGAAGGCTGCATCCTGTTTTCTTCTTCTGATGTAAATATCAAGTAAAACAATGTTGCGAGAACATTTATACCGAATGAAAGCCACAGGAGGGTAGAGGAATTGAGATTATCCCACTACACAGGGGTCAGGAAGAAATTTAGATGGGAAGCACTGCTTATACAAGAACACACCATGATATTAGAACTGATATTGAGAGATACATTCTGGAGAGCAGGAGTAAACAAGGAGGTCAAGTTTCTTTAGGCTCAGCTCTAAATATTTGCATTTTTCGTATTTAATTAGGATTACTCATTTATGCTTAGATATCCATACATTTTTTAGGAGATACAGATAAACACAATAAAGATGCAGGTAACTGAAGAAAGAAACATTTCAAACTGAGCAAAGATGCTGAATTCAAGCAAACTGGCCCTGGCTAATTTGAGGTTCTAGTCAAGGGATGTGCATGGGACTGAACTAATGACCCTGTGATTTCTTTATTTTAAGAGACAGCTTCAGGAACTTACGGAAAAATTGAGCATCTGGAATCTGAACTGCAATGGATGGGAAAATGAAACAGCTTCATCTAGATTGCTACTAGTGCTGCGGGAAGCTTTCTGTGATCTGCCCATGGGAATCAATAGGAGGGATAAACAACCTTTGTCAACGATTGGGGGACATGCGGTAATCACTCTTGAGCAACAGCAGTGTATTTTAGGCCATTGTTACCCTGATACACTCCAATGCTCTGTCAGGAAAAAAGTCTGCTTCCAGCCACATTATAAAGACATGGTATAGAGAGCACAGACTCTGGCACGGTCTCTGGAGTCTCTCTGTAATCTCTTGAGGGCACACATGAACGGCAAGGGAGTATCTTCCTTAAAAAGCATTGTCACATGAGTTTTATCTGAGCAGGATTATCAGAAGAAAATAGACATTAACAAACGCTGCAGACTTGCATGAAAATAAGCTAGTGATTAGCAAGTGTCACATGGACAGATTATTACAAATAGTGATCGAATGGCTCCAGGAGGCTCTCAGGCTTTTCTTACTGCTCAAATTCATTATATCACTTCCTACTTATAAAGTAATTTTCTGAGAGCCAGATGACATTTTGTACAATCTGACATGCTACTTAACTGTTTATCACATGAAGCGTGATCATAATACATAAAAGTGAAGAGTTCTAACATTTTTTTTAATGTAGAGAAGTCAGTTTCCTTCTCAAAAATGATTCTGCATTTGTTAAGAAGATGAGAGACTTCTGACAAAACAGTGATTTATAAAGAATTCAGACTGCAGATGAGTTATTGTTCCCTCTGCCTGTCATTTACAAGCCACACTTCCATTTTTTCCATACCTGAAGAGGCTAGTGCATAGATATTACATAAATCACACCAGGGACCAGTATAGACATAGGAAGTTCCATAGTAGAATCTCAGATACAAGGCATTCTTTTTAATTTCCATAGATCTCCACTGTGTGACTAGGATTCACAGTGAAATTTGCTGTTGATCTAGGAAATTATGTAGATTAGTGCATAAACCAAAAGACTGTACCTCCCTTCCATACCTATTAACACTAGCACTGATGAGTTGTTCTATAGACAATTAGGAGAAAACTCTGTACTGATAGCCCTGGTCTTCATGGGAGATTTCAGCTTCCCAGATATTAACTGGCAACACAACACTACTGTGACGAGCAACTCTCAGAAATTCCTGGAGTTGGTTGAAGATAATTTTTTGTCACAAGTACTCAGTGAACCAAGTAGGAAAGGTCCCCTTCTAGACCTGTCATTTGTGGATAGAGAAGGACTCATGTGAGATATGATGATAGGTGGTTGTCTTGGCCACAGTGATCACGAAATAGTTGGGTTTAAAGTTCTTGGTGTAATGAGAAAAAAGTTCACCAAAGTTCCTACCCTGTATTTCAAGAGCACAGACTTCAAGATACTACAGGGAGTCAGCAGGGGTTCACAAAGGGAAAGCCTGTCTCACTAATCTGAGCTCCTTCTATGAGAAGGTCACCTGCCTAGCGGGTGAAGGGAAGGCGCTGGATGTGGCTCTTCCAGATTTTACTAAGGCTTTTGATACAGACCCTCACAGCATCCTTCTGGACAAGCTGTCCAGCTGTGAGGAGAGCAGATGAACACTGCACTGGGTGAAGAACAGGCCTTTTGGCATTAGGAAGCAATTCTTTACTGAGAGGGTGGTCAAACACTTGAACAGGTATCCTAGAGAGGTGGTCGATGCCCCATGCCAGCCAGTACCTTAAAACGAACCATTTAAACAATGTCCTTATAGTAGGCTTTAACTGTTGGTCAGCCATGGAGTAGTCAGGCAGTTGGACTAGATAATGGTTCTAGGTCCCTTTACTCTGGAACTCTCCTATTCCGTCCTAAATAAATATGAAACCTGCTGAACCAAATGCAACCAGAAAGTCGAACCCTTCTGGAAGCTGTTGTGCCTTTGGAAATCTGTGCTCTGTTTCCCACTGGCAGTGCTTGCTGTTCCAGGATGTCAGCGAGCATCACGGGCTTGTGACAGTTGTGCTCTGGGTTGCAACCCCTCAGGTCTTGAAGGCTGACCTCCAGATTCAGGGATCTCACAACCTCTCTGGGCAATTTGCTCCAGCGCTGCGTGATCCTCACAAGGATGTTCGTATTGATTCCTTATCTACAGCCTGATGCTCTCGAGTTTCAGAAGAAGCCACCGTCTGTCACCCTCCCTCCAGGCAGTGCTGGCAAGAGCCTGTCCCCATCCCCTTGACACCTTCTCCACAGGCACCGGGTTGTGGTGTGAGGTGCCTCGACCCCTTCTCTGCTCTGTGCTGAACCAGCCCCATCCCCACAGAGCCTCCTTGCCTCCCCTGAGCCCCTCTGGTTTGTCAAGCTGTCTGCGGGACCCCAAATGGGACGTAGTGCCCACAGGAGGCCTGGTGGGTGCTGAGCAGAGGGGATCACCCTTGTGCCCTCTGGCTAGAGGAGAAAGACAGGAGAAGACCTGCCAGAGTGAGACAAGTGCTGCTTGTGACTCCCCATGGGACAAATGAGGGAAGCCCTGAGGGCTGGCCAGCAGTGCTGGGTTGTGGGGAGAGCCCGCGGGACTTTGTCCTGCAGCCCCCCAGGTAGGCACAAGGTGTGACCCAATGAACTCCCTTGCCATATGTGCCTGGAGACGTCTGCCCTGGCCACAGCGACCTGACGGGGCCTTGGGAAGACATGGCTGAAGCCTCTGTGCCTGGCGGGAAACACCTTCTTGAGGGACCTGGGCACTTTTTCCACCCCTCCCCAGGCCAGCCAGTGACCGTGGCCTCTCTGCCTTTTCCAGCGCGACACCGGCTGCTGCAGCGCCCGTGAGAGGGAGCAGTTTGTCATGCCCAGCTCCCCCCAGCCCACCACAGCCAGTGCAGAGCATGGCCACACAGCTGGAGGAGCGCTGCCCTATCTGCCTGGGCACCTGCGAGGAAGCCAGTTACGCAATGCCATGCCTCCACCGCTTCTGCTATGAACGCATCCTGTGGTGGGCTGAGAGCAAGCCCGAGGGGGCATCCACTCCATCTTGCACTCGGTGCGAGCAGATGACGACTATAGGGAGCACGTCATCCCACCATCTGTGCCACCATCAGATGTTGTTGACCAGGCAGAAACAGCTCCCAGCGACCCAGAGGACGATGACCTCCAGGACCATGGGTCACCCAAATGGTGGGCTGCCGAAGAGGTGCCCAGGAATCCTGTCAACCTCCTCCAGCACCTAAACTGGTTGAACGGTTTGCAGGACCAGCCATGGCGCCTCCAGACCCTGCAGTCCTGGTTCCATCAGGCGATGGTGGAGACCTTCGGCTGCAGGGTGTTGGAGACAGCCATGGGCATCCACAGGCTGGATACAGTGCAGCCAGCCTGGATGCTGGGGGCCTCCTTCCAGAACCCCGCTGCCCCCAGCCCCGCTGCCTCCCGAGCAGGGTCTCCCGGCCCCAGACCAGCCCCTTCCAGCAGCCCTGACACATCCAGCGTGGACGAGCTCCCCATCACTTCATCTGCTGCCCTTGCTGGGAGCCCCGGCAGAGAGAATCACAGAATCACAGAATCACAGAATAGTAGGGGTTGGAAGGGACCTCTGTGGGTCATCTAGTCCAACCCTCCTGCCGAAGCAGGGTCACCTACAGCAAGCTGCACAGGACCTTGTCCAGGCGGGTCTTGAATATCTCCAGAGAAGGAGACTCCACCACCTCCCTGGGCAGCCTGTTCCAGTGCTCCGTCACCCTCAGAGGAAAGAAGTTCCTCCTCATGTTCAGACGGAAATTCCTGTGCCTCAGTTTGTGCCCATTGCCCCTTGTCCTGTCACTGGGCACCACTGAAAAGAGCTTGGCCCCATCCTCCTGACACCGACCCTTCAGATATTTGTAGGCATTTATAAGGTCCCCTCGCAGCCTTCTCTTCTTCAGGCTGAACAAGCCCAGTTCCCTCAACCTCTCCTTGTAGGGGAGATGTTCCAGTCCCCTCGTCATCCTCGTAGCCCTCCGCTGGACTCTCTCCAGTAGCTCTTCATCTTTCTTGAACTGGGGAGCCCAGAACTGGACACAGTACTCTAGATGAGGCCTCACTAGGGCAGTGTAGAGGGGAAGGAGAACCTCCCTCGTCCTGCTGGCCACACTCTTCTTGATGCACCCCAGGATCCCATTGGCTTTCTTGGCAGCCAGGGCACACTGCTGGCTCATGGTTAACCTGTCGTCCACCAGGACGCCCAGGTCCCTCTCCACAGAGCTGCTCTCCAGCAGGTCCACCCCAAGCCTGTACTGGTGCATGGGGTTGTTCCTCCCCAGGTGCAGAACCCTGCATTTGGCTTTGTTGAACCTCATCAGGTTCCTGTCTGCCCAGCTTTCCAGCCTATCCAGGTCACGCTGAATGGCAGCACAGCCTTCCGGTGTGTCTACCACACCTCCCAGTTTGGTGTCATCAGCAAACTTGCTGAGGGTACATTCTAACTCTTCATCCAGGTCGTTGATGAAGAAGTTAACCAAGACTGGGCCCAGTACTGACCCCTGGGGGACACCACTTGTTACCAGCCTCCAACTAGACTCAGCGCCGCTGATGACAACCCTCTGAGTTCTGCCATTCAGCCAGTTCTCTATCCACTTCACCGACCACTCATCCAGCCCACACTTCCTCAGCTTCCCTAGGAGGGTATCATGGGAGACTGTGTCGAAAGCCTTGCTGAAGTCAAGGTAGACAACATCCACGGCTCTCCCTTCGTCTACCCAGCCAGTCATGCCATCGTAGAAAGCTATTAGATTGGTCAGGCATGATTTCCCCTTGGTGAATCCATGCTGACTACTCCTGATAACCTTCTTTTCTTCCACTTGCTTGATGATGGCCTCCAGGATAAGCTGCTCCATCACCTTTCCCGGGATGGAGGTGAGGCTGACTGGCCTGTTGTTCCCTGGGTCCTCCTTCTTGCCCTTTTTGAAGATTGGAGTGACATTGGCCTTTCTCCAGTCCTCGGGCACCCCTCCTGTCCTCCAGGACCTCTCAGAGATGATGGACAGTGGCTCAGCAATGACATCTGCCAGCTCCCTCAGCACTTGTGGGTGCATTCCATCGGGGCCCATGGATTTGTGGACATCCAGATCACTTAAGCGATCCCTCACACAGTCCTCCTTGACCAAGGGAAAGCTGTCCTCTTTGCAGGCTTCTTCTCTTACCTCCAGGGCCTGGGATTCCTGAGGGCCAGTCTGAGCACTGAAGACTGAAGCAAAGAAGGCATTCAGTAGCTCTGCCTTCTCCGCATCCTCCTTCACCAGGACACCCGCCTCATTCAGCAGCGGCCCCACATTGTCCCTAGCCTTCCTTTTGCTGCTGATGTAGTTGAAGAAGCCCTTCTTGTTGTTTTTGACATCCCTCGCCAGCTTGAATTCCAGGTGGGCCTTTGCCTTCCTCGTCGCATCCCTGCATGCTCTGACCACGTTTCTGTACTCTTCCCAAGTGGCCTGTCCCTCTTTCCACATTCCATGGACCTTTCTCTTCTGCCTGATCTCCGCTAGAAGCTCCTTGTTCACCACGCAGGTCTCCTGCCTCCTTTGCTAGATTTCTTTCTCAGGGGGATGCATTGCTCCTGTGCATGGAAGAAGTGTTGTTTAAAGAGCAACCAGCACTCATGGACCCCCCTGCCTTCGAGAGCCCTGGCCCACAAGATTCCTCCCAGTAGCTCCTTGAAGAGGGAAAAGTCAGCCCTCCTGAGGTCCAGGGTTTTGATCCTGCTTATCGCCCTGCTTCCTCCACGCAGGATCCTGAACTCGACCATTTCATGGTCACTGCAGCCGAGTCTACCTCCAACCTTCACATCCTCCACCAGTCCCTCCTTGTTTGTTAACACAAGGTCCAGCAGCGTGCCTTTCCTTGTTGGTTCCTCCACCACTTGCACCAGAAAGTTATCATCGATGCTGTGTTGGAACCTCCTGGATTGCACCTGCCTATCTGTATGGTCTTCCCAGCTGATGTCAGGGTGGTTGAAGTCCCCCAGGAGAACCAGGGCCTGTGACTGTGAGGCTGCTTGCAGCTGCCTGTAGAAGGCCTCATCAACATCCTCCTCCTGGTCAGGTGGCCTGTAGTACACACCCACCGTAATGTCACCCTTATGAGCCTGTCCCTTAATTCTAACCCACAAGCTTTCAACTCGTTCCTCATCTGCCCCCAGGCCAAGCTCAATGCATTCCAGTTGCTCCCTCACATATAGAGCAACTCCCCCACCTCTCCTTGTTGGCCTGTCTTTCCTAAAGAGTCTGTAGCCATCTATGACAGCATGCCAGTCATGGGAGTTGTCCCACCACGTTTCTGCGATGGCGACCAAGTCGTAGCCGTCCTGCTGTATAATGGCTTCCAGCTCCTCCTGTTTATTGCCCATGCTACGTGCGTTGGTGTAAACACACTTGAGCTGGGCTGTCAATCTCACCCCTGGCCTTGGCACGCCAAGCCTAGGCTCATCCCTAGTGAGGTGGGCAATATCCCCTTCCCCCTTCAAACCTAGTTTAAAGCCCTCTCAATGAGCCCCACGAGCTCGTGGCCAAGAATTCTTTTCCCCCTTTGAGATAGCTGAGTTCCACCTGTCGCCAGCAGGCCTGGTGCTGTGTACACCTCCCCATGATCAAAGAAGCCAAAATTGGACCGATGGCACCAGTCCCTGAGCCACCTGTTAACCAGGTGAGTTTTCCTGCCCCTTTCAGTGCTGTTCCCTGCCACTGATGGGATGGAGGAAAACACCACCTGCACCCCTGATCCCTCAACCAGTCGCCCCAGTGCCCTGAAGTCCCTTTTGATGGCCTTGGGACTTCTTTCTGCTATCTCGTCCCCGCCAACCTGCATTACCAAGAGGGGGTAGTAATCAGAAGGCCGCACCAGACCAGGGAGTTTCTTCGCAACATCCCTAACCCGGGCCCCAGGGAGGCAGCAGACTTCCCTGTGGGATGGGTCCGGTTGGCAGATCGGGCCCTCTGTTCCCCTCAGAAGGGAATCACCTATGACAATGACCCTCCTTTTTTTTTTTTAGTTGAGGCAGTCGTAATTCTTGGGGCTCTGCTCCCGCTGCCATCCCTGCGGAGCAAGAGGAGCCCCAGCAGGAGCCAGGGGAGGCTGTGCCCAGGCCATCCACTTCCCGCCGGAGCAGGCATCGCTCCCCTGGGCGGACATGGTGACTCTGGAAGAGGAGGACCGGCACGTCCCAGGGCTCTCCAGCCAGCAAGAGGCCGGCACCACCTCGCTGACCCTGGAGGGTGCCTCGGGGGATGGCCACACCAGGACTGGGTCATCCACTGGCTTCTTCACCAGCCCTCAAGGGCTCCCAGCTCCCCCCAAATCTAATTATCCTAATAAAATAAGTGCATGAAAACTACAGAAAAAGTCTCTGTGTTACTGACAGTGCAGGTGGAGTGGCTATCCTCGTTTTTTTTTGCTTTTTTGGCGCGAGGAGTGGGACGTTAACGCTGAGGGGTTGATCTACACGTGCCAGCTACCATTTCAGTGATCCCCCTGAAGGCAAGTGCAGCATCCAGGCCTGCAGCTCTGCAGCTCCCGCACGGAGTCACGGCTTGGGGCTGCTCTCGGCATCACCCCGGGCTCGTGCCCTGCCAAGGCAGGAGCCCCAACAATTTCAACCAAAGTCCTGCACCTGGGGAGGGGACAACGCCAGGCTCCAGCACATGCGGCGGGCTGCCCGGCTGGAAAGAAGCCAGGGAGAGGTGACCATGCTGCTGCCCTCCAGCACAGGCTTCCTTCCCGCTCTTCCAGATCCAGCCTTGGTGCTGGCATTTCCTCACCGCTTCTTGGAAAGGACCCATCTTTGGCAGATGCTCAGCAGATGGATGCCAAGGGGCTGACGATGCTGGGCTTGTCTAGTTGGGAGAAAAGGAGGCTGAGGGGCGACGTCGTCTCTCCCTACAGCTTCCTGAGGAGGGGAAGTGCAGAGGGAGCTGCTGATCTCTTCTCCAGCAGATCCAGCAGCAAGATATGTGGGAATGGTTTAAAGCTGCATCAGGATAGGTTCAGGCTTGATATTATGAAACTTTTCTTTACCGGGAGGGTGGTCAGACACTGGAACACTTTTTCTAGAGAAGTAGTCAATACCTCACGCCTGTCAGTGCCTAAGAAAGTGGTGTTTGGACAACAGCCTTCATAAGGTTCTTTGACTTTTGGTCGGCCCTGGAAAGGTCAGGCAGTTGGACTACATGGTCATTGCAGGTCCCTTCCCGCTGGAACTATTCTATTCTGCTACCTTTCAATACCATCATGTCAGCATTGTTTTACTTTCCATAATTTTTGCATTTTTTTCTGCAATAAACATTATCTGATGAAAGAAGCTAAAAATATTATTTTTTAAAGTAATCTGATTATTCTTACAGAAAATGAGAAAATACAAACAATTCCTTCCACCCTCATAGTATATTGATTTGCCATATATGTTGTTTAACTGTTATTGCCTCTTGTCCAATATAGTTTTTCTTAGATAAATATTTTTGACATTTGGTTGTTCACATTTTAATCTAGCAGGCTTTTAAAAAGCATGTGTTGCCAAATTTTTTTTTGAGAATGGGAACTAAACACTTTGTGCAAATGTATTCACTATTGATGTGTATGGTGTGGACTTATAGCTTAACATGTGCTTTTAAGTCATGGATAAGCCCCTGAGAGTTTATTGTTTTATTTTCGTTCTCCTCTAAATTCCCTCTAGTAGTTCTAAATCCTTAATGGGAACAAGGCCCAGAGAAAGGAACAGTGTTCTGCTACAATGGCCCTCATTGCATTTTATCTTCTTTTCAGCTATTTTGTATGATACAATATAATGTTTTGGTATTTTCTGATTGTTATACAGACCATTAATGTTCTGGCTTTCCGGGCTGCATAGCAAAAATCCTACGGAAATCAATGCAATATGTTCTCAGCATATTTACATACAAAACGTAGGAAAATTTTTAGAGGTCCAAATTGTTAGAAAGAAACATGTTTAGTATCATGCCTCAGAAATGTAGTCATAATGGATGCCAACTCTGGTACATAAAGATCGCGAAGTAGACTGATCTTTTTACTTATGTAAGTTACCAATGTAGATGCCCATTCAGGTGTTTGCACATACAAGAATCTGAATAGCATGGAAAAGAGTAACCATTGCCTGACATTTTACGTTGTGTGTCCATTTGCAGTGGGAACAAAGGATGGCAGAGGAAAAATTGACCACGTTATCTAAATGCTGGTAGCATCAGATGGCCATTTGGCTTCCCCAGAACCTTTGGACTGATGCAGGCTTTCACATGCAGCACAACAGGAAGGATGCTTGCGTGCAGGAGATTAAAACCCACATAAAATCATGGCAGGGTTGCAGGCCTTGCCTTTGGTCCTCCTGAGCACTTCTGTTTGTAACCCCGAGCAGCTCCGTAGCATTGAAAGAAGAGGAGTTACCATAACTCTAGTCATGGCCACTGGAATTGCCACACAGGTAGTAGCTGGTCAAATCATAAAAAATATAGCTGCATTTCTGCTATTTTTTGGAGTCCTAAATCCAAATGTCTTCTGACGCTTTCTCTTTCGAGCAAACAAACACTACACCTCTACTCTAACCTTTGCTCATAACTCACCGAGTCCTTTTAGAGCTGTCATTGAATAAATAATAGTTGAACATCTGGCTGCCTTCTCTTTCGTACATGAGCAAGATCCCTGTCACTCCAGTGATCTGGTTAAAGTGACTCATATGTCACTGCCGTGTCACAAGGGAGTCAGCCTTAGAGATAGGAAAATCAGTAGGAGTCCGCGCCGTGAGTGAACTGTAAAGATTATGTCTTGGTAATTTTACTCATCTTGAGTCAGGCCCTACTGCACACATAAAAACTCCGTTTCATTAAGGAAAACAGAATCTAACACTGAGTTAAAAGCCTTAGGATTTGGCCTAGTACTTTTAACTTTTAATTTGGCACTGTAACGGAACAATATGCGCTACTTGTTCTTACGCAATAAACAACAAAAATTGTTCTGTTGTATTCTTGTAGTTACCAAGCTCATATTGTGCAATTAACTGTAGAAGTATTTTTAAAACAATACGGTGTTAATAAAGGCCATACTAACTGGATTCTCTGTGAGTTTTCTGCTGAATTCATTGTACACTGCCTACTTTCAACAGCATTATTTATGCACTAGCTATTAGGAAAGATTTTTAGAAGGCAGTATTTTAATAAAACTTCAGAAATGTGTTTATGGTGCAGTTCTACATTTCTGTTAAGTCCTACAGAAAATAAATGGTTTTAGTCTCATAAACTGCTCACGTGGTCGTAAGGGCCATAATGAAGACATTCAAAATAGTAAGAGATTAACCAGAATTGCCAGTTACCTGTCTCCTATTCATGAACAAGGGGATATTTGGCTGTGCAGAATACTAACAAAATTTAAATATATCCCATTCAATATGTAAGTTTTACTGAAGCTAGAAAGATGAGGGGATTCGGAAAATTGTATGGACTCAGTATACACATGGGCATATCCATATTCAATCTTTGTACCAACGAAAACGTAGGTGTTGGTAGAACATGAGGACATATTACTGTGCTTGTACATAATTAAATTAGGCAGACATAACAGAGGACCTGAAGCTCACACTCCACAGTGTTGATTTGCCACCAGTTGATGTCACTGGGAAAAACCACCTTGCTAATCCACGGTTACTTGCCACGGACTTTTCTTCAAACTTTCCACGAAGCCCTTTGTACTAACAATTATCACAGGTGAGGTCTGGGACTGGCCAAACTAATCTAGCATGGCAATTCCTGTGTTCCCATGAAAAATGACCGTTTATATTGACAAGTCTCTGGAGTTCCCCATTTCTGTATGTCGTCCTTCTTAGCATTCTTGTTTGAAGGCACACTCTACAGTCATTTTTCAGGTACCTTCTAGTCATCCATGTTCCTTCACGAGGAAGATTCCACTTTCAGCAAGTTTTATGTTGTTTTGTCAGTTAATCGCCGAGCTTACAAGAGTTTTTGTAACTTAGAGGATGTGGTACCAGTTTATATCCACTTAGGTAAAGCCCATATCTCTCCGTGGAGGCCGGTTCTGTTTCCCACAGTACAGGGATGGCCGGCTGGAAGGGCGCAGCTATACATAAACACCCGGCTCCCCAGCCCCTCCGTGTATAGCCACACGGAACTACACACCCACTGAGCGCTGGAGCAGGGGAGCAGAGTCCCGTGGGGTTCCTTCCCTCCCCCCCGTCGGCGTGACTCCCCATCTTCCTCACTGCCATGCCAACGGAAAGCATTGGCTGCAGCGCAGCGGCTCAGAGCTTCACCTGACCAGCCTGCACCCGTGGCCAGGAACGGCACCTGACACCGACCACCCACAATCCATATTTTGCAACCGTACAACGCCTGTGGAAGATGCTCCAAGTATCAGCTGCAGAAGTAGTAACTTCTGCACCAGAGGATTTGTCATCAACTGCAGCTATCGCCTCTGTGTTCGACTAGGATGATGAACGGAATAGAAAATCATGTGGTAATTAGATATGGTTTTGAACAAAAGACAAATTATTTATTTCTTTCTTCAAATGAAGCATAACACTAAGGTATAAAGGGAGTATAAATAACATCTGATTGTGCTCCTAAGCTCCATGCTATAACTTTCTTGCAATGACATCCTTCAACAAATTAACTACATCATTACTGTTAAGTATTAATTGCACAAAACAGATACACAAAATATATAATGAGCTAGAAAGAGGACAACATTCTTCCATTATGACAAACAACTGTAACAAGAAATGGAAAAAAACCCCAATAGATCTAGGCTTACACAGATGGCGACACTGAGAGCTTTAAGTCCTCTCCTGGAACACATTACATGTGATAAATAATACGCAAAATATTTAAAGAATTTTATTGTTGCTTACAGAAGATATTTAGCAAGCAAAGAGACAGCAGCAGTCACTGCCTCATGTCTCATATCCCCATCATTCAATGCAAATTTTTACATTTCATGCAATAATCCTGAGCTTATTTTCAGTAACATTGAAATGTCATCTATATTAATTACCAAATACATACAGAGCCCGGCTATGGGATCTATTGTATTATTAAGGCATGAAAAAAGAATAACAGTTTATTAGCTCTGAATGCCACAAATACAGCACAGCAGTTAGAAGGCTCAAGAAAGCTCAGAAAGTACCAGTGATTTCTGTGCCAAGGTCCTCCCAGAACACAACTGCAAATCATCAGCTCCTGAAAAGGTACAGAATCAAATCCTGGCCTTGCTGACATCAGGGAGTTTTGCCTTTGTCTTGACTGCTGGACTAAGCTTCAGAGCTATCAGGAGTGACTCAGACTCCTCTTCATATCCCCAAAAAATTGACAAACTTCCTCTCACTCAAGTCAAGTATGAATTTAAAAAACAATACCTACATATTGTTTTCTTAATTAGTATTTTAAGCCTATGGAAAGGTTCCATTCATCATACAGTATGGCAATTAATAAAAGGCCTTTTCAGAAAAAGCTGATTTATTAGTCTGATTTATTAGTACGTTAAAAGAAGGGGGAAGTATCACAAAAAGAACCTCTGCCAAGTCTATGCTCTATTTATAAATTATTTTTAGTTTTAAAATTAAAGACTTTGGTAAGCCAAACCAAAAATATGTGATGCAATTCTAGTCTCCATGGTTCAATGGCTCTTCTCAACGACAAAGAGCACCGAAGCTCTGTCCAGTCATCACGTGAAGAACTTACCAAGTAAGGGGCTAGTAATATCTGGCTTGTGCAGTTCTTCACATAGCCTCTGTTTTACATATAAGAAGTTCTTGCAAAATGCCCTGTAGTGAGCCAGGGATCCCCGTTCAGTTAACTAAGCCATTGAAACCAAGGCCAAATTGGTGGTGAGACTTACTTCATGTCCCACACCGGGAACTAAAACAGCAGATGATCTCCTCTAACTCTGCTACTGCTATTGCCTGCCCCTTTTGTAGATATTTGCCTAGCTGAGCTCAGAGTTCACAGATCCAGTGGCCTTATCCTTCACCTACAGGTGGCCCACGGAGGAAAGAACCATGGTACGCAAGAGGGACAGACTCTTTCATGCAGCCTTTGCGCATACTTCTTCCCATGCCTGCACTCCTTGCACACACAAGTCACCCCTTGACAAAGACAGCATTGTCCAATTCTGTCACTGCAAGGCTCTGAAAACCTTGCAGGTGCACAAATCCAACTTAACTTATTTAATCTAAAACACCAAGTTGTAATATTGAAAAAAATTGTTCGTCACAAATAACCATTCAGGAAACTCATTACTGTCTCATTTGAGATACAAGGAGAAAAAGGTTGTTGATATTAGTTACTGGGTTAGAATTTGCGTGGCTTTTGGTTAACTTCTACTAATAAATAAGTTAAGGAAGGCTAAGGCTATAAATTGGTACTGTTTAATTTATAAATATTCACTTTGTTTCTATTATTTTCTAAAAAACATGTTAAGGAAAAAGGTGGCCAGAAGGATTACAGATGTTGGACACTGTAATTTGGTTGTTAGGCTGTAAAAACCAAATATGTAAGTGATGTTGAGCACAGTGTAAGAAAAAGCCAGTTTTTAATTAACAACTTATTTACAAGTTCATAAAATCAACTGAACTGGAGTAGATGTTCTGTGTTTGTCACCAATATTTTATTGTAACTGGTAACTTGCACACTTTATAGTAGAACAAAAAGAAAATAAAGTTCACTATATACACGCCTTTGTACAGGCTACTTGACTATACACAAGGCATAGTGATCGTAACACAACCTAGTCTTCATAATAATTTGTGCACAAAGACACCAATCAGACATTATGTGAACATTACAGTGAAATGACATCACAAGTCCAGTGAAAATTCAGCATAATACAAAACATATTGATCTACTGCAAATGACATCCTTTAAAACAGTAAGCCTTTTTATTCAGTAGTAACTTAACCAGAGTCTGATGCGGAGATTTGTTGTGTAGTTATAAGTCTTTTAAGGGAAGCAACCTCTGCAGATAAGTTTGCTATGCCCTGCTTCAAATACAGGTTCTCTGACTCAGAGACATTGTAGATATTGTCTTTTATTTCAACAACTCCAGTTTTGCAACCACTCTGAATTTTTACATTGAGTTCCTTCTGATGCCAGAGCTCTGGTTTAAGTGACCAGTCTTGGATGTTAGTCACTTGAACCGAGAAAGGAGTGTGAGAAGAATGCACCAAGTTTTGTGCACCATGTTTTTCAAGCTCAAAATGTCTTTTTGAGGACATGTCAATGGGCGATGACAATTTCTGTGTTGCATCATAGTCATTATCCATCGCTTCCACTTTAACTTGCATGGCTTTGGCTTTGATTCGAAGCTTGTGGGGCAAAGCTGAAGAATTCACTTCTGGAACTTTAACTGTTGCATGAACATTTTTATGTTCAACTGGGGAATGGATTGGACCTTTAGGAACCTGCTGTTCGTCTTCTCCATCAGATGACTTTCCAACTACACCATCATCAGTTTCTGATGTTCTGGGGGAATTACTGGAGGACCTATTAACTTGCAAGAGAGGAGGAGAATGTGAGTACACGTTAAAGGTAGCTCCCATGTAGTTTGGATATATGGATGCTTTATATGAACCTCTGTCATCTCTTGGCTCTCTCTCTAATTCCATGGGCTCCTGTTTTATGATCTGGAACTTATTTTCAGGACTCCTGCAGTTGCTTTGTATACGGCTTGGTTGAGTATGCTCTACAGATGATATTTCAGACACATCAGACATGGAGCTTTGAGGAGAATGTTTAATGACAGAAATACAACTGCTACCAACTATAGATGGTTCATGTTCTTCTACAAATGAGTTAATATTTGATTTGGAACTCTGGTAGTCTTGGAAATACACAGTTGTTGAGCTACTAAGTTTCTGTATCTCTTGGGCATAGGCTGCAGAACTAATTAAACCAAACTTCAGCTTCAATGAAAGCAGCTCTGCCTTCAGAGTGGCATTCTCCTCTCCCAGTGCAATTAGTTTGTTCTCTAAGACAAGGTCATTCAGTCGTCGTTTTTCACGAGATCTTTTGGCAGCTTCGTTATTTTTCCGCCTTTTCTCCCAATACATAGCATCTTTCTTTTCATCTGGAATGAATTCTCGCTTTCTCCGGCAAGCTGAAGATTTGCTTTTTCCGCTACTTGCTTCAGTAAGTAGTATATCTTCACTTGTAGACAATTCTTCAGACACTTCTGCTAAAGTAGACTTCAGTACCATGATTTTGTCCACATTGCTACTTGTGTCAACAGGTCCGTGTTCCTTTTTAAGGGTCTGCATTTTTCTCAGCTGCATCAGAAACAATTTATAGTAGATCTACAATGAGCAACAAAGCAAGCTATTTCCCCAGTACTTCTCACTCCACAACTTGATAGACACAGTAATTTTAAATCCACACACATTCTTCCTTTTCTTTCATATTTTCAGACAGAAGTGTCTAGAACCAATTTTCTCAGCAGAGGCAATAAGACTCTTCTTAAAAACCTGGAATAAACAGAGAATTTTATTACTATTTAGGAACTGCTGGTTCAGGACATGCAAAAGTAGCTTTTGATAAAAAGCTTAGACAAGCTTTTGGCTCATTTAACCTGCTGTAATAGGAAGACAGCTCAACACTGAAACAACTGATATTTTTAAGTTTTATGATACCTACGTAGCAGATTTGCTTCCAGAACAAATACAGTATGATCCAAGGAAAAATCAATTAAAAAATGAGTTTTGATCCTACAGTAAAGTTGTCACAGAACTTTCCGTGATACCACTGACCAACCTAAACCTCCAACACTTAACACTGCAGGACACCAGGCATGTTGATGAGCAGCACTGGAAAATATCTTGTTCTTCCACACTAAAACATCTCTTCCAAAAACAGCTGTGGTGTGTGACTTGGAAATGCTATATATTTGTGTCCTCCATGGATTAAAAATAACATAAGCTGATATAGAGAAGCTGGAGTGCTTCCTATTGTCTTTAAATAATACCACTACCCATTAAGGCTACTAAAGATTTAATTATTGTTTTTGCATCCTATTAAAAACATATACAGACATGTATATATTTCTATATATAAATGTTTATACACACACATCTGGAACTTTAAAATGCTTTTTTGATCAATCGTATCAAATCTAAACTAGTAAATGCACACACATAATTTGGGCAAATACTTAACTATTAAAAAAATATTGACAAGAAAAAAAAATGTATCATGCAATTCTTTTTGTCTCTTACAAAGAAAACTTTAAAACCAGCATTGAAAAATACGTTAAAGAAATAACACCTAATTAGTAATTTTCATTTGAAAAATAGTCTTATTACATCAAAGCAAAATTTAATACCATTGAGGAATCTGCACCTTTAGAAAACAGTGTTTGTATCAAGATGGAAGTTTAGATCTAAAGGTCTTACCATCAGCAAAGGAAAACTAGCTTAACCTTTAGCTTCACATATTTTAATCATTAAATTTGAACTTAGCATTTACTTTGGTCTTTGTTTTTAGTCCCTCGTAATGCAAAAATACTTTATTCCCATAAGATTATTTGGTCTTCATCTGAGATATAGCTTCTAAATATCTCATTTTCCACAGTCAGTCATGTTCCTAGTAAAGTAAATCTAGTATGCCAACTGTTGTTACAGAACTGACTATCGAGTCAGCAATGATTCTTGCCTGTATAACAAAAAAAAAAAAAACAGAACAAAAAAAACAACAACAACAAAAAAAAAACCCGCCAGTCACTTCAGATTAATGTCACTGTTTATTGGGACTGTTTTTACAATGACTAATGAAACTAATTTTAACATTATCAATTGGGAAAGTTATAAAAGAATTAATGAAATGTATTCTGCCAGTTTTTCTTGTCTTTTCCAGAAGGCAAAGAGGAGTGAGTGATGTAATAACAATTAAGCAGGGTCATAAAGACTCAGGTTTCAAGCTGGGTTCTGTTCCATCAAACCACGCCAACTCTTCTGTCATGAAAAATTAACACATTTAATAGAACAGCTAAGTAGAATTTCCTAAAATCCATGGTTAATTACTGACATGTAACTATTTGTCTTCGATAATACAGACTTAATGGAAAATAGAGCTAGAAGCCAGCCACACCAAAGACAGCATCTAACATTCTAGTGCAAAAGCAGCACCACAAATTGCCATGTTTGTAAAGGAGAAATGTAGCTCTAATATGCAAGCAATTACATAGTTAGATCCTGATCCAAAATTCAAATTAGAATCAAAGAGTTTTCTGTCAAGTTAAATAGAAGCTGGATCAGGTTTAAAACCAAAAATAAGCACCACAACAAAGCAACATTAGTTTGTCCAAACATTCAGTACAATTTGATTTGCTGAAGAAGCTGTATAGCCATTCTGCCCGTTTCACTACTATAATCAATGGTTTAATTAATACGCACACCATTTTAAATCTAGTGCAACCCCCTGCTTAAAAAAAAAATTGTTGCTGGACACACAGAATTTAAAAATAAAACAAAAGACAAGACAAGGCTACCTGCATTTTTATGGCATTTGTAGAACATTCAGTCCCTGTAACATGACTTTACATTGAAAGAAGAAAAATACTGGGGTTTTATTTCACTATCCTGTAGCACTGGGAATGCACAGCTATTGATCCATAATTGTCTTGATATACTACAATCACTATATTCACTTGTATTATTAACAACTTCTGTCTTTCTGAGAAAATGCATACACCTTGTACGTCGTACAGTGGGAAGCAGCATAACATGTACTGAATACCTAAGAAATCATCACTTGTCTCTTAGTATGCATCTTGGCCAACCCTTACTGAAGTCAAAAGGGTTCAAAACAACTTTTGTGAAGTTTGAGAGCCTTACCAATAAAGAGGTCTCACTGAATTTAACTACTAGAGAGCTACACTCAAACCCAAATAAAAATATTTATTGTCTTAGAAAAGGGATACTAATATGCACACATCATTATTTTCTATGTATTTATCTGTCATATACCTAGAAACATCTTCACTTACTTGAAACAGGAGCAACAGCAAGGAAGTACTTACAGGCATAGGATTTGTCCATATTTTAGAAGACTGAAACTATACCTACACGGATTTAACAGAATTTCCTCTTCTATTCCAATCTTCCATTTCCACACAATATAGAACAACATGTTTAGTCTTGAACAAGACTGTTTCAGGATAAGAACTGTGACTTTGTGTCTATCTGTATGGTCTCTAGTGCAAAGTGATCTCACTTTGGTGTTTGTCCAACACTGCTATCTAGGAAAAATACTAACAGTGATAATAATAATGGTAATAGTAATAATAATTAACAAGAAGTTCTTACTTTGTTGTTTGGCTGTTTTTTTTTTTAATTGACTGTCGACTAATGGCATAGTTCATCAGTATAACCATCTATGTATGAGTAAAAACTCAACTGCACATCCAAACATCATCTCCTGCAGCCTAACACTGGCACTGAGCTGCACTTCACAACCCCACAACCTGCAGAGTTCACGTCCCTTTGTCCATGGGACTTCTGCAGTTTGGGCCATTCCAGCGTACAACATGCTCACTGTAGCACTGGTAACTCCTGTTTTGGCCAGTCTCCCTCCTGTACACATTGTTCCTGGCAGAAACAGATGGAACGTAAGTAGCATGCAAGTCTACAGCAAATATTGTGTATCAAAACGACCATGTTTTTGCATGCAGTACTCAACTTTGCCAGAGTCCATCAGCAAAGCTGTCAAGATAGACATGTAACTCACTGACATAGTCTTACTGGTTTGCTGTTTACACAGTTAGTTCTAATGCCATTACTTTAGTGAACTAACAAAACAACAATAAATCTTTAGCTCTTTCCACATCTTCCTTGAGAACTTTTATTATGGTAACTAGAACTGCTGCTTTACAAACGGGAGTCAAAGCCCTCACTTATTAATACTTCTCCATGTGGATCAGCCGAATGCTAAGTCTGTAAACAAATTAAATTCCATCTGATGATAATGGCAAAATGCCTTCAGTGAAACCAGCCATTTCACTTCACTTGCATTTTGTAATTCCACTGGAAAACATCAGTATTTACACATAAATTAATGAACTGTAATGATTCCTCTGACTATATTTCAAATTCCAGTATTTTCCCTTATGATTAATTTTTCAATTGCTTTATCACTCCCTCATAAAGAGTTACAAACCCAGCATTTAATACTGCCTTACATTAGTCACTGTTAAAGACCTTTTTTTTTTTTTGGTTGGTTGATGATAATGGCATTGAGTGCCAATACAACAATGTAATAACACTTGACCCTATTAACTTAATTACAGACCCAGTCTTGCTCCCACAGCAGTTCTGCCATTGGCTTCAACAGAAGCAGGATACAATCCCAGATCCAAGTATTAATGAAACTGTCATATATAACTCATGCTATTGAAGCAAGAAATTACATATGCAGAAATCATGAAAAGTTAATTTATCCATGGACTTTAAAAAACACTACAGTGATCTGACTCTGTCAAAATATTAGATTAAGGATCTGATCCTGGGGATTTGTGTATTCAGACTGTAATAATTTAAATGTTTCAAAAGGTTGAAGGACAGGGCCACAATCTTTCCTCTCTCTCTCCTCTGTGTAATTTAATTACATAAGTCATTTCTGCTTCATAGAATGCATGTGGACCTCCCCATGTACATGCTTCAACACAGAATAATCATGTATTATTATTTTTATTTAGCAAAATAATTCATGCTACCTCCAAGCACAATTTTTCAAACATATCCTAGAATGCGATAACTAATTGTTTAATTCTATTGTGCTAACATTCTTATACTGATTCTATGAAACTAAATGAAATCCAATTTCTAGAAGCTGGATGCTCAAACACAATTCACTTTTGTACCACTATGCATCCAAAAAATTTCTCTCGCAGTCCTTCAAAAATGGAAGAAAATACCAGTGAAGTATAACTTCTTTTAAAAAAAGAACCATGCCTCTATCACCACCACCACTATACAAACTGCACAAAGACAGTAAAATCTCATATTGATACGTGTCTGTGCATATTTTCAGTTGTTGTCATCCATGTTTTGCATAGGTATCATTAATTATATTACTGCTACCGTTCCGTCACAAGTTATCTATTTTGAAAATCTGTCTACGTACCAGAAGAGATGGTGTAGAATCGGCTCCTATTTACCAAAATGACCGGTTTGCATTCCAAACTTCGAAAACCTGAAGAATATAGTTTGCACTTTATGTTCAAAGCGTTTCAAGAACAGTTGCTATCTGTCTCAAGACTTCGGTGAGGTACAGAAAAAATATTGTCCTCATTGCACACACAGGACAGTGGGCTGGGTTTAAGCTTAGGTGGTGAATGCACAGCCTGCCCAAACACTGATGAAATACTTTGGAGCCAATCTACCTCTACTACTTTTCACAGACAAAAATTATGCCATGAAATTCTGCACCTCTCAGGACTGTCACAATTCGGAAATCCTCGCCAACAGAGGATGCGGCCCCATTCCAGCCTCCACTGAAATCCTTCAACACATTTTTTCTTGCCTTTTATCTAGCAGCGTTAATAGAATTACGTTCCTCTTGAAGAAAAGCTTTAATGCTGGCTCCACTGGCAGAGTGGTATTGTCCCCAGGATAGATTTGTGGGCAAGAGGGTCTAGGCAATGTAGAGCAAATGAAGTTAAAACTTTCTGGGAAAAAAAACTAGGTGACTGCATTTAATGCTATGACAGATGGGCTATCCATGGTCACAAGAGGAAAAGCATTTACCATACAAATTTTACCACCAATTACTGCCATTATATAGTTGCACTCACATGAATCTACTGCAACGGCACAGAGCAATGCAGAACCATTGATCCTGCACACAGTTCCCTTTTCTTACAACTTCATGGGCATCTTAAGTGCTTACGGCTTCAGGATCAACGTGTAATTAGGTCAGTGGAACACTGATGATGATAGCTTTGTACAAGATGACCCATTTTTGCTGAAAGGTTGATCATCTTGCTGAAAGAAAAAAATGGGGGATGTCTACAAAATACAGTCTACTGGGAACATAGAAAATCATTTATTACAACACTATTCAATCAAATATAAAAAAAAATAAGATTGTCAAGGAACTTGGAACACTATTGCTACCTCCAAGCTGCAGTCATATGTAATTTTTACAAAAGGCTTTCATTCTTAGGAAAATTAAAGTTACTGTTTATCTTAATAACTACAAAATAACTCATTAAAGTACAGCCTGCTTCCCAGAGGTAAACGACAAAAACTATGCAAATAAAATTATTATTTGTAGAGCATGAAACACACGTTAAAGGTAGCTGTTGGTCAGAAAGGTCAGTTAAGGTTAATAGGTGCAAATTTGACCTATATTTTCTTCCATTTCCTTAGGAAGACAGTATGATTCTATCAGGTCTGTTCAATTTTTCCAAAACAAGCTGTGCACTGCTGTGACTTAAAGGTGGGGGAGATGGACACACAAAATCTAAGAATGTTACTCAAAACATCAGGAAAATCTTTAAAACTGAGGAGCAAAATGAAGTGTGTATATATAACTTGCAAAATATTTAATTACATATATATAATATATATAGCACGTGTGTATAAATCATGCCATTTTAAATATCACATCATTTCCCCGTATTTTTAATAAAATCCCAATAGAAATGAAGTTACAGTACTATAACAGTATGCTTCTCCTCCTTTCAATAGTTACTTGACAGCAGGAAAAATTAAGACTGCAAAAAGCTACAACTTAATAGTAACAATGTTCTTGAAATACAATCTCAGCTTTCCTCCAGTTAAGAACCATGAAAAAAAAAAGTTAATTATTCTGACAACAAATGGCTTTCTATTATTGAACTGTGTTCTTAAAATGCCAAGCATGGACTAGACCTTCAGCTGACCTAAATTTATATAGCGCTATTTAAAGGCAGCAGAATTATGTCAATTAATCCCAGCTGATGCTCTAAACATGCATCTTGTTATATAACAACTGAAGTACAAACACGTAAAGCAAACACTGCCTGTAAAATGTTGGCATCTACCACTCACTGCAAAGAGAACAGAGAAACAGCAATCTTTAGAGCTCCTGTTCTGTGAGATGGTCCAGGCAGGAAGACCACCGCCCATACTGAACACCATTTTCTTTATTGGGTTCCATTCCACTCATAAAAGGGGATCTTGAAGCACTGGCACCTATACTGCTAACTGCTGTGCAGCCACCTCTGTGGCAAAAGACACTTAGTTATTCAAATACTTCAGAACAGACTGAAAATTACACCAATACAGAGCAACTCGAGAAGGGGGGAGAAAAAACCCTCTCTTAAATAAGGCGTTCTTTCTGATAGAAGACAGATTTGTGTAATACCTGTCAACAGATTCAGTCTCATAGTATGCTAATTTGGACATGGATCAATCGAACACATGAATTAGGAAAAAAACAGGATATCTGAGAAGGTCTTAATAATCACTCATTTCAGATCTACCTTTTAATACAAGATTTTAAGAACATTGCTTCTATCACATTTTAAGTCAAGTTCAAGTATGCCCTTGCTTACACAATCTCATTTTTGACAGTCATGCCTAACATCAGTACTAGACAGTTACAGATACATTGGTTTTTTTTAAGAACAATCAGGGTTTTTTTATTATTTTCAAACACTGTAAGATACTGTAACACAGAAATCAACTGTCATTTTCTTTTAGAACGGACTACAGGAATTGGCCTTCTATTTGCATTTTTTTTCTATTACATATCCTAAGCACATTTATATCTCATAACTGGCTGTAATGATCACGGCAAGGTCACCTAGAAGAGTCAATTAAGCTGATGACTCAGATACATTGCTTAACTGTGTGTAATAAGACTCAAACAGAGGATTTTATTGTTCATATTATTGCATCACAGTGATGTTATAACAGCAGCGAGATTGCTGTCTGGAAAAAACTATTGCATAAGGATAGCTTGCATAACTATTTGTTAAAATAAGTCAATTTAAAATGAGCTGAAGGTTTATTTTATTTACCCATTTTACTTCAAGATAAAGGACTGAAAAAAGCACCGTGTACTAAGATCTTTCACAGACTCTATTTAGACTTTATTTCGCTAGAAATAACGTCTGTACGCTCTACAAGTTTCAGCCAAAGTGTGGCAAATATTGTTCCTTCTTATGATGACATAAGCTATGAGGAGGTCATGCAAGTTCATATTGCTCATGGCAAGATTCTAAGCTTTTTGACACCTTTCAGATCAGCTCCTTAAAAAAAAACCTAAAAACAAAAAAACCCACCACAGCAGAAACCTGATGCTTTGAAGTCAAATCCAGGAAGCTGGATATTTTAAAAGCTAGTTAAGAGTCCTTTGGAGAATAAGATGAGTTAAAAATATAAAGGAAATAAAAAGTAGAGGCAGACCGTTCTAAAGAGCGTCAGCACTTCAACAGTCAAAGACATCTGTAACGCGAGAACTTTTATAACAATAAATGTTACCGCCAATGATATTGAGGATCTTTATTCAGTAATCCTCGAACTTGCTGGTTTAAATCAGGTCTTTGGGTCAAAACGAGAATCCTTACTCATTCAGATTTCCCATGAAAGTCAACATTTTGATTGAATAAGGACCGTAAAAGTGAGGCACACAGCAGTATTTTAAAACGAGGCTCTGGACTGAATTAATTACCGAAGAGGGCAAAGATGACTCAAAGTAGGTTACATACACAGGAGCAAACACAATGAAACCGAGCGCAATCATTCAAGTTACAAGGACACAAGAAAAAAAAGAAAAAAAAAAAAAAAAAGGTTGTTTTTGACACAACAGTAACTCCAAGACAGCTTCACAATCAAAGCCGTACTTGACCCCATCAACCAGGCGGCAGAAAAGTTTACGCGTGTTATCGAGAATACCACATTTTTAAAACACTTTGCTCTTAAAACGCTTTTCTACCACCTGCGGCAGACGTACTGAACGTAACGACAGCGGCCGGGGTCCTCGGCTGGGACTGTGGAGGTTTTGAAAACCCAAGTTCCCACCAGCAACTCCCAAAGCTACGCTCCCCTCCAGGACAAAGCGAGCTGACCCCCAGAGTACGCGACGGTCCAGCCGCGGGCTTCTGCCACCGCAACGCCGAAGTGACTTGGCAAAATAACAGAATTTATGGCAAACCGGCAATGGCCGGTTTTTTTTTGTTTGTTTGTTTGTTGTTGCTGCTCGTTACGTAAGGGGAGAGAGGAGTGTGCTCGGCTGTCTCCCGTCTACCTGCGAGCCGTACCCGTCCCGGGGGTCGAGGGGGGCCTTTGTCTGGCGCTCCCGGCGACGAGGAGGGGGGAGCGTGAGGACGCTCCGCGGGGCGCGGTGCGGGGCCGAGCTGCGGGGAGGCGGCGGACGCCGCCTCCCCGCAGCTCGGCCCCGCACCGCGCCCGCCGCAAAGGCTGCCCGGCCCGGCGGCCCCTCTACGTGACCGGCGGCGCATGGCGCCCGGCCCGCTCCCCCCTCAGCGCGGCCCCGCGCTATCAGCCCGCCGCCGCCCCAGCCCAGAACAAAGGGCTGAGGGGGAGCGCCAGCGCCCCCAGCCCTCCCTCCCTCGCTCGCCCCAACGGCCACCAACGGCTCCTCAACGGCCGCCGAGGGAGACGGCGACCCCCGCGAGCCCGAGGGGAAGGCGGAGGGCGGGATCGGGCTCCGGCGCACCGGCTCTGTCACACTGACCTACTTGCGGTGCCGGCGGCTGCCCCGGGGGCCCGGCGGCACCTGGCCCCCCGCGGCCGCCAGGGCACGGGCGGGACGGCTTCACCTCCCTCCCCCGGCGCGGCTGACACCTCCCCACCGCCTTCCTCCCTCAAACCGGGAATAAATTCCTCCCTTCCTTTCTTTTATTTACATATATTATCCCCCCCCCCCCCCAAAAAAAAAACCGGCAAGTGAAAGCCCGCAACCGGAGAGCTGGCTCAGCGCCTGGGCGAGACGCCTTACAAAAAAAAAAAAAAAAAAAAAAAAAAACCACACGGCCCGATCGAAACGTCTTCCGAAGGCGCGGCGAGTTAAAAAACCCGAGCGTAAAGCGGCCCCGGAGAAAAAGACCAGGAATAGCACACGAAGCCACCATCGCCGAAACGCCGCGGGGCTAAATATAGAGCGGCACGAATCTCGCTGTAAGGCGCCCGGGCTGCCTCGCCTCCCCGCTCCCCCCGCTGAAACGCGCTTCGGCAAAATCTGTTCACAGCCACGGGGCTTTTTTCTTTTTCTTTTTATTTTTTTCCTCCTTTCCAGGGCGAGATTGTCCCAGTTTCTTTGTAGCGAGATTATAAAATCGCATAATTAGCTCCCTCTTCCCAGCCCGCCTGCCAGCAAATTCTGCGGTTACATAATGCAACAATTTCCAGGAACTATTGTGCGATCGGTCCCGCAGCGCCCGAAAAACAGCGACAGAAGCGACGAAGCGGGCCGAGGCCAGCGCAAGCCCCGCACGGCGCGGGGACCGGCCGCCGCCGCTCATCCCGCTCGCCCGCGGGCAACGTCCCCCAGCGCCGCCCGGAGCGGGGCGTGGGGGGGTCTCGCCGGCAGGCTCCGGCGGCCCCCAGCTCCCGGTGGGCCCGCGGCCGAGGCGGGGTCGGCGCTCGGGACCCAGCCCCGCCGGCGCGTTACGCGACGCGGGAGAGCGGCTCCGGCGGAGCTTGCCACCGGGCTTGCTGCGGGGAGAAGCGGCGGGAACGAGCACCCCCTGCGAGGGAAAGCCTTCGCCGGGCACCTCCCCGCGCCGCCAGCCTCCCTCCCCCCCCCCCTCCCTCCCCCCCCCCGCGCCCGGCGGCGGCCGGAGCCCGGCTGGGCTGGCGGTATGTAACAGCCGCAGCCCGGGCGGACACCGTAACTTCACACCCGCTCGCCTTCCTACCTGCAGCGCACCGCGGGGCGCCGAGCATCCCCCGCCCCGCGCTGGCTGAGGCGAGGCGAGGCGGGCGGCGGCGCGCTGCCGCGCCGCGCAGGCGGCGGCAGCAGCGGAGCGAGCGGGCGGGCGGGCGAGAGCGTGCGGCGGCGGCGGCGGCGCGGAGGGATGTGTGTTAGTAGGTCAGGGCTGCGCGGCGCGGGGCTCATAGCCCGCATGCCAGCCGCGCCACGGCGTGACTGGCGGCGGCGCCGCCCCAATCGGCGCCGGGCGCTGCCGGGGGAAGGCCAATGGGAGCGGCCGGGGGCGGGGCGCGGGCGGGGCGCGGGGCGGTGTGTGGTACAGTAGGTCTGTGTGCTGGCGATTGCATAACCGCCGGCGGAGAGGGGGGCGGCGGGGGAGGGGGGGAGCGGGGCGGGGGGCGCCGGCACTTACGTAACCGCGGCGGCGCCCCGCGCAGCGCGCAGGGGGGCGCTCTCCCCGCGCAGCCTCCGCGGGGGCGCCGCGCCGCGGTCGCTCCCTCTCCCCTTCCCTCCCTCCCCGGTAACGGCGGCGGGGGAGAGGGAGCGCGGTGCGGCTCTCGCGTCCTCGCCGCCGCCTCGGCGCCTGGCGTCACCGGGCTGTAGCCGCGCGGCGTGCGAAAACCGGGCCCCGGCGCGAGCGCTGCGCCCCGGGAGCGGCTGCGCAAGGGCGCGCGAGCCGCGCTCGCGAGGCACGTTACCTGCCGCCCCGCCGCGCGCACGCGACGGTGGTCGCACAGGGGAGGGGGGGAAACGGCGTCAGAAGCCCGGCGGCGGCGGGCGGGCGGGCGCGCGGGCTCCGCGCTGGGCGCGCTCCCCGCCGGGCGCCTGGAACCGCCGCCCTCCCGCGGCCGCTGCCCCACGCCCTCGGCACCTGCGCGCCCGGCGGCTGCCCGCAGGGCGTCGCACCGGGGGCGGTCGGGAGGGTCTGCTGCCGGTTTGACCGTTGCTTACCGTCCGCGCTGGAACGTGGCACGCGGCCGGCGGGGGACCCAGTTCTGCCCTCGGAAGGTTCGGACGTGCGCGCCCGCGACTGAAGCCTGCGGTGCGGTGTCGCCCTCATTTTTCTTCCTGGCAGAAGGCTTGTCGGCTCTCTGTCTCTCTTCTGCTTCGCGAGTGAAATTTATGGAGACAATGGAAAATTTTCTTTATTAAATCCTAGTTCTGGGGCGTAAATGATTGCTGATTTCATTCTGCTGAATGCTGTTACCAAAATAGCACGGTCCTCACTAACATCTCCCCGTTATATTACTCTGTCATCCCGTATTTATGTGTCGACGGAGATAGCCCTCTAGAGCAAAGCAAACATAACAGAAAGCAAATTCAGACACCAGAAAGGCTCGCTGAATGCTTTTCGCTTTATCTAAGCTCTCCCGTCTTTTGTCACACTTGCCCGTACCCTCCCTCTGCAATAAATCTGAGTGCCTTGAACTCACTTGTAGGTAACTCCCCAGATTATTTCCTGTGCAAGTCTAATAACCTTCACTTGCATCGATTCTCCCCTCTTCCCTCCCTGTTTGTAGTATCCGGGATCTGGAGCCTTGTTAACGGTGACCGACCACCAGGCCCGCCGTGACTAGAAAGGGGACTCAAAAGCAGCCCGAGTTGGAGAGATTGACTGATGCCTCCATCTGGGGTCCACACAGTCAATTTTTTCGCCGTGCGTCCGCTTGCCAGCGGATGCACGTACGCAGAAAGGCAGTCAGCACGCTACTGGAGATGTCAGGCGTGAGCTCTAGCAACGGGCCTGAAGACCTGTTCGCTCAGAAAGAAATACTGGTGGTCTCCTTGAGGCACGCCGGAGAACCTATGCGAGGAAACTTGTGCAGCACACGTTATGTCCTTTACAACACCTGTTGTACTAATACAATGTCATGAGAGTCCCCAGGACTGTCAAAAACTAAAGCAAATCCCCAAACTTCAAACAATTTTTTTAAATGGAAAAAAAAGCCATTTTCACCGTGGAAAATATTTGTGATAAATCCTGGGCATGTACTTTTGACAACTTTAAATCTCGTCTCTAGAAAAAATAAATGCAGTAACTCAAATCTGCCTTCATAACTTAGATTCTTGAACTATAGAAAGAAGTCTCCAAGGCAGTAATATCCTTCCTACGTGGGTGGACAGTCCTGGAAATAATATTCCATATGGAGTTTGGTCGCCTATTTGCTTATATGTTTGTCACTAATTGCAATCAGCCATAAAATCAGACCTGATCTTTCTCCTAGATTCGTAACAAAGATAATTTCTGTATTTCAGTTACTTCTGCTCTGTGGAGGTCAGGAGAGTCAAAACTTTCTACAGCAAAACCTGTTCTTGCTCTCCAGACCTTACGGTGGGTGCTCAGTAAATCCAAGATGGGGTGAGATAGAGGGCTGAATGCTGATGTGGCTGAAGGAACGTATTCATCATTTTTCCTCCTCTCCTGACGTACAGAAAAAAATAGCACAGATGAAAGCCATAGCTAGCATTCTGCACAAAGGGAGTCTAAGGCTTTTGGGAAAACTCTAAAAAGAGAATCTTTCTATGATTATCCACATCTGCTGATTTTCCTGCTGGAGGGATGAAGTAGGTCATGAAGATCTTTAGCTAAATTCTCAGCTGACTCTAGCATGGTAGGATTTATACTTGCTTTTGGACGGCACAGTATTAACTTCCAGTCCTTTAGATTCATCGGTATTTTATTACTACATGACTTAAACTCTCTTAACGGTACCTCTGATTTTGGCTTAACGAGTATTGCTGAGCCTATACTGAGTCATAGTGGTACACGGAGGGTCTAGAAAAGGGGCATTTGAGAAGTAATTAACGAAAATATAACAGAAAGTAGTGTCTGTCATCTCTAACATTGATTGACTCCTTTGCATTTACTTGTGCCCACACCTTTTGGGCTTTCTGTAACATAAGCTTTGAGTATGACCCAGCCTGCAATTCAGAATCAGTTGAAGTCGACAGTAGAAGTCCCGGTGCCTGGAAAGGCTTTAATTTCTCACCTTTGTTACAGTCCACGTAGAGTACAACATAATAACTGAAATAACCTATAGTTTGGAGCAAAATAAAATACTTTTTAACATTATGATTTATTAAATATATTTTAATGATTTATATGTAGATGTGTGTGTGTATACACACACACACACTGGAATTAACTGAAGATATGGTTACTTCTGCTGTAATCCTTGGTTTCCTTGCCTTACATTCTTTGTGTCTGTAGGAGGTTTACTACATAGCAATGCAATCACAGAAAACAATATTCACCAACTTTTTCATATATTTAATGTGATCAGTGCTCAAAAATGTTTAATACTAACCAAGTCCTCCAGGGCTTCTTGCTCAAGATAAGTACTACTGAAAGTTCCATAGAATAGATGATATTGTGAGTTTATAAAGATCACAGTCAGAAATAAAACATATTAAAGAAAAAGGCAAGTCGTTTGACTACAGTTCAAAGTATTAATCAAAATATTTCCATGCGTCTGGGAACATTTGTGGAAGCTGTACTTGAAAAATATTTGTGCTGTAATGTACTCTTGCTGAAAGCAAACCCAAGAGAAATAGATGTTCACATTGTAACTTAGGCAGACATAAGTGAGGCAATATTTACTGGAGCTGTTAAATGTGAAGAAACACCAAAAATTGCACAATAAGTGCATGGACTAAATAAAGAAAATTTGCATGATGCTTTTGCACTGCCACAGCCAACTTAAGATTAATGGGTCATTCATAACCTTTACACGATGTGAAAGTGCAAAAGCAGATTCAATGACTGTGAATGGATTTTTGTATTCTCAAGCGGAGCTACAATGTACAACACGGAAGTAAGAAGGTTATGATGTGCAGATATTTTAGATGAGTCTAAAAGCAAACAAAAATGTCCTGTTTCTTAGGACACAGGCAGCAATTCCCCCCGCAGAGCCACTAGCACATAATCCTACTTAGATTTGGAGACAATCTAGAGAACAGCAGTATCTTCAGGACTGAAGGAAGTATCTGATATCACCTGAATATTTTAAACACAAAGAGGAGAAGTATTTTCAAAAATGCTCTTTTAATTAACAAACGCATATGCCGCTAGTGCATATAACACTGCCGTTACTGAAACTCTGAGGTAGTGCTGCCAATACTGTGGAAAGAAGAAACATGTATCGCCGTTCATTTTCAAGATTAGACTAAAAAAAATCGCTGGAAAGCCCTCAAGATTGTGAAAATGTGCCATTTTATAAAGTGTAGAGTATGTATATAGAAAGCGGGAAATGCTATGAATATCCCTGAAAAAAAAAAAAGTATGAGTCCTATCTTCCCTCTACGTATGACTGAGCAGCAGACATCACGAGTAGGAAATCTGGAGTGCATACATGAAAGTGCTGGAGAAGGAAAGCAGCAGGCACCATGCAGTGACTGCAAAGGCATGGCACACCTTACACCCACACACGTTTGAAGAGAAGGGGGAGATGACACACGGGTAGGGAGATCAGCAGTTCTGCACGGCCAACAGCCCAGGAGGGAGACAAGTGGCGTTGCAATGCCACTGGGAACAGCTGTCTTCAGCCTGTGGTGAAACGAGCTCACCAGGCAGCGCATGAAGCTCCAGCTTCACGGCACCTTGCTCAGAGGTTTCCAAGGACCAGGGAGGTTTGAAGTGTGTGGTTACTCAGAGCTGCCTCGCTGCTGACATTTGAATCATTCCAATTAAATAAGGCAGGCCAATAATTCTCAGCATTTCTTGTGCGAAGTGATGATTTCTTGAAAAGGAGTGAGACCATTTCTACTACAGAGGGCCCAAAAGTCCCTCCATGTCCAGAGGCTCTCCTACTCTACAGCGACTGAAGAAATTGCTGGCAAGTTCTAGTCTAAAGCCCCAGCAAATGAAGTTTTCTGACACAGAAGTAGAACAGCCCCACACAAGCAAAAAAAAACCCCAAACTCCACAGTTTCACGTTTTCCCTTTAAGACAGTTTTCTGTCCACATGGATATGAGCAATCTTATCTCCAAAACAAAATAAAATTGTCTTGCATAGAAGTTACCCAAATGACAAAGTTAACACAATTCTGTTAGTCACCTAAATGAGATTACTCAAAAATGATGATACAAGTCAAAAACTTCACCACCTGGTCTTCAGCAGAGCCAAGACAGGGGAACATCAAAACTCTAAGGCAGAGTTTTTTAGGTATGACCTAACTTTTGACAAAGTTAAAACCGCTAGTTTTCTGCTTCATTTGTCGTACTCCAAGGTGACAGATGTGTAAAGAAACCAGTGGGATGTTTTTTTCTAGTAATTTCTTATATACATTTGAGACTTGGTCTTGCCATTTAATCTTTATTCACATTAGTCATCCCACTTACTTTGTTGATTTACTTTGTGAGTAATCCTTACTTAAGTGACAGCGTTAAATCCATAAGTAATGTACCTCACTTGATTTTCAGCAAAATGTTTGAAAGCCTAGTATGCTTGACCACTGAAGGCAGATGGACGCTGAAGACAGACATTTTTCTATGATGTTGTGCTTTGAGGGATGATGCTGAGACCAAACATCGCGTGATGGGTTTTTACAGCCACCATAGCAACTAAGAATAGTAAAATGCGTATTAAAATACTGAGCAGTTGGCTCTCCTATGACAGTAATTATCAGTGAGTCATTTGTTGAAGCCACTGTGCTTTGCAAAATAGTTGAAAATGTGTTCTATTGAAGTGAAAATTGAGTAGTAAACTTAAAGACATCAAGAGCTATAAAAAGTTCGTCACACAGCAATGATTAGCAGAAAGACTAGAAGAAGCCTTTGTTCTGCACAGGAGATGTCTGTGCTACTGTTTTATGGTTATTGTATGTTAAAGCTGTGCAAGCACTGGGCAGGCTAATTATAGCCTTGTGAGAGAACGGAGAATGGAGTCTCAGACCCTTGCTCTCAAGGACTGTAGAGAGTCTGGAAAACACCCTTAGCAGGGATCACTGAAAAGCATGCTCCTGGTTGTTCAACAGCTGTTGTTGTATGGACTGCATCATTTAAGGTCAGGCAGATGGCTTATTTCAAACTTGCTCCCAAAATTCTCTGCTCAGCGCCTTGGTAACCTTGGAGGACTAGGAATAACATTGCCATCATTCATCTTCACCCTTAACATGGTCAGATGACTGAAGTTTTTCCTTCTCTGCATGCAGCAGGGAGGTGCCCTACTTGCAGATGGGTCCAACTGGGACCTAGAGATATGGGAAACTGGGACCTCTTTTACTCAAATCCAGAGCAGGGCTTAGCCTGATAGACATTTGGAAAAATCTCTACCAACCAGTGCTGATGTAAAACCCTGTTGCACTAGTGGCTTCCTAACTCTTGGTCTGCAGATTTCTAAATCTGGCATCCAGGAGGGTGGGTAGAAAGTGATCTAATATGCAGAAAACCAGTTAAAAAGTCACCAGAGCAGACAGAAAGAGCAAAAGTGAGCTTGCCTTTTATACTGTAGCCATCAGGACATTCACCATGGGAGAAGGGAATCTGTGTTTCACTACTCACTTTAAGGACAGTTTATGCATTGAGTGGGCTGGACCCAACCCTGAAGAACACTCTGTGTTACCTAAGGTAAATAGATAGTCATCGTGGATTTGTGCAGATGCGTTGCATTCCTTCTGTCCTGAACCACCCTGATTCCCTTACAGAGCACCACATGCAAAAAACAACTTATTAGCTAGCTCAAAAATAGTTCTGTAAAAATAAGTGCAATGGAAACTTACACAATAATGTATACATAGTTTTCTTCATTGTGTTTCATGCAAGAAACAGATGGCACATGCAAATAAGTTCTGAATGTAGTAAGAGAGTGGGGTTAGAGAATATGTAGTCCAATGAAGCCAGTAAGGCTCAGCAGTCTGTAAACAAAGCTATTTCAGAGCTATCTTATCTGTTAATTCCTGTGCCTTGCCTTTAGATAGGAGATGGAAGCCTAGAGTGTTAATCAATTTCGACTACCATACTCCTGTTCTTCATACATAAACACCAATCCCTCAACAATATTCAGTACAAATCTCTTATGACAGAACAGATAGACATGGATAAAATTGTTAAAATTAAACTGGAACTAGAGAAAAGGAAATCCTGATGTAGTCTTCCATATACCGATGTGTAGGAATATATATATAACTTACAGAGTTGCAAGTATCTTCTCTCCAGAAAAATTAATGAATTTATGACATCAGAGCTGCTGCTAGCACAAGTCATAGCAACACAGGAAAACATGAAGTTTGACTGTAATCCTGCTTTTACATTGAGCTGCCTGAAACACAGAGCAAAAGTTTGAAATAATGCAGCAAGTCAAGTAATGGTTTAAAAACCCTGCAGTGTTAGCAGCAAGCTAGCTTTATGTAGTATTGCTAGCCAGCCGGTATTCCAGTGAAATATTTTTATGTTAGACCACCTAGAGAAATTATGTGAATTAACTCTAAAAGCTGAGCTGTAGCAGGCCAAGAAGCAATGGGACAACAAACTAAAGGGATGGAGCTTTTTTCCCTGCCATCCCATTACTATTGCCTGCATGTGGCACACACCCTAGTAAGCCACCCAAGCTCCTTTCGGAACGTGGCAGAATCTGGCTGCCAGTGATGACACAGCCTATAGGAAAATTTTCCCAAGATTCGTTACATTAGCTTCTGAAGTGCCTTTCCTCATGTTCAAACAGAGGAGACACCAGATAGGCAGAAGGAGAGAGTTAAGGAGAGTTGGCATTTGCCTAGGGGCAAAACCTGATGCAGCTACAAGGGTTTGTGTTTGAGGTGTGAAACACTAGCTGTGAACTTCATACCGAGTAGTGACAGAACCATGGTCCAGAATTAGGTCAAGGTGACCAGGCTTCCGCTGCTGCTGATAAGGAGTACAGAAAGATCTAGAAACTAAATAGTCCCTCAAATGTCCCCAGAAAAAATCTGAGGAAAATAAGGTATCAATGAAGCAAGATTTGCTGAGGGTATTTAACAGTGAGTAAATACGGAAAGAGAAGAGATTTTTTTCTTTTTCTAGGCCAAATACCAAATATTCTCCATGCAATTGGTGACAATAAGTCTAGGATTTGTCTCCATAGTCCCTGTAAGTTTTAAGGCCAAGCCATGTTTTAAATTTGTTTTTACTTGCGTTTGGCTCAAAACATGTGTGAGAAAAAAAGTATAATTTCCGCAGTACAAGCAGTCTTCTCAAACATGAGCCTTTTCCTTTTGAAACTAAGTATACGTGTAGAAGCCACAACACAAATCATCTTGAGCTATATGAGCTTCAGAAGACAGTTTTGATACAGAAGTCAACTAAGTAGTAGTTGATGCAGCTGTCTACCTAGTGTACCTAAACTAAACTCTACTTGGGCTAATTAGACATAAATGAATGTCACCAAGTCTCAGAAGAATAAGCGTGGACAATTCCTTCCAGATCAACAAATTATTCTCTAACAAAAAGCTGTTTAATTTTCTGTCAACAATTCTCATGGAGATGAACTGGTGCTAGTTCCAGTGACTAGTAATGGGAATGCAGTAAAATGGTCAAGAACATTTTTCATCCAAATCCCCACTTTGCCATTTTTGTTTATTGTTTCTCAGATATTCTTAGAATAAAATCTGTTCCCTCACAGAATAGAAACAAATCAATAAAACCGACTAAAAAGAAAGGTAAAAGTAGTATTTAGGAAGACATTTTCTCAGCCACACTTTCCCAGTGGGCATTCCTACCCTAGGCCATGGATGATCTGCCCACACAATTTGTGAACTGGTTTCCTGCGGAAAACTTGGGATCAAGGAGACAGCAGATAATGGGGAGCTGAGTAGTTTGAGAACTGACAGAAGTCCACTACTACCCACCAGCTTTTCCGGAGATCCTTCAGGTTATTTTCCATTACATGACAAAAGCACATCCTTTAAAGGATGAAGGAGTCATTAAGACTCCCCAGAGCTGCAAATAAAGATAGACTACCACTTCCAGAATGCCTCACCCAATATATGTCCTGTTCCATTTTATGTTCCGGACTTGTTCTTAAGAAAAAAAAAAAAAAAAGACTGGTAAGGGCAGGTTGGTTGAATTGGAGTGTTTCTTGGGGCAATTGCAGACCTGTGCAGTGTAGCAGGTGCATAATGAGTCCTCTGCTGCTGGGAAGAACTTCAGTCTACCGTCCATACACAATGCAGCCACTCTGCAGCACACATCAGTAAGCTGGGCTTGGTACAAGCCCACCATATGACAAAAAAGGGGCTCTGCTGCTCTGTCCTCCCCACCACAGAAAGAAGTTAAACCGAGCCTAGAGGAAAAACGAGTTGAAACACTTCTCTACATACACAGACACTTGGATCTATAGGAGTCTTCAGGTAATTCAGTCGGTTTAGTGCTCCCCTCCTCAATGGATGTCGGATCCAGCACTGGAAATCCCCCAAAATAGGGTCAGTTGCAGGACTAACTAGGGCAAAAGGAAAGGGATGTTTTGCAGCCCTTCTTGCAGCCTTACTGCTCCTCACCCCTTATTTGCTACTCCCTTTGCAGAAGTCCCAGGCAAACCTCTCTCTTGCCCTTCTTAGGGTGGGCAGCCCTGGTCTTGCCTGCTTTGAAGGCTGATAACCAGTCTAGCTTTCTGAGGGGCAGCCTGCAAGCCCAGGGCCCCTCAGCATTGAGGCACTTTGTTCAAGAGGCTGCCCTAGCATGGGGACATCTGAAGGCCTGGCGTTTTGTCTCCCCAGCAGACTGCTGGGCAGACTGCTAAGGAGCTGGGTTGGCAAGCTGGCATGAAACCGGGCAGCCTTTTGACTGAAACCTGCCTGGCAGGCGAGTTTGGAAATGTGCCTGTGTTTTGTCAGAAGGTTCGTTAAAACAGACACATTCCCACAGAACATTCTGATTTTGATTAATCAGCACTTCAGGGTGGGTATCATGTTCCCCTGGAATGTTTCTGACCATCTTCGCTGACGATAAGCTGCACGTTTGAAGCACAACCCATCGCAACGATCCTTCAGTGCTTCCCACTCAAAACGCTCACGCCGACAAGAGATTGAGCGCTACCCGGCAGGAATGCTAAGCTCCACCGCGCTCGTCATGAGTAAGGGCAGGGTATGACATGGGCAAAGACTCCAGGCCCGGGCTGTTTGTCATTAGAGGAATGCTCTGCAGGCAGACAGAGAGTAAAAGACCTTCCCATGCATCACAAATATTCATGAGTTGCATTGCTCAAGTTAGTTCGTCTCACACAAACCTGCTCTCAGGCTGCAATTTAATATTAGGAATTATGGGCACCAGAACTGCTGAATTAGGAAAATAAGGACACGGAAAACATTATGCAAATGAGAAAAGAAACTCCTATCGTTCTCTGCTTTACTTTCTATGCTCTTGCTTCTCATTACCTCCCTCCCCTCCCCCCCAATGTGTCTGGTATATGTTTTAAAATCCAACGTTACAAGTTTTCATCCTTGTATGTTTGAGAATACCAACAAGGTTCTGCTTGCTCTGACAAACTGAACTTATTCTCAGGCCCTGTATTTCAAAGCAGGATTTGACGCACAGGAAACCCAGAAAAGAATAAGCCTGTCACACTTGTTTTACTTTTTGGTTGAACTGATTCATTTATTTTCTTTTAAGACATTGAAAGGCATGTAATGATTCTTCTGCACTTTCTTGCATTTGTGACTCATGAGGTAGGCTGGGTCTAAGAGAGGGGCCAAGCCACAAAGTTCACATACAGATTTTTTTGTTTTTCCAAGATCTGAGGAAGTTCAGATTTGAGGTTTTGGGTTTGGACCATCTCAGGAATGTACAATGATTCAGTTCCTAGCTAAGTAATTTGACACATTTCTCTCTCCATTCCCTTCCACCCTTACCACTTTGGATTTTATTTCACTAATTGTGTTAGCCGTGATAGGAACAATGAATGAGAAAGTCATCACTGTTACATTGTCTTTCTGCTGGGGGGCGGGTGGAGGGGAGAAGGAACAGAAATCTTGCTCAGGATGAGAATAGTATTTCCCACACTTGCAGTCCTCTATGGCTACCTAGTTACTGATACTGCTACTTATCAACTGTACCTGAGTGCCTCACAGGTAACATTAGTGGCAACAAAATCCCTAATGGACGGCAGGACCAAGGGTTTTCGGACTCTTCTTTTTCAGGTCAGATATCTCTTTTGTTGGGGAGTTAGGAAGCTATTAGAGTTTGGCAATGAAAAGATATATCTGAAAGGAAACATTTATGACAATAACTCTGTCTCAATGTAGAGAGTTGTTCTTGTTTCTGAAGACTGTCAGTCTCGGAGCTTTCTCATCTTCTCTACTGAGGTAACTTAACAGAGGACATTTTGTTCCTAGTTCTCAAGTGCTTAACTTGGACTTTGAAATCAGTATTGTCGAGAGGCACACAGCTGTGTCAATGCATGGACGGATTTTGATACTACTATGAGACACAGCGGAAGCTGTAGATAGCCCTACAACCAAAACTGCTTCAATGCTTTCTGTCCAACAAGACAAGGATCATTTCCATCTCGAATCACCCTTCATTGTGAAATTCTACAGAGATCCATACCATCTGATAATATCCATGTGAGTATCGTGGACTTTGTGTCCACCTATAGATATTTGACTAGTTTAAACACGAGCACATGTAGAGCATTAACGTGCTTACAGAAAATCAGGCTTTGGATAAAGACCATCTGATATGAGCTGTGATCAGGCAGGAGGGCTACTCTGAAAAGGTTCATTGGAAAGGCACACAGATCTCTTAATCAAAATAGTGAGAGACCCTGGCATCTGCATACTGTACAAGTACCCCAAAATGCCCTCTACCAAATTCAGTGTGCTAAAAAAAGTCATCCCTCTCTGCTCGTGAGGAACCTGTCTATCAGGAGATTCATACTGTGGTCATTTCTAGGATGAATGACTGTGATCTCAAAAATAGTGTTTGGGCTCTAACACTTATTCTGGCTGCTTGCCCTCTCTCTGACTCAGGCCAGCATAATCAAATTAATCTAGCATTCAAGTTCTTCCTATGGCTTCCACTCAGCTTTTAATGCCAATTTAAACATCTGGTTAATATGTGTATCAGTCTTCAACTTCATCAAAGACTGATTTTTGATGTAGGGCTACTTTTACTCTAGTTCTAGCTTTTGCTGTTTTCTGCAGCAAGAGAATAGAATCCTAACTTGCCATAAAATGCACCAGTGCTGCTAGCTCTTCACCTTTTTTATTTCATTTTCTGCATGTTGCTGTGTAATACCCTCTGCAATCCTTTCTCTCAAAAATCACACATCTGCATGTACACTTTTGAAATTAGTAATGAATTTCTTCAGGCATATTTGCTTTTTCATGAGTTGGTAGAAAAAAACATTTTATGTCAATATAAAGCTTGACCCTAATACATAAGAAGGGAAATAGCGATAACTGGAAGTTTCAGAAGGAAGAAGCGGAGCTGTGTGGAATCAACATCTTGAAACACACTTGGATGTTAGAATCAAGAGCCAGTTGATTCTGGTAAATAAAACAAGCTTAGTTTAGGAAAGGGCTAAACACTATGTTATATTTGCCATTTGGCATTAATAAAGAAGTACCTACCAGCTTTTACTGGCTAGAGTTAGCATCAGTGAGGTTGTTTAGGAGATGAGGAACTGTGGAGAGTATGAAGACTGGTGTTTCTAGTAAATGCACAATGTAGATCTGCAGACTATGATTCAAACAGAAACATAACCTCTTCGAATTCAAAGATCACACTACAGACTACTATGGTCAGTATGTTCGTGGCCCACATCAGCAAAAGAATCTAATGAGAAAAGCAGGCAGGAATTCCTCCATGCAGATGATGTGTCCAAGAGGTAATCTTACGGAAAAAAAAAAGGTAGAGGAAGTAGCAAATTGATAGTAGTTAAACAAGGAAACAGGCACAGGAGGAGCATGAGTAAACAGAGGTTATGGAGGTCAGTAAAGATGCCAGAAGGAACCTGAATGCACAGATTAACGGGTCTGGACTAAATGAGGCTGACTAATGCCACTACTTTGGGCAAGTTACAGAAGTCAGAGAACTTGACCATGAGAACCAGTCCAGTCTTTGGAGTGCAGGAAGAGCCTGGAGTAAAAATATCAAAGACATGGTATAGGAGAACCATATGCCACCAACCAGTGGGCAAGCAAGCACTGAAGGGTGTTTACTGTACAGGCTGACCTCAGATGATGGGAGACAATAATCTGAGTTTCAGTTAAATTTTCTCAGTATGGAATATTCTTTCCTTGTTAGCTTTTCACAGCTGTGCTTCAGGACTCAAATTCACTGGGTTTATTCCAATCATAAATCTTGCCCATATCCTTCTGTAATTTGAAAAGAATTAGCCATAGGCACTCTGAAAAAACCCCACCCTAGTAATAGGCCAAATCACTAGAAGCAGAAATACCATTTGTTGTATTACTCTGTTTCAACTTACAGATTTACAGCATCAGAAAAAGGTTTTTCCTTCCCATTCTGTTCCATCTCCTTCCTTCTTTCTCTATCTGCAACAAGTGGAAATAAAACTATTTTAATCAATAAAAACCAAAGGTTTGTCATGTGACAGTTTTCTGCAACAAACTAAACAAACCATCAATGTCAACACTCGTGTGCTGACTGACTCTACCACCAAGCCAATGGACTGTTCATATGGACTCTTTCTTATGAGCCTTATGCTACACGGGTGCAGCAGCAAGAGAGAAAAGAGGGTCTTATGTTCCTCTTTGCAGAATTTGGTGGCTCAGGAGTACACATTAGAGAAAGCTTCATTACTACAGCAGGTACAAATCTTTTGACAAAGGTATGCCCTGGTACCCCCAGTAACTCGTCACCTGTTATCCAGGAACACGCTCTGCTACTCTTAGGTGCACAACCACCCTCTGAGTGCAGCGGAGTAGCTCTCATACTTGTCAGTAGTCTTTACTTAATTCCTGGCCTCTACAGAGCATCGGCCACACCTCGCCAGTGGAAGGAATGAAATCAGGCTCCTCTGTATCACAGCATATGTCAAGGTTTAACTCCAAGGACACCTCAAGGCTAAAGAGCAAAACCAAGCTTCTTGAGATTTGCACACCTCTCTGTAGGTTGTGGTCAAATAAATGGCATGAAAGCTAGCTTCATGTAGATCAGATGGGGTTTTAGCTGCTCTCTGTGTGGCTCCCTGTCATCATCATGTCTGCATAACACTGCGAGTTTTCATACTTTGACTGCTAACAGGAATTTATGGAGTTTTATGCAGTGAACATTGCATCAGCACAGCGTGTTTTCAACTCCTCTGAACTATGCTAGATGCAAGCTACAGTGCCTTGTGTTACTGTGCTAAATGGTCACACTTTGCACATAGGACTGGACCTCACCCAGCCGAAAATGTTGTGTGTTCAGTGCTGGCTGTGGGCTGAGCCAGGAGGTGTTTCACATCCAACCAGAGCGAGCTCCAGTTTTCCATTGTGAAGCACCAGGGCTTTTATTACGGTCTCATTAGAGCAGATGCTCTGTGGGTTGGGCAGCCGTAAACTAGTTCTTGATTGCTGTTACCTTGCTGCTGGTTAAGTTGTTGGTGTTCTTACTCACTGCAGGCTGAACTTTGGAGCCGAGCCAATGTGGTGTTTGTTCTTTCTTCTTAAGAAGCAAGTTTCCGTCCTTCTGTTTCTGATATCCCTCACCACAAACTCAACACCTACTCATCTTTTTGACGTGTCTGAAGATTATCTGTCTATGGTTATTGTCATGGCTCACCAGCAGGGCTTTCGGGGAAAACGACTGTCAGAGACGTGAAACTTGTCCAGTTATCATACAAATATCTCTATGCTGCTCCAGATTGGAGGGCGTTGCTAGTATCCAGCTGCTAGCAGGTTCACAGAAAACTTCACAATGGCTGGAAGCTGCTCGCTGCTCCTTGACTTCAGGAATGAAGCAGATTGGCCACCAACTTACAGCTAGAAAAACCTCCATAGCACCTGAGTCCGGCAACATGGGTTCCGTGGCAGCTTCTTTTTCTGACATATTTCTACATCCTGTCCTTTTGTACAGTACACGCATAGCTCCGAATAACGTGGGTTTAAGCTTCTGAATTTAAAAAATTTATTTGGTCTCTAGAGTAATGTCAGGTGGGTGTTTCCATTTCTGGGCTCTATTTAAGTATGTGATCATCACCCATGCACGGATGCCAGCAGTTTCTATTTCCTTCTGCAAGGTGCTCAAACAAATTTGGGCATTACCAGCGGTCTGTGTTGTTGCTGAAGCTACAGTGACATGTGCTATACATGATTGGACATTTCTGGGCAAAAAATCTCCAAGAAACAGGTTCCTATTTGTCAAGGACTGGCATATGTTTTGTAAAATCACACAGGATTCACTTTCAAAGTGACTTGCTGCTGTTACGGAGCAGGTAGCAGAGCTACTACTGCACAGACAAAAGTCAGTGCTGTCCTGGGCACAAATTCATGAGGATGCCCACACCGTTTGGCATGTGCAAGGAGAGCCAGCCACAACATTTTTGTTTTCTGAAGCCTGAGCTGTGCACAGATCTGGAGTGGTGTGCGGGGCTGGGGTCGGGTGACTTCCTTCCTGGTGCCATGCTGCGGCTGGGAGGTGGCACGTCAGGCGCCCAGTGAGGTGGGGTGCCACCAAGCAGCTGCCTCAACATGGCTTTGGTTTTCAACGAGGCATGTCCCAGGCAGTATTAAGCACCGCGAGCAGCTGCTTAGCTAGGAAAAGCCAGCGCATGGTCCTTACCACTGGGCTGGAGCTACTGAACCCTGAAGGGTCACTTAAGCCACTGTCTCTGTTTTGCTGCTTCATCAGCTTTCTCAGCTTCCTCACTCACCCAGTCATTGTTCTTCCTTACCCCCAGCTAAGTATTTGAAGAAGAAGGATCATTGCAGTGTTTTTTCATTATAAACTTTATTTTACATTGTAATCATTCTGGGTTTGATAGAAATTTAAATAAAGATGCTAACTAGATTGGCGAACAACTGAAGAGCAGTAATGTGGTAAGAGAAAAAGAGGGAAGAAGGTGGAGTCAAGAAACAGCTGGGATCGTGGAAAGAGATCTCTACATCTGGCTGCACAGGCGACACACCCTGCCCAAACCATGCTTTGCATAGACCAAATGTATACATTTTCATATATAAACAAACTCTACTGGTTCTATTCACCCTTTGGCCTGCAGCAAACTTGCAAAGTAGTTGATATCGATACAGAGGGGTTTTGAATGTACACGGCCTGCTTAAGTTGAGCGTATTTTCTGCAAACCTAACCACCATGTTTGGTGAGCAATATTCTAGAGCTGTTTTCAGTGGGAGGACACTGATGTAATGGCATGCATGATTCAGGAACCCCCTGCAATGATAAACTGCCATTTTTATACACCACTGTGTAGTGGGGGGAAAGCACCATGAGATGACAAAGGTGAGGCTTGAAATTAAAAAAAAAGGACTGTAGAAAATTTCATTTTGTGATAGCACAATATCGTAGTGTGCTAGACACAGTGTGTTCTCCCATCTCCCCAACAAGGACCGTGTTATTAATTCCAGCCTTCACACCATGAGCTGCTTAATATTTCTAGATGTCTGTTTTTCTTAAACACAGCGATGTTGCTGATCGCGATTTCCTGTGAACCATGTGTTATTAGTATTAGTACTACAGCTAGATTAGATGTGCAGAGCTGTTAAAGCTGTTTAAGATAGTGACAGCAAAGCAAGTAACTCCTACTCTCCTACTTAGACCAAACAAAATCTTCAAGTAGTCTTGCAAATTATCTAGTTTTGAAGACATACATGAAGTGCAGCCCTCAGAAATGTCTTCAAAATAGAGGTAAATTTAAAGAAATAAATTGGATTTTCATTTACCATTTTCTGTGTTCATAAAAATGAAATTGCCGTAATATGAACAGCAGGGGGAAAATAAGCAGTGAAAAAAAATCACCACTAAAGCACTAATCGTGAAGCTGACAAATGTATTCTCATAGTATTATGTGAGTTCCAAAGATAGCTCTGAAAAAGGAGGTCAGCCTGGAATTGGGGCATTAAAAAAATGTTGGTTAAAGACAGGAAAGGTCACGACTGTTTGCACAGTGCTCTACTTTCTCCATTTTAAAAAAATGCAGTTAAGGAGAGCTGATGATTCAGTGCTGGAGGAAAAAAAGCAGTGTGTGTGATTGGTGAGCACACTCGCCCCATCTATGAAATCATCTACATGCGTGGCTAGATGAACATCTGCTGCATAAAGTCAGCACTGGTTTCAGTATGCCGCAAAACAATTTGGCTTTTGCTTATTTTCTGAGGAACGTTACAGGAAGAATCTATGCTATACCCGAGTAGCTAATAATGTAGCATTTAATAACGACACCAGTGAGCAAGCAATGCTAATAAAATTCAGTATCTTTGTCTCAAATGTGTTGTTAATCCAACATGATTCAGAAATGGATGAACGGGGGTGGGAAAGTAATCAAGCATACTTGTTTATGCTATTTCCTCTATTCTTTATCAAGAAAACTAAATGCCAGCATGTGATCAGCTCTGACTCCACCACACAGTGCATTTGCGGTGACTGTTTTAATGGACTGCTCGAACTGATGGCAGAATGAGAAAGATCGTCTATTAAATTCAGCATATACATACAACATAAATCTGGCCTCTATGTATCAGTGATTAAGTATGACAGAGAGTAGTAGCTTATCCAGGAAATTCCATATGCTACATGGGCCAGATCCTCAGCTGGTATAAACCAGTTTAGCACCAGTGAAGTACTAGCCGTACAGTAGGGACGATCGTAGATGCCAAGTTTGATGCTGTACCATGTGTGATATTCTATGCCAATTATTTAACAAGCTTATTAGGTATTTGCATCTAATTTGCATATAACCAACTTCCTTTTTGAAAGCCTGTGTTACTGCTGTAGGGGTGGAAGGTAGCCCTGCTGAACAGAACCCTCAACTTCACTACCAGCCAGTCACCGGTGGAGTTTTTCATAGCCACTCATATTTCTTCAGACCCTTTCCTGTGACTTACACACCTATACTGCGTCTTCTAGTAAGTAAAAATGATGGCAAGAAATCTGTGTCCAGTGTCTGTAACTGAGACTACTGGCCTCTTCCACCCTGCTCCCTGTCCCCAGCCCCAAAATCCTGTTCCTTATAGCAGCAAGAAAACATCAGTTACATGTGAGCAGGTTTAACTCTACAGATCCAGGTGAGATTTATGCTGGTAAACTAAAGCCAAAAGATTATAATCAACAATGCTTCCAGGCATTTAGTCTTCTAATACAGTGCTAGTAATGTTCATAAGAGAGGTATCAGGGGTTCTTGGGAAGGTTCTTCTGTGCGAGTGATGGCTGAGATTTGGAAGCCACCACTCCACAGGCACACCTTACTTCCGTAGCTCTACCCCACCCAGTTCCTCAAAAGTCAGTTCTCACCACCCCAGATATCAACAGCAGTAAACTGTCTGTGCAAATTCACCTCTCCAATGCAGTATTTACATCACAGGTCTATATGTTAGGATGCTGGCATTTACATACTTTTTTCTTTGACATGGCTTTGGGATGACAACCTAGGAAGGTGTTGCACAGTCCTGCTGTATTCTGCCAGCAGAGGAAGTGGCGGAGAAAGTCATGCTGTTATCTGCTGGAGAGCAGCCCTCCAAGTGCAACACCCTTTGGGAGTGCAAATGTTGGGTCTTGTGATTTCCTGCGTTCTTTCTTTGCTTCAGGAGTGGATTATAATCCAGCACTCAGAGATGCCTTTGGGTTTGGGTTGACTCCGGCAAACTAAATTCAGGAGAATTCTTTTCAGTCCATAGATCCTATCACTTGAGATAAAAGATCATGCATTTTAAAATGGAGACTTACAAAGTGCGCATTGTCTAACCAGTGCAAGGATAAAGATCTATCCTGCATGATGAGATTGGCTCCTTACTCTGAGAGGCAGCATGGCAAAGTAGGGGAAAACGAAGCCTGCAATTCTTAAGAAATAAGTCTGTAATGTGACTGTAAATCAGATGAACATTTGCTGGTTTCCTGATTTGGAGCAGGATCCATTGATTAGCAAGATCATGAAGTGCCCAGGAACACAAGAGATTGTCTTCAAAATGTGCAGTTACTTGGCTTGTGTCTCCTTACACTTTCTCCTTCTGTTACAGAAAGTATGGGAGGAGCCCTCTGTCAGCAGAAAGTGAGTAGCAGAAGGGCTAAGACACATTGGTAAATTGTGAAGGTCGTATAGGGCCCACAGCCCCTACCAGGTTTGATGAGGAACCTGGCTTTGATATCCTCCTCAGTGAGCAAGGGCATCACAATCTGACCTAGATGGGAAGCTTGTCTGGGAGGCTGCCAGAGTGGTGATAACATCCCAGTACCAGTGGTTAAGTGGTTACAGCCAGCATGAACTGAGTGTCATACAACACATCCTCTGGAATAGCAAACTACAATACAGTTTCTCCCTTTGGAACTCTCTAGAAGCATTCCACAAAGCCTAGGTCTCAGGCAGTGTCCCTCCTTGTCATCTCATTTAATCCTTTTTCCTTATCTGTGTTAATTTTCACCGTGTCCCTTCTTCTGGCTCTTCATTCGTTTGAAAGGCCAATATCAACACATTTTGGCACTTGCTGTGCAAATACATGCCCAAGGTGTGCTCAGCATGGTATTAGCAATTCCAGCTCCAGCGCCACCATTAACTCTCTCAGTGCAGGCATCAAATTGCAATACATAATCTTAATGCAAAGCTGTCAACCAGTTACTTCATTATTCCTACTGTATAGTATTCCCAGGCCAAGACTCTGCTAACAATAGAATTAAGATAGAAAGCATAGATTAAAAATGTAGAAAAAATACACATTAAAAGAATATTGCAATAATCCCCCAAATAGAAATTACAAACCTTAAGATTCAAAGTTCAATCTATGCTAATAGAAATTCACGGTGAGGTTGTTGAAACAGCCTGAACTGCGACAAGTAGTGACAGCCCGCAATAAACAAGCAGGTTAGCCTTATAACACCAACAGCTGCAGCAGCATGAAATATTGAAATCTGACTCCAAAAAAGCTTACTCTTATTGATGATATAAATTAGATCACCTGCTTTTATAACATGTATTTTGTCTTGCATTCACAGGGTTCACGATGATAAAATAACATGCGTCCTTAGCATGTAATTACATGTTCAACTGCCTACAGTGTAAATAGTGTGCCCTTTAAAAACAGTTACTGGCATATAACTAATTAATGAAATTATTCAGGGTTATTGCCCACATACCAGCAGTATTCGTTACAGAACAGTTTACATTCAGGTTTAACCAGTTTGCAGCCCTGCTGCCTTGCCACCTTATTTTCCATGATAATGCTTTTATCTGGTTTAAGAAAACCACATTTTAAGGAAGAAAAGCTATGGTACAAAAGAAGGCTGGAAACAAATAACACTCAGGGCAAAATCCAGTCTTAGCATCAGGAAGGCGCGTGCAGCTACAGGGGAAGAGCCTGTAACCCATCAGGCTGCAGGCAGAAAGGGTGAGAGCAGCTGCCTGGGGAGGAGGGGGGCTACAGGGGCACACATGCTTGGCAGCATGCTTTGAGAAGTTGCATATGATCTCCCTTCTGCCTCCTGTTGGGAAAGGAAACATCAGCTGAAAGGAACCAGGATCGACTCCTATAACCCAGCACTCGGGTGAGTCCTTGGCTGGAAAAAGACCCCATTCCTGTCTGTGCTGCTCTGCGCTTCCTCTCTTTCCGAGTTCAGACCGGCAATTTTTTATCCCTTAACACCCAAGTCCCAGCAATGTGAGCTGAGGTTATGCCGTTGGCCCTAGAACTGAATTTCTTTTGTTCGCATCGGTTTAAGCAAATTCCTCATAATCACTTAATGTAATTTAAACATGTAGTTGTGGGCCACATGGGTGTAAACAGGTAGGTACAGCACCAGAAATGTTCACGGAGCTGCCTTTTCTTATACCGAAGGCTGAATTTGGTCCAGTATTTTTGCACAGAAAGGCAATGTGTAATGTTACTGCAACACATTTTCTCTGGCACTGTCTCGCTGCTATTGGCAGAGACACAACTCTTTGATATTGAGTAGGTGAGTGATTTTTCTTGCCAGCTTTCTATCTGTAACTTTGACTCCCAGTAATATTTACTAGCTGCCGTCAGTATGGCAGCTTTTAAGTTGAAGTTCAGTCGTAGACCAGCCATTAAAACAAAGCTAGAGGCGGTGCCTGTCCTGACAAGTCATGATATTCTGTGGTGATGCACTTCTGCGTCATCTCACAATGACAGTATGTGCCATGAGGAAGAAAAGGAAGGGGGAGTAGGCTTACGTCTGTATTTAGCAGAAAGCACAAACACACATTTCTATCTTCATTCCTGTGAACAAAATCCATCCACAGCTCTCTGGAAAAGAACAGACTGCAACGCTGTAAAACAGTCAATAAAATTAGTTGGGGAAGGCTGGTTTTTTGTGATGGGAAGGGAAAAAGTTGAACAGTGATGAAATACCAAATTTTACCTCCTACTTCTTAAATATTTTAAGACATTAAAGGAGGATAGTTTCATACCAACAGCTACCCATAAGCCACAGGAACCAACTTGTACTTTAACTGCAGCTTGTCAACTGCAAGGTATTTTCTATCAAAACATCAACAAATGTGATTCAGCCTGCAGGGCTGACTGTACGAATCCTGCGTAATTTATTGCCTCCATTCTCTTCTATGCTGACGTATTAGTCTACTGATTTACAATAGGGTACTGCAAATACAATGCCTCTGTGAGTGCCTAATAATAGAAATAATATTCTAATAGTATCAGAAATAATTTTCTGATCAAAATACAGGAGGTGAATTAGAAAGGTGCAGTATTTCCCCCCCTGTGGAGAAGAGTACACTTCACCAACAGGAAGGGGCTGGTGCGGGAGAAATGGAGGACATTTGGCTTCACATGTACACATGCTTTGCTCAATGTGGAGTTTCACACCACAGCCAGCTGAATGCAGCTGGGGTGTTTATTCAAAGGAGCTCCCTCTTCTCGTCCTCCATCCCCCATTTGTTCACTTGCTCCTGCTCATACCCCATCTCGCTTTCAGGAGTTGCAGGGCTGGCCAGGGAGCCACTCGGACAGATGGTGGATTAGTCCCTGCGTTGGTTCAGTGAGCTGATCCAACGTACCCTTTGGCAGAAAGATCACTGGATCTGATGTACTTCTTATGCTTGCATGTCTGCCAGAGCTGCAGGAATCTCTGGCTCCACCTCAGGGACCTGACAGATGAAGTGCCTTGCAATACTGTTCCACCCCAGGCAGCCACCCAGCTCGGCTGGCTCCTTACAAAGTGCTTTGAAGATACATGGAGCAACAGACACACTACTAAGCATTGTCAGTACAAAACGTAACTTTCACCTTCTCAGAAGTAGCACAAAGGGACCTAGGCTCACCCACCAGCTAGATGCCGCAGGACAGTGCCGAACTCGGGATGAGAGGCAGTGGCGGGGCAGGCTGAGGAGCCATGGGACAGCTGCAGTCACCCCGAACCTCACCCAAAGCCAAAGAGCTGACTTGCATCTGTGGGGCTGACAATCAAGCAGCTATTCCCAGCCCCTGCTAAATTAAGTTAAACAAAGACAGCTAATTTTGTAATTTAAAGTGACGGTGTTGACGTTACACCCAGTGCGGCTTTTCTTTGAATGCTGCCCGTCAGCCTGCCCTACTTTCTGAGGGTTGTGGGGATGCTGTAATGAAAGGGCTGCAAATATTTCATAACACTAGAACATCTTCATAAAGGCACGATTTCTGAAAATTCCCAGTCATCACTCGAGGCTTGTTATTGCGAGCAGCACTCGGGGCTTACAGCCCGAGGAATGTCACTGCTGCTTCTTCTCCTTCGCACGACTTGTTTGTCCTGTATCCTCCACGTCCAGAATGTTCTTCGCAGGTCAGATTGTAATCTCGGGTGAATTGTAAACAGCGCCGTGTACCTGGAAATGTCTGTGGAGATACATGATTATGCATGCTGTGTGCCCGAGATTAGAGCTTGGCCAGGCACCAGCAGTTAGGAAACCAGACCCTACCCAGGAGTTAAGAAACTTGCTTACATTTGTTGTGTACTATTTTAAACATAAGAACAAAGAGGAAAACACTCTGCACTGATCCTCGCTGATGTGGAAAGTCAGACTAAGACACCTATTTATGTTTCACAATGTTGAGGAATATCTATTACTTCAGGATGACAGTCGTGCTGAGCCTGTTGTGCAACATGGATTTACAAGAACTTCTGCAAACTTACCCTCTTAGGTACTAAATGAATTTAAGCCTCCTCATGTTTACTACACAAAGTTCATTTTAGCACTAAAATAGTTCGTGGCACTGTTTGTCCCACACTTGCTTCACACCCTTCAGCAAGCGGCACACCACGTGGGGCTGGAGGCTGATCCCTGCTGACACAAAGGGGAAGGTCATGAAGTCAAGAACGGGGTCTCTTTCCGCAGGATTTTTCCAGAGAGTTGGGTTTTGTTTTTTTTTTCCTTCTTTTCCAAAGGGAACAGAACAAAGCCAATAAAGCCCCAGACTTTCCAGGATCACAGTTCAAACAGGGCCAACGCTTTGAAGCATCCCCTCTCTCTTGTCACAGGCTCGGGGGGGCTCCGGTGGTTCTGGGTTGCTCGGAGGCAGCCGATGGGGTCCAGGGAGGTGGCCTGGGAGTGCGTGGTTCTCAGTGCAGTCTCCACAGCCTGGCAGGGCCACTGCCTCCAAATCGCAGAGGGCAGCTGTGCACCCACAGCCCCAGCGCGGGTGCCTCGCCGAGGCCTCTCGGAAAGGCAGACAGACAGGGTGAATCCCAGCCCAGGGGAGGGAGCTTCTCAGGGTGCAAACAGCAGCCAGCGCCCCTGCTTGGGCCAGCAGTGAGGGCAAGCTGGATGCCCAGCTCTCAAAGCTTTCTGGGCAAAGCAACATCAAGCCCTTGTAAAACGAGGTGCCGAAGTCAGGCTCTTACAGCAACAATTAGTTGCTTACATAAGTGACCTGATTTTTTAAATGCACTGAACATCCGACAGTTCCCATGGACTCCAATTAGGGCTGCTGGCTGCTCAGCAGTTTTGGAAATCAGACCATTTCTTTGGATGCCTAAATATGGGCTTGGGGACGCTGGCTCTAGCCACTTCAACTTACAGATTTTGGTCTTGCTGTTTCTGCAGCAGAGACAAGCCCAAATTAAGATGAGCAAAAATTAGAAGTCATTTTAGAACAGGAACCTGACTGGACTTTGAAAATCTGTCTGGTCTGCTGACATTATTAGGAAAGTGAATAGAAATCCATGTATTATTTATTGATAATTGTCCATAAGATAAAACAAGAGTGCACACGTACTTCGTCATTTGATAGTTGCCATTCCGCTTGCGCTTGGAGAGAAGCTGCAGAACACCTGAAACTGATTTCAAAAAACTGTCCCTTTAGTCTATATTCTAGCTGCCCATCACAAAACACAATGTACTTTGCCATGGGGAAAGACTTAGACTTCCTTTCACAACAAAGAAAAGAGAACAGTGATAAATAAAAGGACTAACAGGCAGTGGTCAGTGTTGAAACTTGTTCTCAGGTTGTTCTGCAAGACTTCCTTCCCTCTGCCCCCTCCTCCTTGCCCTCTATGGGGAGAAGTGCTTGGGATGACAGGGAGCAACAGGTTTCAGAAACATTCTGACAGTTGCAAAAAATTCTACATTGCCCTTCAAACTGCAGCTGATCAAAGGAAGCCCTTGTTTGCCATCAATAATATTGAATAGTCATTCAAAAGTCAGGTTAGCTAGGAGTGAAAGTGTGCAGCGCAATCTGAGTTTGCTCAGGTTCCTCATAGCGCTAGTATTCATGAGACACCTCTGAAGTTTATTAAAGATATTTGCACCTCTGTTCTTTAGCAAGCCTTTTCTAAACAGCCCTTGACTTCCTAGCCACTTTGCCAGCTCCCTCACCACTGTCTGTTTAATGTGCCTCCATGCTACCCTGGAAATACGAATACAGGGTTGTGAGCCAATGCAAGTTGTCTGAACAGCAACGGAAAAGTGCGCTTGCTAGAGTACTTGGCTTAAGCTTCTGTATTTGGGCCCCTAAAACAGGCATGCTTGGCAGGTATGGTGTTAAATGAATTACTAATACTGGCTTTCAGCAAATTTCCTGTAAGGCTTTTAAACTGATTTATTCTCCTGGCAAGATTTTTCTAAGTTCTGAAAACATATTTAGATATTATCACTAACTTATGTAACACTTACAGAAAGCATGGCAAGTAGCATGGGAAGGGAGCTAATTTTCATTTGTATAGCTGATAGAATCACCTAACTATATGTTTGCCCATGGCCTGTTTGCATGCTGATTCCTGTCCCCGTAATTTTAATGTAATTATGTAGAATCTTCACCATGACTCACATAGGAGACTTCAAAGACAATTTAGTTCATTCACTTGTGTGCTATGTATTTCCCAAATTTAAACAGGAAAGTTATCATCACAGCATCCCCCAAGGGGAGCCCAAGTGATAACAGTTGCCTTCCCTTTTCCTGTAAGTACTGCTCAGAGTATTAAGTAACTTTCTTGTGGACATTCCAGAGAGGGTAATGTATAACCTACGCCTTCACAGAATGTAAAGAAATCCCTGCTCCACTCCTATAATGGATCTCTGCTGAATAAAGACAATTCATTCTTTAACATATTTACTTTGAGGTGACAGGGGCATTCCATAGCCTGTAATAGCAGTTTCATATAAATATCTGTTTGCTCAGGAGAGCTTTCCCTGTGGTACTGGAGGTAATGCTGCTTGTAACACTGTTTCTCTCTCTCTCTTCGGTTTTCGTTTCACCTAAATGTCTAAACATCGATTCCTCATCTTCTGATGGGTGTGTCTTCTAAATAAATAGAAAAAAGAATAGCACTATAGGGTTGGCTGGCATAAAGCTGTGTGCTTTGAGAAAAATCTTGTTCAGAAGAATTAGCCCTATAGGTTGTCCAGGAGCTCTGCTGCGAGGGGTTCAAAGGAAACTCTGTTTGTATGCACTGGAAAAATGAAAGACTTCTGTTGTAGTGCTGAGTGAACCTCACTGTTCAGAACAGGAGAATTTCTGTATTTTTTTCCTTTTGCCCCTGTCCCATCAGTGCACTGAAGAGTCACATTTAGAATTTGATTTATTGTTCCTTGTTACTGTTTGGAAGGGGGATTTTTATTTTTAATCAGAAAAAAGAGAGAATAACCACTTTCACAAGACGCCAAGAAATCGGATTGCAGATCCAGAAGATCCCAGCAGTGCTACACATACGCTTATAACACATCAGTGACATGATGTTCTCAGACAGGTGGCAAACTTTAGAGACTGAACCACTAACATCTGAATTTAAAAGGCACCTTCACTCCCTGAACTACACTCACCTGTTTCTCATCTGTCCCTCCCTCCACCCTGAATCCCACTGCAGTTCTGTTCCTTCAAAGGAGACCACAGCTGGTGCAAATTTCCAGCAAGCGGGTAATAGAAAGGCATTGCGGGTAAGTATGGGCTATGCTTGTGTACAAGAAAGATCTTATCTCAGCTTTGACTGGAGGCCTTAATGGCAAAATTATTGCTTCTCCAACTCCTGCACAGATCAATGTACTTAACTTTAATAAACATATTAATTAAATATAATTCCAGTTACTGACTGTTCAGAAATAACAAGGTCAACCAAACTCATCCCAATAAAATTTTTTTCTTAAACTCTTAGCATATATTTTCTCTGTAGATTATACATGTATTACCCACAGAAAGCCCACCTTAATACTGCTGTTCTAAAAGAAGACAAAGTTAAGCATTCAGGATTTAGGAAATCCCAGCATTAAGGCTCCCTGCGCAACCTTAATTCAACCTCTGTCATACATATGTAGTCATCATGTGTGATGACACAGTCACTTAGAAGTTTCTTCTCACAGGACCTCTGCCTCATTCAATTACTTAGGAAGGACAGTGCCCTGTAGGTGTTTAATATTTTATTCTTTCCTTGTTCAATACACGGTTGCCTAATGCGTTATTCATCGAACACTATTCAAGCCTGCTCTGAAAAAAAGAATCTAAAATTTCCTCAAGGGCTTTTCTGTGGTGCTTACCATAATAGTGCTGGAGTGATACACAAATGCTAATGAATCACTTCATACATTGAGAAGAGAGGCAGAGATATTCAAAGTTGGTAAGCAATTTCAAATGTCTGCAACCTGTTTCTTATGATTATTTCACATTGTGTTTTCAAAGCTCAGCTTCCACTAACTACAGTTGCAGCTGTGAGCATTCAGCATTTCTGCAACATGGTCCTACAGCCTCAAGTCAGAAAACCAGGAAATATGTGGAAATAAAACAGTGGCCATGCTTGAGAAGTCAACTAGAAGTCACCTAATTAGGGCTCCCTCCTGAAAAGAGCGAGGTTTGCAAAACTGGTCTGAACCATTCCAAAATTGATTCTCTCATCACAAAGATTCCAGTCTGCACTTGAGAAAAGTTTTGTCAGAACTGGAATGTGTACATGAGCATCTTGATTTTGACAGATTGGCCTTTTGTTACAAAAACACTGTATAGAAAAATTCCTGAACAGCTTCCTTTGCAGCAAAGGCACACCAGGAAACCAAATTAAGGTTGCCCCAGCAACGTTCATTTTTTTGGTGTTTCTTAGATTTTTGAGTGCTTTAGAATGCATCCTTAGTAATAATCTTTTACCAGTGTGTGTGTGCAGTGTAGTTCCATATCAGTGAATGCAGACGTGTTTGTATTTACATTTGCGCATAGGCAAAGATGTGCTTGGACAGGGTACTACACAGACTATCCTTCTGACTTTCATTCATGTATGGTGACTAAGCAAGACGGAAATAATATGTAAACAAGCAGATAATCTGCTGGTTCTGACATTATATTTTTTAAGCAATGACATGAAGCTGCCTCAAGCTTTAGCTTATCCTGGAGGGTCTGGTTGTTGGTGATTTTCACAGCTATAAGCAAGTATATAAAGACAATAGATAGATTTCCAAAATATTTCTGTGTTCATTGCTGTTGCTGTATTATTTGTATCTCTAGTCAGATTTCTAACTTTTTCAGGAAGGACACTATGTAGGGTGTTAGGAGATGGGGAGGACTTTGTAATAGGAATACACTATACTTTTACCACAGATGTTATTCAGAAAGAGTATTAATAAACCCACCAATTGTATTACATCAGTGCATCCTCTTAAATCCCATGGAGATTTTCCTAAACAGAGCTAAGCCATTTGCCTCAAACATCTTATCTACTTCTGTCACTACACAAATCCCCTAAATATTTCAGTCACTGCAAGGCCAACTGAAATGGTAAATTACCTCGTATGCTTAAGGGAAAACTATTAAATAGTGCTAAGTTCGGATCCTGCTGAAAATGAGGCTGCTGGGATTGAAGACAACTGCAGGAAAATAAGAATTGTAAGCAGTATCATCCCCATCCAACAATTACACTGTTGCCTATTGGCAACATTCCTTTATACGTCTCCTTGCTTTTCTTCTGTCTGATGAGACATTCTGTTATTTTCCTAAGCACATGTTGAAAGAGAACTGACAAAGGATGGCCTCACCTATTATTCTTTGTAATGGAAGTGTTTGCAGACAGGTCACCAGAGGCTACTGCAGCTTTTGGAAAAGCTGACGATAATACAAAGAAAGCATTTCTGAAACCTAAGGCTGCCACTACTGTACTTTTACTTCTCCATTTTACAGTGTCAAATGATTTCTTAGTGCCCCTTAGCTAATTCTGGAAGCAGGGACCTTTATTAGATGGATGGTTTAACCTAGGAATAAAGCTAGTGGCACCAGGGGACAAATCCAAGTGGCTCAGATAAGGTTCAGATTCACTTACAAACTTATTCATAAAATTCTACTATGAAGGACAAATCCAAAGAACAATTAGCTTCTGCCACTACATGAATTATCTTTATAACAAAACCACTAGAGCGTTAGCTGTGATCCTAGGAACTGACAATTCATAATGATGACATCAGCCTACAAAGGGAAAGTAGAAAGAAATACACAGAAAGGATTATTATCCTCCCTTATTCTCTAGGATTATTATTTGTGGTTTGCGGTACCATCGCGCTTGTGACACAGACATTCATTTGTAAGCTTTGCCACTGGCTTTTTTTTAAGACGGACTTGTAGGGAAAGGACATAAGGATTCTATTTTCAGAAAAAAATACTGAGTTTTGCGGCTTTTTTACAACCTTTATAGGCAATTCTGAAGTTTAAGAGCAAGTCGGGAAGCGAATGATATCTTTATTAATGGAGAAAAGACTCCAGAACACACACCTGTATTTCTCATGTACTTTTAAAGCACCTATGGTTGCATATTATTAAATACAGAAGGGACAAATCAGCCACCAAAGGCAGATTGATCTTTCCAAATTTGGCCTTATATACACTAATAAACAGCTTGCTGGCAGCTCCAGTGGAAAGCGGGCTCTTCTCTCAAGTCGTATTGGACATCTCCAGGGAAAGACTGGGGGTACACCTGGCTGTAATGCCAGCCGATAGACATCATTAGTGCAACCCCATCCCAAGGCTTTGGAGAAGATCCCAATGCTCCGGACTCTTCAGAAATCGGAACTGCCTCAATACCACAGTAGCTCTGGCATGGACATCTCTTGCCCCTGACCACCTTCAGGACCAACTCCAAGTCACGGCAGCTCCTCTATCACAGTGAACATCTCCTGCTTCCCTGCTCATTTCCCTACCCTGCCCTTTGCCCCACCAACACCAGCCCCCGCACTGCCCTGCTCCTCAGTAAACAGGGAATTTGAGGTCTTCCCCTCGCATCAGGGCGGCATCTCCTCCTGACATAAACAGCCCCATGCCTGGCTTGCTGCAGTACCCCTCTGCAGGACAAAAGCGTGCATCAGGGTCGTTCTGCTTGCTGGTCTTATAACACAATTGCTCACTGTTTGCCAGGGACTGGCCTCGAGAGCTTGGATTGTTGCCATCCTGCTGTCAAACACCCCCCACTGCCACCCCTGTCTTTGTTTTCATTGATGTCTGGTAGTTTAAAGCATTAAGCCTGCCCGGATATGATCGGATGTCAAGTGGGATGATGGTGTGGCAGTGCTGTCACAGAGGGAAATTAACAGCTTATTTCTATTTTGGCAGAACCCAGTTGCTCGTCTGGGACAGGAATCTCATTGAGTTGTGACTTGTACTGTTTGCACCTTAAGAGCAAGCAGCATGGACAAGATGCCTGGATGAACACGCGTGTCTGCTTAGCATCCAGATTTTAAGATACAGCTATGGCTGCACTAGCAGAAACACATACTTTCCTGTGAACTGACTGTGGTGCGTAGATTCAGAAAGTACCCTGCTGGGCTTTTTAAAAAGGCTGTCATATTTACATGCCTTCAAGAAGGAAGTTCAAAAAATTAAAAATAGTTCTCTCTCATACAATGACGACATGATAAAACCATTCTTTTTTCCTGTTCTGAATTGAAACTTGTGCTCAGGAGGAAGGAGAAGGCAGCCTTCATCTCTCTTTTTTTGGAACTTTGTTGAAGGCTGACACCAAAATGTAGTTATATGGGTTGGACACATTTTTCTCCTGAAAGAGGTCAGAGGGGTGAAATCCCAGTATCCTCTGCCTTCCCTGCAGAAAGAGGCCACAGCATGTTTCTGCTGAGCAGCACTCTGAATGTTTATACTTTTCTTGGGAAATTTCTTTCTTTTTCTTCTTTAAACAATTTGTGACATTTTCTGGAAAGCAAGGGCAGCAGCAGTATGTTCAGACCAACTTACAAAGCCAGAGGTTCACACACACCTCTCGTTAAAGTTTTCCGAGCAGTAGTTTTGAACCAAAGTCAAAGAGTGAGGTCTAAGCCCAATTTTGGTTATGTGTAGTTTATAATTCTTTGGAAAGCAGCAGCAGCCTCTCCTCAAGTGGAACCTGAGCAAATGATGAGGGTGAGGAAAGGATGTAATTTCCATATAATCTGTGTGCACCTGCACACACGCACGCACGCACTGTGTTTTGCAGACGTCTGTCTCCAACGGTAGCATCCCAGGTACAGCACCCAAGGACTTGCTCCTGATCTGTGCCGGTGGAGAAAAGGAGAGAGGCAGGTTTGGTATTGCAATGAGCGCACACTTTCCCAGCGGACAAGGGTTGCTTGGTCACCTCCATTCTCCTTCTAGCATGACCGGACTCTGCAGCCTTCATGCCGTGGGGCTCCTCCTCAATGCCACAGCTAAGCCACAAGCCTGGAAAGCAATGCTGGAACTATTAGCAAAGGCAAGAAGCGCTGTTGCCAGGTACTGCTCGAAGCCACTTCAATCCACTATAGAAAACACCATTGTTTGTTTGAAAGAAAAAGCACACTGTACCTGTACTTAAAGAGCTAATTGAAGTCAGCAATAAAAGAAGGATTAGCTGATCTGTGAAATATTTACTGAATCCCCCAGCTACAGTATACAGTTTCCTTGAATTTAATATCTTAATTGAATCCACAGTTTCTTTGGGCACAAAATGAGAATGCGGGACTGCGTATCACTTGGTGAGCTGGCTGCCGTCAGCTCTGAGTCAGTGCCTTCCATCTTGTCGTCTAGCCCTCATAGTGTAGAACAGTTCTTAGATACGGGAAAAAAGAAGAAAGACATGATTAATACTTGAAGCTGTTCACTAGTTTCCATCCTCTTGGCAGAGGCTGTAGGAGCAATGATAAAATCGCTGCCAGCCTTCCTATATTGTGGTTTGCGCAATTAAAATTCCCAAATGTTTGGTGCAATCTACAAAAATCCTGGAAGGCTGCATTTGGATGATTAATTTCTGATGTTGCCAATTTCTGATCTTGCCTTTGGCTAATATGTTTTAAAATTAAAGCATTCAGTTTTGATTTTATTTTCAACAGGATCATTAGGAGTTAATACAAGTGTTTTTTCAGTATGGGCTGTGCAAACACTAGAACCAAAACTCCACCTGAATAGTTTTCGTTCTAGTGCCACCTTCTAATCAAAGATTTCAAACCGCTTTGCAAAGCAGTAATGAAATAGCCAAGACTCACAGCCCTCCTTTGAGCTCAATAGGATTCACTCTTACTTTTCCCTATGCTTCCTTTCCTCATGAAGAAGATGAGACCCCACATTTTTAGGCAATTTACCCAGATTTTGCAGCCCAGGACAGTGGAATGGTGTCTGTGAAGGAACATTGCCTAAAATGGCAATAGAGCCCTATGCACCGGATACTATAACTCACGCTCACTAGTCCACAAATTGATTTTAAGTTATTCCTGATAATTATCACTTGCACACAGGTTCTAAACTACAGACCTACAGAACGAGGTGTGACTCCATCTCAGTTCATCCATGCTGGCTTCCTCTCTGCTTCAGCTTGAAGTCCATACTGTTATTTTTAGACAACAACATGCTTCAAGTATTCTATAAACACTCAGATGTCATTAAAAATGGGTCTTCAACTGCTTGATTAGTGACTGATGAATCTTAAAAAAAAAAAAGAAACAGAGCAAAACTGTTCGGCAACACTAAAAATAATGAAAGCAAGTCTCTCAGCCAATTCACAGAGAGAGATTTCTTTGGAAAAATAAAGAAGAATTGACAGTTTATAAAGAAACAATTGCAGTTAAGAATTCTAAACAACAACAAAGGAGCACAAGAACCAAGTCAGCTAATATTGAGGACATCAGAATAAACTTACATATTGCACAAAGACTTTATTTCTACTATTTTTTCCTTCGAGAGAAATACCTCTCTGCGTGACTCCTGATGGGGAAAATCCCTCCCTAGTTAGATGTAGCAGGAGACAGAAATTCTGCATCAGGAAATTAGCCAGGTAATTAAGTATTTTTCAACAGGAAAAAAATCTACAGGCACAGATGGATACCCAACTGAGATTTTTTAGCTTTTAGAAGTAATAACTTCTCTTAAGCTGTTTAGAATCTTCAATGATGTTTTTAAGTCGAGAGCAGTTAAAACTGAATGAATCTGATGGAAATTTTGTCACGTTTAATGAAGACAAACCAGTAAGTCTGTTGCCATTTGCCATGCCATTTCAATATCAAAAATACCTTCAAATATTTTGGCAAACAGATTGGAAAACTGCATAAAGCTCCTGATTAACAGAGATCAGGTTGGTTTCAGTACTGGCAGGTGGATAACATCTGGCATCATGTGGACTGAGTCAGTAAAGGAATTAAAGTGACATCATTAAATACCATAAAAGTTTTTGCCACAGTCAAAATGGGGATAGTTATTTCAAGCATGACAGATAAGTGGAGGAGGAGCAGATCTGAACAGCTAGAGCGGTGAGATCAGGCCAACCATTTTGCATGAAGGAAGAATTTGTACACGTTGGAAGGAATGTGTAGGCAACAGTGACCTCTCCCTTCCACCTATGCTTTTCAACCCATTAGGAAAGGACAAGTGTAGCAGATCCAGATAGTGATAAATGAGGAAACAGCAGTAATTAGCTAAGCCAGAGGAGTGGCTAACTGCACCAATGCAGGCATAACTGGTAGGTTAAATTAAAGTTTTGAAAAATCTACTGACATATATCTACTGATAGCTGACAGAAAGGTTAACACTGAAGAATAAGCAAGCTGCCTTTTTTAGAGTACTAGCACAGGACATGAGTATGTCCATAACCCTAACACCTGACGTGGTTAAACTGCTCCAAATTGTTTTAGGCTGATGTTATCCAAGATACAAAACCACACTGGTGACTAACTTACTATCTGTCAAGTACATCTTGGCTGGATGCAGCCAGTATTGTCTCCATGACTGTATCTTTTGCTTGCTCATTTTCCCAAATATTTTTAAGACACAAAAATAATTTTTAGAAGTGAAGGACTGGTAAAAAAAAAACAAAAACAAAACATTTGCTAAGATACCAAAGACTCTTTGATTATTTTTTTTAACAAGCAAAGCAATCCGCCTGTGGGATTTTCAAGATATCCCCAGAATATGTCAGAGGGAGCCAGGTCAGCAATAATGCTGAGATACTGATTTCTGCTTATCTCAGACATATCTCTGTAGGTGACATGAGTGATACAGTTCACTGCTAAGATTACACAACACATACCTTTATAGACACCCTACCTTCAGTTCTTCTGAATTCCTCCTACCAGGCCAGATACAGATAATGCACCTCCGCTATTCTCGTATAGAAAGTCCTAAAATATTTCATGTAGGACAGACAGTATTAACTGGCATTTTCAGAGGACCCCAATGAAGTTGAGTGTCCAGCTCCCATGGACTTTTCTGCCTAAGTCCAATAAGCTCTAAAAATTCCAGTAATTTGTACAGAAAGATGAAAATTACTTTGTTTTCCTAGCTCCATTTAAAATTACATTGCATTTCAAACTCTTCAGTTGAAATTCCCCTTAAAGTTTAAGAACTTAACAGTCATTCTTTCAGCATTTAATTTTCAACAAGATCTAGTGTTAAAACACAAACATTACATTAGCTACAGTTCAGTCCTTTCCTAAAGCAAAGGAACAGCACCAATATAATGAGGATATCCAGGAATTTTTATCAAAAATAAAGAAAGAAGAGTCTTAGAGTAAAATCTTTTACGTTGTTTATTTGGTTGTGGTTTGGAGTTTAAAAAAAAAAATTCAGAGGATTAAGATGTAGGCGACAAAACCAGGATTGTAATCCCAACTCTTCCATTTCACTTTCACCACAGCATCCAACAACCTCTTCAACAACTCCCAGTTCCCAAATGATACTAAGCCTTCTTTCTCTCTGTAAGTTGGAAAAAGCAAGCCTCCAAAGCACAAGAGAATTCACTGAAGGGGAGGAAAGTCATTGGACTTTGAGATATTACAAAAGCATTTATAAAAATTTAATTTGAAAAAGTTGTTATTTGAAATCTCTGAGAAAGGGTAGAATTTGCAGACCACACGCAGAGGCAAAGAAGTGATAATTAATTCCATGGAAGGTCCAGGGGCACAGCAGTGAACTTAATAAGCCTGATACAGAAGACAAAAGTTAATTATATGAGTAAGTAGCAAAAAGGTTTCTGATAAGGAAATTCCCATTGTGTTTTGGTCCCCTAAATTGAAGAACGGTGGCTTTCTCTTCAAGATTTTTTCCTAGTGGTAAAAGAAAATAATTGAAAGTTATTAATTCAGAAGTGCCACAACTATTTCTTTTTTTCAAGATAATTTACAGAGATGTATCACCGACTACTGGAGTAAGTGTGGCCTGAAAGGTAACTTCGTGCAGATACAGCAGTCTCAACCAGAACATACAAACATTAATTGGATGTTTAAAATGATGTAATACTGGATGAAAGGTGAAAGAAATTACCACTTCCTGCATTAGTACTATAACAAGACTCATGAGTATATGCCATAAAAAAGAAATGCCTTTAGCACCAAAATCTGAGTAAAATTCTGGTCAGTTATTATGCATGTTTAAAACCTGGATACATAGATGGCAACTTCAAAGCTTTGTTGTATAGAAGAAAAAAGACTAGAGCCATACAGATTTCCTCCAATGTTTTGATGAGACAGTAGCAAGTGGAGTTTTGTCATGGGCATATGCAATTAGTTTGCAATAACAGAAGAACTATGTGCAGTATGCCCAGAAGCAACTTATCCTGCCACTGGAAGAGCAGCGCACATGAACACACGGAATATCACGATGACACCACTCAAACCTCTGAGCAAGCATTAAGACAGAGACTGATCTGACTCAAAAAGAGCAGAACAAAAATAATAAACAGCATTATGTTTGAGTATCCTAAACTAGGTTTAAAATGGGCTGCCAAGAAGATACCAGTCACCCAAGAAAAACTCTAGGATTTGATACACGTTACAAAAAATCATTGCTTTTTAATGGCACAAGCAGTAACATTTTGTTCTTTTGCTCATCTTAAAATTTTATTAAAGAAAGCTGAAGATATAAGAAAGATGTAGGGAAAAAAAAAGGTCAAATACTGAAGAGACATCCGTTTTAAAATTCCATTGGTCTTGTAAGACAGTTACCGCTTTTTCCTCTGTGATACAGAGCTTTGTCTTCCAGAAAAGATTATTTTTATTTATTTCACTTTTGCCTGCCAGTTTAGAGGGCACTCAAATTCCAGCACATTCATCAGGCATAATGTTTATTTCAGGTATCTCTACATTTTGTACTTTCTCCACTGAAATATTTCTAAGTGCTCATAACCCTGGTCTTATTCAATGTTTCCACCCTCTTCAGCTCAAAAAAATGTTTTAATATGTGGAAGAAGAGAACATGAAAAGTAGAAGCAGATCAGAAGGAATTTTCCTGACAAAGTCATTCTGTCATCCATACAGTCTAGTGTATTACCAGAGGAAGTTCAGAAATGGAGGAAATTGTTAGTAAATGTCCTTGTGATTTGCGGATCGAGATTTTCGTTTAACTTTTGATTAAACTAGGATTCACAAGTTTCCTTTTGCACGGATCACACTTGAGAATGAAGTACAAGACTTTTCCATAGCTTTTTCTCATTTGTAGGCTCCATTAGGAAGGGTGGATTGGAAAGACAGGAGCATGCTATGCACAGCTGCATGCAGGCAGCAAACACTTCAGCCACACAGGTTTGCTGCCTGCATCCCAGAAATGTCATGACCCGTCATAAACTGCATAGATCACCAGCTACTCTTTAAAACTTCTAAATAAACACTGTGATGCTTTGTCACTGTAGCCCTTGGAGCAGAAGATGAGGGTCTGGAATTATTGACCAAGCACCCTTATTATCCTAATCCAACCTGCTCCTTAAACTTCCCCTTTTCCATGCTAACACTCCTCAGTTTGTAATGATAAATATCTGTACAATGCTGCTCAGTGCTACCTTGCACATCACTAAGCCCTAGCCCCAGTCCACTCCATGCACCTGCAGGCTTCAGGTGCTTTTAGGATTTCAGGTTCAGTTTCATCAGGTGATTCCCAATGGGTAGGACAACTCCTTCGGCTTGTGGCTGACTCCATAGACTGAGGCTACTTGGCCCATTTTATTTTCTCTGGCTTGCTACCAGTTTGTCTAACAAGCCCCAACAAATGTAAGCACATTTGATACTGGTCTTGTCCTATCAATAAAGCTAGCACACAAAGTTGTTCTTCTTCAGCTGATAAGTACTGCTTACAGATTAGCAAATTATTTGACAAAGCCACTCCTCTCCTCTCCTCTCCTCTCCTCTCCTCTCCTCTCCTCTCCTCTCCTCTCCTCTCCTCTCCTCTCCTCTCCTCTCTTGTCTCTTCCCTCCCCTCCCCTCCCCTCCCCTCCTTTTCCCATTCTTTCTGCAGTGGATTCCATCCTGATGGATGGAATAGCAGGTGCATGCATCAAGGTACCTTTTTTTTTCCAGGCCAGAAACACCCCAAGAAAGATCTGATTCATAGAGAGGTTTCCAGCAGATGATTTGAGCTCTGCAATTTCTCTCCATGATCATAAGTGCCAGAAGGAGCTTGGCTCACATGCTGGAGATCAACACACCTTTCCTCCCACTTCCAGCGCACGAAGGACGCTGACAGCCACAGCACCCTGCAAAGACTTTTGCCTCTCATTCCCCGTTCCTGAACTTGAATGGCAGCTAAGCAGGGAGGAGATGCATGTCTAGATGGGCAATGAAATCCTCAGAGCCTGCAGTCTGCATTTGGGTTCTTTACTAAAAAGAGAGCCTCACACAGAAAAGATGGAGATGTATCCAGAAAAACAACTAAGGACCCTAACAGAAAACCTAATTTCATACAATGCCAAATTTTTTGTTCAACTTCTTTTGTTTCTTTACAGCCTCTCACACATAAACACACAGCATCTAGGATGTGAACAAGCTTGGACCTAAATTCGAGGTACTTGTAGAGTGCCTTCACTATCAAGGTTGTAAACAAATTCAGTGCGGAAACAGACAGTAAGTGACCTTGAAGAGAAATTCTTCTTAGCCTCTGTGCCATTCACCGCCTTTCATATTTGCTTGTAATACCCCAGAATCTATCACTAGTTGTCATAGCTACCAAGGGGGCAGATTTTCAAAGTGCATGCCAACAACCATCTAACAGAAAGTAGGTCTTAAATCTGTAGTTCTTTTCACCAGGAGTTAATGATGCAGCCAATTTGGCCACCACAAGGCACACAAACATTATAAATATAATGATTTAAAGAAAATAAGTTATGACAAGGCAATTTCAAAAATGTGCTTACGATCACCAATCCAACCCAAAGCAAACAAAAACAATCATTTCACAAAACTGAAGTGTGTGCCACAAGAATGTACCGTTGGCTGGTGTTTGCAAAAGAATTCTATTGTTCAAAGTAGCTGACGTTGCCAAAAGATACAATAATTTTATTACATTGGCTTAATCCACAGTAAACTACTCTGTGTACTATAAAATGGAGGAAAAACTGCAGGATTTTGAAAAGAAGCAAAATCTGCAAACTGAAACATCTCAGCTGCATGCCTTGGCCGTGAATCAGTCCAAAGGAAATGTTAAATATAGAAAGAAAGTACATGAATTTTACCAAAGACCGAACACCTAGCTGTTTGCTTCTACAATTAATTAGCTGCAGACAGCTATAACAGCAGAAGTTTGGAGGTCTGTGCTGAAGTTAATTGCAAAAGGCATGTAAATTTAGATAGCTAGTCAGTGGAAAAAATGGAAGACATGATTAATCAACAGGATCAGATAGAAAATTTCCTTATATATAATTGTAAGGAGCAACTGTGCTTTAATTGTAGCATTGAGAGAATATGTCTTTCAAATGTTAAATTATTCATCGCGTTAGATACTTGAATGATCTTTTCTTAAATCTTCATGTAGGAGGTAAAAATTCTACAGACAATACTTAAGGGAAGATACTGGAGGAAAATTTATATGAAAAATTTAAAAGTCTCTCGTCTGCCTAGGCTGATAAATAGTAAATATGAAAAGGGGAAAAAAATTAAAATAAGAAGGAAAAAAAAAAACCTTAAGGGAGAGCCATGATTTGAGAAGCCTGTTTCTTAGAACAACAAATAGTGAGTCATCGTAATAGAGAAAGAATTAGTCATTCTTTGCAGCACTACAGCACATCTTCTGCATGAGTTATGCCGAAGATATGCAGAATATGGACTAGACTCTAAATCAGGACATAAATGGCTGATTTTTAACAAAGGTTCAGAGAACAATCAACTAAAGGCTGAAATCCCGTGCATTATAGCGTTCTGTATACTGCAGCAGCAAGCCATCAACAGAATACAAACTGGATTCAGGCAGGCAGCTCAGGGATGCGGTTAATCACAGACCGTAATCCGGACACCTCACACAGGCAAAATTACCCTGGATTATGCCAAGAGATCTTGCCAGGATGAGGATGACAAGAGCAGGATCAGGCATTCCTTGCAGAAACCAGTCAACTAACAGCTGACATCATCTATCAGGATTACACCAGTTATCTGGCTTCCTCACGCTATTTTTATAGGTAAATGGGGTAAAATGGGGCCAAATCATCGACTCTTTTTATGTGGGAGATAGTCCAGATTAAAATAGATAAACCAGAATATTTTATTCTACACTAAAATACTGTCACACATGAAGTTATGCAAATATCTTTCTCTGGGAATAAATACTCCAGATTTACTCTTGGATAACTTAATGTGGAACACTTACCAATGAAAAAAGACATTTTTTTAAATCCAGTTTTAAAGATGATTAAATCAAACTTGAACAAGACATTCCTATTATTCTCTTGTATAAATGCTTAGAAGATATCTTATTTTAAATTTACATTTCACTTGAATCCTCGTGAACTTTCAATGTAAATAGAAATGGTGTGTATTTACTTCTTAGTTTAACCTGCTTCCGGAGGATACTGAATTAAAAAGAAACACTTTCAGTGGAGGATAAGTATGTCTACGTATGGAGTAGTTACAAGGCAGTATATCATCACATTAATATGTTTCTTAATTTCCACATGCGGACAAGACTTTGGTATCCAGAGACTGACATTGCCACGTTAGTTCTGTAAATAAGGACATTTGTACCCATTTATAATAACAGTATCATACAAGTATGCGAACAAACACAGGATCAAACAAAAACCAAAACATATTCAAAAGAAGGAATGAGAGAAGCAATTCACTGTTCTGTTAGTGAACAAAAACAGGTTTGTCTGGCTGTGGAACATACGTTACATCTTGCACTGCAGGCAAGAGCTCAGTAAAATACAACTGCAGAATCAGACAACAGTTGTGGATCCATAATGGACACAAGACACTCAGAGCCCCCAGTCTTCTCAGTGGAAGAAAGATGGTTCTTGTAGGAATGTGTTGAAAGCCTCTTGCCTTACTGCACTTTACTGCCTCTGAAAGACCCAGATTATTTCTTCTCTTCACTCCCTGTTAATGTGCTAGTGTTTTCTGTCTGTTTCCACTAGAACTAACACAATCAACAAACTAAAATGCAGCTGACTCAGTCTAACCAGGAGTGCTTTTTCTAAATTACGTTTATATTTATGGCATGCTCAGGTTTATGCTGTGCTTGTATCTGTTCCAAAATATTTCAGTTGTGAAAGAAGAACCAAGTTAGCCAAAAGAACAGTTTATCTGCATAAAGAAGTGATACTTAGAAATCCTGCCAAGTGAGAAAAAGGTCAGCTATTTAAGCAAGCAGTGAAGTTAACAAGTAGCCCCCCCCTCCCCCCCCGAAGCCTGTTCAGATATATCATGTGTGAACTGTAAGTCTGAAGAGGGACAAACTAGCTTTATCCTTGTCTTGTTTAACCTGACCATTTCACTGCTGACTGTTTCTGTTTTGTTTTGGTTTTTAATGAGGGCTCTTTCTATGGCCGGCACATTTTGTTCCTATTTCCCAAGGTGTTTCATATTCTAACTTAGCTTTTTCTACAAGCAAAATGGTTTGAGTCTAAGGAGGGTGAAGTGCCCTTTCTTTAAAAAAATCTGTTCACTTGAATGAATTTTTAATCACACAATTTTTAAGAAGTCACAGCCAGATCCACTGGAGAACTGCCATTCCTGTATCAGGATTTAGGCAGAACATCCGAAACTCTGCTGTTTGTGTTCAGGGCCTCAGCTCTGAACCTCCCAAGCTCCAGTGCCAGTGAAGTCTGGAGCTGCCCAGCGCCTTGTCTGATTCCCACATTCCCAGGTACCTGCAGCAGCAACCCTGTGGATGGCCAGAACTGCCCATCTTTTTGGTGCCAAACTTGCCTGCTGAACGAAGTGATGAGAATTCAAGAACAAGCTGTGTTTCTGCCCAAGTCCTCTGGGACATGCACATTACCATGGGCACTCAGAGCTCGCTGTGGCACAGCGTTGGCATCAAGTCACATTACAGTATCCTCTTACAGTATTTTTCTTGTTCCTAATGCTTCTTGTATTTCTCGTTTTGCAGGATAAAAGCTTACACAGGAAGGGCGGGGATTGTTTCCAGCCAGCTTCACAGCTAGCCTGGTGCTGACAGCATTTTCCTAGGAGAGAGATAGGAGATAAAGGTTTTTGACAGCCTCAGGCTGAGGAGGGCAAGTAACTTCTCTCTCCTGTTTCCTAGGCGAACACTCCAACTACTCGATACTTTGCTTCAGGGAAGCCCAGCTACCATCTTCCTCCTCCCTCAGCCTAATTTTGAGTCCTTTCTAAACAGTTACTTGCATCTTGACTCCAGGGACAGCCCCAAACAGCGAATCTGAGGGGAACAGAAGAACCAGGTGCTTGAATAGCATGCTTTGGCTCCCTGCACGGGCAGGATTTCCAGCATCTTGCTTTTTGTGAACTTTCCTGGTAGTTCTACCAAGCAACTTGCTCAGCAGTAAGGCTGTGATTTTTGCCATGCGGCCCTTCCAAATGCCTGCTTCTCAGCATGCACGGTGTGGAGAGGTTATGTGCATTATGTAAGGTCGTGGGTTGTTTTTCCCAGGCCACCCAAGCTCCGTCGCCAAGTGGATAGGGATGTCACCATCCCATGTCTCTTCCCTCTCCATTTGCCTGGCTGCCACTCTGCATTTTTCCAAACCATGCCACATAATTGCAGTTGTGCACCCTTCTCCTTTAGAACAGACATTGTCTCAACCTCTAGGTTGCTCATTTAAAATGAGAGGTGCTACAGGAGCTATGCTCAAGGCATTTGTGGTCTTTCTTCAGATCTCATGATTCTGAAAGTTCAAAACATGTTCCTGAGTTCAAAGCCAAAAATTACATATAGAAAGAATCCTTTACAAATTAAACTTCTTCTCAGCCTGAATTTGATACAACATGCAACTGAAAACACCACCCCCAAAATAGTGATTAGGCCAAATTGCAGTGATTTGATGGACTTCAGTGGACTTAATACTGGTAAAATACTGGTTCAGGTTTTCCCCTAGACAGCATGAAAATAATAACCAGAGTACCTTCTTAGAAACTAGTTAATTTTTGTGTGTGTGTGCATGAAATCGGAAACCATAATAAGATTTTGAAATAGAGAACTAGATTAAATTAAATCCATCATAGAAATATTAGTGCCTGCTATGGCCAGGCTTGTGTTCCAGATTCAGTATCAAATTCAGTACCACATACTCACTCCAGAAAGAGGATGGCTGATAACTGAAATCAAAGTAATAATAAAAAAGCTATTCACTTGCTGGCTGATTGGAACTCCAAATTCTCATCAAATCAGGAGCAAATACAAAAAGTGTATCTGATCAATTCTATTTTAAGGTTTTTTTGATTTGTATTCAACATGCAGATATGGAAAGATGTTGTTTCCTTTTTCAAAAACATGACTCGATTTTGTTGATTGTTGAAAATTAGCTTCATGAATATTTCAGTAAGGAAAAAGCATTTCATCAAGTATTCACCGACTTCACAGAGCTAATATACAATTGACTTAAAATAACTTCTGTTTACAAGGCTGTATTACATGGAAAACAGCAACTTGGTTGGTCCAAGGCTGGATACTATTCATCCCAGATATCAAAGCAAAAGATCTCCAAGTGTTCTGGAGGCAGTCATAGTGAAAATTACTGGAAAGGGCATTCCTCACCAGGCTAAACATTTTTAAGAGTAGTGGGTCTGGATCAGGCCCAGAACTTCTGAACTCAGAGCCTCTATTTTGCCTCCTGAATCCATTTCGGCATTTCAGTGAACGGACTAGACAGATCCGGGTAAAACGCTGAGAATTTTTACGGATTTAACAATACTGAAAATCAAAACCATGTTAATATTTCTGATGATGCATAGCCTGTAACAAGATTTACTTTGGAAATCACAACTTTGTGACTGAGAACCAGAACGAATTTGGCTACCAGCTATGATAAATAAGTACAAACATTCCTGTTTGACAAACTGGCTGGAAGCCCATTTACTAAAAACTGTCACTATCTTTATATTGATTTACCAAACACAAGGTTACAAAAATTCTGTTGGATGGGTTTAAGTTCATACATCAAATCTAGAAGGCATATAGCTTTCAAATGCAAAGTACTCTTGTCATGTACTTACTGCTGTTTTGAAGACACATTTAATAAAAGTCATGAGTAACATATGTTTGCTAGGCTTTTTACAAAAACAAGCCACAATCAAATCTACTGTGTAATTCATGCTATAACGGGATTGCTTTGAGCCTTGTTATAAAAGGTAAGACTCAAAAAAAGTAACTTCATCTTATGTATAGTTTCTTCATAACAAATCTTGTATTCTGCATTTATCTATGATCTGCATTTTCTGAGTGGTGATAAACAACATAGTTTCTATGATCATCAACAGCAGTGTTTTTAAATGCTGTGCTTACAAGTTTAACACTTTGGCTTGTTACCTCTCAGAATTCATAGAGGGGAGCACGTCCAAGAAACATTTTGCTGCTATACAACATACCACGGAAGGTCAGGGCAGACTCCAGAGATCTGAAGAGCTAGTGTAGAGGTACTATTTAGGCTTGTGTTTTTGGAAGTATGCTGCTGAAATTAAATGTAAATATACATAATTCCATTTTTATTATGTAAATCATACTACCCTGAATTGTGGCCATCCCAGGAAACTAGCTGATCTTAAAATTTTTACCATCTTTTAAAAAAGGTCTGTCTAGAAAGATATTCCACTGCTGTATATAAGTACAAGTATGCCAGTTCTCACCAGAATCTCCTCTACCTTGAGCAGATAGCAAGAAAAAATCTCCTGTTGCACGTACAACCCAAATTCTCTGGATAAACGAATTCAGCCTAAAACCAAGGAGTATTTTAATTCTAAGACACTAGTTCTAGGACAATCTTAAGCTACAGATAGATGTCAGTTCTTAATTAGAAGGTTATATTGATATCTATATTGTATGCTGCATTTCTGTGATACTTTGAAAGACATTCACCAAAATGAAGGCAAACTTATAAATTACTAATGTTATAGTGTATTTGCAGTGTTAGCTTTGCCCACTGAAGTCTGACTCTGCAGCTTTTTTAATGAAGAGTATATCCTAGATGTTTACACACACTTCTAAGCAAACATGTTACCCCCGTTGATTTTATCTGCTGAAGTTTTAAATGCTTGCCATATTGTAGCCCTGCGAAGGCCTCCTGATTGATTATCAGTGATGTGGCTGCCAATTAATATATTTAAATTCTTATAGTTCTGAGATTATATTGTGTCAAAATTTTTCAATCTTCAGCTTTGAATAAAGCATATGAATTTTCCTTTTTCTAATTGAATTTCAGAATTGTTTTTGAGAAATATATGTATTCCCAGTGCATATTTGGCAGAATGACAAACATAAAGAGTGCAGTGTCCAAATATACTTCACTACTGGCATTAAATTGTGTAACATGAGCTCAGCTAGACTCTATAGCAGAGACAAGCAATTATCTCTCTCCTTCCCCCACTACTCCCCCAAAATGAGGAAAGTTCATGCAATCAGCAGTGACCATGCACAGAGTCTCAGGTATACACATGTGCTACCTGAGCAGATCAGACTGCTGCTGTGTGTCAGCATAGATTTGCAATTAATACTAACGCGAAGTTTCTTCATACCAAAAGAATGCAATTAAACACTGAGAAGGTGCTGATTTGAGATACCATTGACTAGTTTGTGTCACAGAACTCCTTAATGAAAATCCATTTCTTTCACAGCAAGCCCTAAATGTTATCAATCAAAACCCAGTTGCCTATGGATGTGGACACCCTTTGAAATAATATGCTATCAGGATAAATAAGGACACTTGCATTTCTCAGTGTCAATGGAAAAGCGCTCAAAGCTTTTGGCTGCCTGTTTATGAATTTTAATGAGCCCTGGATTTGTCTCAGAAGGAGGCAGCCTTAGTTTTCAGAGTGATTCAGACAAGTCAGTACAATATTAGAAAACAGTACAAAAGCATGAGCGATAACATAATAAAGCACTTTGACGAAGCTATGTTCGGGAGGGGAAGCCAGCTTACATAAAATCACCCCCACGGCTTCTCCTCCTAAACTACAAAATTACCAACTTTGAATCTCAGTTTCCAATGTCATTTTCACTTTTTGTTGCAAAATAATTTGTGATATGAAATGAACAGTAAAAATAGAGGTTGATTGTTATATTTTAGTCTCAGATGGAGGATGATTTGACACTTCTCAGCCATCAGACAGTTACAGGGCAGACTCAAGTTAATTTCAGCTTTAGAAAATGTTTGCTTGAATTGCTTTAGCAAGACCTTCAAGGTTGCCAGTTGAACCTCTGCTCTTCAAGCCCCCCAGACACATGTGCACATCTACGTACCCCAGCAGCCCTGCAATGCCTTTGTCCCAACTGCGGCCATGAATGCGGGGAATAGTTGCCCTGGCTGAGACCAAGATCCTATTCCAGCCTCTTTCCTCATTGTGTTTTTTACATTTCCTGTATTTCCTGTCTAAGGGCAGGCCTATGCATTGTTTCCTTATCTGCAAAATGGAGAACATCACTGCCCACTGTCACAACACCAGCATGAGGCTCATTTCTGCAGCACCCTTGGTTTCTTCCACAAGTCAGCCTTCAGGGCTCCGTGAAAACCTCGGCTCTGCTGTTGTGGGCTCAGGAAGAAACAACAGGTGAAAAAAAGTCAATATTTGCCAAACAGAAAAGGGCAGCTCCAGCATAAGGTTTCCATGGCCTATTGAGTCATGTGGAGTGAGAAAGGTCATGAGCACTGGATTCATTAAAGTCCGGTTGATTTAGGTGAATGCCGTGGTGGCTACGGAAGGCCTATGCTTAGAGCAAGAAGCCAGCGCCCCAGGTGGTCGTCCTCTGAGCCCTGGATGAACTACCGAAGATCTGGGAGCTGCAAGGAGCAAGGGTTTCTTTCCAGCTGCTGTAAGAAAAAGCCAGCCCAGGACCCCCACAAGCTGAGAGAACCAACTGATATCTCCCACTGCCCCAGCTCCATCACCTCATTTCTCAGCATGAGCGGCTCCCCTCCGTGCTGCCGTGCCTCTGCCTCTCCTGCTGGGAAAACGTGGGGTAGGAGGGTCCCTCATCCAGCCTCCCTTCTGCAGTTCTTCCTGCTGGAAAGATGGCACTTCTGTAAGATCTAGCAGGTGAGAAGAAACTAAATGACATGACAATTCCTATCTTGACGATAGGGAGCAGCATATGGGGTTGTTAAAATTCTCTCAGGGAAGGCCTTCACTTACTCTCTCATCTGAATTACTTAGGACTTGCTGTACTTATCTTCAGAATCTCCACTTCGCTTTCTGAAGGCAGACCCTTAAATGTAACACAAGATGGAAATCCCAGGCTTGTTGGGAGCCTATTTGAGTTTTCACATCTTCAGACAAAACTCTCTCAGTTCCTCCTTTCACCTTACTGCCGGGAACTTATAAAATCACTCACCATTCTGCAGAAATTAACTAGAATCATGTAAACTCGATGCTACTGTTCTTCTCATCTTCTTTTCATGTCGTTATGCTCATTTCCTTCCACCTCCTTGTTTTATTCTCATCTTTACCTACTGGATTGTTTTCTTCTCCAACCTTATTCCATGTTCTCACATTCTTTATTCATGCCTCTTTCTTATGCAAAAAAAAATCTGTTCTTCTAATTTCTTTTACATTTCGTGTTCATTGTGCTCCCTCTTCCTTCAAACTGCTTACTTATACTGAGGTCCAGCTTTCAAATTCTTTTTGACCCCCATGCACTTATGCTTACTGCCACTCCCCAGCTGATCGTTTTCATCTTTGTTGCATTTCCCTCATGTCTCACATACTTCTGCTTGTTGTGAAAGATAGAGGAGGCAGTATTCTTAGCATGGCAAAGACATAAACAGAACAACTATTAATTTGAAAAAATCAGTTCGTTATAGCCAGGAATGGCAGACTCAAAGCTAAGTTTTGTCATAGTATCCTTCAAAAAATGTTGGAACTGGGTGGGAAAAACTTGGTTCACTCCTAAACTTATCACTGGTTACTACTGTATGAGAGCACATGATATGTTACATTCATCACACACAGTCAATCAGATCAGTTGATGGTGTAAAGCACATTAGGAAGTGGTAAATTCATGTGATATATAAAATTCTTTATTCTGGCATTTAAACACTGCCACACCCAGAGAAAAAAGTTTTTCTGCCTTGCAATGTGTTAACCATTAGCCCAACACCAAAGTAGTTGTTAGCTGACTCTGTTTACTGTCTGGTCAGGTGATAGCCACACCTATCCATCAGAAGAGTCATCAACATTTTCCTGGAAGGGGCATAAAATCGTTCGGAAGTCTGAAACTTTTTCCTGATTAAGTGCTGGGACATTATTACAGGCACATAGCGTACATTTGGATCATTACAAAAAAAATCATGATCTCCCAAATCCCTTCTACTGCCTATAAATGGAAAGTAGATATATAAGAACTGACCCCAGAACCACAGACTAAGTTGTACAGGTGTGAAGCATCACAATCAGCTATCAGCCGGACAATATCAAGTAAAAGACACTTTTGCATCTAATCTAGTAGGTAGGTAGATTTTATTCTTTTTTCATTGCTGCCCACTTGCTTCTGTAACAACTGGCATCTCATGACCTACATTTGGATTCTGTCAGAGAAATTATTTTATATCCTTTTAACTTCGCTTTTCTAACAGCACTTACAGGGTAACTGGAAAATGTGAAGGTCTTTGTAGGCTTTGCAACAGTGAGTCTTTAAACACACAGTAGCATGTCAGTTTTTCAGACAGGCCACAACACTAGCACATTGCTTCAGGACATCTAAAGAGTAAGCCTGAATTTCTTGAATTTGTGTGTTCAGACTGTAGATAATAGCCACATCTCTTCAACATTCTTAATTCTCTTTGCTTTTTGTATTATCCTGGTGCCTGGGACTCACAGTCATGGATGTGGGTCCCCTACATGCTGGCTTGGGAAGCAAACTGTAAGATAACCACAATCAGTGCCTCTGTAAAGCCAGCATAAGAAAAAGTGTCCTGACCACAGCCTCCCAGTGACACTTTTTGTTGCCCAGGAATGTATTCTACAAAGCCTCATCTGGCATGTGTATATATTACGTCAGAAGATTCCTCCCCCTAAATGGGCCAGACTGTGGAAATCACCCAGCTAAGCCACATGGAAAGGCTGCAAGCTGGTCCACAAGACAATGAAGAAAATTTCTGTTTATATGAGAGCCTTTTGCTCAGGATTACCAATCTCCTGACAAAAGAGCTGCTTAAGAATGCGATAAAGATTACGAAACCAGATAAGAACGTACAAAGATTTTAAATAGGGTGGTAAAGATAGTAGTATTTATTAAAACCCACATCCTCATGCATCTCAGGGCACCCATCCAAGGAGAACAATCAAAACATTTGACAAGTGTGTGAATTTGGAGCTCAGGTACTCCCTCACAAGTCTGGTGCTATCTTAACATAAAAGTGACATTTCTTGCCTGATAGATGAACAAAATATTTTATATCCAAAATGACAAATCAGTTTATTTAAATGCTCATGAGATGCAACGCTAAGAAGGAAATAGAAGGTGTAGATTTATGTAGTGATATGAGCTTCCATGCCCAAGTCACAGATAGCATGTGCGGCACCTGGGATTAAAGGTTAGGCATTCCTGAGTCCCAGTCCCACGACAAGATTTGGAGACTTGTTTCCACTCACCATAGAGTAAGCAGTGACAATACACCCTTGCCAGAAAGAAGTGCTTGAATATCAAAACAACTGTCAAGCTTTAACCTCATCAGGTGGGAGTGAAATTCAAAACAGGAAAGCATAAAGCAGTATGAGCCCTAAAGCCACATTCTGTGTCTTGAGATGGAAGTATGAACCGCAGAAATCCCTGTGTCAGCAGATCTCAGATCACGGCAGGCATGCAGGGAATAAAGAGATTATCAAAACTGGGATGAGCTAAGCCCATGACGTACAACCCTGCAAATGATCTGCTATTCAACAGATGCCAGCACAGAGCTTTCAACACCCAGGACAGATGTTTGAAATGCTTAATGGGAGCAAGGAGCCCTGCCTCTGCACGTTGAACCTGCTCCTGGAGCGTCCGCAAGCGCTTGGCCAGGCAAGTACAGCAGCAGTTTAATTTTCTTCTCCCAGAATTATGACTTCCTGCACAGGCTGTTAGAGACCCTGCTGCTGATCTAGGTGAAATGCTCAGGTTTTATGTTTTGAAATAAGCAGGTCTCTGGCAACTGCAAGAGATTTGTTTGTTTCTCATACATACAAACACAGCAATTCTAAACATTGCAGCTAAAAGGGAACATGAATATTTGTTACAGAGGATGTGAATTCACTACTAGGTACCCATAAATCCAGTCTTCTAGTACATTAGAAGAAAATAACGTGTTTAGTCAAGTGATCTATATCTTAATAAAAATACAATGATTCATATTTCTAGCCACTGCAGAGAAATAATCTTAAAAACATCCTCTTAGGTATTGGAGAATGGTAGTCTTGTCATCATCCCATTTTACTGATGAGAAATTCAAGACCACAGCTTCTTGCAAGAGGAATTCATCATTGTTTACATCTGACCTCTGGCACTGAGAGGAATCCTGTACGAGCCCCTTTCCAGCTGTGACTTGAATTAGCGTTACTCGTGCTTTGGGTGTGCATGATTGTTTCAGGACCTGAAACTGGGAGCAGAACTATTTGAGCTGAGGCTAAAATGATCAACTAGCATAAATAAGCATACCTTCCTCTGTTTGGCTAGGACAACAAAAACACAAGCAATTATATGAACCTCTTTTTATATTTTATGGGAATTTGTATATATTAAGTACTTCAGACCTTCCCTTTCTTAGTAAATATCATTAGAAGAACTTGTTTAAATGGATAACATCAAAACAGTAAACTTTACTGGCCTATATAGTCTGTCTTTACTGCCAACTTCTTTGTTTTGCTTTGTCATATGCATTGCTGAGATTTTTTTTTAAGGATTAATTTTTCCTCAGATACATATAATTATTTTCGATAAAGTCCTGGGCTGAGATTTTGGTTTTTGTCTCGTAAGTTCTGACTCCGTAGATTTGGAAAGGCTTGCAGTGTGAAATTGGAAATGCAAAGACCATACAAGCATTGCCCTTCTCTCTAGATTAGAAACTGAACTGTCTGTTTAGCAGCCCTGTGAACACTTTAGTTTGCAGTACAGATTCTTGTAGGAGAACAGCATAACCAGGAAAAATATTTCCCTTTTCAGAAGATTTGTACTCAGTCCTTATGAAAGCTGAACTCTTCATCAAAGGAACCTATGGTCACCTTTTCTGCATCATGATGAGTCCTAAATGAAAAGGGCGCAGCATGAAAGAAAAATGTACAGACTGATATTCTCCATACTTGTATACTGAACTTCACCTACAGAAAGGCTGTAGCAGTGGTTAGGAAGAGAGGACACCATTAGGTCTTTTGAGCGTTCGTCTCAAAAAAAACCATGGCTGCATGAAAAGTGCTGGATTTTTCCTACTGAACTTTCTATAGCCTGTCTAGTTTAAAATGTCACTGAAGCTATAAACTGCCTTTGATATTCACAGGAAAGTCCCCAAAACCCTCCTCTAGAATAGACGAGGCTGGGGCTCTTGGAATTTATTTAGAGACAATATTATCTGCACAACGAAAATATTTTTTCAAGTTTTCAAAGGTTTTTTGTAGCTTCCCACATTTCTCCAGACTTGTGATTCCAAACTACAGTCGCAGAATCACACTTTCCCCACCCCTTTAATGTTGATTTATTAGGCTGCTTCATGTTCTTTATTTCCCATTACAGAAAAAATAAGTACAATTGTTCCTGCCTGAAACATTAATTTTCTCAGTAAGCCACTCCTCTCCCTGTCCAACACTATAATATTTTAATCTGATAAACATGGTGAAGAATCTTAGATTTTGTGGGATCCCAATGCATTAGGGAATTAGCAAGTGTTCTTCTTGTATTTTACAGCAGTGCTCATACATAACTGCCAGAAGAGTTTTTTTCTTCTTTGTAATCAAAGGCAATTGAACATTATTTACTGTGTGGTCAGTATGAGCCTGAATAATAAGAATTACAATCACAAAACAGCTTTTAAGTGAGTGGGAAATAACAGCCAGGGATTTTTTCCCCTTAAAAAACCAGCAGCCAAACCCAGGAACACAACAAACACAATGCCATTTTAGTGCATTTCTGGAAATACTTAATTACAACATGCAGCACAAGTCCATATTAAAGCTCCATAACAAATTTATACCTTTTAAAAATTCACTGGGATTCAAATCCAAACAAAGGCTGCTAAGTGACAGAGGAAAAATAGAATTACTGCTGTATGCTACGTTACTGGCTATAACAAATGATTATGCCAATCCCTGTCATCAGTTTCACAGAGATCCCAATACAAATGATTACTCTTGTGCTCGAAAAGAGAAGAACAAAAATAAAAATATCCCCAAACATGTTCCCTCTCTACAGGTGTTACGCACTTCCTAAACGGAGTGACGGTCAGACAATTAAGACAAGTACATCCCATACTGCAAAATATCAGTGCTTAGAAATAATTTCTCAGTTATTTTAAAATATGGGACTGTTGTATGGGATATGAATGGCAAATAACATACTGAAGTGTGCATTAAAACTGTCAACAAACAAAATTTTTATGAGCTCAATGAGATTTTCCACCACATAGCTTCATCAGCACAAGATGTCTTCTACAGACACCTTTCATTTTGCTAATGACTGTTCTATTTTGTTTCAGTGCAGAAACATACTCAAATTTAGCCAGCTTTGTGTGGAGACAATCTAACATTTGTATTACAAAGTAAGCTGACCTGCAAGAAATTTGGTTCCAATCAATTAGATCTACAGCTTGGCTTTAGAGGTTTTTTTCTACATGACAGTATTATTACATAGAGACGTTTCTCTCCTGCTCATCCACACTCTTAAAAATTGTGTCTAGACTCTTTTTTTACATCTCAGCCATTCACAGATCTTTCTCTTGGCACTTGACAAATGCCGCAACACACCTTCTACGTTCATTCACAGCCTTTCCTTCTGACCTGCGCATTTTTCTCGCTGACTGCTCTTCACATCTGCTGCAGCTTTCCTTCCCCCCATGCATCAGCATAACCTGTTCTTGCCTCTCCGGGTCACCCATGGTCCATCCTCTCCCCATCCCTTCCTGGGGCTGACTCCTGTCTCTACACAGACGGCTACAGCAGCCATCAATTTTCCAGCCAGCACCATCCAGCTTCTCCAAGCACTGCTCTGAGGCATGAAAGGAATGCCCAGGGAAGGGGCAGCAGCCACCTCCTTTGTGAAGATGCCTGGTGAAATATTCAGGTTGGTTGTGTCCCTGCCATGCTGGTCAGTATTGTCTCGTCACTGCTTTCTTCTCCAGAGACTGCTGACTTTCAAGAAAGACTTTGTGTTTGATGTTATAATATCCTGCAAAATGACCTCTGTGATGCATTGGTGCAGTGGCTTTTGGTTGGTGGATGTCCCCAGCTTCTTGGGACCTGTGATGCAGGCATTGCTGTATTAATAAAGAACCCAGAGCAGAGGTAGCAGCAATGCATGTGGAGTTCAGATATGACTTTTTTAAAACCCGAACTTTTTATTTCATTTGGTCTTATTGACTTTTTAGCATCAAATAAATTTGTTTTTTATACCTGATGACATTACAGGGCCATGAGAGAGAACATATGAAAGTCAGTATTGGCATGTTACATGCTGTACAAAGTACTCCAAGAGTGCTATTTGTATAGTTCTGCAGTGACTGGATAAGCAAAATCATGGCATATAGTCTATGTTTGTAAAATGTCACATAAGCAAAAATTTTGTTCAAGGAGTTATGTGGTGGAAGAATGAAATAGTTTTAATACAAAACAAAAAACATGACTTTGATTAGTACTTAGAAGTGAAATCTATCCCTAGGCAACCTCTTTGACACACAGGCATCAGGAGAGCAGAACGGCATCTTGTTAGAGGGAGACTAGGCAATGAAGGTGCTAAGTAAAAAAAAAAATCTTTACAGACTGTTAGCATCCGTCGCTTACTAGAAATCCAGTAAGTGTCTCAATCAGCATATCTCCACAGACAAACAGCATTTCATAGACTGATATTAATTATCTCTTCTTTTATATTAAATTCTACCTCACTGACCTTGCTGCTCTTCAAAGGAAATGTGAATAAGAAAAGGTTTTGTGTTCCTGCTAGCATTCATATTTCATACACAGACTGGAGTCTGAACACATTTTTAAAAATTGAAGTATAACTAAGATGTGGCAAAGCAGATCATACATATTAAAGTTCAGTGTGGATTGCATATACTAAAGTCCCTGTATCTGTCTAGGCACATAGCTAGAACGCAGCCTCTCATCAGAGATACTTCAACTAAGCACATGCGTCCTAGGTGTTTTAATATTGCGTGGTGTAGGTGTTCACCCTTTAGGTTTTGGTGTGTGAATTTCATTTTCAAAATAAATGTTTGTGGATTAGTTTCGGTCTGCAGACTACAATTTAGCGCATGGAAGAAAATGAGACAGACTCAAATCTAATTCACGCTATAAAATGCAGCTGGATGTATTGAAGTACAGCTGGGATGCACAGGCATAGAGTTCATTGATGGTTACAAATATTCTGAACTTTCTGCGCATTTCCAAAAGCGGTGAATATAACACACATTAACTTTTCGTTTATGAAATCACATTCCATTTTTTCAGCATTCCATGCTGAAGAACGAAAGTTAGAAAAATCTCTTTTAAAATGCAGTATGTTTTGCCTTGCCCAGCAAAATGTTTCTTCCCTTTTCTAAACAATTCATCCTGAAAAGAAATGATCAGCTTGATTGGATTTACTTTTTTATACACACCGTATATCAAGGCATTTGTGAGCTGAATGTTATGTCCCATAATCCTGTCCAGAAATGTTTTTATCATGAAATAATAATCGCCCCCTTGAAATTCAAATCTATAACAGATAATTGACACATTAACTCTAGAATGGTAAGAGGATATGTGGAACTATTTTCAGCTGCTATCTATTGTACATGGCTGTGCTTCTGAAGCACTTAGCGCACATAGATTGCTGATACATTTTCTGAAGAGGATAGACTTTGTAGAATGATTATTTCTGTAAAGAGATATATCATAGGTTTTTGCCTTCACTTTTCATAATGCACGCAGTAATGTCTGGGAAAGTTAAACACATTGTTAAGAAAGCAGATGATACAAAATAAATTGAAACTATATTTTAATCCCTTTTTATACCAGCACTGACATTGCTTTATATATCAAGAACACAGGATGCACAAATATTTTCTCATTTGGCTCCTGAGTTGAAGATGACATGACTGGAAAAAATTGCTTATACAACCAAAATTTCATCTGAGTAGTTGTGTGTGTGATTCATGCCATTCAATTCAAAGTATAATTTTAGTCTACTTTCACTTGCCCTTGAAAAGCTTTTCAAGAGAATCTTGAGAAAGTCTAAAAGTGAGGGAAAAGATAAGAGGTAAAAAAATATGATCATCTTTGTCCTCACTGTATTTAAAGAGGCACAAAAATAGCTTATTGATGTTACAGACTGTATCCAGTAAGAGACGGGCTACAATGGAATTTAGCAAGAAATTAGGTGTCTAAATTGTGATCCTGAGAGCCTTTGCTGTCCAACTTCATTATGTCTTCCTTAATGACTTTGAGGGTACATCTGCTGTTACAGCGAGTGACAGTGCCCTGGTGCAGAATGTGACCTGGCTACAGCAGCAGGGGCCACGCTTAGCATGGCACCAAGCTTGGTGGCTCTTCTCCCAGCAGTGGGCTTGTAGCGCTACCAGGCTGTGCAGCCCTGGTCTGGGCTTGAGCTGGGCCCCAAAAGTCCTCCCCGAATAGGAGACCAAGGCTCAATTTTCTCCCAGATTTAAATAGCGGATGTAGCCCCAAAAAGAACACACTAAAGCACACAGAGTCATCCAGCCCCAGAGCACAGTCACTAAAGGAAGAGACTTTTTATGGTCTGATGAGAGATAGCTCCATCTTTCAGTGCAGCTGTGCCACGTCTCCTCTAAGGCACATACCTGATACCACCAGTCAGAAGACAAAGGAGGTGCCTGTCATGTCACTGGCTAATCAAATTCCCTTGTACATGTATGCATACATGTAATCAGTTGAGCCAATGACCATTTCAACACATTTCCTTGTCATCTTGATTTATTAAGGAAGTGAAAGTTGAGTATTTCCAGCTTCTCTGATGTTGAAAACTAAGGACTAATCCTAAGCAGTGTAAACTTATCAGCTGGTCATCTTTATGCTTAAAGAATCACTCAGTAAGCTATTGTTGTGGGCTGTACCCATACTCTGGGTTAGAGCCTACCTCCCTTTCACATAGCATCAGCCCACCCTCCAAGGAAAGGAGTCGCTGATGCTTGTACTCATGCTCTGGATGGTGTATCTACATTAAAACAGGTCTTCCGCTAGCAAAAGGTGGTTTTAAGGCTATTGCTCTGTGAAGCGCATATCAGAGATCTCATATACATTCAGTGTGTTGCTACAGATCAGTCTTGTGAACTTTGTTGTGCAACTGAAATCTGTGTGATGTGGTTTGACCTTTACAAAACTCACACCCTTGATGTTGTAAAAATGCTTACGAAGTATGTAGCATGTGCACAGAGAGCATATGGAACTCAAAACACCCTTGTTATCTTCCCTAAGGCAAATGTTTTTGTTGAGATGCTCCACCAGAACTCTCCCACAGGCTTTTCTGCATATGTCTTTCTAGCCTTGGCTCCTCTGCTGATGGCCCTTAAGCAGAAAGGTAGATATGCTGTTAATGTGAGTGGCAGATTTGTATGGTAAACTTTCTTGTGTGTAACAGATTAGGATTGCCTGCTCTGTTCTAAGCCTGCTCTGTTGATGGCTTTAGCAGGGGATTGTCATCTTCTAGCTACAATTATCTGTTAACGTGTTGCCTTAGCAATGGGATCCCATTCATGAACAGGCTGGAAACAGACTTTTCAAAATGTGCATGTTTTCAGATCCTGGATATTTAAAATATTTGTAGTATGGAAAAAAAATACATCATATACCTAAACTTGCTCTCTCAGTCTCAATTCTGAACAAACCAAGATTTCCTAGAGTATGTGAATGACCAGCCTGTGACTTCAAGCTTCAAATTTCTCTTCAGAGAGATACACAGGATTAGAAAAATGCTCCCCAAACCTTAAAAAGAAGTATACGAAGTAGAAAGTACCTGTTCCAAGCCATTCTATAGATTGAAAGACATCTATTTAGAAAGAAAATGTCTTCTCATCCATGTGGAAATTAAGCTGCTGTGAATATCCTTCTATGAAAAGGATGATAAATTCAGAATTTTAGGAGGTGATTTGAAATCCCACTTCTTAGTAGACTCAGAATATTTTTCACTTTTTTTTTTTTTAACATTTCTCCACATTTCTTCTTCTTTCCATGCCTCACCATGATTTTTAAGTCATCAGGCAAGGCCATTTGGCCTTTAAGCTCTTTAAGCAACAGAAGGAATGAAGTCCAGCTGAAGTTTCTACCTATTACAGACTACTCTTCCATATTGCTCTCCTGAGACTCTTCTAATAGGCCAGAGACAGGGCATATCATAACTGCTCATCTGGAGCTAAGTGCGTGCTTATGGTACCAGCCAGTCTACACATGCACGTTGATTGACTGGATCACTTCTGCCAAACACACTGTATCTTTGCAGAGAAAACTCATCTATTACAGTGACTCAACTCTCTCTCTCTTCCCACCCTCCTTCTCTCCTGTTTAGACACTGATTTCAACAGACATTATAAGAAAATATCTTGAGATTTCTATTCCTCCAAAGCTGGCAAAAATTGGCCAACAGATTCAAAGTTCTTAAGCAAAAAGGAAGACAGACAGACAAGTAGAGATTGCATAATCATCGTTTCCTCAGAAAACCATGTTAAAAACAGATTCCTGAGTTCTTAGATGTAATAATTACAGTCATTACCACATAATATACATTTCCATTAACATTAACTCACTGAATACAGATAACCTTTGGAATTTAAAGTGCATAACGCCCTTTTCTGGTCATTCAAAAAAGAATTAAATCTGAGGCAATTAAGCTTCATTAAAGTAAATGATTCATGGAGACCCAGTTTTCAAATCTGAATGCCTAAGCTAGCAACATTTCCACACTTAGGTGTTGAACCAATATGCTAGATGATATTTGTCACATAACCAAGTATTCCACTGGAAATTTCAAAAGCCAGATATGGTCTTGGTCTCGTTACTTCACACAAAAAAGTTTGAATCGCAAACTTGTAATGCATCTGTATCGGTTTTCATTGTGACACAGATTCTCAACTTGAGGGTCTTATATTTGTCCAAGTAGGAATAACTACTCTGCCTACTTATGATGAAGCACATAATAGATCAGACAGGGCACACGATAATTTTTATATGATCATAAGCAGTGAAGATATATTGAATAATCAATCCCTGTTCAAAAACTGGTGAACATCATATGAAGCTAGTAGGTGGCAATTTCAAAGCAAACCGGAGAAGATACTTATTCATAAAATGTGTATGAGTTCAGTGTTTTTTCTTGCCACAGGATATTGAAGATGCTATCAGACAAACTGACAAAGGGACACAAAAACACCAGTGATCTGCAAACCACAGATCACTGGAAGCCAAAGGTCCATTCTGGAAAAGTATCTATATTCTTGGGCATCTGCTGTTGGTCACCATTTCTTCTGTTTCTTTGTTTTGTGGAGAAACAGGATTTTATTCGGGCAAGTATCTGTACAGTATCATATGTCTGTGAACCTATATATCTGAACTCCTACACACAGCAGCAATGTGCCCCCTCTGCTCTCACACCATCCAGTCAAGGGCCAGGAGATCGCATCCAGGTAGTTGCTCCCATTACAGCATGGAAAACATTCAGACCATTGCTGTTGTCCAAATGTCAAATTTTAGCAAGCAAGAAGAGTCCGAGGAAAATGGACTTTTAGGTCAAAACAAATCTTACATTCTTTCAAGCTGAGCTCTCTGTCTATGAAAGAGAGGCTCCAGTCTTCCTGCCGTATTGGGACCTGATACCTACAGTGCTGAGAACAAACCACAGTATATTTCAACTTCACTTTTAATTAGCTGTTTTATAAGTGTCCTGGTTTCGTCTAGGATAGAGTTAATTTTCCGCCCAGTAGCTGCTGTGTTTTGGACTTCATATGAGAAGAATGTTGATAACACTGATGGTTTTAGTTGTTGCTAAGAAATCAAGTACTTTTTACAGTCTCTTGTGTTCAGCTAACGAGCAGGTGTGCAGGAGCTGGGAGGGAGCAGAGCCAGGCAGCCAGCCCAAGCTGGCCAGTGGAAAATTCTATACCATAGACGTAATGCTCAGTTTATAAATGGGGGTTGGTCAGGGGGCAAGAATCTTCTTTTTTCCTCTTTTTCTTGGAGTTCAAACTTCTCTGTGAGTTCAGTCTTTTTTTGAGAGTTTTGCGAAATTCACGAAATCCGCAACTTCCGAGTTCTGGGATCACTGCTCGGGTACTGGCTATGAAATTGGTTGTCAGGCAGTGAGAAAAAAACGGTATTGTGTATTGTTTGTTTTGCATATTAATTATTATTGTTAGTATTTTCCTTTGTTGTTTTATTAAACTGTCTTTATAAAAAACCCATGAGTTTTACCTTTTTTCTGTTCTTCTCCCCATCCCACTGAGGGGGAAGGGGAGGGATGAGTGAGTGGCTGTCTGGTCCTAGTTGCCAGCTGCCGGGTCAAACCACAACAATAAGAAGGGAATCTTTTCTCTTGTTATTTATTTTCATACTAATTGTTTTTCTATAATTTTTGTTGTTCTTCAGCTGTCTTGCATCATAACATGTTATGTATATTTCGTGTTCAAAATTAGTACATTTATAATTGCCAAACACACAGTGGTCAGAAGGCATCAAAAGCATTTTTTCATCAGAACATATTTCATTCCTTAAATACAGCTTCACACAGCCCTTTCATGCTAATACTTTATAAATTAATCATCAGGAATGGATGCCAAGTAGGTTATACTTTTTTTTGATGAAAAGGAAATGCAAAAGGCCAACCGCCTATTTGCTCTAAAACAGAGGCCTCCTATTTATATCTTGCTGCCTATTTAATAGAAAAAGTTATATATATATCTTTATATATATATGTCTTCATTAAAGTTCCCATGGTGTTCCTAAGTACCTAATATGAGACATTTTCCCAAATTAAATGCACTGATTTTGTCCTTGTTTTGAAGTAAGCTAGTTAAGAGTGCATTCATAAATATGAAGAACATCCTATGCACATTGTTTGCACAAAGTAAATTATGTTCAGGCAAAGCAAGGCAGCATAATACAAAGCACTTCACAGGAAGAACCAGGGAACATTTTTAAGATGAACTGCACTGAAGAGTGCCATTTTAGATTGATGATGAGTGTGCAAATGACCTCGGGCATAACAAATACCACAGATTTTGAAAATTAAGTGAATGCAATATTTCAGTATTTTATCCGGAAACAAAGCCTTTATAATTTCAATTTATTTAGTTTTAAATGAAATTTGACATCAAAGAGAAGATTTCAGTTCAGTAAGAATTAATTCTACTTTATTGTCCAGACGCAAAATTGACATATTCATTATCTGCAGAGCTCTGCTTGTAGGTAAAGTCAAAAGGCGACATTTGCATAAAATTACACAGAACTTACTTGATTAAAACCTGAATGTTACCAAGATAAACTTCTAAGGCCACACTTACATAAAATTACTTAGCATTTGCTTGTTTAAAACCCTAAATCTTATCAAGGTTCACTGATTTACTTAAAAGTTGGCCTACGTGATAAGTATGCCTAGGGAAGGTACTTGTCAAAAAATGTAAGCAACTTCATGATTTCCTCAAGTTTCTCTAATTTTGGCAATTCATACATGCATGAAATTCAAAGCATATGAAATAATTTTATATTTTATCTCATACAACTACTCTCAGATCTACACCAGACCATACACAACTAATTTCTTGCATCTCTATGTTCGGATAGGCAGCTTTTATACACTGTGAAATCAATATGAAGAGAATATCAGAACAGTGAGGAGATCACGCAGAGAACGGCAAATTAAAACACAAAGCCTTTAAGCTCACTAAATTCCCCTTTTCAAGAAAGAAACAATACCTGTTTGCTGCCAAAGTTTTAAAGACCAAATTGTGGAACCAGGCTGGTCCCCTAATCAGACTGAGATGGTGAGAAACTCTTGTGCCAACACAGAGAAAACACTTTCTTCAGTTTATTCAACTATTTCAGTCCAATACATGAAACTACTTATAGCCTGAACGGGACGTCAAAAAAAAGCAACACCAAAACCTAGAACCTTTTCTGTTCCTCCGGAACTAGACTGAAGAACCTGAGATCTACCAGCTGTAGAAAGATTTGGTGATCAGAAACAGTCCTGTCATTTCTATTTCTGTAGACAATGCTTTCTTGTTTGACTAAATGCATTCATTTAGTATCTAAAATGTATTACATATCCACCACATTTATGATTGTGCTACTGGTTGATAGAAATAATTTTTAAATGCCATTTGTATTCATTTTAATTGCATTCCAGCTCTATTCAAAAGCAATTTGACATCAACCATAAAGAAAAGAATAATCACCAAGTAAGTTAGAATTGCACCATTGACTATTTTTAACATAATAAGATTAAAACTACTAAAATAAACATGCACAGGTATAGTATAGGCTTTTTGGTAGCCTTACATACAAACCTCAATGCTAAGTTCATTAATTTGCTAATCAAAATGTTTTGGTTCTTGCCAAACAACAACCATCTAATGTTCTTTAAGAAACTAAATTTACTATTACAAAAAAATTAAACCATTTATATGAAGTTTGCTTGCTTGTTGATGTAAATCACTCTACCTGGAAAAAAAAAAAAGCCTTGGTCTACCTTAAAGTCTTGTGAGATGATTCTTTTCTTTCTGCAAAGGAAGATATTAATTTTCAGAGAAGCCAGGACCCCACAGATCCGTTGTGCTGTAGGTGCAACAAAATGATGTTGAATCTCCTGTGCCAGACAGGTCTAAAATAGGGCTGTTATTTGGTAGGTTTTCCGATAACTGACTCTTTACAGATGAATCGTAACATGATGCTGGAAACTTGGCAATTACATCAATGACTCTGCACCATGCATTGTACATGACCTGCATACTAAGAGAGAAGAGTACAAGTAGAAATGAATGCTTTTGCAGTTGCTGAAACTCACCTCATCTCATTATATCCATTGTGTGCGCAGTCTGACTTGCTTAGAAGACAGATGTAAAACCAACAACATCCTACAATCCACACGTTACTTGCTGTTGCTGCTCGAGTTCCCATGAAATGCTAAAATAATGACTAAATATCCTGAGATTTGCAGCTGAAAAAAACTCTAGAAAAAAATATTCTCAGGCAGATTCATATTTATAGCAGTGCTCACAAGGTATTTCAAAGATTTAAGACAAAGTTTTGATTGTGTGAGAAAATGCAAGTGAAGTATCTAAGCAAAATTGGCCTGCTTTTCAGAGACACTCAGCAGTTTGAGCCCCCATTTAGTTCACCTCTAAGATTATACAAAATAGTCTGTTTGTATAATCTACAGCCTTGAAAGAAAGGTCTCCTGTGATCTCTCGTAAAAGAGTCTTGGGAGATAAATGTGAGTAACACAAAAGACATTCTCTTTCTTTCCTGCAAGTAAGTGCCATAAGCCCAACGCGTTTTCCAAATACATTGTTATAAGCACTTTGTTCTAAGGGGATGAAACTATCTACAACACTTTTAACGTTCTTTTTTCCTTAAAGTGTATTTCTATTTGGTGGCTTTCAACAAAGTTGTTCCAAATTGCTTTCTGAAGGAAATAGGGAATACTTGATGGAAATAGGAACAGCAAATACTACACATGAAAAGACAACAATGTCTGGGAACAGAGAAAAGAAGTCCAATCTGCTCCAGAGTGGAATTCTGTTTTCTTTCTGGTTAAAGAGAGAAATGTTCTACTTCAACATGTTTTGCCTAGCAAGGACCCAGCGTTTCTAGGTGTGCAGTTATCTGCCTGAAACACAACTATCTAAGTACATATATATGTAAACATGCATGCACATGTAAACACAGACATACACACATATATGTACAGTGTATTAGTATATATATATTTTCTTCCTATTGAATGTAGCTTATGGTTTACTGCTTCAAAAGCTATTATTTTCACTCTTACTTCCACATTGTCATTTAAGGAACAGAAGTCACAGTCTTCGCAGTGCAGAGTCCATTGCAGACTCTGAAACTCAAGAGTTTGTTTCCTCTTGCCATCACTAAAAGACCTGTCATTAATTAAATGGCTAGGAAATTATGACAAGGTCTACTGACTACACGGATGCTAGGCACGAGTTCATCTACCCACCTCCAAATGCTCTCCCCTTGGACCCTTTCCTGTCAAGGGGAACTGCAGATTGGAAGTGGAAGTGCGCAATGTCTCACCAAGGGAAGACCATGTGTAAATGCAAGAGATGGGGTCTGAGAGGGAGAGGCATTACTTTTTGTCCCTTCCTCCCTTGGTGCTGGATGACTCTGCAGGGCCTGGGGAGCGGCAGAGGAGCTACAGGGAAGACAGTGCTCAGGCTGCCAAGACTGTGGCACGGGTGCCACAGGTTATGGGGCTGATGTGCCTGTAAAACCTCTTCCCACACAATTCCTGGGGCTATGGGTTTACCTCCATCTTGTGATGTGACATAGAGATTAAAGACAGAAGGTGTTATAGAGTCATCTGGGCAGAAATCAGGTCAGCCCACAACTTGCCACTGCCACAGTTAAGGTTCCCTTCTCATAGGATGGGCCAACACTCAAAGCTCTTTCCAAAGATCTAATCTTCTTTTTACCAGCTGATGAAGGAGAAGTGTTAAGTGACTTGCCTAACAGATCTTAAATGTGCTTTAACACAAAGAGCCCATGAATATTTAACTATTGATTGGTAACTTTCCTGCGGCAGATGGAGAAAAATTCAGTTCAAAATAGACTTAAGGGTACAGCTTCCCACTCGGCTGTGTGAGATGGATGTCAGTTTCTGGGTCACAACTGGCCGGGAAGGAACTTGATCCTGGGTGGAGCAGGTCTCAGTATTGCTGTCCTTTATAGCGGAAAGTGAAAGAGCACAAGGGAATTGTTTTTTGTTGCAACGCAGAGGGCAAAGGCCTGTGGAGAGCAAACCCTTACTTCCCACTGTCCTGCCAAGGGCATTCTCATCAGTGCAAGCACTACCACCCAGTGCTTCCTCTCTGCCAGCTCTGCTCCCAGACCTTGGAATATAACTAGCATAACCGACTTCATATTAATCCATATTGGAACACAGTAGAGTACTACAGTCTTGTTTACTTTTTATAAACCCTTAATAAGGGCAGACAGAGAAACTGGATGACACCTTGAGCCCAGGATATACTGTACCCAGCCAAAACAACAGCCAGTTTGCACAATCTACAGCTATGAAATACAGATGGAATTAACACAGCTAGTATGCACTTATTCATACAGTCACTTCAGAAGAAAATACTTCCAATGGAATGAATCCTGAGTACTAGGTAAGACGAATAAGATTTCCCTAGTGACTCTTTTCAATCTTTGTTTACAACATCAAAAAAAATCTGAGACTCAATTATTTATCTGCCCATGATTTATTCATTCACCTAGTAGTATCTCAGTAAACTAGCATGTGGCTTGGCTGCTCAGTTTTCCCCTAAGGATTCTGGCCAAACACTCCTGCACAAAGGAAAGCCGGGGAGTATTTTCATTTGAAAACACAAAGAAAGCAGATATATCTTTTCAAATCTCTTTCATTACGGCTTTAACTGGTGATGCACATATTCCAGACAGTCTGGTTCAAGGTTGGTTAAAGTCTTCAAATGTTTGGAGACTTCTGAAGTACCCTCATGCTTTATTGTGCCCCTGAAAGTGGCTCCCAGAAAACGGCCTTATCTCTGGAATACACTGAGAAGGTGTATTTGATTACACACACACACACACACACACACACACACACACACACACACACACACACGCACACGCACACGCACACGCACACGCACACGCACACACACGCACACACACGCACACACACGCACGCACACGCACACGCACACACGCACACACACACACACACACACACACACACACACACACACGAACACACGAACACACGAACACACACGAACACACGAACACACGAACACACACGAACACACACGAACACACACACACACACACACACACACACACACACACACACACACACACGCCATTGTAAACTGAACTAGCTTATTTGAGGATACTGTTATTCTCAGAAAGTGTAACTTGCAACTCCAGCAGGCTTGTTCGGTCTTGCTCTGAGTTCCCCTTTCTTGCTTTTTGCCTGAGAGTCACAGCTCCTACCCTAACTATGCAAAACCTGCTGCTTTCACTTCACATCATTTCCCCAAAATTCATTCCTCTCTATCGCATGTTTCTCTTCAGTGAAGAAAAAACTCGAGTCACAACAAATAAAGTGTCAGGTTTTGTATCTCATCATTGTCAAAAAAGGCACAGTCTGTGGGGAAGGAAGGATTTGGACAAAATCTGGTCAGGTCCTGGTAAAGAAAAGTATTCAGAATGTGGTAAAATCCTTCCATAAACCCGGGCCAATCTTCACCATTAAAGTATCTCACATCCCTAGTCTTAACCACACCATCCTGTAAACCATTTATAGCTAGAGTTCAGCATGAATGCACCAAAGCCCAGCCACCACAGTGACTACTGATTAAAGTAAACAAAGAGGGGAAAAACAAACAACCTCCAAGTCTTCAAACAAAAAGAGACAGAACCCAGTGGCTGGAGGAAACCCGCTCTCCATGTAATAAACGGAGCAGGGAGTGTCTGAGAGGCAGTGACAGACCTTACCAAAGAAGAGAGATGCTAAGAGGCAGGAAAATCGAAATAAAATGAGGTAGCATAGCAAAAAAACAATTTGATGGAACAATGAGATATGGGACTGAGTTGTACTCAACCACTGACTTAGGTAATCTACATTTTAAACACAGTTGCTATATTCTGAGGAGAGCTATGGTTCACTAAGACTATACTATCTATGTATCTAGAAGCTCTGAAGTGCTAGAAAACTATAATTTAAATCAAAATGAAGCACTGAGTGCCATTCTTGTGGAAAGAAGAGTCTGCCTTGGCTTTTTGTCCAGGGCTGAAATTTATTTATTGTATATTTATCATAACAAAAGGACTATGCTTAAAGAATTCAAAGAATTTCTGGGTTTGTAATAAAGCAAAACCTTTCTAATGATTCTGTAATTAATGTACTGTAATTCAGCAATCCAAAAGATCTAGAAATTTCAATAAACTGAAACACTTTACTGCATTTGCTTTGGTTCAGGCATGTCCTGCATTTATGTTCTCAGTAATCCTCTTCAGACAGGCAATTTAACTAAAACTAGCACAACTGAGCATATTTGTAATAATGCATGTGGTAATGTGTCTCACTAAAACAGCTGTATATAACATAAATTTTCTCATGTCAGAAAAAAAGGACAATAAATTAATTACGGCACTTCACGACTAAACCTTTATATATTACTCATTCACCCACCTCACAATATGACATCATTGTGGTCAAATGTAAGCCGTGACAAAATTAAATACTAGAGAGACAGACACCCCTCTTCTATGAGCTGACTTGTTTCTGTAAGAACCTCTATCAGTCCTAGAAGTATCAATGATGTCAAAGACATTTAGATGGCTCAGTATGCAGAACACTTTTAAAACTGGAATATCTGCCTTCTGGAAAAAAAAAAATCTTATTCCTACAACCCCACCTATGTTCTTGTGTTTGCACGACACTTAGCCCTTCAAAGCAAGCTGATAAAAGCCTCATTCGAGCCATTGCCCAGTCTTGCTGCATTTGCTCTGGAGTGGAACTAAACAAAGCACCCTAAAGCACAAGAGCTCTAAACAACAAACCATGAACAACATCTTAAGGGCTCGTGTCCCATTCAGGCTCTGCAATCAGACCAGCAATACCAGCAGGACTAAGAAAGAAGGAAACAACTCCCTACTGGATCTCATGTAGGCACAGGACAAAAGGGAGGTTGATTTCCTCTGTTGCCAGCGTGGCCATTTTAAACAGGAAGAACAATTGCAATAAAAATATTTGTTTTAGTGTTTTCAGTAAGAGAAGAAAGCCCTTTTACAATCTGGAAAATGCAGAGGTGGATACCAGTATGCCAGGTACTGATGGCTGAAATAGCCCCATGATGATACATCTCTAAAGATAAGCCTCAGACTGGCTACTTCACTTCAGAAAGACTAGAGAAAGCTTGATCAAACTCCACTATTATTTCTCATGGATGCCCTTTAGGCCATGCTGACCTGTTGTAAACTGTACTCTTATCATATTCACTATTACTTCTTCAAACAATTCCTAATTGACAAGATAGACTGTGACATTCCATGGTATCAAGTTATGAAAGTGTCTTTCAGTAGAAATTGCAAAAAATTTGGATTGAAACTGCCACTGCCTAGCCTTTTCCTTCCCCCTCCCCATAAGCTCATTATGCTTAACACTTCAGTGGACTCCACCAGGGATTTATTATAAATTTTAGTATCTTAGCCACATGAAGAGGGATTGGGTTGAGAGAGTTTTTTCAGACATTGTTTTCCAATTGAGCATTAAGTGCCCATTGTAACACTAAGTCCCTCATGGTGTAACAGATGCCTTTGTAATTTAATTCATGTGAGTTCCATGAATATTTATGTATATTAGTTAAAAAAAATAGTTAAAAAAAATGCAGCTCCAGTAACACTGTTCTGTGTCCCCTAGTCAACAAATAAGAAGTGCCCCCCTTGCTACACACTTGTCTCCCAGTTATTAATGTACAATAACAAATTCCAGACTCTCAGCTGGGAGAATTATATTGTAATTGCTTAGTAGGCTATTAGGGCATACCTGTCTGTCAGAATCAAAATACACAAAATAACACTGCTGTTATGGGAAGAGAATGATTGATTTCTTGTGCCATCTCGTGGAAAAATTATTAATTGCAAGACAATTTCAAACACACGGTTCTGTTTAAGCAGAAATGTTAGGAACGTGGTTCAAGCCAGCTTTGCTTCCTACATGAAAAATATGTTGCCTATAAAGTAGTGACCTGGTTTGTTAACATCTCATAATCAAATATTTTTGATCAGTCGACCCAAACTCACTGGCTTATCTTTCTGTATGCCTTGCGGATTGTGCAGTCTCCATCATAAAACTCTGATTTATTTTCCTTGCTACAAACTATTTTTAGATCTTCCTTCATGTTCAGATTTATACAAAAAGACAATATGCTTCTTTTAAAATTCATTGCGCAACAGAAGCATTTATTCTCACCTGGACTGCTGGTTGGAATAGATTTTTTTCCCAGTACTTTTTTGAAAACCACAAACTGATTTTTCTAACAATAAATATTAACTGATTGCTTAATTAAACTTATTAAAATGCAAATTAAAATCCCAAACCAATGACAATAATTAAAAAAAGAACACATTATCAAAATGATGAAAGATCAGATCCAACTTTTTCCATTATCCAATATAATGTCAATTAACTATAATTGGAAATGAAAAAAGTCTGAAAACAGCTTCTGCTACAGAAAATTAAACAGGACTTCATTACCTTACACAGTGCTCAGAAGAAGGCAAGAGGTTTAGGTCATCTTTGTGTTTCTAAGTCCACTTGCAGTCCACCAGAATTTGAAACACAAACTAAATCTCCTTTCTGTCTTCTCCTCTCCAGCCATATGATACTTCACCTGCAGGAAACCTAAACGCTTACCTAAATCCCGTATCTTTAATCTATACACATGTGCTAAACTACATTCACAGCAGAACATAGATGGTAAGCTCTAGGAAACCCCAGTGAGAGTGTGGTGGAATAACAGTAATGCTTGAGGATTTAACCATGCAGCTCTTTTTAGCATTAATGTGAGTCAATAAAATTAATCTCTATATTGCACTTTGAAACTACATGTGTGAGGGTTTGAATTTAGTTCCTTTTATTTATGGTTATCCTTTGACAACGCTTCAGCATATGAATACCACCAAACAATATGACAGCGGAGCTCAGCACCATTTACTCTTCATAAAACGAATTAGAGTTGCCTGGGTGCAGTCTAATCCAGCAAACATTTCAGGGACTGCTCCATCCCGCGCTCTGCTCTCCGTCTCTCGCCTCAGAACTAGCACACACGCCCTTTTGCCATATATGTCCTTCTTTCTAGAGCAGATGCTGCTCTCTTACACTGCTGCATGACAATTGGTCAAGAATCCCCCATGGACCATGCCAAGAGCAACAAATTTAGTGATTGTTTAAATAAAAACCACTCAATATGGCAAGCTACTGTGCTACTACATTGCTGCACTGACCTCCTTCAAACCGTACTATTTAAATTCCTCTGGCCTATTAAATGCCCTTCCTTCTTCACTGTTGCTGCAATACCTGTGTGCTATACAGCATGCTGGACCTGCCAGGGGGACGTCGGTGCTTGCAGAGAAGAGCGGTTCTTTTGGCGGTGTCAAGATCTCATTGCATGTGGGTCAACCACAACTTGAAGACACACAGAAGCATCTACTGTTTGTGGAAAACCTACGGCTCCACACAGCTCTTCACTGCAGCTCTGAGCCCTGAATCAGTGGCATAAAGTCCTTGCCTGTCCTCCTTCTTGGCCACTTTTCTTAACCCACTGCTGTGAGTGGACTTGGACAACAAACAAGCTGCAGCCCCAGCCTGCCTCCATGCATGCGGTGCAGCAGGAGACTGTACACCAGCGCAAGTTCCTGGCTGGCTGCCCTCATCACCTTTGCTGCATGCGCTCATTTCCAGAGGCTTTGCAACCTCAACAGCAAGAATGCAAACACCAAGATGCTGAAAACTACGATCCCTTCATACAGGCCTAGTCTGTGTCATGCTGATGTGAGAGCTGCCATAGGCCAGTTTGACACAAATGTTTTGCTTCTTAATGTGGGAGACAGCTTATATACTGTTCTTCACAACATAACCTAAGGGAAAGATTTTCTCCAGTACCATCTTTCACATCGTTACCAAAACCAGACCTGCTGTAGCTGGTTATTGTTGACCTTTTTTTAATAGGAGCAGAACTGAAGTCACATTTCGGTTACATACAGTTTAACAAGACTATAAAATTCAAGTACTGACAAAGTACTACAATCCTGCTCTCTTCCTTTCAGAAAATGCAATGTACGTTCTTTCACAACAAGAATTCATGTAAGTGCACTTTCCCATTTGGTTTTTTTGCTGCTAGTGTGTATCTGCTGCAAATAACATTGTTTTCTGGTCAAAATCTTCCATTCATTGTTGAACTACGATAGTATAAATTGATGTCAAAATTTTATCCCTGACTTCTCCTCAAGTGACTTTCCTGCCTTGCCTCAGACCCAGTCATTAGATCTGTACACGCTGAGAATCCGTATGACAACCCTTCTGCTTCAGCATCACTTCCAGACCCCAGATCCATTCCCTTGACCTTGTGGACTTGGACAGCTTATAGACTGGGTAAGACAAATGAACAATCTAGAGTTTCTTCTGTTGCTAGCTTTATCGTGCAAAAACACTAACCACTGAAAATTATAAGATTTGAACAAATGAAATTGAGTCAAAGGAACTTCTATCTTGTTTTGGAGACTTCAAAGTCGTGTTGACTCTTGTTTTCCAAGTTGTCTTTGAAGGATAAAGTACAGATACAGTTTCTTGCCTCCAGGTGTGGGGTTTCAGAATTCTGCCAAAGATTTTGTGTGAGACCTGGAAATGCTGTAGCTCCTGTAACCCATTAAAAACTAAATCTAAGTCATAAAGAAGTCAATAAAGATTTCTGAGATTAGCCCAAGTCATAGGACAATTTGGTAGCTATGTTAATGGAGCCATATTCAAGGAACTGAAGTACAAAATCAGCAGCAATAAAGATTCTGCAAGACAAATTAGATTGTTAATAACATGTAAACAGACCCACAGTTTTCAGATTACATCATTAGTAATAGCTGCGCAACTCCAATGCCGTCAGAGAGAATGCACACACAGACCTAAATGGAAATTGCCAAACCATCTTGTTAATAAGGAAGAAAGGGAGGAGAACTGTGTCACACCCTCCCAGCTGTGTTGGCTCTGCAAGGTTAACAGGATTGGAAGGTAGTACAAACTTAAATTTGTCATTGGAAAACCTGCCATTTTTCCCTATTCACATTTCATAATATAGCTAATGCTTAACTTTTCTTCTCTACCCTCTTACTTGCCGTCAGGCATTTTCATTCCAATACATTCCTGCACTGCTTCTTTGACATGCTTTGTTTCTCCTATTTAATCTCCTTGTACCTAAAGCAGCAGGGGTGTGCAAAGTGTCATTACTCACCTCAGAGAGGACATGGGGGTGACTTTAGTTTCTGTAGTCCTTCTAAAAGGAACCACAACTCACTTTGGTCCTTTGTATCTAAGCTGCGTGCGTAAAGCAGAGGGTATGACCATCTATGCCCCCATGGATCTGACATTGGCCACAATGCCCTTATCTGTTGCAGTAGAAATGGTGTCAGCTTCAACGTTAAAGCTCCTTGTTAGTGTAAGTCTGTGCAATGACAAGGACAGTAATGTATATTTACAAAGTGTTTTGGTGATTCTTTCTCAGACAGTTATAAATGATTTCTTAGATGAGAGCTTTTTACACTTGATGAATAGCAGATGATTGTCAATACTTTACTGTTAAATTTTTAAATTAATTTGAAGTATAATTCTCCAACTATAAAGTGCTCTGAGACTACTAAGAAATGAATCACATTAAATGAACTTCATTATAAATCATCATCTTTGCATGACACTCAAAAGTATGCCCTGGAAGAAATTAATGCATCAAAGCAGGATTCTCAATGTTTCATTTAAACAGAAAATGCATTTCAGAAATAATTAGAATGAGAAAACACTAGGTGACTATTGAAATCATTTGTGTGGAACTCCTGTACCAGACTTACATAAAAACCAAGCTTATACTTAGTAAAAGCTTACAAAGTGGTAAGCCCTGTGAAATTTTACACTTACGCATTAGTTCGCTTTATGTTATTCAAAAATTTAAAAGAGAGTTACAAATCTGAGCAGTGACCTACAGTCTTACATCACAGATGAACTTTCACTAATTACATTTAAGAACAAGAAAAGCCAGTACTGCAGGAAGGAAAGAAAACAGAAAATTTGCGTTACACTTTCTAGATAAAATCATGACCTCTTTCTATTGAAAAGAGTAACACCAAACACATAAAACATAAATACTAAACTTACTTCCAAATCATCATTAAACTACACTTCATGAGAAAAAAAGTACAAAATTAAAAGCAACACTGTCAGATAAAATATGAAGTACATACTGTAAACTGCATTTTGTAATAACAGTTTGGTCTCCTGGCAAAATCCAGTCCTCTGGAGTGAGAAAGGAAAAGAAACAAACTGGCTCTGAACTAATATGGAAGCTACCAATCTTCTGTAAACACATGGATATTTGCAAGTCTTTAGTCCAATGACAGTAACCAAAGGCAACAGGTTGAATACCCAGTCTATTCAGCTGAGGCAAACATGCTGAATATTTCTACTGAAACTGAAAACTACAAATTAGGAAAACATAACTTTTTAGACTGGCATTCAAATAAAGCTTTAAATTATTTAAAAACAAAGCACAGAGAGTTTAAACTCCAGTAGGAGGCTTCTTGTGTTAGTCTTTGTGCTAGATGCTCAACCATTTCAAGCTGCTGTCTGTTTACCACAGTGGCCTACATTCAACTACAGAGACCATTGCTATGATTAGTTTAGGAACTTGTCTCTTCTCCACTCATCCATTTTTTTTCTAGCACCTGCTACTTTTTTACAGCACAGAATAAAAATGGAAAATGTAAGTCTGAAAGGTTAGGTTTGTCAAAATTTTTGAAAAATTTGTCACAATCACAAACAAGTGCTGAGAATGAAATGCTACAGTGAAAGTTTACATTTCACTGTAGCATACAACTTACATTTCAGACATCACTCACCCCTTCAGAATTATTATAAAGACACAGATATGCAGATTTAAAGCTGTACTTGCAAATACAGTAGTAGAGCATTTTTTACATGGCATTTCAGTGTTTTATTAATAAAAAGGTTTGTTAAGTTTAGCCATGTAGAAGGGAATGATACTTTCTGCACATCTACTGAACAAACAGAAAAGCAAATGCCAAATAAAAATTACCTAGAGCCATACTAACTACATTTAAACTTAATATGCAAGCTAATTCTTACACTTCAATAAGGTTTTAGCAAAGAGTTTAAAATTTTCATCCAGCTGTGATTTGAAATTTCAGGGAAGTCTTAGAATTGTTGACAAAGACTTTCTATAACAAGACCAATGAGCTTTCTCGGTTTGAGTGGACTCACTAACGTATCCTTATCATAAAAAAGGTTTAGGGAAGAGCAGAGTTTATTCTTCTACATGCTTATTTTGCTACGCATGAGCAGACGTTTAATGGTCAGCAACTGAGAGCCTGAAATACTAAGGTACAGAGTCCAAACAGCACAGTCTTAAATGGTTTGTTTTTCTTAGCTGGTTTACGTTTACTTGATGAGGCAAAGATCTACAAAAAAGAGTATTTTACGACCCTAGACCAAAAACCAAAAATGGCAACATATCTGCCCCTGACCTTACACACTGGGGGGAGGAAAAGAAAAAACATAGAGGGACTGCCTTTATTTTGCTCCAAAATAAATATTTACTTGCTTTTTCAAAGTAGTATTTACTTGCTTTTTCAAAGGAGAGAGGGAGGTGGGAAGGAAAACAGACTGAATGGAGCCTAAAAGAAAAGAAAGTTTGTTAAGTTCCTACATTTGTCCTTCCCTGGAGAATTATCTCATTTAAATGCAAGACCCAGTCACGTAAAATGGGAGAAATAAAAGCTTTGTGAATGTAGGCATGAAAACTACTTATACTTGCAGTAAACAGTGATGAGTCAATATCTCCTTATTTGGAAGATTGGTTTGGTGTAATATATAAACATAGGTAGTTATTAAAGCCTGAATCTCTGCAAGTTGACAAGCACCACACCTCTACTGTTTCTGTCCCTGATAATCCTGAAGGAGATCGTTTCTGTGCAACAGTTAAGTGTTACTATCGTCACTACGTGGTATTTAATTATTATACTGGGAAAATGGAGCATCACACGCTTATCTCTGATGTAAATGTAGTTCAGTAAGATGGAGTTATGAGTGACCTTTTCTAAAACTGAAATGGATGTGAATGTACAAGAAGGAGCAGCATATTCCACTTGTTCCACAGTATTTCAGCAACAAGGCAGATCTAAACCAAGATCTACAAGTGAATCTGACAATGCTGTAAGTGCAACAGAATTTATAAATAACAAAAAACTACAGAAAAAAGCTGTATAGGCATACAGTTATTGTTTTTTCTGTATATTCATTTGGATTATGTTTTCATTGTCTTATACTTGCCATCTGTACTGAAACTGCTTAACAGAATGGTCCTTTGTCACTAGAGAAAAAAATGTTTCATCAATATGCAGAAACACAAATTCTTTACTTAAACAGAAGTAAATGGTAAAAACAAAGCCTTATAAGTAAATCTACTGCAGATACAAGAAAAACTGCAGAAGAAACATAAAGCATAATGGATTATATGTGGATTACAAAATACGTGCATAGCTGCAAATGAAATTTATGGGAGTAGGAGTAAAGGCAAACATATACCAAAATGCCATCTGCAGTAACAGGAGCATTGTCACTAGCATGAGAGTCAAGGTGCAAAGGTGGAAGCTTGGAAGACTGGTCTCTTGGTAAATCAAAAATTACTGCTCAGATAAATGTATTAGCCAAGCACAGAGCTTTATTTTAGAGGGGATGAACTAGGCAGTAAACGATCAACACAATTACCTAGTTTTCCATAAGGTTGTCAACACAAGATGTTTTGTTGCATAACAAAGGATTCCAGATAAACTCATAGCTACAGTGCCATCACGGGTAGCACATCTTAATACTCTGCTATTGGCAATGCTATGCTCATACAACACTTTAACTGAATCAACAAAAACCTCTGAGAAAGTGAGAAATTAAGCATATGGGCAAATCTGTCTGACTATCACAACTCTCTGGGATATTCCAAAAAGCATCTGCGTCATTCAGTGCCCTTCATTTTATTAAACCCTAGAGGTTTCAAGCGGCCTTTTTTAAGACTATGAAATTAATTGACAATATATAAATATTTATTTTTATTTTTTTTTAACAACAGTGCCTAGTTTCACAATTACTGGTAATAGACTCATGCTTCTGAGAAAAACGCATGAGATTTGGCTGATTAGAAAATCCATAAAGAGTCTACTGGTAGATCAAGGCATGCTGATGCACAATTGTATTAGTGGTTTTGTCCTGTTACTGAACACAGCACAGCACAAGTTTGTAAGTTCTCAATTACATGAAAGCACATATGCAAACTGAATTTCAAAAGTACAACAATGAAACATCTCATTATGTGTCTGTTCTGTCTCTTCTCGCACTTGCAAAAAGAGCTGGCAATTTTCTTAGAAGTCTTTCTGTGATTTATGATTTCTATAATAACATTTTCATTGCTTCTACAGTTACTTAACACTGTCCTATTGCAAGTGCACTTGCACAAATCTACCTATTGCAGGCATATAACAATATTCAAAACACCTCTGCATTTCCACAAAAACAGTTTCAGTGAAACTTTTCCTTTGTTCCCTCAGCTGCATCTCCACGTTTCAGAAGTAATTATTTAAAGACACCCACACACCTACTACTTCATTTAATAGGCAAAATCCCTACCCTCACCACCGAGAAATCACAGGTCAAAGCTACACTTCTGTTCGAAATGCATCTTGTTCACACTCTCTAGTGATTCAAACAGGTAAATAAAATGTTAAAGAGGCTGTTGCTGCCTGTTAACTGCACATCTCTGTTTCCCTCAGTTTGCTTATGTGACCAATGGTCCATGCTGCCACCTATGGCAGGATAAGCAGGCAAGTCCAAGAGAGTATGGCCATTACCTTTAATGAGACATAGTTTCTGCACTGGCAGCAATACTCTGTAATACCTATTCAGTAATACTCCAAAGTAATGGAGAAAATTAATGTTTTAACCATGACTCTTAGGATATTGTACTCTCTCATTACAGCTCTCTTATTTAAGGTCCATGTTCAGCATTAGTCGCAATAGCCCCCCAAATTATTTTTGTGCCTTATGTTAAACATACACTTACAAGTCTTAACAGATCTGGGCTTATACAGAAAAGAATAGCAAAGAGTAAATGCCAAACATAAAAAGGATTCTCATTCTTCCATATCCTTTTTCTTGTGAAGTAAGACCTACACATGGGTTTGGTAGTGCAGTAAGGTTAACTCATTAAACAGAAACCCCACTCTCTTGAAAGAGTATCCTATTACAACTTTTAGTGTTATTTTATTTCTGATATGCCAACTCTTTTCCTGCTTAGCGTAAACTAAAACTCTCACTTCTGTTACCTAACAAGAATTTCGTACAACCTGGACATCTGTAGGCCTGAAATGTAAGATGGCTTAACAACTGTGGGCCCTCAGAAAAGATGAAGTACTGCTGTTTAAACCCCCCTTTTTTTCTGTACTAAGTGAAAGTCAAGACAAAGAAGAGACCAAGGTCAGAAACCAAGAGCAAGCCAATATTACACTGACTATTTTATTTGATTTGCACCACTAGCTGGAACTTGAATTGCAATAAAGTGAATCAGCCTGGTTTCTCTGTAGTATGTTCTATTCCAAAGGAAAGTTAGCTCTTAAAAGTGGAAGTTTTCAAATTACATCAGAATTGACCAGAAATGCCAAACCTTGTGACAGTCAAGATTCACTCCAACGAACTAGTGCTATGGCATCTCTCCCTGAGTTCAGCAGAACCAGCACAGGTAAGGCTGAGCTTATCAGATTGATCCACCGCTGCTTCTCACATGCTCTTTCAAATCAGGCTGGGATCTCCTCGAGGGGGTGGGACCATGGCATAAGCAAAACAATGTAATAGAAAAAAAATATTCTTGAGATTGGTTCTTAAATAAGTTGGGTGAATTTTTACCTTCAAATCAACATCAGGGCAGAAAGCTACACTGCAAAGAGAGGTTACAAGATGTAAAAGCAAAAGACCAAGTCCATCATTTACAATTTCCTCCATTTATGAAAATTTATAATGCCAGGTGAGATGTCACCGGGCTTCCGAAAACACAAGAAATTATCTGCCAATAACTCACTGGATTTTCATCCCTGAAACAGTGGGACTCACTACTCACTCTCTTCTCCTTGAACCTTTTCCTGGTGCATCACTTTATTTTTAAACAATTATTTAAAAGCTTATTTTTAAAATCACTTTTTAAAAGTGCTGAAAGCACACCCTTTTCCAAAACAGCATTGTACTTGACTGTGTTATGTGAGAAGGAGGTTCAGTTTGTTTAATACAGCTTCTAAAACACTGGGAAATATTGGACAGTTTTGCAAGTATGTGTTCATTCGATATCCTGCTTAGCCTCTCTGAGAGTACAAAGGTTATACACATGCATGTGTGTAGAGCAAGAATCTAAACAAATAAGAATTCAAAGTGTGTGCAATTCACTTGAAAGTCAAGTTTAAAATTATTCCGGCCGCAGTGGAATTTCTGTGAAAAACTCTTGAAGCATCAGGTCCAGCATTTCCTCGGAACAATGCAAACTAAGGACTTTCTTAGATTCATAGAATCACAGAATCATAGATTGGAAAAGATCTGTAAGATCATCAAGTCCAACCATCAACCCAACACCACCATGCTTACTAAACCATATCCTGAAGTGCCACATCTATACGTTTTTTTAACACGGGGATTAAGGGATGAGGGATGGGGACTCAACCACCTCCCTGGGCAGCCTGTTCCAATTTCTGACCATTCTTTCAGTGAAGAAATTTTCCCTAATATCTAATCCAAACCTCCCCTGATGCAACTTGAGGCCATTGCCTCTCGTCTTATCACTAGTTACCTGCGAGACCAACACCTGCCTCGCTACAACCTCCTTTCAAGTAGTTGTAGAGAGTGATAAGGTCACTCAGCCTCCTCTTCTCCAGACTAAACAGCCCCAGCTCCCTCAGCTGCTCCTCCCAAGACTTGTTCTCTAGACCCCTCACCAGCCTCTTTGCCCTTCTCTGGACATGCCTCAGCACCCCAATGTCTTTCTTGTAGTGAGGGGCCCAAAACTGAACACAGTACTCCAGGTGCAGCCTCAGCAGTGCGGAGTACAGGGGCACGATCACCTCCCTGCTCCTACTGGCCACGCTATTCCTGATACAAGCCAGGATGCCGTTGGCCTTCTTGGCCACTTGGGCACACTGCTGGCTCATCTTCAGCTGGCTGTCGACCAGCACCCCCAGGTCCTTTTCCGCCAGGCAGCTTTCCAGCCACTCCTCCTCAAGCCTGTAGTGTTGCATGGGGTTGTTGTGACCGAAGTGCAGAACCTGGCACTTGGCCTTGTTGAACCTCATACAGTTGGCCTCAGCCCATCAATCCAGCCTGCCCAGATCCCTCTGCAGAGCCTTCCCACCCTCAAGCAGATCGACGCTCCCACCCAACTTGGTGTCATCTGCAAACTTACTGAGGGAGCACTCAATCCCCTCATCCAGATCATTGATAAAGACGTTAAACAAGACTGGGAAAGATGTTAAACAAGAATTAGGAAAGTATCACACCTTAATTATTTTGACATGATGTTGCAATGTTTAGCCGAAATATAAAATCCTGACTTGCAATGCAGTAATCACAGAAAAATCACTCAGGGAGAAATACTATGTGGAAGTATGTACACAAGAACACACACTGATAACAGTGTCTTGAAAAGCTGCAAGTGAAAGTAAAGCAACTAGACCAACATGGAAGTTACATTATTACCAAATTGGTATATTAAGGACTAGTATAATAAACCTGGTGTACTAAACCAACACAACGAACATGTAAATTGTTTTTTATAAAAAGTCAATTAATCTAAAACCTGCAGTGGACTTGCACAAAATGCCTTCTGGGACTCCAGAAAGGTTTTTATCCCCTCTCTACAGTGTGTCTTCCCATCCTCAGTGGCCAGCCAGACGCAGAAGTGCTGGAGCAGCAGGAGGAGGTCTGCAGGGCTGCGCTTCCGCCCCGGAGAGAGGAAGCACTGACAACCCCGCCTGAAACCCTGTTTTCACTTACTTGCTGACAGAGCAGATCCCCGACAGGATGAAGACGAGCACTTTCCTACTGTTGGTGCTTTTGCTGGAGAGGGCCAGGTGAAATCTCATCAGCCTTTGAGATGGGGGCTGTGCCCCCCCCTACTCCCAATGACATCTTGCTGTGGTCCTGGGCAGCTGTTAGCACCCACCATTGCATTCTCTAGAGCCACATGGAGTTGCCGCAGAGGCCTTGATGTGCTCAGTGCCCTGGGACAGACCACAAGTCCCAATCTCTTAGAAGAAGGGAAGAAAGACCCCAGAGCTGGCGGCCAGCAGGGAAGGGACCAAGCTGGCCAGGGAGGACTCAGCTTTGCCCCCAAGTTCCCTGGCCCTCAGACTGCCACTGCAATGTTGCCTGTTTTCAACCAGTGCTGCCATGGGGCAAAGCAAAACCTTGCTCTGATCTCACTGTCTCGCTTGCTCAGGCACACTTTGTCAGATTTGCACCTCGGACTGGACGTGGATTCCTTCCAAAGTGGCAAGATCCCAACTCTCCATCCCCCTCCCCCTAAAAGCCCTTCATATGTTAGCATGCTTAAAAACGCATGAACAAAGTAGGTGCATTAACTCCCACTTATTAAAAGCAGATTATTGCAAATATGTATACTGATTTCCAAGCAGAGCCACAAAGAAAAAAAAGAAAAGAGGTTTTCATGCATGTTATTTTGGCAAATATTTTTCCCAAGGGCATAGGCTAGCGAACAAAATGATTACAAGAAATTACAGTATGTACTATGAATACTTTTTGGTATGCATAGAACAATTTAAGGTGTTATAATGTCACACTGCCATGTTAAAAAAAAAAGAAAAAATCACAGGCTTTTTAAGTTATTCAGAAAAGAATACAATGTTTGTTCTGTGCTATAGAAGCTATTAAAGAAAAAAAAAGGTTTTTAAACTGTGCTTTAATAACACCATGATTACAAGCTGGGGGCAGTTTATCTAAAAGAACAAGATGAATGCTTCTTATGGCCTTAATCCAAAACCCTCTGAAGCCAAAGAGTTTTTCCCATTGACTTCAATGGGCTTTGATTCAGGTCTCAATACCATTTGTCATTATAAGATGCACATTTCGGACCACTGTCCCCCACAGAAGTGCCACATCTGCACACAGTCTGTCTACAATCAGATAGCCTGCACCAAGCCCAAAAACCCTGAAGCCAGTTAGTACGACAATCTTCTGGGGAGCAGAAGATGCCTTTTTGCAATGCCGTTGTGCCATATCTAGCATGAAGCGTAATCTATCATCAGGGTGCTAAGCTTGTGTGCAGTACAAATTCCCTTGTACCTCATGAGTTTCCCCTCACAACACCCGTACAAAGCATCGCCAATTTTGTTGTTTACAGGAGAAACAACAACAGAAACATAAATATCTTACACAGGGTCCCACACAGAGACAGAGGTGGGCACTCAGCCCAGAATTAACCCCGCTCCTCGGACAAACATGGTTAGGAAAAAAGTACTCAGACTAACTAGTCCCATAGTTTTGAGTCTGCTTACGGCAGTTCAGAAGACTACCACCTTGAGCCCCAGCTTTCAGCATGAGGCTCCTGCCCAATGAGTATCCCAATGTCCTGACCTCCTCCAGTGCTAGGTCAGTGGTTTTGCCCCTCCAACACGGAGTCAGCCAACAGGAGCGGCTGGAGGCTGAGGCAGGTAAGGAGGACCCCAACCGCTCTCTCCTGTGGCTTTTGCCGGGTGTCCCAGAGCTAGGAGGATGCCTGAGCTTAAAGCACCCTGCCTGTTCCGTAAGTGAACTCTGCATCGGCTTGGGTGGGTTCGCTTCTTTTAACACGGGGTAGTTCTTTCCACAAAAGCAATCTTAACAGACACCAACAGCAGAGGACTGTTAGGAGTTGAACTGCTTACATCATATACCTGGATAAGAGAATGGGTAAAGAAATTACAAAAATATTCACTAATTATAAGCAAAGACATTGGAAAATGTTCATGAAAAGCCAGTAGTTACGTTTTGTAGGACGCAAAGGTGCAGGCCACAGGGAAGCCAGCAGTGAACCTGCACTGAAAACCAAAGACCTTGCTTGCATCCACCCTTTTGTTTGGGAATGTTTGGATTTGCAAGTTAGCAAGCAACAAAATCCTCACACTTTTACCACTGCATGCTTTTCAACATGTCAAGACTGAGTTCGTTCGTAAACATATCTATTTATAAATATATAAACTGTGTCTTTTAGTCTGCCCTTAGAGAACAGTATTGCAAGTAAAGGAAAGGCATTAGTGAATGCTGTGGTTGTCCTCTGAGAAATACCTAATGGAGGGTAAGGGCAAGGAATATACTAAAGGAACAAGGAACAGAGGAAGCAAAGACAGCACGAAATACCTTCACTTCATACAGAAAAAAATTCTTTATTCCTAGTTCTTTCAGTGTTAACAGCGTATAATTTGAAACGCTTCCTCAGTAATTTCTACTGAAATGATCACCCAACTGAGCTGGGAACAGAAAGATACACTGAGGAGACACGCGTTCAGTGTGGAAACAAGATAGTGGGAAGAACTGGAACACAACATCACCTCCGAGGAATGAAAAGCACATGACTATCAGCTCTTTTACATGATATTTCTCTCAACACTTCAGATTACATCTCAGATATAAGTTTAATTTAAATCTGATATGAAACTAATTAAATGGTAAACCACATCAAGTTATGAAAAAAACATATTTGTAGGATTATCAACAGAGGAAGACAAAGATCTTTACCATAGATGTAAAAACTCGGACTACATTTGGGAATAATCAGCCTCTGATGAAATCATATTACATCTAAATTAAATTAATGCTATGCACCTGAAATGTTTCTGGTTTTAAATGACTTAGAGACAGTCCCTATGTGGTCAATTACTTCTTTAGTCTGCTGCCTATTTTCCTACCCAGAATCCCATCCGTTAATTACAATGTCTTTTGTGGTTCTGAAAGGAATTCCCTTCATTTGTTAATGGTGCTGTATATGAAATAGTTACCTCTAAAGCAGACTAAGAATTAGAGTTGGGTTTCTTCATAAGATTGTTAAAACTGATTGTTATGAATCAAAATTACAACAGCTCCCAACATCTCCAGTGACTGCTTTGGTTGTTTGAGAAGAAATTTGCACGAAGTCTATGTGGAGGGTGGCTCCCACAAAAAATACTTTCTTCAGAAACAAATATAAAATATGTGGCAATAAAAGCACTTTCCATAAATATCCATGAAGATTATTGGTGTGTGGAAACAAACATTCAACTACACGAATGCAGTAATTTTAATCTAATTTTTTCCCCCTAATTCTACTACTTTTGGAGTTAACAGAAGAACCTAGTGAACAGATGGGTTATTTCCAGTTTTAGACACAGGTCTTAAGAAGGACAGTTAAACCATCAGGTACACTGTAATTGAGATAAAGTAAAGTTCCTCTTTCAGATCAATAGAAATGAGAAGTAGCTACATCGGATTCTATGTTCCCTCAGTATCGTATTATTTCAAATTCCGACTCTCCTGGAGATTTACAGCCCTGTGAACCCCATACTATTTCCAGCTCCTGCCATAACCTCAGTTATATTACTTCCCCCTGCTTGTGCAATCTTGCAGTATTCAGCTAAGATTTAGAGATGTGTTTTTTCATTTAAAGCAACTGGATGGGGCCTGGGCTGGGGAGAGCGCTGAGGCCCTCAGCACGGGTGTCGGAGAGAGAGTGGGAGCATAACAGTGACGGTGACAAACCCCTCTGCAAGTCCCACCCGGGGTCAGCACCCCATGGGTGCTGCTAGGGGATTCCTTGTGCCAGGCTCGCCCCATGAGTCTTCTCCTGGCACAGCCCCGAGCACTGTGACCGGCTGCAAGCAGTGCTGGGGAAGGACTAAACTTCACACTAGGAGCAACTGGGTTTGGCTGCAGAGCTGCAAAAGACCTCACATAGCCCTGGAGCACCTGCACATAGCAGACAGGGCAAAGGCAAAAACACCCTCTAATGAACTACAATTATCTGAACATGCATTGCCCCTTGCTGTTTCGTGTCTGTATGCATGGGTGTGTACGTACACGTGCATGTGTGTACGTATATGTGCATGTGCACGCACACACACACACATTTCATTTGACCCTGAACACCGAACTATTGCCTCACATTCCAGGATATTTTTTGTTCCAAAACCAGCCATGCGTACACACATACGCACACAGGGGTTGCCTTCTACTTGAGGTCACAAAGCAAGCCAGAGGGCCCAGCCTTCTGCAGTGGAAACTATGTGTTTGGAGCCCACACTATGAATGTGTCAAGGAGGAGCAGTGGCTATAGAGTCCAGGCACCACAACTCTTCACATCAAACATAGGGCAAGACAGGAATATTAGGTGCAAAATGTTTTTACAGCATTTTTCTGAAAGGAAAACCCTGCCAAACCAACTGTCCTACATTTTATCACAGTAGATACAGTAAGTTTTGGTTTAAAGAAAGATCTGCCTGACCAGGATATCGTGGACTTGGTTTATCTTGTCAGCTGAGCACATTTAGTATTGCTTGATAGTCCCTAGATTGCTCAGACCTCATATTGTTGACTGAAGGAGCCAACAACTTGTCATATCTGCAAGCTGGGAGAAACCAAAAAGATTACACAAGGTCGCTTTTGAAAAAAGGTGAACAAAACTCATTTTATAGTAAGACAGAACTAAACCTTGTTCACTGTGCCATGTCATTGTCCATGCTGTATGCCACTAGCCTTCTAATCTTCTAATACTCCTTTCTCAGTGTCTGAGAAATTCTCCAAAACTTGATTCTTGCCACCCTACTAATATTTTGTACATTTATTTATAGAACAGTGACATACACTGTTCCTTACAACACAATTTTAGTCCCTTTCCTCAAACAGAGGATGGCTTTGCTAGTGGATTTTCTCTTTGTATTCTGAGTAACTGAAATGCTTTTTGTGAGAAGTTTGTGGTAGAGTTTGCCTGTCTAGAAACAGAGAGTTACCAGCCACACAGCACTATACTATGAATTAAACACTGTAAAGTGTGGCTTTATTTGAAGATATGACTGTGCTTGCAAGTTGGGTGTTTCATCCTCGTATCTGTTTTGGCAAACACCTGAAGGTCTGACATCTTTTGAGAGTGCTCCAACTCAAGCATCCCCGAGCTCTCTCCCAAAGAGCATCAGACCTCTTTGCTTTATTCCCACACGGCCGAAGTGAGATGATTTCTCTGAAGACAGAAGTAAGTGACACCTAATGAACTCACTTAGAATAAGTGAGAAACAAATGCAAATTTATATCTCTAATAAAAATTTGAGGTACTCATACTGTGAAGTAATTTCCCTTTGACTTACTATGATGTTAATAGCCACAGCAGACACAGGAAGCAAAGGATTCATATCTCCACAGGGAGCATGTCCTTCTGGATCAGCCTTTAGGGAAATAATTAGATGAAACCGAGAGTAGTGACATTTAGTTGAAGGTGAAGGAATGAAGCTTGCCTATCAAAGCTTGTAAAAACAAGGCCTATTTGTAATTATCAGTTTGCACTGCGGGTGAATCCTCTGTTCCTACACAGCTGTTTATACTGGACTGTTAACAGTTTTGTCTTTCCTGTAGTCCCAATGGGTAAAACAGATGAAAACACTCAGCACCAACCCAGATCTCAGACAGTATCAGAACAGGATTCAGATCAGTGTTCTTGCCAGGCTGCACTATCATGCTGGTGGCGATGTGCACATCTAAAGACACTTCATTTCCCTGCTCAGACTATGAACCATCCCCGATCATCCCTGCCCTGTGACTGCAAATCCATTCCCCATCTACCCCATATGCTTTTGCAAACAGGGACCCACATTTGTTTTCAGGCACAGGCAGATGCCCAGTTGACCAAGGCACTGCTGGATCCTGTAGACTTTTGGTTCTTTATGCTCTGGGACATATGCACCCTAAAAAAGTCCTGTCATGGATCAAGACTTTGCCTCTCAGCACTTGTGACTCTTCTATACCCAAAGCCCTCCTGCCTCGTGTTTCAGCTTCTCCTTCCTCATCCCTTCCTTACCAGTACTCATGAATACGGGCAGTGCAGACTTTCAGGCTTGCTGATGCTGGGCTGATCTCCAGCCCTGCCAGGGACCTCTTTAGCACAGGGGTGCTTTGCCCTGCCCTGAGGTGAATCCCAGGAGCATATTCATGCTCTGCAGGCACAGGCTCCACATGAGAAGGGGTTGGTGCCACCAGGGATCCTTCCACCTCTTTCTCCAATAGCTCTTTCTTCAGAACATGCCGAGTCAAGATCAGACACCTGCACCATATCAGAGAGCTGGGCTTGAATGAGGACAGCTAAACCAGCTGGGATGGGCATGAGAAGGGTATGCACCACATCCAGTGTTACACATCACTGGAGACGCAGAACCGGCAGTCTCTCTCCTGCCTCATCAGTGGACTGCTGTGGACACTTATCAATGCTCTGTCTTTCCCAAGGTCAGTACCTGTCTTCTTAGAAAGATACTATTCACTGAAGCAGAGTAGGGGACTAGTAAGTGGCAAGTTAAAACCTTTGAAACATCCCAGAGTCTTCTCAAAAACACCTTGCCCTCTCCTGGCCGTCCAGACATATGTCTGTTGCCTAGAAAAGTTGTTTTGCCACCAGGATAAACTCCAGATTTGCTAGCCCTAGCAAGAAGAAGGAACGTTGCCTGCCCTAGTGAGCAGCATTATGCTGGCTCTGCTGGGCCCCAGCTCCAACCTTTCCCTCCTCTATTCCCACCGTACCACCATGTCCCATCCACTTACCTCCACATCCCTATCCTGCTCTTCCTTGGCCTTGCTTCCAAATCCCGAGGAGGACAGGCAGATCCTGACTCTGGCTGGGTCTCCACAGCAGACATCACGAGCGGAGTAGCCTGGGGAGTTGCAGAGCAACAAGTTACTGCCAATTCAGACGACTTACACTCGCCACTAACGTGTTGGTAGTGCTAACCACTTGGGCAGAGGTTCTCACCTGAGCCGCAGACAAGGTGTTTGCATGCCGCCATGGCTCCCATTGTGGCAGCTCAGGGAGGTGCATCCACACCAACAGAGGGGACAAACCCCCTCTGCGGTACTGTGTGTACCACCAAGACTGGCCTAGAGAATTGTATACTGCTCCTCTACCATCACTTTGAGAGCACATCTACATCTTAGTGGGATGGGAAAGTCAGTACAGGAGTCTGTCCTACTTACTCTGACTATAGTGATTTATATGTTTGAACTTATGAGGCTTGAACAAAGGAATTAGGAATTTCCCAAACTGCACCCAAAGCACCCAAAGTTGTAATGCTCTTTGACTGTCAGAAATGGGCTGAACTTCAGACAGTGCTGTACGGAAGCCTCCACCAACTGCCGCTCGTTCATTCATCGTGTCTCTTCTCTCACTGACACATCTGTGGTGTAACTGGACCACTACCCTCCATTTTCCAGGCAGTGAGTTAGCAAAGAAAGACACTGTAGTTGATTAATGAAGCTCAATAACCTGAGAACATGAAACCTAGAAGAAACAAAGAACTCAAAGTAAACAAACTTCACAATTTTTTATTTATTTATCCTTTATTTAGTAATAGCACCCAAAGCTGCATTATATTAACACAAGTAATAAAGCTTTCATATTTTATTCCTACCAGTGCATTTCCAAATCCAGGTGAAATGCTGGAAATAAGTAACGCTGCCATACCGTGAACACAGGGTGTACATCACAACAATACATGACTTACAAGTGAATCCCAATGTAATAAAATAAAAAGTTGTCGTTTAGGTATGCAACATTTAACCTAAGAACAGTGGCCATTTTTACTTCCACAAAGTACCGTAACAAACAGCGGCTGTAGGAACTAGAAAAGGTAACATGCTTAATCATACTTTTTGCATCACTTTATTGAATACTCCATGTTGGATGTACAACTTCTAGCTATAGTGTGTGTTGGCTACAATGCTAATGAGAACGTGTATTGCTTGTATTACAGAAAGGGTCATGAAATGTATGGACCTGTCTGCATGTTTAACAAAATGAAACAGCAATACAATAAAACTGTACCACATGTGAATATTGTAAACGGTTAAGTTATAAAGTCATTCATTCAAAAATCCAAGTATTTCAATGAAAAAAAGTATATAAAATGTAGTAAAACATAAATTACATTTAAAGGTCTGTACATGATTCATCCTGCAAACAGAAGCACAAAACCAGCACTTTGTACAGTATCGCTTATTTTGGTCTTCTAAAGTTCAAAGATTCATTTTCACTAAAGAGGCAGGAAAAAACACGGTTTCACACGCAATCCAGCAGTAATTGCAGTAAATCAAGTAAGCTGATAACCCCGTACAAAACCCAACACTTTTACAATGTAGGAGCATACATGTGGAGCTCTTTTCTGTACTTGATAACCAATATGCAATTAAAGTTGGATTGTTAAGTTAGTGCACACCTACAATATCCCCTACAATATCCCCATTTTTGGTTAACAGTGTATTAAGGCCGCTTGCTGCTGAAAATGCACAGCAGAGAAGGAATACTTTCATCCACAACTGCAGTCAGACGATCTTATTTGGAAGCTTCTGTCACAGTCATTCATTGGGAATGATGAAAGAAAACCATCCTCTCTTCTCTCATGTTATTCCACAGGATCTTGTGGATGCTATAAGTTAATGTGGGTTCAAAAATCATTTGGATAAATTCATGGTAGAAAATTCCATCGAGGGCTATTAAACAGAAAAAGAAAATCCACTTCTGGCCTGGGAAGTTCCTAAGCCACAAATTGCTGGAGGCTGGGGAAACACCCTAGGGAAATTCTACAAGGGAAATTGCCCTCGCAGTCTTCCCTGGGCACACATTATCGATGCCCTTTCGAGACATGCTACTGGGCTGGGCAGACCCATGGTCTGGCTCAGCACAGCCAATTTTATGTTCAGTTTCCCTATTTTCCTGGTTATCATCATAAAAACACAGATCAGTATTCTCAACTTGTTATTTTTTCAGACTCAAAAAGCAAACACCAATCTCATGTCCCTTATGTCAGAGATAAATACTGTAAACTAAGCTGTCCATCACATCCAGGGCACTTCTTTATGCTCGGAGCAACTCTGCAACCATAGTTGGATTCCTTTCTGTGTTATTGGTTTAAGCATAACTCACTAACATTACACTCACATATCATGATATACATGATGTGCAATGCTACTCTGCAACATGTTGCACAGCAACAGTACATAACTGAAAAGCAGCTTCCCTCAAGAACTGTAGGACAGTAAAAAAGATTAAACCCAGCAATTCTATACCAGCATATTTGCAAAATTCGATGGTGGCAATGGTCAATAAATCTGGTATATCACTACTGCTGCACTTTACATGGGTGTAGGTTTTTTGGTTCTGTTTCTTTTAGTCAGATCAAAATCACTGCTATTAAGCCTAAGGATCTACAGTCTCCATGGAAGTGACGTGAAATTCTCAGTAATGAGGCCAAATTCCTTAGGCTTCTGATTGAATTTCTGCTTCGTCCATCTGAAGTGTGTCATTATCACCCAGCAATTCGGTCTCGGGCACAGAGCCCTCCTCTTCCTCCTCCTCCTGGACAGGATTCTGGGCAATGTCTTCTGCTCCATTGTGTGTGTCATCCGTGCCCTCTGAGAGCAGAGCAGCCCTGTCGGCCACCGACGCATTGGACGGCGCCGTTGTTACATAGCCTGTGCTGGTGGATCCGCTCCCGCTGTGGTGGGAGCCTGGTTTAGGAATGATCTGGGGAGGCATCTGCTGAGGAGCCATTTGCATTGGGATTTGGACGGGGTAAAAATTTGGCAAGTAAGCACCATAGGCAGGCATTGGCTGGTAACCATTGACTGGAATGTACAGCTGAGGAGGTGGGACCATTGGTCTCATCTGCCCTTTCATTTGTATGAATTGCGGTTGAGGGAAAGCTGGAGTTTTCTGCTTTGGTCCAATGTACCTAGCGTTGCTGACGTTGCTAACAGGGCTTGTACTGAGAGAACTTGTTTGTGTGGTGTTGCTTGCCCCAGAGGTTTGCGCTGAGCTGTTGTAGTTAGAAAGGTTTCCCCATGTTCTTAGTCTGTTGTGTATATCTTTAAATCTTGGTCTTCTGTTGGGAAATTCATTCCAGCACTCCAACATCAAAGTGTATATCCACGTGGGGCAGTCGTCAGGACATGGCAAAACCTGTCGGTTCCTGATCATCTCGATGACATCCTGGTTAGAATAACCACAGTAAGGCTGCAGGCCATAGCTGAAAACTTCCCACAATACAACTCCATACGACCATATATCGGAATCAATAGAAAACTTGCCATACATAATAGCCTCAGGGGACATCCACCGGATAGGAAGAAGGGAATTTCCCATCAGTTTGTAGTAATCAGCAGCGTAAACTTCCCTGAAAAGGCCTAAATCAGATATTTTCACATTCAGTTTATCAAACACCAGTATATTTCTAGTGGCCAAGTCCTTGTGGACAACGTGGTGGCTTGAAAGATATTCCATTCCTGCAGCTATCTGAGTCACGATGTGGAAGAAGTCTGCTGGTTCCAGAGTGGATTTTACCGTCTTGTCATCGTCAGTGCTGCCAACATCCGAATGGGGAGATCTCATCACCAAGAACTCATGGAGGTCACTGTGGGAACAATAACTAAAAATCATGCTTATGGGTTGCTCCTTCGTCACTATTCCCAGCAAACAAACAATGTTTGGGTGCTGTAATCGTGATCTCATCATTGCCTCGTGTTTGAATTCTTCCCGAAGAGCCAGTTCTGCTTTGTCTTTAAGTGTCTTGATAGCAACCGCTTGTGTCTGTTCACCTGGTGCTGTACCAAAAAGATGCCCCTTGTAGACTTTGCCAAATCTCTCCTCTCCTAGTTCCTCCATAAATCGCACAGTGGACAGATTGATTTCTTTAAGTTTAGCCTGAAATGAAGTAAGGAAAGCAAGGAAAGTAAGTCAGTAAAAAATCGCAATGTTTTCTCCACAACAGAATCTCTTATTCTAGAAAAGTTCCCGGGCAACGGGCACAAACTGAAGCATAGGAAGTTCCGTCTGAACATGAGGAAGAACTTCTTCCCTCTGAGGGTGACGGAGCACTGGAACAGGCTGCCCAGGGAGGTTGTGGAGTCTCCTTCTCTGGAGATATTCAAGACCCGCCTGGACAAGGTCTTCTGCAGCCTGTTCTAGGCGACCCTGCTTCGGTGGGGGGTTGGACTAGATGACCCACAGAGGTCCCTTCCAACCCCTAACGAAAAAAAAGAAAAAAAAAACATAAAAGGGGCCTAAATAACTTTTCAGCTTTTCATGTGTTCACATTAGTATATTGATTCTACAGTTAACCTTGAAATGAATTCTACTATTGTCAGAAGTGTAAACTGAATTATGCTGCAAGCTGATGAGTATAATTATTTTTATAAAGAAGAGACCATAATTCCTGCAAGCTAAATGAATAATTGGTTTGGAGTAAGCCTGGTAAATGATTACGTCTATTAACGGCAGCTGCACTTGCCCTACAGATCTGCCCAGACATGCCCACTGGAGATCTGTCAGAAAAGCTGTGGGCACTGGCTGAGGAGCTGGCAGCCTTGGGGTGAACAGAAACATCCCTTCCAGCAGAAGGGGGAACAAAATCTCTCTCTTTCAGTTCTGCAGTAGCAGATCTGTCCTTTCTCCTCCGTTGTGCTACAGGAATGGTCTCTGCCTGTGGGTAGCAGTACATAGTATCCCCACTGAGAAACCTTGCACTAGCTCTGATGAAGAGGGGTGTGGAAGAAGAGCGGAAAGAAGATGGAACATCTTTCTGGCACTTGCAGGAAAAGGTGACAAAGCCGAGCACGAGTAATTCCCAGACCGCTTCTCCTGCAGCTGGCAGGGAAAGCAAGGGAGTTTGTGATGGTGGTCTGATGGGTCTGTCATGACCATTGTGGGCTGGAGGAGTCCCTGACTGGACCAGACGCAGCTGGCACATCTCTACACACAGGGCAGCACAGCAGGATGGAGCAGGGCAGGCTGGAAAGAGGCTTTAAAAGGAACAAGCTCTGATTTTAGTGGCCAGCGGACCGTGGACTGAACCAGACAGTTTCCAGCACAGCCCGGACTCAGCTATTAAACCTCCCCTTTATCACAGAAAATGAACGCAATTTGTTACAATTGGTAATATCCCACAAAGATTCTACAGTTTCCTGAACAGATGTTGCCAATTGTTCTAAATCAGGCATTGTTTTTTAGAGCTTACATCTTGTAAATACTGTGATTAAAAATTTAACATTAGCTCTGAACAGGATTTTAGCGCAGAGATCAGTTAGTTGACGCAGAAAATCGTATATGGGAGCTGAGATCTGTAGACAGAAGTTCCAAGCCATTTTCATTCCACCATCCTTTGTGATACACAGCCTTCAAAACATGTTGCACCCCGGCTCAAGTCCCTGCTCAGTGGTGGTTCAGAATACCAGCAGACAGGGCCAACACATTAGACAAGAAACCCCACCGTGCATCCTGCTTTGAACAAGCAAACTGGCCATGTCATTACCAGGAGTGAAAACGAGCTCCAGGCTGAAGGCTGGATCAGAAATAACAACATTTCCAGTCACTCAGACAACAGGCAGAATGGGGTTAGGCAGGTAGGGGCAAACATCATAAAATATTTTGTCCTGAAAGCTGTTGCCCAAGGCCATGATTTCTAGATACAGCTAGCAAGCGCAAGACCTGGTTTTCATTGAAGCAGATGGCCACCAGAGAACGAAAATTAGGTTCTTTACAACATGGTTCAATTCTAACACCGACAACCTGATACACTGAAAATCACAACACTTTGGAAATATGTGGCCTAAGCAAATTCTGGAAAAAATACCTGTTTGTGTTGATTAATGAGTGGCATTTCCATGTCCTGGCTAGGAGATGCCATCAGCTGGCGGCGCTGTGGTGTAGCAGCAGATGCCTTCTGCTTGTTTCTGCACATACAGACCAGGAAGAAAAGGCAGGCAATAACAAGAGGAATGGCTATGCTGGGAACCAGGATGTAAAGGATTCCCATTTTACTGTTGTCACGTGGACCTGTCAGACACAGAAATGTTCATTGTTTACAATAAGTATTTTTAGCGCATTCAATAGTAAAGAAAAAACAAACAAACTAAACAAAACTACAGTATGATTATTACTACTATATTTTGAACAATATATAACTTTCAAAACAGCTTTCAGCTGGCAGCCGGTCATGAGTGGTGTTCCCCAAGGCTTGGTTTTGGGTCTGGTCTTCTTTAACATCTTTATCAATGATCTGGATGAGGGGATTGAGTGCTCCCTCAGTAAATCTGCAGATGACACCAAGTCAGCTGGGAGTGTCGATCTGCTTGAGGGTGGGAAGGCTCTGCAGAGGGATCTGGACAAACTGGAATGATGGGCCGAGGCCAACTGTATGAGGTTCAACAAGGCCAAGTGCCAGGTTCTGCACTTGGGTCACGGCAACCCCATGCAACGCTACAGGCTTGAGGAGGAGTGGCTGGAAAGCTGCCTGGTGGCAAAACATGTTGGGGTGCTGGTCGACAGCCAGCTGAAGATGAGCCAGCAGTGTGCCCAGGTGGCCAAGAAGGCCAACGGCATCCTGGCTTGTATCAGGAATAGCGTGGCCAGTAGGAGCAGGGAGGTGATCGTGCCCCTGTACTCCGCACTGCTGAGGCTGCACCTGGAGTACTGTGTTCAGTTTTGGGCCCCTCACTACAAGAAAGACATTGGGGTGCTGAGGCATGTCCAGAGAAGAGCAACAAGGCTGGTGAGGGGTCTAGAGAACAAGTCCTATGAGGAGCGGCTGAGGGAGCTGGGGCTGTTTAGTCTGGAGAAGAGGAGGCTGAGGGGGGACCTCATCGCTCTCTACAACTGCCTGAAAGGAGGTTGTAGTGAGGTGGATGTTGGTCTCTTCTCCCAGGTAACTAGCGATAAGACGAGAGGCAATGGCCTCAAGTTGCATCAGGGGAGGTTTGGATTAGGTATTAGGAAAAATTTCTTCACTAGGTCAGGCATTGGAACAGGCTGACCAGGGGAGTAGTTGAGTCCTCATCCCCGGAGGTGTTAAAAAAATGTGTAGATCTGGCATTTTGGGATATGGTTTAGTAGGCATGGTGGTGTTGTGTGGACGGATGGACTTGATTATCTTAGAGGTCTTTTCCAATCTATAATTCTATGAGTCTATGAAAACAGAAGCCATGTTACCCTCTCCCCCTTCTCCATAATCTTCCATTAAATATTTCAAAGAAGTTTGAACGGACATAGCCACTAGGAGTATGAAGATAAACTAGGAACCACACATTTAATGTGGTGATTGCAACAGTATGTGATTTATTTTACTTTATTCTTGAGGCTTCTGGCTGTGGAAACTGTAGAATATAGAACCAGAGTAACACTGCACTATCTTGGTCAGGGGATAAAAAACAAGTGAGTAGTCTTCATCACAGACTATGAAGCAGTGAACTCAACAGCATAAACTGCAGCATAACATTGCAGTCTGGCCTTCTCACCCAAATTCAGTCATTTCATCAGCACTTTGCCCACTTCTTGCCTCCACTTCTTCTACTACTATTACTACTTCTGCCCAGAATAAAATATATCTTATTTCTCACTGGCAGAGATATTATTTGTTGTGTACTTCATAGAACTAAGTTTTTATGCTTTCATGTTAATGTGAGACAGACATGAAAAAGCCATCAATATACTTAGTAAGACTGTTCTGGAACCTTCCTAAAATGCTTTTTTCTTGATAATTAGAGACTCTGGGAAAGCATAGTGATGTCCAAAATGTTCATTGGAACTGCCTGGGATGTTATCTGCAATCCGTGGTTTTGCTGTTTGTGGCTACTGCTTTCACCACAACCACATCCCAGGGTTATCTTTACAACATGTTACATGCAACACAGAAATTTATTATAAATGTCAAATCATGTTACTGTAAAAAAGTGAACTAACTAAGAAATTTCATATCAATTTTAAGCCCTCTGAAATATCCAGGTAATCTGTAGCAAAAACACTTTTATGGCTTCCATGATACACTTGTTGTTGCAGCAAACATGCTTTTCTTCCTCATGAAGCACAGTATTCAGTGGTTTTGTCGTGTCCAAAAACTGTTACCACTGTAACAGCTCTAGAGTGAAGGCTGTACCAATACAGGGAAGTGAGTGGGAAAGTATTAAGCTGTGAGAGCTGTGCTTTTAATATTTGCTATCAGTTGTGCGGTACAGAGCCACTAGCTGATAGTGTAGGACTCTTCTGATAAGATCATCTGTTTTATGACATCTCTGCTGCTGCACTTCACGCCGTTTCCTTCCAGCCCAGCATGGTGCTGTATCTCCCTCTACAGGCTCTGAAAATCCTTGCTGCCTGAAAGATGCCATACAGAGCAAAAGCAATATACCGCTGAGCAGTGTGAGCAAACCAAACACATTCACGTGATAAGTACATCAACTCTGGCATTTGGCAAGTTAGAATACAAACTACAGCTGTATTGTTAATTACTATCTCAGCTTAAGCACCCAATAAGTAATAAAAAATGTCACAATATCTCATATTTACAAGCTCTGATCTCCAGAAAACACTAAACACCTACAACAAAACACAAGGGTGCCGCATTACACCAAGTGAAACATTTGAAAGCATAACCCTGTTAAGCAAATTGTACTTGTAAACATAGGGAACATTCAAAATTACACAGGATTCAGGACAGTAGTATGGGAAAAAAGAAAGAGAATACATACTACAAGAAGGTATGTCACACAGTTCCATGCGTACGTTTTTATTTTTTGTAAAACACCAGGGCCCATCCATCTGACCTCCAGGATTTCGGCAATACGCATGTCCTCCACCTAGTTCTGGGAACTGTGTGCTTGTCAGATCATGGCTGTGGGGACTCTGGGAGTCCCAGAGTTGGCAAGTGTGGCCAGACTTGGTAACGCTGACCGTTCCTCTGTAGTCAGCTCCAGAACCGTTGTAGCACTGATGATCTGTAACACAGGGTTTGACAAAACATTGCAAAGGGAGCAATCAAAGGCCAGCAAGATCAAAAGGGTTGAAGTGCATAGCCCATGTATGCAAAAAGTACTTGAATTTAGGTGCTTCAGGATTTACATGAAAGCTGTCGGTTTTGAAATTTCAGTTCTGTGAGTATCTGTACTCTTACACCCAGTTATTTCTGGATTCTGCCCAGGAGTGTCTCAGCTCTATGGCTATACATTCCAATGTTTGGTAACTCTGAATGCGAGTTGATACTATGGAGCATGTGTGTACCTTCAGATATCGGACAAGTTAAGTTAAACTAAATTGGAGATAGGAGTTTCACTTCAGGAAAAGTCTTCAGATGCCAACAGTGTAAACTTCCCGCCATTTTTAATTCTCATAATCTTCCTGTCCTCCTCACACTGCTCACTTCCTAGAAAAATTAGCACTGCATTTTCTAATGCCTCTTGTCAATTTTTCCCTCCTTTTGTCTTTAGAAAGAAGGGATTCAGGCTCTTCTTGTCTTTTGATACATCTCTTTCACATCTGCTCAACTCTTAGCTCTATTCTCTCTCTGTTCTGCTGCTGTCCTCTCTTCATACTTTTTGAGTGCTTGTCTCCCATATGTATCACCTGAACTGACTCATGCATTTTTCTGTATGTTTGCAACATTACGTTTTCCATTTTTCCAAGCCCCCTCCCCATTTCTCAGGAACCCAGCTCTCCCACAGCCCTTCCTCCAACCCCCCAGGCTACTACTCACCCCGCAGCACTTCACACAAGGGAGCACCACTGGCTCTGAGGGCCACGGACAACCTTTGCCAGACTTCTTGTTGATTTTATGCTCAATCCTTTCACTTGATACCTCTTCCCTTGCTAATTTATAACTTTTCTCAGTTACTTCTACTTCTCTGCTACACTTGATTATTGCCTTACTAGCACACAGCTAGTGTTCTGTGCCCACCATTATGCCATGACCCCTGCTCCCAGCTGTGGATTCAGACAATGGATATTCAGAATAATCTCATCGCACTTTGAACTTTAAACATCTTTAGTCTCTTGGAGCTTCCTTGTTGAACATTGTAGGGGTGGTGATTAACTGCTAGGAAACACAATAGGCAGAAAAGTTGTCAGCACATAATTGCTGACAACAGAAAAGCCCTTCTACTCCTGGATGCAAATACAAACTCACAGAAGCGATCTCAATGTTTTCATCCATCCTGTGTGGGTGAAGAAAGACAATTACACTCTGTGCTCAATCTACAGGAATAATACTCTTGTGCATTTCCATACAGAAAGAACAAACATTAGATGTTTAACTCCTTAACAGATTTTTCCAGTGAAGCTTCCACAGCCTATCTAAGGTTTATTGATAAATAAGCAGAACTCACAAATAGCTGTGTGTGGGTACTCCTCCAGAAAGGCAAGGACTGAGCCAGAGGTGGGGCCAGGCGTGTGGGAATGGAAGGAAGCCTGCAACGCACTGCTGCCCCTCGCAAATCTGAGCCAAATCAGTTGTGTGAACACAGAGCTTTGTAGCCCAGGGCAGTTGATATAACCTTTTTCACTACTAAGCAGCATCCTTCAATTCTCCTTGCGCTCCTAACTACACCTTACAACAGTGAAAGATTATGGTTAGTATCAACACGATGAAAAGAAGTAGCATCTAGTATAGCAGTACTTCCTTTACAAAAACAACGACCGACAGAACACTGTCTCTCAGACCCAATCTGAGGAATCAACAAACCCTACTTTTGCCCAGTGACGGAACACCCAGACTTACACTGGCTGAGTCTCTCCACGGGGATCCCGATCCTTATGCAGTTGGCAGCTTCCAAGGTGTCAGGTCGTGGGAGATCCTCACACTTAGGCAACTGTAGCTGCATCAAGATGAGGGGGTTTGACCTAGCGATGTTGTACTCCTGCCTACAGAGATCGTTCTCTAGAACTTCACATTCATCCCGGCACAGCTCCCGCGGCTTAGGCGTCCGAGAGCGCTCGTCGCACAGGGGAAACACGAAGTGGCAGAAGGACGGTATAGCGAACTGCGAGCACTGATCCGACAAGTGCGTGGAAGTGCCAATCATGGTAAATGCGGCTGGAAAGGAACAAAAACACTGCTTAAGTATTCATTCATGAAAAGCATGAGAAACAACGTAATTTTCAGGTCATTTGCCCTTTAAAACTTCCACCTTCTCTTGAGGATCTGAAAGCCCACTGAGCAACAGGGAAATGAGGTCATTTCTGCTGTAAATGAGAGTGACAAATGCAGAAAGCAAACCCAGCATCCCAGCGTCCCTCTGATGTCTGCACAGAGCTTGTAGGACCTCGGTTCTTAGGGAGTTACCCAAGCGACTAGCACTGAGCAAATTGTTAGTGCTTGACTAATTTCAGCTTCAAAGGATAAAGAGCAAAAGCAAGATACACCTGCTAGGATGTTCACATGTATTTCCAAAGTTCCTTATTAGGCAAAATCTGAATGAGGAACACCTAGCTTCTTCCTCCTGTAGTAATTTTGATCCATAAACAAGACAAGTGTTTGTCAGATCCTGACAGGCAAAAGGAAGTGCGCCATTGGTATTTCTGGAGGTATTGCTGTTAATAGACATGAGAAGCCTAACAGTCAGCAGTTTGGGGAAAAAAAGAATGTAATCAATTTCAGCATACTGATCACATTAAGATGAATGTCATAATGAATTAGGAACTTAATCCTCCCCTTCAGCTCACAGCATTTGCACACCAACATTTATCTGAGAGTTTTCTTGCACATTGCAAAGAAAAGACAAATGTGCATTGCACCCTGTATCTGGAGATGAATAAAGCTTTAAATGCAGAAACATTCATTCCCACACTGGACAGCATCACTTGTGAGTGAGGCTTGCTAGACTGCACGGTCCACCAACGCTCACTGTAAAAAGAGAGGAAATGTGCAGTTCAAGTCATTCAGCGGTCTATTTACAACCTACAAATCAATTCTCTCCTTCTTGTCCAGCTCTCTCCTTTCAACCATCTTCCTCCTGCTGCGACCCACTATCAGAGAGATAGTGGCAGCAGATTCTTGTTTCATCTAATGAGTTACCTCGATTTCAAAAATACCCTGTCATTTGGACAGAGAGCACTCAGTCTTGCGATACTTGTTTCACGTATAAGAAAACTTCTAAGAACCAAGTACACTGTGAAATCCTCACGGTTATTTCACATAGAGCATTTGGTACATCCTTCAGATGTATGTAGTTTGACAATGCCATATTATTAATCAATTATCATTACTGCCTAGCTAGGCACTGGGCAGCTCTACATGGTGGTTCATAGAGTCTTCCTAAAAAAGAACAGTTCCATCAGAAGTTCTCCTCAACTCCAGGGCAGAGAGTCCCAGCCGCCAGCCTCAAAAATCTAACCGATAATTTGTGGTATTAGGCATCCAGCAGCCAGGTCACGAATGTCCATGTTCTAAATTCCAGAAACAAGTATTACTTGATCAATAAACATTTTCTGGAAGACATCACAGGTTTTTGGTTGGGTTTTTTTGGAAAAGGACATTATGAACCTAATTCACAGAGTTACAACTTTAATCATTTCTGATAGCTGAACATTTCCATATTGCTGAAAAACATCCAAATACGATAGACATTATGTCGTAGCAAAAAATAGTATCAATAGTACGTCTTAATTAATGAAATAATGGTAAAAGAGGCTGGAATTACCACAGAGTAAAGGAGAAAGGAGGGATGGCAATGAGTCGTAACAGCACAAGGAAAGGTCAGCACCTGGATTTTGCCAGTCACAGAATCTGACCACCATCTCAAGAACAGAAAAATAAACTGACCTGTATTTCTGGCTTGACAATAAGCCATTAAGCTAGTATCTTTCAGGAGACAGATCTGACAACTGAAGTTAAACTGGTTTTGGCAACTAGTTATGCTAAAATTGCAGATTTAATTAGTTAGCCACATCTGGCCAGATGCAAATAAGCTCCTGCTGGCCTGAGTTAATTTGCCATATATTATGATGAACAGTTTGCTCTATTCCATGGATTCGTTTGCATACTCTACTTATGTACATTAGAGTCACAGCTGCTAATGTCAGCTCACCAAGGTCCAGCGAAGATAACCCATGTTGATGTACAGCCCATTAAAAGTCATTAAAGTTTGGGATGCATGTTTGTGACTCTGTACCAAAACGATGATCAGAGAAACAATCAGCAGGGGCAGACCACAGGAAAGTTGACTCTTGTTTTACATAAACCCAGACTCTACTGGGATTATGCAATAGAGGAGGAAACCCAAGGGAAAAGCTACCATACATTTTTCAAGAAAATCAAAACCCAGTAATTTTTTTTATTACATAACAAACTGATTTTAAAAAAAAAATCTTCCATTTGAAATCTCCAGTGTAAACTACAAGCTGTTAAAAAGTCAATGCTCTGACATCTTACTTTGGGACATGGATAAAGCTTCTACACATGACAGCAGATGTTCATCTTCCTTGCTCCAATTTTTGCCACCTGCACAGGTGGGAAACTGGCTTACCTCCTCTAAATGGTAACATACGGATGTCTTAGTCATTGACCGAAGAAACTGAAAAGGATGACAGCACTGTTTATACCTGGATTGGATACTTTCACAAACATTTTTTTGCCCTGCTACAGAGATGTATAAGCTTACCAGTAATTCGGTTTTCAATTTCCCCTTGCATCTGGAGGGAGTCCACATAAATGGTCCTGTTTCCAATGATTCGTGCACACGCGATTCCCCTGTATGGCTGACAGAACCCATCTTCATGGTAATCTTCTCTGAAAAAGACAAGTTGGGATTTTATAGGCAGAAGTTTAGTTGTCCCCAGTGAATTTTTACAAAATGTGCTTTTATAAAAGGAGAAAACCCCAAAAGACTGTAAATCTGAAATCGTTCCATTCCCCAGGTGCTGCTTTCTCCTCCAATTCTCTCTACACTACCTTAGAAGTATTAATGAGGCACCCTGTAAATAGCTCATTAGAGAATGGAGTAAACCAAAAGCCAAGATTAATTTAAAAATCATATGCTAATAGTAATGGGATTTGGCAGATGGATCTATTAAAAAGCTGTTAGACCGAGACAGAAACATAGATCTTGTTACATGTCCCCATACATTTTTGGCATCTAGCTGCACCTAGTACAATGAGGTGAACAGTTGGTTCTCTTCTCCCACCTCTCCCTCCCTTTCTTCATTTCCTGTAGTGAACAGCAGAAGAGACCTTGCCAAGCTTTAATCAAAACACGGAATAATTTTGAACTCTAAATTAGGTAAACAGAATAAATAAAAAGCAATCAAAGTTTTGATCTCTTTTCCTCTTCTCTCTAGTCAGAGTCAATGCCAAATTCCTCTTCCAACATGTCTTTTAATACACTTTTTCAATTCAATGAGGTATCGGGCCAAATTTTACTCCCTGACATCAACACAAATATTTTGGCATAAAAGTACACGCCTAAAGGCTCAGTGGTTCAACACATCACCTCCACCTGAACAGTCAGTCCAAAAGTCTGAGGTACCTCTCTCATACCTGTGATTTTTGAAGTATTACTTCTATTCTCTTATGCACTTTGTACTTTATTATCTTTGGATATCAATATCTGTTTTGGCCATGCATGTTTCCACTTCTCTTATAAACACCTTCTCCCTTCCTTAGCATGCCACATGAGCAGGACAAAACTGTCAGTGAATATGTGTAAAACCACTTAACTTCAGCTGGGTCAAACCAGCACGAAAACCTGCTGCCTGACAACAGCTAGCCATGATGAGCACATCACCCAACACCTATGCAGTGCCTACGAGTGCAGCCTGCTATTGCCAATATCTTCTTCTGTCTTAGGAACCTCTTTTCATTTTTCCTCTGCTGTGTCTCCCTGATAAAGCTAATCTCTTCAGGGAAATGTTACCACTATTTCTTAAACTCCTTGGCAGTGGCAGGTTGGGCTGGACTATCCGTACAGTGTAGCCAAAAACTGGAACCACTGATCACCACTCGAGCAGAATCTCTCCCTTTCCTCCCAGAAAGACAACGACTTTACAGGATCTGATCCATCACACAGCCGCTAGACAAACCATGGTAGATATGAAATGTCTCATGCAGTTGTTGTCCGGATCCAGTCTTTATTTCCTATCACAGCACGATTATTAAACATTCACAAAGTAACATTTTGTCTACAGACTCTGGAACATATTCTGCTTCCACGAAGACATGTCAGTTTTTGATTATGGTGGATGAACGAGGAGTCTTTCAGGGTCAATTAATCCCTGCAGTGAAATTCTTTCACTCTCATAGCAAAACCTCTAATTTTGCAACAATCGCGTTGTGCCTGAAGGGACAAATATATCAAAGCATTTTGTCTGTGCCTGTTTTATTCTCCTGACCACCTCAGTAGGAAGCCAGAAATTCCCATACAGAGCTGAAATAATATTAAACCCCTATATGACCTCCTTCTCAACACATTCACACGCCTGTCCTGCAGAATAAAGTCTGCGATGTATCTACCTGAAACTGTACCTCACACTTCAACTCTCAAGGTTCTCTTGCCAGCACAGAACAAAACAACAAAACAAAAACTATAAACAACAGCACTCCAAACAGCGTGGGTTCAGTGACAAAAGCAGTGTGATCTCTTACTTAGCTCAATTTATTTATTTCTGTCAAGAACTTCCAGATATAGCTTAGATACTATATATACACACATATGCTCCTCTCTACCATGTTATAGTCAACTGCTGATTAAACTAAACTGGATATGACTATTACCATGGAGGCAAGCAGAAGTAAACAGTAACCTGATGTCAGATAGTCTGACAGAAGCTGGGCTGCTATTTTACATGTATCTCTGTCAGGTCAGGCAACTCAGTGAATACGGTTTGACTAGTACTAGTGATCAAGGGGACAAAATTACCTTAGTCTTCTTAGGAAAATATTTGGCTTCAACAAACCTGCAGAAGTGGCAGCACTCAGAGTCTCCTTACATATTACTCTTTCTCTCGGCTACATGTACACTCAGCACATGGCAAAACATCCACGAGGAAAAGCAAGCTGGGGGTAATCTGATAAAACAGCGCAGGAGCGGTGTCATGCTCAGTTCAAACAGGAGTCTTTGCAACCATGTGTGGCTTTGATTCGTGCCACACGCCAGCAGTTCAGTTGCTGATCATAGCAAGAGCTAAAAGCTGCTGAAAACAGGCAGAAATACTGACTCTTCAAATTTCCTGATGCTCGAGCTTTGAAGTCTGCTCTGATCAAGAACCCCAGTAAAAGCAGAAATCTGACCCTGCAAGAGCAATCCAGAAGAGTTAGAATTTGTTCCACCTGCAGCAATCTTACAAGCTAACTGCCTTATGTACTCTTCTACCTTTTTTCTTTATTGTTTCTTTCTAAGTGTTTCAAGATGGCATTACCTTTTCTCACTAGTGATTTTCTTCCATTTTTAGGTAACTTTTTTTTTTTTTACAAAACAGAGTCAGGAACATCCTAAGTGTTGACCTTCTTTTGTCGTTTTTGCTGGAGGGCAGTCTCAAAGACAACAGAACTGGAACATGAATTTTCTCAGCACTCATTTAGAGTCGAGGTAAGGTACATTCTCCTACTCAGAGAACTCTGCTCCCACCTACGTGTCAAATGTTTGACCAGAGTTTGGATTTAAAAATAAAATCATAAAGAATCTGACTAAACAGATGTCCTGTTCCTAAGACCCCAACTGCCACTTCTTAGGAAGAACGCCTTAGATTTCCAGGCCCATAAGGTGATCTTGGGCCAGAACAAAAAAGTTAAGAACCAGCCTTTCTAATGTAAAGATAAAGCAGGAGAACCTTTTATTTCGGGCACGCACAAATAAAACCAAAACACTGATACTACTTTTATGTACAACACTGGGTGTCTCTAAGATTGACCAGGCTTACCAGGTCTGGAAACCTCTTGAAGAACCAAGCACTGATAAGATATTTACAAGTTGCTTACCACACGTGCACTGCACTGGCTGATCAAACACATTCTGCCTTCAGGTTTGTGGGCAGAAGTCTGCACAAAATGGAGAATTAACCAAACAAGCTATGTAGAAGTAAGATGCAGGTTCAGTGGTATGGTGCCAGTTAAATCTCCTCCCACGGACAGAAACCATAACTTCCAGAGACATCTGGGTGTAGAAAGGAAGCACTGGAAGAACCAGGTGCCTCTGAATAGCAATAAAACCCAGCATGCATGAATAGGAATCTCTCTACACAGAGGTCATGCAAGACTTCCGTCAAGTAGGTATCTCCTCTAGAAGCATATGGAGAGATCTCTAGGCATACTGCATGTGCTGCAAAAACATACGGAACACTGCCGCCCCCACCCTCGCATTAAGCATCACTTCAGTTTCACATGTGACACAGAAAGAACAGCGAACAAAAGACTGCAAAAGAAAATACCTAGGAAACATAAGAGGCTTTCCTTAACAGAAAAATCTGAAATACAAATGGGCACATTACACTATATGGTACCTGTGTAACACAATGTATTGTATGCAACTGTCGCAGCCAAGTCCAGAGGGCATGTGAGACAAAAAGGTCCTGGTAAATAAAAGGCAACCACGGCAACTGTTCAATACTAAAATCACCTTGTGAAGCACCTGACTCTGATGAGAGCTTTCACCATCTATTTGGTGCCCCTGAAAACACAGTGTGTGTAGATCTAGTGGTTTTGCTGAAACACAGAGAACATGCAAGAAGGCAAAAAAATTTTTAGCCAGTGTTCATGAAGGCAATTCTGAAAGCAGAACTGAAGAGGTACCAGATATGTATTGGTTAGTGAGATCTCTTTTTTCTGATTGCACCCCACAAACTTCACTTACAAAGACAACAGAAACTTGCAAGTTAGTTCTATTTTCCTGAAAATAGAAGAGGAACAACACTGTGCATCAGCCATAAAAAGAAACTTCGAAATCCTCCAGAAAGAAAAACTTTTTTATTTGAATACATTAAAAACCCAACTAACTTAATAATACCCTACCAATCCACCCTTGTAATAAAAGGAACAAAAATAATATTTAAAATTACAATTTGAGAACAATTTATTTTAATACATTCAAATAATAAATTTAGAACTTCTTTGGAGGGATACATCCTCTGCTTACACTTTACCAAAATAAACAGTACTAAGCCAATTCATAGAATATAACAGGATATTCCAAAGGTTAGTTTTAAAAAAGACAGTAGCAACTTTGTTACAGCAGTTTCCCACAAGCAAACTAAGTTCTTTTAAAATTTCCTACAAATTTTGCCACTATGCATAACAAGCCTGACGTTTTGTCTGTCTCTCATATTGTCCAGGGATTAAACAGCTTTTTATCAAAAACTCTTACATAATAAAAGAGGGAATTAGGACTCACATTCGATTACAAGCGGGGTGGCAAAGCAGGGGAAAATGCACAGAAAACCACAGTTAGGCAGCGACAGACAAAAGAACGGACAAATTATTTATGTCATCCTATTTGCTACGGGTAGAGAAATACAACATTGTGTATATGTCCACTCGTCTTCTGGGAAGTCTCAGAGCTTTTGATAGCTACAGCTTCAAAACTACTGGCAGAAGCCATGTAAATAGGATGATTGTAATTCACAGTAAGATCTGAGGGAAAAGGACAGGCATCATATTTTAGATTATGAGTTTACTTAGCTCCGTGTGTGGCTACTTCATAAACATAAAAGACACAAGGCAATGCAAAGAATTAAAGGAATAAAGGGTTTATGTTTAATCAAAGAGAGGCAAATCCCTCTGACTCGTGGGAAGGGCATTATAAAAGGCTGCAGTACAAAATCAGGAACATCACCCTGGGCAGCTGGGAGGATTTCCCGCTTGAGGGACCTGGGCACTTCTTCCAACCCTCTCCAGGCCAGCCAGTGACCGTGGCCTCTCTGCCTTTTCCAGCGCGACACCAGCTGCTGCAGCGCCCGTGAGAGGGAGCAGTTTGTCATCCCCAGCTCCCCCCAGCCCACCGCAGCCAGTGCAGAGCATGGCCACGCAGCTGGAGGAGCGCTGCCCTATCTGCCTGGGCAGCTGCGAGGACATCAGCTACGCGATGCCATGCCTCCACCGCTTCTGCTATGAATGCATCCTGCGGTGGGCTGAGAGCAAGCTCGAGTGCCCCCTCTGCAAGAGGGGCACCCACTCCATCTTGCACTCGGTGCAAGCAGATGACGACTATAGGGAGCACGTCATCTCGCCATCCACACCACCATCAGACATCCTTGGAGAGGCGCAACCAGCTCCCAGCGAGTCAGAGGACGATGACCTCCAGGATCATGGGTGCCCAGGAATGGTGCGCTTCGGAAGAGGTGCCCAGGAATCCTGTGAACTTCTTCCAGCCCCCAAACTGGCTAAACAGTTTGCAGGACCAGCCCTGGCTCCTCCAGACCCTCCAGTCCTGGTTCCATCAAGAGATGGAGGAGACCTTTGGCTGCGGGCTGTTGGAGACAGCCATGGGCATCCACAGGCTGGATACAGAGCAGCCAGCCTGGATGCTGGGGGCCTCCTTCCAGAACCCCGATGCCCCCAGCCCCGCTGCCTCCCGAGGAGGCTCTCCCGGCCCCAGACCAGACCCCTGAGACAGCCCTGACACATCCAGCGTGGACGACCTCCCCACCACCTCATCCACTGCCCTTGCTGGGGGCCCCGGCAGACACCGCTCTGCTCCCGCTGCCATCCCTGCCGAGCAAGAGGAGCCCCAGCAGGAGCCAGGGGAGGCTGTGCCCGGGCCATCCACTTCCTGCCGGCGCAGGCATTGCTCCCCTGGGCGGACACGGCGACCCCAGAAGAGGAGGACCGGCAGGTCCCAGGGCTCTCCGGCCAGCAAGAGGCCAGCACCACCTCGCTGACCCTTGAGGGTGCCTCGGGGGATGGCCACACCAGGACTGGGCCATCCGCTGGGTCCTGCACCAGCACTCAAGGGCTCCCAGCTCCCCCCCAGTTTATTACCCTAATAAAATAAGTGCATCAAAACTACAGAAGAAGTCTCTGTGTTACTGACAGTGCAGGTGGCGTGGCTATCCTCGCTCTTTTTTGCTTTTCTGCCAGGAGGGGTGGGATGTTAACGCTGAGGGGTCCATCCCCGCGTGACAGCAACTATTTCGTTGTTCCCCCTGAAGCCAAGTGCAGCACCCAGGCCCGCAGCTCTGCAGCTGGTCCCGGGGCAGATGTTTCCAGCTGGGAGGTCTCCAGGGCCAGCCCGTGCCCCACTGCTCGTCTCCCCGCACCTCTCCTCCTCCCCACCGCACCCTCTCCCCCCAGGTCCTGGGGCTCTGCTCTCCTGACAGCCTACACTGCCCGGTGCAGCCTCGCGAGAGGGTCGCCCAAATCCCTCCTCCCACACGGGGTCACGGCTTGGGGCTGCTCTCGGCATCACCCCGGGCTCGTGCCCTGCCAAGGCAGGAGCCCCAACAACTTCAGCCAGGGGAAGCGCAAAGTCCTGCACCTGGGGAGGGACAACGCCAGGCTCCAGCACATGGAATCACAGAATCACAGAATCACAGAATGCTTTGGGTTGGAAGGGACCTTTAGAACTCATCTAACCCAGCCGCCCTGCAGTGAGCAGGGACATCGTTACCTAGATCAGGTTGCTCAGAGCCCCGTCCAACCTGACCTTTAAGGTTTCCAGGGATGGGGCCTCCACTAACTCTGTGGGCAACCCTGCATCCAGCGTTTCACCACCCTCACTGTAAAAAATTTCTTCCGCATATCCAGCCTAAATCTGCCCTCCCTTCGTTTAAAACCATCCTGGCACAACAGGCCTTGCTAAAATGATTGTCCCCATCTTTCCTATAGGCCCCCCTGAAGTACTGAAAGGCCGTAGGAGGGTCTCCCTGCAGCCTTCTCTTCACCAGGCGCAACAACCCCAGGTCTTTCAGCCCGTCCTCCTAGGAGAGGTGCTCCAGCCCTCAGGTCATTTTTGTGGCCCTCCTCTGTGCCCGCTCCAACAGGTCCATGTCTTTCTTGTGCTGAGGACACATCCAGAGCTGGACGCAGGACTCCAGCTGGGGTCTCACCAGAGCAGAGTAGAGGGGCAGAATCACCTCCCTCCACCTGCTGGCCACCCTTCTCTCGATGCAGCCCAGGATACAGTTGGCCACCTGGGCTGCAAGTGCATGTTGTTGGCTCATGTCCAGCTTTTCGTCCATCAGGACCCCCAAGTCCTTCTCTGCAGGGCTGCTCTCAATCCCTTCATCCCCCAGCCCATACTGGTACCAGGGATTGCCCCAACCCAGGTGCAGGATCTTGCACTTGGCCTGGCGGAACCTCATGAGCTTCACACAGCCCCACTCCTCCAGCTTGTCTAGCTCCCTCTGGATGGCATTCGGTCCTTCTGGCATGTCAACTGCACCGCTCCACTCGATGTCATCTGCAGACTACCTGAGGCTGCACTCGATCTCACTGTCTATGTCATTGATGAATATAGTAAACAGCACCGGTCCCATCATGGACCTCTGAGGGACAACACTTGTCGCCGGTGTCCATTTGCACATCGAGCCGTTGATCACTACCCTCTGGCTGCGACCTCCCAACCAGTTCCTTCTCCACTCAATGGTCCACCCAATAATTCCTTCTCTCCACGATTCAGAGAGAAGGGTGTTGTGAGGGACTGTGTCGAAGGCTTTACAGAAGTTCAGACAGACGACCTGCGTTGCTTTTCCCTTGCCCACTGATGCAGGCACTCCATCATAGAAAGCCACTAGGCTGGTCAGGCAGGACTTGCCTTGGTGAAGCCATGCTGGCTGTCTCAAATCATCTCCCTGTCCCCTGTGTGTCTTAGCATATCTTCTCGGAGGATCTGTCCCACGGTCTTGCCAGGCACAGAGGTGAGGCTGACAGGTCGATAGTTCTCAGGGTCCTCCTTGCTACCCTTTTCAAATACAGCCACAATGTTTCCCTTCTTCCAGTCAGCAGGAGCTTCACCTGACTGCCATGACCTTTCAAGTATGATGGAGAGTGGGTGGCAACTACGTCAGCCAACTCCCTCAGGACCCTGGGATACATCTCATCGGGTCCCATAGTCTTATGTCTGTTCAGGTTCCTCAGCTGGTCATGAACGTGATCTTCCCTTAGAGTGGGAGGGGCTTTACCCCCCATCTTCTGGTCCACATGCAGCGGGCTGACCAGCTGGAAAGGAGCCAGGGAAAGGTGACTATGCTGCCGCCCTCCAGCACAGGCTTCCTTCCCGCTATTCCAGATCCAGCCTTGGTGCTGGCATGTCTTCTCCATTGCTTGGAAAGGACCCATCTTTGGCAGATGCTCAGCAGATGGATGCCAAATGGCTGAGGACGCTGGGCTTGTCTAGCTGGGAGAAAAGGAGGCTGAGGGGCCACATCATTGCTCCCTACAGATTCCTGAGGAGGGCAAGTGCAGATGGAGCTCCTGATCTCTTCTCCCATGGATCCAGCAACAAGATGTGTGGGAAGGTTTTGAAGCTGCACCAGGGGAGGTTTAGACTGGATATTAGGAAGCATTTCTTTACTGCCTAGAGAGGTGGCCAATGCCCCACGTCTGTCAGTGCCCTCAAAAGAGGTGTTTGGACAATGACCTTCACAGTATGCTTCAACTTCTGGTCAGCCCTGGAGTGCTCAGGCAGCTGGATTAGACAACCCTAGTAGCTCCCTGCCAACTGGAACTCTTCTATTCAATTTGATTTGACTTGATTTGATTCGATTCATTAGGTAAGAAAATGGAGTTTTTTCAATGTAATTTTGCCTGAACTATTACTGTTCATCCATTGAGAAGGGCTGGGCTAATGCCAGGTGTTCCTGGCATCGCCCACAACTTCTGCCCATACAGTGCAGAAACCCCGTAATACACACATAGGTGTTGGAGGTTTTACTGAAGTTTCCAAAACGTTGGTGTGAAGGAAAACCTCAAAAAACCACCCCAAAACACAAGCCTTAGTACACGAAAATAACCGCATACCTGCACATCTGCGTCCTGTCTGCTGAAGCTAAAAAGAGAATAGATAGCAGGGACAACTTCACTGTTGCATCAGGCCCCTGCCTGGATGGAGGCACCCTGCGCCCACATCATGCGTGAGGGGTGCAGACTTCCTGCCCTACCCGTTTCCATGCTCTTAACAAACAGTTTCATTCTCTGACCAAAGGCTTATCTGCAAATAACCCACCTTTCCGGCACATAAAATCATTTGTTTACACATCTTCACCTGCCTCTAAAGATCAGTGCTCCTGCGATATCAGGAAATACCCATTGAAGTAGTTAACACCTCAGAAAGAGAATCCACTAAAATACAGGAGGGATCTAAGGTCTTTCCCTATACATGAAAGGAATGTAATAAATAGTATCAGAAAAAAACGGGAGTCTAGTGTTAAAAAGTCGAAAACTAACAGGCAGGGGAATTTGTGTAAATAGTCATAGCTCAGTTGAAGTCAATGGACCTATGACAATTTACACTCACCAGGGATATAGGCCATGAATTTTGCTACCAGATGCTCACTGAATGTAGCAACAGACCCCAAAAGCAAGATTTCCTTGTGTCTAGCATACAACTTGGATAAATGTTAACAAATAGCCTTTATTTTTGTGCTTATTATTTTAAAAGTAGCAAATCACAGTATCCCTAAAAAAAGTACTTTGTCACGTCTACCAAACAGGGCAATTGTGCTGCATTTGATTTGAATGTTTATCTGCTAGCTCCTAAAAAAGTACATTCCGAACTGCAACTCCAGATTCAATCTCTAAGAACAGTAAAAAAATAACAGTTGATCTTTATTCTATTGATTCTATTAAATGATGGATTTGTTAACGTTAAGCAAAGTATCTGAGACACTGTTTTAAGCCAGGTAACAGATAAAGCAATTAATTGAAATGTCACTAGCAAAAACACAGCTGCAAATAGTGTTTGTGACAAACTAGGGAAAAGTAAGTTGCTTGTCAAACAGCAACTTTTAAACAACCACTTTATGTTCAGTCTAATGCAATGATTTCCATAACGGATTATAAAATCAGTATTTTTTAACACAAAACTCAGGCTCCAAAGTCTGTCTCTAAAACATAGTCCAAATAATGGTTTAAACATCTATTCCGATGACACCATGAAAGGAGTATGCTCTTAAACACAAGGTATTTAAAAAGCATTTGAATGCAAAAAAGAGGGAGGACATCAATAGGGTTTAAGCATATGCCTTCACTGAACCATGAACCAAAAAGTTCTCACTAGGCATTGCCTTAATTGGGCATTAGCACTACTAACTGAGCTGTACCCTTGCTAAAAGATACAATGTTCAATTACTTAAGTGGATAAAATCAACTGAAAATGGTATTGCCTTCCTTTATTCACAGAATCATCATCTATCAGTCCTGTAACAAGAAAAACACACAGCCTTCACCAGCAAAGATGCAGAAGAGAAGCAAACATACAAACCTGTGGGAGGATGCTCATTAGATAACACTACATGGTGCTGTGGTTTGATGGTATCGCAGGTATTCACATATTTAGTATTGCTTTACATACTTCGAAAAGGTTTCAGTGTATGAAAAACTGTTGCTGTTCCAAAATACAGTAATCACATATGGAAGTAGAGACATGGGTGGCAGGATGGATCTTACTACAGTAAGCTGTGTAAAAAAGTCAAAGAAGCAAAGCTAAGCAAGGACATCTATGTCCTGAATTTCTGCGAGGACGGTCCCTGGAGGCAGAATCCGCCATAATCCTCTGACTGACACATGTAACTTCAAACAGATGATCTAGTATTACTTCTACCTACAAACTACCTCTTTCAATTTACTCAAATGACATTTTTGTAAACTCTCCCTCTGCTTTCATAGGTGTCACCACGCTGCTATGAAAACTTGAAATCAGGTGAGTCACCTGGCAATCCAAAGAAGGCTGCAGGTCTGTTTTGCTGAGTGTCGTATATTTTTAACAGAAACATCTCTGTTACAACCAGGGTTACTGAAGAACTGAAAAAAAACCTGCAGAAAACTACTTTCAACATACAGGAATATGGATCTGGCCATGCAGCATTCCAGCTTCTCGCTCAGCAAAGAAATCATTATGAGTCTCCCCCCTCACCTGCTTTTTTTAAAGGCAATTTATCCCTCTCAGTGTGTTATAACTGTGTAATAAATTGTCTCCATCTGACATCCCGAAGGAAACCCAGCAGGGCCAACAAGGCCTCTGAAGAGCCTCCAACAAGCAGCTCCCTAATACCCCCGCTACCAGAGGAAAGCAAAATTCTTCTTCTCTTTTAGCCTCCCTCATCCTGTCATGTCACCCTGAGTAAGTACACAGGCAGATTTTATGCACAAATAGAAATCTTATATTATTGTTCAGTTCATTAAAATCCATCAACGGAATTTTACATGTATGCCAGGAAGACAGGTAGGACATAGAAAGTCTTGAGAGAAAAGAAGACTAAGAAAGTGTGGTCAAAAATAGCCAGTTATATAAATCCAAGGAGAAGGGTGGTTGGGGGGCATACAAGAAAGACAAAGGAGTAATTTAAAACAAAAAACTAAAGTCCATGAAAGTGCCTCAGGCTTTCTGGTTTAGGTTTTTTTCTTGAATGATGGGAAATACAAGTTTTCTGCACATTGCTTCCTAGCTTCTTAGTAGAGGTTAAAAAGTTGAGATGTTTTTGTAAAAAAAAATTGCTAAAAGCCATTACTAATTAAAAATTGTTTCAGAATTAAAAATGTTTTAACTGACCATGCCATTAAAAATGTATGACTTTTGAAAGTATCTGAGCAAAAGAAAAAATGATAATAACTGTATTGGCAAAATATTTTTTCTTCTTTCTTCTTTTTTTTAACATAACATAGGTAGCTCTTCTATTTCAGCTAACACGGAGATTATACACCTGACAGCACAGAGCTTTGTGAAACAGCCAGAAATTATAATAGCATCAGCTATAAACTGGTTACACAATCATAGGTGCATGCAAGTGTTCATATTCAAAGTCTTTCACAGAACATTTTTATTAAAACTACAGAAACATCAACTATTTATAACCATATTATACTTAAGTGTCAGTTCTACGGTAATTTTTCCAGTCTTAAGGAAAAAATAGCATATTCCATTTATCCAAAAACCCTAGCATCAACTAAATTACTTCTTTGAAAAGTCTAAGCAATAATAGGAAATACTTTATTGCTTCTGTTACTTTTTATGGATACAGTATGAATGACTTATTCTAGGCATTGCTGCAGAAAGTTAGTTTCTGAATTCTTCCCAAATAGGGAGGCTGTTTTCATAGCTGCTCTTGACTTTGTAGAATTTACATGAGCTGACATTTTCCACAGTCCAAAGTTAATTTTTTTTCTTTTTCACTTCAAAAGAAATGGTCCAGCTGTTTCAAAAAGTGAGGCCAGAGAATATTAGCATTTTTCTCTTTAGGGAAAAAAAAAATTAGAACGCATAACAAAACCACTACCATGAAAAGGAGCAGCCATTTTGGTGTCATGCTACTGTGTTCCCTTGCTGTTGAGCAGACACCTGAGACTTCCTGGAACATACCTTTTGCTGTTCCCACGAAACACTACCCAAATTTGCCCAGCCTTTACATCATTTCCAACTTCATGTGCTCAGCCCAGCCTACAAGAATGAAGACGACACGTCCTCCAAATGCCCTGTCTACAGCAAGTTCTGCAGACATTCGTGAGAAAATAAAACTTCTTGGCACCCTTGTCAGGGCTAGAACCCAAGGTTAACTGAGGCAATGGTATGAGGAGTTTGATGATGGCCCAAGACGAGAGGGCCTACGGGAGTGTGAGCAAGAGGCAGGTCACGGATGCATAAAGGGACGACCACCAGCAGGGCACACCATTGTCTAAACTCTGGAGCAAAACCTATTAATTATTGTGTCTCGTCATTTACTTCTGTCAATAGATGAGTATGTGCCTCTTCTGGTCTGTTCTGGTCTGTGTTGAGGACAGCAGTCTATTATTAGCATCATCCGCTTGTTGGCTGGCTCCAGCCACCGAGGTTTGGGTGGTATGGCTAAGCAATCCAGAACTCATGAAATAATTCTGGTGTATCATCGTAATTCCACATAATAGGATTGCTGATTTTTTCTAAATGAGGAAAATTGCCTTTTTCTGCATAGGACATTCTATGCCAGTTTTAATCAAAGCCTCTGGAGTTCTCAAGAAATAAAAATAAACAGACGCTCCTCTACTTCAGCCACTGGAAGAGGGTAGAAAGGAACAACCTTTGGCTCCACAGCTATCTTTTGTTGGGGCTGGACGCACAGCACCCTGAATCACCCAACAATCCTGGGAGTCCTGGGTATCCATCCATCCCTCATGTAATCCCAAATGATAATTTCCCCATACTTTGCTGGCTTTGGACTTAAAATCACTTACTGAATGCTTATCAGACCTCATTTCCAAAGACTCCTCACTTCTTTTTTTCCCTATGTATAACCAATTAATATCTGAATGTCACATTTTTCATTTAAATCTTCCCACAGTATAGTAGTGGATACTGCATTGCATCTCAGGCAAAGCAAAACAGCTCACATTCCAAAATCAGAGTTATAATTTATTTTCACATGCTGCACACATGGATGCTATGCAAACATTGTTTACTTGACAGGCTGTGAGTAGCAATTGCACCAGCACCACAGCTCTATAAACTGATCTGATCAGGCTTAATATTAATAAACTCTTCACTAATCAAAACATGTAGAAAACTCAATTAGGAAAACAAATGCTTCTCCAAGTTTAACATTTCAGCATGTAGTTCTTAATGCTTGAAAACTAAGACCCTGCATATACCGATACATCCGTCAGTCTGATCACCCATTGCATATTCTTGCTAGAGTGCTTGAGTCCTGGAACTACTGATCTTGTAATATTTTCTTTCCTCTCCTCAACCTAATGCTGAAATAAAAAATATGCAGCTAATCTTTGTCATCCACTGAGGCTGTCTTTTCCACATTAATTACTAAACACAGCATGAATACGCTACCTTGCAGCTACCAACAATAACTGGGGAGTATCACCACAGCAGCTCAGAGTCAAAAACCAGCCACAGTTTTAGCTTTGTTAACGCAGCACACTCACAAGTATGCCCTTCTTCTAACTTTCAGATTCCTGTGTAACTTAGCAGATCTTACAGTTAATGTTTTTATTTAACATGCAACATTTCATGGTTGGACTTGATGATCTCAAGGGTCTTTTCCTACCTAAATGATTCTATGATTTTAGGTAATAAATTGTAATCCATTACAGAAGAACGTAAAAAGACAGTCTGCCCGCCTTCTGTTGAAAGCATAGGTTTGTGCCCGTGTGAAACAATATTTTTGTTATGCTCCTAGCTGCTGAGACAGCCTCTTCTTACTCTGGAGGATAGACAGACTGTCTCTATTTCGGGGATTGTGGTAACACTGCACATGTTCCTTGGGGAGGCAGATGGTATGCTGGGTGAAGAACTGGCTGAACAGCAGGGCTGAAGGGGTTGTCACGAATCGGGCTACATCTGACTGGTGGCCAGTCACCAGCGCAGTTCCTCAGGGCTCAATTCCAGGGTCAATTCTCTTCAATATTTATATCAATGATCTGGAGACAGGAGTTGAATGCACAGCTGGTACGTTTCCTGACCATACTAAACTGGGAGGTGCTGTTGACTCTCTCGAGTGACTGTGAGGTGTGTGCTCACAGTGTGAGGTGCTGTGAGGTGCCTCGACCCCTTCTCTGCTCCATGCTGAAGCAGCCCCATCCCCACAGAGCCTCCTTGCCTCCCCTGAGCCCCTCTGGTTTGTCAAGCTGTCTGCGGGACCCCAAATGGGACGTAGTGCCCAGAGGAGGCCTGGTGGGTGCTGAGCAGAACGGATCACCCTTGTGCCATCTGGCTAGGGGAGAGAGACGGGAGAAGACCTGCCAGAGCGAGCCAAGCACTGCCTTTGATGCCCCATGGGAGGAAGCAGGGGAGCCCCGAGGGCTGGCCAGCAGTGCTGGGGTGTGGGGAGAGCCCGCAGGACTTTGTCCTGCAGCCCCTCAGGGAGCCACGACCCAGCGAACCCTCTGGCTGTATGTGCCTGGAGACGTCTGCCCCGGCCAGGGCGACCTGAAGGGGCCCTGGGAAGAGGCAGTCAAGGCCTTGGTGACTGGTGTAAAACATCGATGCCAAGCAGAAAACAAGAGGTGAGGGGATGGAGTGGGCTGTGGTGTTGTGGTAACCCCAGATGTGTGCACTGGGGCCGCAGCAATGACGGGGCGAGCGTCATGGGTGACCATGGCCCATCGTCACTTCCCCGAGTGATGGATGGTAATGTCACCAAGCAACAGATTCTGATGTCACCAAGTGCTTGAGCGATGTGTTCTGATGTCACCATGTCCTGAGCAATGGCTTCTGTTGTCACCGAGGGATGCACTGAGACTTCTCCAAGCAATGGGACTGCGATGTCACCTGGCGATGGAATGTGATGAACCTGAAAGACGGATTCTGACCAGGCGTCCCTTGCTGCTTGTAAGTGGGCACCCAGCCCCACCCAGCTGGCTTCTGCCCGGACTCCAGCCGAGCAGTTTGTGAGGTTCGGAGTGCTGAGGGAGGCCTTGGTGCTGGTGGTGTGCTCACGGAGTTGTTCTTTGCAGCTCTCTGTGCCCAGCCCCAGAGCCGTTGCAGGATTATCCCCGGCCCTGCCAGCTTCCGGCAGCCGGGGCACCCAGGAGCGGCGCTCGCTGGAGCAGAGGTGAGCTGGGCAGGGGCAAACCTCACCCTGGGCAGCTGGGAGGGTTTCCCGCTTGAGGGACCTGGGCACTTCTTCCAACCCTCTCCAGGCCAGCCAGTGACCGTGGCCTCTCTGCCTTTTCTAGCGCGACACCAGCTGCTGCAGCGCCCGTGAGAGGGAGCAGTTTGTCATCCCCAGCTCCCCCCAGCCCACCGCAGCCAGTGCAGAGCATGGCCACGCAGCTGGAGGAGCGCTGCCCTATCTGCCTGGGCAGCTGCGAGGACATCAGCTACGCGATGCCATGCCTCCACCGCTTCTGCTATGAATGCATCCTGCGGTGGGCTGAGAGCAAGCTCGAGTGCCCCCTCTGCAAGAGGGGCACCCACTCCATCTTGCACTCGGTGCAAGCAGATGACGACTATAGGGAGCACGTCATCTCGCCATCCACACCACCATCAGACATCCTTGGAGAGGCGCAACCAGCTCCCAGCGAGTCAGAGGACGATGACCTCCAGGATCATGGGTGCCCAGGAATGGTGCGCTTCGGAAGAGGTGCCCAGGAATCCTGTGAACTTCTTCCAGCCCCCAAACTGGCTAAACAGTTTGCAGGACCAGCCCTGGCTCCTCCAGACCCTCCAGTCCTGGTTCCATCAAGAGATGGAGGAGACCTTTGGCTGCGGGCTGTTGGAGACAGCCATGGGCATCCACAGGCTGGATACAGAGCAGCCAGCCTGGATGCTGGGGGCCTCCTTCCAGAACCCCGATGCCCCCAGCCCCGCTGCCTCCCGAGGAGGCTCTCCCGGCCCCAGACCAGACCCCTGAGACAGCCCTGACACATCCAGCGTGGACGACCTCCCCACCACCTCATCCACTGCCCTTGCTGGGGGCCCCGGCAGACACCGCTCTGCTCCCGCTGCCATCCCTGCCGAGCAAGAGGAGCCCCAGCAGGAGCCAGGGGAGGCTGTGCCCTGGCCATCCACTTCCTGCCGGCGCAGGCATTGCTCCCCTGGGCGGACACGGCGACCCCAGAAGAGGAGGACCGGCAGGTCCCAGGGCTCTCCGGCCAGCAAGAGGCCAGCACCACCTCGCTGACCCTTGAGGGTGCCTCGGGGGATGGCCACACCAGGACTGGGCCATCCGCTGGGTCCTGCACCAGCACTCAAGGGCTCCCAGCTCCCCCCCAGTTTATTACCCTAATAAAATAAGTGCATCAAAACTACAGAAGAAGTCTCTGTGTTACTGACAGTGCAGGTGGCGTGGCTATCCTCGCTCTTTTTTGCTTTTCTGCTAGGAGAGGTGGGATGTTAACGCTGAGGGGTCCATCCCCGCGTGACAGCAACTATTTCGTTGTTGCCCCTGAAGCCAAGTGCAGCACCCAGGTCCGCAGCTCTGCAGCTGGTCTCGGGGGAGATGCTTCCAGCTGGGAGGTCTCCAGGGCCAGCCCGTGCCCCACTGCTCGTCTCCCCGCACCTCTCCTTCTCCCCACCGCACCCTCTCCCCCCAGGTCCTGGGGCTCTGCTCTCCTGACAGCCTACACTGCCCGGTGCAGCCTCGCGAGAGGGTCACCCAAATCCCTCCTCCCGCACGGGGTCACGGCTTGGGGCTGCTCTCGGCATCACCCCGGGCTCGTGCCCTGCCAAGGCAGGAGCCCCAACAACTTCAGCCAGGGGAAGCGCAAAGTCCTGCACCTGGGGAGGGACAACGCCAGGCTCCAGCACATGCGGCGGGCTGCCCGGCTGGAAAGCAGCCAGGGAGAGGTGACCATGCTGCTGCCCTCTAGCACAGGCTTCCTTCCCGCTATTCCAGATCCAGCCTTGGTGCTGGCATTTCCTCTCCACTGCTTGGAAAGGACCCAGCTTTAGCAGATGCTCAGCAGATGGATACCAAGGGGCTCAGGACGCTGGCCTTGTCTAGTTTGGAGCAAAGGAGGCTCAGGGGCGACCTCACTGCTCCCTACAGATTCCTGAGGAGGGCAAGTGCAGATGGAGCTCCTGATCTCTTCTCTCACGGATCCAGCAACAAGATGTGTGGGAAGGTTTTGAAGCTGCACCAGGGGAGGTTTAGACTGGATATTAGGAAGCATTTCTTTACTGCCTAGAGAGGTGGCCAATGCCCCACGTCTGTCAGTGCCCTCAAAAGAGGTGTTTGGACAATGACCTTCACAGTATGCTTCAACTTCTGGTCAGCCCTGGAGTGCTCAGGCAGCTGGATTAGACAACCCTAGTAGCTCCCCGCCAACTATTCTCTCTTCTCCTTCTCTTCTCCTCCCTTCTTTCTCCCTTCTCCCTTCTTTCTCCCTTCCCTCTTCTTCCCTCTTCTTCCCTCTTCTTCCCTCTTCTTCCCTCTTCTTCCCTCTTCTTCCCTTCCCTTCCCTTCCCTTCCCTTCCCTTCCCTTCCCTTCCCTTCCCTTCCCTTCCCTTCCCTTCCCTTCCCTTCCCTTCCCTTCCCTTCCCTTCCCTTCCCTTCCCCTCACTGTTCTGAAATCTGGAACTACTTTGTTAGCATTAGGCAGGTGAGAAAATGGGAGTTTTTTCAAGGTAATTTGGCAAAACTGAGTCAGATTGAAGTATCAAGATTTCTAGATGCAGGTCAGGCTGCTGAGAATGTCCCACTGAACTAAAGCGACTGATTTTCCAACTTGAAGGAAAGCATGATGCGGAGGGGGCAAACGTGCTTTCTGGTCTGCAAATTGCACTGTTAGAAGAACTTAGGGGTGGTGCGAAGTATGTGTATGTGTGTGCACACACATGTATAAAAACAAGGCTTCTGTGACATATCAAATATTGTTTGTGCCTCACATAAAGTAATCCTTTGCCTCCTCTGTGTTACCATGAGATTGAAAAAAATGAGAAATGGGACACTTCTGATTGACCAGGAACATGAGAGAGACTGCTGATGAGATGTGCAAACAGCATTTCCTCAATACTTCAAATTTTAGACTTAACATAGCAGTACCAATTTAAAAGAGCAGATTTCCTTAGTATATTTTCTCTCTCTTTTTTTTAAAACCACGCCTTCTACCACTCTCATTGTTATTTAGATTTGAACGAAAATGTTCAAATTTTATCAGTTTGTACCATCCATTTCAATTTCTCTCAAGCACACTAAATTAGTTGCATCTATAGTTTGTTTGGCTCTTTCCAACTGAAACGGAAAACAAAAATTACTAAGTAGAGAAAAATTAACCTTAAAGCCATAAAAATTGCAAGCATGATTTATGGTATGGTGTTACAACATTATCTCATTTTGTTAAATTACCTGTTTTTCATTACAATAGTCTTCTTTTATTGTGCCTAACTACAACATTCATCCTTCCCTTGTATGCACTTAGAGGCTATTCAGCATCCTAAGGAACTCTAATTAAACTCAATGTGGCATCAAATGCTGACAGGAAGTCTCACGGACATGTAACTGTCCTTTTGTAGGATATACAATAAATACTTTGAAAGCCATTTAAGCTACTAAACGAAGGAGAAAAGGGGTGGAAGAGAGGGAGGAAGTAAAATCAAAATAAACTAAAGATTGCTGCTTATATCAGGGATGTCCAACAGCTGTCGTATGTACTTGCCAAAAGCCCAAGGGCCGTTAATACTTTGAATATCAATTTACGTTTACCCTTAAACTGATCAACAAATGTCTTATTTCACTTGCAATTTCTTTGGTAGTTTAATACAAATTATATCTCTGAGCTGCCCAAACCTAAGCACCTGCTACTAATCCGGAATTTGCTGGAAGAGGTCATGTTGGGGTCACATATTTACGAAGTCAGAGCTGCATTTGGCTCTCCGCCACACACTGCATGTCTCAAGAGCTGCACCTTACGGCTTGCCTGATATGATAGCCTGCTGGCTATCAAAAACCTAACTACCACTCCACAGATTAGAGAACAGGCTCTTCCAGCACACAGGCTGTTGTAAATTCTCCCCCACGGAAACCATGAACTTCCTTGAATATCCACCTACAAGCTAAATTTCTAAGATTTGGAAAGCAGAACTCTTAGGGAAGAAAGTGTTTGTGTGCTTTGGTGTACTGCATGCTGAAGCCACATACATAAATGTAAAGAGGTATGCATTACACTGCTTGATCCAACCCATTTAAAAGTATCTTGACAGTACTCCTAATCACAAGTGGGAAGGTGCTTCCTCACATTTAGCCGTAAGTTCGCTCAACTGTAAGAGTAGACAGAAGTGTAACTACTCTCTTCTTCCTAAGTTATTTGGAAACCTTGCCCAAAAGCAGGCAAGTTCCATAGGGCTGCTTTCTTGTCTTTGCAACTAGGATTTTTCAGTAATGCAGTGGCAAAGTAGCTGCATTACACCGTAAGTCTCAAGGGCACTCAATTCATACAGTAGGACAAAGAAAGTAAAGCTTTCCTGGAGGTCACCTTTGCATATGCTTGGCTTCGCTTTTCTGGGGGGGTAAATGGGGGATGGGTCTGGACAATATGGATTAGTAAGCATAACAGATTGAAACAGACCATTATCCTTTTTTTTGATATTCCTTGTCAGCTTCTTTTCTTTGTTCTTCCCTTCATTTGAAGGAAATTTAAAAATTACCACTTGCAATAGTTTCCCCAGATAACAAGTTGCAGGAATACAGACACTTGTGTCTACTTCAAAATGCTATGTATATTAGTTTAAGTACACATCTGGCTTTTAAAATTAGTCAACTTCGTAAACACATACTGAATTTCTATTTCTATCACTAAATAATCTAAAATGCATTAGCTGGCTCATCATTTATTTACTAGCAATTAGAAAAGACTGAAGCTGAAAAAGTAACATAGTGTGGAAAGAAGCTGGTGTCTGGTGTGGTGCAAAGCAACCCAAACCAATACTTGCACTGCTCTTTAACTCTGCTTTGAATTACATATATTCTAGGCTTTTTCGTGAGAAAATATTTGTTTTTCAAACACAAAAGTAAGCTCAGGATAAAAATTTCACAGTTTCCGTTACAAGACACAGGGTCAGGAGGGACTGGTGAAGGATGTGAAGGCTGGAGCTAGACTCAGCTGCAGTGACCATGAAATGGTGCAGTTCAGGATCCTGCGTGGAGGAAGCAGGGCGATAAGCAGGATCAAAACCCTGGACCTCAGGAGGGCTGACTTTGCCCTCTTCAAGGAGCTACTGGGAGGAATCCCGTGGGCCAGGGCTCTCGAAGGCAGGGGGGTCCAAGAGAGCTGGTCACTGTTTAAATATCACTTCCTCCATGCTCAGGAGTGGTGCATCCCCCTGAGAAAGAAATCTAGCAAAGGAGGCAGGAGACCTGCATGGTTAAACAAGCAGCTTCTAGCGGAGATCAGGTGGAAGAGAAAGGTCCATGGAATGTGGAAAGAGGGACAGGCCACTTGGGAAGAGTACAGGAATGTGGTCAGAGCATGCAGGGATGCGACGAGGAAGGCCAAGGCTCACCTGGAATTGAAGCTGGCAAGGGATGTCAAAAACAACAAGAAGGGCTTCTTCAACTACATCAGCAGCAAAAGGAAGGCTAGGGACAATGTGGGGCCGCTGCTGAATGAGGCGGGTGTCCTGGTGACGGAGGATGCGGAGAAGGCAGAGCTAGTGAATGCCTTCTTTGCTTCAGTCTTCAGTGCCAAGGCAGGCCCTCAGGAATCCCAGGCCCCGGAGGTAAGAGAAGAAGCCCACAGAGAGGATGACTTTCCCTTGGTCAAGGAGGACTGCGTGAGGGATCGCTTCAGCGATCTGGACGTCCACAAATCCATGGGCCCCGATGGAATGCACCCACGAGTGCTGAGGGAGCTGGCAGATGTCATTGCTGAGCCACTCTCCATCATCTTTGAGAGGTCCTGGAGGACAGGGGAGGTGCCTGAGGACTGGAGAAAGGCCAATGTCACTCCACTCTTCAGAAAGGGCAAGAAGGAGGACCCAGGGAACTACAGGCCGGTCAGCCCCACCTCCATCCAGGGAAAGGTGATGGAGCAGCTTATCCTGGAGGTCATCAACAAGCAAGTGGAGGAAAAGAAGGTTATCAGGAGTAGTCAGCATGGATTCACCAAGGAGAAATCATGCCTGACCAATCTGATAGCTTTCTACGATGGCATGACTGGCTGGGTAGATGAGGGGAGAGCCGTGGATGTTGTCTACCTTGACTTCAGCAAGGCTTGACACAGTTTCCCATAACATCCTCCTAGGGAAGCTCAGGAAGTGTGGGCTGGATGAGTGGTCGGTGAGGTGGACTGAGAACTGGCTGAATGGCAGAACTCAGAGGGTTGTCATCAGCGGCGCTGAGTCTAGTTGGAGGCTGGTAACAAGTGGTGTCCCCCGGGGGTCAGTACTGGGCCCAGTGTTGTTTAACTAACTTCTTCATCAATGACCTGGATGAAGAGTTAGAATCTACCCTCAGCAAGTTTGCTGATGACACCAAACTGGGAGGTGTGGTAGATACACCAGAAGGCTGTGCTGCCATTCAGTGTGACCTGGATAGGCTGGAAAGTTGGGCAGAAAGGAACCTGAGGAGGTTCAACAAAGGCAAATGCAGGGTCCTGCACCTGGGGAGGAACAACCCCATGCATCAGTACAGGCTTGGGGCGGACCTGCTGAAGAACAACTCTTCAGAGAGGGACCTGGGTGTGCTGGTGCACGACAGGTTAACCATGAGCCAGCAGTGTGCCCTGGCTGCCAAGAAAGCCAATGGGATCCTGGGGTGCATCAAGAAGAGTGTGGCCAGCAGGTCGAGGGAGGTTCTCCTTCCCCTCTACACTGCCCTAGTGAGGCCCCACCTGGAGTACTCTGTCCAGTTCTGGGCTCCCCACTTCAAGAAAGATGTGGAGCTACTGGAGAGAGTCCAGCGGAGGGCTATGAGGATGATGAGGGCACTGGAGCATCTGTCCTAGGAGGAGAGGCTGAAGGAGCTGGGCTTGTTCAGCCTGAAGAAGGCTGAGAGGGGACCTAATATATGCTTACAAATATCTCAAGGGTGGGTGTCAAGAGGATGGGGTCAAACTCTTTTCAGTGGTGCCCAGCGACAGGACAAGGGGCAATGGGCACAAACTGAAGCATAGGAAGTTCCGTCTGAACATGAGGAGGAACTTCTTCCCTCTGAGGGTGATGGAGCACTGGAACAGGCTGCCCAGGGAGGTTGTGGAGTCTCCTTCTCTGGAGATATTCAAGACCCACCTGGACAAGGTCCTGTGCAGCCTGCTGCAGGTGACCCTGCTTCGGCAGGGGGGTTGGACTAGATGACCCACAGAGGTCCCTCCAACCCCTACCATTCTGTGATTCTGTGAGTGTACTCTACAGCTGTGGCCAGACCACAGCATAGTTTAGTTATATGTTACTTGTGACACAGTATATTTATGAGCCCTACTAGGCTGTATTGTACACAGCTGGAGTAAAACCAATTACTGTACTGAAAAATTACACTCTAAAATAGGTAAGACAGAAAAGAGTATGTCAAATGGTTTACTGTATCCTTGGTTTCAGTTCCCTCCTTCCTCTACAAATTTCCTGTCTCGGCCTGAGCGACTGTCAAAGGACATTTAAACCGACAGACCCAGAAGCAGGTCTGAGATTGTGGATCAAAATTCCCTGAAAGGAGTCCCAGCCCCACACCAAAGTGAAATACAGCCTTCCCCACAATCTTGAAAGAAAAAAGGAAACTGACACATAGGGGCTAGGAGGGAACTGCATCATGCACCAGCCAGATCCCCAGACTGGATTGTCAGGGAGCCAGGAAATGTGCCAAGGCAAATAACTGCTGTTTAATGTAGAACAGCCCAAGATAATCTGTGCCTCAGTTCCTCATTCATAAAATAGGAATAACATTCCATGCTTTATACAGAAAGAATGTACCCTAAACATTTTGAAGCGATCTGATCCCACAATAGAGGAAGGCAAAAAATTCGCAAGATCAACTATCTCCATCTGATGTACAAAGCATGGAGAGACAAAGGCTAACCAACTTGATCCAATCACACATGGAGACAGCAGCACAGCCAGAAATTGAACCCAGACCTCTAAAATTACAGTCCAGTGTTTAATCACTAAATCCTTCTTCTTCCTTGATTAAAACAGGAAACCAGAACACAAAGTATGCGCTTATTCTGTAACTTCAACATGTTACCACAAATATTTTAGAAAAATATATATACTTCAAATACGGTCACCTCAGCCAAGTGTATATTTTGACAAAACAAAAGGCATACATGTCATTCTGGAGGAGGCCCATCATTGAACACCTGGCCCTTATGGGCCTGAATAAACACTGTAACTTCGAAGTTGAGACAACCCTGTATTGGTCATAAAAACATCTGTTTATGTGAATTTCAAGATAGTCTTCTATAATTTACAAGACTAAAAATTTTATCAGTGGCTGAACTGCACTGAGACTAAAGAGTATTTGCCACACCACCCAAGGAAAGGAGGAAGATACAAGTGGTGCTGCTGTGTGACAGTAAGGAAAGTATTCTTCCTTTTTAACATGATGTCGAGCACCTTTGGTTTGCCAGGCAGATCCAGTTTACAAAACTATTTGCCCCCACAGCTACCGTCTTTTACCTGGAAGACCCCAGCCATGAGTAGAGAGATGGCCTGAGAGTGAAGTGCTCTGATGACTCACTCCTTTCAACCCTCTTTCCCAAGGCCCCATATTCCCTTTTCCATGTTCTAATTACTTGGAGATTTGTCACATGATGAAAACATACTTGCCCCCATCATAAACTGTATGACTGCTCATCACACCACACAGAAGGTCACAGAAGAGATGTGCTTTGGCTGCATGATAAAAGCCATGGGATACGCAGACCCAACAAGAATAAACCGCCCACCTCAGTCTCAGAGTTCCTCACCCAAGTTTTAACTCAGGCATGTTACTAGTTTTTAAAGACACTCTGTTTTCATTTGTTTGAAAGAACTGTTTTTTTCTCAACTGCTTCAACCTCCAGTGGACTGAATCTTCAAATTTTTACTGTTGTCCCAAACTACTTGAAGAAAATAAGGCATGAGAGCATGCAAATTTCTTCTGAACGATTAATAACTCAAAAATTCCTCCCCAAAGTAATGACAATTTCTACTTGATGACTTCCCATCTATTTGTCCTTCTAAGCGTCCAGCATACAGGCATCAGTGATTGCAAACTCAGAACCGCTCTTAGTCTGAGTTCGATAAAACAGGGACTTCTCAAGGTTTCTTAGAAAGCCCAGTTGTCCTGCACTGGGCTCTGGAAGGAGATACTCACCTCCTGGCATCCTGAGCAGACTGCAAAAACGTCATGTGGCGAAAAGTGCAGCAGTGGCAACAGAGCCAGTTCTGTTCACCTACACTTGGCAAGGGCTGAGTTTGTAGCTACTTCTTTCTGCCTGTACTCTGTTGTGCCTTCCTCACTTCTGCTAAAGTCCCATCAGACTTTCCAGAAGCCCTTAGAGCCAACAAACTGTCAGATATCTTCCATCCCAAGTTGCCTTCAAGGTGGCACCACTACAGTCACAGCCTTGAGGAGAAATCTAAACAGCTTCAAAACAGGAATTTACCCAACAGGTAAAATTCAATCTCACTGTTCAATTCAAGAGGAAAATACAGCACACTAGAGAACACAAAGTCCATTAGAATGACGTTACCTTTTAAGAGCAACACTTATAGAAGAGAAGGCAACTGTTCTGTCCTCCTGTTCTTAGACTCCAAGACATACACATCCGTTGCTTAATTTTGAATCATGCTAAAAAAAAACATTCTCTGGTATTTGCTACCCATTTATTTTATTCCCACACACTTGTACCTTTTTGAATGGACAGAATGTCTCTCTTTAGAAGGGCAAAAGCTAATAATGTTCATAATACAAAAGGTAATAGCATTGTGCATTGAGAGAAAGGATTAAACCTGCTGATCTGTCCTCTAGTAGCACAGTCCTTTGGACAGCAAAGGCTGGTCAGAGACTAGTTTTCAGACTGTGTTTTGATTTTATTTCTTCTGTAAATTACTTTGTACTAGCTATTAATACTGTCAAAAATTATAATAATTCTGATAAAGTAGGGTAGATTAGGGTAGATAAATAGTAGGGTAGATTGCATTCTTGCATTTCTACAGAAAAATCCCTAGAAATTTTTACAGATATGGACCTTCACAGAAACTAAAGACATCTACACCCTCTCAAAAAAATCCACACCAGTTTAAGAATATGTATTTCGTTGAAAGTTTTTACCTTTAGATTTTTAAGGAAATATCTCAAGTTCACTACCTGAAGGTCAGGGCCCTTTTTTGCATTGGCAAGTCGGACTGAATAATGCAAATTTTATCTCTGGCAATCTTTAATTGTAGATGATTTCTAGACATCCACAGCAGAACACATGGACTGTATAAAAATACCTTGCTAGATGGTATCTACATAGGTAATTTATTTTATACCTTAATAATTCATTAGGTATAGTTTTAAACCAAGTTACAATGGCTTTAGATTTCAGTGCTTCCACTGAAGCATGTCTTTTTGGAAGCATTAATGTCAGGAGAAACAGCTCTTGGGTGGTTCAACACGAGACTGGGCTGTGCAGCCAGCAAACAGAAAGAGCCCTTTGTTTCTTGTGGGCTCCTTCCAAGCAGTTAGGTATTTCTGTTGCCTTTTTCCCCTTTACTCTTTTCTGGCTTACTAATTGACCTAAATGATTTTATACAAAAAATTCATTAAAAAAATCATAATCAGTTTCTAAAAAGAAAAAAAATAATAGTGCCAAATTATGGCATTTTATTTGAAGGACTAGGTAGGAGGCATGGAGAAGAGGAACATGAGAACAATTGTGAAGCATAAGCAAACAAAAAAAAAAAAGACAGTATCAAAAAAGAAGGATAGAACTTTGGAAAACTGGGCAAAACCTGGTTAGGTAGGAAACAGGAAAAAAATTGAAAAAGGAGCAGGCATGCAATGAGGCAAGATCTGCAACCTCTGATAGCTCATGGACCTCTTATGATAAGTCCCTGATGACTTCTCAATAGACCTCTGACCTGAGCTTGTTTTTCTGAAGTTTCAGCTTTCTCTCCAATGTAATGGATATTAAAAAAATATCTACCAGCAGCATACTCTTCACCTTTTAATGATAGGTCCAAAGCAACGATGGCATGCTGCTGCTTCCAGTTCCACCATCGATACCATTGATACAAGACTGATTTAGAGGTGACATATTCTGAGCAACAGGGTTTTTTTTTTTGTTATTATTTATTTATTTTAACTTGCAGTTCAAAACCAGAAAAGGCTGAATAGTCAGGCATTCAAAACCTAGGCAAAACTGGGATGAAAGATGGCTCGGGAGAATTAACTCACTTCCAGGGCAGCGGGGGGAATGTAATTAAGAAATACATGTCACACAGTAATTTTTCTTCACCTCATCAGTTTGAATTTATTTGTGTTGATATTTGTGCAATATTAATATGGTGATGCTCAGTACAACAGAAGAGGTTGGGAAATACTAGGGAAACTAAAAGATAAAAGATTAATGATTCACTCAGTAACAAAAAGTGCATCAATGTAAAACTTGGCTCCCAGCTTTTCTCCTTGTGCTCAGAACTTGCTATTCCTCAGTTGCATTTGAGAACTATTCTTTGAACTTCAGTTCAGTGCTTCACTACGCAGTTTCAGTTTCTGTCTCTTGTACCAGTCTCTGCCTTCTGATCTCAGAGAAGATCAAACAGCTTCCTGGTATCTCACTATTTTTCTGCTTTATAGAACAGGTGTATAACAGTTTTCTGAAGTGCTGTAAAATCTGAAGCAGGATTTCAGTGGTTACAAAAAAGATTACTTTTTTTGTACTCTGTCATGAACAGCTGTTTTTAATCTTCAACAGTTAGCAACCAGTTTTAAGAAAGAGATGAAAACTTGTTAAATTCCTACAATGTTGAAATCCTTTAAATTCATTTGCACTTTCTGTGCATATAAAATACCAGAATGTGTACCATGTGGCATTATTTTCATAAATGTAAGACAACTGAGTGTGGTACATGCAAGATGGATGGATTAGTGGTCAGCCCACTGCAGTTCTTTAAAGGGTTTCCACTCAAGCCACTGGATGTTCAGAGATCACAAACACTGATCAGTAGCTTACTTCCAAAAAACACGAACATGTCTTTACAAATTTGCTTTTACTCCTGTTTTTAATTAGTCCATCACCAACACTAATTTGATGCCATTAACACACACAAAGGCCTCAGACTGCATTCCTCACTCCATTAACCGACCAACTGCAGAATTTATTTCACAAAACTATACAACACACAGTATTCAAATTAAAACTAACACATAAAGCAACAATGAAGAAACAGAACTTTCTATTTTCATCCTTATGATTGGATCAGAAAGTAAGCCCAGGCAGCTAGCAAAAATCACCAAATCACTACTAAAGTCAAAATGACACTAACCAACAGAGGTTTTACCTACCTACTCAAAGACAGGATTCTAGTTTTGTTTTATCTGACTTTTCAAGTTATAATAATACAGCATGGGTAAATTTACAACCGCAGCAATCTAAGCATTTTACCCATTCATTTTTAACCACTCTTCCAGCCCATACTTGGCCTGTAAACAATGACTGTTCAAACATCATGACTTTGTGGTATTTTGCTTGTCCAAAATATGAAATAAGCAAGCAGAAGTTGCTCAAGAAAATATGATCAAACCAAAACCCACTGTACCACAATGCTATTGCTGTCTGAAAAAGCTTTCACCCATTCTGTGAGTTTTCAATCAAATTAGGTATTTTTAGCAAGCACACCGTGGTTGCAGGCAGTGTTTACTGAGTTTACGAACTAAATTCTTAGAGAACAAAATTGGTCAGAGTACATTAAGTAATTTTCCAAAAAGTACTTACTGAAGATTGTGATTTGGGCTGTTTGTTGGACCTGTAAACATAAAACAAACATTGCTGGCAAGTTTGGCTCAAGGACAACAGCACTAAAAAAGTCAACAGCAATCTAAAGGAAACTGTCCATTTAAGGAAGGTTTGTCTCAAGATTCAAACAAAAACCTCTGCATTCCTGCACATAATTGTATATTGCTATTTTCAAAGCCACAAATAAAAAATCACATGAACTTTCTGTCTGCTCAGGCAGCAACTTAAGTGGACTTAATTTTTGTCAGAAAATACCTCCCACCATAAAAACACAGGCTGTTAAAAAGACGGTGTGTTACCTTGACACATCACTTACCTCTTAATAAGCCCCACCTGAGCCTTACTATCAGAGTTTATGGTATGACAAGGGCATGCTCTTAACCTTTGTCACAGCAGAAACAAGGTCCAATACCCAGCACTTAATGAATCACTACTAACTAAAATGTGGAGGTAGCTATATTCATTGCAAAACTACAAGAAATTTTAGGAAAATGTCTCTAAAATTTTTTCCCCTTTGCTTCAGAAGCAAACTAAATAAAAGCTTGCCTTCCAGGCTGGATGACTAAGTCTCCTAAATGCAATACAAGAACTTCTTGAAAGGTGTGGTGTACCTTCAGCTGTCAAAGGGCTGCACCTGAGGCCAGGCTTCACATAGCAGTACAGATGTGGTATTTCACAAGGATGGGCCCAGCACTACGAACACCATGTAGAAAACTCTTCTCATTCTACGTTCCACCATTTTTTTCACAGGCTGAGTTCAGCAGCAGAGTGAAAACCCCAGGCAATGAAATGTTACCTTTTTGTACTTTATACTGGCACTTTTTAAAAATTTTTTCTTCACTACGTATTTACAGACCTTTCCATCTATATTTACTTTCTTTTATTACCAGTAAACAGGTATCGAGTTCAACTGAGAAGTTCTGTGCTGGGGGTGAGGCCCCAGGCAATGGCTTTATTTACTTCTTTTTGTGTTAAGAACTCTTCTTAAAACATCAAATTCGCTTCTCATTATGCTAATGTGAAAATTGATACCTAGTCTATAAAGCAGTCTGAGTAATTATAAGAGCCAGGAACTCACCGAGCCTTACAAACAACACTCCTGTTGCAGTTATCGTCTTCATCCCGTTCGAAGCCACGCACTGGTAGTATCCCGTGTCCGTAGTATCCAGATCCTGGATTCTCAGACGCGAACCATAATCTGTTTTTCTGACGATGATCCGTCTTGGCTCCTGAACTACCGGAGCATCATTTTTTAGCCATCTGACATTCGGAGATGGATTTCCTGCTACCTTGCAGTGGAGGATTGCTGTTTGCCCCTGGACTACCGTGATATTGTTTACTGGTTCCAAAAAGGTCAGGAAGTAACCTAAAAAGGTAAAAGGTCACAAAAGATCAAACTTCACTTGGGTTGCGATAAAAGACTGCCCAAAGGCACACTTTTAAGAGAGGATCTGGGAAATGGTTTCAGTTTTCTTTCAAGCATATACCCCAAAGAAATGCAATCTGCTGTCCTAGGGACCTCACAGCATAGCACTTACGCCCTTCACGACTGACTTCATGTTTGTCTGCGGGTAGGTATGCAGATTAGAAGGTCAAGCATGAATTAATACTATTACAATCCTAGCTCCCTTTGTGGACACCTATTCTGAAGCAATAATGACTTTTTGTGGTTAGTTTCTATGTCTCCTGGGAAACGCTTAGTGCTATAACAGAAGAATACATTGTTATTCCATAAAAGAGTAATCCCAGTTGCAACCATATTAGAGTATCATAATTTTGCCACTTAATCTTCTCACATGGTTATATATGTGTCTTAAAAATAACTAAAACTTTCAAATATTGATTTCACTTGTCAGATACTCATCTGACAAGAAAATCTTAAGCTGAGCCTGATTTGGACAGGTTTATCTTACAATTGAATTTTAAAGATGATAAGTCTCACATTCAATTTAAAGAAAGGATGTCTCAATTGCAGAAGTAACCTGTGATACAGAGGGTACATTTGAATTGATTATGGGCTGCCATTTTTTACACCAAGTCCTAAAATAGTGCTAAATTGCACAAAGAAAGGTCTGTATAGATATTGAGTAATCAGCTTTCATGAGTTTAGTTTCATAAATGGAAAAGCAATAATCTGTGGTTTGCTGAAAGCAGAGGGCTTGTCAAAAAGTACATATGCTGGTGAGCTCAAGTTATTAAAAAAAGTAATTAATGGAAGAACACTGTAAAAAAACTTGACAATCAAACCTTTTGTTGCTTTATTGTTTAATAATAATGGGATTATCAAAAGTAAGAAAAGTATCTAGCTGTCATGCTCCTACATTTGTTCTGATGAATTTATACCATCTAGACACAGAGCATCAGGAACACTTCATATCACATTACATTTTTAAGTCAGCTGGATCCAAGTATCAAGTAACTTTGATGGATGTCCACATGTGCCATTTCTTATCAGTTACACTATTCTGCAGTTGTTTAATTAGGAAATAGTCTATTACTTTGCAGGAATCTAACACCAGTAACGCAATGATCAACATTCACAGTCCAATTGCTGAAATACCTTAAGAAAATTGATGCTCTGCTTTGATTTACATTTGACATGACCATGAAAATCAGTTCCTCTGTAATGGCTAAGTGTAGCACTGGAGAGGGGAGCAGTAGACACATCAGAATATAATGAATTTGCAAAGCCAGATTTTGCTGGAAAATTGCATTTTCCCGAGTATTACATTGTTCTCTACCACTAGTGTTTGAAAAGAAATCCTGCTTTAATGAACAGTACGAAAATACAGTGCAGGTAAGAGTAAATTCCGTATGCCACAACATAGAAAACGGAGTAAAGCCAAACATGTATAATCTCCACATGACATTTCAAAGTTACAGGAAAATTATTTTGTCACCCTTTTTCCTCATAAAATGATAAATTATTCGGTATGCAATTTTACATTTGTTTTTCCTATCATTAGCCTACAAATCTTTAGTAGACTTTAAAACATTTTGGCAGAACACAAAAAACCTATCTTTTCAAATGCCTGATAAAAAAGGGAGAAAAAGTACATGAATGCTTTCTGCAATGTCATGCCAGAACAGTATCATTTGTTGTGGTTTCCAGTTACATTTCATAGCTGCAGAATCAGAACACTAGGATGACATTCTGGCAGGGGACAGAAAAACAGAAAATTACCTTACTGATACAGGGAATAAAATCAGTTGATTACAACTATTGCTTAGGCCAACATTTTACACATATAAGCATTTTTAGCGGCAAGAAAGCAAGCATGATCAACCCTATCACAAGTTAGAAAAGGAATTTTCAAGGCTATTTCACTCTCGGCTCATTTTTTAGAGTGTACCACAATTTATTTTGCCACTTTTTCGTAATCTATATGCAGTTTATTCTCATCAGCACCATCAAGGAAGTGCATACAGTCAGGAAGGGAACAATTATATTTATTTGAAATATGTTCAAAAAAGAGTTGTCATACTTACTAATACCGCTCCAATCAGAAGAATCAATTTATGAAAAGAAGCGGAAAAGTGGGAAAGTTGAAAAGTTCTTCCAATTCTAGCAAAACAACTGGGGCATTGAAGAAGTGCGAGGACTTCCAGTCACAGTAATGGTGTTGAGCTGTTGCGTGGAAGAGGAGTGGAGCCACAATGCAGGGCCATGAAAGCACCAAGTCAAGGAAAGGTTCTGGCAAGATACAGATTGGATGTGTGGCCTGCAAGGCAGGTAGGAAATTGCCTCACAGGCCATCTCAGAGGGTGGTGACCAGTGGTTTTTACTCAGGCTGGCAGCCTGTCACAAGTGGGGTCCTCCAGGGATCGATACCAGGCCCCATGCTGTTTAACATCTTCATAAGTGTCTTGGAAGATGAGACTGAAAGCATCTGCACCAGGTTTGCTATTGAGACTAAACTGAGTGGTGATGTGGCAGCAGGGAGATCCACCTCAGAGAGTGACCTGAGCAAGCTGACAGAGGGAGCAAGCAAGAACTGCATGGGGTTTAACACGGACACGTCCAAAGTGCTGCACCTGGGTCAGAATAACCAATGAGCCCATTATAGGCTAGGATCTGTGTGGATGAGGAGCAGCCTTGCTGAAAGGGAGCCAGGGGTCCTGGTGGGTAACAAGCTCAACATGAGTCAGACGAGTGCTGCCATGGCAACGAAAGCAAGTCGGATCCCGGGCTGCATCCATAGGGGCACTACTAGCAGAGACACAGAAGTGATCATTCCAATCTACTCAGTGCTTGCCAGGCTGCACCTTGAGTATGGTGTCCAGTTCTGGTCCCCAAAATTCAAAAATGACACAGCAAGACTAGAGAGTGCCCAAACGTGGGCCACAAAGATGACCAAAATGTTGGAGGACCTGCCCTATGAGGAAAAACTTTAAGGAGTTAGTCTCTTCTCCCTGCAGAAGCAAGGGCTCAGGGGGAAAACTCATCACAGTTTCCCAGTACTTTAAAGGCATCTGCAAAGAGGATGAAGACTCTTCTCTTGACAAGTAGCCACATGGAGAAGACAAGGGGCAATGGGTGCAAGCTGCATCAGGAGAGATTTCATCTCAATGGAGGAAAGAAATTTTTTGCAGTAAGAACAATCATTCACTGGAAAACGACCTTCCCAGAGATGTGGTGGAGTCCCCATCAGTGGAGGTTTTCAAGATACAACTGGACAGGGTGCTAGATGATCTTGTCTAGGCTCTCTTTCCCAAAAAAGATTGGACCAGATGATCTTCTGAGGTCCCTCCAACCTGGGCTGTTTTGGGGTTCTATGGGTCTATGATTCAGCAATTGTGGGGGCAGCCTGAATGTGCTCACACAAGGGAGGCAAAGCACACAGTTTAAGGTGTTTTTTGAGAAGAAGTTGGGCCACTTGCAGCATGGAACTAGTAGAGACGTACAACCATCTGGCTCAGAGATGTTCTTGATTCCTAAGAAGTGAAGAGGCAGAGAAGATGCTTTCTATAAAGGTGGTACCAAGTCATGCACTGTGAGTTGACAGTCAGGGAGTGTGGTTCTTCTACCTCTTTGATTTACTTTTTGTTCTTAACACAGAAGTATATGAAAGGTCTATGTTGTTCTTGTGCTATTGGTGAGGTTTTGCGAGCTCAGAGCTTGCTCAAACACTTCCCACCATTTCACCTCCCCTCATTTAAAATGAGCTGGGTCAAGTCTTCACTTTGGGTTAGTCATGGATATTACATTAAAATAAATTTGGATGAGAACAGATGCTAAATTTACTTATTAGGACCAGCAAATGTTATCAACTCAAGTTTAAATCCATGTTAGACCTTTCTGTTTTACCAGTTAAACCAGAGTTACTGTAGGAAGTAATCTGGTCCATAGCTTTTAAGCAATCCAAAATACTTCATATGAATTTATGAATCAGAACCTATTAATAACTAGAACAAAATTATTACCACCAAAAGCAATGCCAAAGATTTATGGATTACTTCAGACTCAGTGTGATTAGATACACTTCCCCTGAAGTCAGTGTAACTGAATCCATTTCCTGCAGGTCAGAATTTGGCTTTAGTTCATTATTTCTCCTGACAATTTTACAGGAACTTTCTGCAGTGTTTTATATTACCTTGTTATTACAAATCAAGTAATAAATGTTTTAACCTGAACTTCGAAGCACTTGTGTTTTCTTCAGAATTCTGCAGGGCAGCTTAGGAGCAGCAGGGCAACTCACTGCTTATCCACTGCCTCTGTCCATATCCTGAACTGCACACTCTCTACTTGCTAGTTTCATTTCCTCTTTGAGAAATGATGCTGAAGTCTAGTGTTTATATACTTACTGAATCTGAAGTACTTGTGTGACAGAGCAGGCAGCCATTTGTTGTGCTGCTCTGTTATTTGGTGTTCACTTTAGACAACCCATAATTGCAAATCTTTCACACAAAGTGGAAAATTTAACCAATCATGTTCTTAGGAATGTTTTCCTTATTTAATTTCTGTGGTGATGATCAGCAGTTACTTTTTGTGATGTACATCACACCACAAACACTGTGCGGATGCCAGTTTGATTTAATGGTTTTGGGAAAAAACAAACTGTTTCTCAGGATAAACTGGGACCTCGATAATGTGCAAAGCAAATTTTTTCCAATGTAGTTCTCCTTCTCTCTTAATAAATATTCATTTGGACAGGTATGGAGGAAAAATAAATCTGAAGGCACTAGAATTTCTATTTTGTGTCCTACATTCTGTGTTACGCTTCAGTCAACTACAATTTTTTAAAACTTGAACAGATTTGTTAATCTGTTTTAATACTGATGTACCTTTGAAACAAAGAATAAATTCTATAAAGTATTTTGGGCTTGCTATGTATAAACAGCATTACTGAACTTGCAAATGTCATATTACACACAATTCTATTTCATTTGGGATATGGATATCAAATAGAATTTTTTAAAATTCTGAGCATAACAGCCAACAATTTTCTGTGTTACACAATTATTGTTATACACCATGTTTTATACTCTGGCTTGGATCCAAGAGTCACTGAAATGAAGGAAAATGTTTCTTTTGCTTTCAGTGGTCGTTGGCTTGGCTTAAAGTACTTCAAAGGCAAAACCTATCTGGTGGATATTTCTGCACTTGCTGTAGGCAAAGATTCTCTAAATGAAATTTCTCTTTTATACAACCAACACCAATATTTATTTTGCTTGAACAGAGTGAAACCTGTTCTTTCAAGAAGCTATGAGAGCCTAATGCAACTTAATCTATGTATTACGTTACACTGTCATACTCTATGCATCCTATGAATAAAGTAGCTTAGGGAAGTACTGACACGAATTCTGGCAAAACACTTCATATTTTGAAAAGCCTTTGTTGGGTTGCCAGTACTTCACATTTTTACATGGATTGTATTTGATATAAATATATCAAACAGAATCCCACAGCAAATCAAAACTAAGATGACAGGTCTATTTTGTGTGTTTTGGCAAAAATATCAACCCAAACTTTTCCCATATGTGTCAAAACATTGTCAAGATATGAACAAGAATAGATACTAAGTTAAAAACGTAAAGGGTGCAACTATCACTGAGACCTCACATGCATATTATTTTTCTTAGTTTTATTTATATTATTCTGGCACTTAGATGTCCAAGTTATTGGCTCAAACCATATATGCTATGCTTGGCATAAACACAATACAAAATGATTGCTCTGCTTCTGTTATTTCAAGATCTTAGCTGTGATTTTAAGTTTATTAAAAAAAAAAATTAAACTTCTTTAGTTACTTTAGATCAAGTTAATTATGGCTTAGCTGTTTTCAATTCAAGTTTCGGTTTCTACCCATTTTTTGTTGTTGTTGCTCCTTCTTCCCTATATGATTTCAAAAATAATTATGCGTTCATAACTTTCAAACCAGTTTGTGATGGCCTCCATGAATAGCAACTATTAAAAATTTGCAACTCTTTTTAGCTCAGAACTTCTAAACCATTTCTCAGCACTGAAGTCTCATGAGATGGGAAGATATCATCAACCTTATTTTCCAAATGTGGAAACTAAAGCAAGGGCAGTTTGAGTGACTACCCAAATTCACACAGGGTCTAAGTAATAATATGCATGATGCTATACTGAGTTTCACATCTTTCTGTGTTCCTGAGATAATGAGCATATGAGATAATGAGATAATCATCCATTTTTGTGGAACGGTTGATTCCCTTTTCTTTCTGCACAGTACAAGGGAAACAAATACTGAACGTCCAATTTCTGAGAAAAAGAAAGGAAATTTTGAGTCATAAATTGCTAGACACCTAAAGATACAACAGTCTCTTCAGAACAAGTAGTAATAACCACCTATATGTTTTACCACTTTTTAGAATACATATTTCTCAATAAGACAGAATATCACAGAACCACAGAATGGTAGGGGTTGGAAAGGACCTCTGTGGGTCATCTAGTCCAACCACCCCCACCAAAGCAGGGTCACCTACAGCAGGCTGCACAGGACCTTGTCCAGCCGGGTCTTGAATATCTCCAGAGAAGGAGACTCCACAACCTCCCTGGGCAGCCTGTTCCAGTGCTCCGTCACCCTCAGAGGGAAGAAGTTCTTCCTCATGTTCAGACGGAACTTCCTGTGCTTCAGTTTGTGCCCATTGCCCCTTGTCCTGTTGCTGGGCTCTACTGAAAAGAGTCTGGCCACATCCTCCTGACATCCATCCTTGAGATATTTATAAGCATTTATTAGGTCCTCTCAGCCTTCTCTTCTTCAGGCTGAACAAGCCCAGCTCCCTCAGCCTTTCCTCGTAGGAGAGATGCTCCAGTCCCCTCATCATCTTCGTAGCCCTCCGCTGGACTCTCTCCAGTAGCTCCTATACGTACTTAAACAACTTTAGATCCAACAGTCAAAGAAGCCCATAAACCCATCTGGTCGGTATTACAGAACACATCACAACTTAGAGCAGTGGTGGCTTCAGATACTCAAAATTTAAAATCAGCCATTGAAAAAACAGCGAATACTTTTTGTCTGCATTACTGCATACAATTCAGAACATTTTCAGATTCAAGGCATAAAACTTTCCAATGTTCAAAACTACTAAAAATACATGTATTATGATTGCTTTAAAAAGCAATGTGGGACTTATTTGCTCTCAGACCCTTGCTTTTTCTTTTTTCTATCTCCCCACTGTTTTCCATTTTTTTAATTCAAATAACTCTTTGTTAGATATAAATAAAAGATCATGGTCTCTCTCACCACGACTATTTCAAATCCAGCCTGCGGCAATGGCATTTTAAGGCTAATATAATCTCATACCAGCTTTGGAAATAATTTTTGAGTAGTAATCTAATGATATTTCCATTAGAAGCAAATTCATAATTTCCTATAATAAGACCTAATTTTTCACCTAGGAAGCATACTTTAGCTTATGGAATGACTGATTATTAACCAGGAACGACCTGAGGAAGACAACACTGTTCCCAAAATTACTGTTAGGAATACAGTAGTAAGTATAAAGTGTTCACAGAATTGACAAGTAATCTATAAATAATATAAAAGTTGCAGAGTGTTCTGGGCTTACAAAAGAAGTAAGCACTACTGTAAGAGAAATCAAACAGGACAGCTGCTGAAATTCAAAGCATTTATTTCTAGAGGTGTGTACAGCGACACTGCTGAAAGTACAAGAGTTTAGGGGACACATCATCACACCTTAGTGGGTGGTGTGAGTCCAGTACAGTGACTCTTCCCACAAGTTAATCAGGGCTGGAAATACACTAAGAAACAACGTCCTAATAAGGAGGCAAGAGAGAAGTCTAAGACTCATGATTTCTTGCACAGACCATTTTCCTAAATACAATGCAGTCTTCCTAATTCTTCACCCCTCTGCTTTATTTGACCCCAACATGAAGATGAGCAATCTACGACATATTGGAGCCAGGTTAGAAAGGGGAAAGGAAGCTGGCAGCTCTCCCAAAATACACGAGCCGTTAAGGAAACTACACTGTTATATATTGTCACATAATGTTTCCAGATGAATTGACACCTTTACAGCCTAATTTAATTCCATTATTTGCACCCCATCTTCCACACTATTTGTGATCTCACTGTACAAAAATGCAGCCAGAAGCATGTAAAATAAATTGATCTGGATCACATGCGCTTCAAATGTGCTTTGGAACAAATTATAGCCAATTTGGGAATGAAGTGGAACTAGCACTGAAATGCTGCCACAATGTGCACATTGTCCCCCACACTGAAATCAGTGGGCTTAAGCTCTCTTCTTAGTAGAAGAAAACCTATTTTTGAGCAGCAGTTTCTCATACTTGAAGCACTGAAGATCTTACCTAGCCCGGGAATCCAATTCTACAGGGTGGAATGTTTTTGTTTTCTTGTGTTCTGAACTCCCAGATGACAGTACCACCTGTCCTAGTCTACTGTCCATTTAGAGGCAGATCTTTGGGGGGCATAACAGTGCAGTTAGGATGTGGACTGTTCTTTGGGTCACGCAGATAAAAAGCCACGACTTTTACAATACATACAAATGATTCCTGACAGGTTACCTTACGTCAAGTCAAAGCACCCAGAATAGTCCAGTCATAACTTGGATTTATCATACAGGTACCTCTTCAACCAGAGTAAGTTCCCAGACAAAGTTCTGCAGAAACCACAGTTAAGGTCAGAGGCTTGATGCGTCGTGTGTCCTGGAGCAACCCAACTCACTCAGTGTCTCAACTACTGCAGGTTGCCCTTACTCATGCATTTCTTTAACTATTCAAGTGTACTGCTCTAACAAGTGTTTCCGAGAGAGGCATGGACCTGACATGGTTCAGCCTCTTGAGCAGGAGAATGAGACTTTTTAGGAACCAGGGAGAGTTTGTTAGAGTGTTTGTTGCAAAACAGAAAGCCATCAAGAGATGCTTGATTGAAATCCAAACTGGGGAAACGATCATCTTTGCAAAGACTGACTGGACTCAGAGGAGATTTGTGTTCAGATCCTTTTATCATTCTTGCAAAGCAGACCTACGTTCTTCTACAGCACTCACCGTTCTGTTCTAGTTTTCAGTGAAACTTTGCCCAGAGTCAGCGCTCTTTTGCTGTTTAGGTGCTCCCTTAAAGCATACAGGGGAAGATAAACTCTCCTCAAAGTGCAGGCTGAGCCATGGTCCTATCCCATCAACTATCAGAAGGCTAGCTTCACTTGTAAGAAGAGACTTGCAACTTTTTAAAAGTGCACATTATTAATAATACCTTGCTTAACCAGGTTACTTCTTTGGAGACAGAACCATTTTTTCAGGACTTCCGGAGGATTTAGCAAAGAGAGTGACCTATATACTTAGTACTTCTAAAACAGCTTTAACTTTCGGCATTATGAAAGACTATTTACTATTATTTTAATGCCTGTTTAGGGTCTATTCTACAATCAGAAAACAATAGAGGTCATAAACAAATCAGAGTAACTAAACATTTCACAAGGAAGTAAAGAAGGTCAACATGATGGAAGAAGCTGAAGGACTCTTTATAACGGTCTCAAAGGTATGCACAAACTCCGCAGTAGAACTGTCCAATGATTTTTTGAAACAAAAATTTCTACCTCACTATGATACAGAAATACAGGGGTTAATATTCCAACCAAAGAAATAAAAAATTTCAACCAAGGGATTTTTGCTTATTTAGTCAATTTTGTAGCCACAAAAATAAAATGAGAGCAAAATGAGGCCATTTCCACACCAGGCATGTCGGAAGCGAACAACTGATCTTATACCAATGAGTCATATAAGAACAAGGGTCTCTTTTTTTTTTTTCTGAAGGAAATACAAAATCCTTATGATGTACAAATGTTTGAGATGTGATTAATTACTTCCTTAGACAGGTATTGCCTGTGGCTCTACAAAAAAGGAAATAACTGCAACTGCTTTCTCAGCAAGAATTTAACCAAGTAATGTCACATGAAAAAGCACTTTCTTTTATGGCTGTACCCTTAAAAGCTCAGAAATAACAAAACAGTAAAGTGGGACAAACTTGCCAAGTAAACAAGCCTGTCAGTCGCTGTTAAACATGGACCTTTTCCCATCAAAAACAGTGGGCACTTGAGTGTCGAGTGGATAAAACAACTGTAGTATACAGTGTTGCTGACAGGAATGACTGTTACTGAAATTTATTCCCATAATGGAGGACAAAGTTTAATCCTCTAAAATAATTTGGGAGCTTCAGGAAGTTAAAAAGGGTTGAGGAGTACAACAAGTCTTCCTCCCAAACGGGAGGGACACAGCCCCCACTGCTGATCAGCATGAACGTGGTTAGAGATATGCAAACATAAACATGTCTTCTTTTATCAAATTAACAATAGAAAATAATGGTGGATCCTGAAAAGAAGCTTCTAATAAGCATAGTCAAGGTAAGCAATCTAACTAGCATTCAGGTGAAGCACAATAAGGATTACACGACACAGGATACCCATGAAAACAGAGACTATATTCCAAGGTACCCTCAAAATTTATGTTCCTCTGAAAGAAAAGCTCCAAAAAGAACACCTGACCAGCACCTCAGAGCTTCATAGACTTCAACATGTGCTCATCTTGCTGAGAAGGCTAATTATAAGGCAGAAAGCAGGCTAAGCCCTCCCTGCTAACAAGATTATCTACCATTTTTTCTAAGCATAAGAGTTGACTTTACTACAGCAGTGCATCCATACAAAGAAAAAAATCTGTACAAGTGAGAAAACCTGTTTCTTCAGGTAGAACACAAAAAATGTCTTGCTTTATGAAGTTGCACCAAACCGTAATGGGAATCACAATTTACAGTAAATACGTGCATTTTCAGATACAAGAATAGCATTTGGATCTATAGTTTAAGTGACAAAGTATCATAAAAACTTATGCTAACTAACAAGGTACTAGAAATTCTTTCATGACAGTCTAGTTACAAAAACCAAAAATCACTAATGTTCAGAAGTACTTAAAAAGTAAGTATTCTTGTTAGGGTTAGATTTAATTATCTCAAACCAAAGATATTTAGAGATACCAATATTTAAGATTTACCTATAGATGTCAAGTACAGCACTGTACAAAATTAAATCATTTTCATGGCACTGACATGACAGAAAATACGCTAGGAAGTTAATAATAGCCCTCTGTGTTTGGGCTAAACATCTAATCCCTCAGTGGGGGGGGGACTGAACATGCTTAAAAATTAATTCTTACAGACTCCTGTAACCTTGGTATCCCTGCTTAGAATCAGAAGTCTTAAGTCACACAAGGCTGCCTTTCTTACAGAATTGTATTCACAGGTAAATCAAGTGTGAACATACAGTAACAGGATTCTGCTGGTCCTTTCTGAAGTATGTTTATATTTAGGAGGGGGGAATAAAACATAACTGCAATTAATTTTACCTTTAGGTGTTGGAACTGGTCTCTCAAGTCCATCTGCATGACTTAAGGGGTCATTTGAATCTGGAATTTCCATTTCACCTAGGGAAAAAAAGGTTTGTTGAATTGAGGTTCTGAGTCTATCTCTTATACAGCATTATGACAGTGAGCTCAGCAAACTCATTCATAGAATCACAGAATCACAGAACCATAGAATCATTAAGGTAGGAAAAGACCTTGAAGATCATCAAGTCCAACCACCCACGCAACAACATCATGCCTACTAAATCATGTCCTGAAATGCCATGTCTACACATTTTTTGAACACCTCCAGGGATGGTGACTCAACCACCACCCTGGGCAGCCTGTTCCAATGCTTGACTATTCTTTCAGTAAAGAAATTTTTCCTAATCACAGAATGGTAGGGGTTGGAAGGGACCTCTGTGGGTCATCTAGTCCAACCCTCCTGCCGAAACAGGGTCACCTGCAGCAGGCTGCACAGGACCTTGACCAGCCAGGTCGTGAATACCTCCAGAGAAGGAGACTCCACAACCTCCCTGGGCAGCCTGTTCCAGTGCTCCGTCACCCTCAAAGGGAAGAAGTTCTTCCTCATGTTCAGATGGAACTTCCTATGCTTCAGTTTGTGCCCACTGCCCCTTGTCCTGTCACTGGCCCCATCCTCCTGACACCCACCCTTCAGATATTTATAAACATTTATTAGGTCCCCTCGCAGCCTTCTCTTCTTCAGGCTGAAAAAGCCCAGCTCCCTCAGCCTCTCCTCATAGGACAGATGCTCCAGTGCCCTCATCATCCTCATAGCCCTCCGCTGGACTCTCTCCAGTAGCTCTTCATCTTTCTTGAAGTGGGGAGCCCAGAACTGGACACAGTACTCCAGATGAGGCCTCACCAGGGCAGTGTAGAGGGGAAGGAGAACCTCCCTCGACCTGCTGGCCACACTCCTCTTAATGCACCCCAGGATCCCATTAGCTTTCTTGACAGCCAGGGCACACTGCTGGCTCATGGTTAACCTGTCGTCCACCAGGACGCCCAGGTCCCTCTCCGCAGTGCTGCTCTCTAGCAGGTCCGCCCCAAGCCTGTACTGATGCATGGGGTTGTTCCTCCCCAGGTGCAGGACCCTGCATTTGCCCTTATTGAACCTCATCAGGTTCCTCTCTGCCTGACTTTCTAGCCTATCCAGGTCACGCTGAATGGCAGCGCAGCCTTCTGGTGTATCTACCACTCCACCCAGTTTTGCATCGTCAGCAAACTTGCTGAGGGTACATTCTAACTTTTCATCCAGGTCATTGATGAAGAAGTGAAAATATCTAATCTAAACCTCCCCTGATGCAACTCGCGGCCGTCTCCTCTCCTCCTATCGCTAGTTAGCTGGGAGAAGAGACCAACACCCACCTCACTACAACCTCCTTTCAGGTAGTTGTAGAGAGCAATAAGGTCTCCCCTCAGCCTCCTCTTCTCCAGACTAAGCAGTCCCAGCTCTCTCAGCCGCTCCTCATAGGACTTGTTCTCCAGATCCTTCACCAGCTTCGCTGCCCTTCTCTGGACATGCTCCAGCACCTAATTGACATTCTTGTAGTGAGGGGCCCAAAACTGAACACAGTATTCAAGGTGCAGCCTCACCAGTGCCAATCCAGATCCTGGATCCAGAGTAGCACACAGGAAACACCTACTAACAAGGTCAGGACTTAGCCATCACAGCTTAGAAAACTTTGTAATAATTTACTTTGTGGACTTGCCTTGTGCTTGGAAAATACGGGTAGCATTCACAGAATCATAGAATGGTTTTGGTTGGAAGGGACCTTAAAGATCATCTAGTTCCAACCCATCTGCCTTCCACTACACCGGGCTCCTGAAAGCCCCATCCAGTCTGGCTTGAACCCTTCCAGGGAGGGGCATCTACAACCTGTGCCAGTGCCTCACCACCCTCACTGTAAAGAATTTCGTCCCTTATATCTAATCTAAATTTACCCTTTTTCAGTTTAAAGCCATCACACCTTGTCCTATCATTCCATGCCCTTGTAAAACGTCTCTCTCTGGCTTTCTTGTAGGCCCCCTTCCGGCACTGGAAGGCTGCTATAAGGTCTCCCCAGAGCCAAACTTGCTGAGAGTGCACTCAATCCCACGGCCCACGTCTCCGACAAAGATGTTAAACAGCACTGGTCCCAATACAGATTTTCCCTGAGAAATGCCACCTGTCACTGATCTTCACTTGGACACAGAGCCATTGACCGCAACTGCTTGAGGGCAACCATGCAGCCAATTCCTTCTCCACTGAGTGGTCCATCCACCACCACAGGATTAAAAACTACCTTCTAGTTCCTACTAGAATAGAATTCTACTACTTCCCTGTTCTTACCGAAATAAAACTCACAGTTTTCACCAAGAATGTAAACATTTCCTGAAAGCAGTGCTGGACCAGAAAATTAGGCAGTACCTGAGTTTTATTGACAATTTCAAGTTACAAAATGGCGCAACTCTGCCTTTGAATTTATATTACAATAATTCAGATTCTATTTCCAGAGGTCAGACCCATCATTTCTGCTGACTTTCTCACCCTACTCTCAGCCACGTCCTTAAAAGATGTCGCCCAGAAATTAGAATATTGTAACAATTAGCCAGGTATTACAAAGGGTGATGAAACAGACAACTTTCTGTGTACCCTCCTTGTTTGTGTCTAAAATATACCAAAACAAGCTAGAAACAATATTTAGCTAGCAGCTGCTGCAGATAGCAGACCATACTTCAATGTTCCTTTGCTTTTGCAGGTCTTACAAAACCCTGACCATTATAAAACGGAGGTTCACACGTAAACTCTCCCTTTTGAAAATATGATGCTGTGAGGAACAGAGCTGAACTTAGAAATCAGATAAAGCTATAGAGGTGCTTTTACCAAACAACTTCTCAAATGACATTCCCTGTATTGCTGTATTTCCTAATTTACATTCAGTCATCCACATTCCTTATCATGTAGGTGTATCACCAAGAGAGCATGCAAATCTAAAGCCATCAGGATCTAAAGTGTAAGATCTGGTTTTGGGGTTAGATTTGTTAGGTATGTAACACGGTAATATTCTGGTTAAAATGAAACTAGGGAAAAGGCTCTTCCTCTTGTTTTTTTCCCCGTTCAATTTCCCTCAGACTAAACCCTACAACATTCTGACTGCAAGTCACAGTGATGAAACACAAGTAACCACATCCCTATCTTCCACCACCTTATCGAAGAAGAAAAGAATTGAGACTGTCATTATTTTTTATTTTTCCTTTATACTTTTACCCATTATATGAGAACAGAAGATGTAGCTAACTGGCCTTTATGAGTTGAAACACAGACATCAGAGACATCCTCTACCTCAGGCTGGGTCTGAAAGTATTTATTTTGTCACAATACTGTCACCTTGTCACTGCTTCATCTCTCCTTTCATCTCCCACTGCTTCAGGTTCCTAGCCTGGCAGCAGTACTGATTCCACTTGATTTGTGTGCTCATTCCCAGACATCCCAAACAGGCTGATGGTGAAGACAGTGCTGTATCCCTGGTAAGACATTCTCTTCCGAATTGGAACAGCTAAGGCTTGGGCAGACATTATCTTCTCCCATTCCCAGCACTGGCCAACAGAAATGACAAATAGTTTTCATCTGTAGACTGGAAAAATGGAAATGAGTGGCCAAGGTGGTGGCATCTTAACTCGCCATCATAAATCCTGCCCCAGTGTGTCTTCACACCCCTGAGGGCATGGTGCAGACTCAGTGCCCAACTTTTTACTGTACTGAAGTTCTGTTCATTTGTTTGATTCAGTGTGAATTGATGAATGCATAATATGGATATTTCTGTCAAATTTCAGCAGAGATACATCACGTCTCTATTTTACCAAGGGGCAGCAAGGCAAGTTCACCTCTATTTCCTTGCCTTTGTTTGACCTCCTCTATGTTGCACAAGGAGTTTAGAACGGGACAGCAACATTTACTCGTGACAAGGAAGATAAACCCAAGATGAGACCTTGGAGTAAAAGAAGAGTAGGAAAAGAAATTGTTGTTTTAATCCATAAGCACCTGCACTTGGCTTATTCTAGTGATCATAAGCCACCAGTACTAACAGGATGAAATATTATTTGTAGAAGCCCATTCTTAGAGACACTTGGTTGCATAGCACTCAAGACCTCCAGACTCCAAACTGCCCAAGACCTGAGTGGCACTTTTGTCTTAATAACAAGTGTTATACTTTAAAACGGTTGTTTCCATTTTTTCAGTAATTTAGTGGGATTCACAACACCAAAAAAGGTTGGAAGCCCAGATAAATGAGCACAGAAATGTCCTCCTCTCTCTTCCCTCCTTCCCAGACCCATTTAATTTTTTAAAGCTTTTCAAAACAAAGACAGAAAGAAACTAAAGCATTTGCTGATCTGAAAATGTTTCAGTAATAGTTTTGTGTGATTCACCCTTGCGCTTGATATGTTTATGTCTGGCAAAAACATTAATCTCCAGATGCGCTTTACCAGAGAACAACTACAAACCATAGACACCACCCACCAACAAAGTCTCTATAACTAAGCAAAGTTTAAATTAAAAATCCTTTGTTTACTTCATAAATTATAAATACAAACCAGATCTCTCACTTAAACTTGTTTTTATGGAAGAAACGTATATTTTCTGTAATCTGCAGAATTCCACTTCAACCACATCTATTATGAATTCCAAGTTATAACCCTACAGTTTCTGTACCACAACTTAAAATACCAAAACGTTATTATCAATACGAAATACTAAGTTTTTTACACCATAACTGCTTCTGGATCAGATGACCAACAAGTCACTACAACCAAGTAAAACCTTTTCTTCTTGAGTTCAACTGAATTAAAAAATTCTGCAGTCAAGAACTTCAGCGAAAAAATTGTGTATTCCTGTTGAATATTATTCTCAGTGCTTCCTAATTTTTGCATTAATAACTTGGCACATTTTTCCTGCTAGCAGTAAATCTATGGTGTTTTCCTCAACAGACAACAATTCTTGTTGTCATCTTTTCTTTAATTCCCCACATTGTAGTGCAGATGCACCCCAGATCATGTACCATCACCAACTCTCTGCAGTCTTCTTCTTGTTTGAAGACCCCTACACGACTGCGCTCCTGTCCACATCTAATTTTTAACTTCTGTCCCTTCTTCCACTTTTTTATTCAGTATTTCAATACGGGTATCCCATTTTGCTTTTATTCTTCCTATTTGCTGTATCTTTCCCTAGCACCATTTTTATGTGTTGTTCCACTGCCTGAAGGGAAGAAAAATCCACAAAGTAATCTTAGGCATCCAGTTTTCACTGTCAGTCTTGACCAGTACACAGCTACTGCTAGAAAAGATATAATTGTTCATTAAACTGATTTTAGACGCAACAAAGGTATTAGATAGTCACATCTTTTTTTCATATCTGTTACAAGTACAGCATTGTCATACAATGCTAAGAAAAAAGGCAGACTTGTGAAACACAAAACTGGCAGAGCAACAGCAACTCACAAAACAGTTGTTATTAAGAACTGGTAAGAAGAGAAATGTTCATTATTTGAACACTACATGTGATGCTATCCACTCACACTGGCAAGCAGTACATTAACTAGCATGCTACTATACAAATATGTAGCTAACTGAAGACAAATCAATCACCATGGTGCCTGGAAACTGTCTCAATGAACACATCCACAGTGGTGTATGAGGAATCCCCACAGAAGGCTGGACAACTGTGCAGGTATGAACAGAAAACAGTAGCACAGGCTTATACAATCCAAGAATGAAAGAGCTCCTGGCAGAGGGTTCTGGGTGGCCCAGATGTTCCTGGTATGGAGAAGATGAAAAAGAAATGGCTAAAGGGTATACAGGCTATCAAACTCTCTTATTCAAGGCTACTAAAGAAAGTCATGCAGACAGGGAATTGGAGTAAAGATGGACCTGACTGAAAGTAATGGAGACAAATGGAAAAAGATGCGTATGGGGAAAGCTTTGTTCAGAACCGACCGTGACCACTGAGGACCAAGATCTTGAGGTCAGAATAGTTAGTTCAATCAGAATTGAGCTCAGTTCTCAGAAGCAGTAAGAAAAGCAAATCCAGCCACTACTGAGAAATTCCAAGACACGAATTAGGAGTGAAACTGAAAGCATCATTATGCTTCTGTCTAAATCTATGCCTTGCTCCCACACATTGAACATTGCGTGCTGTTGAGGTCCTTTCGTCTCAAAAAGGCTACAGAAGAGTTGGAAAAGTTTCAGAGAAGAGCAGCGATGATAATTAAAAGTTATAAACCTGATTTTGTACAGCTGCTAGGATTTCTTGCTCTGGGAAGGAGATGGCTGAGGTCAATGACAGTAAAGGTCTATGGAGTCATGAGAGTCTTAGGTTGGGCCAATCTCTTGGTAAAAGCAATGGCAGTATGAGGGAAAAACAGCAAAAAAACAATTTCAAAACAAAGATAAAACAAGCTAAAGTTTTCTCAAACAACACGTAGTTAGGCTGTGAGCAGAGTTCACATCAGCTGCAGGTGAGGCTGGGCAATTTCACGGAGAAAAATCCACTCAGACCTAACTAATTCATAGAAATCCTATGTGGGCAAGGAAGGCCCTGAGTTCAGAATGGCTGGAGGCTAGGTGCATACCCAGCATAAAGTATTACTATGTACACTAGACCTCTTCTTGCAACTTTACTTCAGCATCCTGTTTTTGCTGCCATCAGAGCCAAGGCACAGGTTTGCACAGATCTCTCAACTGCTCCAGTATGGTTACTGTCACATTTTTCACTTGCATACATTCTGTGCTCTGACATTAAACATATCATGGCTTATTTCTGAACACCCACTTCTTCAATCTCCATTTGCAGTGATAGGGTTAGGTAGAAAACATCACCAGTGTCTGTGCTCCTTGCACACTGCACGACCAGACAAGACCAATATAACCAGAACTCTGCCAGCATGGGACAATGTATGAGCCAGATATGCCACATGATGGATCGTCAGGAATACCCCTCTTTTCAGGGATGACATGGCCAAGTAAAATGCAGATGCTGTAAATAGTACCTCTTTTAAACTGCTCACCCACCCAAAAAGGATTTCTTAACTTTCCAGGGCAATAAAGGAAGCTATTTCCACTTAAAGAAAATTCCAACTCCAAAACAGAAACTGTATTTAAAATCAGTGTTCCTTATTTCTGATGTACAAAATACGTTCTGTTCCTTTGATTTACTACAGCAAACTGCAGCAAGAAAACCAGCAATACAGAAAATACTCTTCCAAAATGAGTATTCATAATTATTGCTTCTTTTGTCAACTCCCTTCCCCTGAAAATATGTGGAAGGTTTGCTTACTGACAAGGTCTAGCACAGGTAGCCCCACTGCTCCATTTTAGGCACCAATGACCGACAATATCCACAAGCAAATATCCTGTGTTATTGAGACAGGAATGCCCTTTCACACATTCAAAAACTAAGCTGCCCAACTGATCACAAAGCCAACTCACAGGGCATACACCATTCATCACAAAAGAGCTAAAATTTTCCCTCTGAAATGGTTATGAGTTCACTGATCATTCATTACTTGAGAGGTAATTGCAATAAAGAGATTTAAAAATGCTCATGGCCATAAGCAGACATCAAAACTACACATTAATCTTCATCAAAAAGCCAGTCACAAGCAGGCAGTTATCATAATTGGTACCAGGGACAGACCAAGGCCTCAGCCTCACACAGGAAGAGAATAACGAAGTCAGGTATTTTCAACCAGAGTGGGCCTGATTAATTTTGAGCAGCTAAAGGCTGGCTGATGCAATACCATGCAATGTTAATAACTGTCTTTCAGTTCTTGCAGAGCACAGATGAGATCTTAAAATACGGGAAACTGCACAAACAGTTCCTACTATTTATTAAAAAGGGTATAAAGGAGTGCCAGAGAATTACAGACCCATCAGCTTAACTTCACTTCCTGGAAAAATAATGGAACAAAGGTTATTTTTAGACATTTACAATAAAGCAGAGAGATGAGTAATAACCAACATAGAAGCTAACATCGAATTGGCTTACAAGGATTAGAAGTGAACATCAGTCAAAAATCTCCAGCTATCACAAACAATGCAAACATCATACTGGACACATAAACAGTAGTAATCCTTCCAGTCTACCCAATGCTAGCAAGGCCCTGGAGTGCTTTCTCCAGTTTTGTGCATTCCATTTCAAGATGGGTGCAGGTCAAACTGAAATACTACAACTAATGCCGTGAGGATGGTCTACAAAACATGGTCAGCAAAAAGAAAAAATTAATGACTGCTAGGTCTGCTTAGTCTGAGGGACATTAGGCATGGACTGAGAGCTAGCATTCTTCAAACACACAAGTCTCAATGAACAGTATTTTTCAGGTTGGCAGATTAGACAAGCTTCTACTGCATATGATACTGCATAGATACAGCTAATGCTGCTTCTCCCAGGGTTAAACAGGACCTCTTAAGATCTTTTCCAGTCTCACAATTCTACGAGGAAAACAACCATCCTTCTACCACTGCAATGTTAAATCCCAAAGCTTACAAACAAATCCTTCAACACTAACAATTGCACATAGCCACAATTAGGGAACCCACAGATTTTTGTTCAATAATCCTGTTTCTGGAGCTGAAACTACTTTCAGATTTAAATAGCAAAATGCAACCTTTCCTGCGGCTGTAACCTTTGACTCAGGTTCTAACTTTCTTCCAATAACATAAAACTCCCTAACTCCCTCTCTTCAGCCTAATACCTTCTAATATTCTGTTCTTTTCTTCATAAAACTTTGTTGACCTTCTGTCATTTACTAACCTCTGGAGCTCCCAAACAAAGGGCCCACTGTACTCTTTGATTCAGCTGCCAATCTGATTACTTTGGCTGGCGGAGGGAGGCTGCTTGGGCTGCTGAATCAGGGCCTTTCATTGAAACTTCTCTTTTCCAACATCTGCAGCCCCTGGCAACCAATTGCAGAGTGGGCTTGGCAGACCTGTAAAGGGTGGTGAATAGTCTACAAAAGATGCAGTTTGTAGCATAAAATCAGTGCGCCCCTTTCATAGTGATGGCAGATTAGAACCTCCACAGCACACATTACTTAACTGCTGCAGCTTCACGTAAAAATAGCTGGAGGTAGGGGAAATAAATAACCTGCACTTTTTGTTGCAGTTGCTTTACTCAGGCAACTGTGAAGTCTGAAAAAATAGGCACTTCTGAGCTTGCTATCAGCTCGCAGAGCATACCATTCACAGCATAGTATGTGAACCAGTTAATTTAAATTTATTCCTTAGCCATCCAAAATTCTTTAAAATTACTTTCAGATAAATTCATAGTAATAAAAAGCTCTCACTATAAGACCACTAGAAAGGGAGTAAGCTTTTCTAAGCCTGCTCTGTTATAACATCAAAATGACATTAAATAAGTATATTTAAAGGAAAACTAACACCAGGCTGCAAGTCACAGAACCTTCAGAAAGCTGGCAGAAAACACAGACAAGAATCCTTTTACAAGAGCCAGGGTTGAATTATACAGAATAAATTCTCACAATTTGTAAGCATTCCTTAATGAAGCAAATCTTTTGCTCCATTAGTGTGAATTTTCCCTTCTAGATTTTTTTTCTGTTTTACCTAATAGCTATATAGAAACACTATACTGGTGATACTACAGTAAGTATCAGGAAAAACACTCTGCTGCACAATGTGGGAACTACTCTAGGGGCAAAGGCAGGTCTACGGTTTATGATCTGTAGTAACAGAAAGGGCTTCACTATTTGTTTTGGACAGAAAAATTATCATTTATTTGAAATAAAATTCCAAAACAAACACAAGTAATACACAGTGAGACCTAATTTCTCAAACACATCTTAACAGAGATTCAAAATCCTATACTTTGACATCCTTTTGCCAGTTAAATGCATGAAGAGGGAATCTGCATATTGCATTAACCTCCGTTACTGTGAATGTTTGTGTCCACGGATTGACCCGAGATAGACTAGTTGTCTGGTTTGGAAAACTAGTAGTCAAGTGCATGACGAAAAAGCTGCTGTACAAATTTCACAAGGTTCCTACAGGAACTTCCTCATTTAATAAAACAGTCCTTATTAATCTGCCATCAAACCATTCTACAACACAGTAAAAGAAATCAGCTGGCCATCAGCACAAAACTGCAGAGAAGGAATGATTCTTGACTTCTGCACAGAGCTGCAACGAATCTCCAAAACAGAAAAAAGTATACTAAAGATGCAGTTTATCTTCTTAGTCATCAGCCAGGTGCCTCACCAAGTACTATGAAGTCAGCGTGAAAAGAACAAAATGAGGTAAGTCTTTTAAAATATTATTACCAGGGATTCAAACACAAACTTCAATGAATACTTTGATTTATTTTAATATCTCATACTGGTAATGCATATTTTACATTAACCACGTTAACCAATTAATTGCACTGTCAATCTTTACCCTTTTATTATATAACCCTCATCACTGAGCTTAGCTTTTAAATAACTCAGATTCTTCCTCCTGCAACTCATATTTGCCACTTAAAATGAGAGCTCAGAAATGTTAGTGAGACAAACCAAACATAAAGATTTATTCAGATTTCATTCACAGAGGAATTCCCATTAATAGCTGTTGCAACATTACAGCAGTCAAACCAACAGCACTCATGGAAAAGAAGATACCCATTTTAAGCACCATTTTCAGTGCACAACCAAGTTTGGAAGATGCTAAGATTTGGATTACAAATTATTCTGTTCATCCACAGCCAAAACACCCTTTTATGATAAAGTTACAATAAAGTCCAGCTCCTCTTATTTTACAACACAGAGTGATTATCAAACAGCAACCCAGCCTGCACAAAGGAATATCCAGTTTCAATATCCAGCTTTATCGAACTTTCAATTCTTAGGACTTCCTGCAAAGTCCTGGCCAAGTCACCTTAGGCCAGACTACAAAAAGCATTTGATGCCAAAAGATGCAGACAGATGTCTACTAGGATTTTCAAAAGCATGTGGGCACCCAGATCTCATGTCTGCACTAAATATCCCTTAATCTTTTGTACCTCAGTTGCCCAGGGGCCAAGAGGGGAAAGGTTAGCTCCCTGATGTGGTTCTCGGTGCAGCTGCATGAGTGTTTGAGTCAGCACAAGGAAGGCAGCAGCATGGAAGCAAGAAGCTGGGGCAGAGAAAAGGCTGGAGGGAGTTTTCTGATGACTGGTGATTTATGCCACTTTTAACTGATCACAGGATTCCAGACTTTAAATCTTACTCCTGCACACAGCAGAGAAACCTTAGTCACTATAAAGCACTAGCTTTGCTCCTAGTACAGAAAGGCAAAAATTAAAGCATTATTTGGAAACAAATTAAAATGTAATTATGCCAATAAAACTGTTGTGAATGTTTAACAAATAAGAATGAACTCCATGGCATTTACCACATAAAATATTCGAGGCTTTTTAAACCACAAATGCATTTTTATGTCATTTCTAATTTAGCAACAACAGAACAAAGTCTACTAGCTATCACAAACATAGCTTTTCTGTACAACTATATGTTGAGCAGTCCAAGTCAATATGGAAAGGAGCATATAAAAGCCTTGAACCATAGAAAAAACACAAATCATTTTTGATTTAATAACAAGTGGTCTTTGTTGGTAATGCATTTTACTAAAAAAAAAAAAAAAAGTAAAGGAATTGTGGATACATTCCAAAGCTCTTCACCACCTTAGCTGTAAAATCACAGTTTAAACACAACCAATAGAGGCTCTGAACACACCTGCAGTAGCTCAAAGAACACCAAGCAACACGATAATTATCCATGGCATTATTACATGATGATTATTTTACTGCTTCTGGCTGTGAAAACAAAATAGTCTCAACCAAAAGGTTAAAAATAATCATGATTTATGAGTATAACACTCCATCAACTGGGATAAACAGCGATTTTCACAGTGCTCTTTTTCTCTGAAAAATAATTTAGAATCCAAAAATGCTAGTCCTCTTTGCAGCCTTAGGCTGAAATCTTTAAGACTCAAGCTCAGAAAAACACTCCTAGTCAGACAGACACTTCAAAGTGGGCTCATTTCTAAGCACACTCTTAAATGATTTCCTATATTTGAAACAAAAAACATTACTCTCCCTCAATCTAGGTGGCAATAAAAAACCAGCACAGATCGCAACTAAGTATAACAGAGTAGAGCAGAAGCTGCTATTACCTACCCTAATGGTTATTCTGACTGGGTTGACAACTACAGGCAGTAGAACTACTGTAAGTATAAAAATCCTTCCTACAGTTTGTTTAGTTTTCACTCTCTAACTGCATTGCAAAAGCAGGAATTGCAGCACCAGTCTTGGAAAGTAGGGTGGTTACAGCCAGTCACTCTGCTCTCCAGAAAACAGGGAATGTAAATAGCACATTCATATTAATCAGAGCATTATTTGAATTACAAAAGTACTTATGGGTAAGTATATTAACCATCTTCCTCATAGAAAGGATACAGTGGAGACCAATGAATAATTAATTCCCAAGCCCAATTAATTCCAATGCCCAATACTAAACATCAATTTGAGAAACCTGGGCACCCAGGCAGGAGGCCTGGGTTATCAATATTCTAAGAAACCAAGGCTGGCAAATGAGCCAATGATAGGGCAATATTAACCCTTAAATAATATAATTAAATAGATGCTCGTGTTCTTTCCTATTACCAAGCACCACAACTTTTTAAAAGACCCAAGTAGATAGAAAAGTCTGCTTCTGGCTGTCTGGAGCTCTACCTACCCACTTGGGAATGGTCTCCGCTAAGTCACATTAGAAGATGATTCCACAAAGTTACGCTGCCAATATGTAACAGCAAATGCCATGTTCAAAGAGAAGCAGTTGCTCATTAGTCAAAATTATTTCTTACCATAGGTTTTGATCATGACCAGTTGGCATAAGCTTCCAAACACCAGATTCAATTCATAGAGAGGTCAAAGTATCTTGGTTTCTAGATCAAGGGCTTAAAATTCTGAATTTTCTACTGAAAGTCCTCTTTATAATGAGTCATTAGTTGTGGTCTCTATACACAAAAAAAGAGTAATTCCTCTGTCCCACTCACAGTTCAGCTTGTACTGACGGCCATGGAGCAAGCATGGAGGGAGCAAGTGAAGTGTGCAGGTGGTGTGCCCAGGCAAGTCACAAGTGCACACTACCAGCACTTGTGCCCAGAAGAAACACTATTGGTGACTGAACATCATTGTGTAAGAGTGTGTGTGTGTGTGTGTCCAGGCACACACATTTGCCTGTGTATGTAGAAAATGGAGGACACAAATAAGAAAGGATGCCTGGATGTAAAGGAAACTAACACCTGATTTGTATTTCAGCTGTTGAAAAATGGAAGCCACTTACTCTAACTAAAAGTTTAAAAGATATGTTATTTGTTTAGTAGGCTTTTCCACATTTTCAGTTATTTATATCAAGCTATGTATTTAAATACATTAATAAATTTAAATAATTTCAATTTATTTGATTTTTTTAAATATTGAATTAAATATTTAAATAATATCTATATTTCTTCATTTGCGAGTAAATAGCTAAACCACACAATATTTCTGCTGATGAGCTGCTTGTCCAGCCTAGATAGGAAAAAAATCTTTTTTTTCCTACTGCAGAATCTGTTTGATTTCTTGGATTACAGCTGAATGTGTACAGTGAAGTCATAACGGTTGTCTGCTCTGAAAAAAAGTCCCATTTCTGTTTCTCCTGTTGTTTAAATTACCTCCGCTGCTACAGGGGAAAAAAAAATAGCTCAGATGCATAAGTGGGCTTTGATACAGTTGCTCTTTATTTGTCTTTAATTAACAGAGCCAAGCAACACTTTTCTGCATGAAAAGAGATGGGGTATTATTTGCTTATATTCTTCTCAAAAACAATAGTAAAAAAAGAGCAGAGCCCTGAGGTGGAACACAGAGTGAGCACAGTGCTTCCAGATGTGGACACACACTGTTTTCAACGGGTGGACAGCGAAAGAACTGAACGAAAACCCAGTCGCAGTCCTACTGATGCTAGCCAATGAGGCCATTTCCAGACGATGTGACGATGCACAGAAGATGCTTTCTGCAACACCTGCCTGCGCTCAAAGCAAGGGGCGGCTTCCCTAACCCAGTGGTGCAGAGGACAGCCCGGCATGCACTCCCTAGCAACTAACCGCAACGTGTTTCCCCAAGCCAGGCAGGGATTTCCTGAGGTCCCACTATCATTTCTCATTATCCAGTTTAATGATCGTAACCGACACTAATCACAAGATCAGCTCTAACCGTTTTACTACGATGTCATTTCAGCAGCTACATTCAAAGCTGCCACGCTGACATTTTAACGAGTCCTGAAAGCAACACTTCTGTAAGGTGCACTGCACTTCCAAAGTTGCATCTTCCCACCAAAGAGCTCTCAACTTTGCACGTATAAACTCTTATTTTTCAAACCGCAAACTTATCCACCTTTTTGTCACTGTGATGGCAGGACTGACACAGTTTTTCCACCATCACATGGGACAGTTTTTATTCTACACCATCAAAATACTGTGGCTGTAAAACACTTGTTTTCATGACTTGTAAGCAAGAAACAACACATACAACCTAAATTTAGATTGCAAGGTTAACTCATGGCACTGAGCCATGACCTCAAATTCTTACTTATATATTCAACAAATCTTGTCTGAAAGTCACATATAAGCACAGCTGAGATTTCAGAGACGTGTTTCAGAAAAGCGCTCACCTGAAGCAACAGCCGCTTACTTTTAAGAAATGCAACAAAAAGCTCACATCTGTCACTAAACTATTGCAGTCGTAATTACAGATGGGAGTGGAACAAGCTGTGTGGAACCTGCAGCAGACACTGCTGGAAAATTGGTTGGTTCCACCCCTCCAAGCGCAAAGCGCACAAAAGCCAACAGCTACTCTGAGCAACTGCCAAACACACTGGTCTTTATTCCTAACACTTCTGAGCTGTAATGCAGATCCCTCAGCTTTGGGATTGAAAAGACTGTGCTTTAAGGAAGAATAATGTTCTTCACAGTGAGAATTAAAATTGGGACACACTTGTATCCTGTTTTCATGCACTTTATTATGTTTCGACGTTTCAAAATATACATAGCAGGCATACTGCTCAGATCCAAACGTTACTTTTATATTTGATACATTCCCTTGCAACCACTGTTTACTCAATCGAAGTGGACAGCTGTGGTTTTCATTATCCTTAAGCAAATATTTGCACAGGTATTACTTACTTGTGTTATACATTACCATAAAGTTCTGCAAGCAGAAGCCAACCATGCCAATCTAAATGTCCTCACATATGAAGTTCTTGTAATGAGTGTGAGTAATTGCCAAATAAATGGTTTCAAGTGTATAAGCAGTTACCTGCCTTCGTGTTAGTTATGGACAGCTTTAAAACCACATTAGCTCCTAAGTGTAGAAAAAGACTGCTAACTCCAAGAAGCGGGAGAGGATGCTAGAACCAGAACACATCCGCAGGCACAGCAACCAAAACAGACATTATAGCAGAGAATGAAATTAAGCAATTGCATAATTTTAGGTACTTGTAGGAATCTAAGACTTTTGTTGATAATGAATCTTCAATGGAAGTGTCCCATGTTGTGTGATGCACATGGAAGCAATGTATGCGTAGTTGGCACTGACTGCACAACGGTAAGACAGTAAACTGCTGAGCTTAATGGGCCAACGCTCATTTATTCTCAATACTGGGTATATTCTAAAATACTAACTGGGTTTCCTCTAGTATTAAAATGGGAGCAGAATCAAATCTTTCCATCCTTGCTTGCACATGCAGTCAAACCACTTTCCCTGCACTATGTGAATTTCCCAGGTCTGGCTCGTACAGAGCTCGTCAGGTAATTACCAGCTCATTCTGCGCTACTGCGCAGGCTATGGTCTGCGGTATCTGGCACAGCAGCTGATGCAGAGAGGGAACTGCCAAAAATGGAGAAGGCAGCACACACAGATCAGGGCTCAGTGAAGACTGAAAGGAGCCAAGCTGCAGGAGTGACAGTGGCATGCCCAGTCAAGCAGGGTCAAAGAGGGAAACTCACAACAGTACAAGGCAGTGGGCTAGCAAGACCACTTCAAAGCAGAGTGCATTTCTTCTCACTCGTGTGACCATTTTTCTTAATATGAAGCCAACAGTTTGTTTCTCATCAAAATCACAGATTTCCTGTCATGAAACAAGTCCAGTTACTTGAGCTTAACCTGACAAAGCTCCACAGCAACAGAAATAATTATCTGATGGTTGCCTGAGGGCTCAGCTCATTTACAATAAACAACATTTACATGACAAAAGAATACCAGAAAAATTAGCAACCACTAGCTATCTTTGCTAGCAGTCACAGAGATGCCATCATTAAAGTGCTCAGAGGTGATCTATCATGGCACTGAAGACCAGGACAGTTTAACAGATCTGCCACCAGTTTCAATGAAAACAGAGTTTTTCTTCTCTAGTACTATCAGGCATTAATTCCTCAGCACTCACCTTTTTAAAATGTTCATTATTCACCACATTTTGAGCATCCAGCTGTTTCCTCCTCACTCTCTGAGGGTATGTGAGAATCTACATCTTCCCAAAAACAAAAGTCAACTACAGCCAAATTTTTACATCTTGGCAGAGTACCTGCATTAGGTAACAGTTACTGTGTTACTAAAGGTATGGGAGATTATTTTTCCTTGTATGTTTGCATGTTCCCATGCTTTGGGAAGATACATAAGGAATTCTGTTCAAAGCACCAAGTGAGATGCTAACCACAACCTAACCATTAGCTGTCTGCTGTGGCACTGAAAACATGCATCTCTGAAAACACTCGAGCGGTTATTCCCATGCAATGCACTTTCTATCACTAGACCTAAAATTAAGATACACTGGGAAAGGCTTCTCTGGATCTTCCATTACATCTACTACTTATTGCCTCTTAGGTTTTCTACAAAGCAGCCAACATGAAAGAGACTTGGTGATTTACAGTCCAGCTCTATGAGTGTAGATAAGATCTGGTCAAAGATCTAAAACAAAACAAAGAACTCTGTTTTACTCTTTGAATGGTTTCTCAAATATTTAAAACTACTGTGACCCACAAAGCCAACCGATTGATATATTGCCCTCGGCCTTGCCATTCTTGGCTAGTTTGTTTTGCTCTGCTCTGTCTCTGTATTCTGTCTTGTATATGTTAATCTAAAATACTTAACCTCACTCATTTGATAAAGTAAGCACTGTACAGATAATAGGTTATTAAGTGCTCTGTTCAGTTACTTGGCTGTCCCATAAGTATCTCCTGACTGTGGCAGAGACATCGTTTCTGCTAGTATGACTTCTCAGCAGAAAAATATCATTAGAAAAGCCTATTCAGATGCCTCCTAGGATAATGAAAGTCATACTGAAAACATATTCTAAGAAAATTTAATTTCATTTTATTTATAAAATTAATTTTATAAAATAAATAATAAAATTTTATTTATAAAGTGAAATTGTATATTATTTGCATTTTTTCCTACCTGGAAAAAAATGAACAGTAAATCATTCAAAAAAGAAACTTCTTTGTATATTTATAAACATATCTATCTTCATTAAAACTAAAAGCCAGTCCAACTGCTGATGCGGGAAATCTTAGTTGTAACACAAAGTAAATGAACTCCATTTTCTCCTTACGCTTGCCTCACTAACACAACACATACCAGTATCTGAACAGAGAGAAGCAGTGGTAAACTTGAATATGCAAACATGACATATCAATCTAAACATAATAAATGAAGAAAAAAAAATTTTGTGCATACAGAGGAAACAAAACAGACTGTACTACATATACATATTTCTCCCTCCTATTCTTCTCCTTTTCTGCACAAAAATAAGCACACACAAAAAAATCCAAGCCCTCCCTCCAAATCCTGTAAAAGAATCTAAATTTCACAGCTCATGCAGAAATTGAAAAAGAAGTCAGAACTGAGTGTCTGGCACTGCAATTCTTGCACGCTTACAACTGCTAATACGAGTTTGAGAAAAGAGTAACAGATGAAGTCCTTAATTGGCATAAACCCCTTTCAAGGCAAAGTTGTACAAAATGTCAAAAGTAAAATAAATTATAACAACATAGACAGAACTTCACAGACTGTAAGTCAGCTTTGAGGAACAGATACCCTTGCCACAGCACCACAACTCCACTTCTAGTAGTCACAGCAAGACTGAATTCGCTTACCATAACCCACTCTTCTACCCATCACTTTCCACAAGACAAAGGCTACCACAAACTTTCAGTCACTTGGTTTGTCAGGACTTTGAGAAACTACTTCATAAACAAAAGAGTCAACATACATACTGTATTATGTTACTGTAACAAGGCTTCTAAGCAAATCTGAAGTGACCTTACTGGCCTGAGTCATAAAACGGTAATTCTTAGTGGGCTTACAATTTATGGTAACAATTTACTTGAGCAGCTGCTCCTTGCTGTTATAGCTAGTACAAAGAGCTATACTACATTATGATTTATCACATTCTGATTGCTATACTTTAAAATTTTTTAAAGATATTTACAACAATGTTATTCATAGAATTCCAGTAAAATGACAACAAGCAAGTCAATAACTGAACACTTTCCTATGCATTTCACTTTTCAGATAAAGAATCTAACACTCAACACCAACTTCGAAGTGTTAGAATATCAACTACAACTATTGTTATCAGCTAGGTTAGCATAAGGTGCAATTATGTCAGTTCACTGCAAAAGTGTGCCTAATCAGGTATATTAGGCAAAATCATTTATTATAAGATACAGGTATGATTGAATTTCTGCAGTCTTCACACATTCCAGTGACTAAGCATTCAGAAGCAGCTGCTTAGGTGCAGCAATGCTTAACACAGAATAATAAAGTGAAGCCTTCATGTTAAGCTGACATTTTCCTCTGCAGACTTTCTAGCCAAGGTTTGCTAGACAAAGAGCTCAGGGAGATGGAGCACAGATTGGCAAACAGCAGCAGGAACAAAGGCTGTAATTACTACTCATCCCACTTCAGACAACTAGAACATAAAAAAGGTTGATCAAAATTTACACTTGCTTGGAGGATGTCTGGAGACTAAGTTACAATTCAGTACCAACAGGAATAAAATTATTCAATTCACCATTACCTCAGCCTTTTTTGTAGTCTTAGACATCGCAATTTTCTGAGAGTTTCTGACACTTTGGTTGTGGGAAACCTTTTCAAGAGAAAAAAAAATGCACAACCGACTTGAAGATGATTATAGGACTCAAGGATAGAAACAAATATGCTTGTGTCAAAAATTCTTGTGTTAATTCTTTGCTACACCCTGTGTTATGGGCCTACAGAAGCATGTCTTCAGAATGGATAATGCAGTGTTGTATTAGTCGTACAGGTAAGAAGCCCTTTGAAATTCAAGGTACTTTAAAAATTCACATCCACCTAGAAAACGACGTATTAGGGAAAAAAAAAAGTTCCTTTCAGATTTCAAAGTTTTGAAAAATAAGACAATTTAAGAAAAGCATTTGTATTTATATTGTCTCTTAAATACTGTAGGCTAGAAGCGATTAAGATATAAATGTGTACAGATCACAAGCATTTGAAAAGGTATTTTTTATTAGATTAGCAGAGGCAGTTGCTACATCTAAGAGTGTTCAGGGTTTTGTTAGTAAATGTTTTTTTCTTTTCTTCATGGGGAGAATATGGGCATTAATCAGAGTCCACCCATTCACCTCAAGCTGCAGCTTGTCGGGAGACGTGGCGTAGTAATTCTTGTCCCTGCCATTCTTTCACCTTTAAGTCTTGATTTCAATCCAGATAAACAGAGGCAAAAATGCTTTACCTCCCATTTGTACCTGTGATCCTCTAGCTATGGTTGAGGTCATAAGACATTATTTTTATTATGCATAGAAATAATAAAGAAATTCTGATAGCCAAAATAATTCCCCAGATCAGCTCCTTAGAAGGTCCTATGCAAACATTGGGTACATTGAGTAACATGTTTTGAGTAAGCTAGGGGAGTGTATGAGCCACAATGTACAATGCAAAAAAACACCTTCCTTGCAATCTGAGTTCTAAGTGCAGCCTGAATCCCAAAGGCAGTAGGGAAGAAAGCCTGAAGCGACAGAGGCATCACCCCCTTCCTGCATGAACTGCAGCAGGGTGGCAACACTGCGGACATACCCCGTGGCACCTTCCACCCCTGCTGCCTGGAGCTGCAGGTCCTCCAGGCAGCCTGCAGAAAGCTTCCCAATGGCAGAGGTAAGGGAGATAAACTGTATCAGCAAGCTTTGTCTCTTCTGCATGTACCATAAGGCTTGCTGCTGCTGTTGGAAATGAAGAGTCAAAGGGGGTATCACCATCACATTGCCCACTGCTTATGCAAAGGACCTCTGAAGTTGCTACTCACTGTTTAGATGCACTTTCAAAATCTTGATGACACCAGAACTAATAGAGCTGTTAATAAACTTACTGTTTTCTTCCCACTTCAATTTCCCCACTTACCTGTTCTTTTCCTAGAAGGGTGAACGCTTACATGGCAATCCTTACCCTGACAAACACAGGTGGACAGTCTACTCAGAAGCAGCAGAGCTGTTTTCTGTAAGACATGTCAGTGTTGTATTGCAATAAATGAAGTGAAGGTTCAGCAGTCTAATCAAAGCAGGTAGTTTAAAAAAAAATAGCATATTTATGGAAAGAAAAAATCCACTCTTGTGAACGAACAGAGATTCTCACTGTGAGTGTTTCAAAAACAGCAGCTAAGAAGCTAAAGTGCCCTGCTTTAATTCTGTACCTTCACTCAGTAACATAGCATAGCACCTGGGTAGTTCATGATTGCTTGTGTACTCGTGTTCTCAGACTAACTGACAGTATAGACTACAGTGTTTCTGTAAATATTCTGGACAAGAGCCATAAAATATGAACCATTCTCTGTTTATTTAAAAAATTCCCTGGACCAAGGATACATTTCATCTTGGTGTGCTCATGGTCAGTCTGCCCTCTCTCTCTTTCCATCCATCAGTCCCTTTTTTCCTCCTCCCTCTCTCTCCCACCCCAAGGACAGCTCTGAACCTTCCTCATGCTTTCACTTTACCAATTTAAGCCAAAGGACTTGCACTAACACTAATGAACATCTTTCAATTTGCTGGCTTAAAGTTAGGTCTTATAAAGTTATGTTCTCACCAAAATTGATGCAATTTCTGAGGTATTGGTTAAGCCATTTTCCACTGTGATTCACTGACGTGGAACCACACTGGCGTGTGGTGACTTTACGGTAGAGGGGCGAACTGAGCTGCTTCCATTTACGTCCTCAGACACGGTGACTTGAAGGCTCAGATCCAAACAACTTGCATCTCTGCAACTAGCTAAGCATAAGAAGGAACAAACTTAATCTAATTAGAAGCACACTTCCGACTCAACTGGCTTTTAGTATTAACTTTAAATCTTTACATTTGAAGAAATAAATTTCAGTTAATATCTTTTGCTCTCCTTCTTCTTTCTTAGTTTTATCCAGGGAAAAGATGTTTATGACCAGACTTCTCTAAAAAGTTGACTCATCACTCATCGTGCAGTAGAACACTGTGCTCTGTTTACAGCACTGCAAAGCTTAATGCACTTTGTGGATTTTTTTCTGCCAGATGCTGCCCTATTCAAAACTTGTACACAGCAAAAGAAACGTAACAGTGCAGTCCTGCCTTTTGGCAAAATGACAAAATAGACATACATTAAATGTTGGCTTTCCAGAGTTTACATCACTCACACCCCTCAGTCTACAAGGACCTACAAATTACAGCTGTTGAAGTTTTTGCATAACCTAAACTTTCAGCTCTAGAGAACCCTTACTTGTCTACATTTATTTATATTCTTGGTAATGGAGTGGTTCATTATTTATACTAGCTGTTTAAACAGTAACTGGGTTGTTTTAGGAATTGTGCATTTGTGCAGAGATGGGCTGTGCATTCTATGCATCTGAAGAAAATCAAGATTCACCGACCAAAGTAAGTTGACTTAAACTTGTACAATCATAAGAGTAAAATACTTTTCCCTAAAATCTTTTGCAAAAGTTTTTGAAAGGAAACAATGTAGATTGTTTCTCCTCATATCTACTAGTCATGTTGCTTGACTGTTAGGATTTAACATTGTTAAATCTATAAACAGACACTGCTACATTTTCAAGTCTCCTTTCATTTTTAACTTTGCTCATGTGTAAACAACAGATTTGGAGACGTGTTATGGAAGAGTTATTACCTACATACTAAACAATCTCCTAACTGAACTTACAACCGGCACTCTACAGACCTTCAAAAACAGAAAAGGGTCAACCTTTTCAAACAGGGAGCCTTTTGATGTTGGAGATTTGCAGTATCCACAGAAGTAGCAGGAACTCTTGTATCTCTTATCTCCAGCATTTTGAATGCATGTTTCCTTTCAAAATTGACTGCATCCACAGAATTCATCATTATTTGCAGTCAACTGGAAACCTGGACTGTGTATCAATGACAGATAGTCTGTGTTATACTGCAGAGAGATTGTTAACGTGGCTAGGAGTACGCTGTCTGTGCATAAGTATGCACATGGTAAATATTAATTCCTATTTTTTCTCTCTCCAGTCCATTCCTCCAGTATCTTTTAAGCACATACCTCTTAAGCGATACTCAACAATGTAGAAATTCAAATAATTTTCTGAAAAATACTTCAAAAATTTAATAAAACAGCATTCCGGATCCCACATTTCAGACCTTCAAAGCCACTTAGGAAAAGAAGTTAAGGGTTTCATGCTAAAACACTGGTAGTGACCAGGTACCCAACACAAAGGTGAGTGTTTATGACCTCAGTGAGATGGGATTTCCAGTTCCTTTAATGAGCCAAGACATCAGACCCGTGTTCTTAACTAACTCTTACACAGAAGCTGCCCCTGGGACAATACATCTGTTTCTGTGGAAGCAAAGGAAAGTAGCTGTGGAGAAGGGGTGGGGGGATATGCGGACAGGGACTTGGAGAAAGACCTGTGTACCTAGACCAAGACAATGATGGTAACTGTGGTGCGGCTAATCTTCGGGCCAGAACGGAGAGGAAGAAAGCACAACTGTGAAGTTTTGCACTGGGTGTCTCCCATATTCCCCAGCTCTGGTTAGTACCACATGCATTTTGGTTCCAAAGACTGCGCCCATCAACAGCCCTGGTCACCGCAAAATACTGATTTCCAATCTGCTGTCTCCAGAACAATGGCTCTCGTTCACAAAGCACAGTGGCTTTTTCAGAGCCATGTGGATTTTAACGGGATGGCAGAAACATGTGTTACCCAAGCTTCTCTGTCATAATACTGACAAAGACAGTAAAACCAAGGTGCCAGCTATACCAGAAATGATGGGCAGTGTTTAGAGGCATCTTGTTTACACCTATCATTCACTATTTCTTCATTAAGTAAACAGACACACCTCAGACCTACAAAACATGTGGGCCACAAAGTTACAACTCTGCCTTACCACAATCGAGGGGCAGGCTGTGGTTTTTAGCCCACAGCTCTCAAAGCACGCAAGTCTCCTGACCGGAGACTTGAGACTGGCTGGTAAGTAAGGAAGGGCATATTTGCCAGCTGTCAGGTCCACATCTGGCTGACCAGCCACGCTCCTTGCCAAGCAGTGTGTGCTGCAGCTTTGCCCTGGCAAACCAAAGGGGAGAACTTTATCATACAGAGATGAATAAAGAGAAAGGCAGGAAGGCAAAGGCGAAGCAGGGGACCTGGGGAATTCTGGAGAAGTCTTCAGAAGGGAATGGGGAGCTTGGATATGGAGGAACTGCAGGACTGTAGGAGAAAAGCTTAGATGTAGTGGTGTATGTGTAGGGCGAAAAGAGGTCCCAGTGGAGAAAAACAGGAAGCCAGCTGGTAAATGAAGTTCACAGCAGAACACCTACCCACTTGTCTAGTGTAACCATAACCTCCTCTAACCATATCACTGAAGCATCCAGTTTTCGCCTGCGTAGCCTCAACTACTATAACCTCATTCTCACAGACCAGAGAAGTGAAGGTTAAGTCAAGTCTTGGAAAGGTCTTTAGAAGATCCATGAAAAAAGAGTTAAAGAGGAAAGTAATTCATGCTATTTTAAATATAATTTGGTGGTGCTAATTAGAAAGCCCTCCGTGGAAAAGATATGACAACATCAAGTGCACAACTACTTTGCTCAAGGACATTCATAATTTGAAGCGGTACATTGTTTTATTTTTAATCCCACGCTGAAAAGATTGAGTCTGCATGAGCACTAGCATTGAGTTTATTTTCGGAATACACTAATAGCTTAATTTACAAGCAAGAATGAGAGATGTTTGAGTAAAATACTTTTTAACTACAAGAATAATTAAATGTTGGATGGCCAATGCTCTTCCTGGAGCTTTTCAATTTCTTAATTAACATCTGGGAAAAGCTATTAGCTGCAGCTCATTCATTTCAGCTGTAAAGTGCTGTAAAGTAGCAGACTGAGTCATTTCAGTAACTACTGTTTTGAAAGCACAGCTTGCTATCTAATTTTAGAAGTCATTCAACCTCCTATAGCACATCTGAGGAAACGTAAGCCAATTCAAAGCTTCCTCAAGCACTGTTTCTGAGAGCAGACTGACAGCAACAGAACCAAAAACAGGGAAGGGGGAAAGTGCACATGGTTTGTATCTAATCTCATAGCCTTTGTCATAACAAAATGTAATCTGCACATACAACACATTATGCTCTAGTCAAAATGCTTGTATAGGTATCTGCCTTGGCTTCAAGCAGGGTTTTAGCCATCATCTGCAAGTTCACACAACCTGTGCAACCCAGTTGTTCCACAATTAGAATAATGGAGCTTCGTCTGTTACGGAAAATGAAAATATAACTCTGGATAAAACAGCCATTCAAGTAGCCATGATTGTTTACTGTCTTGCTTATGCCATGCAACCAAAGTCCCAGCAGAGAGCAAGGAGAGCCACAAGGATTTTAAGGAAGCAGAAATCTGAAATGTCTTTGATTCTTAACAGCCTATACTTCCCACTTAACATGCTGAGGTATCAAGTAGATGCAAGATTTGCGAGTGATGTAAGAAACAGGATATTAAATACAGGCATTTACTCTTCTTAAATCAAGCAGCTCAGATCTCTAATGCTACACATGCTAGTTTATGTGTGAAAAAGTACTACAGACCCTCATCATTCATTATAATAACCATACAGTCCAAACAGTTATTTTCTTTTGAAAAACAGCTTTATAATAAGTAAGCAGTACATTTTAACCTCACAGCAACATGCCTCAAAGCATCTTCTTTCATTAATATGGTCTGTCATTTTACAAAACTGTATACTAAGGCTATTTGTAGTCTACACAAAGCTAGAATGGAGGACTTAGAACACTCAACATTTAAGGTAAAATATGTACATGTCAATTCCGAATGAGGCACTAAATCAGCCAAAACTTGCTTCTGACAGACTAGTGATGAATTATAGGATTTTCAGTAATCCTCCAATAAACAAAGTGAACACTGTTCTTCATGCAGAAACTGCTGGTTAAATCACACACGACATAGATCTGGTATTCTTGCTGGAAAATATGACATTACCTTGATTGTCGGGTAGCCTTCTAGAAACACTCAATTTTCCAGCTTGCCTCTGTGTAAGCACACAGTTTGAAAGAAAAATTATGTGATAGAAGTCATAAACATACAAAAATCCTACCTAGCAATGTAGATCTTGAAAGAGTTCTCTATGCTCTGGATCAAGGGAGAAAAATACTTTCAAAAATATACTGTGAAGGAAGGAAGAAGGATTACATGAAGCGGAAATTATTTTGCAAAAGAAAATGAGCCCCTGGCATTCCTCTCCAACAGGCTGTAAAGATGCCTAACATTAAAGTCAGTTTGTCACCTGTAAGAGGCAAAGTTCTGCACTGTGTGTGAAACAAGACCTGCTTTGCAATGGTAAACTCCCTATATGTTTGGCACGGACACAGTACCACCTGCACTCTATGACAAAACTTTTTTGCATGCAAGGCCAACATCACATACTCCTCGATGAAACATGTTGATTTTAAACAAGATTATGGGGAAAAGACACAGTGTATGTACCACTCTGTGCTTCAAAGTGAAAGTTTGCCACAGCAGAAATCACTCACGAAATAATTTCAACTAAAACATGTATTTTACCTCTTGGACAGAACAACTAACTTGTGTAAATGACAGATTAGTAGAATGAAATTACATCACCCCCCATCTGTCTACTTCTGAAGCTTAGTGAATTGGGAAAACGTATCAACCCTTTCTATCAAATTTCCTTTCTTCAGAAAGGTAGCTTATTAGATCTCCACAGGGATCTAGGAGGGGTGGATAAAAATGAAAGAATTTTTTTAATAGCTGGCTTTTGGATCTTGCCTTGTTTAAAGACATCTTTCTTTTCAAATTCCCCATTTATTTTTAAATATGAAATGATTATACCCTGTGCAAAGTAGTAATCTAGTAATTTAGTTAATTAACTAAAGCTACAGAAATATTCAGTAGTATTAAAACAGTTTAAGAAAAATCGCATCTATGAAGAGGTATAAGCCAAAGACAAAGCAAATGGAGCTAGAATAAACTGAAATGTTAAACCAGCTTTTGACAGAAACAGACTACTCCACAGGTGCATAGTGAATATTTGCTTCATTCCAAATTTCAAGTACTTCATTCAAAGCTGAAAAACCAACTGGGATTTTAAAAGCCAAGAAACCTTATTTTTGTCTTACAAACCATGAATAAAAATGAGGTGAGAGGCTGAGATCCAGTTTTAAAATCTTGAAGCCCATGGTAATGACAAACAATCAGTTCAATTCACTACTATAGATATATTTGTATTTACTAAGTCAATATGTTTCAAATTAAAAACGTATTTTTGGAAAGTTATTTTCTCTTCCATACACATGTTAAACAGCTTTTATTTTACTGTTTTTTTCCAAGACTTGTTTTATGCACGAACAGCACAACTGTGTGTATGTATGTAATAAATGCTTATACTAACATTGTTTAAAATCTGTGAAAATGAGAAAATATAATATATGTATATTAAACTACACTACTGTTAAAGTGCATTGCCCCATTAGAAAAAAGGGATACCAGTAATATACCTATGGACCTTTAAGCTGTTCTAATTATCAAAGACAACCAAGCCTTCCCTAACAAAAATACCCCCAAAACCCCAAAACTAAACATAGATTGAAAGCAACAATTTTTGTATTTTCCAGTATAAATTATAGTCAGAAGCACTTAAGTTACTTTAAATTTTTCTACCCTGCTCTTCTTTGCCTAGAACGTGGAGGAAAAGAGAGATCAGTTACAGTCCTTGGAAACAACTTAGCCCCTCTGCTAAATGCATTTCAGATTTTCTTCACAGCAGCAGGAAAGCGTCCTGATATAGAGCTGAGATTACTTTTGTTGCAAAAGTGCACAAAATCTTGTTTTCTTCTTTTGATAAAACTGAAGTGCTGAAAATATAAGTTCCAAAAATACGGTGGTATGGAGCTGACAGTGGAATTTGCTGGCTGGCACCAACCCTCCCCATTATCTGAATTTTAAAAAAACCAAAAAGCTCATTTCTCTTTTAAGACAAATTTCCTCCGTTTCTCCTGGCATAGGAGTAGTATTTTCCTTTCGCCTTTAAACAGCAAGGCATGGTCTCTGTGGGGGAGGATAAAGGGAACTCCCCTAAAATTAAAATACATCAGCAAAAATGCAAGGAGGTACTAGCCTACCCTATCTGAGGCCATATAATGCCATTGCTTTAAAGTCTCAGGGTGGGAGCATAAGTAACCGCTCTGATATATAACAACACCTCCATAATTACTGAGATTGCACAGTGAAAAGAATTCATCAAGTAGCTTTCAATTAAGACATGTGATGTTATAAATTTATGTTCACCTTCCTGTGAAATGAGTAGGGAGTTGAAAGGCCCTGTTTAGGCTACAAGGAGGTGGTTTCTGCAGTCGTCAAGTCACAGATTAAGTGCAACTTCAAATTTCTAGTATGGGCAAGGTGCCTAGTACAGCTAGCACTTGGATTCAAAGACTTTGATACTAAACAACATTAATAAACCCACTGAGGACAATTTGGTACAAAACAAAGACAAACTAATGGGGGGAGGGTGGGTGTTGCCTTTTGAATTCCCAGCAAACTGCTACAGTTGTGTTTATCAAAAGAAGCAGAACTAGCTTAGCCAGCTTCGTAATCACCTAAAAACTCATACCAGTGGCTCAGCCAATCTGATGCATCCTTGATCCCAGTCTGCAGGTCTGTATTTTAACCAGGCAGTTCCATCACTTAAGCAAAATAGCAATTTTTTAAGAATGGAAATGACTGGTTGTGACAAAACTCAGCCGTTCTGCAACAAAACCACAGTACTAAAGTACTATTTTTTTTTCCCCTTTACTCTGCCAATTTAATCAAACTTTCCTTCCCTAAGACTGATTTCCTTGCTTGGCATTAAATTCCATCTTATTTTTCTGTTGTACTATTTACTGGCATATACTTAACAAGAGGTTTCCTCACACTTTTGATCTTAGCACTGCAAATAGCATGTGACATTACATAGTTTATTTAAAGCCTCACCAGTTCCACTCAACATGTTCAATATCTTTTTAAGATAAAGTTATTTCTATTCAAATGAAGAAAATCCATTCAGACAGCTACCTTGTAATGTAGAAGAATAAATACGTTTTTTATTGCAGATGTACCATATAGATATATTGTTGAGTCATATATATGTAATTGCTTATGACAATCATATGCACTAGTTTTAACAACACTTTAATTTATCATACAAAAGCAAACAACTTAATTGTACAAAACCTAATTTGCTCAAAAATCAGAATGAGTTACCTGAAAGGCATGAAGCTGATCCAGTTTAGCTATGCTGATATAACTCTTAAGTTGCCTGAGCTCTGATACCAGTTTCGGCAGCAAAAATGCTTCAAAATTGATAAAACTGCACTGTTGCCAAGACGCTTGTATCCATCACCTCCTGAGGTATGAGTGGCCCCACAGACATTCTGGTTGTCAGTAGGCAGTCACCCCTGTCCTCCAGCTATCTGCTCACTGAATCAGCAAAACAGGAAACCAAGGACATCGGAGACTGTATTGAAGACAAATGCAGTATGACAGCAGTAAAAATTTATGCTTTCGAGCTGTCCAAGCCGTTTCCTCCCAGCACCGCCATGAGGCCTAAGCACACAGTCCAAGCAGCTCTGACTGCTCCCAGCATCAGGCATTTTGCAGCCACTGCACAACATCAAGTACTAACCTCCACTACAGCAGTAGATGGGTCACTGGTAGAACTTGCACTTGGGGCTTAGCATGCAGGAATGAAAGAACATAGCAAAGACCCGAGTTATGTTCTCTGTGGACTCTGCCTGCTCACCTGCTCCCCCTGAGCTTGCTGCCCACTCAGAACCATCTTTCCCTTCATCTTCCTCTACAGGGATCCCATGATCTATGCATTGGCCCTCCACAGGCTCAAGGCTGAGCAGATGTAACATGTAAGTCAGAAAACTCTGGCTTCCCTAGAGTTCATACAGCAAGAAGTTCAGGCAATGTAAGAGCCTCACTCTCCAATTCACCTTCAGTACCGTGCCAGGTGGCTACCTGCACCATGGGGTTTCAGAGGTTGGCAGGAATGTGTTAAGAGTGAGTCGGAAACCTAGTCAGCTTGCTGAAGAAGTAGGTTGTCCAGTCCTTCCTGGGAGCACCTCAACGGCCACAGCCCTGAGGAATCAGTGGTAGATGAAATGACATCTGACCTAAAACTGTCTGTCTGAACATGGCTACGTCTGGTTGGAGTACTGACATTTGCAAGTGAACAAACACCAGTTTTCTTTTCCTGGTACCCAGACAGAGATTCTATTTCTCCAGTATCCAGCAGAGGACAACAGAAATGGTTTTCAGTTAGACCATAAAAAGGAGACAAGGAGCAGAAGTACCTGGGAACATGGATCCTGCAACATCTGAGAGCAGATGAGAAGGGCAAAAGTCATCTCCAGCTGGGAAAAATGAAGTGAACCCTACACACTCAGTTCAGAAAAACAGCTAAATGTTTGTTAAACACAAACCAGAAGCAAGAGCAATATTGGCTTGATCCCAGAACCTATGTAGCTTGGATACAGCAGCTAAAGCCAGCTTATGGTGGTTATGTGGCCTGCATATGAGGCAATAAGCACTACTCCACTGACCCCAGATGCAGCAACTCATGCCACACTTGAGCTGAAATAAAAATGTTTGTGACATATTCTATCAATTAATGCTTTTAACCATATTATTTTAAAAACATGTTACTTTTTTGCACAGTCATCACTGTGCATGCTTTAACTTGACAGTCGTGGACAGTGTCCACAACCAATGTCACACTGGTCTAACAGTCAGTGAACCATCACAATTCAGTTTTGTTTTCCCAACCACTTAAGTACTAAGCATATAAACCGTCCAGTGTTGCAATTCTGCAGTAGCAACGATACAATTATAGTTGTATTGACCAAACAGGGAGAGTTCTGCAGAAGAAAAGGAATGGCAAAGAAACATCAGTAAGTAACAAAACAGTAAATAGAGGATTCAGAAATTAAGTGGAACACACAGTATCTATCTTCTTCTGTCATTTAAGCAGAACGCATAATAGCAATCCAGAAGATCTCATTAGAACTGATTGTAAATACCCTCAGTTCAAGATATTTAATACGTATTTCAGAGTAGCTGGTTAAGCAGAAATATCTTCTCTTTCCCTATACAAAAAACAATAATCTTAAGAGACAAATATGAACACTTGACCCTTGGTACTGCAAAAGCTAAAGGCTGGATTTTCGAAACAAGTCAGTACCCCTTCACTATTTTTCATAGAACATTCTTTTCACAGCTGCTGTGCATTGCATATATGGAAATCTTACCATAAGGCCTTTATTTCCAACTGTATAACTACATATGTGTGTGTGTGTGTGTGTATAATGCAACAATCACAAAATCAAAGCAAAAACTTTAGGGAAATAGCTCAACAAAACTCTTACAGGTGACTATTTACTAAGGGTACAATTTAAGTTCATAGTGCCTACATGTAATAAACCTACTGTGAAATAACTAATTTTCTAAAACAAATACAGATTTTATACTGCCTATGTCTGAGATCCACTGGAGAGAAGTAGGTTAAATGGTCCAGGTTAAGAACTCATACTTTACCTCTGCTTCTGCATTCATGGATGAGGGCTGGAGGATCTAACGATGCTGTGTAATATGGATTTATTGGTTCAGACTGATGCTAGACCAAGTTTCTTAAAGGTTTTATAGTCAGCAGTACCACTGGTGTCTCTCTCATTTATACATTGAGTTCATGTCTCTATAATTTGAACAAAGCTTTGTCCAAATTATTGAACCTTCTCTCTTCAGCACAGATATCTCGTAGTTACAACCTTTGTAACCTTTAACATCTACGACCTAAAGAAATCTCCACCAACAGAGAAGAGAAACTTGGTGGTTAAAATGTGTTTTTAATTCAACAATTTTAGAAGATTTATTACAGATAATTTTAAAAGACCTCGTAGTTTAACAGATAAATATATTCTAAATAGTATCAATGCAGCTAAACAAGAACATAATTATTAAATGTTTATTCTGTTATATTTTTTATTCAGAGTTTTCTGTATATTTTTGCTCATCTGTTATCTAAAGACCTACAAAAACATTAATGAATTTTGCGCTACACTACCTCTGTGAGCTGAAGGCAAACAAATCAGCTCACTCTCATGCTTCTAAGCAAACATTTCTAGAGAACTCTCAAATATACATTAGAAATGTTCTTCAGAAGCCAATGGCAGGTCCCTAGGGTCACAAGAGAAAAGACAGACTTGTCATGCCATTAATCCAGCTCTTTCTCCTTACCTCATTAGTTATGTCTCAGCAACTGTAATTTAATTAATTTTGCAGTGCCCACCAACAACAGTTACGGACGGACTTGGATGGAAAAGGGACCTTGAGCTAATGAAAAATTGATGAAAAGCCTGTGTCTCCATATTGAGGACTTCTGGTTCTGATCCACAACCCTGTTAGCAGAAATACCCAAAATAAACAAAACCTATGGCACTACACAGTAAGTAGGTGAGTACTTTAGCTGAGTCAAGAGAATAAAGAGATGGTGCTTCAAGAAAAGCCTCCTGGGAAAGAGCAGTTTTTAGCTCAGACGGTAACCCAGGTATCCCAGGGACACCTACTGTTCCCCTGCATTCAGATGGTGGACATTCTGTAAGAGGAACTGGGTTCCTGCAGTCAAAAGCAGAGCACTCCATTGCCAGCATCTGCAGCAATCAAAAAGAAATCCTTCTGGATGAACCAGGTGAGGCCACGGCCAGCTCAGGCCTATCTCCTTCTTAGCAGCAGCAGGAGGCATAGTATGGACTCCTGGCAAAAGGTAGCCAGGTCCCAGGCATCAGAAACAAGAGACACCGGAGCCAGCTCTCAGGTAAAGAACCGTGGTTAAAAACCATCGTGTAACTGGAAATACTTGTGCAAGGGCTGGGAAGACACTGGGCGTAGTAAAACAGAAGTAGAGACTGCAGATCCAGAAGATCACCCCTCCTACTTGTGAACTCCCAGCTGGCAGGTTACAGGGATACCTAGTGTTTATCCACTGGACATGCTCTGCTCTTAAAATATGTCTATATACAAAGTTGTAGCATTATTTTTCAGTACCTTGTCAAGTGTCTCTACCCTTACACAATTACTGAAATCCAGAACATGTTTGTAATGCAGGCATGAGGCACCTCTTCACAAAATGTCACTTGGAGAAAAGTTCTTTTAGACCTTTATAGCCAAAATGAAGATGATAAGGGAGAGGATAACTATCTAACGCATTTATTTCTCACTATCTTTATGGTCTGTTCTGTTTTCCCTCAAGTAGTGAAAACTGTGTAATGTATGCTTTTCTTTTCCCATTTCTCTTGTTTCCCGTATTATATAACAACAAAAAATAAATAAATGTGGTGAGAGAAAGGCAGAAAAAGGTAAAAGTAGTAAAAGGTATCCAAAACACACTGGTTTCCCAAGAAAACAACCATCTCACAATAAACCTGGACATCTACCCGCTGAAGGGTTAAATAATGTGTTGCTAGTGTTACTTTTCTTAACCAGATGTTCCTCACAACATTGAACAGGGGCTAGAAAGAGGGGGGAGGCAGAGAATGAACTTTGGTGCAATATGGAATTTTTAAAGGTATTTCCTCCTCCCTAAGAGCCAAAACCTGTGATCACTTAAATCACTGCTTTTTTAAATACATATTCATTTTGTAGCTTTTGCCAAACCAAATGAATCCAGTCTTTGAAAACTTTTTTTTAAATCGTAATTTTCCCAGTCATACTTGAAGTCTGACTCTTTTCCAAGAATGTGAACAAAAATGTACATGAATTTCTCCCTTTACAATGAATTCATCTTAACTGTTCAGAAGTGTGCAACAACAGTAAATTAGTGTTACAGACCTTAAAGTTTCAGATCTAAGTAAATTCATTTTACTCAGTAATTAGGAAAACAAGCACTCATTTCTTCTGGAATGGTGTTTCTGTATTCTTTATTCTGGTTGGGGGTTTTTTGTTTGGTTTTTTTGGTTTAGTGGAATTTTTTTAATTTGCCAAAGGTACTATCAAGTAATGATAATACAGCTATTGACCCTGAAATTCTAATACTGCTTAGCAGTACAGAATAATATGATCAAATTTTATAAAATAATTTCTAAAACTGTATTTGGGAACGTTTTTCTTAATAACGTGAAGTTGACCATGTTTTCAAAAAACTTTCAGTTTTGTGACTACGCAGATGTTTGATATACCTTACTCTTCCTTTATGTGAATTCCTGAATGGGAGCATAAATTATTCAGGAACATGGACTCCCAAACAGACTATTTCTGTTACTCCTTACAAGCTATAAAATATCTTACAAAATCAGAATGTGTTAAAGATGTTTTTTAAAAAAATGTTAAAAATGTAAAAAAATCATAGTGTTATTACTTCCCAAATGACAGTGCCGCTCAGAAGGCCTTGCTATAAGAAAGGGAGAAATTTCTCATCTGCTGAACTATATGAACTACAAAAGCTGGAAGGAAAAAGAAAAATTAATTTTGCAAAAACTGTGAAAGCTGTTTTTGTTTCTAAAGGTCTAGACTCATCTATTTCTTATTTTTCTATATTCTATGCATGTATGTTACACATTGATTCCCCTTTTCCCACTCTGCTTTATCATCTCCAACTTCATGCCTCCTACATACAAGAAAAACAACCTTGAAAAACATTAGCCAGTTTCAATAGGCATAAAGTAAGGCAGGTGGAAAAACAATGCAACAGAAGAATACTTCTGAATTATGGATGATGTGATAAAAAATTCTTGTTAGGTAGAGCTCCGCGTTTATGTGTGTGTTGACAGCGTTCACTGCAGAAATGATCTTTAGTAAACCATCAATAGTAAACTGGACTGCAATGTGGAAAAAAAGAGCTAAATCAGTTAAACACTCTGAACAAAAAGACAACTTTAGATGTTCAAAACAACCAAAATTAAAGTAGCACTAGGTGAATCCCACTCTGTACTGGTGAGGATCCTCACATAAGTGAGAATTCCTGGTGCAGATGCCACTTATGCAAAGAGGTGGAAACAGCCACATCACTTTGTGGTTCTGACACAGGCAAGGTATCGAACCTGGAGGACAAACAATGTGTAATGTGCAATGTGTAATGCAACGCCCAATCTTTTTCAGACAGTTTTTCTCGTCCACTTCAATTCCAAAATATTAATGGAATGAAAATTATTGTTTATTGTTTTCTTTTATTCATTTGCCTAGAAATTATGCTTTCATCTGCTTTAACCAATGTTTGTTGTGTTGAAAAATTCAGCTGTGTCCCAAGATTCTGTTCCAACAAATGCAGTGTTTTGACTCTTTTACAAGCTCAAATAGTAAAGAATATTTCTTTCTCTTTCTCTGCTATGTGCCTGATTTGTTTAGTCACTGTATATCCAATAGCAAAAGTCAAAATAAACAGAAAGAAAATTTATCAGATTCTCAGTAAACTGAGAGTAAATCGTGTCTTTTTGAAGGCTACATAGTCCAGCACACTATTAAAAGCTCTGAAGGTCTGTTACACTACAACAACTTCCAGCATTCTTTTAATGCAAACTTTTATCAGAAGCAAAGGCAATGAATTCAGTGACAAACTTCCTGGTAATCAATAGTAAATAATTATTATAATAAATATTATTCATCATTAGCAACAACAATAATAAATAATTAAAATACTTACTACTGACTTGGCAATATATGGGACACTAGAGTTCCTGCTACTATGGTGCTACTTTAAACACTACATGAAAAATAAGTACAACACACAAACTAGGTATACAACAAACACATTAAGTTCTTTCGAGAGCTTTTGAAACGTAAGCAGTAATTCAGAGAATACTCTGCAAACTGATCCTATTTGCCTATAGTAGAAGTACCAAGCCTGAAGTCACAACAGTACTCAATCTATACACACAACAGGGAAACTTTAACGTCCAGTTCTTATGAAAGCCAGCAGTACAAAGCCAGAATTTCTGTGAGCTATCATAAGAGCTACAGAGACAGTTGAGCTCTCTTCAAGCTCTCGTATGCCATTTCTTTCACTACCTCAGACCCGCATGAAATGTGGCTTCCGCTGCATCTTCTGCATCACACACATGATGAAAAATAACAGCAAGAAGAGAAGGAAGAAGCAAAACACAAGCTGATTCATAGACAATTCGTATTTCTGACTAAAAGCATACGCTCGTATCTTCAGCAAAAGAAGAGACATACTATTTGCCTTTTAACCATAAGGAAATTCAGTAATAGCCCAAACAGTCCAGATTTTTCAGTAGGGATAAAATAAAATGGCCCCCACTACAACAACAGCTTGAATCTCTCTCTCAAAACCCTTTTTGCTGTTAAGCATGTGAAAGTAACTTTGTACTTTCTGGTGATGACAGAGGTAGCTGAACAAACGCCAAATACCATTAAGAGTTGTTTCAAAATCTCCAATCCCCCTGAGATTTCAGAGGTAGTTCTGTAGACACCTAAAGACTTTGTGAAGCTGGAATGCTGCTCATGACAGCACCGCAAATTCTGGGCACTTGGTTAAAAAAACCTCATTGGTAATAATCTGTGATATTTTCCTAAAAACAAATTAAAATAGTCCTCAGAACATATTGAGCATCACTAAAAATGGAAGGTGCATTGACTTTTTAACAGTGATGTTGCACAGGAAACGTAATTATAGAACTTTATTGTACTCGCCACACTACCTCAAAAAGCTCTTGCACGGTAACTAAACTATTATGTACATGAAAATAACTAGAAACTCGACAGGTTTTTATTATTCTTATTCTTCCCATGTTCTGTTTATACTAAACCTGACCCTCCTGGATGAGAACGGTTCACAGGGGAAGAGAAAATGAACTGTGTGTTCAGTGCTTTAAGGCTATGATGTCAGGGCCCTGCTGTGCAGAGGCCAACATTTGTATTACAATCATTACTTACTCTTGCTAAGCATCAAGTAACACTGGAAAGATAACAGAAATAAAGAAGATTTTAAAATTCCCTTCAAGTTTCCAAACGTAGACAACGCACTGATAGATGACAGAGACTAAAAGTAAACTGTCCTTTTCAGTTCTTAGCAAGGTAACTGTTTTTGCAAAATCTGTTCTCCTTTGCAGAAGCTATTTTGACTGAAATATTTTGGGGTGCTCACCGCCTGCGGAGCAGCTGTACTTTGTCACAGTTTGATGAAGCAGACCTGCTTTGACAGGGAGCAGGGTTACTAAGGGCTGTCATTCATATATGCTGAACCAGAGCAGGAGATCAGTCATTTTCTGAGCCCATGCCCTGGCTCTTTATAAATATTCCCATGTGTTTGCAATTAGTTGGTGGGCTAACTATTCTGGCAGCAAAGGTTATTGAAGGCTGTTTTCCAGACATGTGGGAGGTTTTTTTCCCCTCTGCACAACTAAGACTCTATCTTAGCATGTTTAGTAACAACACAGACAAACAGTAGGCTCCCATACATATATATCAAAAAAACACCTTAAATTGAAGAATTTCTCTGCCTTCCTTTGCAAAAATTGGATGTGCTTTACATCTGGAGGGCCACAGAATGCAACTGTGTAGCTTTTAGCAACCTATGACAAGCAACAGCAGCTTTGCAAAGCACAGATTTCTGAAACCTGGTTTTAGCTGCTCGAGTGTTTAGAGTTCACTGAATATGGGTAAGGATTTGACCCCTGCTGATCTGCAATTTCACTGCGCTGTTTAATTAAGAAATTAAGTTAGTTCAGTACTCCCCTCCAAGATCTGTAAGTATTTGCCCAATTAATGCAGATCAGTTGCATCTCAAGAAACACATTCATTTGTGCATGATAAGAGGTGCAACCTACACCTTACTGGAGTAAATCATCACAGCCTTAAAGCACATCAAGCACATGTGGCCTGACATGCCATAATACATCAAAACACCACATTTCTCTTTGTTATTTTACCTCAGATCGTAACTTAGGTATTAACCTAACTGCCTATGTCTCATAATTACAAGTAACTGATTTTATGAACAATACTGGAATAACCATACATAGCAAATCAACCAGATACAGCATTGAAGACTATTCAAAATATACTGCTACAAAACTAGGTAATATGCTGGATTCAGGACCAGCACTGAATAAAGAAATATAACATGGTTAAGTAACTTTGTAAACAATGCTTGCACTTCAGGATGCTGTCTCTGTTGCTCAGTGAAATTAAAAATGTAGTGCTTACTTTAAAATCCTTGGATACAAAAGGTAAAATAAACAAAGTGCGGACTAAAGTGCTAGAGTCTAAGAAAAAGGTCTTATGGGATTACTGATTTACTAACCAAACCATCTTTTACAGTCTATACGTGGCTCATGAACTTCAAGTAAAGTAGGCATTGAAGTTGTACCATAAAATGTGGGTTACACAATCTAATCAGACCAGGTTACTCTGATATCCTCACAGTCCTGCCCCGCAATGGTCAAGAGCATCCGAAGAGAACAAGAATTAAGCCAGCTTCTACGGCTAACATAAGCCACTGTTTCTTGTCCAAGTCATCCTATTGTTACAGTCTGCCTGTTCACTGCATTACAGAGAAAGGCAACTGAGTCAATACTAAGCATCAGATGCACAGTCAATAGTAGCAGCAGGTAACTCATGCAATTTTCTATTTCAAGAACAATTTAAATACACAATAAACCCTGCCATTTTCATTTGTTACAGAAATTGGAGGGAATTTAAAATATATGAGACTAGGAAAACCTATGCTTGTGGAGACATGAAAGTCAGGACAAGTCCAACACATTTCACCTTTTAGCCTTCTACACGCAAGCTAGACGAGCCACATGTAATCATAAAGAGGATAAAAGGGATTGTTCTTGTACAACGCCATTGATACGTATGCATTTTAAAGAAGGACATGAAGACAGAACACAGTCAAAAGAGTTGACTCTGCAAAGGACTTTCACATTGGGTTACAATCAGTAGCATTATTCATGTGACTAAATGCAACTCATGTTATGAATTAGAGACTTTAAATTAAGAAAATGTCAGGATTAGCCAACACACAAGAAGGATGAGAAAAAGGCTGGATGAAAGCAAGGAACCTAAAATTACACAGTCTTCAAGGCAGGCAGCATACCATGTTGGTACTTGAGAAAGTCTGTTTAAAGGAAAAATTATTAGATGATTCTCAAATTCCATAGCTACACATCAACCATAACCAATTACATTCAAACCATATCTCCATATTATATATTTAATACAGATGGGTTAAAAAGCAAGCCTAACATCTAGTCCTCTTCAGTGCCTGGAAGGAAATAAAGAACTTCATCTAAAAACCAAATGCAATCTAATTTTTTCCAGTACTGAGTCAAATACACACTTAACCTTACAAGGTAATTTGATTTCATGATACTTTTACCATTTGGGAATGAACACTCTGATAGCAGCTTCCAGGAATTCAGCATAATTAAAGCCAGGTACAATCAGAACCAGGATCTGGGGATGAGCCCAAATTATGGGTGAAATTTCACTCAGATTTGACCTTCAAGTTAATCTCCAATATTTGTACTATCAAATACATGAGAAGAACAGACCTGAACAGAAACAGAAGTACATTAAATGAAACTGCACTTTTTAACAGTATTTACTGTTGCAAATCAGAAACAAAATAAATGCTTTGATTACATAATGAAGGAAAACAAAAGAACCAAAATGAGATCCTCATGCACACTGCTTGAAAACACCAGTCAAAGTCCATCAGTTATTTACAGTCCTAGAGCACCAAGACTGACAAGTCTCTACATTCTACACAGGGGTGAAAATCTGTATTGCCGGTTCAGTACAGGATTATGCTTTCCTGTGTCCACTCTATTATGAACAAGAGAAAGGCTACAAATCATTTCACCATTGTCCAGCAAACTAGTTGAAAATCCTTCTCAAAATTTTCCGATCACCAGCATCTCTGTTTACACAAGGAGGTTCCCTTTATAAGGAGATAGTGTAGCTCAACGTTGTTATAACACACTGACCTCCAATGTCAGTTGCTTTCCAGAGTTTACAAATCTCAAGCCTCGCTGGAATCCAGCACAGTATCTCATTCACAGTTGAATGTAGTGAAGGAATGCTTGCAACATGAAGGAACAAGCTATCAGATAAAAAGTAGTAGGCATGGCCAACAACACGATTCCACAGCACACTCTGCATTTATTTTGAATTTCCCATCTGAAATTCAGTTGTGGTCTTCAACAGCATTTGCCACCTACGATTCACAGTTGCTAAGAGATGTAAACATGTAACAGATCAGTCATTCATCTCTCTGCCAATGGAGAAATACTGCATACAGTATGTCTTCTTGTGTTTATCCAGCTCAGTTTTATGATTTCCAAGAAATGAAACCTCCCTTGAGAAACTATTCCTGACAGTGACAGAAGCCTTCTGACAGTACAGTGCATTACATAGACAATAAAAAAAGAGAGCTTACTTAAGTTTACTGTTGTTCTTCACTATTCTACCACACACCTTTTAATCAGTGATGCTTAGACCATGTGAGTATTTCTGTGCTTGTGCCTTCCTATTCCATCATCACCTCCTCAAAATGCTCACATCTAGCCAATCCTCCTCATGCATTTATACACATATACACAGGGTCTGATTATTTCTGTTGCTTTTCTCCAAGCTCCTTTCAATTCATTAATATCTATCTATTCATGGCAAATTCACATCTGCAACAACCTTGCAAAATACGTTGCCATCTCACAGAAAAGATTGTTTTAAATAAAACTATTGCTATGCAGTCTAAACAGTCTTTACCTCCCCTGTTGGGACCTCTTTTTCTCAGTACGTCTACAGCAGCAGCATATCTCTTTATCCAGCCGAGCTGTGATTTGGATCCAGCAACTAACCAGGCTAAAAATAACCCAGCAAAACAGAAAAAGAAAAGGTTCTTTTTAATGCAAACCAGTTTTCCAATCCAGTTCACTACACGGGTGCACACCCTGTCGTATCAGTTGATTGGAGGGATCCCAGGAGACTGCAATAACCAGCAGAAATCAACGGCTGCAGTGCAGAATAGCACTGCCAGAAAAGGATATGACCATGAAGCTATACAGTCTTCTTGTGAAAAACATCTCACCACAGAGTGCCTGGAATTGCACTTCATCGCCTGCCCAGAGATCCCTGCGCTGTGATGAAGTGCAAAGAAACACTCATTGGTGTTAAGTGAGATACAGACGAAATCAGGTGAGAGGGTCTATTTTTATTCTGTATCCCAAATAAAGTAATGTATATCTTTAAAAGCAGAACAAGGCAGTATACTTTTGCCACCAGTGAAGTTGGCTAAGGATTCCACCCTTGCTCTCCACAGAACATTTTCCTGTCACTTCAGCTATGCTCATGCAAGTAGGATCACTGATACAATGCCTTAGAAATGTCCTAGCCTTTAGAAAAGAGGTTCTTCATTTAAAATCTCATCTTGAGAGATCTATGATCTTCAAAATAAAACAAAAACCTTGAGAAGAAAGAATTTCCCATGGATTCATTAAAATAGGTATATATTTACGTTAATTGGGATCCAGGTGTCTATGGATTGTGTTGGATACAGCAAACCTCTGACAGAGATTATCTTTTCCAGTGACAAGACACCAAAACTGTAATAAATCACACTGTTTTTATTAACTTTTTGTTAACAAAACAGAACCTGGGCTGAGAAAGGCCGGAGAACCTAAAGCTCTTCACTTTTCTTTCATCACTGTAAGGTTAAAAATGTAACCTGAAGAAACACAAAAAGCAAATTTACTGTCAGAAGGAAATGTGACTTGCATATGTTCTCCTTTGGGACATGACCAGTTGCCATTACACTCTCTCCCTCATGCCCTTCTCCGATGGGGAGGCAGCTACCCTGTTCACACTGTCCGCTCCAGCCTCTCATTCCTTATGCTGGACTTCTCGCTTCCCTTTTGCGGCTCTCTAGCCACTATAAGCTCCCTTTTTTTGGTCTCTTGCTGCTTTGCTATCGCTCTTTGCAATACATTGCTCTGGTTTCTCACAGACTCTCAGCTACAGTGCCCTAATGCGAATTCCTTCTCACTGTCAGTGGCCCTTTCTCCACAGCCTTCCAAATGAAGGTCAAAGCTCAGAGATTACTTAACCATCCTAATTCACATGGTAATGCAACGCAGACTGTTTTTCATTCTTCTCCCCAGAAAACCAAAATATTAAGTATTCTCTTTCTACAGAAAGCTGAGTATTTTTTTACTCTGTAATATGCAAGTTAGCAATTTTACTGGTAAGACCATTTTATTGGCGAGCATTCTTTTGCTTAGACAGTGACAATTTCCTTTCTCCACTTCAGATCCTCAAAAGCTAGTGAATGATTCTTACTTTTGCTACTGTTAAGTATTTATATTAATTCCACTGCTGTGACAGCTAATTTCACATTCTGCAGATGAGAACAGTACCAAACTTCCACTGGGATTCAGTAAACTTTACTACCTGCTCACATGAGAAGACCTAACTTCCTTAACAGGATCCTTGAAAATACATACTACTCAGGAAAAGAAATTCAAGCAATTGCAAAGCAGGCAATTAAAAGCAAGTTTAAACAAATACTGATTTAAAATTTTGCAGTGGGATCAAAAACCTTGCTTTGGTCAGACACCAAATCCAGTCACAACCAAAGCAGAAATAAAATAAATACTCAAAGACAAATGACAGCACTACATAAACTGGCAGCCTGTAGAAAAAAATATATTACCAACTTGACGAAATACATACAAATGATTGATAAAAAGTCCCTGAAGAACTACATTTTACACCAACTGAAACAATTTTCAGTTTTGATACAAGCACAGCACACAGCAATAGCTTACCCTCCAGGCAATAAAGGCATGAAATAGACCTTTACCCACCCAAAGATGAAAGAATATTATGTAAAGAGCTTTATGATTACTCTGTACAAAGTAGACTACGACATAAAAATATGCCTGTGCTTGGTGCAAGACTTTTTCTGTATTATATGGAAGGCAAACACTATGAACCTATTGCTGTGTAGACGAATCATCCAGTAAAGATCCAGTATATTACATTGCTGACAATTTTCGATAAAAAAGGCTGCAAAGGCTTCATCGCTGGCCCTGAAGAGGTAGCTTCACCTCTTTCTCTCATGCTCCTTGTTCCATGTTTTGACAATGCTCTTACGAAAACCTTAAAGATCTCGTTGTACATGGCTCCTTACCTGTGCATCACAGTTCTGCCTCCTCTAGGGAAATAGTTGCCTTAACACAGTAAGTGAAAATTCACTTTGGAGTTTTGGTTGACTTATCTACACTCCAGGCACCTTCCTTCCTTTCCCTACAGGACAAGGGGAAAGGAAAACAGCAATTCAAGAAATAGCAGACTGAGACGTTGAAGCACCATCTCAAAAGACAAAACAAAAGCAGTGCCACAAAGCAACAAAACCCTTACTAATGATCAAATTTATTTTGGCAGTCATTACTGCTCCCCTTCGTTTTCTGAACAGAAGGAAAAACAGCGAGGCCTTGCAATTATTCTTGCTACATAGACTTGGATAGTATAGAAAGAGAAGTTGCATTTCTTCTGTGATTTGGATTTACCTTTGTGTTTACAGGAAGCCATCCATGAAAAGCTAGGTGATAAGTAAAGACGAGCAAAACAAGAGGCTCAGCTCCACCTGACAATCTGGGCAACAGTCTTCTTTGAGTAAGGCTGGTGTGACTGACAAGAACAGTCTTACACTGAGCAATGGGAAAAAGATTTAGATACATCTGTACTTCTATATCTAATACAGAAGAGGAGGTAAATCCGGCAGATAACAGTACAACAGTAAGTAACTAAAAATCAGTACGCAGAGGATGGAAAACAAGCGGAAAGTCCTAATATGAATGAGAAAATCACATATACAAAAGAAGTAATTGATGACTGTGCCTTATAGAGCTAGGATTCAGCGTGTAAACAATCGGAGGCAACCAGAATGGGATCCAGGCATTTCCAGGCCAGGACTTCATTAATGGGCAAGGCTTCAGGCCATATTATTAAGGGAAGAATAAAATATGCAGATAAACTGGAAACAAAACAAACTGTAACATACGATCTATAATAATCCTACCAGTTTTACCCAATGTCCTTCTCTAACAACAGTACTGATTTTATAGACAATGTCTTCTACCTTAGCTTAAATAAAGCATTTGATATACGAAAATTTATACACAGTGTCAGATGAATGATGAGTTACTACAAGAGCAAGCCAAAGCAGAGATAGTAGTAAGTAATTATAAAATGAGTTTAAGACTGAAAGGAGATCATTAGGGAGGTCCCACACAGATTGGTGCCTGAAGCAATCTTGATTAGTATTTTTACTGATAATACTGGAACAAATATCAGAAGTTTGATGCTGAAATCACTTGATAACAATGCACAGTGATGGCACTGCAAAATGCCTAAGATGAATAACCTTGAGGTCTAGATCAGAAAAATGGAATGAATCAATATCAAAATCATGAGATCATGGAGTTAATATAGAATTATGTTAATTAACAAATTATTGAATTAACATAAAATGCCATAGTAGAATGGGAGCTCATCATTAACGGTGGTGAAGACAGGTCTGAATGCACTAGTTAAACACAGATGCAAAACAGGAAAATAAAACCGTTAAACATATCACGTGAGACATTACAACACTGCAGATGCACTAGCACTGTTCTATAATAGAACCTTGAATTAGTAACATGTACATTGAAGTATGAAACAGAAGATAGAATAGATGCAGAAAAACGTATCGAGAGACAGTACTTACAGAACACATGGAAACAAGATTTGCTTGTTTCCCATAGCAAAATGAAATCAAAGAGAATTCATGTCTGCTCTCCATGGTAAGTTGGAGGAAACCAAGTCCAGGATGAAAAATAACTGCTTGCGCAAAAATAAATAAATGAGCAGTGGATAGGCTTATGCTCAAAACTGAAGATTCCTACCTGTTAAAGCAATCAAGTTCTGGAAGAGCCTTTCCAACGGTAGTACCAGAGGCATGAAAACATTAGCTGTTCTTCATACAGGCTTCGATAAGTTTAAGAAAGGGGCTATATGGCACAGTGCCTTCAACAGCAGAAAATTGCTCAGTGACGCAGGAGGTTCCTCCCAGTCCTAGGAAACCTGCTTTTTTCCCCTTGGGTTCAACAGCTCATAAAGAATTTGGACTTTCACTCTTTCCCTTCCAGCTGATCTCTGTTACAACTTATTGGCTGTGAAAAATGAGTCCCTGAGACAGTACAGAATATGACCACCAAGAGCCACAGTGATTAACACCAGAACGAGGAGGAAATAAGAAACCAGCTCCGCACTTCATCCTGCAGATGTGGACTGACCCAAGCAGGATATACCCCAGATGGGTCCTGCCTGACCGAGAAGGTGACAGGCACGTCACCCCAGCCACAGGGTTCTGGTGTGACTAAGTTCCACACGAGACTCTGGAAAAAATGTTGATCCAAAAACAGCATCAGAGGAAAACAGCTGGGGACAGAGTGAATGTGACTGCCCCTTTTAGCAGCAACAAAGTTAAAATTAGCTTAACTGCAACATCAAATCTAAACACATGCTGAATGTGGGCTAATTCTGTGCAAGACCATCTTGGGTGGCTCTGCTTGGTGCTTACAGCACTGGGGCTCTGGGGAGTGTTATCTGGAGACATCCAAACACTACTCTGAAAAGCAACAGCTCAGTCCAGCTGAGTTTATTAGCTGACCCCAGCACTCTTGGTGCAGATGTAGCCACAGTGAAGACACACCTGAAGAAGAAAATTGTTGGCTGGGTGTGACGACTTTTGGGCATGGGGGTGAAGAGACTAAAGATGATGAGCTAGACCCTGTGAATCTCAAAAACAAACCACATCTTTTTCTCTGCTAGGCCACAGCAACATAAAACCACTGTTCCAGAGCACACAGACTATAGCTTTTAGCGCTGTAATAAAAGTTGTATACAGCTCCTTTTTCTTTCTAAAAGCACACAGCTTACCTTTCAGATACATACATCATGTAATTCCTAAGCCCATCTATCAAATCAGCAGTGGGCTTCTGAAATGGAATTACTCTTCTTTTTTTTCTACTTTTTTAACAGATTGTTTTGACAAGAAGTAATTTCTGAATTGAAAGAAAGTGATTTCAAAATTAAATAAAACATTTCTCCCCAGTCCCATGCTTCATAAAGCCACAAACCTTTAGATGCTGCACAAGGGTTTACCTAAAATTTCCATTTCTCTTTACTCCCACAAGGCCCAAGATAAACAGTACCCTAATAAAAGTTGATAGCATGGGCTCTGTTCAAGTGAAACCACTTTATAACTTGACCAAGTGTGTTCTTTGCCAGGAAATGATTGCTTTTCCAGTTCAACCCAAGAATGTTGCTCTGCCTTATGTCTGCTGGCAACAACCTCACTGTTTATGGTTGGGCTAAAAAAGAAGGATTCAAAGGCTAAGTTTTTTCCTCAGATAATGGTGCTAGGATTAAGACTTGGTCCTAGATTTTACCATACCTATCATACTGGTTTGTGAGGATGAGTAGACAAACAAGGAAGGTACTATTACACATATCATAGTCTCCAAATTGTCTGTTTTTCTTCCCCTTATTCACTACATCTCCATTCAAATCAAAATGAGGTCTACAATAACCAAATCACAAGCAGGTATGATTTATTTAACTTCCTACTGCATGTTAACACTACCAGATACTCTCCTGTCAAAGTCACTGTATCCTCAGAGATTTCTTCTAACAAAAATCCTTGTACCTTACTGCAGAAGATCCTTCCTGACCAATGCAATGCAAAACCAGTGCTGTAATTGGTCTTGCAATGCACCACCACACCACTCTTTAACAAAGAGAAGGAAACTGGTTCCTCCCAAAAGACAAAGACATTCAAGCTACTTCAGAGGTATTGCTGCAGGACACCATGTAGCGCTCTCACCAGAGAGACCTGCAGTGGAACATGCTGCTAGTACTCCCTGAATCTCTAACACAGAGAGTGAAAACCAGAACTAAACTATCTCCTAATCCTGCACCCTAAAGCAAAGTGCCTCTACATTAAGCTACACACTGTAAATGGAATTATGGGAATTTCCCAGGCTTGAGGAATTACAAAGAAAATCTAGCACAGGTCAGAGTGCTAAAGAGTTGCACTTCGCTGCCTGAAACTTTCTGTAATCATTAAACAGCTTAGACTATAAAGTGAGTTGTATTACACAGTCACACTCCATTTACTGTTGTACATTGACTTCTTCCCTTGGAGAAAAACTGTATTTTTTTTCATAATAAAATCCTGTTACAGACAAAACTGTCTGGAGTTGGGGAATTTTACTTCAGTTAATTTACTGCCATACAACACAAACCTTTGATGATTGATTTGAGCATTGAGAAAAATGACATAAACTATTAAGCAAACACATAAAGAAACACCTTCTTCCTTCCCCAGTCTCAGTTTACCTAATTTCTCACCACAGATTAAACTCACTCCATTCACACGGCTCTGGCAAAGCAACAGGCAATACAGGAGGGTGAAGGGGTGCACGTAACAGATTTTGTCCACTACCCTGTGCTTAGGATTTCTGCTGCCATGTGCTTAATAGTTTGTTGCAGCTTCACATGATGGTTTCTACCTTTCTGTTCCTTGGTGGCCCTGTCCCAGCATGGGCTGCAGTCCCTCAGGGTGTTCCTGTCTGACCTGGATTGCCTGTGGGCTGGGGTCTTTTGGGGGTGTCCCACTCCAATGTAGTTCACCCATGAGCCTCCCAGGAGTGGTCCTGCACCACTGTTGCACCCCTCACATTTAGAGCTTATAAGATAGACGTGTTCAGCCTACTACCCCTGCCCCTGCAGAGCACACCCCTAACACTAGATTACAGGAGTTAACATTATAACAGTCTGGGCATATTTTCCTTAGAGACCTTTCACAGCAGAATCATTACAGCAGGAAATGCCAGAACAGCTGCAAGAACAGTGACGGATGAAAGAAATTATCACCAACAATGCAGCTATGGAAAATATCGACAGGTATCAGCAAGTTTGCAGATGACAGCAACTTGAGTGGTGCGGTTGACACACCACTAGGACGGGATGCCATCCAGAGCGATCTTGACAGGCTGGAGAAGTGGGCCTGTGTTAACCTCATGAGATTCCACATGGCCAAGTGCAGGGTCCTGCGCCCGGGTCAGGGCAACCCCCGCTATCAACACAGGCTGGGGGATGAAGAGAATGAGAGCAGCCCGGCCGAGAAGGACTTGGGGGGTACTGGTGGATGAAAAGCTGCACATGAGCCAACAACATGTGCTCACAGCCCAGGCGGCCAACCATATCCTGGGCTGCATCAAGAGATGCGTGGCCAGCAGGTCAAGAGAGGTGATTCTGCCCCTCTACTCTGCTCTGCCCTGGTGAGACCCCACTTGGGAGTCCTATGTCCAGCTCCGGAGCCCTCAGCACAACAAGGACATGGAACTATTGGAGCAGGTGCAGAGGAGGGCGACAAACATGATCCAAGGGCTGAACACCTCTCCTGTGAGGACACGCTGAGAGAGTTGGGGTTGTTCAGCCTGGAGAAGTGCAGGCTCCAGGGAGACCTTATAGCAGCCTGCCAGTACTTCAAGGGGTCTTGTAAGAAAGATGGGGACAAACATTTTAGTAGGGCCTGTTGTGACAGGACAAGGGGTAATGGTTTTAAACTAATAGAGGGTAGATTTTGACCGGATAGAAGGAAGAAATTTTTTACAATGAGGGTGGTGAAATATTGGCACAGGTTGCCCAGAGAGGTGGTAGATGCCTTATCCCTGGAAAGATCAAGGTCATGTTGGATGGGGCTCAGAGCCACCTGATCTAGTTGAAGGTATTTCTATTCTTTGCACGGGGCTGGACTAGATGACCTCTAATGGTCAGTTCCAACCCAAACTATTCCAGAATTATATGATTCTATATGTCCAAGCAAGCAGGGCAGAGGAAGGGGAAGACAGCTTAATTCAACTTCTACAATGAAAAGCAAGATGTGAATATCTACATTGAAATGTCCCTATTACTAGGATATGAGAATAACAGTTTTATCACTGCTTTATCACTCGTATAGAAGAGGCTCAGTTGTTAAAATAATTCCATGGTAGCACGGTTTACCTTCACAAACTGAGCAAAAAAGCCAAGCATAATTACACACCTTTCAACAGTTTCCAATAGCTTCAGTGGGGAAAGCAGAACAGAGTGAGCTTTCCATCCCCACATCTCTGCAGGTCACACTTTGACTACTCACAGATGAAGCAGATGTGCAACTCTATCCCTGGAAAGAAACACTTCCTACAATTTAATACAGCTGCAGAAAGACATTGAAGCCATGCCTCATTAACAATTTATCCAGAACTGAGAACAGTATTAGAAGTTGTCCAGAGTTGTGCTAAATCAAAAAGGACCAGAATACCATTAAGTCAAATCTGTATGAAGTTATAGAATTGACCTGGTTTATAACAACTGTGTTTACAATGACATAGCACCGGAAACAAAACCAGATTCTTGAAGTATTAACACAAAGAACACAACAGACATCTGCAAGATGGATGTCTAACACACAACTCAAATGAACACCAGCCTTCTTAAACTGATACTTGGAGGCCTTCACTTAGCTTAAACAGTTTACTTCCAAGACCTTCTGCATTACTCAACTTGGTAATGCAGACTACCCCTGGGAAGCCACCCTCACACAGGCTTAGCAGAAGGACTTCTTTTAAATCAAGCTCTTCTTGGACACATTTCAGCCAGTATCTTGTCTCAGTTGTCACTAGAATTTTTTAATTCTTTGCAACATAAAGCTTTTTATTGCAAATGAAGAACAGGGAAAAATTAACTTTGGGTAAAAACACTATTTGTAGAATGAATTATTACAGTGTTACCCTAAGGAGCTCAGGATTTAACACCAGGCAATAGACAGACTACACAAATATCTTCAGAGAAAGAAAGGTGTAGAGACCTAAAGGAAGCACAACTGTCGGACAAATTAATACATGAACTGTATTTTTCTAGAGGGCTTTAGATACAGAGTAACTGAGCAATATGAAATGAGACTCTCTCTAGCACAGGGACAAAAATGTAGCAAAAAGCATACCTGCGTATGAAAGAAAAGAGACTAGTAATATAATACTGACATTTTAGAGGCATGAAGATAAAGGCAGAAGAAATAATATCTCTGGTGTATGAAGGGCTTTTAAGATAAACAGAGTATTTAACTTTTTTTAAAAAGCCACTTAATGGACTCAAGAAAAGGTGGAAACCACATAGTCTTAAAATTCAACATCTTGTAAAAAGAGAACGTAGCAATTTCTCTGGAATGTGACGCAAAGGAGGACCAGGAAAGATTTAAAGCCAAAATGAAAAGAGAGAGAAGTCAGAAGAGAAAGAGGGCTGTGAAGAGAAACTACAAGGATTGAAGAAGGAAAAACGAAGCCTTTAGTTTAGACAGTTGAACAGGGTAGCAGGTTAGCCGCAAGAGATGTCAGAAACTCTGTTCTGGAAACAGAAGCGATCTGATCTGATGACCATACTAACAATACCAGCTAATAGAATTATTGAGAAAACAGGTACATTTCTTAACCAGAAAAATATGTGAAAGCTACAAGAGTATTTAAACCTAGCCTTGGGAGACATGAGAATTCTTAGTTTAGCTTTTTTTTAAAGCTATTAACATTAATGTGATTAGGTTAATTGCTGAAAAAGTGGACATTATTGCTCCAGATCTTGAGTCACAGACAACTTCAGTAAAGTCAGAGCCTGTACAAAAACCTGTGGTTATAGACATCCTGCATTTCTCATCTCAGCTTCTTACTGATACATTGCTAGAGCCTGCTGGTTGTTGCAGTCAAGCATCAGATTTCAGCAGCTAGCAACCATATAAGGACTTTGCTGCCTGTACACCTGTAAGACTTCTTGAACATGGATGGAACAATGGTTTCTGTAAGAAAATGAACTCCTGTAACAGCATATATATATATATACTGTATTAATGTGTATATAGCACATGGGAGTCATCACATTCATGTATTCCTCCCAGCTGAAGGATGCTCAGCTTCCTCAGGTGTATCATTCTATGAAAGCAGATCACTATTTCTCTGATTAATGGGTATAGAAATACTCCCAAGGGAAGAATTTGTGCTCTGTGTAAGTAATGTCCTGATGAGGTCTGTATTTCAGCCACCAACACAGTATCTGCTGTAAACACAGTCTGTGTCACAGAGGCCACAAACACCAGCCTAAGAGCAGCTACCCAAAGTCCAGGACGGAAAGCAAAAAAAACCTGCCTGGAAGAAGAAAAAATACAATAAATATGCTAACGTATTGCTTGTGCATTTGAGATGTGCTGGAACATGTCCAAAGAAGAGCAACGAAGCTGGTAAAGGGTCGGGAGAACAAGTCCTATAAGGAGCGGCCGAGGGAACTGGGGTTGCCAAGTCTGGAGAAAAAGGGGTTCAGCAGACATCACTCTCTACCACCACTACCTGAAAGGAGGATGTAGCGAGGTGGGTGTTTGTCTCTTCTCCCAAGTAACAAGCAATAGGACAAGGTGGAAATGGCCTCAAGTTGTGTCAGGGGAGGTTTAGATTGGGTATTAGGAAAAGTTTATTCACCAAAAAGGGTTACCAAGTGCTGGAAAAGGCTGCCCAGGGAAGTGGTTGAGGCACCATCCCTGGAGGTATTTAAAAGATGTGTAGACTTGGCACTTAGGGACATGGTATAGTGGTGGACTTTGCAATGTTAGGTTAATGGTTGGACTCGACAATCTTAAAGGTCTTTTCCAACCTAAATGACTCTATCATTCTATGATTAAGCTGTCAGGTCTTGCTACAGACTTCATAAAGGACAAAGGTGTATTTTCTATTCCTTTTCTGCTAGTAAATAAAAGATGTCTTTCACTCTGAAATGAAGAACTTGCCCCTGAAATCAAGGTAATTTTCATTTATAGAATGCATTATTTAATTCGGCTTATCTGAGGACAAATGTCAGTTCCACCAGGGATCTGAAACTTATGAGCCACAGTCACAGATCGACAAAGACACATAAGACCAGTGCTCCTTGAGCTTCGTTTGCTGCTTATTCATTTCAGAATTAAAGTTCTGACTTACACGCTCTCAATAGCTGAATGAGAGTTTAATGCAAAGAAAAATCATAAGCCATTTATCAAATATTAAATACTACTTCTAAAACCCTATGCCACAGGAGGTCGTGCAGTTATATCATGTTCATATCTAAATACAAGAGTCCTCGTTCATGAAAACCTTCCCTTATAATGGCATCTTACCATCAGCAAGAAAAGTCAAGTGAAAACAGTAAAGAGGAAGGAGACAGCAAAGAAATATGAAGGAAGGACTATAGACACCACTTGATACAATTCATAGTAACCTCGTCTGTGTGACTATGGTTAGATATAAAGACGTTGGGCACCTTTTGGGTGTATGATACGTTGACGATGCAAACTGGCTTTTTCACATGGTGAAATGTATTTGTATCAGTGAACTTACTTAGGAAGCCTAAGATACAGAGATGCATTCCATGTTTTCCAGTTTGTTTATATTGATGTATGCCTACTGACTGCAGCAAGGCTTTATGCCAAACTCATACAACCTGAGGATCTCTTCAGGATACAGATCCTCCCCAGTAACCTCTCCAGTCATAAGAGTCTCACTGTTAAGCTGTGACACTGGGAGATGTCCAAGACAAGTTCACAGCACACAGAATCACAAATGAAGCTTCTGAACACACATCATAAAGCAGCATTGAAGGAAAAGATGCTTTGCTTTTGCTTTTCTTACGTAACTGTATTTCTTAAATCCTGGGTAACATAACTGACGAGCAACTTCACGTAAAAGAGCTCAGGACAAAAACAGACAAGGATTCCCATCTGACCAAGCCCTCTGCAGTTTATCTTCCTACACCAGAGTGTTGTTTGTACTACTGTAGTTCAACTCTTTCCGCAGAGTTTTGTGGTAACGCTAACCCCTTTGCATGCTGATGCCTAAAAAAGGAAACGTAAAACTCTCCATGGGAGTGATGTTTGCATGGGACATCAGGTCACAAATTTAAAATGAGAACCAGTGCACTACTTCCTAACAATGTTAAAACATTGGAACAACAGTGAATTTACAGGTCTTTAAACAGCTTTTTAACTATTTCTAGATACACAATCTCAAAGGAAGAATATAAGACAGAACTCAACTATTTTGCTTTCTCCCACTGTCTGTTCTCCTGTATTTCCCGGTCCCTGAGACTGATACTCCGTATAAAATCAGGTCTCAAAAAAACAAATCCAAAAAATTAGCAAGAAGTCCCTGTAAATCTGTATTCTTAGCTTCAAACAAACTAGAGTGGAAAAGTATGCAACTACTCTTTCCTAATCTGACTTCTTGTGGTTTTTTCTTTCTTTCCCAAAACATTAAAACCATCATAATCTGTGACAAATAAAATTATTTTTGAAAGAAAAGCATGTGACTCAGATAAACATTTCAGTCACACTATAGTTTCAGAAAAAATCTCATATTCATAAGACTTTTTATTGTGCTGACATCATAAGAACTGCAGGTGAGAATAATTTTTAAGACCTGTCTTACTGTAAATAGCTTATAACTTCCAGTGCATCCTCCATAATGAGGCCTTTCTCCTGTCATTTCTGTTCACAATGAAAAGCTAATAAAAGCAATTCTTTGCAGGATTAGAACCTAAACTCTATCAAAAATTTTTTGTACTGTTACATTCATGTTTACATCCTTGCATCATAAAGGTGTTCAGAACCTAGTAGTAAGAAAAAAACGACAGCAAAAGAGAAAGAACACACACAAAATGGTCATTTATGCATACCACACAGCAGTTGCTAAATTTAACTGTATATTGATAACTTCCATCTGTACCAGTGAAAATTAAAAACACAAGCAATACAGAACAAAGTAATCGTGTCTCTAGCAAAAGTGTTCAAGCCACCCATAACAGCAGAAAGTTTCCAAGAAGAATGCTTTTGAACTAAATCTGTTTCATTAAAAACAGCTTTTTGCTTGAAAACTGAAGAATTCTTAGTAGAAAATCCCCCTTGTCCTCCTCCTGTGGATGCTCATTATGTGAGCACACCTTGGATATTTTTAAAGCGTGTCTTCATTCTACTGCTTCTCACTAACTAAAGTAAGCAGGCACAACACCTAAAACCAAGATGGAAGCTGCTACCTCATTTCTGTCATCTTCTTGTCATCAGTCTGTGACTCCCAAGTTTTGCACAGGTTCAGCAACGATGCAGAGCTGCACAGTATGAACAGAAGACTCACCATTATTGAGGCACTCCTGCCACAATAGCCCATGCTTGAAGCACAGCCTACAGTGAACGATAGGCTCCTCTCCTTTGAGAGGTAATTATGATCTGTAAATCACCACAAAAAAGCATTCTAATTCCTCTTTCACATATAGAATAGATTGCTGCAGTATACAGAAGTGGAGGAACAAAGCAATAACTTTCAGATCTTCAGGACACATGAGCCAATTCTTCTGCTTAGCTTGCAAAGAAGGCAAAAAAATGTAAGGCTCACTGCTCTCCACTCCCCATTTGCAACTGTGCAGGAGCAGGAAACATTTTTGGACTTGCATTCAATATACAAGTATTCAACTCTTAAATTGCACAGTCCTCTGGAAAGGTGAAATGTATTTCTCTGTAGGACCAGAAAAAAAATACATTATTTAATTATAGCTGTTGAAATTTTACAGTGAAATCCCTTGGATGACATTTTAATTCTACGGTTTAGTTCTTAGGGTGATTAAAGGCAGCCTAGGAAACAACATAGCACAGTAACCAGGATAAAAATCACATAAGCCAACATGGCACCGCTCGCGCTGGTGGTGGGGGGAAATTGCTGGAAGACTTCCACTGCCCACGGCCGTCAGGGCTGCCTGGCAGGTTTCTGTACGGCATTGCTTAAGGTTGTGCTTTGCAGGTATGTAATCACAGCCTTGTCCCCTCACACTGCTGAAGAACATAAAAACTGTTGTTCTGAGCTCAAACTACCCCCAAAAGCCAAGGCAGAAGATGGATTTTATTTCTAATGCCCACCAAATATTTATTGACTACCTGGTAATAAGTAAAAGCTGGATCAAACATGAAAGGCAGTGGGGTTATACAGATGTAGTTGTAGCGTAATACACCATTCTCAGTTACACATGAAATACAAAGCTTATGCTTCAATCTAAATCCAGTCCTAACTTACAGATCTGGTAGATCTTTGTGTGCATGTGCACACATATGGTGGGGAGCACACGTGTTTTTTGGGGGGGTCTGTGTTTCTGAATGGATGTAGGTGTGCTTTAGGGTGGGTCTGCGTGTAGGACGCGATGCACACAGGGGTATGGATGAGTGGGTATCTGCAGACACGTGTGTGCAAGTATGTGTGGGTACAGCGGCACATGGTCACAGGGGTGTACATGTCTGCAACTCTGCGTGCAGGTGCATGTGTGTGCACAGGGATGTACAGGTGCACGTGTGTGTATGTGCGTAAGTGTGAAAGTATACATGGGTTTGTATGAGTGTGTGATGGGGTTTGTGTACCCTTGTGCACATGTGCACAGGAATATGTGTTGATGCATGTGTGCAGAGTGGGGGGGTGGGGGGGGTGCAGAGGTCTGTGTTTCCATGTCTGACTACACATGTGTAGTGCAGTATGTTGAAAATTGTGAGTGTGAGTGTAGGTGGGGGGTGTCATAGGGAGGTGTAAAGACGTGCATGCAGGTGGGGAAGGTTTGTGCTGATGGGTGTCCATAGGTACACTGGGGGGGAGGGGGTGTGCACACACACACCATCATACAAGCATATGTAACGTAATAGAATATAGATTTTCAATACAGAAATCCATTTTCAAATAAGCACTTTTGACAGGACTTACTACTGACTTAAAGCTAATTTAGAGTTTGCTGCAATTTCTGTGATGCTTACTTTACCACTATCTGAAGCATTAAACATGCATTTAGAGAAGCAATGAGTATACAGGCAGAGTATTCACAGATTATCCACTGACGTTGATTTATTTAATTTCAGAAGGAACTTGTGAGCAGCCAATTTCTTTGAGAGACTTCATAGCCCTGGTGTCTCTAGTTTAGTGTCTTGCATTAGCCTTGGATTTATACAGAAAGGGGATCCTCTACATTTTCCAGCACCGATGTCATTTTGTAATTCAGCATTTTATAATATATTGCCATGTTCAAGAGAGAACTGTCTTCTGATAAGATATTATGTTGTGTCTTCTAGTCCAATTTATTAGACTGCCATCTATCATGTGACTGATACCTTACTATAAAATACATTAAACTAAGCCGAAGTTTTCATAAGCATTCTCTTTAATATACAATAAAAGAAATATCTGCATTTGAATTCACTTGGTGTTAGAATTAAAGCTGATTTCTAGGCTTTAAACATATCATATTTTTAAAAACCACCCATACAAAGCCTTCCTTGTTCAGCAAGAAGCTACTGTATTTCAGTACAGAAGAGAAAGAAGAGTATGCAAGAATGAGCAAAAGAGCTTATCTGTGCACTCGAGAAAGAGAGACAGAGAAACACAACACTGACAGCAGTTCTTCTCCCAAGGCCAAGACCTTTCAAAGGGAAGAAAATCACAGCATCTGAAAGTGGAAATACATTTCTAAACATATGGCTATAAGACAGTCATCGTGGTACGAGAGGTGAGCAATAGGAACCACGGTGTAACTCTCAGCAGCTAGTTCTACTTGCGTCGCTTTGTGAGCTACCAAAACATATATACATCTTAACCAAATAGCTCAAGGAATTAATGACCTGAGTGACAAGAAAATTCACTCAATCTTGCTTTATCCCCTAAACTCTTCCCGTTGCCAGGCAGTTCCTGTTAAGCAACAAGGACAAGGACAGGATGTTTACCACAGAGCACCTGTAGCCACTTCAACTAGGGTTACTTCATAGCATTACCTCAAGGAGCTCCGGCTGCAAAAAGATCTACTCTGCCACAAGTAATGCTGCAAAACCTCCACACTATACAAGCTCCAACAGCTCTCTAATAAAGACACAGGAATGGGACACTCTTTTTTACATGTCCCATATACACCCACGAGATACTAATTCGCAATCTCCTCTTTCCATGTTGCTGATCTTCTCGCTCCTGAGCAGTGGCAAGTACTGCAAAGTAAGTACTGCTCCCATACTGTGTTTTGCCTTATACTGAGTATCAGGGATCAGATATCCTTGAGTTTAAGCAAATGCTTACACAAGATTATTTTTATTATTTGACATATCGGGTTTGTTTGATGATGAACAAGGAAACAAAGCCATGAAATAGCCATAAAGCAGTCTTGGTGGGGAAAAAAAGAAAAGACGGATGGATAAGAAAACAAGAACATTCCAGACCTTCTTTATAATAAAGAAGGAAGGGCAGATAAGCATCACTTCTCCCTTTCACAAACACTGTGTTTCCCTAGATGAGCACTGTTTGTGAGGTGGGTCCCCAACTTTGAGGGGGAAGAACTGGTAACTTCAACAGGAACACAAAGAAGCACCCTTTCTTCCTGCCAGAATGCTCGTCTACCTCAGTCCATGAATGAACAGTTCTGACTGGTTTTAATAGATAAATTACTTTCAGTGAAGAGTAACAGATTTACCACTACAAAAGAATATCACTAGGTAACACTGCAGCTTCTTTCACATGGAAGGCAGGTAGTAATTGCATACCCATAGGATATTTTTCATTAGAAAGTTAAATTAAGGGTCAAGTTAAACATGTAAGACATAAATTTTTAAAACACAACATAAACCGCTATCTTTCTGAAAGCACTTATTCCATCACATTTTATATTCAGACATTGTTAAAAAGAATTATTTTTTTCTCAGCGCTGTCGTACACACCATGCAGCTCCTGACACACTCTACCCTTCTTGTGGAAGAATCTTAAACATATTAGATGCTTTTCAGCCACAAACCAAAACTACAAATTATTGTGCTGTGGACTGTAACTGGGACCTACTGCTGAACCCACCTGAAACCCACGCAATTATCACCACTGAGGCACTGCTCAGGTACATTCCAGCAGGAAAGCCCAGGCTGTGTCAAACCAGGGATCCACCTCCATGAGTACCAAGTCTCCTATAGTAGTTTATGGCAGTTATCTTAAAAATTGAGTATTAAAAAATAAAGGGGAGTTTATAATGGTGTCTTCAGTATATTCTCACACCTTTTAGCTGCCTGCTGCTGAAGGGTTTCCTGAGCTAATGGTGGCTTCTTGGTGTTTAACAGCTTCTGGAAATTCTAATTAACCCTTTAATGTGCAGACCTCGAACAAGAAGTACAATATTTCACTTAACATCTTTGAGAGAACATGGATAACAAAGACATGAAAACATACAACTAGCCACACTGCAAACAACATTCCCAACATCCTTTGGGAAGTGGTTGCACACCTCGATTGCCAGATGCCTGAAGACTCATCTCCTGCTCAGTAGGAGTTAGGTCCCAATAGCTTTATTTGATGCCTTTAGCTATTCTGAGCCTGGAATGAACTACACTACTTCATATGTTTCTTTAAAAAGTGAAATGTGGACATGAAAAATATCTTTCAGGCAGAAAAAATGAATCAATGGATATGTGGTCAATGCCATTTTGATATTAAAATTACGGAAACTATACCTGTAAGTTGCTTTTGCAAGTGAAATATTCTCAGATATCATGTTCTCAAATGAAAGAGGTGTGCAAAAGACCAAGACCATGCCACTTTTGCTACATGCTTTACAACAGCACTTCGCCAAAACTAGAGAGAAGGTGAGGTGTCTTTGTGTGCCCTGAAGTGAAAACTAGATTAACTTCTGTTTCAGCAGAGACAAAAACCTAGTAACTAAATCCTGGGCAGAGAGTCAAAAAATACATTAAAATACAGATACAGAAAACATACACTGCACAGGATCCTGATGATATCCATACTTCTCAAGAGCACGGCATACCTCAAAGCCCATAATGTTTCAAATACGGAACAACAGCACTTCAAACTTCAATGTAGTAAAATATCAAGCAATTTTTAGGGAAAAGAAACGAAACTCCCCCCTCTCCCTTTGGACTGATTCCTGGCGCCACTGGTTGAGCAAGGAACCACAAGCATAGCATATTTACAGCAAGCTTTCCAGATTGTGCTGCAAGAGCCAAGAACCTTTGCTGTAAACTGAGGCCTCAATCCACCCCACACACTTCACATTGCAGCTACGTGCATTTAATAAAGCTTCGCGTTCACATTTTTATTTTTCTTGTTACATTGTTTACATTACTCTGCATTAATTTCCTCTTTGTAAAATCCCCTAAACTGCTCATAAAACTGCCTTAAGAAGTAAAATGATGAAGCTTCGAGATCAAGGAAGAGAAATGGGGCCGTTTTTCACTAGAGATGTAAAGAACAGAAAAGAAAAATAATCTATAACTGATTGCTGTACAAGGTCTGCCAGCAGATACAATTCTGGACTCATGCACCTCAGGATTTGTCCCCAGATTGTACCGGATGGTGTTTAAGAGAAGGCACCTATAGTCATATTTTAAGAAGTATTTCTGAGCATAGAAATACAGGTGTGCATGATCCTCATGGAAGTTTAGTAGGAACAGGGAAACCACATGCAACCAAATTTCAATAAACCTTACAGGTTTGAAAGTCAATTCAGAATTGCCTTGGTAGCTACGAAGATGTATCCTGATGCAACCTGACACAAAGACAGAATCAGTCACATGAAAAATGAGGTAAGGTCTAAATAAGTAACATGTTGAAAAATAACTGCCACAATCCAAAAATCAAACGGAAAAAATCTTAAAACTTAGATTTATCATAGAGGAATACACAGGCAACAGAGACGACTGTGTTCAAACAGTTATTCCGTATAAGATTTACCCTTAAATCCCTATTTTCATAACTCTTCTCTAGTTTCAAAAAAAAAAAAAAAAAGTGGAAAAGAAAGCTTAGGCTGATGACAAGCCCACTTGGCATGAGCTACTATAAATATTGCACAGTTTCCATTTCTTTCTCTTTAAAAAAAGCACAAATATACTCCTTTCATATTCCCATTTAAGTAATCACTTCCAGGTTCCATACAGACTCATCCCCATGAGTAAGACTTCAAGTCTGCTATTATGAGCATAAAGGATAAAACTGCCCTTTGGCAGAAGTATTGTTTTTGTGTAGTTAAGACTTTTGGATTTCTACCACTTCCCTTGTTGGCTCCCATTCTTGTACCCATCCCTACTCGCACACATACCAGACCTTTAACTTGCACTGTCAAACCACCTTCCTCCAAAGAGTACCACAGGCCAGAGAAAAAAAGAGTCATAAGAAAAAAAATCAATTTTGCTTTTTAATGTTGTTAACAAACAATCCACAGAAGGACTTTGAGTCAGCAGGAAACGCTAGTAGAATTACTGTTTATCCCTTAGAAATGTTATATCTTCTGAGCGGAAGGGAAGCTAGGACACCCACTGGAGTTCAACCTACACTGCTCTGGCTGATTCTCCTTGTTTGGCAAGTCACCATCTGCATGTGATGGGAACATCTAAAAGCATATCCCAGAAAGCTGTTAATCAGAATATGGTTATTGAAAACTTGTCACAGAACACAAATCATTCAATCTGAACCACAGTAGATAGTCAAAAGCCAAAAATCACCAAAATAAATTACTACTAAAGCTCCAGCTTTTGCCCCCATGCTGACTCACACTAAACTATGCCGCTAGATTCTTAAACCGTAATTGTTTTGCAGGAAGCTAAGACAACATTAATAAAAAAATGACTGGAGTTCAGTCTAGATTTGCAGCTGGTAATTTCAAAACTAATAATGTTGCCTACCTCCCCTTTCGAACAATCAACAGGACACACTCTAAGGAGGCCTGAGTTTTAGCAGAGACCACTCCGCAACTCCATGAAACTGGGTTCCTTTGAAAGGCCCCTAGCTGAGTATCAAAAATAACTAGCTTTTTCAGTCAAAAAACGTTCTGAGTGTCATAGGAGAGAAAACAGGGAGAATAATAGGGGAAAATGCCAAACATCTGAGACATCTATACATAAATGTCAGAAGTAAGGAGAATAAAAAGGAAGAACTTTGAAGTCTTGAGAATCAATCAAAACTACCACTGAATTCACATCACAAAGACTGGGGATAAATCACAGGGCTGGAATTCATGTGGAGAGGTGCAACAAACTTGCTGACGAAATAGAGCAGGGTGAAAAAGAGAAAATCATACAGTGTAAATCAAGAACGCATACACTTGCTCTGAAGTTCAGGAATAGCTGAGAAACAAACTTCTAAATATCTCTGAGCAAATACAAAATGTGACAAGAGCAATGACAATTATGTCTTGTTGCAGACTTGCTATGGAGATCACTCAATCAGAGTGAGAAATGCATGATGTTTTTCCTTTAAGTAACTAGTAAAGGCATCCAGAATGAAAGAGTTGACAGTAATGGGGACTTCACCGAGAAGTCCACAGCTGAGTAGAAATTAAGACAAAAAGGAATATACAGACAGTCCAACAAGACTTTTGAGAAAGTTTCTTAGATAAGCCTGATGCATATTTAATGCTAAGTAGAGATGAGTCAAGAAACGGAAGCCAAATTAGTGTCACAAAATGACAAATTCTTTATTCTGTGGAAAAAAAGAAACAAGATAAACACATTAAAAAAAAAAAACCACCAGTACAGTCAGGAATGTTGTATTCAGAAAGCAATACAATAACAAGCTTAGGATACTGGTAAGCAGAGTGCCTGTGGATGAAAATCTTGAGTAAAAAGGAGTGAAGAGAAAATTTGTCCCAACACAGAAGAAACAAGAACCACAGCAAGGGACCAATGCAGCTGTGTGAAGGCCTCTTTATAGTCAGAAAATATAAAAGGTATTTTAAAAAAAAAATCTAGAAATATGAACCTGTGATGAACGATCAGCCATAGCATAGAGGAATTACAGAAAACACCTATGGGTAAAATCAGAAAGTCCAAAGCATGCAATGAGTTATAGTCAGCATGGATAAAAAAAGACAGTAAAAACATGTTCTCAACAAACCGTATGTTTAAAGAAAATCTCAAATTAAGGTCTGTACTTAACTGGGAAAGAAAACAAACAAAAGAAGAAAGAGGCAGAAGTTGTTTTCTCGAACTTGTTTTTAAAAACTGATTCATTGTGACTTGTGTTTTTAACAAAGTAGTATGACCATAAGGTTGAACAGAGGTACAACACGAAAATGATACACAAATTAGAGTTATTATTCAGGTTGTCACCAGGGTCTGATCTTTCATTCTTCATCCCATGAAATTTCTTCCATCAGACTCTTTCTCAAGGGCCCATCAGATACGGGCAATGTCCCCAAATTCCACCTCATATGATGCATGTGTTATCTCAAGGCAGGACCACGTGTGTGCATGCAAGGTTAGACTGTCAGAATTGAGGAGGCATGTCTGAATGGCAGCCATGCAATATATCCTGATTAGCTACAGCTTCTGACCTTCTCTTCAAAACAGGGAACTGGAACTTAGGCAAAAAAATCAGACAGGTGGACTCACAATTAACTGAAAAACTGTCTGCCTGCAGAGTAGTTCTCCACTGTCAAACCAGAAGAGAAACTCCAGTAGGATTTCACAGGTCTACTGTCTTGGATTTTGATCTATAAAGTATTTTAATTAGTAACCTGAACAGTAGACTAGAGTCTGAGTATCAAACCTGTGAGTTACTCCCATGCAGGAGGTATCATCAGCATCCTGACGAATGGGGTCAGACTCCAAAATGACATTCACACACAGGAGGAAGAGTCTAGCATCAAAAAAGATGAACTTTAAAACTGTCTGACATATGCAAAATTTAGTAACATTTATAAACTACAACACTACAAAATGAAGATAAACTACTCAGATTGCAATACTGCAGAAAAACTTCTGGCTGCTGCAGACAGTAGAAAAGTAGACTGTGCATGCTTAAGACTTCAAACCCAAGGAAATCTTACTGGAGCTATCATAGTGAGATACTAGAGAGGATTGTTCTACTAGCTGTTGATGAGGACTGGAAATAATTATTCTGCTGATTAAGTGCCAAGGTCCTTGTCCAACTTTGGGCATCACTGAAAAAACTATTATCAAGAGACAGCGCCAAAAGCAACAGGCAACATAAGTCATAAAGAAAAATTGCACAACCAGGTTTAAGCGTAAAAAGACATAGGTAAGCACTTGTCCAACAAAAGGTTGTTATAACGAGGACAAAGAGCATCTGTTTTAATTTCTACTAAGTGAAGAAGAAGGAGAAATCTGCCTAATTTGCAGCCCAGAGGATTTGGGTTAGACACCAAGACAGCATATCTTATTTTGAGGATAGGTAAGCAAAGGAACACACAATATATTCACTGGAGACTTTAGGAAGCAGGATAAACATCTGTCAGGGCTGGTTTGAAGTATACATAGCCTGCTTTAGAGCATTAGCTTGAACAGTATCATCTCCTGCTTGTTTTAAATTTAAATTTTTCCCTAAACCCTCAATTACTTCATTGTGGTTTTTATCCTACAGCTGAATTATCTGCAAGGAACTGACACCTGTTTTCATTTTAAAAGAAGGTGTTCAAGCTCCTAATATTTTAAAAGAACCTTCCTAGAAAATTCCTAGATAATTATTATACCTCTTCCCAGGTACAAGCTTGATAGAAATGAAATGGCTGCCAACTTTTGTCTTGAAATTGGTGGAAGACGAAGGACAAAAGACATAGGTAAAACCTGGACACAAAGTAGCCATCTCATGGGCAAAGGTAAAGGCAAAATGAAGACAACAGACAAGAGAAGAGGTGAGCTATGGCTAATTTGACGGACCCGTGGTACTAGCAGGTCTGAGGTACCATTCCCCAGCTCATGGAGGAAAGCACTCACACAGATTAAGCTTTCATTCAAAGTACACAAGCAAAGCAATGAGGAAAAGCTTCTTCCTGCAGCCTAAGCAAACATGGAGCACCTCAAAACAACAGCCCAAGTAAGAAGAACCTGGAATTCATCCTTTTCATGTTTCAAGCCAATAACCTTCTGAAGCCCTTCCTGATTTAACATGCTTGAATTTGGCTTTCTCAGCTATTAAAGAGGTGCTGTCAAGAGGTGCCTTTTCCAATAAGCAATACTCTGCTGTCTCCTCCACTCCCTCTCCCCACCTAAAAGAGCAAAACTAATATGCAATTGTCGCCTCTAGACACCCACTGAGCCTAGATTAGGCCTGAAGTCATACTGGCAGGAGATGAAAGTAAATTCTGATCACAGTCCAAAGGCTGATTTAATCTGGGAGAAGGGAGAAGAGATCAGTGGGTGTGTTAATTCCTGAACTTCGTTTTTTCCGTTTATCTTTGCACTGGAAAAGAAATGAAGCTGGAAATCTTTCAAAGATGGGTGCACATACTGAAAAACAGGTTTAAACACATGAGCCAATTTTCAGAAAAAAATTTCAGTCTTAAACAGCACGCTTGCATACACTAAAGAAAAGTAAAAACACCACTAAATCTCTTCTTATCAGAAAATGTAGAGGTGAAATACTAGTGTCTCTAATATTTTGCAGAAGAATTTTTCCACCGATACAAATGATTGACCAAGATAAAGCAACTAACAGTAGTAAAACAGAATTACAGTAAGTGTTTTTCTTCTATATAAGTGGCTACAAATTTGCAACATTAAACGAGTTATATAATTAAATAGCCAAATATTAACATCTAAAGATACTGAACTTGCGCTTGCACTAATTAGTCATGGTGGTGTTTTGGTTTCCTCCTCAAAAAACATTAAATAACTTGAATAAACTACTTTTAGCTATAGCAAAAAAATTCTGTGGTCAATACATAGGCATTATGCTCAAAAAAAATGTTAGACCTGAGTCTGTTTCAATCCCTTCCTATCATCCTGTTAACAGAAGTGCTCTTTCGCCAGTACAACTCTATGAAAACTATGTTTTGTAGATCAGATTCCTCCGAAATCTAGTTTAACACTGACATTTTTCATACTAACAAAAAAACATCACAAATTGCCCCCCCCCACCCCCTGCCAAAAAAAGCTCCAGAAGATAAATCAATTCATGTCAGTATTTCTGCGCTGACACTAGCTTTAGGTGATTTTCATCTAAAATTATTGATCTCCTCTAAACCCCCAATAAAAATTTGCTATGCTGCTACTTAACCTTAGGAAGCTTTTTCTAAAAGTGATCCAAATATAAAGAAATCCATATGCTCTTTGTGCTCCCACAGCACACTTTCTCCACATCAAATTGATCACTGGGTGGTCCAGCTACATGATAGCATATTCCAAAACTGCACGGTGGACAGCCAGAACGGACATGACCTGACCCCTAGCATTCACTATTTTTTTTACAATTTATTTCTCTCTGTTGCTGACATACCTTTTGAAATGTTTTCCAATAGTTGTGTTTGGAAACAACTGAGATTTCTAAAGAGTGCAGAGATCTCATTCTGAAAACCCTTCACGGAAGCAGATCTATTTCTAAGAAACACAGACTGAAACACAAACCTTGTATGAATCTGAGGATAGGAAACTTTCTCCCCACCCCGAAAACTTTTTATTAGTCTCATATGATGAACTACTCTTTAAATTTAATGCCAGCAGGAGAATTTCAGTGTAGATCTCATTTATCACAAAGAAAAAGTTCAGCAGGAAAATTATACAATTCAGCAGAGGGTAGGGGGTGGGGGGCTGTGTGCATGCATGGTGCATGTGTGTGTGAGTGTCTTACATGGAAATAATCATCATGTTTTGCTTTGTTTCAAGTAACTGGCTTTTAGCCCAAATTTTCTCCCCACCTAATTTGTCAAAGCGGGTAACTATCTCACTGCCATGAGCACTTAATAAACTTTAGAATAATTACTTTCTGCAGTGTGGTAACCCTGAAATGATGACACAACTCTTTTCCCTCCCCCAAGACGAATCCATTACTTATCTGATCGCTTTGTCTGCTTACCGCCGACAGCGTCATGTACCTCCAGTTCCAAACCACAGAGTTCCTGCTAGACAGCATGTAAGCGTAATCCCCTTCCTAACAAAGAAACTATTTCTGCAGAGTGGCTATGTATTGCAAAAAAGCAGAACAAGCTGGGGTTTTTTACAATTGTCTCTACATTTACTATCCATATGCTTTTCCCTTTTTCATCTTCTAACGTTGTGAAGAAGAAAAAGCTTACCGATCATCTCCACTACAGTAGTTACGCTGTAAAAGAATGATGCCAATATAAGACGATAAACAAGCAATCCAACCTTAAAAACCCACATTCTTCAGCCAAACTCCATCTAACCCTAAAACCGCCCAAAACCGTTACAACGGTGCCGCACACTGTCCTCAGCGCTGAAGTTGTGCCTCACCTCTACCCCTCTGACGTGTCCTGCCTTGTGTTCTGCAGCCCCTCCAAGACGGGCAGGCGCGGAAGCCAGAGCTATGTCCCACCAGAAGTGATCCCCCTCTCTGCAGCAGAGAGACAGAGAAGCAAAGGAGGTTTTCCACTCCTGGCAGCAAACAGCTGAAACGTGGGTTCATGCTGAACTGTGGAATCCCACAGTCCATGGGAGAGAAAGCACATCCCAAAGACCTCAGCAGAACATCTGGGGGAAGCTGGCTGACAAGGCAATCAGTCTACTTGGGAATGGGAGCCAGTGAACAATGGAGATGGGAGGATGAGAAGAGGGAGTAAGACTTTTCTTTCCTATCCACCTCCTTCCAGAAAGTCATTCACCTCTGGGCAAAAGGTTTAACAGGATAAAAAATGTTTTCATGCACAACATGAAAAGTCCAGATGGTATTTCCAATTACTAGTTTTGTCCTCATTCTCATGTCAAATAATCCTGAACTGCAGGAGACAGAAGCCAGTTATCTTCCCACCAGTTATCTTCCTACTCACTCCAGTACAGAATCAAGCTCCCTTTTTTTTCTATTTTTTTTTAAAAGATTTCTGTGTTTACACATAGAGATGAGCCAGACACAGGCCAAAAGAGGTTTTTTGCTCCCCAAAGTGACTCTTTTACTGTATCTGATCATTAAAGTGACTGAGAAAACACATTCAAAAAGAAACCCCGAACCCTTAACTCGAACATGTAAAGATAAACATCACCAGCACGACATTATCTTTCATTGCCGAAGAACCACTACCAGTTATATCCCAATATGACCAGAGTAGCCCTCTATGGGTCAGAGTTCCTTTGATGCTGACGGAAACCTGCTTTTCAATTAATTCACAAGAAGGGAAGCGCACACTTATCCACTGCAACATCCAAGCTAAAATCTCATGATAGTATATAAACTCACTGCTAAATGCAGAACAGATAAACTTTCAAAAAGGAAATTATTCATATCATGGAATCTTGCAGTCAAACTGGGAACTAATGTTGACTGCTCTGTCACTCTCCATTAATGATACTTCACTATGGATATTAAAATTGTGGATATGCTGGGAGGGAAAAAAAAATAAAGTATTCTTTAATGACAGAATTCTTACAAAGATCTAATGAGACTTCTGATCTGCAAATTTTGAAAAAGCAAATTAACAAGAACAACAACAAATCAATGGACCAACTTTTATTAAAAAAATTGCAACTTAAGAACAGGTTTGCTTAAGTCTTCCTATTTTTATACTAATTATGGTTCCATTCTGAGCAGCTTCGCAAGAGGCATCACTGCATTCCAGGGTTATTGCCTCAATGACTTCCAAAGCCATGTGCTCAGTTTACATTCCAGCTCTGCAAATTTAACCTGGAACCCAACTGTCAAGCTGAGATACTCACTCCTTGTATAAAAATCAAGAACAAAGATGACCGCAATTCCACCGTGTGTGACACTTCAGAAAATCTATCATCTCCACCAGCATAGCAGAGACTGCATTGCCACCTTGTCAATAAACCAGGTGAAAGATGAACCATAAGGAAGAAAGACAAAATCAGCTCAGATAAACAGAATTACAAGTTTAGCATGCTATTGCTATCATTGTGTAAGTTTCAGTGTGGTAGACATCTTCTCGCTTCAGCTGAAACATCACCATCTCCATCCAGCATCTCACTGAAGCTCACCCCTGTAAGTGCTGTACTTCATAGCTCAACTGAAGTCACTGACACAATTTACAGATTGCTTGTAGGATACAGATTGCTTGTAGGATACAGATTGCTTGTAGGACACTGTGCAAAGCCAGACAGGTTACTCAAACTGATTTCACTAACAATATATGCTAACCCATCTGACTTTGGACAAAACAAGTAGGTAGTGATGACATGTTCAGTTCCCTGCGTTTCTCTAGCAGAAGGAGGCTGCGGATACAGCATATGGTGCAGTTCTAGTACATCGTGCTGATACATAAATTCTTTCCTAATGTGAAACACACAGCAAACACTGTGCTTCATAATTTCCATCTCCCTTGCTGCCCTATACAATTTGAAAAAAAAAAATATTTGACACCTGTTAAATTTCTGCATTTTATACTATTCCAGGTTGATGGCTTGGTAACTGATGTGCAACATCTGCTTGGCAATCAGCATAAATACCAAATACACTGGGCCAACTGACAAAAAAAAAAAATGCTGTTTTCCAACTGCCATTTTCCTGCCCTGATAACATTTCTATATTAGTAAGAACAAGAAGAAATACTAAATAAAATATATCACTTTTTTATTGTTAGCCAGTAGGTTTTACCCAATCTAAAACCAATATGACAGCGCTGGTCAATACTGCATTCTCTAGCTACCCAGTTAACCAGATGGCTAAACAGAGAGTCCTCTGCCTAAGCAGAAACATAGTTAAAGAGCTTTCCTAATGTATGAAAGATCAGAAGATGAGACTGTCCCCTTCCATGGTCAGAAGAGATGGTTGTCTCTCCCTCAAGAATCTCTGATGTTCAGTTTCCTAGAGATGACATGGTAGCCGAGCAACAGGAGCTAAATTTTTGCATGTACAACCAGAGCAGTCCATCTTATCTCCAAACAAGACTCAGCCATGTAACTTCTCAGGAACAATTTGAATTTATTTAAGATAGCAATATTTGCTACTATTGCTACTTGAAGAAAAGACCAGGTCTATCAAGAGTCTTTCCTCTGAAGCTGAAAATACAGTTTCAGAAATATTTAGAAAGAATTATATAATGTGTCTCACCCATGCTTTTTGGCCAAACTTTTCTGATCTGGTCATCAGTTATAAACCAGAATGTCCCTCTTGTTATAGGTGTACCAAACATCCACGACAGAGTACAAAGGGGAACAACCAAGGGAAGTCTCAACAGTGGTCCTCACAATTGGACTTGTGCTACTTGTGCTTCAACACTTGAAAACAAAAGCCCACGTCACAATCCAAACTGGCACATTCATGAGTAGAAACACAGCTTACTATTTCTTCAAGTCATTTTAAGGTAATGTTTACAACATGCTCTCAGACTCAGTCTATAGTTTCTGATAATAAACTACTTCTTCTTCTGTTGAGAAACATTCTGTAATTGTCATCACAGCATTAGAAGTTGATAAAGCCCTCATACGGCCTGGGCCAGAATGCTTCCCTTTCTGACACTGGATGCAAACATATATTAAAGCAAGAAAATGTGTATCAGACATATTTATTTGTATTTTTATTTCCATGTACTGTAAGTACAAAGAATGTAGCCAAAGCTGCTTACAAAAAGACTTCAGAATTTGTAATTTATTCATATCTTGTAATTTATTCATATCTTCTCTGATTTAATACTTAGAAACAGTTTTTTCTTGCGTAGAACTAGAAACTTGTTTCAAACTTTAAAGACATCAGGACATAAGATTTTTTTAAGTTACCATTAACAAACTATGATCAACCACAAAAGTTCTATTATGGTTTGTGAGATTAAAAGTGAATACACTATTTTGCCAAAAAGACTGAATAATTCAACAGTGATTGGCTTACATTTTCTTTTCACTTTTTAATGTTCTCTTATAAATTTCTATCCGGTGTGTTACTGCCTCAAAGTAACTTCAAATAGGTGAAAGCTGACAGCAATAGTGGAGTTTTCTCTGCCAGAAACATACATTAAAAAATAAAGAAAATCTGCAAGCACACCATGCTATTTAAAATGAGACTCTACGGCACCACAAGAAGAAACCGTTTATAAATCAAGGGCACACTGTAAACAGTAATTCACTTACAGTACAGAGAGATGTTGTTAAAATCTACTAATCCATTTTTGGAGTGAACTGCAAACAGGCGAGATAGTTTACAAATAAAGGTCATAAGCACTATTGCTAGACCTGCCACTCCTGTGATCTCAGGCAAACTCTGAAGCATGTCGCTTCCTTTCGGAAAAACTTAAATATGTGGCCTTCCCCCACACACCCTTAGCTCTGGACAGTTGAATCATTCTCACAGCAGATAAATCCTTCTGACTGCTGATTATTCTGACGGGCAGAGGAAAAAAGGCACTGTGTGTGACAGGGTCCCTTTTGTTTCATTACAAGCACGACAATCTGTTTTCCATTGAACAGAGTTTTGAGTTCTCCCTCTACAACATTTTTCTTTAATTACAATAAAAGACAGTAACTTAATCAGGCATAAATCCTGTTCAAGTGAACATAAGAAAACAAAGGGGTTAACTTTGGAGGCAAAAAGTTAGACATGTGACCCCTCAATTAGAACTCTGGATAACATACCACTAAAGCACTGCCAAGTGAAAAAATGTTCATTCATAAGATCTGCACGAGTATCACTAGAAAAAATAATCAAACAAACCCACAATCATGTTTATTTTGATTAATATGCTTTGCCTAGAATGTAACTATTCAGTTATAAAATTAACTTGACTTTCACTCCAACAGTCTAGCCACATGCACAGCTGCTCCCAGAGAAAAACATTTTCTTTGTAATATGCTATTTATTTCAGAAACTCTGGAGACCAGCACCTCCATTTTCCAAACAAGCTGAGAAAAAATGAAGAGGTTGGGACTGATACTGGGAGGGAAAGATACTACCTTCATAGGGCTAGCTGACACATGTAATATAGGCCAGACGCATCTGAAGACTACTATCAGCAACCTCAGACCACAATCAGTATTCTCACTCATTGCCAAGTCCAAGAATTCGCACAGCAAATTGCAGTTTTAACTTTGTTTAGCTGCTGGAACCAAAACTCACCTGGACTAGCTAAACTGAAGCAGAGCTGGTCAATATTCACACAGAGCACAACCATGAGTTACTTTTCAAGCTGTGAATAGGCCGCCCGTATTTTAACCCGCTCCAGTGAAGCACGTTCAAGCAGGACACCAGTTCCACCCATCTTCTCCAAGAGATTAGTATCTTTGGGATGAAGGCATGAGGTGTTGTTAGACACACAGGAGGGAGATAGCAACGGAAAGAAATTTGAGGGCTGAAATATGGGAGTCCCTGGAAACATGGACAGGGCGTGCAGAATGCATTCCAACTGAACAGGCACTGAATCTCACTGAGCAGAGAAGGCCAGATGCAGCTCAGTGGCCCAGAGGACAAGTGAAACAGCATGGGTCATGCCCACATACCTTCAATCTCTCCTCTTACCCCCAAAGAGGCAGGCCATATCAAAGCTAACCTTGGGAACACACCTTGCCACATGCTCCCCCCGCCACATTATATTCCTGCACTGCCAGAGTTAGATCTACAGTCTGAAACTATGGCGGAAAGCACGCTCCTCAACAAACCACAGCCAACCACAGCCTGGCGTCCAAGCTTCAACCCAGATACTCTTTTGTTTATGGTAAGGACATAGCCCAAGCTGCTGGCATGAAAAGTTGATGGACATGAGGGAAAGACAACAGGGACAAAAAATCAGCATTAAAGACAACCTAGGGGAGTCACACGGAGTCCTCTAACTATGGAGCAATGGGAGGATTGCACACAAAGACCTTTGTGGGCAAAACTGGTGGATTGCACAGGTTTACGCAACAAGGACAGTGTGCAGACCCTGCAGAGTACACAAGGGCTCCATTCCTCCCATATGCAGAAGTAGCTGCCACTACCAATGACAAGGTCCCTCAACCACCACCCTGAGCTTCCCCATCGAGTGTCTCCAGCTATGTCTGGTTTGTAGTTAATACCTTCTTTGCATAACTAGCACCAAGCTAGGAGGTTGTTTTAAGATTAAGGTGTCACTATATGAAAAAGATAGGTTTGGTTAACCAGTTAAAGACATTTCTTTGGTTGCTTAAGTTAAAGACATTTCTCAAGCTGAATAAAATGTTGAATGCTCAAGCTACAGATGTCAAAAGGAAGAGAAATCCCTGGGGTTGGGGGATTTTTTTGCCAGTCTGGAGTGCATTATTTCAGGCAGCGTGGAACTGCCTCTGGCTATAGTTACAGAGTAGACTTTAAATGAAAACTGGTGTTGGTCTGCATAATATTTTGTGCACCTGGGGAAAATATTTATCCAAGCAACAGCAAGATCTGTGGCCACCAAACATGCTGAGGACTCACTTGCGTTATGTTCAATGGAATGTTTGAAAGTACTAGCAGACACTTCTTGTATCTAAGCCAGCTTCTTCTCTTTAAAATTTATGAACAAAATTTAGAAAAAGAAGTATCACACTGAATTAGCAAGGAGGATATTCACACAACGTGGTCAAATTCACTGCACCATTACTCTCACAGTATGTATTTTCAATATGATTTTTACAATGACAATGCAGGTTTACATGCATCACACTTGCAATTAGTTTTCTCCCATTAGGCATTTAATAACTTTAAAATGTAAACATATACTTAGGGATTTAATTTCTTTAATATAAATCTACCCTTTTAAAAAGTCATATAAAGACTTACTCACGCACACCAGTGTTTCTTCCAGAACAAGCATTCATGATACGCCATATGAGCTTTCCAGTAACTCAACATCCAAATGCTGGACTTTTAAGGTGTGCGATGTTGTACAGATTGAAGAGTGGAACCAGCAATGCTTCCTTATCAGGAAAGCAGACTTTTTAAAGTACCAACATTCTTCGTTTATATGAAAAGCTTAATATATAAACAAACATACATTCCTATGCTGCCATGCAATCCCAGCATCTCCCTGTTCATATTAGCACGCTCCTGCATCTCACTACTAGATTATTTGAGACACTGGGGACGTTTTAGTTAATGAAAACTAATTCTGAACCATTTAAAGTATAGATCACTGTCTATTTTTCTTTCCTGGCAAAAAATAAAATATGACAGCCACTTCAGATAAATCCAGAACTAAATTAGAGTTTACGCTGTCCCTCCCCCCACATGTTAAAAGAGCTCACTTTGTAAAAGAACTCTACTAAAGCACGTCTCTGTTACAAAAGTGTGTTCAAACACCTTCCTAATCCTGAGATAATTAAAATCTGCTAGGGCAGTAAGGTAATAAGTCTGTAAAGAGTTTACCAAAGAAATGCTCTCTGCATTCTGACTGGCATCTACAAAGTCTCCGATGATACACACAGGCATTTTTCCTAACCAAATGGAAGTATTCCATCTCAACGAGAGTAAAAGTGGAATTACTGACAGAACCACAGTTTAGACACTGGAGCACAGCTGCCTCAAGCCATGTCAAAAGCCATCCTCAGCACATCATCAGCACTGCCCTGCTCTTTAGCCACATGCTTCTTGGAGTAATTGCTTTTTGAAAGCGCTCAGACTATAAATTACCACTGACAAATTGACTTTCATTTTGTCTTCTAATGCAAGATGACCAGAGATGCCACTTAAAATTACATTAAAGAGATTATTTCTTGTCTCCCGGTGACCACATTGCCTGGACTTTGCCAAATCCAGTATAGAAGCTACCCTTTACTACTTCTGACCTGCAATTTATTTTACATCCGTAGACAATCCAAGCTGAGGCAGAGGAAAATTACAATGGCCACCTGGAAAGGTGGACTAATGACAAGTGCTGCAAAAACCATGAAAAAAACCCACGAAAAACATGCTGAAGTTGCAGGGGGCAAATCTGAAAATAAAAATCCTAATTATTTCTGAGAAAACTTGATGCAGATGCAGGTCTATTCTGACATCATCTTAACAGGAATATAATTTTTCAGAACACAGAATGTTAGGAATGAAAAAGCTTTGTAACTTTACCAGTAAATTCTTTTTGCAGCCTTATACACTGTTAACTGAAACACATCCTTAGTCCCAGAAATCATACTGCGTAATGAGAATATAAAATTATAAGCAAGCACATTTCTTGCAAATTTCAGTTCTAATTTACAAAAATTTGGAAGCACTATTAAATTTATCAAAATATTTCCAGAACAATGCATCTCAAAGCATTTTATGCATTTATGGTTCCAGAAGCCTGAACTAAGCAAAGTGAGGAACACTAAATCTTGATTTATTTTTTTAAGGTGAACTTTTTTGACAATGCTTCACTAATTTCTGCTTTACAAGATGAGGGAGATGCAGGGCTAGAGATCATAGTTTGAAATAAAACTGGTTTTCACAGCTTCATTCAGTGAATTTGCATTACTGCATCACAAGCATAACAGACTAAGTATAATCTGATAGACAAAAGAAATATGTGGTTGTTCCCACACTTGATTTTCCAAATAACGGGATGAAAACCACATAATTACTTATACTGCTGAGCAGGATTCCTTGGGTCTTGTTCTTTATTATGTGATAGAACACACTGTATTCAGGACCTGCTCAGTCCAAAATACAAAGTACTAACTTTTAGACCTAATTCCTGCTGTTTCATCTCTAATTTCAAGTATGTCGGGGGGGGGTGTATGTTGACTACTTACTTAAAAGTGGTATTACATAGCCCAAAAGAGCAAAGTTAGAAGAAGTGAGAAGGAGGTGCCAGTGAACAACCACGGGTAACTCACTAGGCTAAAAAATTATCAGCAGACTAACACAGCAGAGACATGGAAAACTCAGACTCCACCCTCTCTTACTACCATGGAGTAGCAGCTATTGCATACATATGACATGATTATGACTTCTACCAGAATGCTGTAGAAAACATTTAGCAGAAAAACTGCAGAAAGAACAAGAACTGCAAAGTGAGAGTGACCACGATCTTCACTTCTTCACTTTACCTTACCTCTCTACTTTGCCTAAAGGCTAGGCACCAGACGGGCAGCTAAGTCAGCGGGGTAACAGCCAAGTTATTCAGCCACTTTCTGAGACTTATCAGTGATCAGATTTATCAGGTGCCAAATGTTTGTACTTGAAACATCACTACAGCAGAGCCAGATGCATCAAACGTTCACAACAGACATAGATGAAATACTGGATTTAAAGTAAAAAGGAGCAACGGCTAAAACTGGCAAGTCTTAACCAATAGCTGCTGAGGATTCATTCTCAAGAATAGTCAGGAAGGAAATGCTCTTGGACATCCCTAATGTTTTTAATTACCCCAGCCTACTTCACACATATTACTGTAGCTGTTTCTGAAAGATCAGCTAAGAACCGTCCAATATTAACAGATTGTTTAGTTGTTCCTTAATATAAATTCCTGCTTGCCCCTTTTCAATTCTTTGCTTAATTGAAGAAGAAATAATAAAAACTACAAAAACATTTAAATCTGGTACTACCACTGCCTGTTGAGAAATTACTGGATTAGGTGCAAGCAAAGCTTTCAAAGCTTTCTTTTTTCTTTTTCTTTTTTTTTTTTTTTTTTTTACTGTCTTCACAATCCAATTGGCAGAAGAAAGAAGCCTTGATTGTTGGCAGTGAGGAACACACTCAGAAATCTGTGGTTGGACCAAAAAAGACACTTCTCTTGTAATAATGGAAAACATAAACCCACGATTCAGAAAAGCAACCAAAAAAGAAAAACAGTCCCTGCTTTCTTAAAACAGTGAATCACATATATCTTCTGTCCTGGAGATTCTTTACATCAACTGAAAAATGAAGACTTACCAATATCCCATCCAAGCCTGGAAAATGTGGTGGTTTTGTTTTTTTTTTTCTTGAAGTTACATGCCTTCATTTTAAAATCCATTGCCTGCTCCTTCTCCCTCCATCTTCTGCTTGCAAATGACAGCCTTACGGTTGCAAAGACAATATTCCAAAGAACAAATGCAATGTTCTCACCCCAAATTCACAACTGGGATAACACAGTATTAGGACCATGCGTAAGTTTACAACTGCTGTCTGCAACCCCACAGGCAGTAAAACTAACATGAACCAAGTCTATTTCCCACAGCTTATAAAAGCTGGAAAGAAGTGTGGAATTAGGAGTTCAAGTTAAGTAGCAACACACAAAAGATACAGGCTGGGAGTAGTAGGGTTTTTTTCTGTGCGATCTCATCAATATCCTACATGAACCAGCTACATGTGGGGAGCCATACAACTTCCCACTCACCCAGACGGATACACAGTTTCCCCCAAAAAACCTACAGCCAGAAGCAGCAAAACGAAACCAGACACACCTACAGTCATGGAATGGAAAGTGGTAAGGCTGATGGAAGAAAGAGGCAGGCACCATACCTTCACAACAAGCCTCCAAAAATGTTTTCTGTACCTTCAGATACATAAGGATAATTCCTGATCAAACCCAACCCATTCAGCTTTTCATAACTGAAATGCAAGGTTTCTCTTGAACTGCATATAGTGAAAACGGTTTTCAAGTCTGTGCTCTGTGTTCCAGCTCTTCGGAGCCCTCAGCACTTCAAGACTGAGGGGGGGGGGGGGGGGGGGGGGGGGGGGCAAAAAAAAACAAAACCAAAAATAGCAAGCACCCACAAACCACACATCACAAATGAAAAAAAAAAAGTTACATGATTCTCACTAGATGTAGGAATTATCAACTCTATGGCAATTAAATCAGATAAACAAGCTTTTCGTATTTGTAGTTCATAGTCCACAGATGTTCAGAAAGAAACGTTCATGTAAAGAAGAAAGGGGGACGAGTACTGGGGGGGACAAAAGAAACAGACACCTTAGTGCAAACTAGTGTTATTTTCAAAAAGTCATTAATTCATACTGAGGTGTAAATTTATTAATTCTCTAATAAGAAAAGCATCACTTACACATCTTCACACATGAATCTACTCCCAGTTTCATCCTCTGTTATGAAAGCAGACCCCATGTACCATAAATTCAGCAGGCTTAAACAGAATGTACATCAGGTGAACACAATAAAAAGCTTGAGAGAAAAGAGACGTTCACTATAAAGCATTCTTTTAAACATATGTTCAAGGTGTTACTTAAAAGCGACAGAATCACAAGGGCCTCACTGTTCCTTCAACTGACTTACTGCAACCATTTCTACAACATTGTTCTGTTGATTTCTTCCGTGCTGGTTCTGCTTGGCTTCCCAACTTCAGCTGTCAGACTGACTTCAGCAGTCAGTATATGCACACTCGGAAGTAAGGTTAGTGCTAGAATCTTTATCAACATTTTGAGTTTCTCTGTGTGTAGGCGTGTCACGAAGTAAGTTTAACTTTTCTTTCTTTTGAATGGCAGTGTATTTTTCTACCATACCCATGTGATGGCTTTTTTCCCCCACATTTGTCTGTGTATTTTCTTTTCCCTGGAAGTACTGTAATACCTGCCTTTATCATGTGATTTTTTGGTCTTGTAACATCTTATTTTTTTTTTTAATCTTCAAAACCATTTTTTTGTGGTCAGTTCAGTATGATTAGAAGTATTTTATTATATAGTGCACTATACTTTTATGTTGGCATTTCTTCCTAAACACGAACACTGTGGAGGTAAAAATGTGCTTATGATTGCCCATGGGTACATGAAAAATGTAGTAGGTACACATGGTTAGAAGAAAATGACTTGATATTTTGAAAACTAGAATCTGAAAAATGAAGGAAAATCATAATACTCCAAAACACAAATACCCTCCGTGCAAAATCTTATTGAAGCTTTTACAATGACAGAAATGATACTTTAAAAAAAAGAAGTTAGAACTCCATGAAAATAAGCAATTTTTGTCAAGTACTTAAAACCAACATAGCTAGTCTCACACCAACAAAATTAAAACTCTTGTGCTAGCAAAGACTGTATGAAAAAAACAACACCCCTTTCTTTTCCTAAAACGTGTTAAAAATCAGGTTGGTAGCTTTATTTCAGAAAAGATCTTAATGACTTTTATATCGTGATTTCTCTGGATTCATAGAATCTCAGTTTAATGAAATGTTTTCAACATCTTTTAAATATATTGTACACACAGAAGGTAAGTACATTTTTAGCTCCACCTCAGACAGCATTTAAAACAGAGGCACCAGATTACAAACACTGGTATACTGTCAAGCCTCCAGATCAGATTTCAACCCCTATATCCCAAGAATACTGAGTTGTTCACTTTTAGGTTGATAGTGGTAATTGCATACAAGCTGCAGGAGGTTTCTAAGTCCATTTTCCCAGGCCCAGATAATGTTGTGAAACAGCCTGCAAAATGTAATAGAGCTTTCCAGGAATGCACCTTCTAACTCTGTTTCCTGTTGTATTTAAAACCCTGCCAAAGGAACATTTCAAATCAGAATGCAGGATGTAAGTGTATGATGGAAAGTTCATTGAGGGCTTCCAAAATCACAAAACTAGAGATGCCAATCTAAAAATGAGATGTGAAATTGTTTATTGAAGAGGTGTGGACTATGACATTCAAGTAGGCCTAAGAAATAAACAATGCTAACAGTGTTGCAGCCCCTGCAGACTTGCTTTTAATTTTACATAAAAAGCTGAAATTGAAATAAAGCACAACTGCTCCTGGAATTGTCTGTCTCCCCATCGCTTTGCTCCCTCTAATACTTGGCGTAAAACAGGTTTTGAAGAAAACTCCTGCACATGGGTCGGGGTAATCCCAAACACAAGTACAGGCTGCGCGGAGAGTGGCTTGCGAGCAGCCCTGAGGAGAAGGACTTGGGGGTACGGGTGGATGAGAAGGTCAACATGAGCCGGCAATGTGCGCTTGCAGCCCAGGAAGCCAACTGTATCCTGGGCTGCATCAAGAGAACTGTGGCCACCAGGTCGAGGGAGGGGATTCTGCCGCTCTACTCTGCTCTCGTGAGACCCCACCTGGAGTCCTGCCTCCAGCTCTGGAGCCCCCAACATAAGAAGGACACGGATGTGATGGAGAGGGTCCAGAGGAGGGCCACGAAGATGATCAGACAGCTGGAGGACAGGCTAAGAGAGTTGGGGCTGTTCAGCCTGGAGAAGACAAGGCTCCGGGGTGACCTTCTGGCAGCCTTCCAGTAACTGAAGGGGGCCTACAGGAAGGATGGAGAGGGACTTTTCACAAGGGTGTGTAGCAATAGGACAAGAAGGAACGGCTGTAAACTAAAAGAAGGCAGATTTAGATTAGATATTAGGAAGGAATTCTTCACCGTGAGGGTGGTGAAACACTGGAACAGGTTGCCCAGAGAAGCTGTGGCTGCCCCCTCCCTGGCTGTGCTCAAGACCAGATTGGATGGAGCTCTGAGCAACCTGATCTAGCGGAAGGTGTCCCTGCCCATGGCAGGGGGGTTGGAACCAGATGATCTTTAAGGTCCCTTCCAATCCAAACCATTCTATGATTCTATGATCCTTTCAGGCTTCAGACAGAGGGAGATTCTGAGCCCTCCCTGCAAACAGGGACCCGACCCAGCCCTCAGTGGAGCCAAGGCGGAGCTCTGCCACAGACCCGAGCCGGAGCAGAGCCCTGGGCTGCAGGCCCAGGTCCAACACCCAGCGCACAGAGACCTCACAGGCTGTACTTCTTGCCTGGCCCTGCAACTCGCTTCCCGCAGTGACCTGCAGCAACGACAGCGCAGTGCGTCAGCCTGCCTTGTTCACTTGGCCCGTCAAATAAGTCCATCAATGACAACAACAAATGAGTCCATCAATAACAACTAAAAACTCTCTATTTCAGTGGCATCGCTTGACACATACTCTGAAAAAGACATTCGAGGAGCCTACAAGGTATCTGCAGAGAGAACGTTCTAGCAGCTCTCCCCCAACAGCAGTTGCCATTCTTGGAGACGCTGTGATCGCCATCCACGAGAAGAGAACAAAAGCTTTTGGCCGCACAGCACCAATGAGCAGTAACTGTGCCTGGTGCACAGCTGTCAGCAACAGCTTCTGGGACTGACAGCATCTTCTCTCAACCTGGCCACATAAGTGCAGAGCTCAGAATGACTGACACTACGATCCCACAACGTGCCAGAGCCTCCCTCCCTCATGAAGTTAATAAACATGTGCATTTATACACCTAGGAAAGTAAAATCCTGTCTTATCCCCTGCTTTACCAATACCGTTTCTGAAACCTGCAAACTGGCAGGGAGAAGCGACATAAACGGGTTCTATTTGGAAAACTTTGTCTTCCAAGTGATTGTGAGCAGAAAGTCGCGTTTGGCGCTTGAGTCGCTGAGCAACTTCTGGAAGGAAAAAACAGCATGCAGCAAGTAAGTGAATGCAAGAAGCTGTTCTGCTACAAAGGCACATATACAGAGCTAACAGTCTTCAAGGTACACAAAAACAGAAGGAAAAATGACATGGACTGACATGAACATATGACTAATTTCTGCAAGCACCAAAATTGACCGAACAAACTTGACAGTACACCGTCTTAGCCACCAAGATAATGTTCAAAAAGCATTTAACAGGTACTGACCATGTTTTTCTCTGTTTTGCTGTTTTCCATAGCATTCTTATTTACTCATAAATACACGCTTTTCCTAGGACTTTTAAATATTATCCCTATTTGGCAAAAAAGACCTATAGAGACATAAAGATCTGATTCTGGAATTGGAGTAGAGTTTTGCTGCAAACCTTCTGAATGACTGCCATCAAATGAAGCTGTTTTCTGTAGTGAATAAAAATGCTTTAATTTTCTGTGTGTGTTTTTGTGGGGTTATTTGGGGTTTTGGGGGGGGGTTGTTGGTTTTTTTGTATTTTTTTTTTTTTAAGGTTAGCCGTTTCCTGTGTTTAAGGAACAAATTTTAAAAGAAGGGCAAATTTTCTGGGAAAAAATCCCCAGAATGGCTAAGGAATTGAACACAGATGTCAAATCAGAGGTAACACCTCTATTGTAATCACAGGTCAGTGCTAGTTCTCCTAATTTTCCTAGGAAAAGTATGTTTTGAATAATGCTACTCATGACTCCTTTTAAAGAGAGATTTATCTCCTACAGCTGCTTTCATTTTACGTACAGAAATATTAAAGTCTGTGATTATTACTGAGAAGGTATAACTACAAAAAATTTAACACTTACTTTCAGATGGTCCCCACATTTCCCTCACCCGTCCCCACCATCTCCACAATCATGCTATTTTCATGCAAGCGGCAAAGAAACACTACACCATATTATTTTAAGATAGCTTGAGTTTAAATTATACTAGCTTGAAAACATCTGGTTTTTTTAAAAATGTTATTTTAATCCCTCTGCGATTCTATTTTTCTTTAGACTTAGAATTGATTAAAACAAAACAATGCTCTGTCCAAACCTGCACTCTTTTCACGATTTTCCCATCCTTCCATTATCATCCTAAAATACTGTACTCTTACAATACAGAATTCTTTAATCAGTCCTGACATGCATCTACTTTTTACTTGGCCCAGCCCCAGCAAACACAGTCGTGCTCTACTACATTTCATTTCTCTCCACAACCTCTCTCTTCCGTTGGGTAAAATACTTCATTTCAAAACATACCTTCCACTACAAAGCAAGACTCCAGGCTTCTGTAAGGGTTAAATTAAAGCTTGAATAATTGAGGCACAAGCTGAATTCTGGTTTAGTTCACAAATACTGCTCTCATTCAATCTGAATTTTGGCCAAACCAGCTGCAAAACTAAGCTTTAGTCTGACTAATCAATTGCCGTAGCCTGTAACTGAAATCTGCATCATTTTTTAAAAGACCTAAACTCGAGAGTATGTTTAAGGATCAATGATTCTTATGTGGTGCTTAACAAAAATTGTTACAAAATAAATAGGTAAAACACCAAGTCCAAATACTACTTTTGCTACAACTGTCACCATGTGGGAACTCAGCCCAATACCACCAGCATGATGGTAGAGAACAGGGAGATAATTTTCCAGTACCATACCACTGGTAAAACAAAAGACACACAGATTTTTTCTAATAATGCTAATAATAATGTACAGAGGCACATCCTTTCAGAAAGCAAGCCTTCTGCCACCAAAAAAAAAAAACAAATCCCCAGAGAACAGGAATACTTAAAACTATAGATAGCTTTTCTAGGCTGATGGGTTTGATCCAAAATCCATTAAAAAGAGTTACGCTGCCCCTTACTTTAGATGAAGTGCCAGTAGCCTTAGCAACATACTAAATTATGTGCAATTTTAGGGCTCTGTTTTTCATCCACCACGCTGAAACCCTAAAGTTGAAACTCTAACTTCACGTTACAGCTCACTTTTCTTGAGAAGAATATTTACTATACATCTGTTTTGTATACAGACTTCTCATAAGTAACAGAAATGTCTCCTTGAGCCATCTCCTCAGCTCCTTCTGGAAAGCTGTTCCACTGCCGGAGAAACAGCATCTATTAGTTCTCATTAAATCATATTGTGTCGTTTCATGCTCGGTTTAGACACAGTCATGTTGGTGAACACACATCATGGTAGCCAGAAGAATCGGAGGAAGACTTGGAAGGAAGTGATTTTGAAAACATCTGATCAAACTCAGAACAGCCCAAGTCAAGTGACTTGGTGGCAGGAGCAGCAGGGCGGGGGGGCGGGGACAGGGACAACACGAACACCAGAACAGACGAGAAAACCCAGCCACAAAGGAATTAAGCTTATGAGTTCTTTATGAACTTGTACAGGAACAGAATACAAGGTGATCCTGTGTGTTACTCCACAAAAGGACTCCAGCTGGGAGACCATAAACGACCCATAGCTTCAGCAGGTCGCGTGCTGGCAGCTCAGGAAGAAAAGAACCCATTGCAAGGTTGCTCGGGACTGAACAGTTTTACAGAACATTGTAAAATGCAATGGATGCTCCCAGATGTGAATACAAAATGTTCTATTAGTCCTTTCTTTCTCTACACCCGAATGTCTTTATACCGCATCAAATTTACACAGGAGTTCTGATTTTCACAAACAATGCATCCCATAATTCTATTTCTGCATGACAACAATTTAAAAATACACGTATTTGAAATATTCATAAGGTCTTAATCCATCTGGGAAGCGATGCTCATGAAGTAGTTTTGTGTTTACAATAAAAGGGGCATCAAGTAGTCTACTCCTGCTAACACCTGTACCACACTTTCCTCTCGTGATGCAGAGCTGGGGGAATAAATTTAACAATCCCCTTAAGAACTTGTAGGAATCAATACATTAGATGTCCCTCACGCTACTGTATTTTGAGTTGTGTTTTTCCAGAAAAAAATACGTGAATCGCAAGAGAAAACTAAATTCTTTTTCCAAGGCTTCAGAGTCTTGAGTCGTGACAGCATGTGGCTGATGTGCTTATCGCCATACGTTGTTACTGCAACACCAGATAATGCACGCTAGCCACAGGAACCAGCATGCACATTTTATGCATAATACAACAAACAGGTAAAACTGACACCGCCAGCTTTTGACAGGTGAGGCAGAAACTCCCTCCAGGCAACAGGGACTGAAACGAGGAACTCCTATTTTCGATCTGCACGTATCTTTCCCATAGGACTGAATTCTCCGCTGACAGGCTGGCAGCCCTACAGGTCTTGCAAAGTTGGTACTTTGTTTGCACATCAGACACGGTAGCTAGCTGAACAAACACAGCCATGTTGAGGCAGCACGTCAGACAGCCTGGTCAGACTTCAACACATTCATTACCTTGGCCCTGTTCTTCCAACCACGTAAGGTCTGCATAAGACTAGAAGACAGGGCTCACTATCCTTTACAAGGGCAGCATTACCTGTAACATTTTCCAAGATAAAGTAACGCAGATATTTGTCAAGTCAAACTTCAGCCTGCTGCCTAAAGGCAACGTCTTTTGATCACAGCCTTCTCACCAGCAACTGACACATTATGGGGTCTTATTAAGGAAAAGAAAACAATGGTAAGTGATTTTTGCCTTGAGAAGTCAATAAAAACAATCTTATCACTAACATTGTTAAACAACTGTAAATATTTACGAATCTAAGAAAAAATGGATTAATTTTTTTTCATTCAGTTGTATAAACAGATCAAGGCACACTTCAACTCTTTTGTTCAGGAAAATCTTTAATACTTTGTTTGCTTTGTTGTCAGAGATAACATTTTTTTGCTCAAGTTAAAGATAAACCTTATGACTCTTGTTCAGATAAATTATCAAAATTCCAAGCCTGATGTTTGACCTTAATCAGCAGGACCAGTCAAAGGACTTAGATGTACAATTTTCATGGGCCAGCTGATGTTAACTTTTGCTACATGGTTTATATGAAAGCAAATGTCATTTAAAGCAAGAATGAACTCCATTGTAGTTGATCTGAACTACATGAAACTCACTAAAAAATACAATTAAAACACTCTCAAAGCAGAACAATAAAACTTTTAATGCATCAAATTCTAAAATGCAAAAGAAACTTGAGTTTACAGTATAGCAGATTGTTATCATGGATAAAAATACAAAAAAGCTACCTACATTAAGCAGAAAAACATTTTGCTGTTCTGTTAAACATCTTTTGTACTACAGGTGGTAATGCAATAAGCAGGTTACGCATCTAAGCGGATCTTCCCTGTAACATATTTAAATCCCAGGAGGAGAGTCTGGCCTCTGGCAGTCAGTGTGAACCACCACCAACTCCAAACACTTCTCCTGAAGATAAAGCTTTGCTTCCCTATTCTGACAGCAAGCTTTTTTCCTGATTTTGTAACCACAACTGAAATAAAAAGAAGACTGAAATAAGATCATCCTGTGCTTAAATAATGACAACGCCAGCTATTCTTGATGGAATGGTGCAACGACTGCCTCAAAGATGTTGCACAGTTGAAGACATACTTTCCTCTTAAGAGGGAAAATACATTCATATCGTAGTATTATTTGCAAACACTGCCAAGTATCACTGTGGGGATGGGGTTTTTTAATTAAACATTTTCGAATACGAACTGTCAAGTTTATCATTAAAATGTCAGCAACATGTATTGGGCTATGTTTGAAAATGGAAATGGCTCGCAAGCTTACAAACTGTCAGTAGTCCATCACTCACACAAATACACAAACATTTGTCACAAAAAACGTGTCAACTTTTCTACGTTTTGACCCTAAGCCCATTTGTACTTCTGCAGCAGAACACTGAAAGCTGCACACGCCTTTCAGACAGCGCCCACTGTGTTACCATGTGTTACCATCGGCTCTAGGGTTACCTGGTAACACAGGCAAGCCTCACATGGCTGCGGCCAAGTGCACTCTTCAGGCACGAGATGCCCCTCCTAGCTGGGCACAGACACTGTGGTCAGATCCTCAGATGTTGCAGCACGTAACACAGCACACAACTGCATCGCAGTCCCAACTGCAGGGGCAACCCGTGAGGTGCTAAGCTTCAAGTGCTAAAGTTTTGAAATCAAGATCATGCCCACCATCTGAAGGTTTAGGTAGACCTTCACAAGATCCCAGAGGAGTGCCATGACACATCCGTGCATTAAGTTTACTTGACAAATGGCCACCTACAGCCTCTTTCTCTGTTTCCAATTCCAACTGACGCCCAGGAAAAAAGCAGGCTTCATTTAGACTTAATCTTAGAGAAACACTAATCCATTTAATTTCCTTGTGACCACATCAACATACATGCTGCCTCACTAAAGTCATCAACAATGTTCTAATGAAGGGATGATGAAGGAATCTCATGCTTCGAAAGCATCTGGGCTCAGTATATGTACTACTCCAACCAAAAGAATATTCATGGAAACAGTAAAAGAAAAGTCTGATACAAACTTTGAATAGCTAAGCTCCCAGAAACTAGCAGTACTAAATGCTTTCCTGAGGCTTTCTTCAGAAGGTAAGATACTGAGCTGTCACATCTACACCTAAACACTCCCATATTCCCAAAACTTCAACAACAAAACTAATAACCAATCAGTAACACTTCAAAAAAAAAAAAGAACACCAGTCTCCAGACCATGGGTGATCTCTCAGCAGAGCAAGCAATACAGCTAGGTCAATCCAAGTAAAACTCAGCCTGAAAAGCCAATCAGATGGTGTCACAGTAATTTGAGAACCCCAGGAAATGCCGGAGTTGTCAGGCCACCACCTTCTCAATAACATTTCCCCCAAATTAGAAACTGGATACACTAGATCACTAGTTGGCAAAATTCCCAGCCTCAAATGATGGCCTGTCAAACAAGAGAAAAGGACACCACTCCATCTCCTGCACGACTAACAGGAGGGCCTGACAGTCTCTGGACAGCAGAACCAGTGCCTCACCACAGAAAAATGACAGGGACATACTTTTGTCTTCTGTAGAGTACTGCATTCCCCAGCAACTCAATTTCTTCAGATTTCACGAACTCAGTCTTCTCTTCAAAACACTCCACTTTAAAGTAGTGGGTAACTTAATCTATTGCTATGTAATGTACTTCACTGAAATTATAAATTGCAACTGGGAGTTCATTAGGAGTGGAACAACCTGATTATCGAGGTGATAAAAACCTCACAGTAACTCTGTTGCTAAAAATATCTTTTAAGTGTTGATCCCTTCGTAATAATTGGGATGGGGAAGGTGGCTGAAGATGGAGCCTTAATAAATGGCCAATAAAGCTTTTTCTAATAGACTTTCATGGAACAAGAAAAACCGCTGTTTCTAAATCAGGTTACAATGTCAAGAGTTCCTTTGTCCACTTGCTTCCCTTTCCTTCCCAATCTTGAAGATGGCCCATTGCTACAAGAGCTCCATTCACACATACCATGATAAGCACAGTGCCACAATCAAACAGACATCCTATATGCCTTTTTTTAAACCAGTCCTTTATTTTAGCCAGATCCTAAAATGTGAATGTGGCTCCCAGTGGCAACGTAAATGCCCTAACCCCTGTGAAGAAGCTTATTTGCAGGAGGCAGATGCGATCTCTCCTCTGCATCACGGGGAATGAACACCTTGAAGAACACCTTGTGGCTGTGACCACCTCAAGTTCTCCAGAGCACAGAACTTGATGTACGTTTTCATTTCATCCCTGCCCGAGAGCCTAGGCATGCAGGATCCGTGCACACCCAGTCTCACGCTGAGATGGGATCAAAACACCCTGAGATGCACGTCGGGAGACCAGAAGGAGCAGGCAGGTCCCAAAATACATGCGTCTGCAATGGACAGCAGGTCATCATCAAAGACACCAATGCAAAAGAAAAAGGCATCAAAGTAACTGACACTGCTGAAAATTCAGACAGCCTTAACTAGGCTGTGGTTCATTTTTACCTATGGAAACTGGGATGTCAAATATAACTTAAGGTGAGGCTATAAAGCCTTTTGGAACACGGATTCTCCTGAAACGCCACTTTCCAGAGGCACTCTGTGCCAGTATACTTCAAGTTAAACATTTACTAGACATGTAAGAGAAACAAAACACTAATATAACTAGGGGAAAAGAATCTCTTAGATTCTCTACAAAGGTCACATACATGGAATAAAAGTCAATTAAACCACTGTTCTGAAAAGCAGAGGTACAAAAATCACCAGAATAAAAAAAAGGCAAAGAGAGAAAGATCCTTACTCACTTTTCAAAATTAAACAAAAAACAAAGCCTAAAAAAAAACCATTCCTATTCTTAAAGAAGGACTGGTTGTTGAAATCTATCACGACAAATCAGCTCAAAAACCTCTTTTCGGAAAGACTTGTTAGGACCTTTTTCCCAACCAAGCCGAAATCATCAGCCTCGGTGCAACAGAAAATAGCAGGAAATAATGTGTAGTACAAATAGCATTTTAAAAATTCCATTAGCTACGCAAGGGGTTTTTTGCACTGGGATAAAATCACGGTAGCTACTAGACACTGCACATAAAACAGAAATCAGAAAAATAGAGAATAGATTTATGTGAAAGCATGCATGGCTATTTCTTTTTATTATTACTAACATGGCAAAAACTCATGACTTGTACAAAAAGTAAAATAAAATACTTATTCAAATGGCAAAATGATTTGTACAAAGTCCCAGCGAAATTCACAGGAATAGCACATACTCAGGTGTAGTTTTTGGCATCTATAGATCTGTTTTGGGATAAACCAACTTCACTGAAGCAGAACTGGAAGCACAGCCTTTATCTTGCACAAGCTGATTGAGGAGACAGGAGCACTAGTCTGGCAAACTTGAAAGTTGGCTTTCGATGAGGGAAACCAGACTGCTGGAGGAGGGGGAGGGGGGTAAAGTAGATGGGACTACATCAAAATGTCACCAGACTGACCAATTCTGCTAGGCAAAATGGAGACTGTACATATATATGTTGACTTTCTTGCCTTAAGATCACCTATCCGTCACCACAGGGACAGCAGTGGAGCACAGAAATACATCTTCCTATTGAAATCTGAAACACCTATGAAAATATGAAGTCATGCTTGAGAATTTAGCTCATGAATACAGCATATCTGAAAAGATGGTGGGGGGTGTCTCACTGCAAAACAGCCAGCTCCTCCTCCTCCTCGGAGAGGAGAGGAGGAGAAGCAAGGCTTCAAGGGCAAAATACGAGTCTGTGTCATGGCATGGAAACACGGACCTGAAGATGAGGTAATGGGGTACCCAGAAGGCACCCTCTAGGATGATCAGGCCAACAGGTCAGTGAAACCCTTGAGGCAGCAGTAGCCAGTGCCACCACGGCTCGCTTGCCCCATCAGGGCAATCAGCTGCCTAAGGGGGCACAGACCAGCCAGGCATGGTTGGCCGCAGGGCTGTGCCCACCACTCGCACCCCGCACCACACCGGAGCCAGGCACCACCATCACCTTTTCAAGGATGGGCACAACTGGGACTGAAGGTGTCGAGGAATTGCTGCGAGGACAGCAAGCCACCAGACAGCCAGACCTGGGACAGACACCTTCAGCTCTCTCATCTCTCTCAGCATGGCAGCTTGCTGGTGCCGCTGCAGGGCCATCCACTACCACAGTAGATGCGATTCACCCGCTGCCTCCCCAGCAGCTACTCCAGGGCAACACCCATAGCACGGGGCAGAAAAAAGAAACATCTCACAACCCACCTCTTCAGCCTTTCCCATTCACGCAACACAGACATCAGCCTGGCAAAACACAGGCATAAATCAGAAATAACCCAAACACCAGCAAAAGTAAAGTATTTAAAACGTCCAGAAAGACTAAAGCACAAGTATCCAGGTTATGCAGGCAAACAATCCTCCAAAATTTAAAACAAAGTTGTCAAGAATTTGTGCCTTCACACAACATGAACAAATTTTTCACCCAGTTCTTTTCCAAATGTCATGACAAACAGAGCTAAACTTGAGCAGCACCACTCTAGGTTATCATCACTACATCAAGTACAAATACGGCCAGCTAACAGACCACAAGCTTCATCACAGCACTTAACTTCCATCTCAGCAAATACTGAGCAATTTTGGATTTCTAAAACATCTCTTGCCACTCACCAACAATCAACTGTGTTGTGGAGGCCAGCAGAGAAACACAGAGCGCCATCCAGGAGACACCAGACCAATAAAATAATTTTACTTTTGAAACGTGCTTAAATAATATTTCAGTGTGAAGAAACAGACATCTTTGCTGTGCACTACATTCCTGCCATTCCAACCTGTCCACAGGTTCCTGTTCATGTTCTATTTCCTCTGTATACAGAAAGGCTTCTTTCTCGAAAGACACATTGCACAGGGAAATTCCAGAGCAAGCTACATTTTCAGATGAGATGCTTGAAACTTTAAATTATTAAAAAAATACTACCCTTTAAGAAAGCAAAAAAAAGAGCAGGAGAGAGACGTAGACCAGATGGCGTGGGAGGCAAACCAAAACAGCACAAGGGTTATTAAATTGCATCCACTTGGAACTCTTAACTGGCCAAAAATCAGCAAGACAGATTTCCAAGTGAATCTGAATACTCAGGGCTAAAATCCTGAGCCTAAAACTAGCTGCAAAATCAATATCAGAAGAGTGACACTGCAAACATATCAGGAAAAAAAAAAAAAAGATAATTTATTTAGTGTTTAATTAATATGCTTGCCACAGTTACAACAGTATATTGAAACCGATGGGACAATATGAATGCTGACTTCTATGCAGAGCAGACTCCTCTACCAAAAATATTCGTCTTATATATGATGTGTCACAATGAGGGAAAAAGTCATAAAGAATACTTAAAAATTTCAAAAGCGTATGCTTTTTCCAATGAAAGTGGCAGATACTCTGTAATTCTGAAAACAGAGTCACTTACATTTAACCAGCAATTCTAAACATCCATTTTAGAAAATCCTGGCCAAACTGCACAGCATACAGGTGTAAATGTTTCCCAAATTTGCAAAGTTAATTACATGAATTACAATGGTTCATATTTACTGGAATGCAAAGAACTAGCTTTTGCCTTTTGTTCTTGCACTCTGAACTGCACTTCTTTAAACACTGCTGGCTGGTAACAGAAAAAGGGGAGAAAAAACCTCTTCTGAAAGGCTGGGGCCTAGAGTAATGTATCTGAAACCATTATCAAATTTGTTAGCCTTTCAAAGAAACAGATCGGTTAGGAGGACGTTCACCTACATTATATCGGGCAACTGTAACAGTAGCGCAGATCCTGCAGGTCTAGGGCAATTAGGAAGAAGAGTGGTTTAAACCTAACAAGAGTTCTTGAGGACAGACAACAATTTAACAACTTCTTCTGAAATGCAGTTGAAGTATACAATATGAATAAAGAAATCACAAAACAATACATTCTCTACTATGGGGACAGGGCTTAGGTCAGGTATTATCAGTAATTACAGCTATATAACCTCATCTTCCAAGCATTAAACAATAAGGATGCTCAACTCCCCAATGACTCAGTGTATCATTCCTATTATGCATAGAGAGAAATTGAAGTGTTGATGGCAACCTCAGACTGTCAAGTCAGTTCACATGAAATCAAGCATTACAGGCAGAAGTTTGACTCATACTTTCTTGAATTAAAAATTATGATTCTTGAAAGGTCAAAAAAAAAGGAAGATTAAAGACACTGTAAAGCAGAACTACTGGAAGAAATGAACAGTGCTTTAGTGAAATTTGTTTTTTCTTTTGGCGTTTAACTTAAAAGGCAGAGTTGTCACAGGGGAAGATCTCCAAGCCTGAGAGGAAAGCTGTAATATCCCAGGGCCCTAAAAACAAAGGACAGGTGAGAAACAATGTGTATTTTCAGTATTTCAGTTATTTTCTTCAAATAATCCAAGAAGCTGTGGGAAAAGGCAAGGTTAATAGACTGTCTTAGAATTCAGGCTGTCTTTAAGCCTCCAGAAATCAGAAGTTACTTCTGCTGTCAGTCATAACTGTAGATGGGTTCTTGGTAAGTCCAGGAAACAGCATCTCTGAAATACAGCTCAAAAGAATATTTAATATTTAATATTGCTAGCCCTGCTCTGAGCGGAACCTGGACCCCATGAGGAACTGAGGTCCCTTCCAACCCTAATTATCCCAGATTGCACAGATTTCCACTTCATTTGTCTGTTCAGTGCCTAGCCTAACTAATGCTCTATTGCTTTAACTATTTGCCTTTCCTTTCACTATTATGTTTGGTCGTCAGTTCGTCTTGCAACTGAACATCTCTGCCTCTTCAGGTTGACCATCGCTGTAAACCCACCCTGCCAAGAACCACCCCACACGTGGCTATTGGCCAGCCTCCGCCTTTGAGTGCTCCAGCGCTCTCAGAAAGACTTCTCTCAGCAAAAACACAGAGATAAACCTGAACATACGTGAATGGCTGTAAATTAAAAGCAGACAGATAATTGCTCAAGTGAAACAGAAACCAAGATCTAGCTTTAAACTGACTCCACAAACCTCATGCTGAAAAATGAACCTGAGAGCAAGAGGCGCAGGACAACACACTACTAAACTAAGCCAGAAAAATAGCCATTTAGGCAAATAAAAACTATCGAACTTCAGAGTAGCCTGCATTTCATTCCATGTACGTGAAAATCTACACATTCAATAGCGTGTCTACCCGGACAGCACAAATCAGAGGCACAAAGCCAATTTTTTTCATTATCTTTCATTTTAACCGATATGCCTTTGGTGTCAAATAGAATCTCTATCCTGTTAGCAACCTAAAATACCCCGCCTTTCTGATTTACAAAAAACCAAAGCAAATAATGAATGGTTGTAAACTGTAATCAAGTAATCTGAACAATAGCATTCAGGCATCTCTTCACTAGATGTTAACAGAAAGACAAAAAACAGGTATTTTGAAACCAAATAAAAGGCAATTGCAAAGACATACAAAAGTCCAAGATTAAATCAGTTCCTGCATCTTGATCGGTGGCCAGAGGAATGTTGTTATTTACAACATCTATATTGCTTCAAGGTGAGGCCTGTTGGCTTGAACACAGACTTCCTAATCTAAAACATCTTCAGGAACAAGAAACATCATCTGTCAAGTCTAAGAGACCCTAAATTTAATCTTTGTTTGAATGTTTATTAACAACCTCAGCGTGACTTCATTGACTTTAATAGAATCGTGCCAACTTACAACAGCTGAAGACAAGTATTATGCTTTTTGTAGTAGCCAGCATCAGCCTCCACATTCTACAATCCTATAAACAGAATAAAGGATGAGAGGGAAAAAAACAACTGCAGACAAGATGCCCTGGTAGTGTATGGCACTCCTTCTGTATTCAGCAGTATGCAAAATCCCACTTGGTGAAAACGAACTGTCCTGCCACTTCCTTCAAAGCTGTGCATGTTTCTTGGTATGCACCTTCTCCTGTACATTAAAAAAACTACACGCACTTCTTGTGAGCAAGCTCTTTCTTTAAGGCAAGCCAGTATCTTCACAGCCACCCTACAGATCTACAAAAGCTACTTTATGCTCCTGGTGCAGGTGCTGCTTCCTTTCAACTGGAACGGGATGAGTGCCTGGATGACACTTTAGCTTTCTAGTCCCAACAAAGCTCTCCACCACCACTCAGTCTCCTCTTTCAGACCAAATCCCTGCTCCTACGCCCATAAAAATATCAGCTTCTTCCCAAGACTGAAAGTCTGTCCTCCAAAGAAGAATTTTAAAAGCTTGCTATTTACTGAATGATAGCACACAGACATAATGACCAGAGGGAACCAAGTAGTTCCAAGTATTTTAACTCCACCTTTGTGAGGATGGAAGCTAACTGCCCTCTGAATAAAAAAAAGCCTTCCAAATTGCTTTTTCCTGTTCCCCAAATTATTTCAAGCTACTGTCTTAGGACCATTCTAATCACTACATACATATATTTGAAAAATACTCATTTTCTCAAAACATATACTACAACTGTAAGTTACAATGGTTCCATGATTCAGCTGTTCTTCAACTGCACATACACATTTTCCTATTTTCTAATAAATCCATTCAAACAAGATCTTAGAATCAGCCATTTTAGAACAATCATGAAGTTTCCTTCTAGTTATGACATGCCTGTTTTTCTCCTATGCTGTCTGTTTTAACCTGCAAACAGACTTTTATACATCTCTTTACAATTCTGGTTTGCATTAACTTGCTCATTGCACTGCTCCAGAAATACCGTAAGTTTTTGTCACTTATGCTATGCTGTCTGTCCCCTTTTTTTAACTAGTAATCATTAAGAATGAACCACAGCAGTAGACCAAAGCCACCTGAATGCAGCAAGGTACATATACGCCAAGATAATTAAATGCAGTAAGAAGAGCTTAAATTTCATATTTCCCTAGGTAAAAATGTAAGCAAGCTAGTTGCTTTAGCTCTACTTGAATCCAAATCAACAATAGGAATTTCAGATATAGGGTTTTTAATTTAGCATTTTGAGCTGTTATTTTTTCTTTTCAGAATTTTACCAAGTTCTCCATTAAACCTCATATTATGTACATGCACAATCACGCCTGGTGCCACATGGTCATGGACACACCATACCAAAACTCTCACACAAAAACCTCCCTGCTCTCAGCACACTTCACATACCTTCCTTCTGCCTCACTTTCCTCAATTGTAAGATAAACAAGACCATCTCACTTTGTCACGCAATTTGCAGATTAATTAGCATTTATAAAGTTCTTTCACTCTGCAACAGGAGTTTCAGAAGGTGCTGCTGACTCCACAAAACAAGATCTCACTAACACCTACAGCTGTGTCAGTGAATTGCAACTCCCTGCTCTGTTTTACATGTTGAACACTACCGGCTGCACAAGTAACACTGAAATTCATATCTGGCAAGTGAAATGCCTTTCAGTTCCAACTGTATAAGGTTATATTATAATCATGTAGGACTGACTTCTTTATTTATGCATCTTTATTCATGTAAAAAAAAATTATTATATATTCACTGAGAGAACCTCGTTTCTTACAAAGTTAAAAACTCATTATCACCTTCACCAAATAGGTATAAATGCTAACTTAATTAATAAACTTTCACTGCCTGTCTTACACAAGAGGTAAAGACTCTCTCCGGAACAGCACTGCTCCTCATGCGATTCAGAATGCCATTACATGAGAGACAGACGAAGGCCTGTCCCCAGCTATTCCAGTCTTACACTGCATTGCTTTATTAATTGCTAGACTTCTATCTATACGGGCAGAGGCCTCTGATTTGTCTATATGAACTTTGCAAGCCACTGGCAAAACTGTTTTATTTGTGGCACTAATTACAAGAAATAGATTTAGGAGAGCGTTAACCATACAAGGTAACTGGTTTACAAGCAAAATAAAATGCAAAATGTGTTTATGAAACCAGGTCTTTTAAACCAGATGGCTGCTGGAGTGGAAATGGCAGAACAGTCCATAGACTTTTGCAAAAATGGTTTTGTAGGGTCTTAGTTCTGAACAACTCATGGTTCATGTACCTCCTCCACTGTCCAGTCTCGCGGAGGCACAGGTAAGCTTGTCTCTAGATGGCTCGGTTTACTCATATTGTTTGCCAGATCAATAAAACCGTAGAGTGAACTAGAGACCATCGTAATGCAAAAACACCCCTTAGAGTCAGGAAAACAAATATTCATTAATATTTCTTTTCAGTCAGAGCCATAATCGTGCACGTGAAAATATGAAACAAGAATGGAGACCAAGGCAACTATTCTATGCTAGACAAAGGTCTGCCTGCCTAGCCCAAGACAGAATTATGGGCTCAACAGAAACAGATGTTCAGGTAACTGAAGTTCAAGTAAAACAAAGCCTCTGAAAATCCAGTAAAAAACTGATTTCTGCAAAGCTGAGCTGGCACTCTAGAGCTAATTACACATGGCCAACGAATTAGTGACATAGCTCACTAATTACTTACTTATCATGTAAGAACCAGTCTATTACTTCTCGCAAAATACAATACATCACAAATCATGCCTAATAAAGTCTGCTGATACACAGCTGAGGAGAGAAAGGGTTCATATAATTTTTTTGGCATGTGAGAGACACAAACTACTACTGGTTCATAGATGCAACTGAAATCCGAAACAACGCTGTGTTCAAAACTTACGATGGTGAAGCACTAGTTCATACAGAATTTGTTTAAAAATAACTGTATTTGCATTGCATGTATGGGGAACTCCTAGAACATGAAGGCTTCCACAGCTCATGTCTTAACTACTACAGCTGTAATCGTAACACTAAGAAAAGTAACACAAAAGTGAGGGAAACATCTGCTGGGAACTTTGTTGTTACACAACAGACAACACACTCCTAATTATCACAAATGCCAGTTGCAAATATTTACACGGATTTAGCACAGTGTTTCATAAGTCCATCAAACGAGTCTTGAATACAACAAAATGAGCTCAAGGATAGGTTCCTAGTCTTCAGCTGTATTTTACAGTTCGCACACAGAATAAAAGTATGAATTTAACTTGGTTTCTAAAACCAAAAATTTTCCTCCCTTGGACAGTTACTTGCAATATTAATCTATTTGAAATGTTTTTCCTATAGTAGAGGTCAAATTACATGACTTTTGAGCAGTTCCAGATACTCATTTAGGGGGTTACTAAAAGATTAAAATTGTTGCATTTAACTTCGACATATAATTTGAAGCTGAAATACTTTATTTGCTAGTTAAATAGCATTTTGCCTCACTCCAGAGACTAAATTCACCACAGAGCAGAGAACTCTTACCACTTCATAAATATCTTGTTAACAGCTAAACTATGACCTAGGTAAGACACTTCATCACAAAACAGAACATTGTCAACTAAACTCGTTTTTGTTAAAGCAGCAAAACAAACCGCAGCCTTCTCAGAAGGGAGGGGAACCTTGATGGTGGAGAGAATGATGACTAATAGTTCAAATGAAAGTATTGGCTTTTTTCTCTTGGGACTCAGGAAGGATCCCTTCCAAATTATGGTTTTAAAATAAAGACCTTCGGAGGTCTCAAGTCTTGGTCCCTTTTGGATATTAATCCAACACTGTAAACCACCACATATTTTAGAAAAACTTGACAATCTTTGCATAGAAAAGCCCAGGACTGACCTAACTGACTCAGAATTACCAAAGAGAGTGGTTTCATCAGTTCAAAGAAGAAAAAAAAAAAAAAAAAAAAGAAAAAACCCAAACACTAGGAAAAGCAGCACAGAGAAAAAAAAAAAACCCACAAAGGGGCTGCATACATCAGACCTACGCAAAGGTAAAGGAGGTCATAATTTTCAGTGTTTCATAACTGTAATTTTGACTTGAAGAAAAAAAAAGTGTATTTTCCTAGATAAACACAGTCCACTATTGTTTCTACACTGTTATGGCTCTCAAAGTGACAGGACCTGTAGATTATAAAATTGGCAATGATTTCCTTCATGTCTCTATCCACTTGAGTGTTTCAGGTTGGGCAAGGCATTTGAAACACCCAACCACTGCAGCAGACACACCTTCACCTCCCTTCTTGCTCTTAAGTATGACTTGCTATTCAGCCCATGGTGAAAGACATGGCCATGGCTTACATCGATGTGCTGAAAAAGAAAAAAGTAACCACAGTACAAGGCAGGACTTTCCCAAGCACACCGCTGTGCTACGCTTAGTACCCGTACCACCACCCATGTTGGCAGGGCAGCAGTAGAAGTGTTTCTAATTCTCTGCCAGTCCACCCTCATGAGCACGTTAGCAACTCCTGCGCTTGCTATCACACATTCTCACAATCCTAACCCCAATTCCACACCCCACAGACATTTTATTTTCCTCATAAACAGGATGACAGTTCAGCTCCTCTGCTCTGACAAGTCCATCCACCCCAGCCTGCTCCCATCTCTTTGGAGCTCTGCTCCCCGTCTCACCCTTTCCTGGCTTTACTCTTCCACCCCACACAAAGAAAGTACTGATGCTGATACCAGCAGTTTCTCAGGCAACATCCGTTATGAAGAAGCATGCTAATGGCACCTGTTTGCAGGTGTTTTTCCTACCTGCTGTTCAAGAATCTTTTTCCCAGACAACTAGCACGGCCACTGTAGATCACTTTGAAGCACTTCCTACCACTGGTAGTCAACCACACCGTTATCTGTGAATTCCTAAAACCTAAAATGCCAGGTAATTAGTCAGAAAGTAAAAAAACAAAACAAAACAAAAAAGTGTCAGAACAAAATACGCTGCAGGGAAAAAAAAAAGAAATAATAGGAACAGAAAAGTAAAATTAACGAAAATAGTGGGATGATGGGAGTTACAGGAACTGAGGACAACCCTGTAGACACAATGACAAGTGCATATATTTATTCATACATTATTTCTAAAATTCTAAGCCTATAACTCATTTCAGATGAGTACTAATGCCTAAAATTGAGATGGTATCATATGCTCCCAAATGTACAGTAGTTTTAGTTAATTGCTTTGGTCTTGCAACATGCAACTACTCGCACAACAGGGGATTTTAAAAAGCAAAAGAAGCAGGAAAACATAATCCAAAGGATGTAATTTTAATCCACTAAATTGACACAGACATGGTATTAAGAGAGAAACAGAAACTATCATTTCCAAAAAGTTTTCTATGAACTTTGTCTGAACTCAAAAAAAAAAAGACTGAGTATTTTAAAATAGTCGGGTCTGAACTCTGCCTTTCGAATTGATGAATCTCATTTTCTGGTACAGTATGACAACATACCTTACCAGAGTTACAGGAAGCTAAGTTACAGAAAGGCAAGTTATTTAAGAAGAAAAACAACAGAAGCAGAGACTTAAACATGTCACGAGTTTCTGCTGAGGGAAGTTTAGCTCTTGAGGACCGCAGTGCAACAGCTCCGAGCCTGCACAGAATGACAGCATGAAGCTGAGCCACCAGTGGGAAATTAAGGTGATAATTAGTGGGTGGGACCTGTCCCACATGGCATTCTCATTAGTGAAATATGAAAAAATTATATAGAGGTGAATGCCAACTCATCAGAAAACCATAATGAGAGTTAACTCTCAGTGGTTAACTGACACAATGGAGTTTCACACGTTTCAGTGCTACGGATACCTCTGTTACTGAACTCCACAGGCAACACCAAGGTGTCATGCGTTGCCAATATTTTGATCTTGCCAAATGAAATGAAATGTCACCAAAAAAAGGTATGGAGCAGGCGGAAATACAGATAGATACACAATTGAGTAAAGACAGGCAGAAGGCTTCGTGCTTAAGCCATTGCACTGGCACCAGACAGGGACTTGGCAACAATTTCGCGTGAAAGATCTGGAGTACATCAGAGCTTGAGCAATGCCATCCTGCCACAAAACAGTCAGACATCACTCTGGGAAATAAAAACAACGTCATCTGGTAAATACAGGAAATAATCCTCTTCCTTTAGCTGGTGCTGGTGCAGCCTGAGCTGGAATACGCCAGTTTTGGTTAGAGCGCTTCCACAAAGACGTTATGGAGCAAGTTCAGCGGGGAGGAATGAGCACAACCATGAGATTCAGAAAACACGATGTAAGAGGAATGGCTGACAAAACAGGAAGGGTAAGTTGGTGCCCAAGGAGAGATGCCTACGAGAAAACAAGATAATTTTTGAAAAGTGTTTGTTTTGCAGTCTGATGAACTGTTTCAGAAGTCACAAAAAGAATAAAGTACAACTACAAGGGCTAGAGCAATGAAGTGTAAGAGGAAGTAATGCACTTAAATTACAACCAAGAGTAAGTAAGCACGAAGCCTGCATGCTTGCCTGCAGAAGTCACTGAACCTCTGTTCCTGTCACCTTCTGAGAACAGATTAAGCCAGGTACAGGTGATTCTGCCTTGAAGAACAGATAATCTGACCTCTCAAGGTCCTTTCCGACCCTTTTTTCCACAATCATGCTGTGCTTACGGAAGATCTTGAACTTCCTACAAAATAAAACAGACATAAAAGACACTTGACGAATTTCTACAGAGCCTAACACCACAGTACTGAGGTTTGATTTTTGCATTTATTTCTAGGAACGATAAATCAGGTGCCAATGGCCAGCACAAAGAAAGATGACATTTCAAGTATTTCAGTGATCACTAAAGACTTGTCTGCAGGAAGAGGTTACTACATCTAGTTTACTCTGTGGTTTCACACTGAACTAGTACTTCCTAATAACTATCTCTGTGGGCACAGTAAGCGTTCAGTAAATGTGAGGTAACATTTTCCACTTTTTGTAATTTTGAAAATGCGCTGTAAATCGACACCTTTGCTTTTTGCAGTCCTTTCCTGGGTAAACACATCCTCCCAAAGTTCCAGAATCAAAACTGCTCCTAGCTTTAAATTTGGCCTTTGGATTACAAACCAGGGTAACTTCTGAAATTTGCCTTTCGTAACTCTCCGTGCTCTCATCTCTGACTGGCATGATCCTCTTTAAAGCGTTTTCTACACTTGATATGTTCTTAAATAACATATTGACAAACATATGTGTATTTTTCTCAGCAGCAACATTATCCAAAAACTCTCTAGACACTATATTAGAAAGAAATGTGTTGGGCTTTTTTCTTGTTGCTTTGAAAACCACAGTATTCTGAACTTTGTAACAGACTCTCTGTTAACCTCTGTCAGGGAACAGATTTCTGAATCCTGTTTCTACACTGACACAGAGAGAACAAGATAAATGTGAGATCAGCTTTAGAAAAACAGGTTGAATTACTATCTACAATTTCAGGTATAAATATCCAAATTCACTGAGTTTGCAAAACCAAGCATAAAGAACAGACTCACCCTCTCAAGATATTTATTAACCACTGCTTCTGGTCTGGCTGAAAATACTTTTTAAAAAAAAACAAAAAAACAAAAAAACCCCCACACAATTTGTTGCATTAAATTGCTTCCAGGCAGAGCTGGGAAGCATGGTTATTTTTAAAATTAGAACAACAGCAGATATATTTTCCTCATGTAGGTTTGGTTCAGATCCTGTTCAAGCTTGTAATTTTATCTACAAAATACCACTTTCCCCTTTGTAAGGCATTCTGGTCTATCATGAAAGGAATCATCATTAACCACCACTATAACTACAATTTTTAAAATAACTTTTAATGTTTAAGCTTACCCTTCAGCTATTGAGTTCCTAGGGCACCACAAACAATTTTTATTTCCCATTCCCTAGTGAAGGAATTTCTTATATGAACATAATTCTCTGGTTTCTCTCTCACAGACTCCTCCCCTTTTTTTCTTTCCAATTTTATGAAAAAAATGTTTCATGTCTGTTCTAAACAAGCATGATTTGTGTTTCTCAACAGAAAGTTCCAAGAGTTAAAAGACTAATTACGGCTAGATGCCACAAGATCCTTGTTGTTTTCAACTTAGCACATTCACTTCTTCAAATCGCACACTGAAAGCTTTGATAGATCTTTAGAACCTTCGCAAAACACTCCATTTGTCCATTTCACTGTTTAGTGTACCAAAAAATCTCTCTTGTTTTATTGACACATTTAATTTCAAAAGATCGTTTATCCTTACCTAGTACCATGAAATACAAAACTCACCGGAAACCTAAAATGCAGCTTAAGCAACAACTGCTGGAGATTCAACTGCTCAAACACAAAGAGAAATGACGACGAGCATCCGTGGTGAGAACAACCGCCCGACAACTGATTAAACACTTGTTTGCAGACTAGACTTCAGCAGCAGGTGAGATTTTCTGACGTAAACCGCGCAGGTTCAGGTCGGCTCTGCAGAATCCAAATCTTAGACAGCCATCAGTTACAACGATGTTGTGTAAGTGTCTCTAAAATTTCCAGCCCACGCAATTATGTTAATACTTCTGCATATCACACTTGCTATCTCCGAGAGTACAGTCCCACGGCAATTTAAGCCGCTCCGTGCCAGTGCTGCCGTGTGCTCCCTCTCCTCCGCCCTGCCGCCTCTGGCCACCCACCCATCCTGGCCACTGGGGCTCTTGGGGACGGGAGGCAGAGCCCATGCCGGCAGCCAAGACAGCCCTGGGCTGGATTTTGCAGCGTTAGTTTTTCTCCAGTCAGCTCTCTGAGAACGCAGTTTGGGTAGTTTTGCATTACTTGACAATTACCCCTGAGGGGAGGCACACCTCAAGGCAACTTTATACGAAGAAAAATCTTCTCTAATACATCAGCAAAATGTGAAAACCAGTACACATTCAGAATCAGAACAGAATTGTTACTGCCTGAAGTAAGAGAGTATACGACATTATATTTGGGTTATCTATATTAAATCTGTTGGCATAGCCTTCATTTGCCTTTTTCCGTTTTTTCTGCTTTTGTTTTTTTAAGCAGAGATAAAGTTTCATACATACAAAAACGTCTCTGCCATGTTAATAGCTCTAGTACTGCTGGGTTTTTTCTGTACTGCAATTCTGCCGTGTCACTCTTCTAAACTAGAAACAGCCACAGTAAAACCATTTCTTAATTTATCTCCCAGAATACGCACTCGCCCATTTTAAACGCTGCTAAATCTCAGCATTCTCTTTACATTGTATAACTTCTTGCTAAAACTTTACTACGATCAAGTATGCAGAAAGTTTTATACGTTGTCGGGGCCTCAAGCTTTCAAGCATTTTTTTTTAGTATTCGTTCATACAGAGATTCGCAGAACCAACCTATCTTAAAGTAACTCAGCTGTTGTAGTCCTGGGCTGTCAAGTAATACCATTCTTTTTTTTTTTTTGCTTTTTCCATTTTCTGCTCCTGCTCTATTCAGCAAAACTTTTGATGCACTCATAAGAGTAACTGCTCATGCAAATCCAGACAAATCTGATGAATGTTTTTCAACTGTCCTTCTGGATTATTCCTTTCAGATAAGTCTCATTCTTCTAGCTAAGAACAGACCTACATCCAACAGAGCAAATGAGTGAGGTTCCACAACACCGTGACCTGATCTAAGGGTGGCAAGGCTGTGACTCAGACCTCCTGTCCCTCAGCGTGCAGCCCCTTCCGCCAGCACTGGTCATCCCACAGACAGCTTGGTTTTATCCTAGCGCTCTCACATGGACCTACTGTACCAGTAACAGATGATTATGTCTTTATATACCTCTACCATACTGGAAATCCAGGCATTGACCAGGCATAGTCAACGCTGTATTAAACAGCTTGCAGTAGGAGACAAATTTAAGACACAGTATACAGAGAAACAGACCATAGTGACCACCGCGATAGCACACAATTAGCCTGACCTTTAAATGAGGGACTTCTAGAGACATCACAGCAAGGAAGGCTAACGATTAGTTCTGCAGGTATTTATGGGAAGGTCCTATGAAGCACCAAAGAAGCAACTGGGAAAGTGGGTCACAGAGACCGACACTGTGAGCGAAATGGAGATGATTATTTCTGCTGTTGGAAGATACTATTACTGCTACTGTAGTCATCCTCCTCCCACCTGCTCAGCGAAACTCTCTTGCCAAAGGCTGCCAGACCTAAGTGAGCTAGTGAAACAGGTGTCCTCCCTTTCAAACTCCAGCTTGGTAAGAGCCCTGCAGAAGTTACGGCCTCCCTGGCTGACTGGCAGAGCTGCTCCTACAAGAGACCTCAGCTCCATCGAACTCCAGATCAGCTGGGTTAGCTTAGACCAAGCAAACTGCAGGATTTTGCTGACGTTGCCTGAAACAGGTTGCTGAATGTCCACCTAAGACTGCGACAGGGAAATCAGAAGGTGGTAACATCCCACAGGACGGAAACGAGAAGAGCTGGGGAGGCGCAAGGAGGTAACTTCTTTTAACAGTACTTTCAGATATGGATGATGCCTGGCCGTGTGCAAGAAAAGAAAGTACAACAGTTACGGCTTGTTAAGGGTCTTAGAAGATTAATGCCTTACGAATAGACATGTACATAAGGAGTGATTTTAAAACTTTGCTGTAAAACACAGATTAAACACCTGAGCTTTGCTCTGAGTTAGCCTGCTCCTACGATTTTTTGGTGCTGGTTGCCTCTGCCCCTGAACTTTGTTCTTCAAAAAAATCTTTTGTGACACCTTTACATCCAAGCTAAGGGTATGAGATCTATCTATTCTGTTGTAGACAGTGAGGAAAGAAAACTCCTCCACTTGTGCAGGAGCCTGCCAGTGTCATTACTTTGCACTGGGTACAGTTCTGCGATTCCTCTTTTAGACTTATGTATGATTAGCTTACTTTTGTTTACAGCTCAGACAATATAGAAAGAAGTGTGTTTCTGACTAGTATAAATCAAATTTATTATTTACAACCATAGTTTTAATACTTTTTCCCTAAAGAAATCGATCAAATTCTTCCCGTCTTTTGCTGTATGTTATCTGTCCTCTACAACTGAATACGTGACTGCATTATTACTTTGATAAGGAATTCAGTCTTTTGATAGTTTTGATTTATGATTCAACTAGACAGCTGTGTATGTTGTTGTTAAAAGTAAGACTTCACAATTTTAGGAGAACTCTAACAGAATTTATCCTCTCTTTATACAACCAGTCAAGTCATTCTACTTACATACACAATACCATGGAAAAAAGAATGTTAAGCCATTAAACTACCAAGAGCAAGGGAAATCATCTATGGAAGCCACTCTGTCTTGAAATAATACTTACCAGATGAACTGTTAAGTGAACAGCCTAGAGCAGTGTTGATGAGGACAAGGGGCAATAACCTGGAGTTACAGAATTAAATGTTTATGCTGCTCTTATAAAAGCAGTGTCCAAACAGAGCAATCAGCAGACAGAAATCTAAGTTCAGTAGGGGTTTCTTGGATATGACAACATACACATGGCGATTTTTCTTTCAAGACAGAATATGGAACATGTGTTTGTTGTTTCTCTTTACAAGTTCACATCACCTGAAGTGCAATTATCAAATCCAAAAGGTACTTAGATGTGTGTCTCCCATGTGACATCAATGGAGAGCTCAGTGACAAACTACCTACAGGGAACCAGTCTAATTTCCCGACTGGACTACTCACACTTTAAAACTAGGCACTGACCAAACTAGGGTCCCGAACAGTTCCCCACTGACTTCACTTTGCTGTTCCTGCAAGCAGCACCCCCACAAAACACCTTCCTGTTGCACCAGCAAAATCAATACAGTGGAAGAAGAAAACGTCTTATCTCTTTTCATCATGCTAATTCTCTGTTCACCTCTGCCCACATAGCCTTTCACTCCTGCAGAATCCTTTTTCCCTAGGATTACCTTCCAGCAGAGTCAGCTTGCTGACTGAACTAAATAAAGAGCTTCACATGCCCGTGAAACTGCACCCTCTCAACCACACAACCTTTAGTGGATGTCAGTCAGCTCTGCTCCGGACTCAAAAGGAAACTGGTACACAAGACCACGCTCATTCTCCAAACACCTTCTGCCGAATCAGTAATACCATGACACCATTCAGCCCCCATGAGCTACGGTACACCACACTTCTTCACCATCACAGACAGGCATGCACTGGGACAGTTTACACAGCAAAACCAGAAAGCACCAATATAAAGGAAGACTAATTCAACCACCAGACAGCAGCAGAGCCCCTTTGTTTCACGAAGCAGTGCACGCTATTGATACGATACATGTGCACTACAGCTCACGCAGGTACACGCAAGACAATTTTAAACCAGCTCAGAAGCACAGAACTGTCCACAGGATACTCACACTTCTTCTTCCGCAGGCTTTGCAAGCTGCTGAAAACCGATGCTACCACCCTGTGAGCCAGCTAAGCCTAGGGTAGGTGGAATACATCTACTTAACCCTATCAAAGTAACAGCATACCATTAGTGAAATGGATCCCTACCGTGATTTCCGGTTTTCACCAAAATTACAATGCAGATTTGTTTGTGTTCTTAAATGAAAACTTTTGTCCACTGCCAGTTATGAGACAAAGTCATACGCTATCGCTAAAGGATCACCCTGACTTTTTGAAAAACATCTTTTACCGCCACCAGAAAAGTCACCCAAAGCCGTTTCTAGTTTCAAAAAGGATCACCTTCCGGTATCACTGGGAAAAGAAAGTGGAAATCCTTTCCCAAATTCGTTAAGGAGGACAAACAAACTTAAAGAGAAAAAGGCTGATGGCGAGTCAAGTCTGTGGAGAACATCAGAAAAACTACCTAGCGGGATGTTTGCAAATGAATACTGGTGCATGGCAGAGGCTTGGAAAAAGTAGATGCAAGAAGCTGGTAAGGGACATTTCACTTCAAACTACCTACATGCTTACACAAAACCAAGAGGAAAGACAATCAGCTAAGTTAAATTGTTGTTTGTCCCGAGTGGTCACTAGCAATGCTGCAGCAGTCTGCAGTATGACTAACAGTTAAAAACAGGATTAACAAACAATGCACCTTCTTTCAGTGTAGCAAAATCCTGTCGTTCCTTTTCTTTGAAGCCTTAACTACTTTGTAGTCCCTGGATTAGAAGACTTGAGGACTTGCATACTTTCCAGACATGCTGAGCCTAATGACAACTTCCTTTACAAAGCAACAGCCTCACAATGAATAAACAAACTTAAATATCAAGCCATCCTTTGCACAGAGAACATAGTGACAGATGCTATAAATTAGATGGAACACTGTGAGTAGCATTTCTTCCCTCTGAGCAACGGCACAAGGCAACACAGAACGTCTATAGAAAGGTTTATGTATAAAAAAAACACAGGAAGGTTTCCCGACAGCTTTTCTTTGCCTGCAATGTTCAAAAAAATAATACAAAGAGGCTCTTTAAAATAAACTGCCTCAATCAAAAGCACGACTAAAAACTTCAGATGCTGCCTGCTTCTAGCTGACATTTTTATCAAACATAAAACGTGAATTTAAGACTCTGGAGATAAGCCGTGAAGAGGACTCTAAAAGTCTTCTACATAGAAGATTCTCGTAGTTGCCAAAAAAAACTCAGTATTTATTACCATCCTTTCCTTTTACATTTCATTCTCGTTGGCTAGTGGGCTAAGGCTGTCAGTTTTCTAATTAGCGGTCAGATATATTTCCATGCCAATGACAGTTCTGAAAGCTATTCACACCTTAGACAAAGTACCCCGAGTTCAGAAAAAAAGATCAGCTTTCCTGCAAACATCTGGAAGCTCACTAAACAGGATTAATTTGCCTCGTCTGTCAAGTTGTCCTTTTCTTCTTGCATCCTGCATTTCCATGCTGTTTACGGCAGCAAAGAGATTAAGGAGAAAACTGCAATTCCATTACAAATGCTTAACGTAATCAAGACACTCCGGGGGGGGGGGGGGGGGGGGGGAGAATCATTCAGTGCCCACTCTTGACCCAAGGATAAAATTCACCACTAAACTACTTAACGATTTAATTAACGCTAGAAAAGGCCTGATTAAGGTTTGACCTAAAAACAGTTAATGTAGTCAGTATCATTCATTAAAAGCTACGCGAAGACTTCTTGTATTCAAAGCGGTATCGACTTTTACCTTGTGACCTACGTGCAACTTCGAGAGCTGGATTTCGTTTGCTGAAAGTCAGGAAGGAGCTCTAGCTAAATCTCACACAACTTTAAAGATTCGAGCACTTCAAACTTCTCTGTAGTTAGGCATTCAAAAGCATTCAAAAGCAATCCATACTTGTATTCGTTTCCCCACTGACACTGCACTCTAATAAATTATTTCTTTTTCTTTGCACAATTGCACAGACGGTTACAGACTTGAGGGCTTGCAAAATCACGGCGTGGAGCTGCCACGACGTCTTCACTCACAGACACGCTGCTGACAGAAATGCTGCCCCAACGCGATGCTCTGCACGCTGCGCAAACCGCGCGGGTGCCGGCTCCGGGCTGACCGCACGCCCCTTCCCGCCTGACGCCAAGGGGACACGGGCCCACCAGCTCCGGCCACCGCCTGATGAGGTTCCTCCTCGCCTCTCCCTCGGACGCGCCGCCAACACTGGAAAGGCCGAGATAAATATTTCAAAAAAATAAACGCGCGGGCGAAATGTAAGTTTAGCAAAGACTCCGTCTGCCATCAGACGGGTCCGACCGCAGAGTACCGCTTCGCAGCGGCGGTACCCAGGCATCTATCGCGGCGCTTGCGGGCTCCCAGCCGCCGTCGCTGCGCCTTCAGTGGAGGGGAAAATGGAGTCTCCAACCTCACGCCTCTGCAAGTACGGCCAACCCACGCTTCCCACAGGTGCCCCAGACGACCAGCGCAACCCGCCTAAACCCCCCGCAAACGGGGCAGCGTTAGAAACGAAACAAACAAACAAAAAAACCCTAAAAAACACCCCAAATGCGCTTTCAACGGTCGTTTTTTACTTCATACCGCCTCCGAGCAGGCCGGAACGCCCGGACCGCGCGGGAAACGTCTCCTGAGGACGCAAGCGGGCGGGCAGAGCCATGCCCACCGTCCGCGACGGGAGGCGGGGACGCCCCGCACCCCCGGCCCCGCATCCCCCGGGGGGGGGGGGCGCGGGAGGCTCCAGTGTTGGCGGGCTGTGGGGGGGCCGCGGGAAGGGTCGCAAGGGGAGGGAGGAAGGACAGACAGACGCTTCCCGGACACCCCGCACTCCTCCCTCCCTCCCGCTGCGTCGGAAAAAAACCCAGAGCCAGCTGCCCGGGGAAGAAAGCGGGGCGGGGGGGGGAGGGCAGAGAGCCCGGCACCTCCTTCCACGTCCCGCAGAGGACGGCCGCCACCCTCCCCGCGGCCCCGGGAGAAGGCGCTGCCCCCCAGCTCCCCCCCCCCCAGCCTCCTCGGGGAGCCCGGGAACCCCGCCGGAGGGTCGGGCCGCGCAATTTGTTAGCGGGACCCCCTTCAAAGGGAGCAATAAAGGCACCAGGGAAAATCAAGGCGACGGGAACCGACCGCGGATCCGCGGGCTGTGACACGGGAAGTCCCCCCAGACCTCGGGCTTTCTGCGGATCCTCTCCCTCCGCGGCCAGGCAACAACAAATGGCGAGACCCGGGACCCCGGAGCTGAATAACAGGAAATATGGGCATCTGTCACCCCCCGGGGAGAGGTAAATGGATTAGCGAAAGCAACAAAGGGAAGAAAAAGCCCTTTCAAACGTGCAATTGATTAACAAGTCCCCTCTAATCTGCAGCATCACTGTTGTTTTTTTTTTTTCCTTAAAGACATCATCGCTCTGCTCCCGCACCTCGGAGCAATTAAGTTAAAGTTGGGAGAGGCGGGGGGTGGGGGGAACACACAGCCCGGGACGGGTCACCGCGCCGGCACGGCACGGAGCCCGAGTCGGGGGGCTTCTCGCGTCCGAAGGGCTGACCTCCTCGGTCCCCGGGGGTCGGGCAGGTAACAGGGAGGAAACGGGACCCTCTGAAGCTGGAGAACAGGCGGGAGGAGACCCCGCCGAGCCCCTGCCGGCTGCGAGCGCCACTCGCCCACTCTACTTTACTCCTCGCCCCCCCTTCCCCCTGGTTCCCGCTGGGATTCTGGCAACGCTCAACGGCCCAAATAATAACACATTATTGTAACCCCTCCGAGGGGAGGGCGGGCGGAGCGAGGGAGGAGGCTCCGCTCGTTGCTACCCACCCTCGGCGGCGATAAACCCCCCCCAACTTTTCCTTTGTTTTCTCCTCCTTCTCCCCCCCCGCCCCGGTCACCACCGGCCGGTCTCGGCTGCGCTGAACCGGCCGAGGAGAGCGGCACCGCGACGCGCTCGGGGAAGAAGTTCCAGCGAGCCCCGCTCGGCGCAGCCACCCCCGCCCCCTCGGGGGAAAAAGCCGCAACATCAGGTTTCCATTTTGCCAAGAAGAACCAAAAAAGAGAAAGAAAGAAAGAAAGGAGGGAAGGAAGGAAGGAAGAAGTGACCACCACCAACCACACCGTCGGGGGATGCCGGCTGCCCCGCCGCGGGGGTCCCGCTCCGCTCCTTACCTGAGGCGTGGAGGCGGAGGAGCGAGGCGGCGGCCAGCAGGGCCAGGAGGCGGCCCGCCGCCCCCCGCCGCCCCGCCGTCCCCCGCCGCCGCCCCGCCGCCGCCGCCGCGGGGACCATGCTGCCCGGCCGGCCTGCCGCCGCGGAACAGCGCCCGCCCCTCGGCGGGGTCCGCTGCCGCTGCCGCTGCCGCGGGGGGGTCGGCACCGCCGCGCACTTCTCCTCGGCACCGTCGGCCCAGCCCTGCGCTCCCGCTAACGGACTGTCCCCGACTGGGGGCGGAGGGAGCCGCGCTCCTTTCCCCTCCCTCCTCCTCCTCCTCCTCCTCCTTCCCCAGCATCCCAACGTCACCCAGGACGAGCCCGACACAGGGGAGGGGAGAGGCGCGGAGGGGCTCTGCGCTCCGGCCCCCTCTGCCGGGAGCAGCCCCCCGCGCCCGCCTGTCCCTTCCACCAGCAATAACGCCAGTATTTGATATAAATACGCTTTTCAAAATCCTTTTCAGTTCGTATTTTTTGCCGTTCGACGAAATCGGTACTCTAGGGTAAATGCAGAGCTCGAGCAGGCATCTGTTAACTACGTCGTGTAAACCCCGAGAACACAGTGACACCCGAATATTTGACGTATTTTTAAAGTTCGAATTTAACACCAAATTTAACCAGATTTTTCCGTGAATACAACATTCCTTTTGTTTTAGACTTCATTTCTAAAGATTTGATGCTGAGGAGTGCCAAATATATACAAATCCCTTTTAAGTTCTCATCCAAATCAAGCTCTCAATTCACAACCGTTTCAGTGAAATTCATTTCCATTAAATTTACTTCTTTCTGCGAACAAAGGAAAACGCTACAACACACTCTTTCTTTCTGCTTCTGCACCCCATTTCTTCCCTCTCAGGTCTTCAGTTCCATCTTGAAAATTCTCCTGGCACCTCAGGATGACAAAGGGAGGTCCTGATCCCTCTTTGGCAGGAATGCAGGCCTGGCTGAATTCGGTTCCTCGCCATCACAACAACACATTTTATAATCCCTTTCATAAACATATGAAACCTAATGTAAAAGTAGTGAAGCTCTTTTTTTATAAGCTTAGATTAAAGGCTGCTCCAGACCTTACCTCTTTGATGGTTAGAAACCTACTCCAAATTTCCAGCCTGTATGTATTCATGACCAGTTTATACTCCTTATCTCTTGTGCCACTATTATCCTTTCACGTAAATAGCTTCCTGCTTCCCCTCTCTGTGGTATAAAAGGACCAGAATCACACCTCAGCCTTTGTTTTGTTACACTAAAAAAGCCTACATTTTTTAATTTCCTCTGAAATGATCAGCTCTGCACTCCCTGATCACCCTCACCCTTTTTCCTGCCACTCCGTCTTCCTCCTCTCCCCCCTTGCATTTTTAGTAGTCTGATTTAGTCTTTCTGAAGATGGGTGCCTCCAGCTCAGCATAGTATTGGAGGTGCTTTCTCTAGCAGAACACTTCTAATTCCCTTTCTGTGCTGAAAAGACTGACCGATACATCCTGATAATTACAGCACCTTTCCAGTTACAGACATTCTATGATGTGTCAGAATAGCTACATCCTCTCTTGCTTTGCTGTTTCCAGTGTATACCTAAGAGCAGAGTACTGGGTCAAAATTCTGAGTGTTTGGCCTCGCAAATCCCCCCCGCCTTATTTTTTTTTTTTTTGCATCTCAAGTCATCAGGACCAGTTCTTTCTGTAAGATACTCTGCTCCACCTTTTATCAAAAATGCCTCTCGTCTCTGCATCAGCAAAAAATTTTGGCCGCACAGTGATAATGTGTCCTAAGGCATTTGTGAATACATGTGAACCTATATTAAATACCAGCGATCAATAGCGAAGAGCATCCCTCTACCTAATAGTCTGCCATTTAAAATTTCTCGTTTTCCTCTCATGCCAGCTCGTCGTCCACCTTGCAGTCCATCAAGGAATCCCCGTAAGCGCCATCTTCACCTATAACTTCCGTATAGAGGTGTATCAAATGCTCAACTGAAGTCCAGACGAATGAGATCTAGTACATCCTTTGTTTTGAAAATCACTGAGAGGAAGCTATTAAGATCACCTGATATCATGTCTCTCTAGTAAGTAAGTTTTATTCTCTTCACTTCCACGGTAATTTTTCTTCCAAGCTTTGTTCCAGAGCTTTGTAAATTCCTGAGGGCAAACAACTTTTTCTCACTCTTCATAAATATCATCTGCAGAGCTGAAAAAAGCCATGATCTCTGGGGAAATGGGCAAGATCACACAGCCACATAACGTGGTACCGGAAGCATATGCAGCACGTGAGGTGAGGATGACAAAAAGACTACGTACTCTCCTGCTCCTCTCCAAAATAAAGCTGCTACTTGCCACTGGCTGTAAGTAGTCAGGGCGTTTGTTAATTCACATTTACACGATACTGCACGTCCTTTGGTAGATTACGTAAGAAGGGTTGGGAAAGGAAAGAAAAAAAATTTAGCTAGGCCTGCAGTTAAATGTATTGCTTCTCCTTTCCCCTATTTGTATTTTATTCCACGATTCTGGCAATATCTGCTGTCTGGTTGTGATGATAAGCACACTTCTTATCAGGCGATGGGGTTAGCTTTCTGATGCAGGCAATAGATGAACTCAGTGGCAAGAAGTGTGCCCAAGAAACAGAAGCAGAGACAGTGCTGTGACTTTTACAACAAGTTTAATTGGTTAAAACCTGTAGCAGTTACCTGCCTAAAACCTAACAAGCTCTATGTTCCTCTGAAGCTTATGGTTGCTCAGCTCAGTTTCCTTCCAAACATAATAGGGGATAAAACAGCTTGCATAAATTAGTCAACATTTTGCATAATCCTCTCAAGAAATAATACTTTGCTTTTTTTTCTCTGATGCTCTCAAAAAAATCTCGCAACGTAACCAGGATGTGGATCCAAATAGTTTTTTTAAATTCTCAAATAAATTCATTCATTATCAAAATAAGTTACCAAATTAGCATTTGATAGAAACTTCAGTTGTGAATTATATTTCTGGCTTCACAGGGGAAACTGGTTATGTTATGAAGGCTAAATTACTCGACCAAGCTAGCTATTGAGAATTTAAGTCTCCTTCGTAGCCACAATGATTTTGTCACTGACCACAAAAACTGCCATTTCATATTTCACATTTGCAGAGAGAATCACTTGGCAGGACCGAGGTGAAGTCACTGCAGTGAGGAAACCACAGTACAAATTCTTGCTTTGTGTTGTAGAAAAATATGTACAGCAGGAAAAGAAGCACAGACAACTGCACATTTCTTCTGAGTTGGTTCACCCTACTCGTGTAAGCCATTAGAGTGCTCAGTTGTGTTCTGCAGCATATGGTCCCAAACCGTTTTGTCACTATTTGACAAAGAAAAAGCTGTGCATGTATTTGTTTGCATGACCATATGGTACGTGCCTGATAGGAGTAGTTGAGAGCAATGGGCAAAGCTGGAATTCAGCCTGAACTTACTTGGAAGTCCCTGACAGAATTTGGATAATTCCCTTTGCCATGTGTGTCTGCTTTCATAATAAATATAACAAAAGTAACTTTAAAGAAAATGTGAGATCAGATGGAGTCCAAACTTCACGGTCTTCATGTTCTTATAATCATTCTACAGGCTTACATAGGGTTTAATCAGTGCACTATCTTTATTCAGAAAGTTCATTCCACGCCTGATCTTTCTTTTCCTATGATGAAAGTGGCGCAGAAAACGTTATTGCAAACATTACCTGCATGCTTCACATTTGCAGGATCAGCTCTTGGGCTTGCTTCTACAGTGGTAAAGTACATCCCACACAATTCTGCTATGGGCCAAAACTGGAAAAAGGATTTAGGTATCTAAAATAGGATTCAGATAGGCTTCAGACACTCAAATCCAAATTTGTAACCCAAGAACACAGCTGTTTAATCCTGAACATCTCATTAGCTGTCTTGTGTTTGGTGTAAACATTCCTTGCACACCTGGACATTTATATGTCGCCAGACCTGCCCGCGCCATAGGAACCGAATGCCCAGTTCCACTGAGGTCCAGAAACTTTCCTGGCTCTTGCCAACCTGTGCCTGATTCTGACCACCCAAACTGTTTTTCTTGCTGTCTTCTGAAAAGCACGGCTTGGAAAGAAACTCTGGTGATGGTACTTAGTGTTATGCATTGGTCCAGCAAATACTAGCCTCACGTACGAGGACCTGTGCTCTTGACCTTTCTCAACGTCTAGGCCCTCAAGGAGCAACTTGGCCGCAAGACACTGTGCAGAAGACCGGGACACTCTCTGGCTCTCTTACTGAAGCTGTGCCACCACTGGAGGGAAATAAACGTGAGTCTCAGGATGGAACTGAGAAGGCACAAGGGGAAGCCCAGCTGCGTGACTCGGGCACTGAGCAAGGTCTAGGAAGTCTACGAGACTGGTCACCCTGGTAAATGTTACAGTCAGTGAATCACTGAATAAAACCAAAAATAGTTTTGGAGCAGCCACTCAAATGAAGAACTGCATGTTCACAGTCTACCTGCACATTTCTGATTTTTTTTTTTTTAATGAAACTTGCAACTGTCAAAATAAAAAACAAATCAAAAACACTCATCAGAAAACCTTTTTCTCTACTGGAAGCAAAATAGTATCAGGTTTTGATCCACACATTTAGACTTTTATTTATTATGCTTTAAATATCCATGATAATTATATATATATATATATATAAATAGCCACAATAAATATTTTGAAGGAAATATTTTACCTCCGGAAGGTAAAGCCCATTTCTAAATGGGCTCAGGAGTCATCTCCTGTCTTGCTTGTGTTTCCAGCTCTACACATACAAACATATCAAGCAATATTGCCACAGAAGCCGGCCCAGCACAGAATAAACAGATCTGACGAGTATTCACATCATCAACACTCTTTTACAAAGAGAATCACAAAGGGTATTTCTCATGCCATGAACCACAGCAAACAATGGACAAAGCTTTTCGTTTATTTCTTCGGTTAGGAAGCAGACAGTGCTCACAAAAATAGAGCTGATTCCCTTGACTTGTAAAATCATGGTCACCTGATGGTCTGCAGTGTCTTCAGACCGAAGCCTTATCAATCATCTCAGTCATCAAAACTGAAAGATGGGGAAAGCTGCATCGCTCTTCTTTAACCATTATTCCTACAGGTGAAACAGTTAGAGCATGACTTGTTGAAGATCCGACTCTGAACAGAGAATGGGATTTAGGTTTCTGTTATACAAATTAAAAAAGAACATCAATGTCTGAGGTAATTTAATTTAGAGCTCAACTAATCCTTGAAGTAGTTACAATTACACTAAAGAGTAATCTTGGCATTTAGTCTCTCATACTCAAAAAAATAAAACTGAGGTTCTTCTTTCATGCAATTTTCATTATCATTTGTTGTTAGTCATACTGAAATACTTATGTATGTTTATTTTAATTGTTTATGTCAGCCATCGCCATGGCACTGGAATTCTACAGTTTTGTAAACATCTTGTGAACAATTAAAACTGTAACTATTTAACTTATGTAAACTGCAAAACAAGTTGTAGCTGTCAAGCTGGAGCACCAACATTCAGACATTTGACAGATTGCAAAGTAAAAAAAGGGTGTCTAATGTGCCCTTAACACCCCAAGTTACTTGCTGAGTTTATACAGAACTGTAAATTCGCTGCCCGAGCTCTCAGTACTAGGATATTATGTTGAGTACTGCAGTTTACAAGCCAACACCAAAAATACAACATTCTCTCGGTGAGGCAGACACAGCAACGTTAGTGGATCTAGGGGAATGGTACACTAGGAGAATGGTACACTACGCAAGATAAAAATACAGTTCAATTTCAAAATGCAGCAGATGTTGGCAAGTCACCACAAAACTGCATACTGTTTTATTTTGAAAGGTCATCTTCTGGGCATGAAAGTGTCAGACAAACACTGAACTGAACTGAGAGTTTAGAAGTCAGCACCCAAGGGGTATTGACTACAGAGAATGCTCTCCCAAGAGCCCTGACGTGCACATCAGTGTCTAAAGGACAGTTGTGGGGGAAGTTGGGAGAGGCGGAAGAAAATAAGGTAAGAATTGTTTTGCTTTGGTTTTGTGTGGTTTGGGGTTGTTGTTTTGCTTTGGACTGGGGTTTTGGTGGGTGGTATTTTTGTTGTTGGTTTTGTTTTTTAAAGCAAACCTTAGCTAGAGAACAGGCAGTCTTCAACACTGGCCCATGCAGGTTCAGGGCCAGAAGCAGGAATCAGAAGTTGCATGCTCTGTTCCCAAGAGCACTGAACAGTGGTCCAGATGGGAGACATCTCATTACAACTTGTCAAAAGCGCATCAAAGAATGCCTTGGATTTGGGGGCGGCAGAAAAAAGATGGATGTACTTGAGAAAGATGTAAAATCTGGGAGACAACTAGCAGCAGTCAGCACATACTATTATATCTTGTGCCACAGACACGAAGTTTCTTGCAACTCCTCTGCCTTCGCAGTCGCAAAGCAGCTCCCGAATGGACAACAAACTTAGCCTAGCAGAGGCAGGTTAAACACACTGCTATCCTGCACTAGGGATCAGTCAGGTGGTAAAATGAAATTTCTCTCCTTCCCTCTTCTCCCCCCAAACTTGGGGGTATATATGGCATGCACGCATACAGGAGCAAGAGTGATCGTGAGAAGAACTTCACAAACAGTCACGGGAACATGAATACAACTAAAATCCATTAGGTGCTGCTGTGTTCTGTGGCATGGAGCAGATGAGAGCTGTTGGCTTTCAGCATACATTACCCCATGTCTTCCCTTTGGTCTACAGCACTGAGGAAGATAGCCTGCAACATTTTTTCCCTTCTCTCACCCACAGTCTGAACTTTAAGATTTGTGAAAATAAAACTCAGTGCATTGACGAATATTCAAATATTCGGGGTGCCATAGCTAATAACATACTCTACAGCATTCATAGACAATCGTACTTAAAGAATGGGAACCAGAGTGAGTGACGTGGACTCAAACAGATGTACAAGCATGAATAAAACTGCTTAACACACACATACACAAAACTGCTCAACAGTACAGATAACAGAGACTTCACACTGAGGTACACTAAGCAAGACACGATTACATTGCATGCTACTTTTGAAACATTTTGAAGACTGCATAGAACTTTTCTCCCCAGAGAGATTTGCAAAGCCGATCAGCTGCAAAGAAAGCAGCAACGGATTCCCTGCTCCCACCTGGATAGTTGAGGTACTCTTCTCTTAAAAGCAGCATAGTGCTAGCAAGTAAAATTATTTCAAAATAGACTTTTTTGTTATATAGAATTACAAGTTTGCACTGTGTCTGAATCGGCTGTCAAATGGTTTTGGTCCTGCAGTGTTACTACCTGTTATTTAGCATCTTTTCCTTTGTTTCAGCCTCTCTTTGTCTGTGCACCAGTCCTGTAAATACATGATTTACAGCAAATAGAAAAGCAGATCTGCTCACTTAAAGATGCTCTCTACCAATTCTCATTCCCTTTACGGGGAACTGGAACAATCAGAACAGTTACTCACTATGCAACTACAAAAAGGACTTGGTACCTTTTTTGTCCCTCTTCTAGATCTTCTTTGTTTTTATTGGAGTGTATTTCTGAATATCTGATTATCCTGTCTCTTCTGTGCAGTTGTGTTCTTGATGTTCTACAAGTAGAAAAACCTAATCTAAATATATTTTTCCCTTTACAATCTTATTATCATCCCTTTCATATTTTTTCTTTCATTCACAAAAAAAGACACAACAGGATTAGAGACTAGCAATAATTAGAAAAACGATTCATGTTTTGTCTTCAGTTTAAATTGCAAGCTTAACCTGATCTGCCAAGGGAGATAGGTAATTGCCTCAACCTAGGGGCAGATTAGATAACTCTCCTGAATGAAAAGGTCTTATCTCCGTACACAACACAGGGAGAAGAAAAGGGGCTGAAGGCAAGTAAGTTGTTTCACCTTTTATTAGAGAATCAACGTTTTTCTACCTGGTTGGCTACTTTGGTGGCACCATTTCACTTCAGCGATTGTGAGAATATACTTCCTGGTTTAAGTTTATGCAACTGGAGTTCTGCCTAACCTGAGGCTGTGCTGATGGGGATCAGTACCCCTGGCATGAGTCTGGCATCGGTCAGCATTCCCCACTTTGAGCAAACAGGTAAGGATGGATTACCAGGTCGGTCACTACTGTTGTCCCCTAACAGCTGTAATTTGACCAAGATCAAACAGGAGAGAAAACTTACTTTGCTTCCTATATTGTTCAGAAATTGCTGAGCCACAGGTTTTGATGGAGGTTTATCTCACTTGCAGAACATTAGCTACTGCTGCGCTACACAAGTGTCTACCTGCCTAGGTGAAAGCCACTTAAATGAACACTTCTCGATATCTTTCTTTCCCAACCAACCATAGCAGCAGCAGCAGTCAACTTCTTGCAACAAATCTGTAACTATACTAAATAGCACAGTTAAATGAGATGCAGATGCTCTGAGCTATTGCATAGACTTGATATCGCTGAGACACCAGTGTCATTTTTGTGGAGAAGAGTTCATCTAAAAGGCCCCAGCATGTGCCAATTGCTGCCTTGTGCTAACGTTATGCAATGCTGGCCCAGCAAAACTCAGACCCTGAGCACAACTGTCCTCTGTCAGGTTCTCAGAAACTACTGAGCAGCATGGGAATCAACCAGGCTAAGAAAAATAGGAAGTGGAGAAACGGGACAGCTCATTCCAGCTCCGAGCTGAAGCCCTCTGGGAACATCAAGGATAAATGGGAACAGTCTGAACAGCACTTTTTTGCTTGCATGTAAGTTGTGGATAATAGGGAAAGCAAAGACAATGGAAGCTAATATTACTTCTTTGTGTAGTTCGTTCTGAAGTACTGAATATTTAATAGCGGTTAGGTCAGACAAGAAGACATAGACTGATTTGGCAGAAAAGCTGCTGTTTAGTCTGTAACATAAAACGTATGAAGGTGGTCTATTTAAACTTTGCATTTCTACATTTGTGTAGCTTTTAATTCAACAGGAGGAGGGAAAAGACAGCATAGATAATTGTACTTTTGAAAGGTCAGGAAAGGAATCAGGAGACTATTGTTGTACAGTGACTTACAGTGTGCAGGGCTTTTCCCACTGAAACAAACCTGAGTGGAGCAGACTGCTTCTGAGCCATACATGGCACTAGAAATAAAAACAACTAAATAAATACATCTGGGTGGAAGAAACTATGAGAAACAATATTTTCCATTGTAAAATGGGGGAGGGAGCGGAACTGGAATATTTTTAGCAGAGCTGTTGCCATTGGGGCTGAATGTGAAACCTATAGCTTGCCATGCATGTTAACCTCATTGAGGAAGTTTCTTTGTGAACAAGAGCTTGAGCTTCTAAAATATGGAAATTGTGTACTGGGTATATACATATTTTATTAATGATGTACCACAAACATGGTTTCATACTCATGTGTCTGCATTATTGAACTAAAAAACTTTACGAGATCTTCTAATGCAACCTACCACCGGTATCCCAAAGCCACAATTTTTTTCCCTTTTGTTTAAATTCTTTGGAAACAACACCATTAAATTAAAAGAAGAAGACAGAGTTAACAGTGCAATATGGAGAAGACAACTTAGAACAGAGTTCTGCATATATTCTTTCTACTTCCAGATTCTGTTTACATTTGCAATTTCATAAAATTATCTGTTATGGTATTCTCAGGCAATAAAATTGCAACAAAAATTTAGCCAAAACACAAGTATATTCCCCATATACAACATGACCGAGTTAATGTTAATGCTACTCTTCGAAATTTAGCTTTTGCTGTTTACACCTTCAGCGTTTTAAATAGCAGAAAAGAAGGAACAGTTGCTAAGAATTCCAGGCCAATGCCTAAAAAAAAATCTTGCCTTTAGCATTGATAATAACACCAAAGGACTGTGATGCTTAAGACCTTGAAGTTAGCCTGCCTATTACCTACAGTAAACTCCACAGGGTTAATTTTGTTTATTTAGTAGTACATAAGGTCAAGGTGACTTCTAGGACTACTTGAAGCCATAGCCTTTTCAGCTTTCATTACCATTAGTGGGAATCACATTCATGCATCAGTGGCAGGATAAACTCTAAAAGAATCCATTTTAAAATAAAAAAACAGATTTAAAGACAGATTTCTATCAGTGCATTTTACATGACTATGCAAGGATTTTGGTTTGATCCACACTCAGCAGGAGTGCCTGTTATTTAAACCATGTGGTATCCGCTTGGTATGCAGGGTATAATACTGCTGCTGTCAGCATTTGCTTTAAAATCTGATGCAATATATTACAAAGAAGATTTGAACAATCATAACTAAAATTTGTTGGGAAGACTTGAAACAAAGGATTGAATGAAGTTGAAAACTTATGGAAACAATAAAATCTGAAATGTTATAAAAAGAAACTTGGTATCCACATGGGAACTATTCTACAACCTTCTTGGCAAATTTCAATCAGACATGCCGAACAAAAGTAATGTAACTAACTTCAATATAAACAAAAACATGCATACCTTCCAAGAAAGGGATTAAACATTACTGTTAACATTTTTTAGGACTACCATATATAGGAACACGTGGTGCAATCTGGTGGCACTGAACTTAGAGAAAAATGCATAGACAATTAGCAGAATAGTTTCCAATACTTACCCGTTTATCAAGTCATCTTTCACTGCTTTCGACTGTGAAGACTATATTTACATTAAGACTTACACAATGCAATTCTACGAGTTTTACTCCATCTAGCTTTATTTGGTCTTATTAAACCTCAGGAGAGACTTTTCTGTCCAAAAGACAGACACTGATAACCATAAAATGCACAACCTGACATATTTAAACTTACTTAAATTTTTACTATCAGTGTTGCTCCAATTCAGTATTTACACAGGTCTGTCAGAAGTTATGAAAGAGTTCAGATGAAACAGTTGTTTCCCAAAGAGATCTAAAGCTTTACTGTAAATTACACAGCACAGAGGTGGAAGACACAGGACTTGAAAACAGAGATTTGCCTCATAGTAAATACATTGTACTACACGACTTACTGGTTCGGAGGTTTTCAAAGTCTTATGGAAACGCGAATATGTGCAACCCGAAGTTAAAGAAGTTGTGTTAACAACTTCTTAGAGGTGAAGAAACTAGAACCACGGGGAGATGGACCTAAATTTTATAGAAATTGTGACACATTGAAAAATAAAACCTGCATCTCAGATAAGGATGTGAAAACTCATACCACTTTGACTTTCAGTTTTATGCTTCAGAAAACTGGCCTTCACCTACAGGAAGAAATCCTTCCTTTTCTACTCAAGCAGCGGTCTTCTCTGCCAAATTTTACTTGCATTACTGCTAACATCTTGAGAGCTAAAAAGTGATGTGGAAACCTAAGAGCACACCTTAGTACACAACATACAATGTTTCCAAACATGGAAAGAACTACAAAAAGGATATTTCAGATAGTAAATGCATTTTGCATTATTTATAGTGACATGAAGTAAAGGAAATGAGACCAGCACTACAGGATTTGACTGTTAATGTTGTTTGGTGTTGAGTCCTTTTTCATGTTTAAGATCATCAAGATCTTAAGAAACAGAAAGGATAGAGTTTATCCTGCCACTGATGCATGAGGTAAAACTGTCTTTCTCCCTGGTGTTCTCAAGTCTGCTGCAGACAGCAATCTGATAACAAGTTCCTGGGCAGACAGACCTTGATCCAGTGTGGTTAGTCTTTTATTAACTGTGTTCAGCAGAAGTTTTCCAGTATCAGCAAGACTAGACTCTACACCAATTATTGATACGTACTTGATTCTGATTCAGAACAGATTACAGGGCCTTTTGAGATCCTTTCCAAGATAATTTATTTTAAAAACAGCGAGATGAGTATCATTGTTAATAAATAAAGTATTAAAAAAAATCATCTGGCCACACTTAAAGGTCAAATTCTACCATGACAGACAAGTGTTTTTCATTGACGTAAACACACACTGAAGTATCACAATTTGTTTATGAAGATGAATACAACAAAGTTGAGACCGAAGTGAGGACTTACTTAGACAATACAGACTTTTTTTTTGCTGTTATAGTCAGTGTTATTTTTCAGAGCATAGATTCTATCACAAATAATGAATATCATTTTTTTTTAAGGCACATTTTAGTGTTAATCAAGGATAAAAGTTCTGGTGACAGTATGCTCAATTGTTTTGCTGGCAGGAATATATCTCAATAGTGCTTTTGTCACTTTATCCCACTGATTGGCATGCACTTATTTCTTCTTCTTTTTGGCTTCAATATAGGCACTTGTACTTGCCAAGTCTGTGGTATAACTCTATGGAGAAGTACACAAAAGGAATACATTGAAATAGAAAACTCAAGTATTTTCCTCAGTTTAACCAATGACAAGGATTCTACAGAACCTTTTCAATTTCAGTTTTCGACTCTCCCTCCCATTTGTATAGATTATTTATCATTTTTAAGAAAGAAAAAATGGTTTGTTAAAAAGTAGTGATGGAGCACAAGAAGAAAGCAACAACGCATGAAGAGTAAACTCAACTGTGCTTCATGCAATGCTTCATTGTCAGCTTAGGAGCCAGCTTGCAAAGCTCAAAAGGACCAGAAAGATGTGGGGATTTTGGACTTTCTCTGAAGAAATATTTCCCCCACCTGCTGTATACTTAGACCACTTACGTAATATAGCAGGCATTTATGTTTGTGTTAGACAGACAGATGGTGGTATTAGAGCACAAAGTTTCTTAAAAAGCAAGGTTGTAGGGACTTTATTGGTGCAAAGCACAGAACCAACCATCAGACAGGGTACCAGAATGCATAGGTCACCTGTGTTTCTGGCAGTAGCTTTCTAGTCTTTTTGACTATTGATCAGTGTACCACCATAGGGTAAGAAAGGTGTCCAAACTGTTCTCACTGTAAGACAACATGTGCAACAGCAGCCACTGAGTTTAATGATACAGCCTCCATAAGGGCCCATTACTGTCTAGAACTACAATCCAGTCAAATGCTACACGCAAATAAAATTTTTATTATGTGAACAGAATATTCCTAAAAAATGTAAAACTTGCCTCATCTCAGTTATCCATTCTGCACTAGTAACACACTTTCTCCCATTTCTTTGCTGTCATGGACCTATGCCATCAGTTTTTTCCCTAGTACATGACACCTCATATTTCAGTACATAATTCTTTGTATCCCAGCCCTCAGTATTCCATTGTCATTTCTGATGACCACAATAAATCACCTAGGGATAACTGTTGCACCCAGAGGAGGATGAAATTTGAGGTCCAATTTCAAAGTCTAAGTATTTCAGAATACCAGTTTGATGAGCCTGGGCAGGGAGTTCAGAGTGGAGAGACCTATATCCAGAGGGATTCTGAGGGCACGTGCAGTGCACTGGTTGAATCTCCACCTTAACAATACTGTAGTCAGATAGGTACTGTACATTCCCAAACACTAGCACCAAGCGCAAATCTCCAAAAAAGTGCAGAAGTCAGTACTGGGCACACATTGTCTACTAACGTGATCTATGTGTACCTCAATGCTGCCATAATGTAGCGTTTAACATTACAGACCTTCTTTCAATTCAGGGGCCTCAGAAGCTGGCATGGTGGTGGCAGAAGTTGTTCTTTAGGTTTTTTTAAATCACAAAGACTGGGAAAAAACTACAATTGAAGCCATAGTTTGGGTATAAATAATGACTCAGACAACTGGTTTTTATTTTCATTTTTGTTTTCACTGACTGTGAATGTAAATTTAACTTCAGTGCTATTGTGCTTTGTTCTCCTCTCTGTGAAAATGTGTTCTGCATTAAATCACATGGATAAACTAGAACAGCTCCAAATATTGCCCTTCAGCTTTTGTATAACACAAGAGCCAAGAAAAGATAGAGAATGTGGTTTTATGACCAACAGATGGTGTAACTGGTATCATAGATGTTTTTATGTCAGGAGGTCGTAGGTTCAGCCTCCATCTGGAGCGTTCTCAGATCTGCTGTGTAACTAAATAATTAAAGAAGCTATATTGGGCCAAAAACACAACCACCTGCCTGAGGGTAAAAGTATTGCTTTCTTGATCTAGCTCTTACAGTATAGTTGCCTCCCATATTACAGTTCTCATGGCAGCCAGTGCAGCAGCTAACACCAACAGGATTCAACAGAATATTCAACACCAATTTGCTTATATCCTTCAAGATTCTCCATAACTCCTGATGCATGTCAGAAAAGAAAGTCTAGTTTTGCTTACTTGAGTGAAAAGCTATTCTAACTCTGACTGATAAATAATTGCAACAGGCCAAAACCCAAGGAAAAGGAAACAAGTACGCTGGGTCGACCTTTAGAGATTCAGCATTGGTCAGCTGGCCAAGATGGCTCACATCTCCCCATCAGAATTAGACACATTTGTATTCTGCTAGTAAAAAGCAACGTTAATACTCCACACAAATGGTCGTAGCTACAGTTCCTGAATTACAATCAGAATACTAACAAAAATGCTCGAATCCTATAGTATTAGGGTTATATATGGTATACCTGGCTAAAAGGGTGTACAGACAGACCAAACCTAGTAATTTATGCACATAACAAGGTCACCAGTTTACTTCCCTCATGGGACAAGTATTAGCAGTAATAAATGCACAAAGTCAGTGAAACCGTGACTTCAGTGGAAACCAAAACTCTCACTTCCATGAGGCAGGATTCTACATACTCTTAGTATTATCATTATGTGGGTGCAGCAAACTTGCCTGGGATACCTCATGAATTAAGTGCTCTCTATAGCAGTGGTGCCAGAGAGCTTACCTGGCTAACACCGGAAACGACTAAAATGTTTCTTTCTAATAAAACATCCCATGCAAATTACCGTAGTTTCATACATTTCTGCAACAAAGCATCCTATTATTGTTTGCAAACTATGGATAGCAGTACTCCTATGCCAGACAGAAACAGTGGTCCAAGATCTGAACTTTAACAATAACGACACAGGTATGAGTCAAATGCTTTCCATTTCATGTACTTGTACAAAAAGAACAGTAAAGTCGAACTCTTTCAGAATGTCAGAACTCTCCTTATATAGTGTTTTAAGGATTCTCCCATGCTAATGAAAAACTTGGTATTTATTAGTACATTAAAATGTTTTAACACAAATTCAAAGCTAATGTTACATAGACTGGTTTATTTTCAAAATCTAAACCAAACCCCATAATTTTCAGTGAACACAAATATGAAGAAAACAACATGTGATCTCATTACTAGCTTTAAAAGTTTCTCTTTCCCCATGTGACTGAATGGACAGCCTGCTAGATGTCTGCACTCGCTGAAGAATTCTCTGGCAAACCTACACATCTGAGGCCAAGCTTCAAAATCAGAAATTTCAGCTGCTGATATGCTGCAAGGTGATGTACTTATTTTTGCGGTTCCATAAACAACATATACATATATATATGTCTTCAGAAAGCAGTTGCATATTAATGGCAGGTGAAGTTTTAACTGTACTTTTTTCAATGCTAAACATGTTTTTGCCTAAGGTGTCATTCGTATTACATGTATTTACTGTATGTAAATGTAAATGTATTATAAGGAAAACTTGAGATACAAATAAGAAAAAGAAGGTGCATTTTCTCTCTCATATACACAAAAAAATATGCATATCCATTTATTTTTACCTACCAGAAGCAGTGAAATATTTTCCTTTAACCAAGGAAACATATTCTTTCTGCTGCAGAGCACTTTTCCTCATTGCATGTACTATGGGAAGGATAACAAACACCACATCAGTGTAATAACATATATTTCCATTCCTGTCATTTCTGAATAGTTAAGACATTTCAAGTGGATGCAGGATTTATGAAAATGAATAATCTTAGCTGACCACACCAAAATATGTATACTAGCTGCCAAGCATATTGCCTAGATGTCCAAGAGCCTCTAAGTGGGAAACATCATCAACATAGTCTTTCAGCAGCCAAGAAAACAAGTTTGTGAATTTAAGTACTTCTGTGTGAATTCATGTAGCCTATCTTCATGGGTATATTATGTCCCTTGATTACTGCTCAGGAACATTGCACAGTTTCATGTGGTTCTTGGAAAAAATCCATACTGAAAATATTTTAGAAAAATGAACATGCAGAGAACTGCAAGTAATAAGGAGATCATACATCCTGAGACTGTTGTGAAACACAGCATGATGCTCCTATGCTATCTGAGAAACCTAGCTTGCTTTTGCATGAACTTCAGGAAATATTTCATAATGTCAAGGCAGTGGATAATTTCACAAGAAAAGGGATAACGAGAAGACAGGAGCCACACCTGGATCTTCTAAGCAAACTTGAAAATTAACCCCCTTTCACCTCTAGGTTCTCTGGGTAAGCACATGAGCACTTAAAAGTTGTCCATTGGTCTAGATGTTGCTGCTCCAGTGTCATCTGTAACACTTATTTCAAATTTCTCTCTTTGCCATTAATGCCCAGCAAAAGCAATGCTGTGATGTCTGTAAGGATTAAGAGATCAGGATTAATCAGTGGCTTTTTGGGCTGTTCTGTTGAATAGAGATGCAACAGCTAGAACGGAGTCTGCTTCCACTGTGATATGCTCTTCCTCCTCTTGTCTCCTCAAATCCATCAATACTGCCTTAAGGGACAATTAACAAACACATAAATGTGTGTACTAGCAGATTAAGAGTCTTCTGAGGATACTCCTGTTTTCTGGAAGTAAAGGGCTGTGTCCACCCCTGCAGTCACCAAACAAGATAATCAAATGCTAAACAGATTGGGCATTGTGTGCATTTCATGCTGCCCACCAGCAGTTCCACAGCAAACTACCCCAAAGGCAAACGTTGCTTCCATTTTTCCATCTGTGACAATAAGAACTCCTTCACGTATGAGTTAGCTTACTGCACCTTTCTTCTGCCCTGCTGGCTGCACAAATAATCTCTGTGGCCAAAGCAGTACACATATGTTGAACTTTTTTTTTAATTTTAAGGGCTGAAGTAGCCAAAACTTGTTCAAACCTTGCCATTTGATACCATCTTTTAGCTCCGCTCAAAAGTGTTGAGGTTATGCTGTTTTCAACTCTTTCTTTAGCCCAGAATAATAAATGTATTTATAGGAAGATGTGTGGATACATAATAAATTCCCTTTGTTACCACACACTGAACTCTTCCCCTAGGTTGCAAAGGGTATATATAACTTCATTCATTTGCTAGTTTCTACATGATTTCGTAGTTGCATCTAATTTTGCTGTGAAGTGAGTCACTATTTTTTCATGTAAACACAAACAGTTTCTAATATGCAACAATTTCCAGTACTCACAATGAAGATCACTGTTCTCCAATGTGCATTGTTACTCCCTAGACTTGGGTGGACCAGCAATGAGCAAGCAACAATTCTGGTGACAACTAACTTACGTAACCTAGTCTTATTACTAATAATAGCTAGGATCCTGCTGTCCATTTTCTTACTTTATATTTCATGTTCAAACTGAAGGCTCCTCAAATACTACCAAATCCCACCTTTGTAAAAAACATCACTATCTTGCTGTCTTCACCTCATAGCATTCAAAAAACCTTCCCGTTTCTGACCTGTAACTCCAGCATGTCTGATACTGCAGCTGCGATATCTTACCCACACTTAATTCTATGCTTTCAAATAGTAAAAAGTTACTAACATGGCAAAACTGGCCTTCTGTTTAGAGGTGATCATTGACATTTGAGTCATTATGCATTTCTACAGATTTTAACTTACTCTTTAAACCTCAAATATGCATGTATTGTAAATTGCACAGCAGTCACCAACACTATGCACCAAGAACAGATGAGCACTGGAACTAGACTGAAACTGAGTCATTACGTTTTCACTGAGATCATCACCTAATAAATCCAGTTCATTTGTACCACCATATTGAAACCCCAATTTAATGCAACTTTCTGCACATCCCTTGCCTCCCACCAGTCAGACAACAGCAACATGCCTCTGCATTTAGGAAATGTGAACATAATCACTAAAACAAGGTCTACTGTACAACAAACACTTTCACTGCTTAAGTAATTTTTAAACAATTGTATTGGGTTTATGTGGCAAGATTTTGGGTGGGCCAGAAACTTCCCGTATGTCTGACAGAGCCAACGCCAGCTGGCTCCAAGACACACTTTCCGCTGGCCAAGGCCGAGCCCATCAGTGATGGTGGTAGCACCTCTGTGATAATGCATTTAAGATGGAAGTAAAAACTGCAGCGGGATAGAGTGAGGAGATGTGAGAGAAACAACTCTGCAGACACCAAGGTCAGTGAAGGAGGGGGAGGAGGGTGTCCAGGCGCTGGAGCAGAGATTCCCCTGCAGCCTGTGAAGACCATGGTGAGGCAGGCTGTGCCCATGCAGCCTATGGAGGCGCACAGTGGGGCAGATCTCCACCTGCCGCCCAAGGAGCACCCCATGCTGGAGCAGCTGGACGCCTGAAGGAGGCTATGATCCCATGGAGAGCCTGTACTGGAGCAGGCTCCTGCCAGGACCTGTGGACCTAGGGATAGAGGAGCCCATGCTGGAGCAGGTTTGCTGGCAGGGCTTGTGACCCTGTGGGGGACCCATGCTGGAGCAGCCTATTCCTGAAGGACTGCAGCCCGTGGGAGGGACCCACTGGAGCAGTCCATGAAGAACTACAGCCCGTGGGAAGGACTCACATTGGAGAAGTTCATGGAGGACTGCGTCCCGTGGCAGGGACCCCCACGCTGGAGCAGGGGAAAAGCATGAGGAGGAAGGAGCGGTAAAGACAGCGTGTGATGAACTGACCACAAGCCCCATTCCCAGTCCCCCTGTGCCACTGGCAGGGAGGAGGTAGACAATTCAGAAGTGAAGTTGAGGGGTGGGAAGAAGGTATTTTTAAGATTTGGTTTTATTTCTCATTATACTACTCTGATTCAATTGGTAATAAATTAAACTAATTTCCCTGAGTATGTTTTGCCTGTGATGGTAATTGCTGAGTGATCTCTCCCTGTCCTTACCTCAACCCGTGAGCGTTTCATTGTATTTTCTCTCCCCTGTCCAGCTGAGGAGGGGAAGTGATAAGAGCAGCTTTGGTGGGCACCTGGCATTGAGCCAGGGTCAATCCACCACAGCAACTAACAATGCATTTATTTTTGTGGCGATCCTGGAAAATGAAGAAAAAAGGCAGGAAGATGTATGGAAAATAAAGGTGCAGGAAATAGCAAAAGCTTCAATAAACAAGAGTAACTTAATTAAAAATTTTGATCTTTTAAAATCCTTAAGCTTTTCAAAATTCTTATCCTCAAGACAGCAATTTAGGTGTAAGCAACTAAAGTATTTAAAACTTGCTTATTAACAAAGTTTGAAAATTGGTAGATTTCAGTAAAACAATCTGCATATGATCATGCCTATGGCATAACGTCTTCCATGTAGTTGTTTTATCCACGAAAAGGTCAGGAAATTTATTACGGCAAATGCTGATTACTGTTTGCTGGCAATTCTTTGCGTGTAGCTTGACCATTGAAATCTAAGGATGGATCAAAGTTAGAGCTATAGTCTTTCACCAATACTCTATCTGAACAGTCATAAATAGAAATTTTGTTACCATTGAGTATTCCACAATATCAGCTACTTTAAAGGCCACTTAAATACTCCCAGATTTTAAACATAAAGGCTGCATACAAAGGTAAGGGTTATGTTTAGATTCTGTAACTGAAGTTCACAATCACCATTGATACCAAGGCAATACTTTACTCAGTACAAACATCATAAAACACAACTGAAGCTAGTTTATAAAAAAACATATTATCCTGGACAAAGTTAAAACAAAAACGTTAATATTTGATCCTTCAGCAACTAACTGTACAGAACAGCCATTTTATTGTCTTATGTGAAAGAACAGAAAAAGTCCAAACCACTTCAAAATTCAAAGCCACCTCTCAGATTATCATGAAGTGCTTGTGCTATGTCACCTTTTTTATCCTCTCTCTTTAGCATCAGTCTAACATGTACTTATTTTAATCCACCGAGTTTAAATTCTTTCTTTTGCATTCCCCCCCAACACCTGCTGTGACAACCTTTGGTCATCAGCAAACAGCTTGCTCCAAAAGAAACACGACTCAGAATAGTTCAAGTGTCAAAAATTATTGCCACTTCCTGTCTTCAGTTATAATTACAGAACTACAGAATCACAGCCCTGCCCAGGTTGGAAGGGACCTTGAAAGATCGTCTGGTCCAACCTTTCATGGGAATGGGAGCCTAGATGAGGTTACCCAGTACCCTGTCCAGTTATCCAAAGAGCACGCAGAGTCAGGCATAAGAGCCAGGCTAAACAGAGAAATCTTATCCATATAACATGGTGGGCAAAACTGCAGTATTTTCTTCTATAACAGTCTTTCCAAGCTGGGGCATATTTCATCTGGACTCAAGAGTTTTGTTGATGCATCAGAAATTCTACACTGAGTCACAGCAAAACTGTATCTGGCCCAGTGTCTAGTTTCCAACCGCAGTTTTCCATAAGTTTCTGCTACTTAAGTGTTAGAAACTGGTCATGTAGAGAACTGTCCTTCCCTGACAGATACTTTCAGCAATCTGCAGCTCAGCTGATTTATTAATTTGTGACTTTTATTATGCATATTTTGCAACGACCTAGCACACACTAGACAGGAAATTAAAATCTGAAAAATCCATCAACAGTAAGACAGACTAAGTCCATTATCTTATTAGCATGAAAACTGCCAAAGAACATAAAAACACAACAAGAAATGTTATCCAGACACTTCCTTTTATTAGGACACTGCAACAGTTTAATGCACAAATGCTTTGTGTTAGTTTTAAATATTTCCTCTGTTTAAGCAGCATTTACAGCTCATGTACATTTCTCCAGTCATCTTAAGATGCAAGATACTTTTGCGGTAGCAACTTCATAGATCAGTGAATGCCAACACTCCACAACCCTGTTTAAAATAATAAAGTCCAGATGGAGTGACAGAAAGGAGACAGTACACCATTCTGTGCAGTGACTGGGTTCGTATTTCAAAAGCGAGGAAAAAAAAAGTTATTCAGCCATACTTCTCTCTCTTTCTTAATACTCTCCTTATGCATTTCAACCTCCTATCCAAAAATAATGATTACTATGAGAGACAGAAAAGGCATCTGTAGGTTTTCCTATAAAAACAATTAACCTACACAAATAACAATTGATTATTTTTAAATATTCAAGGAAAAGAGATCTCTGTTTAAAAAAGAATATACATATATATCATGTAGACATGTATGTTCAAGAAAAATACCTTCAAAGTGTAAATTCTTTCCAGTCCATCCCAGTTCGCACATATTGCAAACAATTGCTTTCATCAGGACAATTTCAATAAATGGCTATGTTATTATAGTTAAAATGCATTCCTTCTCAACTACCAGATACTAATCTAGTAATACTACTAGTTAAAAAAAAAAAAAAAAAAAAAAAAAATCAACATTTATTTTGATCACTATTTATTATCCTGCTGCTTCCATTTAGCTGAAACTCTGTTCCAAATAGTTGGCAGGGCAAAATGTTGAATTAAATTAATTAGTTGAATTAAAATTAAGAATTTAGATATTTATTGTCAATAGAAAACCCAGAGTTTGGGATAAGGCCATTATGTGTTTGAATCACCTCACAGTATCCTGCTGAACAGCTTTTCATTTATTTACTAAGACCCCAGCCTCACTCCCACATTGGAAGAAATGGATGAAAAAGTCCCGCTACATCCAAACATAACCACAAAGCAGCGAAAACAGGCTTGTTCATGTATTTATCAGCCTAGAGCACTGAGAACTTAAGCACCTTACCAGGCTTCTGATTTTTTAATGTCAAAAGTTTAACTAGAATCACCTGCTGTCTCCCTAACCCCAATCAACTTTTTTCCCCCCGAGGCATCCTTCCCTTCATCCGCTTGCCATGCCAGAGACATTTATCAAAAAAGCCAAAACGAAGAGGGTCAGACATGCTTGAACTGATCAGGGATATCTCTCTCCATCAGCCAGATCTCATAAGTGTCTTAATTTCTCACAGAGACCTCGAATATAACCCGTCAGTAAAACATACATTATAACAGTACTTCAACTGCTATCAACCATAAGCTGTTCACTGCAGTGTGAGCTAAATGCTTCTTTTCTATACACTTGTAAACAACACACATGGACAAAGGCAGTTTTACCAATGTTTTAACGCTGGGTATGTGTTTGCCAAATGAATCAGATGACAGTATCTCTTAGCAACATACCTGAACTTTTGTTTCATCAGAACCACTCAGAGCTTAGAAACTGCCAGAAACTCCGCTCTTCGTGCTGCCAATTTAGGTGTTATCACTTCATTTTAAAGAAAAAAAAAAAAGCAAAGAACATAATAAAACTCATCCATCTAAAGATTGCTGCTAGTTCTCAAAAGTGCAACAGAAAAAATCCCCTCATTTTCAGACAACCTAAAACAAAATGCAAGGAGTGAATATAGATCTTCAACCTGGTATTTCAATGGTAATTCATGATTTGCTGACCTTCACAGGTTTACCCTGAACTCCAAAACCATTTATTATGCTGCACTGGAATCAAAGTGCCTAATTTGTTCTCAGCTTATACATCAAAGGCTTGAGTTTACTTAAATACTGAGGTTTCAGTTATCAAACCAAAAATGGCTCACAAGTTCAAAGCATAGTGGTAAGTTTTAATTTCCATTTCTCACAATCTCTGAAGGTCTTGAGAAGGTTGATTGCTCTGCACTTCTCGTCTGTAAAATGGGTATCAGCTTCCTTCCCCACATTTGTGCTCTTTTAAATCATAGGATTCTCACAGGCTTTTACTCACGGTTAATAGAGAAAAATGTGAATGTCAGTGAAATAAGAATATTCTTTCACATTGGCAGGAAGGTTTCTCTACATTGCACAGATAGTGATTTGACTATTTCAAATAGTCTAGCAACAATCACAAAAGTGCCCCAACATAACTTTAGCTGGTTTATCTGAATGTATGCAGGACAGAAGTTTTGAAAGCCAGCACAGAGACAGTCACCATGAACTGAAGGAGGCAACATAGACTATGCTCACCTGATACAGAATATTCATCATAGCATGGTTTATCATACTACAAAATCTAATTTTAAGTAAAATTCAGAATCAAACATGATTAACTTTTTATTTAAACAATGATGTTTCTCAAAAATAGTCCTGTAGTCCTTGTAGCAGCAACCATAAAGGCACATTAGTACAAAACAATGCAGAATACAGATCAGGCAGAATATAAAATTTTTAAATGGGCATTCTTAAAGCAAAATCCTGAAATACATAGCCAGAGTTATTGTTTTCTAAAAAGGTACAGCTTACTGTCAACCTTTCAGTTTTCTCTGATTGGTGTAATGTTTCCATTTGTGTAATGTCAATCGCTGCTTACGGAAAATCCTGAGAGCAAAATTTTACTATCCAATTACGTGAAGATTTTATGTGCACATAATGAGTTGCCTTTCAGTAGTATTTGTACCATCTAACCTCTTATTAGCTATCTGTGAGTCTCCCCCTCTAAGGTACAGCTGTTTAGAGATAAAGCTTAGCACACACCATTTCAGTGCTTCAGAGTAGTTTGGCTAAGCCAGTATTTCGTTGCCGTTTCAAAATCTGGGTTCATTCTTCATGTCGCTTATGACTCCTCTTCAAGACTGGTGCAAAGACCCCTGACTGAACATACTACAATGGAACCAGTTTCACAATTCAGAGGTTTCAGTTTAGATGTTTTAAAGTCAATAATATGAAAAGTCAATAATATGAAAAACCTCACCCATAATACCAAACATGCATAAAATTACATCATTTCGGCGAAGCTACTGAAGGTGAAGGGTTCTGGAGCAGAGGCTCGCACCGAGGGACCCTTTCTCCGGTGGCAAAACCGCAGAGGCGAGGCGGCAAAAAGCGCCGAGAGAGAGAGAGGAGACCCCAGACACCCCCCCCCCCCAGCGGGAAAGCGGGAGGTGCCAACGAGCGGCAGCTCTGACTCAGCGGGGGCGGAGTCGAGTGTGACAGCGGCCAAACCCCCTCACGGATAAGAGCAGCCCCCAGGGAGCGCGGGCGAACAGAGCCGGCAAACAGAGGCGGCGCAGCAGCCCGGGAGCGGCGCAGCAGTTTGCGCGGCAGTTTGCGCGGGCAGGGCGAGCGGGGAAGGCGACTGGCAGGGTGCAGTCCGCCTCCTGACTACTCAAGTAGTGGGCATCGCTCTTCCAGGAGATATTCTAGCCATGGTTACCACCCGTGGTAAAGGTGTTTCTCGAAGCAGTGTGGGGACCCAGACGGAGGCCCCACGCAAGAACGCGGGTGTCCAGGTCTCTGGCTGCAGGGAGTGCCTGAGCCTGGCGCTCGTACCGGAGGACAGCAGAGACAACGGCTGTGTTTGGTGCGAGCAGGTGAATGACCTGCTCAGCCTGGTGGCAGAGCTGAAGGAGGAAGTGGAGAGGTTGAGGACCATCCGGGAGTGTGAGAGGGAGATCGACTGGTGGAGCCGCACCCTGCCCTCCCTGAGGCAGAGGCAGCAGGAGGCGGCTCCACAGAAAGCAGAGAACCCCCTACCCTCTTGCCACCGAGCAGAAAGAGGGGGCCTAAGAGCTGGGGGGGAATGGAAACGGGTCCCTGCTCAGGGGGGCAAGCGAATCTCCCCCCGGCCTCCCTCACCGGCCCAGTTGCCCTTAAGCAACAGATATGGGGCTCTGGAATGTGAGGGACCGGCCACAGAGGATGTGGGTGAAGGTGAGGCTCCATCCAGGGGGTTGCCTAGAACGAGTCAGACAGCCCCAAGAATTACGACTGCCTCAGCTAAGAAAAAAAGGAGGGTCATTGTCATAGGTGATTCCCTTCTGAGGGGAACAGAGGGCCCGATCTGCCAACCGGACCCATCCCACAGGGAAGTCTGCTGCCTCCCTGGGGCCCGGGTTAGGGATGTTGCGAAGAAACTCCCTGGTCTGGTGCAGCCTTCTGATTACTACCCCCTCTTGGTAATGCAGGTTGGCGGGGACGAGGTAGCAGAAAGAAGTCCCAAGGCCATCAAAAGGGACTTCAGGGCGCTGGGGCAATTGGTTGAGGGATCAGGGGCGCAGGTGGTGTTTTCCTCCATCCCATCAGTGGCAGGGGACAGCACTGAAAGGGGCAGGAAAACTCACCTGGTTAACAGGTGGCTCAGGGACTGGTGCCATCGGTCCAATTTTGGCTTCTTTGATCATGGGGAGGTGTACACAGCACCGGGCCTGCTGGCAACAGGTGGAACTCAGCTATCTCAAAGGGGGAAAAGAATTCTTGGCCACCAGCTGGCGGGGCTCATTGAGAGGGCTTTAAACTAGGTTCGAAGGGGGAAGGGGATATTGCCCAGCTCACTAGGGATGAGCCCAGGCTTGGCCTGCCAAGGCCAGGGGTGAGACTGACAGCCCAGCTCAAGTGTGTTTACACCAATGCACGTAGCATGGGCAATAAACAGGAGGAGCTGGAAGCCATTATACAGCAGGATGGCTACGACTTGGTCGCCATCACAGAAACGTGGTGGGACAACTCGCATGACTGGCATGCTGTCATAGATGGCTACAGACTCTTTAGGAAAGACAGGCCAACAAGGAGAGGAGGGGGAGTTGCTCTATATGTGAGGGAGCAAGTAGAATGCGTTGAGCTTGGCCTGGGGGCAGATGAGGAATGAGTTGAAAGCTTGTGGGTTAGAATTAAGGGACAGGCTCATAAGGGTGACATTACGGTGGGTGTGTACTACAGGCCACCTGACCAGGAGGAGGAAGTTGATGAGGCCTTCTACAGGCAGCTGCAAGCAGCCTCACAGTCACAGGCCCTGGTTCTCATGGGGGACTTCAACCACCCTGACATCAGCTGGGAAGACCATACAGCTAGGCATTCGCAATCCAGGAGGTTCCTACAGAGCATCGATGATAACTTTCTGATGCAAGTGGTGGAGGAACCAACAAGGAAAGGCGCGCTGCTGGACCTTGTGTTAACAAACAAGGAGGGACTGGTGGAGGATGTGAAGGTCGGAGGTAGACTCGGCTGCAGTGACCATGAAATGGTCGAGTTCAGGATCCTGCGTGGAGGAAGCAGGGCGATAAGCAGGATCAAAACCCTGGACCTCAGGAGGGCTGACTTTGCCCTCTTCAAGGAGCTACTGGGAGGAATCCCGTGGGCCAGGGCTCTCGAAGGCAGGGGGGTCCATGAGTGCTGGTCGCTCTTTAAACAACACTTCTTCCATGCACAGGAGCAATGCATCCCCCTGAGAAAGAAATCTAGCAAAGGAGGCAGGAGACCTGCATGGTTAAACAAGGAGCTTCTAGCGGAGATCAGGCAGAAGAGAAAGGTCCATGGAATGTGGAAAGAGGGGCAGGCCACTTGGGAAGAGTACAGAAACATGGTGAGAGCATGCAGGGATGCGACGAGGAAGGCAAAGGCTCACCTGGAATTGAAGCTGGCAAGGGATGTCAAAAACAACAAGAAGGGCTTCTTCAACTACATCAGCAGCAAAAGGAAGGCTAGGGACAATGTGGGGCCGCTGCTGAATGAGGCGGGTGTCCTGGTGACGGAGGATGCTGAGAAGGCAGAGCTACTGAATGCCTTCTTTGCTTCAGTCTTCAGTGCTAAGACTGGCCCTCAGGAATCCCAGGCCCCGGAGGTAAGAGAAGAAGCCTACGAAGAGGATGACTTTCCCTTGGTCGAGGAGGACTGTGTGAGGGATCGCTTAAGTGATCTGGATGTTCACAAATCCATGGGCCCCGATGGAATGCACCCACGAGTGCTGAGGGAGCTGGCGGATGTCATTGCTGAGCCACTCTCCATCATCTTTGAAAGGTCCTGGAGGACAGGAGAGGTGCCCGAGGACTGAAGAAAGGCCAATGTCACTCCAATCTTCAAAAAGGGCAAGAAGGAGGACCCAGGGAACTACAGGCCGGTCAGCCTCACCTCCATCCTGGGAAAGGTGATGGAGCAGCTTATCCTGGAGGCCATCATCAAACAAGTGGAGGAAAAGAAGGTTATCAGGAGTAGTCAGCATGGATTCACCAAGGGGAAATCATGCCTGACCAATCTGATAGCTTTCTATGATGACATGACTGGCTGGGTAGACGAAGGGAGAGCCGTGGATGTTGTCTACCTTGACTTCAGCAAGGCTTTCGACACAGTCTCCCATGATATCCTCCTAGGGAAGCTGAGGAAGTGTGGGCTGGATGAGTGGTCGGTGAAGTGGATAGAGAACTGGCTGAATGGCAGAACTCAGAGGGTTGTCATCAGCGGCGCTGAGTCTAGTTGGAGGCTGGTAACAAGTGGTGTCCCCCAGGGGTCAGTACTGGGCCCAGTCTTGGTTAACTTCTTCATCAACGACCTGGATGAAGAGTTAGAATGTACCCTCAGCAAGTTTGCTGATGACACCAAACTGGGAGATGTGGTAGACACACCAGAAGGCTGTGCTGCCATTCAGCGTGACCTGGATAGGCTGGAAAGCTGGGCAGAGAGGAACCTGATGAGGTTCAACGAAGCCAAATGCAGGGTCCTGCACCTGGGGAGGAACAACTTCATGCACCAGTACAGGCTTGGGGTAGACCTGCTGGAGAGTAGCTCTGTGGAGAGGGACCTGGGTGTCCTGGTGGACGACAGGTTAACCATGAGCCAGCAGTGTGCCCTGGCTGCCAAGAAAGCCAATGGAATCCTGGGGTGCATCAAGAAGAGTGTGGCCAGCAGGACGAGGGAGGTTCTCCTTCCCCTCTACACTGCCCTAGTGAGGCCTCATCTAGAGTACTGTGTCCAGTTCTGGGCTCCCCAGTTCAAGAAAGATGAAGAGCTACTGGAGAGAGTCCAGCGGAGGGCTACAAGGATGGTGAGGGGACTGGAACATCTCCCCTACGAGGAGAGGTTGAGGGAACTGGGCTTGTTCAGCCTGAAGAAGAGAAGGCTGCGAGGGGACCTAATAAATGCTTACAAATATCTGAAGGGTGGGTGTCAGGAGGATGGGGCCAAGCTCTTTTCAGTGGTGCTCAGTGACAGGACAAGGGGCAATGGGCACAAACTGAGGCACAGGAAGTTCCGTCTGAACATGAGGAAGAACTTCTTCCCTCTGAGGGTGACGGAGCACTGGAACAGGCTGCCCAGGGAGGTTGTGGAGTCTCCTTCTCTGGAGATATTCAAGACCTGCCTGGACAAGGTCCTGTGCAGCCTGCTGTAGGTGACCCTGCTTCGGCAGGAGGGTTGGACTAGATGACCCACAGAGGTCCCTTCCAACCCCTACCATTCTGTGATTCTGTGATTCTGAAGTGCAGGAAGCAAATAGTATTTAATATGAGCTTACCATTTAGACAATGAAATTCTCTGGTCAGGCATTCTTAAGAACTAGCTTCCAAAAATGATTAGAGAAAGATATGAACAAAAAAGAATTTAAGTTCCTCCTATAATTCAGTAATAAATGACGCAATATAGCACAAATTATCTCTTAATGTGTTACTTTCTCCCTTTCAGCAGTATCGGGAACAGATTATCTTCAGGGGTGGAGAGGAGGGAATAATTTCTTGAGACTTATTTGAAGTTCCTACGTTCTGAGAATATGCAGAGAAAATTATACATTTCAGCTGTTTTTTGGGAAAACTGAATGTTCATATACATTTTTAAAAACGTTTAAGTTTTTGAAGAAATATATTTTAAACTTTAAGATGCAACTCCGAGTCCTGTATGCAACAGTGATATCCCATTTTAAGGAATACTAGTAAATGGAAGAGTTTGAGTTGTAAGTACACTGTGTCATTCACCAGTTCCAAAATTCAGCATTCTTCCCCTCACTGCATTTGTACCATTCTGGAACAGTCTTGTTACTCAGTCAGGTTTCAATGCCATCAGTGGAAGAACTGAAGTGATATCTGAATATCTGAAGTGAAGTCACTATACAGCATAAAATGCTTATCCTGGTAACATGGGGAAAGAGGAATCCAAAATAGCAGTCTAGTTCAATACAGACTGTGCAGCTTCCTTGAGAAGTGATGCAGCTTTGTCCAGTTCTTGTTCTGTTTGTTCCACTGTTATCACTACTCGAATACTAGAAAAAGAAAACCAGAACATGCACAGTAAACTTTACTCCTTGCCTTCATCTTTTGTACTAATTTTAAGACAATAAAATCACTATCTCTAGGGAACTGAAATATGAATTCAAATTCAATCAGAAACAAGACACATGACTACACAGAAATAGTCAGACTACTTTTTTCCCCCCATACCCACCACAGAAACTTGACTGTTATCTTTTTTACCTGCAGATGTGCAGCTCATGGAAGGTTGCCTGGTGGCTGAGATTCAGGCAGTTTTCATACAATTATTTCAGGATATTAGTATCCTGTAAAAGTCACTGAAAATATACCTCAAAATAGAGCCTTTCCCATTTTTTACATGACCAACTATTCAATCCAGTCTACTAAGAAAACCCCATCGTTGTATGAAAAGAGAGAGTCATATCCAATAAAATGAAATAATGTACTGACTTTCTACTAACCTGGGTGGAGGAAGACATTTTTCTTCTTTCTCCAGATAACGGGCCTGAGTTAATGCAATACCACTATTCATGCACTACAAATAAAGAAAATACAGCAGTCACGAATGTGGGAAATTCTTATGGCATATGCTTTGGATCACCAAATACACATGACTAACTTTTATGAGTTTGGTGTCAGGATAACTGCAAATTCTTTACCAAATTTTTTTGAAGGAGGTTTTGAAGGTTGTGCAAAATCATCTGTAATTTTAATACAGCATAAACACATAAAACATGTTAGGGTGTAGCCTCTTCAGCTCTCATCTCCAAGTAATCAGACAAAAATGATGTATTAAGTAGGCTACTAAATCATATATAAGCATGTTTTCAAAGAGTTGATTACTTCAGAGTTTCTTTTTGTTGTGTAGTCTTCTTTACCTGGCACCTGAAATATAAAACTTCCTCATCAACTTTCATCTACTTCATGTGGGAGAAGAAAACCATTGTGGGCTGAAGAGGGAAAAAATACTACATACAAGACTTGAGATTCTTCACACAAAAAAGCAAGTAAGCTAGACCTCAAATGTTTAAAACACATCACCAGAACTCTGTTCAAACGATAGCTTTATTCTTATGAACATCATAAAAGTTCTCTAAGCAACAGTTTTATATGCAATTTTAACTTGAGTTTTGAAGTATATAACAGGAAATAGTTATTTTCTGAAGCAAAAGGTTTAATATATATTTTTATCCAGTGCTACAGACCTAATCATTTCCAGCAAGAAATGTTTAGAAGATCATCTTTAATGTAGCCCTACAGTCAGCAAAGAAACTGAGTTTCTTGCACTTCTGCTGCAAGACATTCCAGTAAGTTACCCAACAAGCCTCCCCATCACATGCACTTCATTCGTTATTCCCAAAGGCAATGATATATTTTAATTGCTATGAGGACACTTACATAATCCACAACTCTTTTGAGTAACTTCACATCATTTTCTCGGGATCCACAGCTCTCTTCCAACTGCAGGTGCAATGCTGGTGAAAAAGATTCTCCCACTACTTTTAAGCCAGAAATCCTAAAACAAATAAAAAGCCTTTAATGCACTTCCTATTTGAACACGTTAAAGTTCTACATAGTAAGTGTTTCCCCTTTCTAGATGGTGAGTGAGAAGAGAGGGATATTTCACTTTACTAGTAGTAATGCAGACAAAAACGTATGTGCATTTCAGCTTGCCATAGGCAAAGATAACAACATTTATCAAGTGAATGTCTCTCCTAAGGAGTTTACTAAATGTAGTTTCAGCAAGTTTATGTACAACAGCGACTCCTCTTTTTGCAGGAAGGATTAATGATTCAGAAAAAGAATCCTTATTAAGATGTGGGAGAAATGTGTTAGGCCTGTACGTTGCTGATAAAAACACAGCTAGCTAACTCAAGTCTTTGGAGTCTATATGAACAAAATAAATAATAATAAATCTTTTTACCCACTTACATGATAAGAAGCAGCAAGGTTTATTTTTTTTGCAAGATTTCTGATTTTAAATTATTTCCTGTAGAAAATGTTTACAACATCATCTGTCATTTAGCCAGAAGCTCCTCTAAAACGAGTTATATTACTAGAATTACCCCCACATCTGTACATAGGGACAGTTGTTAATTGGGTTCCTACAATTTGATTGAATCATTGACATTTGATTGCCAAAAAGTGATTGACATTTGACTGTCATTGTCCTGACATGTCATATCACTGTATTCAGGACTGAGTTATTCCCCTCCAAAAACCTGTATCCAACATACAAGCAAGACCTCTGGTCTCCAAAATTAACAGGTCTCATAAATCCACGTCTATCATCAGCTGTAATTCTGACTTCCTGACTTTGAAGAGCTTGCCTCACACACACTGTAAGCTTATACCCTTGTTTTCAAATAAGTTTTCTATTTTTCCAAAGTTCAAGACCCAGTCAGTGCAGAAGAGATGTTAAAACCATAAACTCCAGAACTGGACCCTACAGGAGAGAGAACTGGCACTACAAACACACTGAATCAACTATAACCTTGAAAAAATAAACTTATATTCTAGCACAGGAAGTATCCCGCATTATTTCTACAATGCTATTTCAACTCACAATCCATTCCAGAAAGACAAATCCAACTGATATTCTTCTTCAGCCACAAAACAGCAAACATTCTGCCATCATTCACCTACACTTGCAAACTAACCAAACACAGGCAATTTCTTTAATACACAAGCACACACACTGCATTTGTCTTACTACTGCATGCACATCTATGGATCGGGGATACAACATTTGGTAACAAAGGGGAAGGAAAAGCAGTCCAAGGTCCAGCTACAAGGCAGAAAGGCAATACACAGTACAGCCGTATAACTGATCTGTTCTTAGTTATGTTCCCTAGGAGTGACCTGACTCTAGAAGTAGCGTTCTACAAGTAGGGAGATGAGAGTATAAGTCCTGTAAAGTTTCACTGTAATTTAAATCTATTTGCTGGAAAAGAGAGTGTAAGACAAGCTACAAAACTAATCAGGTTTTGTTTAGGGAGACACAGCATCAGCTTCTAGTTACAAAATAGAAATAATTCTTTAATTAAAATAGATAATCATAAATTGCCCCCCTCCAAAGAGTAAATGAGAAAAGATGAGTAGGAAGCAAGCGTTGTATCACTTTCATTCAAACCAAGTCTTTGCTGGAACAACATGCTTTGTATTTGCTATACACTTACTTATAAAGGCTGCTTAAGTTTCAAACTTAATTTTAATCTTGAAACTACTTCTGTCAGTCACAGCTGTACTAAACTTAACTACATAATTCACCTTACCAAACTATCTGAAGAAACCCAGGAGTTTAGTATGAGGTCTTCTGACAGCAATACTTTAACCTTTACGTATAGTGTTAACCATGTTTTTCTAAGCCTCTGCCAAATTAAGATTCAACAAGTACTTCAGAATCCAACGCATGAACACTGTAACTTTCCTGAAATCAGAATTCACTTTCCTAAGAAATGCTGGGAAAGTTTCAAACAAAAACGTACAACTTCCACACAAAAAAAGAGAGAAGTCCGAAAGAGCTGATTTTGAAGTTACAAAGGAGCAAAACTAGCCTCCTGAACTCTAAAGCTCCTTTTAATGTTCTATGTTTATTAGTAAATTAAACATGCCTTGGACTGGTTTCTGGCCCTGTGGTGAATGGGTATGGAATGACTCACATCCACGCTTTTAAAATCTGAGTTTCCACGCCAGTGAGGCCACATCCAAACTGACTACTAGGAACAGCTCCTGGCTCACGCCAACTCTTGACCCATATCCAGGAGTCCTTTCAAAGAGCGCTGCTTGTCCTGGGCCAAGCGCACGCCATAGATCACTCCAACAGTTTGACAGCACCCAGGAATGCTTCCTGATGTTAACACACCATTACGGATGTAGCCACGGGGAGCTCCCTCCTCACAGCTCTCCGCACCCTGGCTACAAGGCTGGGCTGCAGAACGGAGTGGCAGGACCAGGCTCCTCACAATAGGGAACCCTGCGTAGCGCAGCTGCCCGAGGAAGCATTTCCATCAATTTTTGCCAACAGAAAACTGGAATGAAGTCTCCTTGAAACACTGTCAAGTTTCTCTGGAAGGCAAAAATCTTTAAAAATAAATCTGCTTTTCCCCAATGAAAACTTGCTTTATTGGAAAATTCTCAGCCAGCTCTAGGATATGCAATAAATAATGAACTATTCAAGGGATACTGCCTACTACTGTCCTGCTTTTAAAAAAATCACAACATTCTGTCCCATCCATCCTGTCTCCTTGCAACAGAGCTTCCTCGTTTCTATTTACTAAGACACCAGGTATTTTAAAATACAAGACAGAAATCTACTTTACCCAAGATTGTTAAGAAAGTTAAGAATATTCCTGATCCATATTAATCATCCCATCTCTTACTGTGTTTTCTTATGCTTTATAAGCTGCCATAGACAACAAGAAAGTAGTTCTAAAGAGGATTCAGAACAATTCTTCCATTTCTTCCACAAACCGGCACTTGGCTTGTACCCGGAACAGGAATAACCACCAGTCATCACTCTAGCCTACAACACTACAGTTTATTCCCCCACCATTTATCCACAAAAAGACCAACAATTTTTTGGAACGCTAATCATGCACTGGTCCTTGATATATCAAGTCCTAAATTTCATGGCTTAGTTACACTTTGGCTAAAAGAAAGATTTCCCTTACTTTTGATTTGTTCCTCTCATTGTATTTGTTCTATTATGAGAAAGGAGAAAAGTTGTGCATTCTTTCCCACTCTCTTTGTGTGCAGCTCTACCACCATTTTATGCTCTCTTTTGAACTAACAGTTAGTTCCACTCTATCATAGTAAGAGCACCATAAAGAATTGGAGTCAAGCAGCAGCCATGGTTAGGCGGAGAAGATGAGTGCATTTAACATCACAGCATTAAAAAAAGCTTTGCCTCCTCTTCACACCATCACACACTCCTTTTTTTGTGTGGTTATTAATTAAAAAAACCACACTGTTCCCTGCAAATATTAGTTCAAATCTTTTCTCTGATGCTGCTTTATGGAATTGTTAGGACATTTTCCTACCACAGGGCTACCGAGTTCCCTGGTGGTGTTAATTTGTCAAGTTCTTTCCCAGTATGACATAGAAGAACTGTTTCCTTTGCAATTTTTTTTGAACTCTGTATTATCACACCATTTTCCATAAGACAAAAATACAGAAGTCCTATTACAGACACTCAGGCGTTCTGCCTACTTGTTGATTTGTGACTATACAAATCACTGAATTTACGTGAAAAAGGAGAATTAATCACAGCATAGAAAAGTACCAGCCATGGCTTATTCGCTTCTGTTTTGCAGTGAATACTAACAAGTAAAAGTTTGATAATTTTTTTCTTACTTTTTTCCCCCCCCGTATTTTAAATTTATTTATAATTATCACCTAAAAAAAAACAGGTAGAGAAGAATACTACTATTATTCTCCTTTTAGCTCAATCACAACATTCTATTACTAGCAAAGAAGAGACTAACAGTTTTCAAGTTATTCTGAAATTTTAATTTCAAGTGTAGAAGTGTATGTGTATCTTTGACCTGAACGCCTATCCATTTTAAACCCATATTGAAACAGAACACAGCCAAAGGAGACAAGGATTGTTTGATGGTAGGATTATTCCAAAGTAGTTGAGCGTAGCTAAACTTCTAACATAAAACATCAGCTAAGCAGCAAGCTGCTTATTTGAAATAACAAGCAACTCACATTGAAGTAACTAATACTACAAAAAAATCAGCTGCTATAATTATAGATTTTGTATGTGTTTAAATGTTATTAATTTCCGTAATATGTAACAGAAAACCATTGAAGAAAATGCTCTGTATAATACCAGCTAACATATCTATTCTCCACATTAAACAGTTGTTCAACAGTCACAGAGATTTCTACAATTTTTAGTATCAGAACCTGTTCGGGAAAAAAGCAATTCCTCAGTATAATCATCTTTTAAAACAGGATAGTGTTAGGAAATTTTAAACAGAATCCTTATTTTTCAGATAAATTCTTGCAGTTTTCTACGTGCCTCCAGAATAATGAATACTTCTGTTACTGTTTAACATTTAAGTCTCATATATAAGAACAATACTGTACTGAAGGTGACTGCAAGGTGCATCGAGCTGTCTGAAAGAGTATCTGCTATGCTGCACCCCAAATGCTTTTACTTAAGACCTTTTTTTTCCCAAAATGTTTATCAATACTTCGTACCACTGAAAGCTGTCACACTCATACAGACTTAAATGTGTAAAGAGCTTGCAAACATCCTTCCTAGCATTAAGTTATAATTTCATTTCAATACCTGTAAAAGGGATTTTAAAAACTTGGGACTTTTTAGTAGCATAACAGAGATAGTTGGAAAAAGATGACTTTCCTCCTTTAACACATACATAATTTTGTGTGCGTATCTCAGTCTAAGCATCTGCAAAGCCAGAAATAGATTTGCACAAGAAGAGTTCTTGAACATTGGCATTATAAAGGCATGGTCAAATCAACAACCACCAAAACCCCCCCAAAAAACACACTTACCCCTGTAAAGCTTTGTGAATTCGTTCGCACTTAGCCCGGAGAGTCTGAAAAATGTCTACACACACACACAAAAGTAAAGACTTAGATATGCTGCTTCTACTTTACATATCTGTAAGTCTAAGACTGAAAAAAAAGCATTTGTAAGGAAAACTGAGAAACACGTGTCTACTGAAGTACTAAGTCTCTTCACTACTCTTCATACTGTTCCCGATTCCCACTTCTGCCAGGAAATGACAGGCTTTTAAGGTCTGACAAATGCATTACCTCCCTTTATCTCATTACTCCAGCTGCACTGGTTCATGATCATATGCAAAGGATGACACAAACACTTGCTAATGGGATTGAAATGGCAAGTCCAGCTTCCTTGTATCTATAAAATATCTAGAGTCATGCAGACTCTGCTCCTTGATCCTTTCACCAAGTCACTGCAGATTCTTGAACAGGAAACTTTTATTCCTGGACCTGCAAACCTTGGCTCTTTTCCTCAGTAAAGGCTGATCCTCCACTACAGCTAACTGTCCCATAACTTATTAATTTCTTCTTGCTTTTGTTTAACTTCTGAGGACTAGGCATGGGCTACCCAGTAGTTTTTATTGATTTGTGACAAATTAAATATTGCATCTCTCTGCAGATGTCCTCCAATCTGTTGATGCTAATAAAGATTAAAAACAAATAGACAAAATTGGCCAAATCTGTGTGTTTCTCATACACCTCTCACCCCCTCCACCCATCACAAAAAAACCACAAAAAACAAACAAACAAAAACACCCCACAAACACACATCACACAAAAACACAACACTTTCTTAGGTTCTAGCACCAAGGGCAACTCTCTGACTCCTTGTGCTGCAATTCCAGCCTGCCAACTTTATCCAAATGTCCTGTAGTTGGTCCTGCCAAAATTGCAGGTGTTTGCACCATGATTATTCCTGATATTCTTGCCTGGATGCTTACTTGGAGAAGAAAAAAAAAAAAAAAAAAATGAAGTGCAAGTGGAAAGGAAAGGGTTGTTGAGTCCTGAGGAAATACATTCCAATTTGTTTATCTTTAAGCTTCCCTTTCTCGATTTGTCTTGAATGAATTTGCTTTCAAGGATGAAGTAGATCACTAGTATAAAGCAAAACAATAATTTCTTATTTGCATAGTGGTAACTGTTTCTGTCCCTCCCAGCCTCAACTAACTCACTTATTTTCAGCTGGAAGAAGGAAAGGGGAGGAAACACTGAAGAAGAAAAGCAGTATGGGAAATTATACGAAGAAAAAAATCATGCATGTAAAATTAATTAGACGAAAGAGAGAGGACTCAGAAGAGTAAACGGGTGAGGAATCAAAGTAGAGAGAAATATTAGCTATTAGTTTTGAGTGAAGAAAGACTGAAGAATAAGATTTTCCTGAAGTAAGTACCTGGATTATCTTCCATAATATTCAGAGCCTCAATAGCAGCAGCAGCTAACAAAGGAGGTAGGGATGCAGAAAAGCAATAGCCTTGACCAGACAGTCGCTGTGGGGGGAAAAAAAATACTAAGAAAGAAAAACGTTTTTGAAATTCACTTTGTTTATAGCAGTATAGACAATGTTTTAAAAGTTAATTCACATACGTCTAAACAACCTCTCCTCCACACTTACAGGTTCATGGAAGGATTTAAAAGTAGGTCTCCAATTAATCTACAATATTTCATAGAACCAGACAGTTTCTGTATGCAATCAAATGTTGCATAATAATTTATACCACAACACTCATTGCAAATTGATATTACTAACTCTCATTTTTAAGTAACTAATCCTGCCACACCATACAAAAATGAGACCTGGCTTACCTGATGGTCAATAATAAAAGATCTGCCACAGCAAAATCCTCCAATAGAAGCCAGTGAATTTTCCATGTTTGCGCTAATAAGATCTATATCATCAATCTGCCAGTTAAATTAACAAGTTAAGAGATGCTTTTGATCACATCAAGACTATTTCAGATAAATCTATTAAAGATGTACCTTGTTTTATATTATCATAAATACTAGAGAAGATTCACCAAACTATAACATATCAAAATGAAGCTACAATTGAAATAACGATTCTAAGCAATACAAAAGGACTTTAGAAATTGAGATGTATGGCTCTGCAGATAATTTACGTAGATTTACATAGAATCACTCTCTTCCAGGCAATGCAATGTGACAAACACAAACTGAAAAAACAAATAATATAGATACCTGTGACAATTCCTCAAAGCGCTCTGTGTGACAGTGTCCTTTAAGAATGTAAGTAGTCCCACTGCAGTCAGTGGGAGTTAGAATGCGATTACAATTGAGCATAAGCCTAGTTAAATGAGTGTCTGAACCTTACAGACACACTTGTCTTATTTCACTTGTTAGTTGCAAACATCTTTTTTGGCAGGCTCTGTAATGCACACCTATGACCACTGCTACAAACTCCCATTCTGAGTAAACAAAACTGAAAGATTATGTTTGTAAACAAATTTAAACACAGAAGTCAATTAATCAGATGGTACTTGGCAAGCATCACGGCAGCACTGTTTGCTTCCTTTTCTAAAGCTGTTTAACATTCATTTTCTCTTTCCCACACTTGGTATTAAGACATTTAAAGTGAAAACAGCAGAGGATAGGGGAAGACAGATGAATTCTCAGAAACTGGTATTTCGCTTCCAAGCTGAACTCACACACTGTCAGAATGTAGTGAGAGATGTCCACACTAAGACATCGGCAACCAGAAGAGTACTTCTTCCTTGCCCAGCGCAGGTGGCTGTGATAGCGAACAACCACAACCATACTGTTTTGGATTTCCAGAGCACTTCTCAGTTGAATAAACACCACAAAAGGGACACTCTTGGAAAAAAAGCTTGGCTTAATCTGTCAGTAAAGTAGTAAGACAACATCTTTGAAAGGACCATCAAAAGCTTTATCCTATTTTTCCCCACTGGAATAAAAGGCAATAGAGCAAAGCAGACTGTCTATACACCAAGAAGGTTTTTCTGACATACGCCCTAGCCTGCAAATATTTCTGTGTAAGCATGACACTTTTAAGTGTATGTGGCTGGAATATACTGCAATCATCATTTCACTGAGCAACCAAAAAAAGGATAAAATTATGCATTGTAATAATTATTTTGTTACCTTCCTCACTAAAGGTAAGTAAAATTATTTCAAGTAAGCATATGAAAGAAAAGGCCAAGACCTGAACGCTTTAAGACTAGCCAAGAAAAGTATGTTTAAATTTCTATTGTAAACTACGAAACATTGTTAATGTCACAGGTACAAGCAATCAATAGCGCAATTTGTTTCTGTATAAGTCTCTTGTTCACAGCAAATCTCAAAAAAAGACTCTTACGTTTATTCCAAAGTGTTCAGTGATTCCTCTTCCATGTTCACCAAGGACTCCAAAGGAAAGGCTCTCCTCCAAAAATATTCTAACTTTATATTTGTACTTCAATTTTATCTAAAACAGAGCAAATGATATAAAATACAAGTCAACCCTACCAGAATTTGGTAACAAAACAGGTGGAGGAGATGAGGTAAAGACAGACAAGTCCAGTATCCTGAATACTGCAAAAATGTCAGCTCTACAGATATGTTCTGTCATTAAGACATTTTAAAAGCCTTCAAAATTTTTCCACCATGTAAGATTAGAGTAAATATTAAAAATGTTCATGTACCAAAAATACTTCTAATTTTTTTTTTCCAAATAGGCTATCAAGTACTTTCAAGATAATGCGTTTTCCCAGCATCTCTTCCATTATCTACAAGCACACAGCCTACACAAAAAGCCAATTTATGCTGAATAGCAAATGTTTTCCTTGGAATCACTGTTTCAGACAGCTGTGTGAGGGTTTCTTTGAAACCTCATAATTTTTTTTTAGCTATAACTTAGTTTAATGATTTAGTATCATACAGCATACCTGAAAATACAGTATATTTTACGGGTTAAAAACTAAGACCGTAACCAGATATTCACTGGCAAGCCTCATTACATACAGCTTCAGAATGCCAATCCTGATCAGAAGTTTCAAATCAATGTCAGATTTGGGATCGCCATTTCATGAATGTTTCACAAAGCAAGAAGGTAAACAAAAAAACTGCATGCAGAGCTTTTCTATGTAGGCTGAACTATATGATACTACCATTGATTCAGCTACACGTTTTCATATGGAGAGTTTAAAAGGCAAACTGAAACCACTTACCAATTCTGGAAGAGGGCAAACATCTCCTGTGTTCATATACAATCCTTCCACTACAATAAACCTTCGAGTTACACGGGCCTTGCGAGGATTCTTCAGAGAAAGATAAGGTTTCAGTTCTTATCAATCATTACTAACAAGCAAAGCTCTGAAGACTTTGTGATAGGGAAGGACAGTAATGGGAAGGGAAGGAAGACAACGTCTTTTTCAAGAGGCTTTTACTTTCATTTGAACTTAGTATTCATCATTCTTAAAAGTTGAAATGCTTCACTGGTCTAGTTTTTCTTCATTTTGTAATTAATTTTAAAGCTTTTAACTCTGACTCAAGATTTAAGATGCCTTGTTCTGCAACAAATCATAACCAATCCATCTGAACTTTATTCATAAAATACAAACAACACAATTACAGAACAAATACTACAAAACTTGATCTCTATTCTATTCATCATTAGTCTGAGCATTTAGAAGGCTTTTCAACAAGTGGTTTGTGCACCAGGATTCTTCACAAACTTCTCACAAGTACTGTCTTCATAAACACAATGCAAAAGTACCCCTAACATTCATGTTACAATCTCCTTGTCTGATTGCTGGACAATATTGGCCACATGAATATCCTGCACTGGTTTCTGTTTAAACTTCAATGGTATGATTTGAGTTTCATCGTTTTAAAATGTCATTCCCCTGATACTTACTCTAAAACTTAGTGAAATCTTCTTAAGAGGATATTAAATCATGCTTCTTACCTTTTTCAGTTCTTGTAAAAATATTCAGGGAACATCTATTTGACTGCTCTGAGTGGTAGGCACCAAAACTAGGCACAGCCCACTCCACACGCTGGACCAACTCTAGCGGTAAGATCTACTCCTTCCTAGTCAGTATGTTTTAATTATACACACATGGTCTACATTAAGCTCTTGGCCACCAACTTTATGTTCACATTCAGCTAACTACATTAGGAAGCTTTAACCACGTAGCTAAATCAAAGCACTCTGCTCTAGCAAACCAAACGTGTTTCACAAACTGCATCACTAGTCTGTCAACCACATCTGAAAGATCATGTAAATATTGTGTGACAAAATGCATTTTCCATGCAGGTATGTTAACTAGTATGTTATCTATAAATTTGCTATTAAGCAGATCCATTACTGATTTAGACTGACGTTAAGCTGATTGTAGTCTAATTATGCAGTTTATCTAGTTTACTTTTTCTATGTGTTAGCACAAAATCAGCTTTCTTCCAATTGTCTGTAACTTTCCGGCATCCTGTGAATCAGGCACATAATGGTGATATCTCTTCAGCTAATTCTCCTAACAAGTTATCTGTACTCACTGATCCTGATTTTAGTAGCTGCTTTTGGACACCCTTTTGTATTACTGTCAGAATGAGAAGCAAGCCATCAAACTGACCCAAATTTTTCAAGAGAGAGAACTTAAGACTTAAATGCAACATAGGGGAAGAGTCTAAAGGAAAAAAAAAAAAGAAACAGAATCATGTTGGTTGTATAAATTAAAGGGCTAGGACTAGTCGCTTTTGTGATGATTTTAGGGTGTTGCATTCGAACTGATAATTAACTTGCATGACTTATCAGGTAAATGCACTTACACAAAATTTCTGAAAGACCAAAAAAGCACTCCATAATAGCATTTAAAAAAAATAAAATAATCTCACACTTCAAGTCACCCGCCCATAAAGATACTTCCCACTACCAATGCCTGTGAGCTTGCTACCAGTGGTTACGCAGATAAATGCAAATAAACTTTTTTTTTTTAAATCTATCTAATTACATAAGCAACATTAACTGCTCAATAAAGATCTATGAAAACCAAATAACTGCCTATAAGCATTACAGCCACTCAATTACACAATCTGGTAAAAAAATGTGGGGAGGTGGCAGAAAAGAGTACAGATATTTCTTCAAAGGAAAGGTACCTTTTGATCTTCAGTCTCTTGTTCTTTCAACAGTCGTTCAAGGTCAGCCATATCATTATGCTTAAATAACTTGATGTTACTACGAGATGCTTGTAATCCCTTCTGAATAGCAAAGCAGGCAGCTTCATCTCTGTAAATATAGCAAGCCCTTCTAAGTTTGCACTCGGTTTAACAATTATTCAAAGAAAGCTGGCTATTAGGACTGTCCTGCTTTTGAGCAGATACCTGTACTTAGGTGTAGTTAAAACCAGATTTATTAAAACATCACATATTTTATTTACATTTTGAAAACTCAGTTCCAAAGCTTCTCAACTTTCCTATGCACTACAATCACTAAAGGCAAGCCAACGTTTTTTTTTTCCTTGAAGAGTACACTGGTCCTTTTGTTTGTATGACAGCAGTTTATCCGAGTACAGCATTCCACGGACCAGGTACAATACCATGGGAATCATCCCAGAAACCTCTCACTCCATTTGGTCTGGGTCTTACACAAAGGGTGCAAAGATGTGCCTGTAACACTTATAATGGACCTCCAAACTTTCAAAACCTATGTTTTAATATCCTTTCGGAATTATTATCTCAGTGTTCAAAGAACTATCCATCATTTCTACGAGTTGGAAAAGCAAATCTCTGAGCATGATGGGGTATGCAGTTTCACAGTTGCTTAAGTCGAGTAATCTTTTTGAAGTGGCAACTAAATCAAACCTTCCGCATAGGTTACATGCAGTAATTTCAACCAAGCTGCTTTTAAATATGGTAAGATCTTTTGTCAGTGAGAAGCTGAAACAGTACAGGAGAGCTCAGGATACACTGGCATCTTGAATACCATGCGCAATCCTAGCTATTTGTCTCAAACAAGCTGACCCAGAAAATGTTCCAAGACGACCAAAAATCATGATCAAAGTTACGAAAGAACTTCTGTAAAAGAAGTCAAACAGGCTGCATGCCTTACACTTGGAAAAGAGAGGACTGAAGAAAGATTTTGTCAGACAAACACAAAAGTATCAGTGTATTGTGGCTTAACCCCAGCAGGCAGCTAAGCCTCACACAGTCACTCGCTCACTGCCACCATGGAGAAGGTGCATCAGTTCACCGTCTACAAATCAAGCGCATCAATTGAAATTAGTAGGTGTTATACTCAAAATAGGTATTTCTTTGTATTTTTTCACAAAATGTTCAAGTTAAACTGTGAAATTACATGTCATAGAAGCACTGTGGATATTAAAGATTTACAAAGGTACTAGAAGTGTAGGAAGACTTAAGAAAAATCCATCAATTATTACTAAATCCACATCCTCCTCTTCAGCTCAGGATATTTTAAGTATTGTTACATTGTTTCTCCTGTTTTTATACTCTTCCCTGGACAAATTATGACTGGCTACTCTAAGGGATCAGATACTTGGCTTGCTGAATCTTAGTTTGACCTTGCATAGCTGTTCTTGTGTTGTTTTAATATGTACCAATATTTATCCAACTAATCCATTGCAAATATGCATGAAGGGAACAACTGTCCTGCAAGAAAGGTGACAAGTCAGCAGCAAACAGGAGAAAAGGAAACATGACTGTACAGTTTCTTAAGCAGAAAACTGGGTATTAGACTTTGCTAGCTCTTGTATACACCAGTTTGTCATGTGTTTTTTTTCAGCTGAGTATCCAAGTCTGCTCTTTCATGACAAATGCAGTAACTCATTTGATTCAGAGTATTTAGCAAAGAAAAGATATTTGAGCTTTGTACAATAAAATACTTAATCGAAACCTGCATGATTTTCTAAACGGTTAACTTAATGTGATTAAGAATAATGAAAGAGAAAAACTGAAAGGCAAACTCTTTAATATGGAATTTCCCAAGTAGAAAACAATACTTACACAAACACAATGTCTCCTCTTTTCGAATATGCTGGAATAGCACTGGCAATTGTTGCAAATCCATATGAGTATATAATAGCTTCCTCTGTCTTCATGAATTTCGCTAGTCGATCTTCTAATTCTAAGTGAACATCTATTTGAGAGAAAAATTGAAAAGATCTTACATGGTTTACTTGTTTTCATATCATTCAAAGACTACCATTGCTTTTAGCAATCATCTAATTGAAGGAAACAGAATGTTTATTTGTAAGAAGGGTCTAACAACAAAAAACTTCCCCCAAACCAGCTGCAACCAATCCAGCATTACTTAAACTGACAAGTAACCCAATATTAATCTGAAACTTTGATAGATCTGAAAATATTTATGTAATGTGGTTCTCTCATGTTCTTCTGCAATGGTAATTAAAATCCACTTGTGATTACACCACAAGTAAATGATGCAGCATTCCTGGACTGTGACTAGGGAGCACAGTTACTACAGTCAGACAACAACTAGCTATGTAATTTATAGCAATTAATGAGGTTCTCTTGGCAGACTGTCAGTTCTTCCAAGCTGGTGCTTCCACTACATATAGCACAGCTATCATTACAACGGAAATCTGCTCTTGCCATGTTGCAGTTGCATACCATCTCCTGAACACACTTCAGCCAACTGAAGAGGTCATCACCTCCACACCAGAGATCACTCACCCTTAAAATAAATTGACACAATTACACACAGAAGCATTTCCCAAACCAATTTCATCAAAGTGACCCATGTTAGGAAAAACCCACCACTAAATAGAAAGATTAAGAAGGGTAATACCACATGGTGAGTGGACTGCTTGCTGCAGAAAGGTGACCACAGCATTAAAAGTATTCTTCCTAAGCAAAATAACCTCTATCTGACAAACTGTTATTTTAACTGTGTAACTCTTTTGCCACAGCCCACTTCTGCTAGCAAATGTTAGTCAGAGAATTATGCATTTTATCAACTGGAAATAAACAAGATTAAAGGGCAAACAGAGGTCCTTTGCATGTGACTTTAAAGATCGCCACCAGCCAAGTGCCACCTTTTTGCAATTACGGAAAGTTGACTGAAACTAAAATCAAATGAGGCAACATCAGTTAAAAATACAGATTCTTGAACAGCCTATGAGGCAGAGTTATGTCAATATTGTTGTTTCTAGCCAGGTACCAACAGCAAGGGTGTAGGAAGAAAGCGCTTTGTAAAAATCTTGACTTTGCCATACTAAACAAATATCTAGCATAACTATTCCCCAAAAGGGCACATCCACCTGATTCACATATTACACAATAAAAGCAAAAGTATGTCTTCAAACAACAGTCTCCCAATGACAGTCATGAGCAATTTTGTCCATAGACTGCAGAATACAAATCTTCAATAATCCTTTGCTAATGCCTAACTGAGCATCAAAAAATGGAATGGAAAGGAATTCTAGTATTTGGTTTTCCACTGGTTTTAAATGGAAACCAAAAGTTTAACCACTTATTACTTGAAAGTTTTCTTTTGCTACCTATCACTTTGATCCAGGTATATCAGATACACTAAACATTTGGAGAAACCTACAACAGCCTTTCTTCTCTAAAGTCTTTGGAAGAAAGGGTACTAATTTGATTTATACCTTTTCCAGAATCTTTCTATCTTTTTCGTTATTGTTACATGGACCAATGAAACAATATCCAGTCAGGCACCAAAACAGGATGGATGAACTTTGATTCAATTATTGAACAAAAAGCCCAAGAAAAAAAGAGGCTGGCCACATGGCATTTAAAACATGCAATGTAGACAACATTCAGTGAAAAATGTTTCTTCTTGAAGCCCTGCCAGTGGAGAATAACAAATTAAGGGAAACAAGGACTGAACTACTACTTTCAGTGCTCAGCTATCGATACCTAATGGGGAAAAAAATGTTTGAGTGTGAAAGACCACCTACATCCTTTAACTAAAAAACTGGAAAAGATGACGAGACCATCATCATTACGAAATGAAAACTTGCATGCTTCTCACTGACCTGTACTCAACCAGAACCACTACTACACTGAGCAAAGGCTAGGGGAAAATAGTGGGCAAAGGAAACACTGTCAGCAATAATGAGCTAACAAACATAATCAGATTTGTGTTAAGGAAATAAATTTTACAAGCCTAGTAAATTTTGCCAAGGGCAAGAACATTTACGTTCAGAACAACATACAGCATACACAATTTGACAGATCATTACATAAGGGAAGAAATGCTTTGTATAACTGTGAGGTTGAAAAGCTTAAGACAGTATTAAGGCTTCGCTACCATTACACGGCGATAAAACCAGAATACTCTCTGACTCTCCTATTCTTCACTGCAGTGATTTGCTTTAATCTGGTTACATCACTTGCATTAGCCTACCTTAAGTGAAAGCTGCAAACACTACCTACAGTACATTTGCACAGAGGAAGATATGATCAGAACAGCTTTCTACATAATTATGAAACCTAAATAAAGCTATTATTGCCAACAACTACTATGAAGTTCCAGTTCAGTGCCTAGCATGTGCTCGCATGCAAGTCAAAAGTAGAAGAACTGAGACCAAACCCCACATCATTTTGTATATATTTTATTGGGTAGCCAGTCCTGATCTTCACACTGGTACAGATATTGTGGCTGTTAGGCAATCAACAGCAGCCCAAAACCGGCCCCCATCAGGAATAAAGTCATACACCTCTCAGCTGTCATTATGGAGAAAATAACCATAAAGTTTCAGTTATGTGTGAATACATGAGTATTTCAAGCTTATCATAGCATAAAGGCATGGGTGCAGTTTTCAGGGATAGAGCACAAAGCAAAAATCTCTTAACAGGGACTCACTGAATCTACGAAATCTCTTCAAACAGGCAGACATACGAAAAATTAAGTCTCTATTCAAAATAAAATATAACATGGTATCTACGTTTCAAAATAAAGAGATCTCTAATACTGATATGAAATATCAGCCCCTAAGAGGGGAAAGTTCTGAGTGCAACAATCGACAACCATCGATTAAATAGTACATAGTTAAGTAAGAGGAAACTAGGTAGTTCTGGACACAACACGACTCATTTACAAAAGTCGCAGTACATGATAAATTGTGTGAAAAGTTTGAGGTGTACAACATTACTGACGTAATAAGCGTTTCTTATCAGAGACTCATAATCCTGCAATACTCAAATGTTTAAAATCAAGGGAAAATTGGAAGACAGCTTGGAATCCAACAAGGACAGCAGGTGTTCATCTCAAATTTTAAACCAATTGTCTATGTAGTGGTGGATACACCGGAAGGCTGTGCTGCCATTCAGCGAGACCTGGACAGCCTGGAGAGCTGGGCAGAGAGGAACCTGATGAAGTTCAACAAGGGCAAGTGCAGGGTCCTGCACCTGGGGAGGAACAACCCCATGAACCAGTACAGGCTTGGGGCAGACCTGCTGGAGAGGGACCTGGTGCGCTAGTGGATGACAAGTTGACCATGAGCCAGCAGTGTGCCCTGGCTGCAAAAAAGGCCAATGGGATCCTGGGGTGCATTAGGAGGAGTGTGGCCAGCAGGTCGAAGAAGGTTCTCCTTCCCCTCTACTCTGCCCTAGTGAGGCCTCATCTAGAGTACTCTGTCCAGTTCTGGGCTCCCCACTTCAAGAAAGATGAAAAATTACTGGAGAGAGTCCAGCAGAGGGCTACAAGGATGATGAGGGGACTGGAGCATCTCTCCTATGACAAGAGGCTGATGGAGCTGGGCTTGTTTAGTCTGAAGAAGAGAAGGCTGAGAGGGGACCTAATAAATGTTTATAAATATCTGAAGGGTGGGTGTCAGGAGGATGGGGCCAAGCTCTTTTCAGTGGTGCCCAGCGACAGGACAAGGGGCAATGGGCACAAACTGAAGCACAGGAAGTTCCGTCTGAACATGAGGAAGAACTTCTTCCCTCTGAGGGTGACGGAGCACTGGAACAGGCTGCCCAGGGAGGTTGTGGAGTCTCCTTCTCTGGAGATATTCAAGACCCAGCTGGACAAGGTCCTGTGCAGCCTGCTGCAGGTGACCCTGCTTCAGCAGGGGGGCTGGACTACGTGACCCACAGAGGTCCTTCCAACCCCTAAAATTCTGTGATCTATAAAATACAGTATCTCAAATAAGTTAATGTAACATCATTTCTTCACTATATCCCCTGATTTGTGAAATGGAACATTTACCCCAAAAGTTCAGAAGCCAATGAACAGCAATCAAACTAAATGCAAAAGCTATACAGCTTGGATCTTCAGACTAGACCTCCAAAGAGGCCAGGAAACAACCCAAAGAATCTCTCACTTACCAGAAAAAAAATCAACTATTAACCACTCTGTTTTGAATAATTACTAGAAAGAAGCAAAGTCAGAGATTTCACAAAATGTAAAATCATCCTGGACTCAAAAGGCAGGAGGCATTAGTCCACAGGTTTCTTTAAGCTTTTCAGAGTTTTTTGGGGAAAAACCCCACAAACTATGTATGAACTCCAGTAGATCACTGCTGAAACATGATCAGTGAGGGAATCTAGCCTCCTAAAAGCTCTCTACTAATCAATGGGCTACCACCACCTTCTTTAGAAATGAATTATGGTCCTAGGCTAATGAGCAATCTATAAGATTGATATCAAAGACCCAACTTCGCTCTGATACATAGACTTTAACAAATCAAAACAGGTACAGCACTTGGTTGATCACTTAAAGGACTAGCTTGATTAACTGAGAAAAGCTCATGTTAGTCTTGAATTCAAGTCAAAGCTACAAGAAGCTAACTCTATGAAATCATCCGAGTACAAACACACTGTGAATTCCATCACCTCTGGGAAGAGACTGGAAAGTTCACAAGAACAATGAGTGGATGGTTTTAGCCTGCTACTGTGCAGCTATTCATGTATTACTCTCTGGTTTCCATGCCATATTTCAAAATACCAGTGCCTGTAAAGAACTGTTCCTAGAGGCTGATAGTTAACAACTAACTTACTGCTTCTTAAACAGAATGAAAAAACCCTTAGTAACACCTCCTCACGTCATAAAATCTCCCAATTACAGTTATCAGTAAAGGAAAACTTCATTCTGACTACAGCATTAGATAATAGTCTTTATCATAGAATTCACACTGCCCTCTTGTGGTCTATTTAGAAATTTATAATTAATTTACAATTAAATTCACCGTGTGTGATTAAATTCTAATACATTTATTTTCTCTTTCTACTATGGTCACCAAATCTAAAACAGATTTTATTTAACTTCGCAAGTCTCCTCCAAGACCATCACTACAAAGAGTAAGAAAATTATTACTAACTAGTAATTAGCAATTACAGTAAAAAGTGTGTTAAGAGGGTAACTGCTCTTCATAGTGATAGAAATAATTTGCTGCTTATATATAGGACTATTTTGGCTGACTTACCTAACCAGTCTGAACACCTTTAAAGGCAGATCAAAGAAAGTTACTTACCAAAAGTACCATAGAATCCTCTAGGTCCACAAGTGCCAACACCATATTTCTTCAGAGATGCCTGGGCCGCACTCTTAAACAGAAAGGAATTACATCAAATATTTATTCCTACACTAGATTTCTAACTCTTCTATACACCTCACATTGACAATTCTATACCAATATACACAGGCCAGTTCTTCCATCACGTGACATGGCCTGCTTTACAGAAAGTGTAGTACTATACTGATTTCTATCAATTAATTTCACATCAAAACTAGACAACTGTTTGAGCATCATTCATTGTATTCTGATAATTAAGGACATCAGATACTAATCTAACTTGACAATCAGCTAGTATGCAGTAAGTGCAACAGACTAAACTTTAGTAAAAAGACAAACTTAAACAGCACAAAATGAAAAGGTTTATGATCTTCCTTGCTGCTTTAGAAGTGCACTTCCTCGACAAAGTTTGTGTTTTCTGAAGTCCTTCTTAATTTCAAGATAATATACAAAGTAAAAGAGGAATAATCACACAAATACAATAACTAAGAACTCACCTTAACCTTTTCATTATCCAAAAGTCCAAGAAAGTTAAACGATGCGAAGTTTATACATTCCTTGCCATTAACAGTGATTATATGGGTGGGAGGACTGGAAAAAAATTAAAGACCTATTATGAATGAACAGTTGCCATTTTCATAAACAGTCAAAGAGTATAGGAGTTCTGTTTTTCAACAGTAAAAGGCACACAGCTTCTTCAAGATTCCCACTTTTCACTTCTTCCTTTGCAGCTGCCAATCATTATTTTAAGTTCAGTGTCAAGTCACAAATATGCTACCATACTCGGCAAAAACTGTATGCCTGTAGTTTAATAAAGAAGTCGTAAATACCTTCCCAAGATATTTAGCTTAATGATTCTTTGTTGAAAACTTAATTAATGCAAAGATGACTTCTGAAGAGATAAATAAAGCTTCTCCTTTAAAACCAAAGTTGTATGTATTTGAAAGAAGGAATACCACAAATAAAAAGGAAATTACTTACTTCCATTATAAAAGTTGATTTATACTCAGTTTTTTTCATAAAGCAAACCCACAATACCAATGAGTGTGAAAATAACCAACATTAACAAACGAACAAGAGTACAATACATATGAAACAAGGGGCAGAGAAATTTTCTGCCCTAAAAAATTATTATTATTTAGGTAAACAGTTTTTAAAAAATTGAAGATAAAAATAGCTATTACCCCTTTAAACACAAGCATCGCATCTGTGTACTGTATTCTAAAAGCAATCCTGTTTTGGCAGCTATACATTTCAATACTATAAATCAAAAGTTTCAATTAATCATTCAGTGTTGAGAATTCTCAAAGTTAAGCCAAATACAAAACCTTCTGTCTGCCCATTTCTGTATGCTTTGTCAAATATTATAGTTGAGATCCTATACTATTCCTCAAACACAATAGTTTCAATAACTTTTTCTCATGTGGAAACCAGCACTGAGCAATTTTCCAATCAAAATCAAGCAGCGCTGCTCAAATGTCAAATGCTTGTGCACAACTGCTCCAAATCCGGTTGTTAACAATATTTAAATGGGTAGTATATTTGGTGTGCAAAACAAATAATCTTTAAGTCCAAGCTACTCACTACAAGTTAAGAAAAACACTGAACTGCCTGAACTTTACTTAAAAAAATGCAATGATACTGTTTAATATCTGCTGACTTTAAAACTTTAGCACATATTACTTCAACCAAGCAATTGTAAAGCTTTGGAAAAACAGCTTGGAAAGCTTTCAGCTAACATAGTGCACGTGCAGTGCATCTTCATCACTGTCGTTCCATGACATTAAACTGACATGAGCTGAACCTGACCCCACAAAGCACCAGTCCTGCATCACTGCAGTGCATCTTCTGCACAGAAGCAGCATTAAACAGATGTTCAGCAAACTGCTTTGAGGAACTGACTGCCATTAAGAATATACCTGCACCTATTACTCTGTCTTGCCCATTAACAAGCTGTACCAATTGTTGGAAGTCCTATTAAGTGAATCAACTATTTAGGTTTGCAGATACTCACAAGAGCAGACCTATACTTCCGCATTTTGGCACTAACACAAGGTTCAGTATATTCCTAGCATACTACCAAACCTTGTAAATTTAGAAGAATTTGCCCCCACAGCTCCATCTCTCAAACCTAGAAAACACACTAATGTTCACCAACAACTTGACCCTAATTAAGCTGCAGCCCTCATGAAAACATGGCCACACTTTGCTATCAGAATTTTATCCAACCCTCTAAAGGAGCATTTATGGTTAGGCAGAAAACACTCATGGAAAAGTTTATTCCAGTGAATAATTGTTACCAAAACATGGATCCTAACAGTATCATAAAAATCTTCCTTGCAACATCAAAATCAAGTCTTTGCAAGAGGGAAAGAGAGAAACACTTCACTTCTTTATATTTTCACGTATCTCCCTTCCCCTAGTATAACACAGATCATTAGGTATCATGGTTAGGGACAACAGTTAACAGATACTGAGTGATCCAGCTGAAACCGTAAATAAAAATACAATTCACACTATATTCAAAGGACTTGTAAGTAAGCCCTTCAGAAATCATGTCTTTTATGGACTGAAAGCACTCCATCTGTACTTGGACCACTCACATCTTCAGTGTTGCATGTATTGAAAAATCAGTCACAGAAGATGATAAAGTTAAAAGCCAGACCATTAGTGCCTTTTTATTTTAAAGGAAAATGAGAATCAGCATGAGAATTTTGCAGACATACTGTTTTAGGAAATAGGTTCATATTTCCTGAATGAGGTCTTGTACAACTAAGCTACCTTCCATAGGTTAGTTCACAGAAAGGGTACCACAAAAAGTCACCGATTTCTGGACTGTGACCAAGCTATCATGGGTAACTTGACCGCTAAATCAAGACTGATCACTTTTTTTGTTTGGACAAGTCTCTGCATTATTGTCTTCGCTATCATTTAGCAACGTTACTGGGATTATGCAAGTGTTCAGCAGAAAGGAGCATACTAACATAAGGCACAAACTGCCTTGCATATTGAGGAAGGAGGAAGTCTGCCTCTCACACACAGTGGGTCAAAATTTTTACTGAAATATTTAATACTTTCTAAGTGGTTATGAGCCTATATAAACCCTATCCACACATTACTGCAAATATGCAATATTGAACTACCACATATGAAGATAATAAAGATTTATGTAAATCATCATTCATGGTAGACATTAACACATGAAAACCATTGAAAGAAGAGTACCTCATCAGCATCAATAGGGTCCCCCTAAAATTCTAATTAAAAAGGGGATAGAAATGCTATTGAGCTGGAATTAGGATGCAGACACTTTCATTTCGTTATTAATGCTGAAGCTTGGGTTAAGTTTATAGCCCAAGTTACAATTTCATAGCCGTTGAGCAACTTACTGGAAGTTAGGTAGTTGGCAGTTTAAATCTCACAAGAAAAATGCCAAGTTTTCCCCATAGCCACTATTAAGTTTAACAGCCACAACATCTTAACATTCTGTCGCAACACATTCCCTAGCTGTAAGCACTGGAAAGTTCTAAGTAATTTAAACATTTTCTGAATTAATCTACATTTACATTAATTAATACATAGGTATATTTATTAATATTTTTTTAAACATCCAACATGTCCTTTATCTCCACAGTACTGCCTGTTTCAAAATTCTGAACAATAACAGCAGGATTGTTCACATCATAGTTGATTAAAATAGGCATCCCTTTTCTAAGGCAGACTTCTCTGCAGTGGTTAAACTACCAAAATAGAGCTCCCTATGAAAGCAAATAATTGTGCTCTGTTGCTAAACTATTTTAAATTATTAGTGTCACTAGAAGGATATTAAGAATGCTTATACTGTAAAAGTTACTGACATAAATCTGAAGCTTGCGAAAGAAATTTCAGAGCAATTTCTGAAATACTGTGACTCTTGCCTATGTCCACAAACATTTTAAAAGCCCCGTAACAGAGAAGAAAATAATGCTGAGCCATAATTTCCTCAAACAAATTTGCCATCAAGCATCTCTACTTCTGATTGTCCAAAGAGGAACAACTTTTCATGAAGTGCCAAGTGGCTAACCACAAAATCAGTTTTTCCTGCAGTGATTTGTGATGACACAATTTCCCCCCCACCCCCACACAGAAGGTGGTCACCACTTCTGGAGGTCTAAGTCTACATATTCAGAAAAAATGAAACAAATTACTACCAAACAATACAGCCTCATAATGACAAAAAAGACTAAGTGTCCCTCCCACCATCCCCAGTATTTTTTAAAAAATTAGTTACATTTAAAGTAAGAAACGTTTTCTTAGTAAGATAGTCTTGATAATGATGCAAAACCAAGACAATTTCTTCAGTGGCATATTCAGTCCTGCTATCTAAAAATACAATTCATTTATGAAAGGTTTTGAGGATATGGAAATGCTTAGTAAGAAACATGCTTAAAATTATGGACTTCAAGTATTTAAGTTGAAGACAAACCTAGAATTTATTTTGGTTACATTTACCCTGAAACAATATTGTAGTTGAGAGCCGGGTGATCTTTTGGTACAGGAGGTACAAGAGGCTCTGGCTGCCATTCTTCAATCAACTCTTCTTTTTCCTGAACAGGAGAAAAAAAACATACTGCTCAAAAAGGATTCCCATTAGAAAAGACATTACGTGCTAATAAGCAGTTGGTAATGGAAATGATGTATGCTATTATGTGTCACCATTCTGAGATAGTCAGAATTGGTATTATCTCAGTATGTTCAACTGAGGGGCTCTGAATTGTTCAGAAGGAAGGAGATGTAAAGAAAGATAAGCCAGTTGTGCCTGTGCATTAAAGATGGTAAGACATGGCAAGACATCATAGTAGGACATAGTATTCAAGAGAAGAAATACTAATTTGGCGTCCTTGCCAAATTTTAATCAATACTGTTTCATTCAATCCATTAATTATGAAAATCCTCCTCTACAGTTTTTGTAATTGAATATAAATTGCCTCACTTTACATTATCAAGTATTCAACAGTGCTGTTTAAACAACTGTGGCATTAAAATACCTGGCAAAGTAACCGATACACAAACATGACACAATGGAGAAAAACTGCCAAATGCTCAAGAACTGGTAACAGTAACTACTAAACCACATATCCCTCAACTAACCATGGAGAAATACTAAACACATATTCATTTCCAAAGTGCTTTAAACTATTTGGAAAACCTCAGTTAGAAGATTTTCCAAAGGACATACAGTGGACCAGTATAACAGGTGCATTAGACCAATTCCATATAAATTAGCAACCACTCAGACAAATCATCAGAATCATCCTTCATATGATAAAAGCAGAAATTCCCTGGAGGATTATTTACTAGTATAGCAAAACATGCCTGATAACATATTTGTTAACGCACTAACTTTGAACAGTATGACTACAATGGGTTTGTATTTCTCTATTATTTCAAAAAGCAGTAGAATATTTAAGGCTACTTATTTCAATACCAAAAGACAAAATCTGCAATTGATTTTTGAAACCACCACAGCAATATCTTTTTCCCTTTTTATTTTTTCCAAATACACTTTTCAAAGACTCCCAAGTACAAAAAAAAAACACTAAGATGTGAAAAAATCAAAAGGAGACTACATGCAATAATACAATTAGTCTCTTGCACTTTCATCCCTTTCCTTTTACTAAGCTAGTGAACAACTTTGTTTCTAGGTGCTTCCAGAGTATTAATATCCCAGGCACTCCACAAAGGTCTATTTCAAAACACAAATGGAAGTTTCAATAGCCCTGTATTTCAGAAAAGATCCTTTTTATGTGAGCATAGTCACGTGTATTTCTAACATTTTGCAGATGTACCTTAAATAGGTTTTAATTTAACTTTCTCAGATTTCTTAACTCAAACTTAACCCATGGTGCATACACCTTAAAGCAAATAAAATGCCATTAATATGTGCAATAGAACTAAATATATTCAATATTTTGAAGTGGCTACACTTATGATAGCAAGAGTCCTTAGTTTCTTCAGCCACCATAGGACAGACCCCTTGCACACAGTTGTGTATGCCTTAAAATGCTGTTCACATATTAAGAAAAGCATTAAAAGTAGGGGTTTTATTAATTTACTCTGTACTAGTGCCATTCATAGCATGTCAAATAGCACATTTTAATGCTTCAATTAAAAAAATCCACACAGATAACTGAGCACCAGAGAAAAGAACAATAATAAATTAAGCTGTGTGTAAATACTATTGATATTCACTACTGCATTCCATGCTCAAACCTCATGTTTGACATGACTCTGCAAATACCTCAAGAACCCTATAAGAGAAGATTACTAGATGACACACCCTATAAAGATTAACATGCAACACAGTACCAAAATGGTGGAAAAGTAGTACCCAAATTCAGTTTAATCTCAGAGTGGGTAACTCTGTATGCTAAACTCCACTGATCGAAGACAATGACTGGCAATTCCATCCTTGTCTCAGAACAGGTACTAGTGTGCACCTCTATACTGTATTGCTACGAAAAAAAAAATCAAAGATGTAATTTAACACTAAGTGTGCTGATACACAGCACTGCAAGGCAGCAGCTGCTACAGTACAGTCCTCTCCCTGCCACAGATGCATTCCTGTTTCTTGTGTTGGCATAGGCAGTTACAAAACCAGAAAATAACCTTGTTCAGAAAAATGATCCAGATGAAAATAAACTCAGCAAAAGCAGGGTGGGTATACAGCTGAACTAGATCTCACGACAAAGTAGTCCCAAACTAGACTGGTTGATGCTACTGGGAAACCATATCCCAAGCTACAGTATCTTCTACCTTTTCACAGGAGTTCAAAAAGACTTCTGAAAACCAGAAAGCAGGATATATGCTCATGCAGCCTTCACTCTGCTCCTACAACAGCTGGTGTCAAAAGGCCCCAGATCCCTGATGTACACTGTAGCCTGCATAAACAGTTTTCTGTTCATTTCAGAGCACAGGGTGCGGGTGGTGGTGTTTCAGTTCTTGTTTTTTGTTTTACTTAGGGAGCGGAACAAACCAAGTGAGAAGTGGTGCAGTCTGTCAGTTATGGAAGGATAAATAAGAAAACCATTAGATTACATCAAATGCCTAAAGGGGAATGACTTCGGAAGCATGGTGTTTCTTCTGTTTAAGACCTGAACACAATGAATACTTGAACAGCTCTTATGCAACACAGTTCAAAGGCAGAGCAGGCAACATAACGTACCTTTTCCTAAAGATGGCAGAATTAGAGCTGTGCAAGCATGTACTTAGCTTTTTCATTTAAGTCTAATTTTTTTAACTACATGCACAAAATACCACCAAGCAGCTTAGCAACTAATACACAAATTCAATTAAAATGTTTTTGCTGTGGAGTCTAGCAGAAAGGAAAATAGTATTTATGGAAGGACACTGTAACTACAATAAATTAGTACAGTATAACTGCAGTTGAGATCTGTGAACATAAAGATAATGAGCAATTCCTAATTAGTACTTCTCTCCCCCATTCATACTAAGTTGTAACAAGCCTCCATTCTTCCCTTTGAAATGTTTGCAGCATACAAACTAACAGCATAGTTGACAAGCCACAGATGAGATGTGGTAATATCCTGATTTTTTTCTTGACACAAAATAAGACTAATCCTCATTTCAAAGAACACCGCTTCACTAATTCCAGCTCACAATCATTCTCTTCATCCGTTACATGGCATTTTGCTTTTTGATGGACATAGGAACACAAACAACAAACTACTGCATCTTCATGTCTTATGTCTTCTGTTTCCACAGGTACTTAGCATAGGCAGTAGTATACCAAAAGCTTCTGCAATAGGAGTTCCTTTATGATGGTGGGGGATTGAAGATATAGAGTAAGGAGGTGACTGGTGACAGATTGCGTGGCTTTAATGAAGACAAATTGTGCCTAACAATTTTGGTGGCCTTCTACGACAGCGTTACAGTGTTGGTGGGTAAGGGAAGAGCAACGGACGTCATCTACCTGGACTTGAGTAAAGCATCTGACACTGTCTCACACAACATACTTGTCTATAAATTGGAGAGACATGGATTTGATGGATGGACCACGTGGTGGATAAGGAACTGGTTGGATGGTCACACTCAAAGGCTGGTCAGCAGCTCGATGTGCAAGTAGAGATCAGTGATGAGTGGCGTTCCTCAGGGGTCAGTACTGGGACCGATGCTGTTTAACATCTTTGTTGGCAACATGGACAGTGGCATCGAGTCCACTCTCAGCAAATTTGCTGGTGACACCAAGCTGTGTGGTGTGGTCAACACGCTGGAGGGAACTGATGCCATCCAGAAGAACGTGGACTGGCTTCAGAGGTGGGACCATGCAAACCTCATGAAGTTCAACAAGCCCAAGTGCAATGTTCTGCACATAGGTCAGGGCAACCCCAAGCACAAATACAGGCTGGGTGGAGAATGGATTGAGAGGAACCCTGAGGAGAAAGACTTGGGGGTGTTGGTTGAGGAGAAACTTAACAAGACCTGGTAATGTGCGCTCGCAGCCCACAAGGCCAACTGTATCCTGGGCTGCATCAAAAGAAACATGGCCAGCAGGTCGAGGGAGGTGATTCTGCCCCTCTACTCTGCTGAGACCCCACCTGGAGTCCTGTGTCCAGCTCTGGAGCCCTCAGCCCTCAGCACACGAGAGATGTGGACCTGTTGGAGCGTGTCCAGAGGAGGGCCACAAAATGATCTGAGGGCTGGAGCACCTCTCCTACGAGGACAGGCTGAAACAGCTGGGGCTGTTCAGCCTGGAGAAGAGAAGGCTGCGGGGAGACCTTACTGCAGCCTTTCAGTCCACGAAGGGGCCTCCAAGAGAGCTGGAGAGGGGCTTTTTACAAGGGCATGTAGTGATAGGACAAGGGGTAATGGCTTTAAACTAAAAGAGGGTGGATTTAAATTAGATCTAAGGAAAAAATTCTTACTATGAGGGTGGTGAGGCACTGGAACAGGTTGCCCAGAGAAGCTGTGGATGCCCCCTTCCTGGACATGTTCCAGGCCAGGCTGGATGGGGCTTTGAGCAACCTGGTCTAGTAGATGTCCCTGCCCATGGCAGGGGGATTGGAACTAGATGATCTTTCAGGTCCCTTCCAATCCAAACCATTCTATGATTCTATGACATTGGTGGTTAAAATGAATACCTATCTCAACCTAAAACAGCCATCCACACTGCAGATGGGAATACCTCCTCCTTCCACTCACCAAATATCTCCGCACACTGGCCTGTCCCATTGACTTTTCAGGGTAAACATGTCCATCTCCCTCTGACCAAATAGACAGAGCAGGAGCAGGCTTTCATACAGTGACCTCACATTCAGAACAGCACTTTTATCTTCTACCTCCTAAACAGGCACCAAATTTTAAATATATTTATCTAAATACATTCACATATATAGAAATAAAATGGTTTTGGGTGGTTGTATTTTGCTTGTTGTGGTTTTTACTTTTTAAACACCAGCTACGTTGGGTAAGAGAAATACTTTGGTGTAAACACACTCAACAAATTATTTCAATACATTGCTTTGTTCACCCTTTTTTTTAAGAAAAGGTAGCTATTACGTTCATAAAGACAGTTCTTACCTAGCACTAGTGTTTTGAAAGTGTCATACATGCATCTGTGTCAATATCCAAAGATTAATAATGTTCTTGTATTTGTTGTTCCTTAGATAACAGGTCTTTAATTTCATGGTATTTATAGAATCATACATTAGCATGGCATAAATTGGCACAAGCAATGGATATGCTATTTAGAATGTTCTCTCTTTCAAACTATGATAAAACTTAGAATCTTCACCCACGTAGGGAGTCTTGGCTTAAAATGACTGCAAACCTTTTCAAGAACGGATTATATCTGCTTTTCCCCGTAGAACAACATCTGATCAATCTCTGAATGCTGTTCCTGCAAGAGAAAGCCCTTGTGGCCCACAGTATTTCTCAGCCCACATTAAACATTTGTCTCTGACAGGAACTTTCCAGCCTCCTGACCTGTATTGCTCTAATAAAACTGTTCCCATGCAATTGTTTTATTATTAATTATTGTCCCTGCAATACTGCAGTGAAAATTCTAAAACTAAAGAAAACAACTATTCCTCCTATCCACACACGGTAAGATGCTGCTCCTAGTAGGACTTCAGAGATTTTGAGAGAAAAGCTCAGTATCATTTCTTACAGAGTGAAAGACACATACACCTGGAGAGCACCTTCCTTTCACACAAATGGTTGCTGGCTGGAGAGTGAGCTTGTAGCTAAATGACACCATGCAATCTCCCATGGCCTGCTCCAGTCCTCAGTGGCATTTTGCTGCTTTTCTATAGATTTTATTTTGGGTGAAAAGCCCACAGGAATCTTTATGTCTAGCACCCTGTCTGGCCACAGACTTATTTGTACCTCCCAAAATCCCAAACTATCAGGAACTTACAGTCACAGAGAAGTACTCCACCATTTTAGCTAATGATTTGGGAGAGATCATTATTTTGGAATAGAACCAATAGGAATACTTACAAACAATGTTATTAATGGATGACAGACAGACAGTTGAAAGTTGACTCCTGCACTGGATTTCGTACTACTCTTGCTACACATTTGACTAAACCCAGAAGCCACCTTCAGAGTGGATTTCTTCACTGTCACTAAGAGCGCTACGTTGCACAATCTACCATCTGCCTCTCGTTCCCCAGGACAGACCGGTCCTGACAGATCACACTAAGATAGCTGTGCAACAGTGGTATTCTTCAGTCACATTTATTATGTGGAGCCAGCTCTGCCCTGGCAGCATTCCCAACAATAATTCACACAGAAACTCGACGTATCATTACCTGAGTGGCTGACATAAAGGTGGCCTGAGCTCCATGCCTGCATTGGCCTATCTCCAGCGCCTGCACCTGAGCAAGCTAGTATTTCTTTCTGGTGACTGGACACCACAGCACGAACCAAACTAGGAACAAATCAGAAGACAAATCAGCTGCCTCCTCGTTGAACAGCTGGTGTGTTGCCACACATAGCTCAACACGTACACAGAAGTCCGGCTGTGGGGATCCCATACTGTATAAAACAGACTGTACTGGGTCTGGCTGGCATGGTGTTAATTTTCCTCATAGCAGCTCGTATAGCGCTGTGTTTTAGATCTGTGACCAAAACAATGCTGATAACACACTAACTAATGTTGTAGCTCTTGCTGAACAGCGTTTGCACAGTGTCAAGGCCTTCTGTTTTTCACTCTGCCCACACAGTGAGTAGACTGGGGGGTGCACAAGGGCTTGGAGGGGACAAAACCAGGCAGATGACCTGAACTAACAAAACAGATATTCCATACCATATAACTTCATGCTCAGCAACCAAAGGGAAAAAGGAGGGTTTAGGGAAGTTAACCACCTTCTGCTTGTGAACTGGTTGGGTATTGGTCCACCCACGGAAGGTGGTAAGTGATTGTCTTTACATCACTTGTCTTGTTTCTCTCTTCCTACACTTCTCCTTTGCTTATTACACAGTTTTATCTTCACTTACAAGTTTTCTTTTTTACTCTTCCTTTCCTCTGGCCGTGTCTCACTGGGGGTGGGGGAGAAAGAGAGCGAGGAGCTGTGCAGTGCTTAGCTGCCTACTGGGGTTAACCCACAACACAGACCAGTGTCAACTATTCATGGATTTTCAGTGAAGATTAAGGTGTTTCCCCCCCTCCCAGTAATTCCCCTACACAAAATAAATGAGCTCTTTTCACAGCAATTACCGACGGTGTAGAAATAGAGATGGAACCACTCCACATCTCTGATGTATCAGTCTGCTTAAGTCCTCCAACTGCATTTGAGTTATTCACACTTCACTTCACTGTTGTATTTAAGCTTGCTTTAAATTAACCAACTGTAGACAAGACATTCCCTTCCAAATGCAGTACTTCCTATGGAAAGTTGTGTTTCCACCTTCAGAGGTCAATGGTAAAGCCAGCTAGACTAACTTAAATCTCCTTCATTGTCAGCCAACCTGAACATGCCATCAGACCAAAGAGCACTCCCCAACATTATTTTTTTGCCATCAAGATGCAGGTAACAAAAAGGTAGAGGTGTTGATGTCTTTAACATCTCAAGTCCAATCCTTTGCTGTAACACAGCTCTTAGCGCTCTACAAATTTTTTTCCTCCTGTGCCTTGCAACTGTGAATCAATATATCCAGTATCTATACAATGCAATTCTTAACTACTTTGGATTTTTGCTGGTATTCACATCCTTTTCTACCTTTCAAGCTCAGTAAAGTTTGTATAAATCTCATCAGAAGTATCACGGCAATAATGCATTTGCATGCTTTTATTCTTCAGAAAGCCTGCTACTGCTGTCCTACCAGTGAACTTTACTCCTGTCATCCTGCAAAAGTAGGATTGTTACTAAGCATGAGCCATTTTCACATGTTTTTCCCCCTTTTGACCCCCTTCTAAACCCCTGCTTCAACTGAGCTGCAGCAAACAAGCTACATGTGCAATCTTCCAGTAGCTCATTGTCCCCAGTTAAGAGGGCACAGAACAATTTTCTTCCCTGCATACCACTGTTCCAGACTTGTGTGACCACTTTCTTAAACACCTTTGCTTCAGCAAAACGGTCTGTCAGTGAATGAATGACATGACCTGCAACTGGATGATAACATTTAAGAAGCACAGAGGAACATGTAAGGGTAATCCTTAATCTGTAAGGAAGCGATAACTTTCAGCTTTTTCAGGTCACCAGTTATGCAAGAGTAGCGAAGACCTTTTTCTCACCATCTACTGCACAGAGAATGAACCTTTCAAATGAAAAAAAGTTATCTACCAAAATACCAGAGATCAAAACCATCTGATACAGGAAAACTCTACTAAACAAACCTCATGGTTTCTGAATGGGCAATCAGAGGCTAATTTAAAGCTGCAGCATGTTTTCCAAGTTGATGTGAACATTCAGCACTTCACCACACTGGCCTTCCCTTTGCGTTCCCTCCTCCTCTGTGTCTCACTAAAGGCAGCAAACTTCAAGAATCCCAGGATAAATTCAAACCCTTCCAAGCACAAAACTGAACTGGCCTTTCTTGATTGCTGCTCAGCTCGCTTCTCACCTCCAGTATTAAATGCCTCCAATGAACACATGCTAAAGTGTTCCCTACAGTGCTCTAAGCTCGTTTAGTAAGTACTCCCCAAAAGAGGACACTGCCTGCAGATTTGCACACATTTAGAGCCTTGTGCCTACAGTCCCTGCATCCCATTCACTAATGCATTACACCTAGGCCACATGCTTAATGACCTCAACAACCTTAGCAAGAATAAGATCAAAAAGCATGCAAGCGCGTGACAGATGGGAATGACAGGGTCACATACCCATAAATCTGCTTCACAAACCTTCCTCAGCACCACGAAGAAACTCTAGTGTTTTACCCCATTCATAAAAGATACCATCCCTCTGAAGCTCTACCAAACTAAGCTTGTTTGTTATACAGGACTTCAGATTGTTCAGATTAACCCCTCTCATACACAAGTTGGTTGTCACATCGCAATACATTGCTACTGTTCATCTTCGACTGAGAAAAATGAGTGTGTCTTTGTCCACCTCTCTATTTTCACATTCAGAGAGCGCATCCAATCATCCTTTGAATATATCCAATGGCATCCTCTGATACTGTGCAGCAAGCCCAACTGCAGATCATGTCTCAGACAAACTAGTCCAGGAACATCTCAAAAACAAACTCTACTCATTCCTGACAGTCACCATCCACAAGTCAGACAGAAATTCCAGTCTTTGCAAACAATTACAGCTTATTTTTTTTCTTGAGACAACTACTTTGCAAAAGAAGAAAACTGCTGCTAAACTACAAAGTTTTCCGGAACCCACATAACACTATAAACTCTCAGACTTCGTACTCACAGATACAACCTGTACAGTCTGATCGTTTCTCTACTCTCTACACTCTTATAGTACATTTTGTTTGGTGGGGTTTTTTTTTAGTATAGCTTCCATTTTTAAAACAAAGCCATCCATTGAGTAGAAGTAATGCCAATGTTTCATACCTTAGCAGTCACGGTCACATCAGTTCTTTAACAAATTCTCAAACTCTCCAACCCAGTGCTACTTCAAAAGCACGAACTCAAGCCTTCAAGCAATAAGATGATTCTTAGTCTAAAGTAAGCTTACCCTTTGAAATCCTAAGGAAAAACCAGCACAATTTGTGATGCAGCAGTTGTTTAACAGCCAAACGCATCAATAGCTATAAAGTGCTTCTCTAAAGAAAAATATTTTTTCACCATACCTTAGGTGTTAGATCAGATCGCTCTTGAAGCTTGTATGTCTTGGAGAAAAGAAGTCTGATTATCCATAGAATCAGAATTCCTTCCAAAATGAGATGGTAAGCAGGAGCCTGAAAACAAACGCACAAAAGTAAGTCTACGCAGAATTCTGTTTGAATCAGTGTGACACTGCAACAATTCTGTCTCTACTAGTACACTCAGAAAAAAAAAAGCTGATCATCAGCCAATTTGTACTTCTAAAGCAGTAAAAATTACAGTTACATGAAAGTGGATTGCTTTGCAACTGCTATTTGTAGCTGTTGAGTTTGAATGGAGTTCTTCTACCGTTAATAAACAAGGCACACTCTAAATTGGTAAGCGGTTTCAGTTCCACACATGCACATAAACTGAATATTGAGAGTAAAGGCAGATAAGCCGTACAGGTTGCACCAGTATCTGTGAAGACAGAAAGCTTTCACAACAAGCAGAAATCTCCTGAGAAGCCGAAGGTCTGTGTCATTTATACACACCCACTTCAACCCTACATTCTTACAACTTGCAGTCCACCAGCAGTGACAGCTACTGTCATTTACAAAGAAATGTAATCCTGTCCTCATAGCCCATTTTTATTAGTCTCACAGGCATTTTGATCAGGTATAACCCATCACAGCCACCAGAAGCAGTTTTGCCTCTGTGTCGTCTGCTCTCTTGTGCGGACACAATAGCTAGCAATACACACAGCAAACCAGAACAGAGAGCCGATCCAAGCTAAAGCTAGCCTCTTTGGGTGCTGGGAGAGAGGGAAGTCTCTCTTAGCACAGCTAATTTAAAGTGTATGTGGAGTTACAGCATCTGCATTTCACACCTAGTTTTAATGATGGGTTTAGTTATTCCATTTCAGAAAGGTTTCTGTCTGCATTGTAGATGTCTACCATTTTTAAAACACTCAAAGCGCACACAAACTAGTGCACTCTGTCTCCAATGCAGTGGAAGAGCTCCCACACATCAACTTTTTCTAGTGGGATCTGACCTGCCAAGAAAGGAAGTGGAATACACCACACATCCAGAAACTAAAGGAAATTGAACACAAGTTTTCAAAACCAGTAAGCAGTCCTATGGCATATCAAACTGCAAATAACGAATTTATCATTTGCAGAGTACTTTCAGTTCACCAAATGTATTAAGAACACCATGTACACCATTACGTCTAAAGAACACAGAGTAGCAGCAGAGGCATACACAAACTACTTCCCCGTGCTTTCAGTGACTACAATTATCCCGAATTCAGTGTGCTAGACTGCACTACCAGCTTAAGCAGCTAAGCACTTCTATCTCCATACTGCAAACCCTAGTATAAATTCTTAAAAAGTTACCAACCTTTGCCAAAGGAAAGGAGGTAAACAAACTGTGGATACCAGAACATCGCCTATCATCAGGACATAGTTTTTAATACCACAAAACAAAGCCTGGATACAAACATGCCATGCTGATCCCCTCCAGGGGAGAACTCAAGCATAAACATTTAGAAGTTGTTTCTTCCATTGTAAATAACACTTGTAAGTTACAAACCCTGACCTTATATGCAAAGAACACTGTTGAATCTTATTAAAGTCCAATGCTCTGGCATACACCTCAGACACGACTTTATAAAGTTCAACACAGAGAAACGCTTTAGTGTGGGCATCCATTTTTTCAGCATAAAAACACGGTGCACATACACGTAGCCACAGTTTGGCGAGTGCAGCCCATCACCCGCGGCCGCCTCCCCGTTCACGGCAGCCACAGCACGGCAAGGGAAGCCGCCCTGCAGCCCTAGCACGGCACGGAAAGGCCAAGGCAGGCCAGGCCAGGCGGCCCGCGGCCCTGCAGCCCAGGCGAGGCACGGCAAGGCGCAGCACCCCCCTGCCCCGCCACCGAGCCGGGCTCACCAGCCGCCAGCCCCGTGGCAGGCCCGACTCTACCTTCCCGCTCCCCGCACCTGAAATCACCGGGCGCCCTCGCACCCACCACCCACCACCCAAGCTCCGGTAGCCCCGTCCGTCTCGACGCGGCGCGGCTCGACGCTGGGACCCCTTCGGCCCCCCCCGCTCCCGGCGGCGGATGACAGCCGCCTGGCCCGCCCCGGGCCCGGTCCGCACCTCGTAGAAGGCCTGCACCATCTCCACCAAGACCCACTGCTGCCCCACGCCCGCCGCCGCCATCGCCGCGCCTTCCCGCTTCCGCCTCTGAGCCCCGCCCGGGCGGCGCCGGCGCCGTACGCCGCGTCAGGGGCGGAGGGGCGGGCCCACGGCCGCGCCACAGCGCCCCCTCCGGCCCGGCGGGGGCAGGGCGGGCGGCCGTGGGACCGCTTTCCTAACTCTCCGTAATGGCGGTTTGTGAAGAAACGCCTTTTCTGGCGGTGCCCCTGCTTGGGTCACTTCGCGGTTACTGCGCCCCGGCGCCGTCGCGAACCGCTGTTCCCTCTGGCAGCCCGGGTCGGGGAGCGAGGCCGCACCGGAGAGGTGCACTCTTCGGCGTTAAATAAAGTAGCTATAAGCTGAACTCACGTGAGGAGGTAAACTGGGACGCATTGGCGCGTGCTTCCTGACCGCAGTTCAGACCTGGTCCTGTTTGCTGAACGTGCTGGCGTCGTCCCGGTGTCACATTCTCCACAGCCGCAGGCTTCTGCGGCCCAACGCCGTCCCGGGCCAGGACCAGCCGAGGGCAGAGCCTGGGTGTTGGAACGAGTCCTGCCTCTGTACCCAGGACTGGTGGCTTTGTAATGGGCCTCGCGAGTGCTGCCTCTGTACCCGGAACTGGTGGCTTTGCTGCTGTGAGTAACAGCTGTTCAGACACTTGGCTGATGAACAGCAAAAGCAAACCCAGAGTATAGTGGAAATAGCGAGTAATTTCAAATAAGAAGAGAAATTACAGCTTTAAGAGTCTTGTCAAAGTGAGCAGCCATAAAAGCTGAGTATTGTTGGGGGGGAGATAAACCTTGCACAGATGGACCGGAGCGTGGGCAGGTGGCTCAGTCCCTGTGCACAGCTGCGCAGGACTTAAGCAACTGCCTAAAAGGCAGGGGAGAGGAGGGGGAGCTGGAAAGAAGTTTGCGTAGGAAGTGAGGTAGCGCTTGATGGAAGGGGAACAAAGGACATTGCTGCTAAAGGAGTTGTTAGCTGAAGCTAAACAACTGAGGAGGGCTTCTGATGGCCTTCTGGGAAAGCACTGTGAAACTGCAGCCCTTGGGGCTTCACTCACAAGTCTTCACTGCGGTTAGAGGAGAGGAACCTGGGGCAGCAGTTGATTAAATGGATGATCATGAAAACTTTGGGTGCTGTGGCTAACGACAAGCAAACAGTAAGTTACACTTTTACAGCAGCAGATGGTTAAAACTTGGTTTTATCGCAAGATGGTGAACTTCACTTTCAAGCGTGTAATAGTTAATCTCCCCAGGTTTCTGACTTAATGATACACTGGTCAAATTCCAGTCTCTACACAGTAAAGAGAAAAAATGTGGTTTGAGGCTATCTGCAAAGTCAAGACAGAGACAATAAATGTCCCTTTTGTTTTTTAGCTGCCTGAAGATTATTCTGTTCCCTGTTAAGTACTTCTGTGGCCGTTGCATCATGCTGGAGAGGAGTCTTGGGCTCTTGGGATGGCTGTTACTACCAGCCTCAAAGAATGTATCTGGTATGCATCCTAGTCCCAAATTGCCACCAGAAGAGTGGGCCACATTAGTTGTCTTGCTGAGCTGCAGATTAAATTACACCCCTGCTCTCAACATCAGATTCTGACTATCAGTGTTAGACATGTATGTGCATGACTGGGAGACCAAGAAATTGATTTTATGAAACACGGGATGAATTGTTTCCAGCTTGAAATGCAGTGAAGTTAATAATGTACGAATCAGTAATTCTTCTGGCAGTGAATTCACAGTTCCTGGTGTGGATTATCATAGGGCTGGGTCTCTCATAATAATGAGCCTATCCCTATGGTTCAGCAGTTTCATTGTTCCAACACAAGGCAACTGCAGCTAATTGCTTCAGGCTGCTGTGCTTCTGACAGCAGAAAAAGAGGGTGAGGTGAATGGAGTAGTCCTTTGCAATGGCAGTTTATGGCTGGGAAGAAAGGGGAGAGGAAAAACATCTATCTGTCTATCTGTGAACTTAAAGTCCTGACAAAAGCTATTGAGATAGTGCCCTGAGGAAATTCCTGCACTGGAAGTGTCAAATTTTGTCTTCCTTCCCGATTCCTCCAGTTGCACATTATTCCTAAACTGCCCTTATTCTGGACCTTCCTCACCAATCCATGGATTTTGCACGCCCTGATTTGAGTTCTCAGCTGAATTCCCCTGGCTCAGCACTGGCGTGCCAGTTATCTGCAGTTGTTCTCTGGTTGCTCCAGAAGCAGAAAAATGGGACTTGGTATGTCTATCAGGAATTTTATTTTTCCTAAATATCACAGAGGTAGCCAGTGCCAGTTATCTTTGGTTCTCTTTGCTCTATTAGCTCTTCCCCTGGCTTCTTCATTCTTACTCTGTGAAGTATGAGACAGGTAGTAGGGGCTGGAAGTGGAAGTCGGGGAATGATGTCCACCCTCTTTCTGCACTCTTGGCTCTCACCTCCAGCTCCTTTCGACCTGGAACTTTATCACCTAGGAAGGGGAGAATGGCAGCAGGAGGTGATGCGTAACGGTGAGGGGATGGTGGTGATTGTTTCCATCCTACTTGTATTGCTGTGTTGGAGATGTGCACATGGATGGGATGGTGGCAAGGGAAACATGGGAACTGGTGGGAATAAGGTCTGAGAGTCATTCACTTCCCCGCTGCCTCCTCCAGCCACACACACAGAAGGGGGATGATGGCCAAGGAGATTAGGGACATAAGCGAGTCTTTGCAGCCATTCTCACACATTCTGGGTGGTGAAAGCGTAGCTTATATTACTGTGTGTTTAGTGTGCCTAGTTGTAACTTGTTGGCTCTGTAGCTACCCTCAAAAAGTAATCAAAAAATAAATACAGCATTGGGAAAGCAATCCTGTACTGGCAAGGAGAATAGCACGATAGTACTAGCTAGTCTTTTTGTTGTCTTGAAACCTGATGCTGAACCAAGATGATGCTGGCAGCAAGCACAGAAAATGTCCAAAGTCAGTTGGAAGCTTAGTGCTAAGTCCAAAAATGTATCCCAGCTCCTAGTGGGAAGCAGAAAGATGTTGCAAGAGTACTGTGCAACTGCCAAGAAGAACTTGAATATCAAGTTCTGCAATTTACCTGATATGTGGAGGAGTAGTTGTTCACGAGGCAAGCGGAGCATAGGATAAAGTTAGTGTTATCTTGAGCCATGCACCACTGTGTCTTGGAAACGTGCTTAATCCTTGTTCTGTAGTGAATTAGCTCTGGGTTAATGTCACCAGCAGAAACCTGTCTTAGATCTTCCTGGGAAACATCTGGAGATTGCAGCCTTTGACACAAGCTTCGTGTAGGAGTAAGGGTAGCTAATGGTCAGAGCACTGGTGCATTCTAGTTGTCCCAAACTGTACCATGGCACCCTGAACAACTGTAGTGACAGAGTGGCATAAAGTGGACAGGCTGTGATGTTTTCCTGATATGCAATGGGGACCAAATTTGACCTCAACTGTTTGGAGTTAATGACTACTGTAACTGTGTATGAGTGGCCCGAGTCCTCTTTTTAAAGCATATTCACCCAAAGGTGGACCTTTGGAATAAAAAGCTAACTTACCACACACGGAGATGGATGTAGGCACAGGAGTCTGTCTCCTGCTTACACTTCTTTTCAGTGACTGTTCCCCAGATGGTCTTGGCAGCACTGGGCCAAGCACCTAAGTTTCCAATACATGGCAGAACTAAGTGTCTTAAAATGGAACTGACAAGAGGTAGGCTAAGTTCCGTGATGACTAAAGAAAACTTGTATTAGAAACTTGTAGGAGCTGCTCAACCAGGCTGCTGGGACCACCAACAGAACACTGTTCAAATGGGAATGTGTGCCTTGTGGAGAGCGAGTTACCCATATGCCATGTTGCACTATTGCTGTTGCAGAGCCAGATTTTGTATCCTGTGTGGTTAAATCTCACCTTCTCTGATTCAAGACTTCAGACATATTCAGGTTGGGGATTCGCAGCCCAGAAACAGAGCCTGTGAAAGATGGTGTCTGTGTGAGAGAGAACATCTTTCCTGCACTGGACTGTAACTGTAAGCGTTCCCCAAAATTTCAGGTTTAGAGTAGGGTCCCGATGCAGTGAACCTTATGGGAACACTGTGTACTGGATTTAAAGATGCATTTGTAAGATTAAAATGGTAATTTTGTCCTCTTGATTCAAAGAAATGCAATAGATACCTATCTTCCAGCACCAGCCTCAATGGATTGGCTTGGATCAAGTACCGCGAACTCAGTACCTAGTCTAAAATTTGAATGCATGTTAAATCCATTCAGGTAGCAGATCATATTTGAAGATTAACAACAGATATATCCTCCCCATTCTTCCACAGTTAATTGTCAACAAATCTGTCTGATGGAAAGTATAAAAGAACTAATAAACTTTTTCAGGCCAGCAATATTGAAGAACTGAGATCAAAACTGGGATGAAGTTGTACTCTGTGCAATCACTATTTTTGTTGGCCTTAGGAAGAATGAAATGATGGCAAACAGTTGCAGATTTTGGTCAAAGCAAAAGCATCTCTTGATCATACCTTCCTTGTGGTGCACATGGCTCAATTTCTGGTAGCTTCTTACATCCACGTAACACTCTTGGGCATTAAAGTACATCAGTGTCCCATGCTGTCTTAACATTCTCAGGCTGAATGTCTAGTTCAAGTTTTAAGCAAGCTGTAAATCTTCACAAACAATTTCCAGGAGCTTTGAGGGCAGTTTGAGCTGTCTGTGAGAACATGATTTTTTTTTTTTTCCTTAATGACTGGGCTTCTTCACTATGGTCTGCAGAATATTCAGTGCTCTCAGTAACTCCATTGTGCTGACTGTAGCAAGCACTGATTACAAATGCATTCATTGACTCTGTGACACCTTCTGCAGATGTTGGTTGGGCTTTTTCTGTTTGTTTGTTTTCTTCTGCGGTTCAGCTCCTTTGCTGTTTAGGTGGTTCTGCCATTTAATGGTAACAGTGTAGTCTGCAGCGTGTGACTGTAAAACTGTTACTAGCATCCTTGAGTTTAGAAATGAGACTTCAGATGGTGTCATCAGAGTAGGGAGAAGTTTGATGAGTTATGGCAACTTCAGCTTTTTAATGCAGGGTTTTCACCATGGAATTTGCTCCCTTGAAGATATATTTGTAAACTTCCTTGTAGAAGAAGCAACTAAATTTCAGCCAGAAAAACACAAGGTAGTCCTTTGTCAGCTCATCGTTCTTGCCAATTTACTGAAGCACAGAAAGGCACTGTATTGTTTACAGATCCACGTAAGGCCTACCAGAACACAGGCTGAAATTATTTGTGGTTATAGGTAAAACGTGTGTGCATGTGTTGGCAGAGCTAGTCAAGTCTGACAGGCAAAACCTGGCATATGTTTGCTACCCAGAGAGTTGCAAAATAGCTGCTACAAATTCAGAACAGATGTGGCTGAAAACGTTTTTGAATTGACAGAGCAATGCTCTTTCAAGCTCTGAAATTCTTACCTGGTTTTTAAACTATATGATTTCACCTGAATAAGGCCTGAGTAAAAATATAGTTCCCTATTCAATTGCAATTTCATAGCCAAGTAGTGGAATACAAACTGTGTTCTCCATTATTAAGCATCTATAGTCACCCCAGATGTTTCACAAAGCTAAGGAACTGTAAGTAGTTGAATTCTAAGAGATAAAATAATCCAGATAAAATTAAAATGCCAGAGAATAAAGTGATTGAGAATCCCTCCATACGCTTTTCCCACACAAAGTAATTGTTGAAATGCATCTTTCAGAGGGACCTCAACAGTAGGGTTGAACTGGCATGGAATTGAGGCAACAATGCAGTCCTTGTTAATGGGTCAGTGTTGGTGACTTTATAAGGCAGATTCTGGTCTTTCTGACACCTCTGCAAATCTAAGTGAAAGTCTGCTGGAATCAAAGAAAAGAGTAACTTGTTTTTTGAAGCTTTTCAGAATTTCCCAGTGCACTCTTCAGCATTGTGAAACACCATTTTTGTAGCTTTGCTTCTATAAGATGTTTGCACTGGGAGACAAGTCTGCTGCATACAACTGTTTATGTCGGCTGCTGAAGCTAGTGCGTAGTTTCAAGTGAAAAAGCTGGCACAACTTAGCTTGTGCTCTATCTGAATATTCTCCTAATTATTTCTGATTATCCTAATAGTTTTTTCCCTTCTCTTGAAGGAAGTGGCTGCAGTTTTGCGGCTATAATTATTGGATATTTTAAATATGAATTCCTATTTATATCATTGTTTCACTTTAGAGTTCATATTAAAAATAGGACAGCTGGTGTCGTAGAATGATCTTCTGAGAAATGCAGTGGACTGGAGCTTGCCTAGCTTGTGCCTTTTTGGATTGGAAAACAAGCAAGCCAGTTTTCAGTTGCTATTTCTTCTTTGTGACTTTTATTTCTGTACTCCTGGCTTAAATTCTGAGCAATTATTTTAAAAGATGACACTAGTCTTAATTAACATGTAGGATGATAAAGTAGCTTAATATCAGTTGGTCTTTGCTTAAACGTAGTAACAAAATGGAACAATTCTCTAAAGATTCTGATTTGTTTTCCCAGGAGACAGGAAAGGACAAACATGTTCACTGTCTGGGCAGTTATCAAATAGAGAAGACTGTGAGATGAGAGCTTACTTTCTTTGACTAATATCAATAACAGAGAACACCGATTGATGCAAATACAAATACTTGATTCTTTGGTGGAGGGGTAGAAATTTTGGGGAAAGTCTGATGAATACTTCATATTTGAAAAAGACACCTATTGCTAAATTTCTGTGCAAAGAAGCTGATCAGCTGTATCAGCTCTTATGGTTGCTGTCAAAACCAGATAGTAAAGTAATCCAAGCACTTTCTATCCTGGTATTTGCTATGTTTTTCAATTACAATACACGTACTTTTTGTCAAAAAGAGAAAACAATTGCAATTTAGAGGTACTTCTAAACAAATCTTAGTTCCTTCTGTACCTGGTAGGTAAAAAGTCTTGGTCTGATTCTTTGGATCATATCTGTATTTATGTAGAAAGAAAATGAAACCGTTAGGTAGATTCTGCAGCATTTTTCCTTCAGTAGTTCCTTGCATTTCTCTGTTCCATTTTGTGATGCTGTAACATTACCTGTGTTTCCTTCTGCTCCATGCACAGCTGATGAAATGAGAATCATACATTGTTAAATTGCCCAACAGTCTTACTGTGGAATGGGTGGCTTGTGCAACAGGAGTTTTTACAGTCAATTAATATTTCAAGGATTTTTGTGTATGGATCTCATCAGGAAGTGAGCGAGACAATAAGAATTTGGAGTTGTGGTACCAGCATTCCCAGACACATTTCTTTATTCCATATGGAGAAACAAATGTGTAAAAAACATTTGCAATATTACAGTACATTTTCCAAGTGATTTTTCTGTTAAATATTTTAACCAAAATTGGACATGTGTGGCTAGCTACAGAAACAAGGCATTTTTTTCCCCCTTAACCACACTTGTATTGCCTCATAGAGACATTTGTGCAAAACTGCTGTACCAGACTGTGGTCCCTCAGACTGCAAAAGTACATTGCAACATTTGAAAGAACATCATTAGTGGCTAGATCCTGAGACCCCACCACCAAAGCAATTCTTCGTGAGTGGTGTAAATTTGTGTAACTGCACTGAAGTAGCACTGACAGCTAAAAGTGACTGTCTGCTGTAATTGACTCAAGAGGATTGCTCCCGCTCGCACTTCTTAGAAGAGCTGTAGTGTTCTAGCGTCCAAAGCTGTGAACTTAAGCATACTTAAAGTAGCACACACTCAGAAATTAGTTTTGCTGCCCTCAGAAATGCAAGGTCAAGTACAAGACATCAAATCCAAAATTTTCCAATTATTTTACTTGCTTTCTGATTTACATCTCTAACCTGCCAAAACCAGGATCTTAGAATGCATATTTAGGTGCCCAATCACATAAAACAAGTTCTGTATTGGAGGAAATGTATTTAAATCCTAGCCAAGAAATCGAAGTGGAGTGTCTTTTATGGATTGACTTATGATTTTTGTGGTAAATTGAAATAGTGAACTAAGAATAGTGATACTAATTTTCTTTGTTTGAAAGCATAAAGTGAAAGCTGAATTGGGATTCACAGATTGTTGATATTTTCTTGTGATCCTTCAGTCTTGCAATTACAAAAACATAGAAACAACATATTTTGCTTATTCCCAGACCTTTGTGGAAATAAGTGAAGTAAAATTATGCAGTTCAGCAGAAGAAAACTATTCATGTAATTTTGCAACTGCTAGCCTTTTTTACAAATGCAAAGTGATGGGCACACGGGGACATCTGCTGCCGGTGAAAGGCAATGCATTAAGGCCACTTGATGCAAGAGTTCCTGCAATGGTATTGTAGGAAAGTAAAAATAACAAAGGTCGTTATGCTTACCTTACACGTTTATACCAGACTCTAGGAAATATCTGAGGATTTGTGTGAGTGTGCTTGTTTTTGTGTGTGTGTTAGGAAAGAGCAGCAAGAAGGCAAAATGGGGTAGGTGGAAAATCAGATCTTATGTCTTGATTTGTTCACCCCAGAGCTGTAAGAAGGGCTTGCTTACCCAGATGCTTCAGCAGCGATGGTTGTGTTCTTTGGTATAGCTGTTGCAGTCCCTAAAAATCCTGAAAGCTCTTTCATTCAGCCAAGCAAGGTGCTAGTCTAACCCTGGAAGGCTCTTACATGGAACAGTTATGCACTGCAGGTGAACAGTAGGACCAGGATGTTATTGGGGTCTGACCTGGCAGTGGTCCCATCACAACTAAAGTATTTTTAAAGTATATGCGACTTGCATAGGATTGGTTAGCAGTCTTGGGCCACTCCCTAGCAAATATATCAATGGGTAAAAGGCAACATTAATACTGACAAGTTTTTCATAAATCTATTCAGTGTGGAAAGGGCATTGTCAGTGTGATTGTCAGAGGGATTTTAAAAGGGGGCACACTGATATTCCACTGGAAAAACGATGTACTATTTATTCCTGACACCTCGTCTGTTTGTAATTATATAACTTTCAGATGACACAGTTATGTTAGTTTTCCATATGGAAAATCTGTACTGCAGTGTTTATCATTAGACGGCTGCTGAAACTTCTTTCAGACATGATTTCTCTTTTTTTAAGGTGTTTACTCTTTGGGGGGTGGCTAAGAAAGTGCATTTCTGATCAATAAGAGTATTCCTATTAGTAAGGGCATTTAACCTAGAAGTCAAGAGACAAACAAGTTAACTTTAAAGACAAAACTAAGACATTAAAAAGAATACTGTTACTCACATCTGCCATAGGGATTTTTCAGATTTCTTTTGACTTCCTAGTGTAACACATCATCAGTGTATTCACTATCTGAACTGTATGAGCTGTCTCTGTTCTTTTTTTTTAAAAAAAAAACCCAACCAAAAAACACAAACCAGCGCAGGAGAAGGTTGAGGACATCACACCCCCCCCCCCCTTTGCCAGATGTTGATCTTATTAGATGGCAGCTGTGATTAAGTGTATTTCCTGTGTAAGTAAGATGAGTCATTAATGACAGAAGTTGCATACACCAGAAAATTAGGCTATCATAAACACTATACATAGATCTTAACCTTAATACCACTCAGAAATGGAACATGTCACTGCTTGGTGCCTTGCACCAAGTGCCAATGATACTGAGGTAATTGTGTGTCTCTGGATTTCCATGTGAAACTCAGGGTATTGGGGTTTGATCTCTGACACTCCTATGGGTGGGGATAAGTTCATCTCCCACCCACAAGGTAATACTGCAGTTGCACTCAGGAGGGCCTTGAGGTGTGCTCTACCAAGCGCAAAGGGAACATTGCTGACTCATCAATGTTTGTTGGGTTGAGTCTGAATGAATTTCCTGGGTTTTGGGCCAAAGCTCTGACAAGTTAATTTTCCACATGTGCTACAAAAAAATCCCAACAACAAAAGCAAATCCTCTTGAAAACAGAACTCTTTATGGCACGTTTCCTCCCTGGGGGAAAGATGGGAGTACAAACAACATACGGCAGATGTTAGCTACACTGTCTGTTTTAAGCCCTAGCAGGAGCTCAGGCTCCATGGGGCTACGTACTGAGTGAGAACACGCGAGCAATAGAAAGGTGGTCTTCTCCAGGTGATTTCTGAGGGGGGGGTTGCAAGGTGCTGAGATGGAAAGATGCACCAATGCTGCAGAACACTTTTGTGCTGGGTTTGTAGGGGAAAATTGTTGAAGCAGGAGCTTGACATGTGAAGAATAGTTTATTTGTTACCTGTTTTTTATTATTCAAGTCATAGCAGTTGGCCCACAAACACCTATTGGCAGTTTAATATATTTAAATTTAATATAAACTAAAGGTTTTTCTTGGGCTTTATTGCTGGCTTTTTGGGGAGGTGGGTTTGGCTTCTTTTTTTTTTTCAGGAGCAGGAAAGTTGGGATATTTTTGCTTTTAGCACTATTGGCCCACATTCTAGTCAAGGAATTAGTAAAAATTTTATTTGGGTGAGTAAAAGGGGGTGGAGGGGTGGGGGGAAAATTGCAGTTGCTGAATTTTATTATAGGAAATGTGTGGGGACCAGAATGAAAACCAACCTATTATTGAATTCCAAGCCCAGTTTTCGGGGTTAGACAGTCAAGACAGTTTTCCATTCTTATGAAACATGATTTATATTTTCTGATAAGACGGTAAACATGAATGTCCTAAAGCAATGAATGCTACAAAACCATCATCTTTTAGCCTTGATCACACTGCCAATTATATTATACTGTCAAGAGCAAATTTTCAGTAGTAGTTTAAACATTAAAAAGAACTAATTGATGGAGGAAGATCAAGCCAGAAAGGATTAAATACTGACACCATTTCACTGGAAAAATATCATGCCTGTATCTGACTTGCCCTGCATTCATCCTGCGGCTAGTAATTCATTCCTGACTGTCCTGCTGTGAGGCATGTTATCTTAACCATGGGGCCTTACCTGTCTTTTCCAGTATTGGGCGTTTCTACTTTTTGGTGATCACCCCTCACCCTCCCAGGTTTAATACAAATGTCTTACGACAGCTTACTCCCCACGTAAAAGCTTAGTTTGCATATATATCTGTCTTCCAGCATACTAATTACTTTTTGCTTTGACCTCCTGCAAAGCATTAGCCAAGGATGTTTTAAGTGACTTCTACAGTTAGTCATGCTGTGAGCAACACTGCTTTGCTTCTATTTTCTCAAGTCTTTTAGAAGTGGTGCAAGTATGTCTGACCCAATGCTTCCTAAAAGCATCAGGTTATATCAGTACTAATCTCATAATTATTGGAAACTACAGCTGTGAAGCAGTGACTTAAAAATGTGTAAACTCTGGACTGGTCTAGGTAGGGGCAGTCTTTTATGGTTAAACAAATCTTTTATGCTTATGCAAGTGCTTTTAAACAACATTGTGCAAAAGGAAAAATGTAAAGTAGTAATAACCTGTTATCAGAGGAAGTGGCGATCCTTGCTTAAAAGAAAAAGTGATGTTGTGTACTTTGGAACTGAGCTGTATGGTTGCCTTATGAGGGCAGTGTATGAGATTTCCTTGTATATTTACCATGGGCATATAGACAGATCAGCCAGGGAACAGCAGGTGCATCTGTTTCCTTACTGCCTTAACTGTCCTGGGTAGTCCGGTTGGAAAATCCAGGTCAGTGTTTTGTAGTACTGACTCCACAGGAAAGAATATCTTCTTACAAACTTGTGTCTTCGAATTTAACATCAGTCCTGATGTAAATATTTCTGGATTTACGTTGAATGAAGTGGAATTGGTATCTCTTGACATTGTAGCATAATCTTGAGCCAAGCTAGATTTGAATTTAGTACTGCAGATGTTTTTTTCATGCTGTAGAGTAATACTATGGGTAGAAATGTCAATAGAGGTTTGTAGAGTGCCTGTCCAGGGTATACCCGGGACAGAACAACAAGGTGTCCTGTACTTAAAGTATTGAAAAGCTTGCTTCCCCAGGCACCAGTTTCCCGTAACTACTTTTTTTCGGTACACAATACAAAACACGTGTCTGCTTTGCGCAGAACTTCAGTTGAATTTGTACAGGAACCTGGTCATAACAGGAATCTGCAAGCACGGAAAATGCAAGGAGCAAGGAGCTTCATACAAACACAAAACAACCTTGTTGCCCCCTCTAAATCCCGCAGCAGTTCATCCTCTGCACTGTGCTGGCATAGGGCATTTTTGCTACTGAGGCAGCTGCTGCACTGTCATGGCTCCTGTTATGCAGACCGGTCTGTACATCTCCAGCACTGTTAATTATATTCAGCGGTTGTTACATTGGTCCCTTAGATTGCTAGCTGTTTGGGGCAAGGATCAGCTGATTTTTAGGTAGGGTTATTGCCTAGTTACAGTATAAGAAGAGCCAATGCACAATGAGGAGATATTGTGCACTACAGTGATGCAGAAACATGGCAGGGGGAAAGTGCTAAAGGATTAGCTATTTATAACTGTTTTTGACAGGCAGGTGCACAGATTATGCAGCTGTATGCATTTGCACATCTGAATGTGTTTTGGTCTGGAAAATCCTGAGACAGGATTTCAACTGATACAAACCTTTCACTGCAGTGCCTAAATAGAGAGTTGCTGAAAGCTGTTGGTCTGCTGTATCTTCCCAGGTTTGAGGGCTGGCAATGAAGAAAGTCCATGTACTCTAAGAAATCTGTTTATCATGAAGTGCAACCTCGTTTTGTGTGTTAACCAGTCTTTTTCCACTCTTCTTCACCTTTCTCTTCTGCACACCTGAGAAATCTACCAAATATCATACAAATGCATTGGTATAAGGAGAAGTCCAAATATTTCTTAAGTCACTTAAATCCTTGTAAGTCCTCATAAAACTCAATTTTATCCTGCCAATATGCTCTCAAGTATCAGGTATACTAGAGGTTATAGAAGAACTGGTTATCACTCTGCTCTCTGTGTACTCAGTTGAAAATGCACACCTAGCTGCTGCTACACTTCTGCGTATTAAATTGGCCAGTTTTGGGTAGCCTTTACTTCCTGGGATGGAAAATGGCAGTGCATTCCTTAATCCATGTAGGTATTTCAGCCAAGTACTGACACGTGGGAATCATGGCCAGTTTAGCTATTCTACTGTATTTTGATCTACCAGTGTTTATAAGTGAACATCCATTTATGTGTGAATTGCTAAAATGAAGAATGAAGTAGCTGAAAAGCTAGAAAGGGTTGTGCTACTCAGCCTAATCTAAACACAGTCGTGATTTCAGGTGCTAATGGTGAGGTTTACAAGTCTCCAAAGTGAAATGAGTAGACTTTGTAAATCCAATTGTGCAATATTTCTTCCTAGTCTTTCTTGAAGTCTCTCTTAAAAACTTATGCAAACAAAGATGTACCTGGGAAATTCTTTAAATGATCTAATGACATTACTATCTCCTATTTCTGTGGTTACTTCATGGCTTAAAGGGAAAGAAGTGTTCCTCGTGAGTAATAACATGCATGTGCATTGAGAGTTGATGTTCTAGTCTTACGAGCTTTCAAGCTTGCCGATTTGAACCTGATAAGACCCCGCACAGTTCACACCAGCAGTAAATGAGCTCCTTTTTGTTAAATATCTTCTTATGATTATCCAGCCTACCTCAAACGTATTTTAAGTTATATTACAAAAGATTGATCCAGTACTGCCAGATAAATGGATGAGAATTGTCAGATCTAAACAGAGTTATAAAGTCTTAGTTTCGGTTGCTCAAATTTTTATTTCGTTAGGGTTTTTTTTGTTTTGTTTTTTTTCATATTTGCCACTCTTGCAAAACAACAATGAATTGACTTCATCATCATTCTGTAAAACTAGTGTGGTAATATTTTGCCACTAGAGAGCAGATTTGCACTATAAAGTGTAGTGTAGCCTCACCAGAGAAGTCAAAGGGCTGGGAGCTGTGGTGGTGCAGCCCCTCCTCACACCTGGCAATCCCAGAACCAGCCAATGCTGTATTCTTGCTTGCACTGCAAGAACAGTTAGCTGGGGTGCAGTGAATCGGGATGGCTTTGCACTTTCCTTGTCTTTGTACAAGAGCTGTGAGCTGGGCCGATCAGGTGCTCCCTGACCACACCTGAATCTGCTGATGCCTGCAGTCGCACCCGCCTGCACAACTGTACATTCTGGGTAGTAGTATAATTGTAGAGTTGCTGTCTGCATCATGTGGATGGTGACCAGGATGGAAAAATTACCGATGCCTAAAGTCAATCATCTTGAGACCCTATAAACAGCAGTACCAAGGCAGGGCCTTTGAGCTCTTCTGGTCTGCAGCGGGCTGCGCCCAGTAACTCCCTCGGAGTGGGACGCCTCTCAGAGTAACTCGCCAGCTACCTGGGCTGATCTTCTCCAGACTCAACCTTCGCCCATTGAGAAATCATTCAGTTTGAAGTGAGTATTTCACTGCACTCGAGGGGAATTTTTGTGTGAGTGTGTGTGTGGATCGATTTAAAGCATAATATCTTATTACTGCGATTGTAATAGTAAATTATTTCTAATCACTCTGTAAACGCTAAGTTAACCAGTGGTTAATAGCTGCTAAATGACTGTGATTCTGTCTCTTTCTTTAAACTGTGAGCACACCCTGAACTGCTGCTAAAAACATTCCTTAGACATAAACCGTTGTGGTCTAAGGCTGGTTCTGGATCCAGCCGCACCTAAGCTCCTCTCTGAGAAGGAGTTTAAGAAAAGAAAGGGGGTCCAGTCTGAACCTGGTGACTCAACGGGAAGGTCTCCCTTATTCCCTTACACTTTTTTTCCACTCCGTATGAATCACTTTCCACTCAAAACCTCCTTCGATTTTGTATTCCATTTATGTGATAAGTGATAGACTGAACCTTGCCAACGAACTCTAAGATCACGTTTTCTAAATTTTCAGTAAAATCTTTTCTTGCAAAACCTTTCAGTGATCATTTAAGCAACCTAACCGCTCATTCATGACAGGAATACAATCCTGTAAATAAAACTTTCAAATACAATCATCTGGTAATATGCATATTTTCTTCTCATATGGACTTTTGTCTCTTCCCTGATTATTGGAAATTGCTTCTTTCAGAAACTGTAATGGTTAAAAATTGTGTGTGAGGACTTCAGTGGAACTCTACAATTCTCTTCATGTTAACCTGAAATTCAGGAAAGAACAGAACATTCATGCGTACCATTTTAAGTATAGTACCCTGGTAAATGTTGTATGAACTGATGGAAACTGATCAGGTCACGTTAGTTTATGTCAAATTCTTAAATGTTTCACTCCTTTAAATCAATGTCCTGTTAGGTGGACATTCCATTAAGCCGTATTAACAAGCAACCTGGAAACATCTCTTGGCTATGAGGTATTGCAAAGTATGGGGAGGGGCTTTCATAGTATGTTTTCAAGCTTTCTGACTATTGAAAAGGAACAAAGACTTTGCAAAGCCAGAAAAGGGAAGCTCAGAAACCCTGTTTTATTGTCCAAATACACCACAAAACTGTAGCATTTGGGGTATAATCCTGAGTCCGTTAAAATCAGTAGTTATGTTAGTTCTTTGATATGTGTAAGCACAGATTTTAGTGTGGAGCAGATTTGCTTTTGCATCACTTAGTTGAGGACAGTTAATAGATATCAAAAGTGGCGTTAGATGCTTCAGTGTATTTTTCTTACTTCACTAAGAGCATCGGGAAAAAAATGCTGCTGAAGAAGGTCACAAACTGCACCCGGTCAGTGTAACAACCAGGCTTCATGGGCGAACAGTGGTGTATCCCTTTCATTATTCTTTACATGCAGTACCTATTCTTCATGTGAAGTTTGTCAACTGGGCTAGGAGCGCAACTTCTATTATCCTGTGGTTACATGCTGCAGAATTCTTGAAGAACTTCAGCAGTGAAGTCTTCTTCTATTCAAGTTTCGTCGTGTTCTGTCAACTCAAACACACATACTTCTGATAAAGGGCAGTGTTATAGCTCTGAAGATTTGAAAAAAGGTCTTTATCACAGGCAGAGGATGTATTAAATCTCCCATTATCTCTGTTAGCATTACCTTACAGATTCTAAGAAGTACACAGAGGGTCTAGCCCCTATTCCAGTTGTGGAGCAGTTTGTGAGGTGTGGCTTGAATAGTAAGAGCCACAAAAATGTCAACTTCAATTCTAGTCATATGTGAGTTACTTGATGGATCCCCTCACTCAAAAAGTGGATGAACTTATTCTTGTATATTCTCACCCTTACGCTTGTTTTTGTGTTTTGACTGAAGTTACTATGGGAAAGCAACTTAAATTGAGACGTGTAAAAAATTACTAGGAAAAAGAATTCAAATGCACGCCCTTGGAAAACTTCAACCATAAAAGCTTATGTAACTCAGATATTCTAACATGCTGCTGCACCGCATCTATATTCCCAACCATACTCTCACTGTTCTTGCCTTTGGGATATCTGCTTGTTACTGGAGAACAAGATGACTGGGAACAAAAGGCAGATCTCTCTACTTCCCGGGAATATACAGTGTGTTGGCTGCTGCACAATAAATAGCAATTATATCAGTGCTGTTTAAATATCATGCTTTACATAATATCCTAATAGCATTTTAAGCAGGTTTGAAGGTTACTATGAGTAACAGAGCAGACTGGTGAGATCCAGTTCTTTTTAGCAGTTCAGAAAGCAGGCAAGAAAGGATCATTGGATATGGCTCAGCCTTCTCATATGAGGTGCAATGAGATGATGTCTCATTTACTTTCTTCCTAAACCATCAAACAGTATGTCAACTTTGTCATTCCACATGGTTTGATTCCCTGCGTGTTCTTTGTAAAACACCTTAGAGGTTTAAATAGCCTAGCTGATGTCACTGTCCTTATCTAGTGATTTCTCCAGCTGTGACTGGGATCTGATTATTCTCTAACCAGCACTGGCCTCTCACAACAGTGACCATTGCTGATGTCAGCTAGGGTTCAGTGAGGGGAGAGCTGACCTCCTCAACAGCTGCTGGCAGAATTTGTGTAGTGGCTCTGTGGTTAGCTGCCCTTGTTCCTGTAAGGCAACTGTATCATTATAAACATTAAGAAAGGAGACAAGCTTTGGCAAAATTATGCCCATTATGTCTAACAACCATATTTAGACTCTCAGCTGGGTATAGATGGTATGGTTTAAGTATTATGACTTTGGTTACTTGCCGTGCATACAGCCCTTACTACAAGGATGGCAGAGGGACTGGTAGGTAGTTTGCATTAATCTTGTGCTGAAGCTGATCAGGCTGTTCTTAAGCGTAGCCAACTCAGAAACCAACTATTGCCCTGAAATACTTATAACAGTACAAAGTGTGTTTGGTATAAGTCAAAGTGATTCTTTAACAAATTAACATATGTTTGTTCACCAGCAAAATCAGATCTATGGTGCTGAGTAGGTAGTATATGACTGAGATTAATTATAGTTACAGAATGTGCAACTACCATTTCTTCCCTACTCTAACATTAATCACAAGGAAATGGGACCAAGAGGCCAGTGATCTCTGATTAGAGGCTTAGTAATTGTAAGTCTATTTGTGGCTATCAACACAGTGGGAAATTCTGATTTCTCATATTACAACAGAAAAAGGGAGCAAACCACAGCTTCCTCCTGTCTTACAATATCCAGCTGAGTTTTCCAATGTTTGCTAATTTGCAGAAGCTAATAAACTAAGCCTTATGATTTACTTCTGGTGATAAAATATAGACTTTTTTTAAGGCTTCTAGAAGTCAGAATACATCTTCTACCATTTGATAGAGCAATGTCAGCCTAGATTGATTATTTATATATTCTATTGACTATTTTGCAGCTTAGACAAAGGTGGGTTGTTATGCAGAGCGATGCTAAGTATTGAGATGCAGTGGTTCATGGAAAGTGAACCAGCATGTGCAGTAAATTTTGAAGCAAGGTGGAGTTCTTGCTGCTCTCCCTTCTTCTCCTTTTGCCACTTCTGTCTGTCCTTCTTAATGTAGTTTTCATCCTGAGATGAGCTTACAATGGAAATGCTGGGCTCAGACGCCCACAGATTTTGGAAAAATAGATCTGTAACTAGTCAGAAGCTTCTGCTCATTGCAGGAAAGTGTGATTTCTTCCTGTAGTGTCAACTCTTGCTGTTCCAGGATGATCCTTCTGATTCAGAGAAAAAATAGTGGTGGCTGTTTTAAACTTTTGAATGTTAATCAAGAGCTATCCTCTAGTGACCTAGTTCCATCTGAGAAGAGTCTTGAAGGATTTCTGATTCTTTCCAATATCCCTGCTTTTGCTATGTGCAAGAAACTTCTAGGAATATGTCACAGCATTGACTTTGTGCTTCTGTCTTACAACACATGGTTACACAATGTGAAACAGTATGTTATGAAACTCCTAATAACAGCAATTAAAAATTATATCCCTGGCTTTCTACATGGAGTAGTGGTCTTCAAGAGTATCTTCAAACAGTAACTAATATTAAGATAATCAAAACAAGACATCTTGGGGTATTTTTACTGTTAAAATGCCAAACTGCAAAGATATACAGGCAATGCAATATGTTAATGTATAATCTATTGGAACATGTTAACTAGGGAAAATGTGTTGGAGATGTTCAGATTTAATCAGAATAGGTGATATGATTTATGCAAACAATCTTCAGTCAGAGGATTGATTTAAGGTTGTCATCTGTGTTTGTTTCTTAAACCAGGGAGGAATCCAGTAGAAACTTTGGCAAGGATCCTAATATTTTTTGCTGGCCCTCCTCTGAAGGCCTGCCGTCCTCAAGCATAGTGAATATTGGTATGTGTATTGATACAGTGCAATACTTTGTTACAGTACTGATGACTTTTTTTTTTAACCTTATGTTGATTTTAGATAGAAGAAGGTCTGTCGTGTATGTCGTACTGCTTTTGATTGCTGTGCAGCAATTAACACATTACCCTGGAGTTCAGGAGACTCATGTTTGATTCTGAGCATAGCTGCATACTTTTAAGTGTCTCAATCTGATTTCCCTCTCAGAGAAGTGGAGATAATTTTACTTCTCTGGGGAGGTACATCGCATGACATTGAGGAATTCACATGCTGAAAAAGCAGCAAAGATTCTTAACATCAACTAGTTTTGTTTCTCTGACATACCAGTATATTTTTGCAGTGGTTTTCAAAGATTAACAGCAGGCTTTCTAGGCAATATTTGTAAAATATTTCCATCCCAGGACAAATTAAAATAAACTTAAAGAAGTAGTGTTATCTGCCGTTACCAACAGTCATATTCCTAGGACACTTTCATACACCCCACCGTTTAGTTGTTTATGTGAGCTTAAAAAGATATATGTTTTTTTCTGAAAATAGAATCTAGGCTGTTGTTTTGTTCTGTACCTTAAACAGTTGCATAGTATCAAAGTTATTTGGTCCTTTGTGGAGAGCTAAGGAACTTCTAGATGTGATGGTCTTTTTCCTTTGAAGCTAATAGAAGTGTTATTTTAGACCAGTAAGATAGTTTAAAAGTGCTGTGAACTTCCTTTCGAACAATTCCAGTTTACTTTGTCTATATAACCTGTCCTTTTTATTACTTGTTAAACACACATGATTTACAGGATTCTAGTGTTGTGTAATGGTGCTTTTGAAGAAATGCATTAGATTTTTAAAAGTGTAGTAAAAGAGTGGTTGCATGAAATAAAACCCTTCTGTCTACCGGAGTTCGTTCATGACTTTAGAAGTTGTTGAAAGCTTTTTTTTCTTCTTCTTCTAGACATCTCTCTCACTTCCACATGTCAAAGGGCCAATTCTGCTTTGTCTTGCCTAGATCACTTGTTCCAGAAGAGACCTTCAAGGAAGGGCAAGCCGCTACAGAAATAGAGATAGTTCTCGAAAAATCACTATAAACTTGTGCTGAGGCCCTTAATGTCCTTTACTAATGAAATGGTTTACACTTATGCAGTGTTACTTATTCATGATCATGATTCATTTACACAAACCTGTGAAAAAGGAGAGAAATCCTTGTTCTCTTAGCTTTGAGCTCAATTGAATCAGAGATGTGAAAAATTTTAGGTTTTTGGTGAATCCATGGCTTTAGCCATTTATGGCATTTACAATAAGACAAACATAATTAGCACTAAAATCCAGAACCATCTCCATCTGAATGCTGTGTAAGTGAAAAGATGACTTCACTTGGATGGTTTCACAATTAAGCATGTTAAAACTAGTACGTGCATTCAACATATGCACCAGTCCCAATGGCTCAGGTGGTGTGTTAAAGTGAACTGGGAAGCCTGGCGTGGTATACCTGCTCCAAGATTATTTAGTGTGTAGCATTGGGGGTTTATGGCAAACTACAGTCAGCCCAGCTTTGGTGATGGCGAGGTCCACCACCACCAGAACTTTATAACGGTCAAAAAAAAAATCTACCTAGCCTTATTTACCTCCTGTGCTAAGTACAGACAGCAAACGCCCTGAACTACACACCAAACCAGGATGTAGACTGTAGCCATCAGTGGGGAAGAGGATTCTGCCAACTGAGAAGCAGTGAACCAGCTATGGGTTACAGGTGCTACTTGCGCCTACTAGAATGGGGTGTTGGTGAAAGCTGTCATTAAGAAGTAAGAAATTCAGGACCAGGTCCATCTTTGTAGTTCTTGGAAGATCAAAATAAGCAGGGCAAGCTGAATGCAGAACATTCTTCTTCCAGCTTGTCTGGTGCTGCCACTAAGCAAGGGGAAAAATTGTTTTATTGCCAAAAGAAAGCACAAGAAGGATTGTGACTGTTGTCTAATACTGTTTGTGAGAAGCCCTGGATTATGGTTCCTGTTTCAAGGCTCTAGTTTTTGTTTGCTGGGTTTTTTCATTTGTTTTTAGAAATGTCTGGTCCAAAATCAGGCTTTAGTGTTAAACTGGGCTATGAAGGACAGAGTGAGGTTGAAGACATGCTAGAGCCTTGAAACTAAGAACTGATTAGAGTTTCGGTTGTCATCCTGCTTTTTAGAAGCTTGTCAGCTATTACAGATAAAACGATAGGATCATCCTTGCATCGTCTAGCCTATACCTTTGAGAAACTGTTAAAAGCATGGTTTTACTGCATTGTGAACCTGAAGGATCTCCTCCTTTCTTGGGTGCCAAATACATGTGTTTTGTTTGGCAGCCTTCCATCCTGTGCTTGTTGAGAAAGGATACTTAGCTGAAATTGCATCTTGTCTTGCAGTAGCACTTGATTAATCTTTGTCCCTCTGAGATTAAGATTAAAAACCGTTGGTAAACCTGTTATCTATCTCAGTTTTCACAAGCAATTGCTACACGGAGCTGACAAAACACTCTGTCAGAATACGATGAATTTTGGTAGAAATCTGCAAGAAATTCATCATTCCCAGTAAGTCTGAAGGGACGGGAACTAGTAAAACAAACCTAACCATCTCACTCTTGAACATCTTGTGTTCAGCTTGTACTGGTAAATCAAAGCTCTTTTCCCACACAGAATGAAGTCAGGATTATTAGCTAAACCACACATGTCCTTTCCCACCAGGCAATGCGTAGTATTTGACAGTACTGTTAAACACACAATCCACATCTGAGAAGAACAGCCTACACACAGTCCACAGCCTGCGAAGAGCAAGGCTGTCTGTCGATCCCTTGTTTATCCTAGCCAATCCGCATGAAATGCTGGGTTAAATGCTACATCAAGTTACTCCCAAATTGTGACACTATTATGTTGTAGCCCTATCTCAGCAAAGATGACTCAGCACTTCTAATGGTGAAATAATTCCCTAAATTGTAACTTAGCTATAGAAAGTGACATATAGATTCCCCAGAAATTACAGTGGGAGGCAGAAGGAAAGAGGAGTGATGCAACTACTCATCCTCCCCAGGTTTCTCCCTGTTTTTTTGTTTGTTTGGTTTTCCCGGTCTCCCAAGGTGTTTGTGTGAAGCAAAACACTAGACATTTTAGCTGCCATTATGCAAACGTGACTCTGGTGACTTCACGCTTCATCTTCTCAAAAACTTTGAGGCCAACAGCCAGCTGCTGATCTTGGTGACAAGTCTGCAAACCCGGAAGGTTCTGTCAGCCGCAATGGAGCCATTCCAGATAAACCATGTTTTAATAGATGGGAATCTGGCCTGCTTACTGTTTCTTTTTACTGTAGTATTTATGGGAAGTGGAAACAGAAATTCAGAAAATTGTTGTCTGAGTAGAATATTTCCCTGAGTTGCCTGGTACAAATATGTAAAGGAGGTCAGTGGCAGGACCCATTTTTGCCTCAGTTACAGCACTTCAGTGATGTTGACTGATTTAGGAGAAGGACAGAATTCATCACAGAATATATTAATGACTTTCTTCTGAAAAGAGGCTTTACTTAAGGACTTCATTGTGTCAGGTGAAAATGCTTGATCCTTAAATTTATGTATTGCTTCCTCTCCCTGCAAAACATAGGTTCACATAGATTTTCTAGGCATTTGGCTGTCTTAAAGAGTTATAGCAATGTTAACAACAAGATTGTGTGTCTTTTTAAAAAATAGTGTGTTAAACTGTCTAGTAAATTCAATACAAGGAAGTTTTATGGCTTGTGTTTATGCAGGCAGTCAGATTACTTATCTAGAAAGGTCTTTTCTGAATCTGAATCAGTCATCATTATAAAGTTAGCTAATTCTCTGTTTAAGGGCAATGGAGAACCTCCCACTAAATGTACTGATCTGGCAGCATGTTAGTTGCATAATTTATGCAGGCAATGGTTTCAAAGTGCTTCTCCTCCAAGTCCATTGATTTAACTTGCATAGAACTGGACCTATTGCTGGAATGTGCTGTAAGAAACTGCAGGTGCTCAACTTCAGTGCTTAGTTTTTATGTACATTCTGTGCATGCATTAAGTTTATATGTAGGATCACAGTATAATTTTGCATACAAATGAGAATTATACAGGTGTTTTGTAAAACAAAACAAGAGAAACACCCCCCACCCCCCCCAATTACTTTGCAATACTACTATGCTATCCTTTCTTCCATCCATGCATTGTTTACTTGCTAGGTTTTGGTGACTTTTCCCACCCCTCTGTTATACATGGAAATGTTGTATTTATAATAAATTTTGATCTTTCTGATTGGTTTGCTCCTTTTTAAAATGTTAATATTCACAGGATTGTAAGGATTTCATGTTTTCATAGCTACTTTTTCAACTTTCACCAAGAAATGGCACTTAAAGCAACATTGTGTTTTCACACTGCTCTTTTATTTTTTTCGTCCAATTTTCACATAAGAATATGGAAAGCAGTTGTTGTAGTATCACAGAATGGTTTGAACTGAAAGATGCCTGAAAGAATATCTAGTTCCAACCTGCCTGCCATGGGCAAGGACACCTTCTAGTAGAAGCTGAAAGCTTCATCCAGCCTGGCCTTGAAAACTTCCAGGGATGGGCCATCCACAGCTTCTCTGGGCAACCTGTTCCAGTGCCTCACCACCCTCATAGTAAGAATTTCTTCCTTAGACCTAATGTAAATCCACCCTCTTTCAGTTTAAAGCCATTACCCCTTGTCCTATCACTACATGCCCTTGTAAAAAGCCCCTCTCCAGCTCCCTTGCAGGCCCTTTCATGTACTGGAAGGCTGTAACAAGGTCTCCCTGCAGCCTTCTCTTCTCCAGGCTGAACATCAGCCCCAACTCTCTCAGCCTTTCCTCGTAGGAGAGGTGCTCCACCCCCTGATCATTTTTATGGCCTCCTCTGGCCCCGCTGCAACAGGTCCACGTCTGTCCTGTGCTGAGGGCTCCAGAGCTGGACACAGGACTCCAGGTGAGGTCTCACCAGAGCAGAGTAGAGGAGCAGAATCACCTCCCTCGACCTGCTGGCCACGCTTCTTTTGATGCAGCCCAGGACAATGTTTGGCCTTGTGGGCTGTAAGCGTACATTGCTGAGTCATGTTGAGCTTCTTGTCAACCAGCACCCCCAAGTCCTTATCCTCAGAGCTCCTCTCAATCCATTATCACCCAGCCTGTATTTGTGGTTATCTGACAGCTGCAAATTTTGTAGTAAAATCTGTAGAAATTCGATTCAACACTATTTCTAGTTTATAAGAACCATGTGTTTATGTCCTGTGGCTCCCCAAAATCCTCTTTCCACTGATGAACTTTACAGAAAATGTAGTCCAATTGCATAAAAGGCTTTTGTTTCCTCTTTAATAAAATGCTAAAAAATAGCTTAAGAAAGCGGTTTCTGTAGCCATGTCTCATGCTCAGTCTTTAACACCAACAAAAAATGTGTGTGTTGTGTGCCTCTGTTCTCCTGTATTTATAGTTCTTGACATTTTTAAGTACACATTTCAGGACAGAACTATAACAGCCAGGAAATAATGTATAAACATTGTAGAATGTCAAGTCTTTGAACCTATTTCTGTAATATGGTGTGAAAGTGCTCCAGCCATTTTGCAAGATTCATACAGAATATCTACACCTCTATGTTAATAGTTTGAATAGTGAAAGGGGAGAGTCCCTTCCAACTCAAGATGGCCTATAATTCTATGATTCTATAAGTAAAATTGGTCCAAGGTAAAGAAGCTGTGTTTATCGAGTAACTTGAATAAAAAAATAGTCTTTAACCTACTTGTAAACTGTGAGATCTTTTTGATGGGGTATGAACTCACTGTTCAGCTGTAAACTTTTTTTTATTTTCTGCAATTTAGGTTAATTGCACATGTAATTCTAAGCATAAATCCATTTGTGCATTTCTCAATATGTTGCAAAATCAATGCCTGGTGAAATTAATCTTATGCCACTTTATGGCATAAAATCTGTCAGTCTCCCAAGAAATATTCACTTCTGACCTAATCCTATCTAGAAGTAAGCTTTACAGGGCAAAGCAAAATGGTTTCATCAACTGACTACTGGTAGCTGAGGGGACAACATACAAGCTCTTAACTAACATATTAATTTTTTGCATGTTAAATATTTTTTCTTAAGTATGTAAATTGCAGTTGACAGTGGTCAAATTTCAAATGTTTTGTAAAGGCTGATTGACATTTTTTACTTAAAATTAGAAGGATTACCAGAGAGACTTTTAAAAGCAAATGCTGCAAAAAATCCTGAATTAGAAAAGTCTTCCAACTTTGTGATTACTGATCTTTGCTATGATAACTTAGTTAGCTCTTTACGAAAAGAAAGCACCACTCTTTTAAGCAACAATTGATTAAGGGAATACTTTGTATGATTAGTGTTCTGTAGAGACAGAAACCGTAGCTCGCATATTGATCTCCGGTTACTTTAGAGCAGTTGAGAGTTTATTTTGCTTTGTATATGTGCCAATGAGATGGAAGTTTTACTGCAGTTTCATCATTAATTGTTTAAGATATGTAAACCCAAATGTGGTCACCTATTTTTCAAGAGCTACTACTGAGATGCTCTCCTTCCTACTGGTGTGAACTCCCAGGTGTCCTGAAGGGTAGGACTGACTCATACCACCCCCACCCCCCCACCCCAGAGTGGTTTTATTGTGAAGCTGTATTTTACACTACATTTGCTGTACGTGGAGCATCAAGGCCATCCTGACCACCATACCACTCCCCCAAAGGGCACTGTGCCACACGTGAGTTTGGGAGTCCTGCAACTTTTTGCTCTCAGCACTTCAATATTCAGTATTTTGCAGCAGGTTAAAGTGGGCTGATTTTACTCAGACTTACATAGAGTATCTTTTTACCTCACTTTACTTTTTATGTAAGTGTCTCTTGGCTTTCCAAGAATAAATCAGGGCAATTGCTACTATATCCTCTAGCTCTCTAACACAGAACATAGAGAAAAGGGGCAATTTTAATTGCTGATTTCATGTTCTGCTTCCTTATTCATAGCATGCAGTGTTTCTCCCAACTGCTCACGCAGTACAGGAACAGGTGTCTGTTAAAATCTGCAAATGTCCTTTCTCAATGAAAACTACGGGAATAGCACCTGTTGAGCTACAGCTGTGCATTCCTTACCTTCAGGTACTTCTTAATATAAGCTATGTATTTTTATACAGTCCTGTACTTGTCTCTTTCACCTTGCATACACTTGACAACAAGCCTCTGCAAACTGGTATTGCCCAGTTTAGAAACTACTTTAATACTTTGGATTCAAAAGGTAGATGATTTCTTTAGTGGTTTCACACTGAGCTTAGCACAGAGGAAGCTTAAGGAATAGAAAAGGGAAAGAGTAAACAGGAAGCTGTCGTGGTTTAGCCTGGCTGGACACCAGGTGCCCACCAAAGCCCCTCTATCACTCCCCCTCCTCAGCTGGACAGGGGAGAGAAAAATATGACGAAGGGCTCAGGGGTTGAGATAGGCACAGGGAGAGATCACTCACCAATTACCATCATGGGCAAACCAGACTCATCTTGGGGAAATTAGTTTAATTTATTACCAATCAAATTAGAGTAGGATAATGAGAATTAAAACCAAATCTTAAAAGCACATTCCCCCCACCCGTCCCTTCTTCCTGGGCTCAACTTCACTCCTGAATTGTCTCCCTCCTCCCCCCGAGCAGTGCAGAGGGACAGGGAATGGGATTGCAGTCAGTTCATCACATGCTGTCTCTGCTGCTTCTTCCTCCTCCCACTCTTCCCCTGCTCCAGCGTGGGGTCCCTCCCACTGGAGCCAGTCCTCCATGAACTGTTCCAGTGTGGTTCCTTACCAAGGGTTCAGTCCTTCAGGAACAGGCTGCTTCAGCATGGGTCCCCCATGGGGTCACAAGCCCTGCCAACAAACCTGCTCCAGCGTGGGCACCTCTCTTCACACGTCCTGGCAGCAGACTACTTCAGTACGGGCTCCCCATGGAACACAGCCTCCTTCTGGCATCCACCTGCTTAATCGTGGGGTCCTCCTCGGGCTGCAGGTGCAGATCTTCTCCTCTGTGGACCTCCATGGGCTGCAGGGGCACAGCCTGTCTCACCATGGTCTTTTCCATGGGCTGCAGAGGAACCTCTGCTCTGGTGCCTGGAGCACCTCCTCCCCTCCTTTTTCACTGACTTTAGTGTCTGCAGAGTTTTTTCTCTCACATCATCCCACTCCTCTATCCTGCCGCATTTTTCTCCCCCCTTCTTAAATATGTTATCCCAGAGGTGCTACCACCATCACTGATGGGCTCGGCCTTGGCCAGTGGAAAGTCCGTCTTGGAGCCAGCTGGCGTTGGCTCTGTCGGACATGGGGGAAGCTTCTGGCAGCTTCTCACAGAAGCCACCCCTGTGGCTCCTTGACTAGCAGAACCTTGCCATGCAAACCCAGTAGAGAAGCCCTTGAACCAAAACCACTTTGAAGTTACCAAATAGTGAAACTAGTAGGTGAGAAATGCCTCTTTCCTGAATCCTTTTGTGGCGAGAGAATCCCTGGCTGGAACACGGGTCTCCTCTGCCTGTGCCCAATGCCGTTCTCATTGCTGCTCAGACAAGAACTTTGTTGCTTTTAAGAAGTATCAGCGTGAAAGCCTCAAAGAGTGTCTGTGCAAGCACTACTGATTTTCTACATGCTGCTGCATGTGATGGGGAGTACCAGCCTTATGCTGAACCTGATGCATGTGCTACGGACAGGAAAATTGTATATTTCAGAAGCACGCAAAAAAAGCCCCCACAAAACCCAAACCCCAGCCCCCTCACTTCTCTCTCAAGAAATTCAATTTCCATCAAATACCAGCCAATCCTGATGTGTTAGCATCTGTGTTTACACACTGTTCTATGTGTAAAGCACTTTTACTGGCAAGTATGATCTGGTCGTTTACATTGATGTGTCTCACTTTTAATAAAGGTAATAAAGTTCCTGTCTGATGCCAGCGAATTGGACTGCCATCTGTTTTTCAGATAATGAATCAGAAAAAGAAAATATTAAAACATAATCCAGAATTTTTATAATCCTGGCCAATTACAGGCCAGAATTTTTAGATGTTGTTCTCAGGATCACAGGAGAAAATTAGTACAGGAGAAAATTAGTTAGCATTGTATGGGAAAAAAATCTCTTTGCACCTTCCTCAGTCTGATCACAAGAAAAAAGATTCTTTACAAGGAGAGATTTGTTACTGCAAACTCTTATAAGCAATAGTTTAGAAATTAAGCTGTCTCACATGAATGATGAAACAGTAGAGGTTATTGCTTTGTATGTACCTTTTGAAGGGGGAAAAATAGGTTTCCCCTAAATAAAAAAACTGCACCTTGTGCCTATATTAACTTTTAAGCAACATGGGTGGGAATCAGACCAGCGATTTTGTTTCTTACACTGGGTATGGTATGCAATGACAAAAATGTAGAACATTTCCATTCTTGGCAAAGCACATCCACTTAGTGTGATGGAGCACAGAGCTTCAGATTCTCCTTGAATGAGCTTAGGCCTTACAACCAGAAATTAATTGCCTACTGCTGGAATATGGATTACTTTCAATAAACACTTCGGCACAATTTGAAAGAAATTCTGTTGAACTATAGTAAGCCTTTGTCTGCAGAGAGTGAGTTTTTGGGAAACAGAGAAGATATTTTTCAGACTAAGTGCAGATTTGTGGATCAGGAAAGAAATCCCCAGCCATCAAAAGGCTGGTTCCTTGTATCTGATGTATAAATACTCTGTTCAGGTGGCTGCTGTAACAGGCAGATTGGTAGAAATCAGACCAAGCAAGTGGTCTGTGAACTGTCTGTCCCAAAATATGTAATAAAGGGCAGAAACACTGGAAAAGACATGTAAAAGAGAAGACCCTGAGTATCCTTCCTGGAGTAGTGAGAAGAATACTACTTACTTGAAAATATTCCTAAAGAACTTTGTTTAAATTTGAGACCACTTGCTAGGAAAGACCATACCACTCAATAAAGTAGACTTCCAGCACATACAGATACCTTGTTCGTCCACTCCTATTTAAGTGAAGCATATGTTAATTTAACTCAAGCAAATGTACACATCTTTAGTTAACCTGCTCAAACATCAGCTGCAGCTATAGCATGGTTAAACCTCATAGTCAAGTATCTTTGACATCTCTCCTCTGTTCTGGAGTAGAGTGTTAGTGCAACTCATGAATCAGTAAGGGTACTGATGACTGAATGGCATTTAATTTTAAAATAGGTGTTGGATATTTTTAAACACCAAAAAACATGGCAAAATACCTGAACAGTGCTGGAATTGCATTCCTAACCCAAAGGAACCTGAAGTTACCTTCTTTGTAACTGCTTCCAAAACACAAAGGGCTGATGAATTTAGCTTTTTTGGGGGGTGAAGGGAGGTACAGGAGGAAACATACATCCTACACATAGGCCCAATACTGTAACCTTGCTGTTCCCACACAGACTCCTTGTGGGGAGAAAAGCAGCATGTGAACAGCCTAAGTCCTGCGCAGATGAAAAGCAGTATGGTTTAGTCTCCTTTTGGGCTGCCCCAGGGCAACATATACAGGGAGCTGCTCTAGCCATTAGCATCGTGAGAGAAAAAACATGTAGCTTTCAGTTTCCTCATAATGAAAAATCTCGGATGTGCTTTCCTTGTCTTGTTGATTTGGTCTCAAGAGTAATGCATCTCTGCTTACTATGAGTTGTGTTACACAGTAAGCTGTGGACTGTGCTAAAATAATTCTATCATAAAGGAAAGTAAACACTTTGCATTAAAAAAGAAAAGCAGTTTTTTAACATACGGTTGCCTTCTCAGAAGATTTCTAAAGTCTTAAATTGCAGTTTAGAAGTATGTTGTCATCTAACATGACAGTTGGAAAAGTTGGAAAGCCAGTTCTAGACCTAGGTTTTGTCTCAGTCATTAGCTAAACAATAAAAAAGCCAAGTGTACTTCATGGCAGTTTTTTCAAGACATTCATTTCTGAAACAAGAGGCATAAGACAAAGAACTGCAACCACCTGCAAAGTGTAAGAAGCTGTGAGAGATTAGCTGCCTGGAGTGTTTTGCTGCTTCTTTCGGACAAATGAGCATTTACTAAAAAGTTAAGTTCTACTCTTACTGGCTGCAATAGATTTGAAGATTACTTCGACCTTGCTCTGCGTAACTAGTTCTTGTCTTTGAAGCCCAGAAGGCAGGAGAAAGACTAGTTAAGCTGTTTATGCTTCCTTTCATCATACAGAAGTTTTTGATCAAAATTGCTGTTTATTTGTATGTGAGAGATACGGTTGAATTTGTTTTGAAGTCTTTCCCATCCTAAATGGTCATACCAGATTTGTTTTCCCAGGTGCGTCTTACCCTGTAGTAGCATGCAGCATCCTCAATTTTCCAGCAGTTAACTGTTCTTGTTGTCTTCGCTTATCTGGAATGACAGTTTTACTGCCGATTATTGTTACCTGTTGCTGCCTGAATTCTTGACGTGTGGTATACTGGTTCTATGCAATTGTTAATTTCCTAATGGAAGAACTGTAAAAGTCACCAGCAGCTGGACTGAAGCAGTGACAATAGATTGCCAGGATGAAAACAGGCACGCGACTGTACTTATGGAAAACAACTCCAGAATACATAATGGGCATAAAGTTCCTATTTGAAGGGGTTTGTTTGTTTGTTTGTTTGCAATTTTTTTCTTAACTTCTAGCATGAATAGTTAATGTTGGAGAAAATACATTTGTTTCATCAAGACCATTCACTGTTAATGGTTACATTTTCTCCAGTCTGTTGGCTTTCAACAGAGCCCTGTCTTACCCCTTCTGTCTAATCTCCAGCAACAGAGGTCCTGAATGAGGTAGAATGTGAGTACAAGCAGCACTATGAGGCTATGATGTTTCGTGAAGATTTGACTAAGCCTTTATGGCACCTAAAGAGCCATCGTTGTCTCTTTGGTTCCAAAAATTCACCTAGCCAGACATCCTAGGAGAGAGATGACTTCTTTCGCAGTAGGTTGCCTGTGCTAAACTTCACATATGGATAGCAGTTGACTGGATGGATAGTCAATTGACTATGTCACTTGAACAGCCATTTCTATTTGTACCCAGATTTCTGAAACCATTTAACAACTGCATATCAAATGCACCTGAATTTAGATTTTCCATGTTTAGTAATATGAACATGCATCAACACGACTCGTGTTGTTCATTGCCTTTAGAAAAAGTGGAAGTTGTCAATCAAATGGAAAAAGTCAACTAGTCAGATATTTAGAGGTAGCTTTATTCTACTAAAATGCCAGCCTGTAACAAACTTTTTTTTTTTTTTTTCTATTTAGGAGCTATTTTCTCCATGCACATGGTTTGTGTTAGGTTAGGGCGTTCACCCTTGGCTGCCAAGTTTAATAAAAGTCAGTGTAATATTTTTTTTAACAAATGGAGTTGAAAACCCCTAATTATAATGTCAGTTGGAAACACTTACTGGAAAAAGCCTTACTTGCCATGGGGTTTAGATAAGCATGAGATGAAAATCAGTAGTATCCACAAATTTATATCTGAGTTGTAAAGTGGGGTTTCTTTTCAAATTATTAGTGAAAATGCCTGAACTTTAAAAGCTTCAGTGGGGTCAGATTTTGAGCATCAGTCAATTATGCATTTTAAGTCTTGGTTTATTACTAGTGAACTTTCATTGCAGCTAGTAGTTGGCTGTTTACCAGTGGGCTTACTAATGAAAATTGGCTTGCATTTCCTTACAGAGCTCAGACTTCCTTTCTCAGCTGAGTTTTTTCTAAGCTCTGCATGGGGAAATTCTTGTCACTCTCTCATTGATAATCTCCAACATTTTAATTTTTTGATCCAAATCTGTAGTAGTTTCAATATAGCATACTTTCTAAAGAACAAAAGTAGAAAGAATCTTCTCTGCATTACTTAATAGAACTTTTTCAATGCAAAGGTAATTTTAACACTGAAATCCACCTCTCCCTAGCATCCTGTTGAATTCATTCAGCTTGAGAAATTCAACATTCACACACAGAAACATTCTTTTCCAGATTATTTTTCTTAGGTAAACTACCATTATTAGAATAATGCATTTAACTCCATCATAATTTGAAAGATATGAGAAAATTAGTACCAATTTGCCTTGATCCGCCCCCCCCTCGGCATTTTGTGGCATCTTGTAATTTCAGAAAAAAGTCTCAATTTTTGTGCTCAGTTACTGGTCTTATGCCTGGTTGTTCTTACAAATTGAAGACTGTATACTTAATTGTATTTTAGAAGCCAAAAAACTGGCACAATTTTGGTAGCTTGGTTGATTAGAAAACTAGAGTGCAGATAATTTAAAATTAATTTTTCATCCTTAGATGAGGGTAAACACCTCTCTAAATTGAAAGCGAAGCTTGCTTTCCGCTGTCTGAGGAGAGAATAGGGTGGGACTACTGTTTGTCTCACAAATTTAAAAAACCTAGCTTTAGAAGGTCAAAAAGCCTAGCTTTAGAAGATCTAAAAACCACACGACGTAGTGTTGCTCTAAATGAAGAGATCTGCCCAAAACAGTAAAATGGCATTGTTACTAAGTGTCATGCTAAACTGTGTTTCTAATACAGAAATCCTAGTCTATAACATTTCTTCAGCTTTGCCTTTTCTATGTTGGTTTCATTAAGAGTACTTTGAAATAGTTTCAGAAGGAAAGTACTTCATAGGAAACAACTTTTTAAAAATAATATTGAAAAGTATAGAATGACAGTAGTTTGCCAGATTGCTTGGCTTGGTGTTTTTTTCAAAAAGTTATCTTGTATATTTCCGATTATATGTACAACTTCTCTATTTATATGCTGCTTTCATTATTATTATTATTGTTTTGATGAAGTCTAAAAAAATACATATAAAATTTAGGGGAGACAAAAGTCTAAAAGTTGTGACTTCTCTCATGAAGATAAGTTTGACCTGAGATCATAGAATCATAGAATCATGCAGGTTGGAAAAGACCTTTAAGATCACTGAGTACAACCGTAAAAGCAGATGTGGGAGGGAATGGTGGGCGAACAGGAGGCTGCCGAGTCAGTGCTGCAAACAGAAGAGCCAGTAGGTGGACAGATGTCTTGGTTCAGGTGGCTCCAGTGATACCCCATCACAGGAATGATAAGGCTGGGCCTAACCTCCCTGCGCAGGGGAGCACTTGGGTCATTCAGACTCACTTTGCCAAGTGTCCCTGGGTAGCTGAGCCTGGAGGTGCCTTACTCTGCAGAAAAAGGCACTGCCACTTTGCTTTGGTTGATGGGCATAGCTCACACTTCTCCTCTTCCCTCTGACCTGCCCAGCCCTGGCTGCCAACCTTGGAGACCATCCTTGTGACATTGACAAATGGTGGTGTGGAGCTGCCTGTCCCTGCCCATAGGCAGTTCATGACTCCTGTGGCTGCCGTGGTGCTCAAGTATTTCTGTTTGGAGAAAACTAATTGGTTTTTGTATGTCTGAAAGATATAATGTCATAGTTCAACCCCATGTATTCTTAGGAATGAAACAAAATGATGTTTTAAGTATGTGCATTAAAATGTGTCCTTTTGTCTGAATAATTTGTAGGAGTAACTAAAGAAAATCCAAGCCATTTATCTTCCCACCTAGTTGTACCTGAAGAGAAATCTGAGTGTAATCTTTTCTTGGAAGTGTGTTTAGAGGCTAGAGAGGGAAAGGAATGGTACTGAGGGTTATCTGTAGATACTTGCAGTGAGATGTCTCTCAGGAGCTTTACCCTTAAATACAAACACAATGCAGGAATCCTTGTGGAAGCAAAACGCGAGGAGTAACACTTGTAACCTTCCTCTTCCACTCCTCCGAGCAATGTACCCTTCAATTCTGTATTTCTTATACCAGCCAGAACTCCTCTCTCTCTCCCCCTCTCTCTACCTCTTCCTCCCTCTGTCGTTCCTTCCTTCCCTCCATCTCTCTCACACACACGCACACACAGATGGGCTTTATAGCATGCCCAGGACACTTTGGACTCAAATTGCTTTGGCTGGGACTATGCCTGCCAAAGTAAATAGAAAAGTCAGGCAGGGGGAGGGATGCCCTTCAGGTAGTCTGTTTTTGTGACAAGCAGGGCTATGGCTTGACCTTAGCTCAGCTATGTAGCAGCAGTGTAGTAAAGAGAGGTGATCTTTGAGGAAGGATGATGCCTGTTTAAACTTGATTTTAAAGACAGTTAAGGGGCTGTGAATTTTTTGAGGATGTAGGTTCTGGAGCTTTGTAGAGCAAAATTCTAGCTCCCTACAAAAGAGATGCTTGGTAGGCAGTATTACTTTGGGGATGGTAAGCAGTGTTACTTTGGGGATAAGTGCCACATATTGCTTAGAAGTTACAGAGTTCTGTGACAATTCATCTAACATGGCTGTGGACTTGCTGAGGAAAGAAAGGTGGGTAGTCTCTGTTTCTTCTATGACAGTGGATACTCTCTGCATCACTAAAAATGGTTTACATGAATGTCATAGGCACAACATTGTTCACTGCTCTTCAGTTAACTAATACGTCGTGTTTCTCGTCTCTGGATAGATAAAATCCTTGTAGCAAGACCATTGAATAGCATGAAATCAATATTACAAAATTGTATTATTTGAAATTATTTCCTAGATTTTGTCCTCTAAACTTGATGATTTGTACCTTCAGTGTCACCCAGCAATGCAGAAAATGTGAATGTGGCTGAGACAAAACTGAATTAAGCATCTCGGATTTGCTCAGGTTTTCTCTGCCTTAAAGAACTATGTGTAAGAAGAATGATTTTCTCCTTTCCAAATGGCAGAGTGCTTTCTAGAACATGAGGCCACAATAAAATAATGTCCTATTCAGTAGCTTTCAATAGGAGCCCAAATGGGACCTGGCTTTCTGATGTATCTGAGAGCAGACACTGGGATGTAAGTGCAAACCACACTCCTATAGGTTGCCATAATTCACTGTAACTGCTAATGGTGTACCACAGCATTCCTGGGCAGGAGGCAGCTCTGTGGATTACAGTCTGCTAGTGGAAACTTTCTGAAACCTAATTGTTTTAAATCAAACATCTTTAAAATGACTGTATGTGGACTTTAAGGGTACATGCAGGACAGAAAAAAATCTATCTGGAGTTTTATGCGTGGTGTCAGTTAAAAGTTTAATTAAATTAATAGTTAGTGTCAGTAAATGTTAATGTTAGTTAAAAGTTGATACAGAAAATCCAACCAAAGACATGTGAATATTCTTCAACCTTAGTTGTAGAAGAAGAACAAATAATCTCTGAGTACATGCCATAGCATTTGGTCATGCGCTCAATTCTCTGCTTTCCGTAGTCAGTTCCTTTAACAGTAAGATTCCCCTGCTAACTCTTTTCACGCTGCCATTGTGTGTGCTGTGATTTTTGACAACAGACTCTAAAATCCACCTGTGAGATGGGTATAAGTAAATGTACCTGTAAATACTTAGCAATAATTTTTCAACCTAAGGAGCAGCCCTAGATAAGATGACAAGGTTATACCCAGAGCAAATTACCTAGTGCCAATTCTGAGGATTTTGTGGGTGTGTCTGGCTTTTTTATCAGAATCTGCTATGAACTGAACTTAGGTGGGTAGATGTTGATTTTGGGTATCATCGTGTAACCAATGTGAAATGAATAGGTTGAGCAAACGCAGCTCTCCTATACAAGATGTGTGAGCTGTAAAACCCACAATCAGGTGGCTTTACCTCCCAAATTATCAGAGTAGAATGATGAAAGATTGACGAAACCATGAAAGTTGGTGTAACCTCAACACCAGGAATAAATTTGCTTTTGACCAGCTGTGGTGGGTTGACTTTGGCAGGCTTCCAGGTGCCCACCGAGGTGCCCTATCACTCCACCTCCTCAGCAGGGCAGCAGGAGAGAAATTAAGATGGATAACAATTCACGAGTCAAGGTAAAGACAGTTTAATAAATAAAAAGCAAAGGCCGCACATGGAAACAAAGGAAAACAAAAGATTTGTTAAAGTGAAGTAGGGCCTCAGAACGCATAGTGGTTGCTCCGGAAGACAAACACCTTAATAATGAATGCACCCACCCCTTTCTCTTAGCTTTTATTGCTGGGCATACATCACGTGGTATGGCATATCCCTTTAGTCAGTTGGGTAGACTGTCCTGCTTATGTCCCCTCCCAAGCTCTTGCCTGCCCCCAGCCTACTGGCCTTTGGAGAGGCAAGGTGAGAGGACAGCCTCCATGCTATGCAAACACTGTAGCCAAAACACTGGTGTGTTAACACCTTTCTAGCTACAAATACAAAGCACAGCACCATCAGGGCTGCTGTGGGAAAGTTAACTCCATCCCTGCCAGACCCAGTACACCAGCTGTGCATGCGCAGTATTGAGACACAGTAGTGAGTCAGCAGTGACAGTTTTGTTTGAAATGGTTTTGATTTGGTTTTCACCCTCCTAGTTTCATGAAAGTTGAATTCTCCCAGGCAGTTGACCCAAATTATATTCCTAGACAATCCAAAAACTAATCTAAGCCTCTAAAATTCGTACACCTTTAAAGGAGGGGTGAGGGAGGTGGTATGGGAGCTAATGGAAAATATTAGCTGAAAATAATGTTTTCTACGTGCATTACTTGGAGTACTATAGTTCTGCAACAGGCTGCTCTATAGGGGAGAATGAGTAGATCCATATCCTCGAGTCAACCTACCACACTGTTACTGAGCGAGTTCTGTTACTTGTCTGAGAGTACTGCAAGATCATATGAAAATTATAGCAGTAATTAGCTGAAGAAATGTTATGTAATGTGATGATATCTGAACCAAATTGGTATCTAGTTGTACAAACATAATGCTGTCCATATGCATGAACACTGAAATAATCTCCAAGCAGTGCAAATACAGTCTGCATTCAGCAGAGCACGATCGCAATGTGCGCTGGGATCTAGAGCTGTAGAGGAACCTTCCAGCTAGTGGGACTGCAGGGTCAAGCCAAAAAAAGCTGACCTCTTTGGAATACGAGTAATGTCAATGATCTGCATGCTTTTTTACAGCAAATGCAAGAGTAGGGGAAAAAAAGAACATCTGAAAAAGACTGCAAAGTAAGGGGAAGCAAAATACTATCAAACATGAAAAACATATGTAGAGCATCTAATTTAATGTTTAACGTAGCAGCTTCTGAACTTGTGTCCAGGCCATAGCTGTTTTAGTCTCTCATGAAAGCACAAAGGGTTTTTACCATTTTTCTCACTGGGAGCTGTCAAACTGGCCTGAACAAACTCTGTTATCTAGTCCTTCCCCCACACAGAGTTAAGTCCACTAACATGTGACCCTCTATGATCATGTTGAGCCAAAAAAGTTTGGAAAAATCACTGGACTGGATTCACTAACTACTCTGTTCTCCAAGAGAGCAAGCAAATGCATACTGCAAAGGTGAACACTATGACTTTTTACCCTGCTCTCTTTAGCTCCAGCAAGCAGAACAGAACATAGCCTGTTAATTTTTTTTTCAGATCAACCAGTCTTTCAATGGGTAATGTTACTTTCTTGTACCAGTAGTGAGTTGCTTTAACGGGAACGAAAGCCAGAGCTGCTGATGCCAGTTCTGCTGGCATGAATGTGAATGAATAAGGGCCTTCAGAGCAAGTGCTTACCCACAGGCGATCAGGAAGTAAGGGAGACTGGCTGCTATAGTCATGACAGCAAGGGTTTAGTGTTCTGCTGTGCAGCAGCTAATGCTGCAGCTGTGTGAAAACATAAAGCAAAAATTCCCAAAGAGACTGTAGCATTGAGATGTGTCTCTCAGCCGCTCCTCTGCTACATCTGCTCTCAAGCCCTCGACAGCCAGGTGCATCCTGGAAGACTAAAGTCACTGATGCCATCTAAGTTATTATCAGAGACAAGACTGTAGCTCTCGATCAGTCTGATTATTGAGAGTTCTCTGCACATACATAAGGAAAGTTGTGCCGTCTTCCTACATTTTTAAACTTAAAAGCAGTGTTTCCTACAAAAGTATCACAAACAGATTGCAGTGGTTTATTTCTGGTGAGCAATGTTGCCATTACGCCAGCAGAGGGAAATCTAGAGACATTGTCAAAGATGATTTAGTTTTACAGAAGTAAAACCAGCTTGTTGTCATAAATATATGGGAATTAGTGTGGGCCTTTCTTTTTAATGATGTGACTGCAGACAATGATTAACTGATGCTATTTCTTAGTATGCACTGGAGATGTTTGTTTTTAAACTGTACTCCCAAGAATAAGATCTCAGGGATTAAATACATGAGTGGTGTCACTTGTTTTTTCTATAAAAATTAAGTTAGTTTTTGTAAGTTATTTAAAGTTCTGTATAGAAGCAAGATGTATTATTTGGGATTTTCTTCTTCTTCTTGAGATATTTAGTGTGTGCCAAAAGTAGTTAACATATCTTCACAAAAAACCCAAAGAAGGTATGTTTTAATGTATTAGATCTGTCAGGGTTTACTGAAAGGGATACCTGCTACTTAATGAAAACTCTTCCAGTGCTTAGCAGAAAGTTCTGTCCTTTACAGTAATGAGTGGAACAGTGCCAGGAAAATGATGATAGCATAGATATAGCTACACTGACAAAACTATACATGGTAATGTTAATGTAAAAGCTTTTTTTTTTCATTGTGCATGTCCTACAGAAACAAGACAGACCAATGTAATGGTACCTTTATAAGGGGATGCTGCTGACCTACCTATGTTGGCCAGTGACAGGAACTTCAGATGCCTGAGCAATATTTAAGTGACAGAAGTCCGTAGTGTAAAACTGATCATGTGAAAACCAAAGATTCCTGATTAGCCTTGAGAGTGAGGAAGAATAATTACTTGATTATTATTACTATTGAAAGTATAGGAACTGGAGCAGAAATCACCACTACTGAGTAGCTTTGGTCTCATGTTCTGAAGGGATGAAAAAGTCTGGTAAAAGCTACCCAGCACCAAGCTGCAATTATTCTAAAGTGACAGGAAGCAAAACATTTGCAGAAGCAAACAACCACAGACTCCTACCCAATTTACTGAGCAAGTCTCCTTGGCTTTCTGCACAAGTCCTTGCCACAGAATTGCACTCCAGAATTTGAAATTTCATTTTAATACTGCTATTTCTGAAAAGGAAAAATAAATATGTGAGAAATTGAACCAGATGCATACTGCTACTCAAAGCTCAGGACTGCTGACTCACCATCACAAGCAACTTCAGCTGCAGTGAGTGATTTCTCTTCCTTCCTCCAGCCTTCACCAGAGGCTATTGTCTCCAGCACTGCAAGAACATCTATCTGCTCTTTATTCTCCTCAGTTCAGGATATAGGGTAAGGTCATCAACAATTCATAAACATCAGGCTGGAAGCAATGTTAGGACTGTAAAGAATGTGCCAGTCCTCACTATCAAAGTTGTGGGTCCGTGGATATCTGACTCCAGAGAAATCTGCTGCTTTTTATCTGCTCATTTAGTAGTTATTCTTAACCGTAGTCAGTTCCTTGGTTTGGTTTACTTGTGGCTTTAGAAGCAGTCTCACAGACTTCACAGCTACCAAAACTGGGGAGAACATGGTGGGGTGAAGATGCCAGAGGACAGGGAGGCAGGAACTGCTTACATCGGTTTTGCCAGGAAATGTGTATTTTGCCACAGCCAGCAGCAGGGCAGGGGACAGTGTTGATTGTGGTGGACAGGAGCGGCTTCTGTGACTGCAGCTGAGCCTACTGCAAATGTAGTTAAGCAATGTCTGTCTAGTCAGCGTGTGAACTCTATCATTTGTCTCAAGGATGAACTAACTCAGCAGTCCATAGTAATTTGTGTCTTTAGTCAGCTGTTCTGCAGAATACCCTGTTAATCTTCCTAGCCCCATTCACAAGTGCCTTCTTAGGCACTGTTCAACTGCTTCCATTTATATTGAATGCAGAAGCCGGGTGGTTTTGAGCACCGTCTTCAGGATTTCTATGTTAAAGTCCCCATCATCAGTACATAAATCTGCACTGAGCTAAAAATACAGGTGAAAAAAGACCACTGAAACAACCTACATCATTGGATGCTTCATTTTAAAAAAGAAGCAACTCCATTTTTGAAAGTGAATTGCTATCCTGTAATGCTGGGGTGACTTGTAACCTTCTTAAGAAATTTGACTTCACTCCTGAGATGTTGAGCCCTGGTTAATACAGCAAGACTTTGTTACAGAGTCCTCTGCCAACCCAGATTCCTATCATCTGTATATCTGGGAAGTTTTGTCTGTCATGTAAATACTGAGGTGTTCTTACGCAGAGATGCACTTTTCTTGGGGCCTGTTATCTGGCCTCCATAGCAGGGCTTACTACATTGTGCTTACATACAGTCAAGGATAAACACAAACAAATCCTGGCATTGCATATCTCTCAAGTAGATGTATTGCCCTTTTTAATTGCTTCTCCACACTGTATAAGTGATGAAGATAATGAGTTCTATGCAACTACTCATGAGAAAATGTCCTGTTTCTGCATTACCGGGAAAGATCTAACTATTAAATTATCCAAAAATGGGTTACAGGTCAGTCAGGGGATAAGGAGGATTTTACACCTGCCAAGAAAACCTTTACCAGGCTAAGCAGTATAGTGTCAATTCCTTTTGCTGGTGTCTGAATCTTTTGGGTAGAATAGCGCTTACTCCACATTTGTTGACAGGAAACAAGGTATCTTGCTGTGTGGCAGTACCACAAAAATTATCCAGAATGTTCACGTTAAGATAGAGAAGCTAGATAATAAGCCTTCCTAACCCACAGTGCTGTCCAGAGCATTGATTTAGCTGTACAAGGAATGAGTGCAGTGTTAGCACTAACGCTTGTATGTGGTTCCACAAGATAACTCTGCTGTCCCGGACAAAGCCTTTATCTGATCAGCAATTCAATCCTATCTGCAAGTGCTAGGTCAGCAGCTTAATTGGAAATTTGTGACTGGTGGTCCGGGATAACTAGACTGATGTCTCACAGGTTTGTATTTGTAAGACAGAAGTATGTTGAGGTCAGTAAGTCAAAGGGCTCAGAGAAGCACCCCCAAATTGCTTCAATTCCTGTGTCAGCAAAGCGGTGTTGCTATTTAGTATTTTGAGATTTACTGCCAGCAGGAAACTTCTAAAGCAAAGACCCCTGGGGCTTGTGATTGTATAATTCTATGCAGTGTAACAATACTTCTTGTAGCTTTTATCACTCTGCTGCCTGGAGCCAGCAAACTGCAGTTCTGGGAGGTTTGCTTCCTCAGAATGATTTAGGACAGAGTATTTGAGTTACAGAGATGCTCAGAAGCCATGAAGACAATGATCTATGTCAAAAGAGAGAACCAAAAGGAAAGGGCTTTGCTTGGGCAGACATCTCATTCTGTTGTTGTCCTGCTGCTGCTGCTGTTCTCCCATGCAAACCAACAGGTTCCTTCTCCACAGTGATTTGCTGCTCCTGTAGCAGTTACAGCAGGTAATTAATTGTTTCTGGCACATGTTGTCCAGCTGTTCCTTGGCACGTGCCTTCCTCTGGTGCTGCTGGTCATTCAGTCTGTAGTGGAATGATTGAAACGTGTATGGTCTTGGAAAGGCATATGTAATGATGGTCCAGACAGTCCCTCAGTGGTAGCTTTAGGCAAAAAAATGGCAGTGTGTGACTAATACCCAGTCCACATTTTGTGCTCTTGCTATACCACAGAACACAGTAGTGATTCCGAATTTTTGTCTCCGTTCCATTAAAGAAAAATACTTTAATTGCTCTTACAAGCTTCTGGGCTGTTCTTTCTCAGAACTTTATACTTTAAGACTTTTTCTTTAAATTTATCTTCCTCAGTCTGTATGGCTTGTTAATTTTGGTTGTCTTTGACACCGTGAGGCAGATACCATAAATTGTTTGAGGACTAAGCACATTCATGTTGAGATGCAAAGTTCTCCTCTTTGCTACCAAGCTTCCTGCCTCATGCCAGGCCAAATTCTTTAATCAAGAAGTGCAAAGAAGGAAAAAAGTCCTATGGTGCATGCAAAGACAAACTGGTGCTTTAAGTCAGATGCTTTTTAAGTCTGCATTTACACTTGCTTTAAAGCCTTACCCAATTTTCTGTCTGTAGCACTTCTGCCCTTCAGAGCAGTAACCACACGGGAAAATGTTTCCAGTGCATGTTCAATACTGTGACATACCGAATTTTTCAATAACTGAACATTATTATGAACAATTACATGCATTACATACATTCTTGCTAACTGCTAACTGCTGAGCTTGCTTTGTAGCTTTCAGGTGTTTTGGAGTAAACCTGTTTCCCATTGCCTCCTTAATGTTTCATTTAATCAGTGGTTTCTGTTAATTCTTAGATGTTGTGTCATGTTTGGTTAGCAAAAGGGAAAACAGATTTTATTCTGTGGAATGAGAATTTTTCCTGATAAATTCTGTGTACAGAAGAAAAGGATCTGCTGCCTTCACTGTCAGAAACCTGTTCGGGGCTACTCTGAAAACTTACTGTCGAAAATGATGTCTCAATTCTTGGAAGACAGTATATGCTGGGTGACAAGAGTGAATTGCTGTTGGGGTAAAACATATCTAATATCCCCATTTTTGTCTTTCAAGCTGAAAATAAATGCTCAATTTTTAACAGTGCTGCTGGGAATTCACAATAAGAAAAGACATTCTCAGGGGAAAACATCACTGTTCCTTCACCTCTTGTGCGTGATTTTAACCCAGATTGTTGATATCTTTGTTCATCAAGATAAATAACTCCATTATTGCTTGTGTTGTCTGACCCATTCCTTTTTATTATTCCATGGCCACGAAGGAACCAGACACCCAGACAGCAGATTCCTCAGGAATTCCGTCTTCACCGAATGCCACAGAGTTGTTTCCTGCCAATAATGCAGCAAATCTGGTAATTTAATGTATCTCAAGACTTACAACGTCTTACTTGATGTTGGTAAAATGCAAATTTTTCAATAGTTTCTAAATTATATCTAATAAAATTAGAGAAAGAGGTTTTTTTAAAGCTTTTTTTTTCTCTTTAATCTTAGAGATTTGAGAGAAAACTGGCATACTGAATATGCAATACTTTGTGAATGACCTAATACAATGCTTTGGAATCAACTGTGATGGCCCCCATAACCTCTTCCCCCTGCTAGTTGCTAAAAATTTTCCTGACAAATTTGAAATGTGTGCATTTCCATGTGCGTTTGTGTAGTCAGGCATGCATTTGAACTTATGGAGAAGCTTGGGTTTCAGCAACCTACTCCATGTACTTTCATCAAGCATATTGGTGTAATAACAAGGGTGGACAAGGGAAAACCAATGGACGTCATCTATCTGGATTTTTGTAAAGCCTTTGACACAGTCCCCCACAACATCCTTCTCTCTAAGTTGGAGATTTGATGGATTTGATGGGTGGACTGTTTGGTGGATAAGGAATTGGTTGGATGGTCGCAGCCAAAGGGTAGTGGTCAATGGCTCAGTGTCCGGATGGAGAACAGTGACGAGTGGAGTCCCTCAGGGGTCAGTACTGGGACTGGCGCTGTTCAATATATTTGTCAATGACATGGACAGCGACATCGAGTGTACCCTCAGCAAGTTTGCAGATGACACCAAGCTGAGTGGTACGGTTGATACACCAGAAGGACGGGATGCCATCCAGAGGGACCTGGACAAGCTGGAGAGGTGGACCTGTTGAGGTGGCCATGAGGTTCAACAAGGCCAAGTGCAAGGTCCTGCGCCTGGGTTGGGGTAATCCCCACTATCAATACAGGCTGGGGGATGAAAGGATCGAGAGCAGCTCTGCTGAGAGGGACTTGGGGGTACTGATAGACGAAAGGCTGGACATGAGCCGGCAATGTGCGCTGACAGCCCAGAGGGCCAACCGTGTCCTGGTCTGCATCAAGAGAAGCGTGGCCAGCAGGTCGAGAGAGGTGAATCTGCCCCTCTACTCTGCTCTGGTGAGACCTCACCTGGAGTACTGAGTTCAGCTCTGGAGCCCTCAGCACAAGAAGGACAAGGAACTGTTGGAGCAGGTCCAAAGGAGGGCTACAAAAATGATCCGAGGGCTGGAGCACCTCTCCTGTGAGGACAGGCTGAGACAGTTGGGCTTGTTCAGCCTGGAGAAGAGAAGGCTACGGGGAGACCTGATTGCAGCCTTTCAGTACTTAAAGGGAGCCTATAGGAAAGATGGGGACAATCTGTTTAGTAGAGACAGCAGTGACAGGACGAGGGGTAATGGTTTTAAACTAAAACAGGGTAGGTTTAGGCTGGATATAAGGAAAAAATTCTTTAGAATGAGGGTGGTGAAACACTGGAACGGGTTGCCCAGAGAGGTAGTGGAGGCCCCATCCCTGGAAAGATTCAAGACCAGGTTGGACAGGGCTCTGAGCAACCTGATCTAATTAGCGGTGTCCCTGCTCGCTGCGGGGGGGTTGGACTAGATGACCTCTAGGGGTCACTTCCGACCCAAAACTTTCTATGGTTCTATGATTCTATGATTTTACATAGAATCATAGAATGGTTTGGGTTGGAAGGGACCTTAAAGATCATGCAGTTCCAACCCCCCTGACATGGGCAGGGTACACCTTCCACTAGACCAGGTTGCATGGAAACTATCTCTTTGCATACATGGAGTAATTAAATATGTTGTTTGCAGTAGCATTGTTTTCCTGACTGAAAGGTTCAGCATTAGACAGGCTTGCTCCAACTAGTGACAAAACTGCCAGTCAACAGAACAGCTGGCTTAAGGTGCAAAATAAATAAAACCTTTGTTAAGTGAATGTTTTTGTGCCTTTCTGTACATACTCTCCTTTACCCGAGTAAAATCTGCATATGACTGTTGAGTCTTTCTTCAGCCTGAGCACTTGACTCATGAAATGCACATTTACCCTCATCTAGTCTCATTGCAGAAACTCCTTACTGGTACCATTTCTGCATCGACAGCCCAATCTGAGCTAGGCAAAAATTGCTTTGTCTTTTAGCAAAGGGGTGTCAGAAGGACAGAATTGCTTTTGGTGCCTCTGACCAAGAGGAAGGTGATGCACCGGAACTCTTAATGTAGTAAGGGGACAGGCCACAAGAAGCTAAAGTAGATTTGCTTTGTATGCTATGAAGATATTCTAACACCGTTGTGTAGCAACATTAAGGAAAGAAAACATACAGAAATTCTGAGTGGAGTGAATGCATGAAGCGTGTTTTGTACTCCATGTCTACCAGATATGAGCAGATAGATACACTTCTGAAGAAGGCAGGCTAATTTAATACGAGAAAGCACCTTGGAATGGAGATTATTGAAATGGAGATTATCTCAGCTAGTTCCTACTTTTTTAGTAACTTTCTTCTAAGATATTTTTTTCATTGGAAAAGTTGCCCAGGAGCTATGTATAGGAGGAATGTCAGAGAAACCACTGTGGTTTTCCTTTAAACTAGTTTTTTTAATTACATCAGATGCCACCTACAATGTACTAAGTCCTCTGGAGTGTTACCGTGAAAAAAAACCCTAGATTAATGCCAATTTAAAGCTTGGACTGGCACACCTCCCACCTACAGAAAAACCTATGAAAAACTTATTTATCCAGCAGTTTTTGTTCAGTGTGTCATCAGTTATATTCTGTGATAGAATAGAAAAGGAGGATAAAGCCTGTAAATGTGACATGTTTTACGGACTGATGGAAGGAAATCACAAACTATTTCTGTAGAAATACTCCTTAGTTTCGCCTGTTGCCTCCTCCACAGGAGATTCTGACAGTCTGAAGGTACTTGATTTTTTGGGGGGTAAAAAGGGATATTTTTTGTATTTTTGGCCTACCGCCTGAAAGTAGTGTTTTATCTCTTGCTTTGTTGGTTTAGATTTCCCTGGAGAGCTTACAGTGACTGCTCTGACTATGCAGAGCCTACTGACTGAATGGGGTCCTCAGTTTCAGCTGGAGACTCCAGGCATAATTGTAATACAAAAAGTAGTCCAGGGTATTACAGGAATGATTTTGTAGGTGTCCTTAGATCACCTGTTCTCCCGTGAGAGTAATTTTAAAGTATATTAATTATTTAACAAGCATGACATTGCGGATGTAGTCTGAAGATTGCTCTGAACACACATCTCTGTCCCATGCGTTGTCTGTCCTTGAGGGGAATGCATGCACTATGCATGCTTGTAAGTCAGGGTTGCAGCCTACTCGTCTGGCAGTGTTTGAAACTTTGGTTGGCTTGAGCAGTTAAGGAAGATTTATACATCAGCAGAGACTTCAGAAGCGTACCAACCCCATTATTAGCTTGTGACACTAAGCTCTTATATTTTGGGCTTGCTATTAAATGGAAATGAAGAGTGAAAAAGCATAGAAGAGGTTAGAATGACCTGACCTGGCTTGGAGTTGTGCTCAGCTGGCCAGATGATACAACCTCTGCTCCTCTCTCAGTCTTTGCCCTTCTCTCCTTCCTCCACAGTCCCCAAAACGGTCGACTAGAAACAGCCTCCAAGATTCACTTCAAAATAACTGTCACTTCTCAATCTGCTCGCATTTTAGAGCCAACATTATAGTGTTCATGCTTGCATGTGGCAGTGATTTTCTTAATTCAGCAAGACTAATAATGAGCTTTATAGATTTTTGTTAGCTCAGGTACTGAAATTGTAAGTAAAAAAGAACAACAACCAAAAGAAAAAAACAAACAAGAACTACACTTTTCTCATTCTTGGGAGGCACATATTTTTCTGAGCCTATGGCTCCTCTTTTGACACTGTTAAAGACTTTTCTGTCAGCATATTCTTGACACTCTGTCCAAAATCACCACAAAAGCTCTGCAACACTTTCAGAAGCGTCTGTAATTAGGATCCACTGGTATATGGAAGCACTGGCAGTTAACCACTTTAGAGTGTGTGCAGAGCACATGCATCTGATTCTTACTGTGTTCACTGCTGTGAGTCATGGAAAAGAAATGAATGGGTGCTCCAGCACATTTTCCAAAACTGCAGAAACCAAGTTCCTGTTGGTAGTAATTGTTTGCTTGCACGCGTGTATTGTATATCGGCAGATTAATTTTAGTCTGGTACAGTGGGTGGCTACCTCATGAAAGAAGGAAGCCCCAAATGTAGGAATGCCAAATACAGGCATGTGGCACCTGAAGTGTCTCATCACCTGCTGGGCAATGAGTGTACACTTTTCACCAAACTGCTCAGTCCTGGCTCAGATCAGCAGAACTATTTGTACATGAAGAGCTCATTGATATATGAACTACAGAAAAGGAATTTGAGAAGCCTGACTATCCCTGGTGGCACAAGGAACAAAGAAATGTTGGAATATTACCCTTGGTTATTACCTTTTGTCTGAGTCCACATACACATGTTTGTGTTTGGAACGTTGGAAGTTTTTTGTGTTAGTAGCTGCAGGCTATGTTCAGTCCCTATTTTCTCTATTAGCTGTCATCAGGCTCCACCCAGACCTCAACCTCATAGCTGAGCTCACAGCTGCCCTGTGAGCTTGCTGGATTGTGCCTTTCATTTGTTCTCATGAGATATGCTGCTAGAGTGCTGTTTCCTCATCCCTCATCCCTCTTACCTAAAGAATCAAAACCACAAACAGAAAATAAAGGAAAACAATTGACTGTATACTCAGTAGTTTGTTTTGCAACAGGCACATTCCCATCACTACTGCCTGCAGAAGAGGTCTGCGGTGTTTGAGGAAAACACTGTATTCTGCACAAATGCTTGAAGTGCAGAAGTAGTATCTACAATGCCATTGTCTTGTTAGTCTCTGTGCTCTGTTGTGGACTTGGGAGCTCTTAACACTAAAACTTGGTATTCCTTGCATCTTTCCTCAAGTGTCTAACCACCTCTCAAGTGCTGAAGAAAAACTCATAGATTTAGTATGGGTGATCAAGGCACCCATAAATCTCCACCCCTTAAGTGCACCACTCCTGAGACCTCCCAGCCTGAAGAAGCTCCCTTACAGCAGATGGGACCCAAGAGAAGCTTGCCAAAATGAGGTCATGAGCTATGGAAATAAGGTCAGGACATGTTCCACCAGAGATCAAAGTATGCTAGTAGCGAAAACACATTTCTTCCATACCTCTGCAGAGCAGCTTTGGCCAGGTACTTCACTGCTATCATGAAAAAACTGCATTTTACAAGGAAGAGTCATGGGACATCTCTTCTAGAGTATCTAATTATCAAACCCTAGAAAAGTAGTTGCTGGTAGCTATGGTGTGAATCTGTGAACATATGGGTAATCACACAGGACAGCTTACCAGTAATTGTAGTTTCAGATGTGTTGTCCATATGCTCATTCATTACTCCTCCCCCTGTTTTTTGGGTTTCTTTTTCTATGTCAAAAGCTGAGAAAATAGAGTATGTGCTTTGTCCTTTTGTGGTCATGCACAGAAGAGCAGGAAAGAGGGACACACACACACACACACACACACACACACACCCACACCCACCCACCCACCCACCCACCCATGGGATGCTGCAACAACACAAAGCTAAAGTAGTGCCAAAGAGAGGGAAATGAAAATTGTCATGAGCAGCACGTGGAAGAAAAAAAAAGTAAGGGGACTGTCAGAGCAGGGAGGGAAGGCATAAAGAAGGTAAGGCAGCAGAAGCAGCAGCCTAACCAGAACTTGAGCCACGGGGTCAGACGTGCAGGGCAGCAGCATCACACAGGTACTTGGAGGGGAAGCTGGAAGAAACACTCCCTGTGATGCCACTGACGCAAGCTCAGAGCTGCCGTTCACACCTCAGCAGAGCTTGAAAAATGCTCCTGTTCTGGGTCCTTCATTCAAGCCTCTTCAGTCACGTTTTGTGCAGTGCAGCTTGAGAGGAAGACTGGACTGGTTTTACAAGTGTAGGAGTGTGGTAGCAAGTAGGAGGCTGGGGGAGAAACCAGTTGCTGCACAGACACCTCGAAGTTTGCCTTGCAACTGACTGGCATAAGAAAACAAGTTTTAAATGCATGCATGCATGACATTTTTCACGCCCTATATCTGCAGCATATATTGCTCTGCTTCTTATTTTACAGTGTGGTATCTTTATTTTCTCTTTACTTCAGGCACATTTATCTATGTGATAAATGTGCCTGGCACCTTCTAATGGACTAAGGTGTGCAGACGCGTGTTTAACAGGGAGTGGAAAATTGGGAGGTGCGTAGGTGGATGGAGCAATTGCACCCAGTGGTGGCACTGCCACCATTTTCAGTGTGCAGGAAACAGCCAAGGCAGCAGAGCTGCACGAAGCACAGGGCATCTGTTCGCTTCGTAGCTGACCGGAGTATCCTAAATGTAAATGGCTTCATCAGGAGTCGCAACAGTGATTGCCCTGTAAATCGGGCAGGCAGCAGGTGACATTTTGGAGAGGGATGCCTGTGAGCTTTGCTCTTGTACAAAGTGTGCATTGCCAGGGCTGTGGGGTGGGGAAGTTTCTTTCTTTCTGGTGTTGGTAGGGAACTATTACATGTGGTGCTAGAAACCCGCTTGTCGTCGTGGAGGAGCACTGCAAGGCAAAGCAAGAGCAGGGGCCCAGAGTGAGAAAGGCTTGTTCACTCTGCCATCCCCAAGCAGAGAGGGGCTGGAGCCTTCCCAAGGGAAAGGGCAGTCTTGGAGCAGCGCAAGGCCCTTGGGGCGGCTATTGATGGGATGTGCCCCACGTGGTGCCCGCTCCTCCAGCTGTGGGCTGTTCATGCCATTCTGTTCCTGCATGTCCTACACTGCTAGGGTCAGCTTTGGGGCAAGAAAGTTGGGAGGGATGTGAGAACAAAGCATTGCAGGATGACCTGAGCTAAGGCTGGAAGCTCGCTGTTCTGCCTGACTAGTTAATACCGTCTCTTGTAACCTCTCTCACAAGCAGCTTAGAGCCAATGAATGTTTTGAAAACCAATACTAGGCTGGAGCATGACCTGAGAACCAGGCATACTTCTGCATGTACTGTTTTGTCCTGTGCCCACTCTTCTTGAACAGCATATTTCATAAACGGTGTATTTCCTATCCGGTTGAGAAGTGCCTTTTCTTCCACCTAGCCAGAGGAACGGTAGTTGTATACAATAGCTCTTTGGATTTGTTTATAGGGAAGTAGCAGAGGTGGAAGGTGTCCAAAACCAACACTAGTTTTCAACAGTGCTTGCTGGGTCAGCTGCTTGCCATGTTAAGAGGAGGCGAGAGAAGGAGATCCAGAATTTAGCCAGACTTGTTGATGAAAGAGAATAGCATCATAGCCTGAGTTACGCATTTTTTTCTCCCTCCCCCATACTTTTCTGCTAACTAGTGCTTATTTCTGAGTGCCGAACGCAGCAGAAAACATGTAGCTTTTTTCTTGTTTGTGTATTTGTTAGAACTTGTTACTGTCTTGGTCTGGGGGAGGGAGAAAAAAAGCACAGTCTCTAGTTAATTCTTGGGTTTGGTCTTCAGAGATTTGGGACAGTCTTCAGCAATTTGCAGAAGAGCTTTTGTGTTTGTGAGGTAGTAATTAACTCAAGGCAGTAAAATGCTTCCTCTGTGTGTGTCTGGTGGGAAATGGGTAGCTCATGGGCTCTGGCTGGAACGGGTGCTAAAATGCCCAGGAGCAAGGCTGACAGCTAAAAGCGAGGAGACACAGTGCGACAAGAGATGGGGCTGCCGGCAGAAAACCATGGGCACCACGAGTCGGGATTTTCAGCTTCAGATGACGCAGAAGAGTACAGGAGACAGTAATATGGCACATACAGCTATGTGTCAAACAGCAACTCCATTTTAACCTTTGGAGGGCGAGTTTTCTGCTGCCTTTTTTGCCTCACTTGTGAGCTGAAGGCTCCAAGAGCATCATCACGGAGCTGGTCGTAGTGGGTTGCTAAAATCTGATGACTCTGCTGAAGGGTGCAACCCAGAGGAAGAGGGGCTCGCAGGGCAGGTGGGGGCACAGGGGTGTCCCAGGTTCCCTTAGCTCAACCCAGCCAACCATTGTAAGCTGATTTGTAGCAGAGAGAAGCTTAAAAAGTGTTCAGGATCTAGTGGAAAAGCAATGCTATGCTGGGTTTTTTCCTTCACATACATGATTTTTCAGGACCTCAGACCTTTAAAAGACTGAGAGCCAAATGCTCAGTGAGACGTGGGATTGCCCTAAGTTTGAGATGTGAGATAACTCTCACTGAATCTGCCGAGTGTTCTGCAATGGCAAGAAAGCAAAGTCAAGGGGAGAAAAAAAGCATGCAGAGTTTTATTATTTTTGTCTAGATTAATGTGTTTCTATTTTTTCTTACGTGGAACGAGAAACCTATACACCACGTCAGTGTGCTTCTCACTAGTTCGTGTTGCCTTCACTCAGAGACATAGTAAAGGACCAAGGGCAGCAGCACACCACAAAAACTTACACAGCGACTCACACCACCGCTCACAGTGTCCCGGGAGACCGCCAAACCCTTGTACCTTGCTTTGCCAGGTGAAGTCACCAGTATCCTCTCAGAGGGAGGTCAGCTGTTAGCCAGTATGAATGGGGGTAGCAGGCAACTTACAGCACCTCTTCTTTGCAAGAATTCTGTGCAGATTCCCCAGCAAACCGTGGAGGCCATGGTGAGGCAGGCTGTCGCTGTGCAGTCCATGGAGGCCCACAGTGGAGCAGATATCTGCCTGCAGCCCGAGGAGGACCCCACGCCAGAGCAGGTGGATGTACTTAAAGGAGGCTGTGACCCTGTGGGGAGCCTGTGCTGGAGCAGGCTCCTGGTAGGACCTGTGGACCTGTGGCGAGAGGAGCCCACCCTGGAGCAGGCTCCTGGCAGGACCTGTGGACCTGTGGAGAGAGGAGCCTGTGCTGGAGCAGGCTCCTGGCAGGACCTGTGGACCTGTGGAGAGAGGAGCCCACCCTGGACCAGGCTCCTGGTAGGACCTGTGGCCCTGAAGTCTGTTCCTGAAGGACTGCACCCCATGGAAGGGACTCACACTGCAGCAATTAGGGAAGAACTGCAGCCTATGGGAAGGACCCGTGCTGGAGAAGTTCATGGAGGACTGTGTCCCGTAGGACGGACGCCACGCTGGAGCAGAGGAAGAGTGTGAGGAGGAAGGAGCGGCAGAGACAGCGTGTGATGAACTGACCACAACCCCCGTTCCCCATCCTCCTGTGCCACTTGCAGGGAGGAGTTAGAGAAATCAGGAGTGAAGCTGAGCTGGGAAGAACGGAGCGGAAGGTGTTTTTACATTGTTCTTTTTTCTCATTATCCTACTGTGCTTAATGGGCAATAAATTAATTTCCCCAAGTCGAGTCTATTTGGGCCATCACAGTAATTGCTGAGTCATCTCCCGGTCCTTATTTCAGCCCATGAGCTTTTCATAATATTTCCTTCCCCCTGTTCTGTCAGGAGCAGGGGGGATAGGGCAGCTTGGTGGGCACCTGCCAGCCAGCCAAGGTTAACCTGCCGTGACCGGCAAACTGACACAAGCGTCGATTGCAGCGGGGATAGAGCATGGAGAGGGACTAGAAAGCTGATTTTCAGCGTAATGAATCCTCAGACTATGTGGTAAGAGGAGAGGCAAAGCTGATGTGGAAATCTGAGTTGCGCAAAGGCTCCTGCAATGGACTAAATCTTTCAGTTCATCAGCAGGCATTGCTGTGTCATTCAGCTTAGTCACTTTTGCACCAAAACACAGTGCTTTGCCCCTTCTGCAGGAGGCTGCTGCAGAGTTCAAAGCCAGGTACCGGTTTTCCATGAGCTACAACAAGCTCACATCACTCAGCCTGCCATCTCCCTCGAGTCCTGGTGCTGATAGTCATCTGCCAGCTGAAACTTTGCACACTGCCTTGTTTCCATCAGCCCAGAAGGGTTAGGTGTCTGCCTCAAAAGTGTTCCTTCCTTCAGGGACCAGCCATGGGACTGCTCCAAAGACTTTTCCCATATTCCTCTATCCAGACAAGTTTACCTGACCAGAGAAAGCTAGCGGAGCCTGGAAGTGCAAAAGCTGATGAATTTTCCATTTCTCGCTCCCAAGAACTGCTGCCAAAGCCTGCTTATATTTTGGGGCTTTTATACTGAGCCCTGCGCTCGGCCTCAGAGCAGGTAGGCAGCCACACTGTGGGTCTGGCTTTTAAAAGAACCACTGATCCTGCAGCACACTTCTTTTTGTGCACTTTCACCTCCAGGCAGGCTGGGATTTTTCTGTTGCTTCCTATAACCCATGAATGGAAGTATCAAACCCACTTGCTGATTAAAGAACCACAAACAATCAAAATCAGTATTCACTTTGCATTTAGCCACAAGAGCAAAATGGCAAGACCTGAAGCATTTAGCTCGAATGGGGACGTGGTGCCATGTTCACCACTCCTGCATTATTCACCTTGTCTGTAGGGAAGATAGATGGTACGTTTTTGACACCTCTGTTCTCAGAGATAAGGGCTCAAGAAGGTATTACATCAGAGTGACAATGTTGTGTCATCGGGGCTGACTAAGGGGGCATCTTAGTGTTGTAAACAACCTCTCTGACAGTCACATGCAGTCATACTCACAGATAAAGAGAGATTTATTGAAACCACGCAAGGCTGCACGGTCAGAGACCTCTGCCTCTTGCAAAGAGCTGGCATACCCGGTCAGTGGGTGTGAGCAAATGCCGGATGAGCAGAGTTGTGGACAGAGCTCTCAGTCATAGCAGGCATGACTGCGACAGCTCCCCTTCCGCTCTCCTCCCCACTTTCCTTGGAGGTGTTGCTTATAGGAACCAGAGGAAAAAGAATTATCCCATCTATCTGCGCAAGTTCCTTAGCCTTTCCTCAAGTGGTTTGGTGTTTCTTCCACCATGCCAAGATGTCCATAACAGGTCTCTCTGCAGCAGCCTGGCAACGGACAGATCTTGTTCCTATCTCCCATCAAACGAACATTTGCAGTGGAAGTGACTGAAAGCTGTATCTGAAGCTGTATTGGAAGCGAAAGGTTCTCTCTCTGTTCACCCAGGCAACCCTAAGTGCTCTTACTGACATAAATTACTAAAGTAAGTTGCGGTGACCTCTGATGAGACAAATTGTCCTATCCTGGCTTAGTTCCTTCAGTCCTTGTTCAAATAAATTATTTCATTGAAACAAATGAAGCTTTTTGACAGGAGTGCTATGACCCATTTTACTTTTCTCAGAAGATTTTTTTTTTTTTTTACCTTGTGGTAATTGCTTGAAGCAGTAGAGAACTCTCTTGTTACCCTGTTACCTCGGAAGCAGTCTTACCTTTCTGGGTACAGCACACAGGCAAAGGACAGGGCAATTAGTTTATGAAAAAAAATTATTAGCTGATTGATATAATTATTAATAAAAAATAAATTAGTTTTTCAAAGTGTGCGTTATACCCTGTGTGTTGTGCACCTCACTAGAAAGCCTCGAAGTGACGTTTCAGTAAGTGTTACTGACTGCAGTGAGGATGAGGCCTGGGATGCCAGTCATTTGGTGCAATGCTACAAAAGCAAAATGTGGCACTGCTGTTACCCTTCAGAGGATGTTAGCCCCCAGCCAAATATCAAAACATTGCTAATGCTACTTCAGGAGCACTCTCAAGATGTTTGGGGGCAATTATCCTATGTTTGTTATTTCAGGCCTCACTTAAATTCAGTAGTTCCTGCTGCATGTTCCTGATAATCCATGTAAATGTGGCTGTCATGCCATTTGTGATGGGAGGATTAAGACTGACCTCAGGTGGGAAACAAGCAACATCGGTAACACATAAAATCTTGAGGAGTTCTCAAAAGACCAAAGCCTTAAACGGTACACAGTGAAGGAATAAAAATGCAGATGATGTGGTGTACCGGAAATTTGGGCAAAAGGTTGTGCAGGCGAAAAGGCAAGGCAGTGAAATCCTGAACCATGCAAATGTATTCTTAGTTTTGTGAAATCGTTTCAACTCTTTGCAGCCCTCTGATTCTGGATCCAATTGGCCTGAATAGAAAAGGCCATTCTCATTCACAGGTTCATTTATGGTCAGAGGACTGGACTGTAGGGTTCTCAACTGGGAAACAGTCCAGGGTGCTGTGAAACTGGCTTTACCTTGGGATAATGAGCTATCTAAAGCAACTGCCCATCCAGGGAGGCCAGTGCCCACTTTCCAATTATCCAAATATTTATTGCAACTTTTTAAACATCTCGTAACGTGAAGGTCAAGATTGCTAATATTGGGGGCGGGGATAAGGGTAGTTTATAGGCCCTGTGGCATGGTTTGTTGGACAGGACTGTGGAAATTTCTTACTTACAGGGAAGCTTAAGTTTAGAAGACATTTCAGTCCCACAGAGGGTTTTTTAGCATGGGTGTGGATAGCTTTCCTAAGTGAGCAAATGAGCAGCTGCACGTATTTGATCACCGTTTTCCACGCAGTGACAGCACTGATTATTGTATTGATACTAACCAGCTCCAGGCGCCCTTCCATTAGCCGGCGGGGCTGGCATAGCCCTGCTAAATGGGGGCAGGGAGGAGGAGGACCTGACCTTTCCGTGCTTCCAGAGTTAGCTAAGTGCCCTTACTTAGGAAATCTGATTGGAGAAGGGCTTTCTTAACTCGGTGCCATACTACGCGAATGTGCAGTTGGGAAGGTACCAGTGCCGCCCGGCAACGCGACGCTGAGGACTCGCCCAGTCTGGGGTGCGGCGGGGGTGGCTGCACGTGTTTGAGCGAGCCTCACCATGGCAGACCCCGCCGGCCCACGCCGAAGCCGGGCTGGGGCTGCGGTTGCGGCAGGCTTTACCTGCTGGTGGCTGCACCGCCCGCAAGCCCTCACCAAAATAGTGGGAAGTCCCCCTGCCACATGGCGTTGGCACTCCGGGCTGGGACAGAACGTCTGTCCTGCGGGCGCTGCGCTGGCTGCCGCATTGCTGCCGGGTGGGTACTCGACTAGCTGCTGTGCAGGAGGCGGGTGGACGTCGCTCTGGGTGCCTCGTGCCCCAGGAAACGTCAGACACCCAGAGAAGAAATCACTATGTCTCATTATAGCGTGTACCTTGGGGGGACAGTATGGCCACTGCATTTGCGTTGGTTAGAACAGTTTAGTTTTGCTGTAAGGGTTTGGGTATGCAAGTGTGTTTTAAGAGGCTGAAAAATCCTATTTAAAATTGTTTTAGTAAGCAGTCATCTTGATGTAACCACGCAGTTCTAGGATTTACAAAGCTGTTGCATTAGCCACAGTGTTTCCTTCTGTCATATGTTTCTAGTGCTCTGGTTGTGATGCAGAGAATGAGTGAGGAAGCTCTTCACCAAAGCACGGCGTGGCAATTTAATTCGCGTGCAAGGACGGGGCTGGGCTGGGCGTCTCTTTTGGCAGTCTCTGAGGAAAGCAGCATCTGTGCAATTGCGGATAGACATAAACAGATTTCAAGATGCACCTTTGTAGACAGTACTAAGCTTCCACAACCTCAAAAATTAAACTAAGAACTTTCTAGCTGATTGATACCTCATGGCTTTATCTCGATCTTTCCCTTCAGAACTCTTTTCTCCTCAACTGGCAATTTCAAGAACGTGCCATGAGCTAAAGAATTCATTATCAGTCTTTAAAACTATTTAGCATGAAGTCTAAAGTAGTAAATTAGTGCTTAAGGAATTAACTGTGAGAGTGTCAAACACACAAATTAATTGAGCCAAACACAGAGTAGACAATATTGTGCCTTACAGGTATATTTAATGCAAATATGCCTATTACGATGATCAGTTGTACAATTTCAGTCTTCTACTGATCACCACGGTAATCTGCATCACAATCAGGAAATCCCCCTGCAGAAGCCCCTGGTACACATGCTAAACCAATGCAACAAAACTACCAATAAAATTATGGTCTAATCCACTTGGCAACAAAAGGGTCAAGTGGCAAATTACTTATTGTCACTAATAGGTTACTTTTTAGAGAATTTTCACGGCAAATTTGTCTGTAGGCTGCAAGTGTTTTTCTAATGCAAATGTAACTTATGACAAAGGACAGGCCACCAACTGAAAGAAAACATTTATTGAATCAAAGTCAATACTTTCCTTTTAATATCTACAAGCCAACACTGAACTGACTTTATTCAAGAATGAACACAATGTACAAAAAAAGTATGTCTGTTATAAAAATATGTAAATTTTTTTTTTCTGGCTATTGAGCTGAAAACATTTTGACAAGTGCAAGATAGGTTTGGCAAGCAAATTTAAGCTGCTCTTACCAATGACAAAGTTCAAATAATTTTGTAATCATTGTATATTTAAGACTCATTGATAAAGCGGCATTGGAAATGTTGACCCCTAAAAAAGAATGTATCACTGCACTGCCATGTGTTTATGCACCCAGACAACTGAAATCTTGATCTTCTGTGGTCACGAATCAGTACCTTTATTAGTGAAGACTATCCAACCTAATTCGAACTATTCAACCAGATAACTGACATCTACCACTGGATTACAACTTAGGGAAGGCAAACTGCCTTCATGGCCCTGTATTTTGTGTGTTGTTCGCAAACAGAGAGAAGAGTAGGTAGGTTCATACATCTTTAAATCAACCTCACAGCTACTTCCATGTGAAATCAGGAAAAGGAGGGAAAAATACTAAAGAATCATTTGTGACAGTAATTACATTTATGAACACATGCCTGTTTACATATAAAAATGGATCTGACTAGGCTCAGTCATGCCTTATTTGTTTGGATGGTTTTTTTCCACATAAAAATTTAACTCAACCAGGACTCAAATCATTGACTTGTCTCAAACCACCAGCAAGGAGGAAAAATAGGGACCATTTACAGAAACAGTCTGAAAACAGTGCAATATTAAAATACAATTTCACAACGTGTGAAAGAAACATGCTTTGGAACCTGAGCAAAAGGCGTTTTACTGACTTAGTAAAAAGTCACCCTGTATGTTGTTTTCATTGGCATCTGTTCTGCCAGATTAGTATGTTGCTCTTAGCAACTTCCATGGCCCCTAAATATTTAGTACACAGAAACTGCCAACTACTTAGAGAGGTCTACTAAATTTTTCAGCTACTATTGCAGACAGTCTGACATGCTGCTACTGGAAATGACCATACAGCCTAAAATTAAGAAAAATTGTAGAAAGAAAAAGCAGCAGCCAAACATGATGCTTTTGTTTTTTAAATAGACTAAAGCGCTTCCACAACACTTAGAACAGCACTACACCGGTTTACAGCCTCAAGGTCAGCTCTTTCAAAATAAATATACTGAACATTTACAACAAATGCCTCATGAATGCAAGCTCTCTCTTTATTATTTCAAGACCAGCTGGATAAAAACTAAAATAAAGACATAATTCTGAAGCAGCTAAGTTACAAGTCCTTTTTCAGAAACAGGCATGACTTGGTGCCACAGCAAAATTTTTCACCAGTCTGCACTAAGCAATTTCTTTTTTTTTTTCTTCTAGCACCAAGCGGGCCACCATACAAAGCAACCTCACAAAGCATGCAGTCATCTACTCTGCTGATTTTGTATGAAATGATCATTTGTGCTTGCAGGTCCCAGACCTTTCAAAAATGGGTATGAACAATAGATGATTGAAGACATTAATGGAAACTCACCCATTTCTAAATTGCTTGAGTGAAGAAAAGATTTAAAGACTGAAAAGCAACAGAATGCTGAGAATTAGTATTTGTGAGGGATGAGGGATGCTCAGGTTGGTGCTTTAATTTGCCTTAAAACAAATAAAAGCTGAAAACGATCTTAAACAGCTCTATGTCCACGATACTGTTAGAGGCCAATGTGTGCATGCCACCGAAAGGCACGGTCGGACCAATCTGATAAATGGCATCATCAGAGCAGAACAGCAACTTTTCACTGGAGTAATCACAAAGGGTGAACAATCAGCCATCACTTCTCTCATCACGAGCACAGAAAGCAGTCACCAAGGCAAAAGAGGGGACACAGGAAAAGAAGATACAGGAACTCACATAAACCTGGAAGACAGAAAACACATTAAACTGAGTTTTGAACATTCTGAGTGACCATTTTCCTACCATAACATTGCTACTCATTGATTTAATACCACACATATTATGCTTAAATGGATGGAACTGTTGCAGAAATGGTACCCTAATTGTATCACAACTTTATCCTGAAATTGGTTATACAACTAACTTCACTTGCAAACATTTCTCTACAATATCATCTTAGGTACAAAACAGGCTTACGGACAGACTGATACAGTCAGGACAATCTCTTGTTCATTGTGTAAAAAAATTAACATGCTGACATGATACTGAATTTTTTACTCAGAAATGCATTTTAAAATTGGGCACCATAGAGACATAGCTATTTATAGGGAGCAAATTATGAAGCAGTATCACTGTCCTTCCTACTACTATAACAGTGCCTAAAAAGCAGGGTGCAGTACTTACTGGAAAGCTTTCCCCAGGCTTATCCTGCCTTTGTATCTACGAGCTGCATCTGAACATTTGCAGACATGCCACCCCCATAGCCTCCCTTGGACTGCATTTGGTTCTGAATTGAGCTGACCTGGAGACAGAAGGGAAGGAGGGGCAGAGAAAACAAGAATGGCAGTTAGTGAGCTGTGGCATCTTCTTGCTTCCAATTTTACTTCTGGTTTTGGTTTGCTTTTCAAAGTGCTCCTTTACCATTAAAGCTACATTACTTTTGCATGAGGACATGCGCAGCGTAGGCTTGCTGGAATTTTCACTTCTGCAGGCAGCTCTGCAGGAGAGATGGAAGAACTGGTGCTGAGGCAGAAATTTTCCCTCTCTCCCAAAGAAAACTGGCTGATTCAGGCTTTCACTGACTTGCTTGATTACTCAAAAAAACCTAATCAAATCTCTTATTGCTATCCAGCTCCACTCCATCTGACAAGCTATAATTTATCTTGTTTTACGGAAAATGTTCTTTGGCAAGTATGATAAACCAGAGAAACTGACACCATTATGTTAAAAATATGGTAGACAACTTACAAAATATATGGATATTATGTGCACTGTATGGCTAACTTGAGATAGTTAAAAAAGGACTTTCTAAAACAAAAAGGAGCTTTTGGTTTGTGGAAGGTTTTTTATTTCTCTATTTACAGAACAGCGTACACTGTTTTCCTTCATTGCTATTGCTCCTTTAAATGGCAGGACATTTATTGTTTAAATCATACTCAATCTATCAGCTTCCCTGGAAACAGATTATTTGAAGGTATTTTTAGCCTGATGCAAGTAAATACCTAAAGAACACTTCCATCCCCCCCAGCCCCACCCCACTCCCCGACATGCACATTTCTCTAGAACTTTCATTGCCTTTAACAACAAAAAGGAAGGGAATCCATAGTTCTTTCCTGCTTGTGTTGAAAAAGTTAAACTAATCATCTCCAAGTGCCCGTGGGAAGACAGCTCCAACCTTAAAGGTTTGGCATTTTTCTCTCTGCACCCTAGAGCACGCAGAACAAGTACACCATGGGCACAAAATAACATATTCATTCCAGGCTGCAGCTTCTGAAATTGAACTTGCCATAAAGCGTGTGCCTGCAGGGCACCACTTGCAATTATTATATGTATGCTCCTTCACAGAGACCTCAAAACATCACTAGAAAGCTGTACGAAAACAGCACTGGAGAAATATTTCCAATTAGCTTATGCGGTGTTTTCCCTGTCTGCAAAGACAAAAGAAGTATATTCTTTTCCATAGCAAAGCAAAACACGTGCACACACACAAAATGGATCAGCACAACTCTTTTCTACATACTGTTTCTCAAACCAATGTGAAAAAAAGACCCTGCTTTAGCATTTTTTGTCTTCAACAGTGTGGCATATTGCAGCATGCTGTGCAAAAGATCTGATTTTTATGTATTTAAGCAGTACAAAGTAAACCCATTTTCTGCATTGGCACTTTGCTCAAATAAGTGATACAGCTGCAGCAAAGCAATGCTACATTCACATTTTTCTTCAGGGAAAAGCATTCAAAGCCACTACTCGAGCAGGTCTGACATCAGAGACTACAAACTCAGTAAGTGTGGAGAAGTGCAATGACATTCATGGGGTGGTGTTTAAGAACTTTCACATTTCACCAAGCTGGTTGTCTTCTTCACCAAGCATCTTCTATTACTCATTGGAACAAAAGGAGTTTAAATTTAATCTTTTTTCCTCAGAAAATAATTAATCTACATGTAAACGTATTCACAAGAATGACTTGAGGATGGCATTAATTTCATCTGAATGAACTCTGCCTCTAGTGAAAAGACAGTTAGAAAAACATCTTGAGGCCATGTCACCTTCCAGCCTGACAACTTGCCTACATGACTCGAAAGTTTTGGAGAACAGCAAATCAACACAAATTGCAAGGCTAAAGTGTAAATTTTTATGAGGTTAGAATAATTTCTCTGGTACTTGAGTCATGCATATAGATGTTTGTGTTCGTAAGGAGTATCAGTCTGAAATCCAAAGGCTGTTACAGCTAAACATGACAGCATTAACAGTTCAATGGCGACTTGGTATATGAAAACTTACGTAGGAGACATACAATGTTAAAAACACTGAGCAAAAAGCAGGTCTAACAATCTATCAATTGCAGGCTTATAAGGTGGTATTCTTTCTGAAGCATCCTCCTTTTGAGGCAGTCTGAGCTACAAGAACAAGCACCATGAAATGCAATGATTTTTTTTCAATGATTTTTTTGCTTTTCCAAAGATGCCATTGCCTTCAATGATTTTTTTGCTTTTCCAAAGATGCCATTGCCTTCTTTTGATGATATGTAACAGCAAGGTAGCTCTCTCTTATGTCTAACTTAAACAGGATAAGGATTTAAAGATTCTGGACAGGGAAGAGGATTGCACCAATTAAAGATCATACAAGTCTGTTGTGCTGCTTATCTATCTCATTAATTTCCTTCTTTCCTTTTCTTTCCCTCTCTTTTAGAATTAGGAAACAGCACAGATGGTCTTTGAGAAAGGAAGCAGGGGAAAACTAAGAAAAGGATGGCATACATGAAATCAAAGGCTAAATTGAGGAATATGAAGCAGATGAAGAAAGCGAGAGATTTCACCATGAAATATGAAGGTAAAATAAGAAAGTGATGGGAATGAGGAAGAAACAGTGCACAGAGGGCTCCTACTGTTTAAGCACACCTTTGACAAAGGAGCGAGGCATTCTACAGAGAAGGCAAACAAAAAAGCAAAATATTTCAGTAATGAGAAAACTATTGTACTCAGAATCATAAGGCTATGTAATAAAGAACAATGCTGATGAAAAAAGGCACAGAGCAGACAGTGGATTAAGAACCAAATTTATATGGGAAAAGCTAATGAAATTGCAGGAAGTTCTCCTAAGGTATTCAGAAAAGAGAAGGCACAAGAAGGTTCATGAAGGAGTATAATGTCCATACTATAAAGCAAATTAAGCAGCAGAAAAAAATCTGTATGTTAACACTGTAATCTTGAAATTTACACTGCGAAGAACGCATAAGGAGACTGGATGCAATATTACCACAGTAAGTCACTACAGGACAGGCAGGAAAATAAGCAGTGTGAAGAAGTAGAGATTTGTGCTTCTGAAGAGAGAGAGAAAAAAAAGGATTATTTTTTGCATACACATCATTTCTATCTGGGACCAGAAAAAATCACTCTGGCCACTGACGGAGCACATCATCCAAATAAAAAAAGTGAGAGAAAGAAATAGCCAGTTATGAGCATTCAAAATCAAAAAGTCTACGTAGAGAGACAATAATCATTACCTGCTATCTGGAGATGAACTGGATATTACGCAAGGCAAAGGTGAGGGCAAGCAGGAGGAAAGTCTGAGGTGAAAGAGCAAAGCTTCAGGCATTCACCACAAACCTGACATGAGGCAGCTCAGCTGTGAGAACGAGGAAGGTTCTCACAGGAGGGGCAACAAACATTTAAAAAGCAAAAAACCATGCTTAAAAAAAACAAACACTCCCTTCATTATTTCAATTAATAATGACTTATATTGTTAATGTAATATATTGCATTAAATAAGTAATTAGCTTTAACTGAAATTTATCAAGCTGAAGCTCTGTTTGTCCATTTAACTTTCTTACAGATGTGTTAGTAGAAATCAATCCCGATCCCTTACGTTGTTTCTGGGAAAATGCAGCATATTGTTTGTCATGTCAGATTTTCCATCTTTGCTCTTCCCCAGTATTCACTGAGTTACAAAAGCTTTTGCCTGATCTCAATAAGCTCTAAACTAGCTGAAACTACAAATGACCTCACTTGCCTACCTTAAAACCATCTCTTTCCTTTGCAGCTCTGCTCTCTACTCCAATACCTCTGACAGAACTCTCTTTTCTCCTTTGTCAGGAAGTATTTTTCATAATTTTCATCTCAAAACATTTTTTTCCATTAAAGAGGATTGTTAAGGTCAGGAAGTACTTTTTTGTCATTATCTACATACAAACCTTTTCTAGATTGCACATTATTGACCTTAAAAACAGATTCACATCTCACATAAATACAAAGCTGTAAAAAAGAAATCTATCCTCATAAGCTGATTTGCAGTATGTATCTTAGCCTCTGTTTTTCACTTTCAGAGAGATAAAAGTATTTATTGCTCCTATAATCTACAGGAAGTCACAAAACCTTGTCTGCGACATCGTTGCTTGCTCTGGAAATAGTTCACACTACAAATAGAGCTATAGAGTATAGAAAAACCTCAACAAGGACACCCCAAAATATTCGTGGACACCATAAACCAAGGTAAGTTAGAATTTTACAACAACTATATTTAAAACAGCTTAAAGCGTTCATGGTAAGAAATCTAGTAAACTATAAGGCAATTTTAAAAGTTTTCTCTAAAATACTCAATTTTGAAATATACCTCCATTTTAGTTCATACATGCCATCAGAATGAATTTTTAAGAAGTATTCTACACAAAGCCTGTAAAATTTATACAGCACCTATTACGTACTGTCAATAAATTCAGGAATTTTAAAAAATGATATTCCATAATCTTGAATGCAAGTGTTTAGAACTCGGAATTAAGATGCTTGTAGATTGTTTTTCAGTGTTACAGACATTCTTTCTTATAGTTGAAAGACTCATTGCTTCACCACAATATACATATACAGTGTTCCTGTATTCTGTCTAAGATGAAATATTCTTCATATTCGCCCATGCTTACCGAATTCATTCCACTAAATAGGTCTCCTGATCCTACATGAGCTGTGTGAACAAAGTTTGTTGGCTCCCCAATCATGCTTCGGTCAATCCGCCGTCGTCTTTTCTGAAAGGAAGGTAAAGAAACCATCTGAGAGTCACTGAAAGGCAGAAGCAATGCGTGTCAGAAATGTAAAAGTTAACTGTCCATAGGATATTGCGTACACTGTAAGATATTTTCTTAGAGTCAAAAAGCAGAGTCCAAATTCCTAGGTTAACCAAGACATTGGTAATACTGTCCTTTGCTTCTACTTGGGAGGATCTTGGAGGATCTACAGGAGATCATCAGACCAGCATGGATACCACACATAACATTTAGGCCAACAAAATGTTTGTAAATAACTGTACCACATTCCATGATTTATTATGCAATATTTGCAACTTCTGCCTTTATTTGTATTTAAATCATGATGTGACAGATCAAATTTGAGGTTTAGTCATTCAGAACAAGAACTAAGGATCAAACAGCATTAGTAGTCTATAAAACCATTAACAGCGAATTTCTGATTTGCATGGCATGATAACTTATGTGACTATTTGTAATACACTTCATGGTGATGTTCAGAACAATGCCTTGAGTTTGATCAGCGTTAGTCACAGACACATCGTTACTGAACCCCCTATACTCGGACATCCGTGTGGTTGTAGAGTGTGAGCTGAAGGGGTGCGGTGTGATAATAAGGCAGGACAGATTAGAGACTCCACTTCCTGTGCCATGAGACAGAAGACAACAGTTGCTTAACCTCTGCCTCCCCCTTCTCCAAGTCACAGCTTCACTTTTTATTGTAATAACATGCACATGAAAAATTGGAGGCAATAAGGACCTCCTCTAACTAAAGCTGCTTTGGTTGTCTGCCTCCAGCACTGCATCTAATGGAATAAAACAAGAAAACCCTATGCTCATTTCCTAGGCCAGAGCCAGGAAGCTTAGACAGAGCAAACCATGGAGTGTGCAGTCACCGTGTGCCTGTATTCTGTATTTGAAAAAAAAATTAAATAGCCATGAAGCCCAGTGTGAATTTAAGATGTCATACAAAATAGAGTGTAATAGCTAAGAAACTACTTGAGCTCAGTTAAAAGCTTCCCATCATCTTAAAGTCCACTCAGTCTCATTTTTAAAGGGATCTCTATTTCTAATCTGCAATGAAATCATAAAACCACCCAGATTTAAGACAGAAAGATGCATACCTCACGAGTGGGCTAGCTGCTATTGAAACACAGATACAAATTAAATCTTTATGAATCAGAACGCACAACTACGAGAATACACCATGGGGTTTAGCCAGCAAGTACAAAACATTTAATCCTTTCCTGTACCTCTTCCTTATTACTAAAACCAGATTTCAGTAGCTTTCAGTATCTTACTGCATCATATTAATAACTTTGGTAAAGAGAAACACATAAAACACTCCCACAGAAACAGCAAAACAAAATGACCCGAGCTATGCCAAAACTATTAGTGAATTCTCTACTCCCAACAAGTTTGACAAGATCAACCAAATAAAATAATCATAGCTATAAAAACATGTTCATGTAGTTTGAGGGCTTTCACAGAGAAAATGGTTATGGAAATTAACCAAGATGTCTCAATTACAGAAAACATTAGTGGAGTTCACAGAGCCATACATAGCCACAACAGAATCTATTACCACATCCCACCAATGCATTAATATTTCAATCTGGAAGTCTAGCTCACACATGCAGCAAATGATTTCTTAAGTTATGAATGGTATCAGCTAGTAAAGCACACATGATTTATGTGGGGGTAGAGACCCCACACAAGGTTTATGCTTCAACTGGGTAAGAACTGCTCATCTGATGTGTTCAGGATGAGGAGCACCTCCACCAGGTGTGATGATTATTTTAAATGCGTGTTGCTGTATTTACACAACATAGTATTGCAATATGCTGCGACTCTGACACAGAAAGAAGCTCTAGAGAGCTGTGTGAAACACAATGCTCCAACTGAAACACTTAAAATTGTTTCAGGTCTGCAGTAGTTGCCCCTCTCCCCCTTTTAAAAGAAGAACATCCAGAGTCAGATTCATTTATATGTCTAAATAATACATCCATGGTTTCTTGGGTTTAGTAAGGTTTTGAAACGCAGCATTTTGATGCAGAGAAAATGTAGACAATCTCAAAGCTTTTAGAAGTTTTTGTTTATTTGTTTTGCAAGCAACCAAACTCTTTCTTTGGGCAACTCAACTGATTTTTTTCCCCCTTTACTTGTTGCTAACATCACTGGCATGCCAGTAACAGGATTAGAGTGCTGGATCTTGTGACTGTAAATGATTCTCTGCTAATCATCAGCTAGTCATCCAATAACCACTAGTTAATTGCCATCAAACTCTGTTTCTTATCTTATCACAGGCCATCAGCCAGTTACACCCTGGCATGTGCCCACTGATGTGATCTCCTTGAAGCAACGGAACTGTATTTAAATGCTCTGCTATGTTAAGACCACAAAGTACTTCACTGTGAAAGCAAATCAAACATTGGGGTTTTTTTCTGCAGGGGCACTCAGTCTGCATTTACATTAGTGTTTTAGCTTGGATCATAGGCATGCTTTTAAAGAAACTTTGCCAGTCCCCATTTATCATGCTTAAATTTTAATTTCAGAGTAATCTTGGAGTGTACAAACTAGACTTCTTTTGGGTGAAGCGGAACTGGAAGACTTGCTGATGCACTCCCACAGCTAACAGACATCGAGGCCAATGGTGAGCCAGTCTCAAGTAGACCAGAAATGACATCTAATGCACCTCATGTTTCCCCCAAACCAGCTGTTCTGCTCTACTACATAGCTGCTCTTACTGTGTGCCATTTCTGTAGACACAGCCTCAGCCAGAACCAAAATGACCAATTAGCCTGGTTGAAGTGACATGGGGAGTGCTGTAAAAAGTCACTTCTTTTCAAGGAATGTAACACAGGACACAGGAGCAGGGGAGCATGCATGAAAATGTTACAGTGCTTTTACAGAGGACACCATAAACATTAGGTTTGGCAGGATTTTGTTGTCCAGCTGTATTTTCTGAGGCCCTGTACATGTAAGAACACATGCAACACCATTGTTCCATGATGTTGTATAATGTTCACCTGGTCTAGTGGAAGGAATCCCCGCCCACAGCAGGGGGGTTGGGAAATAGATGATCTTTTAGGTCTCTTCCAACCCAAACCCTTCTATGATTCTATAAACAATAAGAATTAACACGAAGATTGATTCTTCAGTGCATTTAGTGTATTTCATTTGAAAGAGGCTCAGGAGCAGCACATTCATCTCTCACTTACGAAGAAATGAATTGTACAATTACGCTCATTTGCGTCAGTATATCACTTGTGCCGTTACAGGCTTGTTCCTAGTGCAAGTCATGTGCCTGAGCTGGCAGGGCCCAGCGAAAATTAATTCCCGCTAGTCTTCACCCCAAACTCTGCTTCATAACATACCATAAATAGTTAGCCTTAGAATATATATACACACCACTAATCACCGTAATAATGAGCTCTGACTAGAAAGGTGATCTACAGAACAACTGCATGTTTATGTTGCTAGTGCAAAGGACTTCAACATACACACACCTGAATATCTGTATCATCTGAAGGTTTGTTTTCAAGATGTTTCTGACGGAACGCATACATGTCCTACCTCTGTCAGCCTAACTGCAGTGAGACCCTATGTCCTGTATCTGCGTTTCTTGTGGATGTTTTCTTAGCAGCAGGGAAGCAGAAGAAAGCTCACACTATGACTAGCTAATTTGTTTGTTATCTTTCTTGTTAGTTTGGGTCAAGTTACTGAAACATTTCATGTTAATGGGCAAAAAAAGTTTAAAATCTGAATTGTAGTATTTGACCTTCCCCTCCCCCCCGCCCCCGCTGTGTCCCGAGGCACTTCCCCCTTTATTAAATGGGGGGAAGGGATGGCAAGAAGCACAACAGAGGTGAGATGAGAGGAAATGACTTGGAAAGGGATCCCGGAAGTGGAATATGAAATGTCATCATTTAATGGCTTTAGGCAGTTTGTTCCCTTGAAAAATATCCGCAGAATTTGGATTGCAAAGTACACACCAGGTAATCTTTATGCCACGAAAGGAATAAATAATCTTTAAACAGAAGAGATGCAGGTTTGTGTGTTAAATGTTTGAGAGGAACGGAAGTAGTCTGAGGACCCATCTCGGAAGCTTTGCTTTGAACTTACACTACATGCAATGAAACTGGATCACATTTCAGTTACCATAGTAATGAAGTAAAGAACTGATGTCTCTTCTATTCTTAATCTGTGAGTAATGCTTTACACCCACACAGGGTAGCATTTCTTTCAAAGTACAAGATCAGAATTCAGAAAGCCACCAACAGTTGCATCACAAGGAAATTATTTTAACCCTGCAAGTTTCTCAAAACTTTTGATAAAGGATTTTAAACTTCTGTTTAAAAAAACTGAACTAACTATACCATGTATTCAACCTGTCCTTCAGCAAAGCCACAAGCATTTTTCTGAAACACCGTTTTCATAGTTCAAAAAACTACTTATTGCGAGAAATTAAAAACTGTAATTTGCTTCTTTAAACAAATTAATTGCCACTGATGGGTCCAGAGGCATGTAAAATTTCCTTTTTATTCTCCTCTATTTTTGGCTTGCAGGGAAGAAGTGATCCTGTTTGACTACCTTCAAAACCCACGTGCTACTAAATCTACACCAGATTTTTGATCTGGCTGCTAGATGCATATCCTAAATCCAAGTCTGAGTTGAAATGTAAGTGACACACAGCACTTCAAAGGACGCTGGCAACACAAAAGCCTGCATGGATTTGACCTGCAGAAGGCTCCATCTCAGCCCTGATCAGCCCTCAAATGGAAGTGGTATTGTGGGTGCAGATGAGGAACGTGCTTTCTAGGCATAAAGTGATACAGGGTGGAAACTGAAAAAATTCAGAGAGGATGATAAGTTATTGCCATACTGTGAACATGCAGAGTTTCTGAAAACAAAACTTCCTTATTGAAATTCCCACATATAGCACTATTTTCCTACCACCTACCATTTAATTTATCTCCACTTTACACACAAGAAAAACCGCCAACTCTTTTTCCCACACAGCAATGCTCTGTACCCAGCTCTATGTCATCCTGGATTTTTATATCTTCAGATCTCAGTCAAGTAAACTGTAAGAAACCAGGCAACAGAATACCTGGTGCCCTCAATGGGAGCCTACTATAGGGAGCAAACGCAGTACGTCTATACTAGCAACAAATTAGTGGCAGGAGCAGACTGGAACTTTGCACCTCAGATTAAGAGTAACAAATTTTGGTATTTAAGTCACAAGTAGTAAATCTTTGTTTTGATCATTCTTCTCTAAAACTAACACAGATATAGTTGCTTTTCTAGTGAGAAGAACATTTTATTATTATTTATTAATATCATCAACATACCACAAGGCAAAGATAACACTTTCCTACTGCTAACTTTACAACATTTACCAAAACATTACAAGTGTCATTTGTGATAACTGTGCTTCCATATAAATATAGTTTTGTCTTATTTTATATGCAGTAAAAATATGTTGCACATAATACATTTATGTATTACATAACAATATATATCAATATTTCTTGTATTGCATTTCAAGGCATTTTTCTGTCACTTCATATTTATCAGTGTTCTGAAAACTGCAGGCCACAGTAAACAAAAGAAGAAAGGAAATAGCATACTGATCTTATCTATCTAGTCTAATCTTGTGCAACATTTCCAACCAGATCCAAATCAATACTAATTGATTCATATATAAAATGGCAAGCAATGCATCTTCCATTTTTTGATGCAGTTCTTCCTGTCTTTCATTCAAACTATCTGTAGAAGACGAACTTTGGTTCAAATTTGTCACAATTTCTCCTTATTATGCAAGACTATATTATTTTTCATGACATCTTATTTTGGCTTGTTATTTCAATATAAAATTTGTAAGCTTGCCACAAAGACTCACATGCATAAAATCTAAGAAGTGACATTTATTGAGGCATAATCCCTGTGCTTTATAGTCTCCTTTTCTGAATAAAATTATGAGAAACATCTTTTGTATTTTAACTTCAAAACAGCCTTGATACATAGTCAGGGAAAAACAAAACTAAACATCATGCTTTGGCACCTCATGTGATGCAGAGTAAAGCATCAACTTCCTGAGATTAATTTTCCAGTCTTGTATCAGACTGTTCTCGAATTTCAGACTATTCTTTTAAAAAATGAATTTTTTAAAGGAAGTGCAGACTGTGTAAATCAAGGTATTCATAATATTCCACATTAGAGTGGGCTATCACAGCAGCATTTGAGGCTTCAGTGGGCCACATTCACCTGCCAGGATTGCCTTCATCACATCAGCAATGCTTACTGCTGGCTTGCAAGCTCAGTAGCCTAGCTGAGAAAAAAAAAGTAATTTTTCCCTTTTCTTAAATGATTAGCATCATAAAACAGGTTTATCTCTCTTGGCAAGAAGATAACTAAAGAACATTTAATTCCTCTCTGAAGCCTCGTTCAAGACTTAATAAATCTACTTCCTGACTCCCTACTGGGAAACTCTCCCTGGTGAACAGAGAAATGAACGATCCATCTGGATGCCATAAAAAGATGTTTTCTAGAATGAGTTTCTGTGGTCAGAGAATGACCACTTATACTTATTACCTCCAAAAAATTTCACACTTTTCAAAGCAGAAAGATGACTCTGAACTCATAAACACTAGAATGTTACACAGCTTTTAAAGTTGTCTCCACAACATGAGAGTTAGTTTTTCAGACTGCTCAGTCACTGCTATCTTAGTCATTAAAATGGCATCAAATACAGTGAGAAGCAATTCACTGTCTATGATAGCTCTTTGCAAGTTTGACTTTTAAATAACAGCAGGGTAATTTGAACATAATGAAGTATAACTTTTAACCACATCGTCTAATCCTTTGCCACAGTAAGAGATCTAGAGTTACTGTATTTTTCCATACTAAAAAAACCCACATCCCAAACTCTCCTAAAATAAAATAAATCCCAGCAGAGCCACTACAACTGCTATTTATATGATAGACAGGACAAATGCAAACAAGGAATATGCTTTGGGTTTGCCTCCTGTACCTGGCTAGTGCATTTGTTTTCATGATTAGGAGCTAGTCTGCTCATACATCCAATACTGGATGCACTATGAAGACGATGGCAGGCAAGTTGCTAATTTTTTTTTTAATAGATACTATCAGATTTATATGGAGGCTCACAGCTATTGTGTTTGACCTTCTTTCACAAATAACCCTCCAACAGCTACCCTTGTTTGGGAAACTTCTGTTACCATTCATTCTACTGTGAATTTCAGGCTAACCCAATGCAAAAATCATGCTCTTTTAATCTGCTAATTTACTCTCTGGGATCTTCACCACCAATCAAGAGAGGTGTTTTGTTACTTTTCCCTGAGGACAAAGCGATCTATTAAACTTTTCAATGATATAACTCTCTGTTGAAACGGAGCTGTTTGCTAGCTTTGCATTCAAGAACTCAGCTGAAACTTCAAAAGCAGTGCAGACCAAAGATAAAAATAAGATAGAAATCTGAGGAAAGAATTTAATCAAAGACAAGATAGTCAACCATTGCAAGACAGGCCATTTGGATGGTTACTGGAGAAACTGAAAGAAAGAAAACACCTTTCATTTTATTTTCCTTCTTTGATCTCTCCTCCTTATTATACCTGCTCTGAAATGAGCACCAGTAGCAAAGGAGACCCTATGCTGTGCCGCCTTGCTGATCCTTCACACGCTTGTAACACCCAGGAAGAGCTAGGTACTTGCTCAGAGTAGGAAGCATCAGATCACCCTGTACAGGTGGCTTTCTGTCCTCCCACACTTACACGCTGTTTTGCTCCCAAAATAATCTGATGTGCACAGGATAGCTCTCTGTTTCTCAAGACAAGGCTATGGTCTGAGTGACGTGTCTGGGTTCCACATATTGACCCATGAAAATTACCTAAAAAGGTCTTTAAGAGTGTCTTTCATCAAACTCTATGTAAAGGGGCTGCAGGGGCAAGGGTGTCCCTTGTATTTGTTTTTGTGCATTGTTTAAGATGCATTTCTCCACACTTTCCTCCCTAATTGGCAACCTAGAGATTCATGCTAATAACAACAAAAAGCACGTGCATTTAATAAAGCTGGAATGCTAATACATTCCCATCTCCAGCAACCGGATCATTATGTAGCAAACTACTATTGTGAAACCAATGGCTGGATGTACAGGATCATCATATAGCCAGTATGACATTTGTGAAGAAGAAAACATTGCGCACCTCCTAAACATTTCTCTGAATATCACAGTACTCATTTTTTTTCAGCTTTTTAAAACCATGAGCTTACACATCCAGTTTATACAATCTACAAGTACGATACCTAGGGTGAAGAAACTGAAGAGACATCATCCACAGTAATGTTACAATTCCAGTCAGGCACTATCATATGTTTAAAATTTTAATATTTAATTTAATTTTTGAACCATAGTGACACTCACTATACTGAACTTCAGGAAACTGGGTGCTCTTTGAAGAAGCAAGGATGAAGAACTAGACCTTTAAGTTTCAAATGCCTTATGTCAAGAGGTCTACCATACCGAAGAAACACAGAGAAGCACAACTAAGATAATACACAACAAATTAAAATGCTAGCCACTTCCTCTGAACCACCATATTTCTGTGACAGACCTATTCTAAAGCAGTAACATGTGGTACCTAAGCCCAGTGTAATGATATTCTGACCAGTGCGGTGATCATCTTTATCTGCGAAACACCAAAGCTGCGACCATTACTAGTACATTTTTCCCTTATATGGGCAGTTTCTAGCAGATTGCTTAAAGTCTTGATTGCTTATGGATCTTACAAACCCCGGCTTCTTCGGAACAGAAGCAGGAGGAAACCAGCACAGGTTTTCATGCCAGCTCTTAATCAGCACAGGTAAGCAGCATGCCTCCAGCACACTCAGCTTTCATCAGGTTTTCCAGGAAGTTACCTGACTTCTCTAGCTAAAGTAGAGTTAGGAGATTGAGACAAAGGACTGAAAAGAGATAAGTTTTTAAATAATGGAGGCTGTTATAATTAGCATCGAATAAATTGATTATCAAACGTACACTGGATTTAGCCTTCAGGCAAAATCACCTGGCATTTACTGACTCAAGCTGCAAAAAAAGAATGAGCAAATCTGTTTGTTTTCTGAACTTCCACGCAAAGGACCTAGCAGTTCCATTCATACTGAGAAAAAAGACAAAAGTAAAGGGAAAACAGAAGAATCCAAAATGGCAGAGAAGCTGACTTTTGTCTTCTAGCCTGATTTTAAGTACATCTTCACATCAAATAAATCTATTTTGTAAATGAATACCTCAAACTGGATTGCATATTGTTATCTCAAACAGTTCCTTTGCTTTTAGCAAATTTAGCACCTTCTTGAATCTTTTGAAGTGCATGCTTTTTGATCTGTTTACACAATATTCCATTATATTATGATGGTGTTAGTCATCACATGAAAAAACTGGCAATTGTAGCCTATGTTTTCTAAATAAACAGGAAAATTTGCCAGATGAGGTCAAATGACTCTGAAAGACAATAGGTCTTTTCAGAAGTGTGTTTAGCTCACACATTACAGGGAACTTCTTCCATTCCAGATGCTTAAACCAACTTTAAGTCACACAGTAAATCAGAATCCATTCCTTGGTATAGCTAGTAAGTACTGTCCTTTTCAAAATACAGATTAGCACACTGGTAAGACGACGCTTACAACTTATTACTTGGCTGTCATATTATACCATGAACTAACTTATCTTTCCAGTAAGTTTATTTTCATTACTTTTGGTGATTAATGCTTCTTTAACATGATTTAAAACAGTCATCTAAGAGAATAATTTTGGTTTTCTACTATAGCAACCATAGTTCTTTAATGTCTTCAGTGAGACTATGCAGTCTGATTGTACAGTAACAGGAAATTCATCAGTTATAAGGACAGCAGGTCATGATGAAAGGAACAAGTCTGTGTTACTGCTTTGTAGTATCTCAGCAAAAATCAGAATTTAGCATTTAACACATAGACTTTTCTTACAGTTGCCAAGCCACATAACTTCCAACATGTTTGCTGTTGCTTGGAACAAGTGCTTATTACCAGCCCGAACAGCTGGAAACAAAGGTGATCACTCCACCTTTTGGAGTGAATCCAGGGCTGTGACACAGGTAAGGGACAAAAACTCTGCTGAACGTGGTACAGAAGGAGAGACTGAAAGAGTGGGTTTGTTCACCCTTAAGAAAAGAATAAACATCTGCTTGTGGTCTTAATGATCTTCCACTACCTAACAGGAGGTACAGAAGACAGACAGACTTGATGGTGTACAGTGATAGAATGAGAAGCCACAACCTGAAGTTGCAAAATAGCAAATATTGATTAAATTAAAAAAAAGTTATATAAGTGGTCAAACACTGGACGAAGAACCCAGTGAATCTGAATGTCCATCCTTGGATAGATCCCCAGAATACAACTGGACATGGCCCTGCAAAAGCCAGTTTAGATGGTTCTGCTTTGAGTAGGTGCATTGCGCTAGATAGCATCCAGAGGTCTCTTGTCATCTAGATTATTGTCCAAGTCTCTAACTAGAGCTGGTCAAAAGTGATGAGCAGGCTGAAATTGACTTTGCTGTAATACAGATGCAGTATATATTCTTCCCAGTGATCAAAATCATAATGTTAAAAGATACAGATTGAACAAATGATGTAAAGATACACCACAATACAAACTGGAAATTTCTAATAGCTTCTTAAAAAAGTCCTGATAACACAGTGTGAACTGCATCATGTGGAGCGCCGCTGCCCTTTTCCAACAAGAACACAGGAAATACTTGAAAGGTCATCTGGCATAACAAGAGCTGTAGCTCTCTAGAGGATGTGTGTCAGGATTACAACATGTAGCGCCTCCTGCTCAGTCAAATGAATGTCACTGTTCCCCCAGCTACAACACAAACAAAAGCTTCAGGTGTCCTTAAGTACACTGCATATTGACATTCTTTTGTAAAGAAATTACATTTCATACTCACAAATCCTGTAGTAGGACTTCCTAGAGTTAGCTGGCTAATACAAACAGGTTTGTAATGTCCTGCGAATGCAGGTGGCTGCACACATTTGCATCTATATGGAAGCACACATGTTGCATAAGCTCCATTATATACAAGCCTTCTGTACTGCTATGTACACTCTGTATAATCTTCTAAACCAGAATGATATGCACATACCAAATTACTTTACAGAAAAGCACAAGAACAAAAAATAAACTGAAATACTGACTCCAAACAGGTAATAGACACTGCCACATACAGGATCCTCAAGCACCTTCACCATACAAAACCAATCACTAAGTCCAACACTTTCTCTGGACCAGCTAAATACCTACTGCTCTGAAGATAATAGTTCTAACTGCATTGTCATATGTGCTCACAAGCAGCAGTTTGGTACTGCACATTGTGACTCACCTTCAACTATGACAACAAATCAGGGCACACGTGGTATTTCAAGAAAACCTCTGCACACAACTCATAGTAATTCCCTTACTGGGAGAAGATGGATCTTGAGGAGTTAGGACACTGATATTTTTTAGCAGTAGGATTCATGAGTGGAAGCTCTAGCAGTTGTGCCGCAGGCAAAAACAAAGCCGCAATATTTAATAATAATATCCTCAAGAGCCAACAAACTCAGACACGGTGAATTCATCAGCTTTTAAATACCTCTGTGACTGCCATCTTAGAAGCTTTACATTAGTTAGCCAAAATAGCAGGAGCTTCTTCTTTATTTATATACATATGCAATGAAATACCTAAATATTTACTTGGTTGTCTAGTGGTGTACTGTACTACGTACTTCTCAGTGAAGTTTTACCAAAATGAACTGAATGAAGACACTTTTTTTTTTTGTACAAATCCTTTTTAAAGAGAGGTAATACCATTACAGTTTTGTGTGTGTCACATCCATGAGACACACTCCTGACTGCTGACCTTTCTAGCAATCTTCCCCCTGGCATTTCCTTGCTAAGTTATGTCAGCTGTGTGAACTCAGCATTATCTCTGGGTTCTCCTTGCTGCTCCAAAAGCATCCTGATCAGTTACCTCAGCATATGAGTGCTGTCATGCAGCCTCGGGCACCTGATTTTGCAGCGGGGAGAAGCATTCATAAACGTGGAATCACAAATTTTCTTCAGAGGCCATCCCACTTCTTGCTCCGGTGAGGACTTTTGCAAAGCTCCCAAATTTGACTGTCAGTGTTGGAAATCTGTTAATCCAGTTCATTTTAAGTCACTGGAACAAGCATACCCCAAAACATGTTATGATTGTAGTCTGTCTTTGCTTGCTCTCAAAACAAAGAAAAAATGCATTACAACCTACACAAGGGAAAAGCAGGAATAGCCTCCCGTATTCTTACCATGCTATGAAAAATAGTCGCGCATTTGAAAGATGATTTCACTGGTGGATGTGGAAATGATGGTATTATACACAAAATAAAAATGATGACAATACAACAAGCATCCAAGGCAATTTAGCAACAGATGGCCCACTAGATATTTTAAGGATGCTTAAGACGCCAAGCCCACACATAGCATGGCTAGAAGCATCTCTGGAAGAGTACCAGCAACTCTTAAGAAATGTTCAAATCAACAGCTGCGCTCAGACTTAAAATAGTTTTCTCCTCAGCTTTCGACATCTTCAGAATAGTATCTGACACAGAGCAGCAACACAAAAGCCTGTGCCCAAAGTGTGACAAATAGCCCAAAAAGATGGAAAAGAAGTTGTTCAGGAGGTAATTAACAAGTCTCAACAGAAGCATGGGAGCAAAGGAAGAGCAACATGGCATGTCACTGCAAAGGCAGTGCAAGGCTCGAAAGACAGACAATGAAGAAAAAAGGCCATCATGAGGGAAAATTTCTAGTCAAGCACTGTATTCCTACCTGTGTGTGTTCAACAAGGAATATAAAAAGGAAGTCCTCTCAATGACTGCTCTGCTTTCCCTGGCAAAACAAAGGAATCCTGGCGGCTTTGTCCAACCTCCTATCAAAAGGAAAATACCAGTTCCAAGCGTGTACAGGCACTTTTGCATAGTCTAGCTGAGGCATGCCACAATTCCACAGAATCACAGAATCACAGAATAGTAGGGGTTGGAAGGGACCACTGTGGGTCATCTAGTCCAACCCTCCTGCCGAAGCAGGGTCACCTACAGCAGGCTGCACAGGACCTTGTCCAGGCAGGTCTTGAATATCTCCAGAGAAGGAGACTCCACAACCTCCCTGGGCAGCCTGTTCCAGTGCTCCGTCACCCTCAGAGGGAAGAAGTTCCTCCTCATGTTCAGACGGAACTTCCTGTGCCTCAGTTTGTGCCCATTGCCCCTTGTCCTGTCACTGGGCACCACTGAAAAGAGCTTGGCCCCATCCTCCTGACACCCACCCATCCACAGGTTCTGAGTGTAAACAATCATTAGCTATTTAAATTTTGTCAAGTCAGAAAGTGCCCCATATTCCTAGTTTATCTGTCAAATTCTACTCCTCCAAATAAGGCCTCACTGAGAACAAGTATTCAGGAGCAGTAGCAATAGCTGCTTACTCTTCCACTAGCTGCACTAAGCAGACACACAAATTTTGTTGAGGACAAAGTCTCAGGTACATTCATTATGCAGAATTTACTGCCAGACTCATGAGTAGGATCAACAACACATCACACAATCATTTTTAGAGACAGGGTTGTCTGCTCATTATGTTCAGAAAAACGTTTCTAGTTACTAATCTATTTTTGTGGCAAGCCTATCCCTCCTTGTCTTGCAGGTCTTCTGCACTAAGTTATCTATGATAAATTTATTACCGTGAGAGCGGAATTTCTATTATTGTATTATTGCGTCTCCTACTTGCATACTGTTTGACACCACTCCTTCAGTACTGGCAATTCTGAAGTTGGATCCACTGTAGAAATCCAGGAAATATAGTGGCTTTCTCAGTGGGTCAGATCTACTGGTCTTGCCAGAATAAGCCCATATTTAGGAGCGTCTTAAGAGAGGAACAATAGAAAAGCATGGTTCTATATCACTCAACAAAACAGAGGAAGTTTTGGCACTGCCACACTGAGCACCACAGAGATCTCTTGGACTCCTCCAGGTGCTTGCATTATTGGCAACTTCGGCATAACTGCTTCCCAGTACTACAAGTGTAGTCAGCTTCTATCAAAACCAAGACACAGCCAACATCAGTTGTTTGCTACAGATTTACAGTCACTGGCAGTTAAAAAAAAAAAAAAAAAAAAGAGTCAGAATGAAGAAAAAGCAATAAAATATACAGAACAAAACCAGGTTTTCTAAAGAGCTGCAGGCTGGGAATTTCTACACTGGGTGCATAACAATAAGTGTAGATTATATATAATAAATATTTTTCCTTTTACTCTTCAGCAAATGGAACCATCTGATACCTAAAAGACAGATACACAGCTCCATCTTCCCAACAACTAGAGCTACAAACACAGAATTGACTAGTAATTGTTGGCAGGAAAATATCTATCATTCCTAAGTTAAAGAAAAAACCCAATAACTAAGCTAGAACACTACCACCACCACTCTGTTTCACAGCCTGTCAGGTACCATTTACCAACACACAGGTCTCCAGTGGACTCTGGCAGCTATGCCAATAAAACAAGTTGGTTGTGAACAGCTGGCTCACCAACAGGACAACTGCCAAATTCCGATCGTATCGGATTATTTTAAGAGTTCCCCATGCCAGTGTCATCAGGCTACACCACCCAGAAACACGCTTCCATGATCAAGGCACAGAATTTGCAAGAAGTTCAGTTTCTTCCCAGAGCTCCTGCATGGTTACTGTGTCTCAACCTCGCTTTGGCATTTCAATGAGTTTCCCTGAAGTTCTTTGAATCATAGAATATCACAAGTTGGAAGGGACCCACAAGGATCATTTAGTGCAACTCCCTGCTCCTCACAGGACTCTCTACATCTAAACCATATGACTAAGAGCATAGTCCAGATGCTCCTTGAACTCTGACAGGCTTGGTGCCATGACCACCTCGCTGGGGAGCCTGTTCCAGTGACTTGACCACCCTCTCAGTGAAGAACCTTTTCCTAATGTCCAATCTGAACGTGCAGATCCATGGACATAGGCATTAGAGTAGCCACCTACAACTGCTGTCCCCAACAGACATGGCCACTTCTGTGCTTCTCAATAGCTTCAAAGGAGAGCTGCAAGCTACATCAAGTAATTTAGGGCAAGAAGAGATGCATCAGCATGAGAAGTCTCACGGTTAACGGGCACAATCCGAGTTGTCTACCAGGGAACTGGTAAAACACCAGTTCTCACTTTGCAGTTACCCTAACAGAGAGCTTCTCAGAGCCTCTTCAACCTTTCACTTCAGACATCTGGAAATAGTGCATCAGAAATATTTTTGAAAATCAGAAGGCTGTGGTGGTCTTGCTGTCCCTCTGGTGTTTGCTCCACATCCCCTTCTTCACTGCTGGCTGGAATGAACACACATGCAGCAGGTGTGGACAGCCAGAGAAATTTCATCTGCGCAGGTGACTGGCATTTACAGCCTGCCGCATACTTCCTTCTCAGGAGCCCTCACCGCCTCTGCTCCTTGCTCTTCTCTGTTTCAGTAACTTTAACCTCTGTCCTGGTTCCCTGAAGGTATCACTCAACTCTGTAATCTCACGGCCATCCAGGCAGGAATTTTACCCAAATGCTTCTGTTTTTTCTTACTGGAAACAACAACTGATTTACAAGTTACCTCGATAAAGGATCCCAAAGGCTGCATAGCTAGAAGACAAGAGAGTAGCATTAAGATATCCTGCCACTTTAAGCTTCTGGCTATTCCCTCACCTTTCCTTATTCTCAGTCACCTGTAGCAGCTATCTTAAAGTCTCTCCTGAAAAAAGGGAATTGCTATAGCTCTTCAGAAGCTTAAAAAGCTTGTCTTTGTAAAAACAATGTATACTTGGTTTATGCTCCAGCTGCTTTTTGCAAAGCCAAATATTACAGCTTCAGAAGTGACCCTAGTTCTCTCTGTAACATTATTCTAAACAATTTTAAACACAATTTCTTTAGCTTTGAAGTGTTAATTTTAACATATTATACTAAAAATGCAAATACATTTTAAGTACACTTAATGAATCTACTGTTTTTTAAAACTCCATGGCGAACATAAACTTCTCCGCTAAGAACAGCACAAAGCTGTTTTGCTTTCCAGCTGCAAAGCTAAAGAATCAAAGTGAAAAGACACATGCGTTATCAAGACATTCAACATTCCCTCTTTGGGATCACTACGGAAAAAAATTGAGAAATCCAAACCTTTCTGCTCTTCCCAACTATTTCCCTGCAGGCTTCATTTTCAGACCACTCTTCCGTGTTGTCAGATTGTGTTTTATGCAAGTTTACTTGTTTTAGTTTCTTAAATAAAAATGAACTGTAACTAAACAATCTAGAACTTAGGTGTGGCTCTTTATCTGGGGAACAGTAACAGCATGAACCATACCACAGTTAGTGCATCCTGCATCATTTCTTGTCTTAGGCATTGCAAACATAAGTGTCTGCTATGTTTGGTCATAAAAACTAAATTGTCAGTGATAGTCACCCCAGCAATGTTGGCTCTGCACGCATTGCAAAGAGCCTAAGTTGAATTCTATTCCTTCTTGGGCACAACCAAATTATTTACTAAATTCCAGTGAGCTGAAGCAAAGGGATTACTTGGAGAAAACTTACTGTACCAGTGTGGGAAAAAGATCCAGCTTGATACTCTGAACCCAGAGTGAGTATGTAGACCTGGCAACTGAAAGTTTTACTTATTTTCAAAAGTGGTTCCTTGTAAGAGTCGATCACTTGATGTACACTTTATTGACCAACAAACAATTACATGTTAATACAGGTTTTCAAGTTGTACTTAAAAGCATGCTTCAAAAGGAAAATTTTGTCTGCCTCGTTAGATTAAAAACTACATCAAAACCAAATAAAATCTCCTCGTTCCCTTTACAATTTTTCTTTCCTTTTCACTGGGTAATAATGCGAGCTGACTAATTCTGGAACAGCACATTACCTAAGTTATTATGTAATGTAAGGTACCGTAGAGTTCCTGATAACTTTTCCTATTGAAGGAGAGACAGATCAGACTGATGCAAGCTGCTCTGTTCACTCTGACTAAACAGAAATTAGTATCTACACTGGTGTCAAGTTCAGAGAGAGCGAGCATGAGACAAAGATATTGCAGAATGTCATTTTGGTGACAAGACGCATGCTACCAGCAGCATACAAGGCGACTAATTTTACTGTCTTCAAACGATGATCAAGATGCCCTTGCATTTGTAAAATATTATGGCAGATATTATAAAGCACTTATTTCATACAAATATTGTGCACTTCAGAAACTCCTCTTCTATTATAATCTCTTCAGATATGGAAAGCCTGTTTACAATGATCATCAAAGAAGTAGTTAAGTCTAAAAGAAAAAATATATGTAATCTATAATTAACACCATCCATTTTAAAAAGTAGCTAGGATAAATTTTTGCCTTAACATTTAAGCTGTGCTGCCTTCAGAAAAAAAAAATCATGATTCTTATACACGTCCCATAAAAACCTACTACTAAACAGCAAGAATTTTGCATTTTTTATTATTTGTTATTGCCTTTCCTCAGAGAATCTCAGCACACAAAAACCCCCCCCAACACCCCGAACACCAACATCCAATCCACCATCCAAAACATACTTCACAAATCACAGAAACAAGGAACTACAGTTTGCAGGCCTTTGCTACGTAGAAAACCACTGAAGTGTTGCAGCCTGCAGAAAACCCCATAGCCTTCTGTTCTTTAACTACTAAATTAGCTAACACACATGTATCTTCACACGTCAGTCAGTTTCTTGAGAGATTTTTATCTAGGTGTGTAAGTATTAAAATGTGTAAATTTCCTCTTGATTATATTCTGTGTGTAGGAACATTACTCTCCTTTTAGAAAGGAAATGTTGGCATTTTATTCCTGAATTAAGGCTCAGTCTCACTGACCTATGTGCACTTTTTATTTCTTTGGGGTAGGGCCATACAAAGAGGCCTTCATTACATCCTTTCTAGTCTTCCAGCAGTCAGTTTAAGCCACACTGCTTTCACCATGGCCACTTTAATCACCTCTTCTCCCTCCTACTCACTACTGATAGCAGCCTAGCACTGGTTGCATAGTGTTTTACAGATTTGCACTGTCTTCATGGTTAGCTTACAGGAAAGATAATACCCACATAGTATAATGGGCTTAGAAATCTTTGACAGGTTTCAAAATAGTTTTTAAAAGCAATAATTAAGGAGCCCCAGGTCTTCTCTCTCACGTAAGTCCTGTTTCTTTATTCTCCGAAGCACACACATTGCAGTTTTCTTTCCTCTCCCAAAACCTTTCTTTCTTTGCATTACAAATTAAAGAGGCATTTCATTTGCAAAGCTTAATTCTGATGATAAAAAAAGAAAATACGCATTTGATATTTTTCTGTGGAGAATAAAAGACCCTGTAGGCTCTTTTGCCTGCTCTTCTGTAGATCAGCACGCCTATTCTTGTGTTGGCATTTATTCTTCTCTTTACAAGTTCAGCAATGCCCAGCTGCTAGCACAAACACAAGCAATCCAGTATGTTACATACACGCACACATACCTATATATGTGTTCGTTTGCAGATCCTAGCAAATTTGTTTGGAATATGTGCCTAGCAGGATTTATTGCCCCATTTTAACAGACAGTAATCTACTATTTAACCATCATCCTAGAGTCTAGGAATTCAATGTTTTTTAAGTAACTGGAGTGAGGCAAGCTGTATTTAAAGTAATATTTGTTCCAAACAAGAGTTAAATAACATCTTGTTCTATATTAATTTTACTCAAGTCTTTCAAGAAATATTCCTGAAGTGGATTTGGCTTGGAAGCCCCCTATGTTTAGAGGAACTTGATGAGTCATAACAGTAACTTCCTTTTATAAATAATATACTCCCTTGACACACAACTTTAGTTTCCAGTTGAAAATAGCCAAGTGTGCTTTCTTTAGAAAATTTAAATCCTGATAGCATCAGTTTTTCAGTTCACAAAACTGACAAAGCACCCCAAAAGGCAAGTTTTATGCAAACAGACATAATGAGGTGAAGATTAAAAACAACAATTTATGCTACTCTTTTTGAAAACCCTGATGTGACATCACCTCCAAAATTCTATCATTCTGTTGTAATCCCCAGTTAACATCTATTCATCAATCATGTTGAAGTCTCTTCCTCCCTTTTATTCAAATCCGATTCATTTTTGTCTACCCACCACATCATCCTGTGTGCCCCAAACAATTTTTCTGTTCTTTACTCATTTAAGGTCAGAGGCTCTGAAGCCACCAGTGGACTACCATACAGCTCCCCAAGTAACCCACCTGACTTGCTCCAGCTGTAAAACAAGGATAGCAATGCCAGCCTCTCAAATGAGTCAGACCTGAGCTGCAAGAAACTGAACTCAAAATCAGTGGCATAACTTGGGGTTTTCAAGTGGAAGCAAGACTTTAACCTGTGCTTAAACCAGTCTGAGGCCAGAATAAGAGACTGCTACAAATTTCCAGAGCATTCACCTGCCCTCAGTTGTCACCATAGTCACTGCCCATCAGAAACATTTTGTTTTCTAAGTAGAAGAATTCAAAAAGGTCACAATTTCTTTTAACAAAGTGAAACTACAAAGCTTTGTGCTGCACCACATCCCCCCGACGAATGTAAAACAGAGGGAAGGCAGCCTCCAATAAGCAACAGCATTTCCTGCTGCACACCGTGAAGAGATGAGCTCTGCACCTCTGCTCCAGCGATGGAGAGCTCCAGCTGGCCAATATCACTGTTCTAGAGCAGTGGAGCATGAAGTGTCACGTTATGCCAGCAAAGAAGGGCTGGTCTGGGCAAACTCAGATGACAAATCATGATTTGGTCCCAATTTATTTCTCAATCTCCAGAGATGAGGCAGCTACATACCAACCTGAAATCATCTTGTGCAGGTTAGAAACACCTAAACCGTAACGCAGGCCTGCAAAGATAAGGCAAAATTCAAGTATTTGGGTTTGAGAGCATCCCAGTATCAAAACATACAAACTATGACCTAGTTTATCATAAACCATCAAGCAGAACACAAAAGGAATTCACACTGAAAACCAGTCATACCATAAGCAAGAGAAACAAACAATTATGAAGACCCTGTTCCTGCTGAAGACAGCGTATTATAAAGCCACACTACCTTCAGAGACAGAGTGAGCTGATTTTACAATTGCAAGAAGAGAGCTAATGTAGCTTTAAACTATTTTAAAAAATTCCATACGCGCCTCTCCCTTTTGATGTCAGGTCATCCACAGAGCACGACGTCAACAAATCACTTAATGTCACACATTTATTTGTGGGAGAAAACACAGAGATGGTATCTTTCCTCGGCTACAATAAACTATAGCTCTCTCAAGGGTACACCCAAGTAGCTAAAAAACCCTCTAAAATTATTTGAAAAACAAAAATAAAACCAGTGGGCTCAGAGAGGCATTACTTCCCAGAATCTGCATCAGAGTGCAGTTCACAGCTTCAGTTTTTCTGCCCAACCTCCACTCCTCTATCTCCTCGCTCTGTGGCAGGATATTAACCCAGAATTACAGAAGTCAGCATTTTACAGTGATCAGCTAAGCCACTTTGAAGATGAAAGTGAGAATATCATTGCAAGTGATTACATATTAAAGTCTATGGCTTAATGGGTACCTTATAATTTCAGGATCTCTGAGAATACATGAAGAATAGCTATAATATAATTTAATTGGAACTTTGATATCATGCATGTCTCATGCATAAGTATGAGTCATGACAGGAACTGCAGAACCAAAGGTTTGAGGAACAGTGTGAATAAGGAAAACTTTCACTGAGAAATCTTAACATTAAGAATTAAAAATGTAAGTGCAGGCAGAGATCTTTAAACTAGCCATTTAAAAATGCACAGTTTGTGGGTTGCATATTTGTCTTAAGAATTATCTCCAATGGAGTACCTCAGATCCATTACAGAAAAGTTACAATAAAAATACAGTAAGATAGCAGTAGAGGAATATCAAAACCAGTTAAATGTAAAAGGCTGAACACCTAGCTTCAGGGCAACGACTGACTTCTCTATTCACTAACACAAAGCATACTTCCGTGTGGAGTCAGTGAAAGTGCACATCTCTCACACTATGTCGAAGTTACCTCTGCCTCTAGCTGCTGGCAAGTAGAAATGCCCCTAAACCTACATGTTTGCCATCTTCCCTGATGCAACATGAAAAGCAGAACACGGGAAATATAGCTGAACTGCTAAGCATTAAAATTAAGGCACACTAAATATATCAGGGCTTTGCAGCTTCAACTGCCATTAAAAAAAACAAAACCAGAAATTGCATTGGCTTTGTTAATTTCAGAAATGCTTCAGCACAGTCTCCAAGGGTGCCTGCAAAACTATCAACTTTTGCTAGGCAGCATCAACTACTTGCGGCAGCTCCTTTTGTCAGTGACTCAAACTGGGTTTTGCTCTTGAATATGTCTTCTCACTGAAAAATTTGGAGATTTAAGAGAAACAAGCAATTCAATGGCTCTAATATTTGTGTCCAGATCAACAAAGAGTACAATCTACTTCCTCCCCATGTTTAAGCAGAAAGCCTGAGCTCTGTGGAGTGTGTAGATATTAAAAGCATTACATCCTCCTTTAAATATGTTGATAATAGCAAGACACATTCTCATCAACGGAAAGCTGGCACAATTCTTGTTTCCAGATCCCCAAAGAGGGGGGGAGCTCCTAAAAACTTCACATCTGTAAAAGAGGATTGAACGGTATTCAGTTAATTTTCATTCCGGTATTTATACACAAACACAAAATACTGCCTTTCTGGGGTTTTTTTGTAAATATTTTAATACTTGAACAACGTAACAGATATTTTAAGATGTGTAGGGGATAATTTAAAGGTAAAAGAAAAATCTAATCTATCAGGCTGAAAGCAACACAAACAGATTAGGTTTGAGAAGTACAAGCCAAACATTTTACTGCTTGTTTAATGCTACCCCCTTTTTTAAGGTGTTCCCTCAGGCTGCTTCTACAACAGCACTAAATAGGAAAAAGAAGGAATTCTGGCAGCTCAACATGTAACTCAGTATGACAACTCTGAAATCTGAGGGCTCTCTAGAGTTGTCACCTTTCACATTTGAGTCTTCCACAGGCTCACTGAATGTGGTAGGCTGATCAGATTTAATGAATAAGACAGCCTGAGTTTTGGTCACCCGGACCCAAAAGATGCACTTGCACAGCACTGCCGTACTGAATGGTGACCCTGGCCCAGTACTGCTTCAGAAGCAAACACCTGATCCACTGTGCATGCCAACTGAGGGTTATTTATTCTGTATTTGTTATGCATACTGAATGCTTCGTTATCTTTATCGTTCGAGTTCTTAAGACCTGCAGTGGTAGATGTATCTTTAGCTATATTTATATCTATGACTCCTTCTCTAGAAAAAACACTAGAGCTGACAATATCCGTCAGTGTTTTTTTTCCTTAAGTAACCACAGTCAAGATCATTTGTCTTCTGTAGCATTCAACATTCAGTTCAGCTGATAAATACAGCAATATGTGCAGGGTTTTTTCTGCCTGTATTTTAAGATGGGCCTCCCCACTCTAAATACAGATCTATCTGTACTTTTTTCATACATTAAAAAAACCCTAAACTTGAAGGAAACCTCACTTTCTAAACCACATTTATGGCATCGCATGCTGAAAAACCGAAACAGCCCTTCGACAAAATACAAAATGGAAATAATCTACAGAAGAGACAAGCAACAAAACAGAAACTAATTAACCAGAGAAGGAAGCTCGGAACAAGAAAGAGGAGAACATAGTTTATTCTTTTATAGCAGAGCAGTAATTTTACTCCAAGGTCAAAGGAAACTGCAGGGCTCAGCTGTACTGGCCAGTGGCCCAAACCAGGTGGGAATGCACCAGATCATGACCAAAGGCTTCTCTGACCAAAAATTAACTTTGCAAATTAAAAATGGACAGAACATGAAAAAAAAGTGCAGGAAAAAAAGAGATTCCTTGTGCAGATGATGAGCTCAGCCTAAGAGAGAAACCAGAGATGCATTCTCCTAAAACCTGCAAGACAAAAGTCTCTCTGAACTTCTGTTATCAAGCAATGCACCTGGTAGTGGGGATTTGGCAGAGCTTACTGAAATGCAGCAGTGGATGGGACTATAGCACATAGGAAGCACGGGAAGAAAGACTTATCTTGTCACTGGGAAGTGCAAGATCAGCTTACAGAACCTATAAAGGGTGTAAGTGGGAGGTGTAAGAAACCTGGTGCAATCACAGAAAGTGCTACTCTCTCAAAATAAAAAAAGGTTTGGGTCAGATCATAAGAGACTGAATTCAGGCCATTTAAACAGCCAAGAAAACCTGAACATAGTTACTAATAGATTAATAATTACCTCTTTGGTATGAAAACACTTATGAAAGAAACTACTTGTCTGAAGAATTAACTGTGGTAAAATTTATTATCAATCCAAATCTGACAAGAGAAAACTAGAAGCTGGTAAGACAACACCTTCCTTTGGCATAGTTCTATTTGCATTCTACTGCGGTAAAGACCTCAGGCTATTAAGAAGTAAGACCCTAAGCCACCACCAGGAAAATGCTTCCTTCAACTGTTATCGCTATTTAGTTGTGTTTCTTTGCATACCCAATTTCTTTATTTGTCACCGTATTTCAAAGAAGCACAGAGACTGATGTTCAAACATGCCCCTTCAACGATCTTAGTAAGAGTACTGCAGTCTTGGAGACACCAAGTGCAATATTTAGCAACCAAAGTAACATTAGGAGAGACAGTAGAAGACTGCTTTCCAAGACACCTATGTTTTATTTTACAGCAACATGGTGCATCCATTTAGCACTGACAAAAGACAAAAAGCTGTGCTGTGATACATTTCAGTAAAAGATGATGGTAATACTTGAATACCGTCTTTTAATTAGGGAACCTCTCAGAGTGCACTAATATATATCTGCAACATTGTTACTGTTCTGCTCTGGCGTACGCTATTAGGAAAGTGATGGCAGTGAAATTACGTTAAGTAATGTGTTCTTATTGCCATAAAGTTTGCAAATCTTATCTAAAAAGACATGGTTCAAAACCATGAAAATGCACTGGAAAGCACCAGTATGCAAGTCTGGAAGGCATACAGAGTACTGTCAATAACCTAGAAAATGCCTTGTGTACAGTCCGAATAATACCCTTCTACAAAATTGACTGAAAGGACTCTGTGCATGTACACACAATTTTTTATTTTAAGTGCACTACAGCTGCAAAGAATAGAGGTACCGTACTGAAGATTCCTAATATAATATGCTAGAATTTTGCCAGAAGGAAGCAACAAAGACAGTTCCTGCATCCTGGATTTCAAGAGAGGAGGAAAACCCCTTAGTTTAATGGAAACTATAAATATCACAAAACCATTCAACTACTAAAAGTTCCAGATTTTTTTTTCTCCAGTGAAGAGGCTTAAAATTTATGTCACTGTCCACGACATTAAATGTGTCCCTGATATCAGCATCTTACAAATATAATGAGAAGAAAAATCATGTTTTAGAGAATGTAAGTCTAAAAACAAAAGTAACATTTTAAGCATTGATCTGAACAAGTAGCAAATCAAGTAACTTCCTGCTTTCAAGGTCTTTATTCTCAGTCTGGTGGTTGTTAGTGTTGCTGCAAGACCACATTAGTCCTGCCACAGAAGGAGCACGCTGAACATGTAATGGCTGAACACGAAAGTCATGGCTGGGACACTGTCAGTCAGGCCACGAAGAAGTTAAGATGCAGGAGGTAAAATGAAAGAAGGCACATGAACGAGATGAAACTGGGCAGAAGAGGCATTTCTGCTGAGCAACTGGACTAAACTGACAGACTGAATGCACGGTAGGGGACAGAGAAGTAGCTTTTATTGAAGTTTGCATGTTTCACCTATCTTTTGATACAACAGGGCAGTAAGTACCAGTATTTTGGGCTAAAAACTAGCATGTTTTGCAGCATGTAAGTCTCCCAAACATGCAATCACACACCACCTTCAAAGACAGGGAAAAACTGCTTCCTTACCACTTGTCTGGTTTATCAGTTTGCTCACACTGACAGCACTTTGCTACATTTCGGAGAGGAAAACCATTCCTGCACTTACTCAGATGTGTATGTATCTGATTAAACACTCCATTTACTGAAGCAGTCCATGGCAGAACAACGGCTGTGCAACACAACACAGCAGAATGAGCTGAGTAACTGCAGGGGACAGACAAGTAAGTGCCTGTTGTCAAACGTGCCAAGGACAGCCTGCAACTCTCTTTTCTGAGATGCATCCTAAATAGTTTTGGCACTTCATAACAAGCAAGGCTCCTACAACATTTGAAAGGCAGATTTCAGGAACTAGGTCAATGCCCAGCAATGTGCTGTTTGTATCTTAAACATAAGGATAGTTTTAATTTTCTGAGCAAACGCACACCACCAGATCAACAGAAACATGGGTGGTTTCCCTTCTCTCCACTTCTGAAGTACATTCTCCATCCTTTCCATGAGTCATGACCCACAGATGACTACAAGCTGCATTAACATACCATGTAGTTCTTGGGCAATAACTTAACTGTATCATAAAGCTTGAGTCAAGATTTTATAATGGACTGAACTTCAGGATTCTTGTAAACAGAATATGTTATTTTCTATCTCAAAGATTTTTAACAGTCATACCTTATTTTTAATTGAAATACATGTTTCAAAACAAGGCAAATAACTTTGGCTACATATGGACACAGCTAGCATTTTAAAGGACTGAATGGTATTCAAGCGACAGGAGATAACTGAAGCTTCCCGTGTTGGTATCTCGGAGTTCATCTCCCACAACTCTAATTGACTAAGAGTGAGATAAAGTTGCATTAATTTGTTAGAAATGTCATTGGTCACACTTTAATGTTTGCGTTACCACTCAAGGACCAGTCTGGCATTCAGGCTTTGTGCAATGACAATGCCTAATATTAGATTTTTTCTTTTTAATCCTTTGGCTTCCCTAAAGCCAAATATTATCACCTGAGCACATTAATGTGAGTTTGCTCTATTCACTCTGGGATTCTCTTGGTCACTATAATATCCTTTAGTGGTAACTGAGCTCTTTTCCATGTACTTGCAAGATGACTGTCCTTTCTGTACATTCATTTAGCTTGACCTGGATGCTACAACGATTTTTTTCACAGTGCTAACCATATTCCTGGCTAACTGCACCTTGGTGCTGGCAGACATTCTACCCACAGCACTGGACTCAGGAACACACTCTAAAGGTACTTAAAGTATATGAAACCCAAGAATATTTCTGTACTGTCTTCCTTATGTATGCTTTGAAATGTTCTTTTATCCGATTGTTTGCTATGTACTTTTTCACACAACAGGCATTCCAAATCCTAGTTACAAAAAAAAAAAAAAAAGTATTTACAGTATGACTGCGTTTCTTCACTCTCCTAAGGTTTCCTCTAAAAATTAACAAAACAATTAAGAATTTCAGCCTTAATTAAATGAAGGTGGAGTCACTCTGGACTTTTTAACAGAATAATTTCCTTCCTTCATCATTGTCCAGCCACACCTGAAGGCAGGCCTTAAGCTATACAGAATTCAGGACATTTACATCTTCACTCAAAAATGACTTTTGAATGATAATTTAGGTCCTTGTCACCCTTCCCTTCCTTGCCCCTCCTCTTCATTTCCAACAAATAAGTGCTCTTTTCAAAGACTGTGGATAGAATTGATCTCGAGGACAGGAAAGTATCTGTGTGACAACAGTGTAGAACAGACATTTTTTTTCGTCCCCACTAAGCCAGGACGTTAGTTAATTCCTTAGTTCTCACTGAGCTTGGCCAAACAGCCTAAATTTAAAAAGCCATAAGAAAACCAGCAAATGTAAACAACGTACTTAATTATACAAAGCCAAAGTAGTGCCAATATTCATACTTACAGGCTGAGGCTGTTCAGCAATACAGCAGTTGAAACACAACCAAAACTCACTCATTGTTTACAGTCTGAAGTGGGAACACAGATGAAAAGCAGGACTCAGCCTCCGTAAATCTGTCTCCAGGTAGCAAGTTGTTGAAATACGTTTATTTATAATGGTTCCAACGTGAAAATCTTTTCTCTGTTGAGCTCTTCTACAAAACCAAGTCAGTCCCAGGATAAACAACTTGAAGGCAAAAAGTTATTTTAGAGTCTTCTTTCACAAGGTTGGTCCCAGCACCACAGAAATGTTATGTATGCTTCTTTGGTCTCTAGCGTTATGTGAACCTGAAAACAGAAGTACATTACATCAAAAATAACGAATATACAGAATCTCATGCTCCCAGACATCCACCCACACCAGTGATTTCTTTAACCACAGACCAAAGAGACACTAGCAAACAAGTCACATGCTTATTTCTACAGTGAGTACCAGAAGTGACATATACCAGAAATCCGCATGAGGCTTACATTCCAGCTTTGATTCAACGAGGTGGTAAGAAGAACTGCTGTACAATCTTTTGGCAGCCATCTCTGAACTGTTTTTAACTTTCAAATGTCATTTTGTAAAGTGACAATTTTGTCCATACACCCCTTTAAACTTCTTGGGGAATTGTGCCTATTGACACTTGATACTTCTCAATGCAAAAGTTATCCAGTCCATTCACAGCACAAGGTTTAAATAATATTTAACCCAACCCTGCCGCACAGCTGTCAAGCAAAGGCGTGCTTTTCTAAATGTTGAGGAAACAAATAAATTTCTGTATGTGGAAAATTTGCAAAATGGCTGGACTTGGTCAACTCAAGGTATTTTCCTTCCATTCTCTCTACCCTCCTGCTTCATGTACAGTTGACTTCAAAATAGAAGAGTACTTGTAGAGTTTGAAACTGTGTCCTTAAACCTCTGAAATTCCTCATGTGGAACAACTAAGGCTACAGATTCCAACCATTCCTTTGCTAAAATAATGTTTATTGGTTAATCTCCAACCCAAATTCTTTCAGTAAGAGTGCAATGAAAATTCCTGCGAGATTTCACCCTGGTCATTTATCGTGCCATCCGTCACCAACTTTACTTGCAGAGAAAGTGAGATAATGAGTATGCAGAAGTTTTTACATGCATACTCCTTAATAATTCTATATACAACTGCATCTTCATTCACAGCAATGGGTGCATAACTACACATCATTATTTATACGCAATTCCTCACAGAATGATGTGGTTTGGAGACTCCATGGGATACATAAACTACATATACCTGTACACACGTTCTGTGGCAGAGCAGTCCCACTTAGCTACTTCCTTCTTCAGTTCTCTACATGCCAAGCACATAAGAAATGAGGTCCATCATCTACTACATACACACCAAGTTACTGTACTGTGCAGCCACTACTAGCCAGGACGGTTGGCTGCAACGCACACATACAGAAATACAGTAGCACCTTTCCCATACCAAGTCCAAAGCCTCTGGTAAGCTTTCCCGCTTCTTACCTTTTAAGATACTAACAGAGGATCTTTAAGAAATAAATGCCTGCTGCAGTAACGTCATCTAAATAGCAAAATCCAGCAAAAGTACTTCTCTCTTAGCTTTGAAAAAGCTACTGGTAGTGTTTAAATTAAATTTATATGCCTGTTTGTGGCATTTCTTGTCTGAAGATGGGAATAGGAAGGGGGGAAAAATGTTTTGCTAGCTTTTCCTATCACTAATGCCATATAGAGCAAAGCAATTTTATGAAACAGAACCCCTTCAGCGTAAGAAACAAACTAAACAAACAAAAAAACCCCCAAAAATCCTTCTACATCACCTTTTCTTCTGTCAGACACTTCAAAAAAAGGTCTCAGTACAGTGCTAATATGACATTTTCACTACTTAAAAGATTTTTTTTTTCCAACCTCAAAGATCATCATCTAAATCCCATGTACGTGTGAAGAAGCGGCAATAAAACATGGGAATTATCAATCAACAGTGTGAAATCCAAGAATGAAAAGAACTGTAAAAGTCTCTGAGGAAGTTCTTGCTTCATAATTAGGTAGCTTCACTTGATTTTCTCAGTTCTTCTGGTAACTGAAAGTTTGATCAACTTTAAATAGCAAGAGCTGGACTAATGTAGAAAAGCTTGATAAGAAAATACTTTATGGTTCTCTATAGTCTTAGAATTTGCATGCTACACAATTATTTTCTAAACTTGATTCAAAATGTAACAAAATTGGAACTACAACATGGTTAACTCCTGTTGAGCATGTAACAATTGAAAATTTTAGTCCAGTTACTCTACAGCTTATATCTCCTTAAAACTTGTTGGTTTTGCTTTTGAGAAGATAGGCTCCAAGTTGTTCTGAAATGCAGCAATGTTCCCCCAATGCTAGCTGCTTAGATTATGAGAAAGTGAGAAAGCAAGTACTTAAAGTCAGAGCATTCTGAAGTCTTAATATATTGTAACCTGCCAGGGCTATAAACAGATACATTCCAGTTGCATCTCTTGCTGCCCAAGTGACCCAATATTCTGATTTGCAGATCCTGAAATTCTGTATTACTGCTTCCTCATAATCTCTTTTTGACAAAGTCTAGATTTAACATATCAAATTCTTGTTCTCACAGAGGGCTAACTTCCATCCTGCTGTTACATTCGTGTACAGAAGACATACATGGAAAGGGCAGGGCAATTCTTGTGTCGATCCATCTCCTCGTTTGTTGACTGACAGCTGATATGCTCTTTCAGCCAGCTGCACCATTAAGGGTCGCGTTGAGCTGAAGCCCTGGGAACAAATCTGAAGGGCTTGTGCATGCTCTGTGAGCTGGAAGGCTCCTCCTTGGTACAGAATACTCGAGGGTGCAGAAGACTTTCTCCATCCAGCCACTCTCAGCATGCAGGACTTGTCTGCTCAACGACAGAGTTCTCTTTGACACTGACTCTCCCCCCTTAAATCACAAGCTGCTGAATGACAAAGCCAAACTAGAGACTGTGACTAACAGTCTCTGACAACACATTAATTTTTAAAAATGTATTTTATCTTCTATAGCCTGTGTAGTGCCACATTTGCCTTTAATTTCACAGTTCTGCAACCAGTACCAAGCAGTTTTTCAATCCGTTGCCTTTTAATTAAAAAAAAAAAACCAAACAAACCCCAAAAAACCCCAAAAACTGTGGTGGGATGACATACCTGTAAGTGTGGAGAAAACTGACAGTAATTGCACCTTTTAAAATGCAAACAAAAGCTTAGCAGTATTTGTTAGAGCACTGGAATTTTATACACCCCTACTATGCTAAACAAATAATTTTTACAGTGGCCAAGTTAATATAAAAGATCAGGTATAAATCAGCTGCACCAAAATGGAAAGAAAAAGCAATTAAACTGAAGGCAAAAAGGCGTACCAGCACTGCGATGTCAACAGCAACACACTAGGACTGCTAGTTGCTTGTTCAGAGAACAAGTTGGAACAGGAAAACTCTGCTGTTCTCCAAATTATTGGTTACAAAGAAAGAAAGAGAAAAAGCACCATACTGACCTACAGCTACCAGTCACGTAATTACGTGGCGTCAGCAAACTAGCAATCTCCTGAGAAAGTGTTTCTGCAAAGCCTGGACTGCACCCAAAACCTAGCTGCAATTAATGAGATCCTGAAATGTGTGCAATACTTCACAACTAGTTTGCTGCTTTGTCACAGGATCAAGCTTTTAATACAGCGCTGTTCACAAGTGTTGCTGCTTTGTCTATATAGACTTGCCCGATGAAGAGGACAACACAGGCTGAAGAACACAGTTCAAGACAACAGCTCTGTCACTCTTTGTTTTTGCTCTTCACACAGTTTATGGTGCTCAGAGTGGCAGAACAGCACACAGCTCATGTCAAAAAGACAAGGCGTTTATTCTGTTTGAACCACAAAGGTAATCAGAGAGATAAATGGTGAATCACGTATTTGCTTTTTCCCACTTAAACTTTCTGAGCTCTGGATGCAACTTATTTTACAGTGTATGATTCACACTGCAAGAACATACAGGACTATCATGCTGAACAACTTTGTCAAATTTTAAGGATTATATACCCTATGTACAACTTTCATTTAATCCCATTTATAGAAATTTTAAGTAGTATGAAGAAATGAAGAATTAAAAAGGATATATTGTTTAAAATTTAAAGTAGAAACCAGTAAGGCAATTTTCATTACTCCTTAGTCTGTTCCACAACAGCTGATGTAATGCAAAAACCCAAACTACTGCTTATTGTTAAATACCAGTTGTAAGGCAGTAAGTGCAAACACTGCATTAATGGATAGTGGGGGTGGAGCACATTCTCCTACCGTACCAGTAATTCTTCTTATTAAAGCAGTATTAACTTTTCGGTAGGCAATAAACAGAGCAAGAAAGGAGGAAGAGTGAAAAAAGCAATCAATCTCCTCTCCAAGCTCTTCACATTTACTGGCAAAAAGCAGGTTAGAGAGCATTTACCTTAGATGATCCAAACAGGAATATGCTGCATGCTGTGGCGGGTCAGTTAGAATAAAGCTATTTATGAATTACATAGCTTAAGAACAGCCCGCTGTTTTTTAAAAACATCTACAAAGTTCCTTTTAAGGGTGAACCCTCTATATCCTTTGACGGCATACTGTTCACTATTGCTTCAAACAGGAAGTGCGGTAACAACGCTCTTTGACAATTACTTGAAGCAAATAAAACCACAGGAAGAGAAAGAAAATGACTGCAGGTGCTAATATTTGAATTTAACTAGATTTGCTCCAAAGCTCAGACCACTATTTAAGGAGCAGGGAGGGAGAGGAAAAAGTTAAAAAAAAAAACAACCACAAAGAAAAAAGGTGAAGCATGCACAAAGTCATGACTAAGTATGCCATGTCATGGTATGTCTTCACATGATGTACCATGACATGCATATGTATGCATAAAGTCACGACCAGGACTACACTAGTTTTTCAGTCTCAAGAAAGAAATTTACCATGATTCTTGATATGGAAGTATCATTCCATAGAAGACACTTTTTTTTTTTTTTTTTGCCTTAAAGGCTCTGAACAGCTATCATTTGTTTCAACCCTGCAAGCCGCAAGTAGAAAATTATAATTTCAGAGTGTATTTTTAAGACTTCTTCCATATTTTTCACTTTTTAGCTCTATTGTAGCCATACTATTTCCTCTTGCTGCTTAGCAGACACAGTTAAGCGGCAGCAAGACATGAGGGTGGAGAGAGGATTAAGGTATGCCCAAACCAACGGTGAGGTTGCGCTGGTGCACATTTCCATACACCGATAGCTGTAGCAACTGGAGAATGCTCTCCAGCTCTCCAAGGAAGTAAGTGTTTACTCCCTTGTCACCCTCATTTTTTGAAATAAAACAATCTGTAAAAGAAGCAATAAAGGTTTGAAACAAACACTACCTATAGGAAAAGTTGCCTTCATGCATGAATTTTGTTATCAGAAACTTTACCTCACCAGGGCAGTGCACTTGCAGAAGCACTCTGTCCCTTCCCCCCCAGCTGAGGCGTCACTTCTGGGGACTTTGGCACTGCTTTTAATGCACCAATTATCTTTTGCACTTTCAAATCCTGAGAAACCTGACCTGCAAGTAACTCTTGCCAGACAAACTACAACGTTCACTATCGACACAGGCTGAACAAGGCTGAAATCCCTTTTCATTTTCTCATAACTTTCCCATCTCTGCCCCCCTCCCTCCTCTAAACCCCCCCAAGTGCTTTAGGATTTAGTTTGGAGACATTGAAGAAGCTTCTTCAAAGTTTGAGTTAGACTTTCTCATGCATTTTCAAAACCCAAGCGCACAGGTCCTGACTCTGTAAAAAGGTATTTTATTGATGTATTTATGATACAGTTTTGGGTATTATGACTAAAGCTATTAATAAGATTTTATTGTAGGGTTTTATTTCAGGATTATTGGTCATTTAGAGTCAGTTGTGTGTTTTTTTTTTCCCTTATTTATACTGAAATGCTTTTCACTGGTGTATTTACTTCAGCAATTTAGGAATAGGTTGTACTTTAAATCAAGCTCAATAGAAATTAATAGCCATGAATGACGACATATTATGAGAGTGCTTTTCTTCTGAACTAAAAGTTTCAAAGAATATTGAAAATGGTGGAACAGGATGAAAGTACTCTTACAGCTTACTAAAAGGAGAAAGACGGGTTGTTTTTTCCACTTCTTGTTGTTGTTAATAGAAGGGAGTCTAGCTTTAGGAACAATCTATCTTTCACTGGATCTACAACACCTCCAGTTTTTGTTTGTTTTCAGTTTGCAGGAAGCCACAAGTTTCCCTGCAACAAATGTACCCGTCTGAGATAACATGTGGGAAGGCAGCATAAGACACAGGAAGGGAACCACAGCAAGTCTGTAAGGAGAAATACTAGGCTTTGCGCATCAGGCCACTGATGGAGTGAGGGAGCTGTACAGACGGTGAATGCAGGCAAGCACGCCATTCGGTACAGGAAAGAATAGCTTATGCAGTGTGACAGTAATCACATTGTTTGTGAGTGCCAGCTGGGAGCTTAAGGCAGTGAGCCTTTAAACATCTTTAAAACATCTTGATAGTGCGAAGCTCAAACATTTATCATTGACAAACATCCTGCTCCTGCCTCCTTGCGCTGCAACCCGCGCCCCCCCCCCCCCCCCCCCCCGCCCGCAACTGCCCGATTTTTACCCTCTAACCATTCTGTTAAATTTGATTATTTCAGCTAAGTGGCCTGGCTCTTGAAAGGTCCTTGTTACTTTGTCCAGAAAACCAACAAATGAAACAGTATTACACTGGTCTCACTAAAATGCCCTATGCCCTGTTTGAAACACAAAAGCAGAGTTTTGCAGGACCAAACCAAGTTTAACAAGCAATACTTTTTCACTGACTAAGCAGTGTAGGTAACCTCCTGCCCAGCACTGATATTTCAAAGCTTCCTGTATCTTCACTTAATAATTGCTTTCAATATACATGGTTCAATGCAGCCTTTTGAAACACCTGATACATAGCTCATACTATTTCCCACACACACATGCAGACAGAAGTCTACTTCTCCGAAAACCACAGCACAGAACATCTAATAGTCCTGCACTACGAAAATATAGAAAGACTAACCGAAAACTAATCATCCAAATTCATTTATTAAATAACAGGAAGACAAACCATAGACAAAATAAATCTGTTTTGTCCTACCTAAAACATAGTCTAAGCAAAATATATTTTGCCTTACCTGCAAAAGCAGCCAATTAAGAACAAGTGAGATGCCTTTGAGATTCACTCCTATCGTTTATGAAATCTGATTTCATACTGGCTACCCATTCATGTTAAAATAAATTAAAAAATAATCCTGTTAGTCAAAGTTCTAATTGGTCAATAACATTACCTTCTTAAGTCGCAAGCCCTACCGAAGATAACACAAAAGAACACTTGTCTCACCTGGCCTCCTTGTTAGTTCTAGCAGGTAATACCAGTCAGAGAGAAAAAATAAACAGGCAAATTACTGGTCTAAGGCAGTGTCTGAACAGGGTACATTTTCCATAAAGAATGGAAAGAAACCTCCCCCCCCCCCAAAAAAAAACCTCCCTGAAGAGCTCCCTGTTATTACTTCTAACGTAATGATGGGAAATGATCAACATATCATTTTAAAAACAGTGTAGCTTTCAAAGAAATGGAATAGTCTATGAGGAAGAAAACACCTATGAAAAACTATGTAACAGACCATGTAAGATCTTCAAGGGACCCCTACCTGTTTTTTAGTATGACAATAGATAAAAAGCACTATTCACCGCATTTATAATATTCCTTTTTCCACAGAAAATGAATACGCCAAAGCAATTTCCAAGGAAGGTTTAGGACAGAGGAAAGGAATAAGCGGGAACAAGGAGAGACGAGGGCATTAAAACTGTCATGAGTTCATGGAGGCAAACTCTCACCAGTACAGTAAGTGTTTCATGTCAAGAAAATCAACATGACACAATGTTATTGCAGATTTTCACTTACTATTGTAAGATAGCCTTGCAACAGAAGTCTGCCATTGTATCTGAAGACACTTCAATGCACTTCAGTAGATTACTGCTGTCACTTCCTCACCTCCCACTCAAGTACAAAACAATTATGAGACCAATTACATACAGTAAGCAAAGCAGCATCACGTTTTGTGGGGCTGGGTAAGTTAGGTTTAGTCAGTCATCCAGCTACACCAGCTAGGGTGCACATTTGCCTGTTCAAAAAAACAGATGAATCACCTCTGTTCAAGCCTTCCTTGGCACATGGCAATGAGATGTTTCAAATGGGAAGAGTGCATCAGCTCAAGCAGCAGGCTGCTGCTTTAGCTTTCAGTTCCATAGCTTGCAAGCAACAAAACAGCAATAGTTCTCTGTTCAAAGTGTGACAAACCAGCATATTTTTCATCTGCTAGCATTTAAGGCCCTAACATTTCTTTATTTTTATTCTCTAGCCTTTTTAATCATTTCTCTGTTACTAGCTGCTTTAGATGACTTGAACTCTGTGTATGCACCTGCATGTATGCACACAGGAGATTGCTTAAAGAAACTCAAAAATTAAGGCAAATCACATTTTCAAAGATACCTGGATCGCTCTGGAATAGAAGTGGATTTAGGATGTTTGGAGTATGTACTTGCAGAAATTATAGGCAGAGACCTAGTTCATGCAGCCCATCTTATCCAGTGTACCAGTTTCCAAGCATCAGTGCAGTCTATCGTACCATGCAGTCTATTGTACCTTCAGTCCTCCCATTAATTCTCCTGCACGACCACTCTGCAGCTTAATACAGATCGTATCTGCTGGTTTCAACTTCGAACACCTTTAGTGATTGCTCATTTAACCAGCACTCGCACAACCACGACACATATCCAAGTTTAAAGTAGGCTACGGCTGGTTTGGAGCGGTGTCAGTTTTTCCTGACTAGACACTTCAAAGCAGCATATTAAAATATTTGGTTTATTTCATAGTAAGTCCATCTTCAGACAGAAAATGGTGCAGAAATATCAGCAATACCACCCAAGTTAGGCAGGAAAAGCAAGATGTTACTGGGGCATATGGCAGAGCCAGGAAACTGGGAAGTTTCAGAACCGGTGAGAGGTGGCAAGTGCTAACTGGGCCCGTTAAGATTTCACTCTAAAGACAAGCATAGGGAGCTGCACAAGTAGGCTGACAAAACAAGTCTCAAAAAGAATGCTCCAGTCAGAAATACGTCTACATGTAAAGACGCTTACCATAGTTACGCGTGCTTTCAGACCACAGTGCATTGGGGTGGGGAGAATTGGATACACTGCCTGGCGTTTCCCTCTTCTCCCATCAATGGCCAGAGATCTGCTAGCACAGTACTGTGCAACACGCAGCATGAAGGGACACCCGGACAGAAGGGTCAGGTTTCGTCTTTATCTAGCAGCATACAGCAAGAGATAGTTGTCTTCCTCTGCCTCCAGACATTGCTTAAGTCACTTAAGGGAACGGAAAATCTAAGCATAACTGTAGCAACAAAGAAGCTGGGTTCCTGTATCATAATTTAAATATGCCGTAATGCAGAAAAGTGTCCTAATTCTATAATCCTTAAACAACTGCAGAGAAAACGATTAACTGAAATACAACTATGAAGTAAGAAGTACAGAGAGCTTCTAGACTTCCACAGCACAGACAACAAGAAGCCTACCAAATACCATGACTGCGTGCGCATGCACATGTCCGTGTGAAGCCACACACACACCTGTAATTCAGTAACTGTAGCAAGCACAAAGTATTCCATTCTTACGGCTAAGGCTCTGCAAACCTCAGACAGCTAGTCTGTATTAAGAACAATAAACGGAAAACAGTTTCTAGGGTCAACTGGTAAAGAAAAATTTCATACACTAGAGTTGCAGTCAGTATGGAATGACATTTTGCAGGTCAACAGCACCCTTTATTCTTCTGAAAGGAACACTCATTTTTTCAAAACAGAAAAAGATTCAGGAAGGAGACGAAAATGGAGAAAAACTCTTCAGGAAGCATTTTTATCTGCAGAATTGTTCACACTAAGCCATTACACATGCACAGGTAAGATATAGCTCATTACTAGCAACAACACCAGTACCTATACAAGGTTGTTTCATAGAGGAAATCCTGTAATTCAGCATCATATTTTGGGACCACCTTCAGAGTGTAGCTTGATTCAGATACCGCACGTTAATTAAGAGGAATTATTGCTCTTTCCTTCTCCCGCCACAGTAAATGATCCTTAATATACAGTTGAATTTCAATATTTACTCTTTGGAAGAAATATGTGATCACAGAGAGCTCTCGTACATCTTTAGCAAAACGCTATCAAAATGTTTAGCTCCACAATCAAAGGCAACAGTATGATAAATGTAACTGTAAACAAAATCTGGAAAATTGTCACTGATTTTCATTTTGCGATAGACTTTTGCTATTAATTTTTTTGGTTGGAAGTGCAGATCAGGTTTTGTTGTTTGGCAAGTCTGTGATGGATGCACCCACTCTGAGCGAACAGTGCTCTGGTTCAGGCACCACCAACAAGGAGGTCTGACTGAAGCCAGCCCTGCTGTGAAAACTGTGAGAACCGTGCTAGGCCGTATCTTCACAGGGACTAAGGAATCTAGGCCACGTCTTATCAGGAGCTAACAGTACCAGTCTGAGCTGGGACTAGACAAAACTAAAACTGCTACAGCTGCACACCTGCACATACACCAAAGCAGGGTTTGACTACAAGTCAACCACTTCACACAAGAAATACCTGTAGCCCCTGCCCTGAAACCACTGAACTCGTCTGTATGACAGCAGGCTGCCCTTACCCAGCATCTAATATCTTTAACAAGGTAAATAATATTTTACATTAGGCCTGAAAGTATCATAGAATCATAGAGTATCTTGAGTCAGAAGGGACCCATAAGGATCATTGAGTCCAACTCCCTGCTCCTCACAGAACTACCTAAAACTAAACCATACGACTAAGAGCATTGTCCAGTTGCTCCTTGAACTCTGACAGGCTTGGTGCCCTGACCACTTCCCTGTGAAGCCTGTGCCAGCAACTGACCAGCCTCTCGGTGAAAAGCCTTTTCCTAACGTCCACCATGAACTTCCCCTGATGCAGCTTCATTCCATTTCCTAGTGTCCTGTCACTGGTCACTAGAGAGAGGAGATCAGCACCCCCGCCTCTGCTGCTCCCTATTTGTAGACTGCCATGAGGGCACCCCCTCAGCCTTCTCTCCTCCAGGCTGAACAAACCAAGTGACCTCATCCACAAATCAGAAGTCTTGCACCTGAGGCCTTTTGCCGTCTTGGTCACTCTTCTCTGGACACACTCAAATAGTCCAATGTTCTTCTCATATTGAGGCACCCCAAGCTGCCCATAGTACTTGAGGTGGGTCCACACCAGTGCAGTGTAGACTATCTATGTTATCTATGCTGTGTGTGATGCACCTCAGGACACGGTTGGCCCTTTTGGCTGCCTGGGCACGCTGTGGACTCATATTCAACCTGCCATCAACCCAAACCCCCAGATCTCTTTCTGTGGAGTTGCTCTCCAGCCTCTTGTACCCCAGTTTGTACGTATAAGCAGGATCACCCCATCGCAGGTGGACAATCCGGCACTTGCTCTTGTTAAATATCATACTGGTCATGATTGCCCAGCTCTCTAGTCTATCCAGATCTCTCTGTAAGGCCTCTCTACCCTCAAGGCAGTCCACAGCTCCTCCTAAATTTGTGTCACTGGCAAACTAACTTAATGTACACTTGAATTCTGCATCCAGATCATTTACAAAAAACATTGAAGAGCACTGGCACTGAAATTGAGCCCTGGGGATCCCCATTGGCCGCCAGCCTGATGGAACCTCATTCACTGTAATCCTTTGAGCCCAACTCATCAGCCAGTTATTCACCCAACATATTATGGACTTGTCAGGCTGTATGCTGGACATTTTGTCCAGATGGATACTGTTAGACAGTATCAAAAGCTTTCCTAAAATCTGAGAACCCATATCTACTGGCTTCCCTCGGTCAATTAGATGGGTGACCGTGCCAAAAAAGGAAACTAAGCTGGTTAAGCAGGACTTTCCCATTGTGAACCCATGCTGGCTGTGACCAATGACTGCATTGTGTCCCAAGCATTTTTCGGTAACTCCCAGAATAACCTTCTCCATAATTTTACCAAGCACTGAAGTGAGACTGATAGGCCTTTAATTACCAGGGTCCTCCTTCTTATCCTTATTGAAAACTGGGTTAAATCACTGCTTAATTACCATTCAATTATTGCTTAATTGATTACTATTTAATTTTCATTCAATCATCAATTATCCTTCAATCATCATTTAATCATTAACAAAACTCTTTTAGCTAACCCCATAACAATGACTTCTTTTAATAATTCAGCTGCAACTTGTCTTTTTATACACTAGACATCATGAAAAACTTTACCAAATAAAGTTTAATTATAAGTTAATAAAGTTTAAGAAATCAGGTAGAGAGATGTGCAATTTTAAAACCAACAGACACTATGCTGTAACATACATAGAAAAATAGCCAAGCATACGTGCAATCAGCTTAAAATAAAAATACATAGTGCACAAGACAAATCTCCAACAATGAAATGCAATTTCAGTGGAGATACCAGAATTATTGACCTAGTTAAGAAACAAAGTGCTGTAGAAAAAAGGGAGTTTCAAAACGTTCCAAAAACATTTTAACAAAGTATGTATTCTCAGCAGAACAGTTACTGCTGTTCTGAAATCTGAATGCACAGGAAGCTAAATTGTCTCCTCAGAAGTGACCTCCCTGTCTTGCCAAGAAACACTGAATTGTGTTCCCTGTGTACTCGCAAAAAAGTTCAAGGCCATTACTGCTAAAAATGCCCATTTGAAAAATGCCCTGTGGGTCATAACTCAGTGGTGGTTAGGTCACCTGGAGTTTTACTGCCCATGTAAAATCACTGTAAATCTCAAATGGTTTTGCTCTACTATGAAACACCCATGTATACAGTGGCATATGGCTTACCTACAAGGGTAAGTATCCATTGAGTGGAAAAACCTAGAATAAAGGTGTGTCAAGGCTAGGAATTTATTTTCCAATGAGTTTTAAAATAAGTTCTTTGTATCTGTAAATGCTAAACAGGTTCATATCAGCTCCCCAAACTGAAAGCTGCTGACAAAACCATAAGTAACTTGCAATGCTTTTCTACTAAATATAAAAGAAACTTTATGTATCTAGATTCTTAGTCAGTGGCTCACTATAAGGAAGCAAACAGGCAATGTGAAAAGTGTACTCTGACACCAAATAACCACAGGATGACACTATCTGAACTCCACAATGACCTTCAAGTTATATTGACTACAGCTACTGAAAACTGTATTCTCACACAATAGTCAGAAAATGCCTGTATAGCATATTTACTTCCATACATCCTCTTAAAAAACAGCCTATCACAGATGAGTTTCTGGATGCAAATTCAGTGTGCCAACAATTCAAAGAACTTTCATTAATAAATTGCAGAGATTATCCTATGTCACAAAGTATCAAATCTTATCTAAGAGCCTACTAACAGAATGTGTTTAAAAATGCTTCATAACATGAACAACTGCTCTTGTAAATTCTGAATTTGTGGTTTGTTGTTTTTTTAAAGAAAAACACGCCCTCAATTTCCAAAAATATAAAAACCTCATATACCTGTGGAATGAATTGTGCTAAATACAAACATTTCTCAAACTAAAGACCTTTCTGTGCTTTGTGATGCAAAGGAAATATTTTCTATGTATTACACTAATACACAAGAAAGGATTGAGACAGTACACCTGGCCACTTCTAGTTTGTTCCTCAGGACACAGCCAGACAAACCTTTCAGGACACATCTGGATTCAGTGAGTGGTCTCTTGCCCGTCCTCAGCATACCCACCTTCTCAGCTGTGTCACTTTCACCTTTAGTTTGAAAGCTTTCTGTGAAATAGAGGAGTTTGGTTTGTTGAAGACTTGGGTTATGTGACAGCAGGAGATGACAACCAGATGAGAAGGCAAAGTGGCAAGACCTGGAGCGGCTTCTTGGCCAAGGCCGGGTGGGAGCAGCCACTGGGCACCCAGCTTGCTGCAGGCAGACCAGCCTCCCCCAGGGGCAAGCCCTGGGTCAGGGCCCCCCACTCAGCTGCTGGGCGCCCAGCGATGGACTCACTAACGTGTATGAGCGTCTGCAAATACCCTCCAGTGCAGAGAGCTGTCAACTTTTTTTTAAAAGCTGGAGAAGTAACAGATGGATTACTAAGGTTTTCTTTTTCTCCTCCGTGACAAAAAAAAAAAAAAAAGATTCACCTGCACCACAATTACTCTTTTATTCCAACTGCAAAAGTGCTTCAGCCGGCTGGCTTTGACGTACTTTGACAACATTAATCTGCTGTTAATTCTCTTCCTTAAATACACTGTTTGCTACTTGCTTTTCAGCATATTTTGTGCTAGGAACACCCTTCTTACTCTTTTCCCAATATATTCTAGACTAAGTTCATGTCACACCATAAAAATTACATTCACTAGAGACAGAACTACTACCTGACATTTGCAAAGTAGATTCATGCCAGCTATTTAATATGACCTGGCTTAAAATTAATCAGAAAAGTATTTTTTCCTCCTAAAAGCATAAGCCGGGGACAGGGGTGTGGGGATGGAGAACACCAAAAGACATTAAGAATCATAGGAAAGAAGACTAACTTTCAGGCTCCAATCTTAGTGGATCAGAAAGAGAAGGTACACATTTCCTCCCAGAAATCTCAGTGCTGCAGCTTTCAACGCTACCTCTGCTACACTGCAAATGGTTTTGCTTTACATGTGAGAATGCTGCAGCATGAAAAATACACCATTCTAAAGCAAAGAGCACACATAGTTTTAAATCTGTTCCCTGTTTCTATCCAAGGCCATAAAGAAGATTTAAATAGCATGACATTTTGTGCTCAATTTACCTTCACAGTCACTGGTTTAATTATTAACCTTCTTGTTGGTAGAAAATGTTTTTTTACAACAAAACTCAACGTGCAGCAAAGCTTTCTGCTTCTTAATTTTATGCAGTCTGAAAAACAGTACTTTCTATCATGCTACCAGGTGTGCTATCTGGAGTCTTAACTAGACTCTGATTTCATTAAACAAAAATCAACAAGCTGTCCAGCTCTTCTTATCAGGCTTGGTTCCCATGACTGACTGAAGAGCTCTATTCCAGATTAACAGGTAGCTACCACAATAGCACAAGACCTGCCCAGAAAATCCTACTCCCCCCAAAAAATCCCAAAAACCACTACACCACAATCCTTTCCACCCCCAAAGGAGGGTATTTCATTCTTTAGCTCAAAGCCAGACAGCATTTGCTGCTTACTTCCTATTAGCTTTCAGTTACAGTTACGTTCCTACACTATGGCTTCTGCCTTTGAAAATCTCTCACCTGTCAATTATATTAAGAGTAAACTACCTTATAAACAAAGAAATCAGAAAACCTGCTCCGGAAAGAAAAAAAAATAAAGCTTGCTTTTGTTTCAATTTCACAGAAACATTCTGTTGCCCTAAGAAAGCGAGGTGCCTATGCTGAACATAGACATGAATTTCTCATTTAGTTGATGCCAGCTAGAAAGCCTCCTACCTATTAAGTCAGTATTTTTAGTCAGCAAAAGCACTTAAGACACCAGTGTAGTGCCTTCACCAAGGAATGAAATATCAGAGTTAAGTTACAAAGAATAAACGTGAGATCAACTAATCCAGCTTACTTAAACGTGGCAGTTTTTTATTTGCATGGTCATGCTTTCAGATGATAGATCGAAGCATAAAACACAACTGTAATCTGAAAAATTTTATTATGCCCAAAAGCACAAATGACATCGCTTATATAACACAGTAATTACACTTTTGAAGATAGGTTTGCAAATCAGCACTTCTGTACTCTGACGCCCAGCCTTCAGGTCCCTTTCCTACTCCAACACAAATCTAATCAATTTAATCCAAGTTAAATTAGTATATAGCTTAACAGTAAAAGCTGTAGGGGAAAAATGGAAGGCGATTATCACAAAAACACTTCCTAGTTTTTTTTTCCTAAATTGTAGAAGAGTCTCAGTAGGCAAGTGGTGGAAGTTCCAGCACATGAGCCATTTAGTAGTTAACTGTACAGAGCATTAGTTAAGAAAACAAAAGAAAACCCCACACATGAAAGTCACATCTTGGCAAAGAAATTAACAGACAAATGAGCAGGTCTTTTCCTTTCGATTTTTCTTAATGATTCTGTGGGGAAGAAATCAAAAGGTCTTTAATGTACATTAAAAAAATCACCTTACCAAAAAAATAAAATTGGTTCCGTGACCAATTAAAGACTTGGCAAAAACTTTGAGAACCACTATCAAGCAGGTAAAAGAACAACAACTTTTTTTCCTGAACTTAATATACTCCCAGTATTCTAACACAGGTCTAACTCTTCATCCTGGGCCACAGTGACTTCATTGGTACAATCTGTGAAGTCAATTTTGTGACTGGATTGTCATAGCAAAGACTCGCAATTACTGAACTACTATAAAAAATATCATGCATACATACAAAGATTTTTCAGTATAATCCATTACTATGAATTGTATTTCTAACTATTTAACAGGAATTAGTTTAATTGCCAAAAAAACCCCACACAATGAGGAGGCTCATGGCAGGCACTGGCTTTGCCATAAGCACTCTGAGGAAGTCTGACCCCTTCCACTTTACATGCAGTTGTTACACTTATCAATGTTTACCTGCGAGGTACATGCCAAGCAGAGATAATCCCCAAAATATGAAAGCGAAGATGATGTGACTTCTTTGCTACAATTAGGCAACAACACAGGACTATAACTGTGCCATATAGCATATATTCATATGACATAACAAGATTTTGAAATGCCTAATCTTTTTCTCAAGATATAGACTTTATACTTAAGGAGCAAAAGCCTCAAAGATAAGTTATACATGAAAAAAAGCTACAGAAACAAAGCACAGTTTGGAAAGAAAGCTGATCTACTCATGCTGACCTACCGAAGTTACCTGGACGAGGAACATCACCAGTCTGTTTAGTGATTCGTGTATTTTCTAGTACATCACTATGTCAAAAACCTGCAGTTCTTGTCTTTGCCTGACTGTTCTTTGCCAAGCACTCAAATTGAAAGTAGATTCTTATTTTTAATCAGTCAAAATGACAAACAAATATATAGTTAAATCATTGGTTGATGTGTGGCCACTAATATGCTTCTACTGCTTTATATTTAGCCACATTTTCAGCCTTGTTTGGGTTTTGTTCATTTTTTTTAAAAACTAAGGGGGGGTGGAACCCCTTAAAGTTTGAAAGTTTATTGTGTAGACAAATGACAGCTGAACTGAAGACAGCCTGCTTTAGAATTTCTAGATACAAATAGAAATGGTGATAGATGGACTGGTGGTTATTGCAGTCTGAAGAGGCCTCTACAACGTTGTAATCCAATATTCCACACAAAGAGACACTAATGTCATAAGTGAATGAAAACTAAGATCTTTAACCTCTAGTCTGTTCTGTGATCTTTTTTTTAAACAGGCATTCAAATGTCACTTGAAGTAAACAAATCCATTAGTACCCTTAGAAAGTTATTCTCCTTATGAAGCAAGCTAAGTCTTAAAAGTATGACCCTTCGTTTCCACATAATTCAGAGTTATACAAAAACTTTACCATCCTTCCCCCCTAACTTTCGTCTTCCTTTCTCAAACAACATTTTCTTCACCTCCTGACTTTTCAAAATGCAAGATATAGAAAGGCAAGATACAGTAAGCAGTACAAGTAAGCATCTGGAAGGCATGCATGTGGGGGGTGATGACACATCATTTGCCTTTTATTTTCATTATGTATGACACTGCAAGTAAAGATACACAATATATTGTTTTAAATAATCAAGACTTTGTAGAAATTTTCCCTACTTCATGATCTATGCTGATGTTTTGGCATGCATTTATTCTATTTGTTTTTAAAAAAGATTTAAAAATGCTCTGTCAGTCTTTTACACTTACATTCCCAGAAGTTTTGTTGAAAGAGGAGGCCGTGCTTCCTGCTCCTGACCTGTATTGTCCAGGTCTCCACATCAGCCGAGCACAGTCTTCAGACATTGCCCCTACTTACTTCTTGCTTTCTCTTCCCTTCCTCAAGAATATCTGTACTTCTCTCCTCCAAGAACACGTACAGTGAGAAGAGATTCACCAAATACTGCATTTTGTAATGGCCAAAATAGTACCTACTTACAGCAGATGTTAGCAGTGTGACACAAAATCTTGTCACTGTAAGACAGCACAGCAATGAAATTACATTCCTTTTCCCACTGTGGGCACTTCAATTCTGCTGTCATGTTACCTGACAGTATTTCCTTATCCACACTGAATGAACACTTTTAAGTACAAATATCTAGCTCTGGAGAATTTGTTTGGGATGGAGGAAAGGGAAGAAATATGCTTGCCTGCAAGAAAACACATCTGAAAACAGTATCAGCAATTGTGGTATGGATCAGAGGCATACTGTCTCCACGCAATCTCTCCTACATTATTGTAGTTAGCTACCTGCTTGCAAACGGGTAAAGGAAGGCAAACAAGACACACACAAAATTCTGACCTCTTCTTTCCAGCCTTCCGACCTGAACAAAATCCCTAATGCAAGCCTGAAAAATAAACAGTGTTTTGACCACGGTATTTCTCACGCTGAAACAATCACTAGCCATACAGTACTTCTTCTGATAAACCTGAAAGGTCTTGAATAACAAATACGAAGCATACTTGTGCTTCCTCGCTATGAAAAGAATGCTGCTGCTGCACAGAGTAAGAATCTCTATAAATATAAGCATGGAGACTCAAGTGTTTCTCACATCGATCAAGACCATTTGCCCACTTGAAACAGGGAAATACAAGTTCCTTTACTCAAGTTATCTACGGAAGTTTTCCAGACAGCTAACACAACAGGCAATGTTTTTGTAACACACGTGACAAAGCTGTAAGGAAAATGGCAGCAGCAACCACTGCAGCTCTTCATATCAGGAAGGATTGTCAGGTTCCTCCAAGACCTCTTTTGTAAATTATGCTGATGAGGACTGCAGAATAAGCCACAGGTAGTGAAATGAATTACAAGGCTTAGCTCATGATGGATTTAACATCAGATGCTTCGAAGTTTAAGCTTGGAAAAAATGCTTAGCCAACACCACCTACTCTATTCTCCTGTCTGCTGTCTTATTGTACTTTTTTGTCAGGTAAACTTAGTTAATCAGAGATGTTTCTCTTGGCAAATACTTAGTTCCCTAGACCACAATGTAAATACATATTAGCTATTGAGAATGATCATCCTGGCTCCAAGCATTATAAACATAACAGACCATTAAAATTTCCTAACATACAAATCCACTACCTTTTCTGGTACTGCCAGGGTTAGGAAAGCCTATGGATACTGGTACATGCTTCCCTTTAAATGAGACTGTGCTTGTGTTTTAAGTACAGTGGAGCTTTGTCCTATGCCAGGATCACAGCAATTTGGAGATAACAAAGCACTACATAGCACAACAGCTTCATTTTCTCTCACGAACTGCTGCAGCATATGACCAAGAAATAGGAATTAAACAGACTAGTTTTGGGAAGATAAAAATAGGCCCAACTAGAACACTGACTTTTACAAGAGGTAAAATGGCAGATTTTTTCATTTTGAGAGATGATGCATGATGTTCTTTAGTCCTATGGAGATTTTTGCCCCTTTCGACTGTTACCTTGAACTCCTAAGAAGTTTTGCAGTCACTTTTGAAGAAGAGATTGTATATACTTCAAAGCTATTACAAATAAAATAAGTGGCAAATATCTTCATATTGACCTTTACAAATTTCGTGGTGAGCATTATTTCTGCACTCTACAGAACTGCTGGCAAACTCCATTATCACTGAAACTTTAAGCTGTAACATTCAGTGGACTCCTCTTTGTTCAAGGCACAAAAGAAAAACAACAAAGGTTTTTTCTGCCTGCACATTTCTCTTGGTTTTGTTTGGAGTTTGGAGTTATTCTTTTGTGAATTACTTAATAATATCATAGTATTTCATCCAGTGAAAGGTCTGGAGAGGAGTCACTAGGGTTTTGCTGGAGGGTACAATCAAGTCTGCATGTAGAACTGATTTAAGCAAATCAACTCAAATGAAAAGCAAGCAGCTACTTCTTTGACTACATTGTAAAAAAGTTGTAAGGTGACAATTCAGTTCACCGTACAAAGTTTCCCTATTTTGAATGAGATTCTGTCTCCTCCAATGCCACACAACTGTTCGTTTTTCCCTTTCCGTGTGTGGGTGGGGGACATTTTCCTTGAATCTACTGAGAAAAGTATCTTGTGTATATTTGGAAACAAAACAAACAAAATCACACACCCATTCCTTTGCCTGGGATAATTTTTTTCTGGAAGTTAAGATTAAGGTGTAAGAAGTATGCATTTAGATAAAAGTTGCAGTTGCTCTTTATCGTGTTTTTCCACTATGGTTGCTCTTTTTCAAATAAAGGAAAGGAGTGTTAGAGGAGGTGTCAAGGTCCTAAAGTTTGTAATTTTGCTTTCACTAGCAATTTCTGCAAAGAGCATAGGATATGGTTGTTAAATCTAGTATTTAAGTACAGCCTCAAATCCTACCCCACCTCAAAACATTTCCCTCATTTTTCCTACCCCTCACAAAAATAGAGAAAATTATCTAATTTGAGACTCTAGGTGTCTCCCAAGTATTTTACAGGTGCCAGACCTTTCCCTTTGCACTTTACAAGAAGTCAACAAATACATCTAGTAATGGAACATATACTTCCTAGCTTTCACCTTTAGCCCTCTTTCATTGCTCGGGCTGAATATAGAACAAGTGTGGAAAGAAGGAACAGAAAAAAGAAAAGCCAAGAAATGAGTAACTCATCCCATCTACAACCAAGCATGATTTACTGGAGCTTGAACAGTTTAGGATGATGTTGTTCTAGCTTTCCACCCAGCTCCTGTGCAGGACAGTACTGCCTGTGTAGCAGAGTCAGTGGAAGGGAACATGCTCCTGACTTGTGGTTGTGCCACGTTAGCATGTTGGCCCCATCAAAGAACATCCAGGAATCATCATTTCTGCTGCTCCATTTGCTCTGGGCTCTGACTTACGTTCAGCTTGTAGCACAGATGCTACAGACTGTGTATATAAGGTAGGAAAGTGGAAGAGAAAACAAACAAACAAAGAAAAATCTGTACCTATCTTGCCAAAAAATCGTCTACCGCATTTGTCAAAATACTGGAAAACACAACTAAAATAACCAAACTTCCCATGTCACCATTCCTCGTAACAGTAACTAGATGAGCATGATGCAGTAACAGCGCCTTCACTGACAAGGTGTGCTTGCTTCCTAAGTGGGTATTTGATTTCTCCCAAAAAGAAGGGACGATGGCTCACGTGCGAGGTTCAGCAAGAAGGCCAGATATGGCTGCAATCCTTTCACGAAGGATAATCAGTCACTCCCCGAATGCCCTCTTTGTCTGCTACTCAGCCACAGATCCCTTGGTTTAAGGTATTCATTATTCAGTCTCTCCCTCAAACAGACGCCCCCTCTCTCCCAGACGTGCAGCCAGAACTGTGGCTGGTGAATCACTATCCACAGCCGGGTAATTAATGAAGCCTATTGTACTCACATCAGTAGCGTTATCCCAGTTCATTCACAGGACTTCCCATGCAAACAGATCAGATTGCTGCATTGTACAAATGAAACATTTAACACTAATTTCTCTAGAAAACATCTGTCACAATAAGCATAACCACTTAGGAAGCACAAATGCAAATCTTGCAAATAGTCCCATGAATATATATACATATATATACACACTTTTTACAATAAATTAGTTTCTCAAACCGCTGCTTCTTTTGAGGACTTTTTGCCCCTACACTACAAAAATCAGCTCAAACTGAATTCCTTCATGCTCTTTAACTGGTGACAATAAATTATGTGCTGAATCAAACAGCACTGTGAATCGTCCAGGAAATACACTATCAAGTTAAGACTCTAAAATCACAGGAAAAAAAAACACAAAAAAAGATCAAGGATTTTTACTACTTATTGTAAGACCTTACAGTGTTATGTTCAACATGAGAAATTCCTAATGCCTAACACTAAGATACAGTTAAAAGTAACAAAGACACTGACAAGTCTTGAGTCGTTCATTTATCTATGTATGAAAAAAAAAAAGATAGATGTTAGTCTAAGGGTTTAAAAAAAAAAAAAATCCCTAGGAAGATTAACAGCCACACAGGTTCTTCTAAATACTGTACTACTGGTTTAATTTGCTCATCTCCAAGTGCGGCCGTCTTCTACTGGGAAGCTGCCCTGATTCTTTCCTCCAGGCCCCTGTTGCTAGGGCTGCAGCTGCACAGCCCGTTCCTGTCAAAGCGCCTGTCTCTGGAGGGGGGCACAAAGGGTCTCATTATCTGCTCCCCCGAGCAGGCACAGCACCGCAGAACAGAGCACTCCCCCATCTCCCCCACCAGAAAGCCGGCAGACAGCCCCTGCATTTTGCATTCAGGCCGTGCCTATTTACACACGAAGAGCTGCAGAAGGCATTGGGTGTCCTCGCTGAGTGCCCACCACCGCCACCACCACAGGTTGCTCCCCGACGGGGAAGAGTCTCCAGAAGCGGCTCATTTGTGATCCAGTCATCTTTACCCACGGCTTGATGGGAAGGTCACACTGCAGTTCAACTTCAAAACTAGTGAGATGAAATCTAGTTTTTAAAAACCAGTAAGGGCAGTCTCCTAATATTTTTAATCTTCCAGAAAGAGTTGTGTTTAGAAGTTCTGGCTGCCTCTGGGACGTGTAGACTGAAGACACAAAACAGTAAAGGACATAAGGACCAAATCAGCACACCATGCCTAACAGCTGTTTAGCTGCTAAAGCGCTGTTCATTCACACTGAACTATCTTTCCAGGGCTTAATTCAAATCTTTATTTAAACAGCTGGATTCATTCTGTGAATACGTTTACATGGTTGTGCCACTTGTGAAGGGGAGAGGGATATGGACAGTGTTTCCATTTGGAAAATTTAGCAAAATAAATAAATAAAACAATTCCAAAATAATTAAAACTAATTGTTTCTTGGACTGGTTTTGGTACCATCTTGCTTGTAAATGCCAGTATATTGTCAGCAATTTCCTATAAAGAAATTGCTTAGCATTTCTAGTGTCAAAGGAAAGAAAATGGACAAAAATAATTGGTTTTCACTTTGGACTCCTCCTCCTCAGGGCAAAAAATTTGTCGTTGAACAGCAGAAAATGAATAGAGAAGAGAAAGACATTAACCCTCCATGAGAACTGTATCAACACAAAAACACTCATAAAACACGATTTTGAAGCTAAGTGCAAATAAGCCTTTTACAATGGAAACTGAGAAGATCTATTTCACAACAAGCAACCTGAAGTGATCATCAGTTTTATATTAATAAGAATACACAGAGAGTACACAGAGTGTGAGAGCATTCTCACATAGAGTGTCAGACTACCACACAGCAAGAGGTGGAAGGAAATGACAGGTTTTTTTTTAGGGCTTAACTAAAGGTCATACTAGTTTTTCAGTTAATGTTATCAGATCAGCAATATTCTTCTTGAAGGTCTGTCTCTAGCAACAGTGGAGGAAACATCTGGGATTTGTGCCAGCTCTAAGGAATCCAAGTCTCATAGAAGGCAATAAAATTCCTGTGTTTGCTGCCCACAAGATTACCAGAGCATCCTGGCAAGGTTATGGACCTGCCACACTCCCAAAGAGTCAGAGGATGACAGCTTCCAGATACAGTCTGAAACTAAACGGCTGCCGCCACCTGTTCCACGATCTGACACCTGCGATCTAACACTGGAAGGACCATAGACACGGTCCTCCAGCATGACATTTTAACTCTGGTGTTGACACAGTATATATGCAGCCAGCCTACTCTATTCCCCAGTAACCTTTTGAGAAACAGGTTAAATCTTCCCTAACATGTTTCCTCCTGGTACTTCTTCTGAGGTCTTTGAACCCCATCTGATTATTTCTGAATGGGCACAATGGAAGGCAGAGATGAACAAGCCTCATTTCTGCAAGGGAACTTCTTTAAAAATTCACTTTCTGAAAAAAGCAACACATTCTGTGTAAAGCATTTAATAATGGGGGGGGGGGCAGAGGGGGCATGACAGTCAGGAGTTTAAATAAACAGATCCTGAAGACGACGACAACTGGTATTATTCGAGGACCATGACTCAAATACTTCTAGTGCAACAGAAAGTTAATTTTCTTCTGATCTAGAATTTGTGATGCCTTAACCTACCACTGCAGGCTTTCTTCCACATGAATATCTCATAAGTATTTGAAGTAGGACTACAATAAGATCAATAAAGGGTACATGTACCATGCTTACTTGTAATACTATGTATTTTAGTACTTGATTCCACCTGCTCTTTTTCCTAATCTCCTACGTCTCTCTGTTTCCTGTTCTATAGCTCTGTAAATGGGATGGTAGAACACCTGGTAGGAAGAACATTAATTTCTGTGTTAAAGGTATACATTTGCTAGAGCCCAAGACAAAAATCAAACAATAAAACACCACATGTATTCCACACTGGGCAGCAAGCAAGACAGAAGTAACTAGAAGAATGAAGAGGAGTATGAGTCAGAGGAATGGTAGAATAACACACAGTGGTGCTGAAATAACTGCAATTCTTGAACATGCAGTGCAGTGAATAATGAAGATGTTTGTCAAAATAGAGTTAATCCGCTTTTTGATGACATGAGTCCATCCATTTTTGACCACTTGAAATTAACTAGTATGTGTGTATATTATACTTTTATATAGACAGATATCTCAAGCATTCTAATTGTTTTAGTGATATGCGCACAAAGCTATTGCCCTCAACTTGAGACTGAGACTTCAGAACAAATGCTGATTTAGCTTGCTTTATAATATACCGATATCCCAGACAATTGCAAAATTTAGACAGTGCTGGTAACACCAGCAATAATAGTAAGTGCATGCTGGACATGAACATTCACTCATTAATTCTGTACTGGTACTTTGATGGGGAAAGAAACAAAGCATTTGGGATTTTTGCAGTTCTGAAAATAATAGTCTAAAATACTTTCTTCCACTTCTTCATGAATATCCTATTATACTGTAATACTGAGAATGCAATATCTCAAAAATGAAGTACTTTAAAATGTACAAATACTAACAGCAGGATGATGAAATAGTGAAAAGCCTTTCAGAAGCTTTACTGAGAAGTTACGGCTCTTTGTGAAGTGACAGACATTTCTTTTCATAACTGCTTGTTATTAATAACTGTGTTGTTGAACAAGTCCTGAGAATATAATCAGTTTCTGCAAAACAAGCTACCATTTCTGGATACATGTGACTGTATCTTCGTTCTAGAGGATTCTCAGCTATTTGAAAAAAAGCAGTGAAGCAAACAAAAAAACCACTTCCACACTTGAGTTCAGCTTGAACTACCAAATTACTAATAGCTGCAGTGCTACTCTACTGTAGAAGCTTCCCGTAAGTAAATGCTACGTGACTTCATTAAACATATATGGAAATGAAAGTATATCAGTCTTCAGAAACTAGAACAAGCACATACTTTTGTTACAGTTTGTTTTGGAGCATATAAAAAAAGCCATCAACTTTTCTGCAAAAAACCTTTTCGTCTTACTAGCCACAGCAATGCAATATATTAGGTTAACAAAGAGCATCCAGGAACCTCCACTACTACGTTACTAACAAATAACAAGCCTCTTGTCCTTAAATGGCACCAGAGTCAGTTTTTGCACAGCAAGCAACTTTTTCCAAGGCTTTTAAAACATTCGTTGTTACAGCTGTCTCCCCCGCCACCCCATGAAGGACATCACAAGCTAAAATTGTCCAGCAGCCTTCAAATTCTGAGTCCAACAGCATCACCACAGTGGTAACAACCACTACAGCTATTTTGAGATACCACCAGCTGAGAGGAACTGGAAGAGACAGAAAGTAACAAGAAAGGTTACAGTGTTGTATGGGTGGAAGGAGAGAGGGACAGGTGAAGCAAGACAGAGTGGAGCAGAAGAAACTAGACTCATGAAACAGGCCTGAAGTTTACATACAACATAAAAGAACTGGGTGGGAGATTTGTTTGTTTTCAAACAAATAAAAAAAAATTGAAGAAAAAAGGGGGAAGTAAAAGCACTTGTAATGATACCACAACAGATAACCTATTACATTAAGAAGCTTTGCTGAAACATATCTAAATATCCAGAGGCAAAAATAGTGCAGGAGATGTTGAGGAAGCAGATGGAGAGCAGAAGAAAGAGGTACAGAAACAAAGGAACCATTGTATTTATGAGAGACTACTTGTTGACAAAATAATTTTCTAGACTGGCTTATCTATAGATAAATAATGAAATTTTGACAGTAAATCACATTTTTCTTCTGCGGCAACTCTGTTAACAACGAGTAATTTCAATGATCTTCCACGAGTTTGTTTTCCCTACAACAGATAAATCAAGTAACAACATCTGTATACAAACTATTATGGGGATCTGCACTTCAAAATCAGCTGGGACTACAGACATTCCTGTCACAGTGTGGCTTTTCATGTACTTGTTAAGTCACAGTCCATTAAAAGGCAGAAAACATTCAACACGGCAGCACTGCAGTCTCTTGTGGCATTTCCAGTTAGAGCCCTTCTGTTGGAAGTAGCATCTCAAAACATAACTGGAAATTTAGGTAGCTAGATTTTAAGAAGTGCCAAGTACCTAGCAGTTTCCACTCAACACCTGCCAGATTTTTCAGAAGCAGGTGCCACTCAACTGCAGAACTGGCTTGCTGTTTTACAAATCAAACCATTCTTCCGGCACCCTCACCCCCTGATATTTAATTACAATGCTTCATCATGCCTCCACTCCCTCTTCTGCATAAGGAAGTTCACATCTTCTCATATACATATATAGCAAATAACTACCACCCATGTTTTCCTCTTCAAGAAAGGGTATTTCACTTTTCCACCTCACCACAGTAAAAGCATCTTCCCGAACAATACTGGCACTAACTAGAAAAGACCGCTCTTAGAAAGGAGGCTAGGCTGCCATTGCCATCCTCATGTTTTAATTCACTCATATCAACAAAAAAAACCCAAACAAAAATCCCAGTGAAGCCACTGTCACTCCCCCACCACGATCTTCCTGCCTGCGTCATTTCAAAAGCAGCATTCCTCTTTTGCCAGTCAATGGGATTTAAGGAAGTTATGGCTTGAGGCCACTCTTCCAGTTCTTCAAACTCCTGTACCAACAAGTCAATGTGTTCAGGATGTGCAAATGCAGTTAAGCCTCTGAACATGATTCATATTTAAGGCTGGTTGACCCAATTTGACTGACAGAATAACTGCTGAGAAATGCTTGGAATGAAGTCTAACAAACCAGCCTCAAAAGAATGGTCGGTCATGCATAATCCAGCCAGAAAGGGCACAGATCTATTTTGCAACAGGAATAACAAAAATATTCACCTGCTTACCCTTCCTCCCCAATTTACTCAGTAACAGATAACATTCCTGGTAGGATTAATAACTGGGAATCAGGAAAGACTAGAAGAATTAAAGATCGATAGACATTTCAATACAAAGACTGAAAGACAAGATGTGCTGCTTCTGAACTGCCTCAGTCAAAAGAAGTAGTCAGATCTTGAAAAACGCTGCAGCTACTAGCTCATGCTTAAGGAGGCAGGAGGAACAAGAAACTATTTCACTCATTATATTTTAAAAAGAAAATGACGTTGTAGAATGGTGTCTTGTGAGAAGCCTAATATGATTTGAATAAAGTGTATTCCAAGAAACTAGATCAGTGCCTTCTGGACACACCGTAGCATCTAAATAGCTTAACCAAACTCCAACAGTTCTGGACATGAGTAAACATGCAGACTAGGTGTCTGAACAACTACAGAAAGGAAGCAAGACATCTGTGAAATACGCATGTCTGAAGCTGAATGTTAGTAAGGTTATCAAGACAGTGTTTTGAATCTATGTGCCAAAGTCCTGAATAAGTGCCTACTGGAACATGTCCCTCCTTCAAGTGACATAGCTTATTAAGCGCTTTTCATATTAAGGGAGTACGCAGTAAGCTATACATAATGTTAAAAAACAAAACTAGAAAACAATCCATTCTATGTCCTTCAGTGTGCTGTAGCAACGGTTGGTCCAAAAGAAGACAAAGTGAAACAGGATTTTCTGCAGCACAGATGAACCTGAAAGTTAAACTGGGCCATTAGCAAAAGTCTGTTCATTACTTACTCTTTCCTTCTTGATAGTAGATGATTAATATAGAAGAGAATATTCTCCTACATCGTTAATATAGAAAAGAATACTACCCTTTTCCTTCTTTTGAAGAAAATGGACAGTTGCCGTTGTTAGAAGTTCCACCCGGAATTAAAGAACAAGATTTAGATACGGTCAGGGAAACAGATGTCCTTCACTTGTATTCACTTTTGCATGCAGCCTGCTGTAAAGATCAGATTCTTAGACTTCGTAAGAGCTCTCCTCTGCCTCTGATCTACCTAACAGCAGATTTAAAGTATTTCCAGTAATTTCATACCATAGAATAGGGTTCCTTAATTATTTGATACCTATAGTGATCTAATTTGACTATACAATCCATGCATATTGTCTGGTAGCTTTTCTGAATTGACAAGCATTGCACATTGAAGGGTAGTTACAAATCTGACATACAGAAGACAGACAATAAGCACTAAACAATTTGGAACAAGGACTATTAACACTCAGCCCGGGCTCTCCCAGGAAACAGGATGCCACTGTTCAAGCAGTCTCAGGACATTCGTCCTTGGCAATCTCACTGCAGACACACTTTATCCTCAGCTTTATGCACCATGTGGGCTTGAGGCGTATTCTGTGGAGATGTGATTATTCGTGGTGGTAAAAGGCAGAATTACACTCTTCAGTCTTCTTAGGCTTTATGCCTTAGTTACAAAATGGCATGATTTTTTCACTGCATAAAGTCACATATAAAAAGAAAAATATGGTCGCAAAGTACAGTGTGCATAAGAGGACAGGAAGCACATACAGGTTGTTCAGGATGCCATATTTCACACTGCTTAGCCAATTTAAAGAAGAGATGACAGCTTTCTTCCAGAAAGAAAAAAAAGTCTTACAAAACAGAACTTCCCAGTCTGTCAGAGATACTTTAAATATAATTATAAAGTACACTCTACAGCTAGCTAAAGTCTAAATATAAAACCTTGAAAATGAAGGATCTCTCAGAATTTATATTCAATATTTCAGACTACAGTAACTGAATATCATGCAGGTTTACTTCCTCCCATCCTTTGTGGGCCTTATGCTTTCCTTCCCTTCCCCATTACACTGCAGGATGGCTTACCAACAAAGATGGACAAATCAGTTTAAGTGTCTAATTTAGACACCAACCAATATTCCCGACGCGCTTCCCTATCCTCCTTTTTCTTTACTACTCTCTTCATACAGACAGGTGTAATGAAAGCTGGCTTCCATGACAGCAGTTTTCCTACTGACAGTCTTTGATTCCTAGCTTTCTTCTGTTTCATGGTTTCCGCTGGCATAAAGCTTCAGTGACTTCGTTCCTCATGTTCCACTTTACCGTGAAAAGTACTATCAAAAGTTGTGCTGTGAACCTCTGCATTAATATCATTCAATTGGATAAGCTGTGTTCTACTTCAAAAGACGAACAAGATGTTTCAGGGAAAAAACCAAAACCATTCTCACAGACCTATGCGAGAAGCTCAATCGGTCACACAATCCAGCTGCACCCCAGTGATCTGACCCAAGTTTAACAATGAAGGAAGTGGAGGACAGTCAGATGCAAACACAGTTGGTGCAAGAGAGAGCAGTAATGAAATGTATATGTACAAATGGGCATCACAAATGGAGTAACAGAAGAGCACAGTTTTGTGCACGTCACTTCAGAGTTATTCTACAGGATTAATGCAATGACCAGAACTCAGGAGTTGCAGGCAGCAATTAAGCTAAACTGAAAAACTTCATTAAACAAAATGTTAAAATACATCTTCTGTGAATTTCTTCCTTTGTCCTTAAAGTGAACAGCACATATACATTTCAGTTAACTAAGTGAACTAAAGCTTCTCTTTTTGCCATTGCTCAAACTTTATGAATCATTTATTAAATTGAAAATTAGAGTCATACAGAATTGATCAACGTGTGGTGGATGAAGTCTAAACACCTCCGTACACAGGAAACTAAAATCCATTAAAATCTTACTCAGAAAAGACTGCCCATGAACCAAATTTGAAAACCATGTACTACAAAACCAAGGTAACAGCAAAGACGTATTTCAGATTTGGACAACATGCAGGCTTTACTGTGGTGGTATCCAGACACAAACACAACACATGAAAAGTCTGCTAAAGTTTTAGGCTAGGACTTCTGGCTGCAAGAGCATACTGCAGAAGTGTTTCAGAAGCTTTCAGAAGTGTTTCAGAAAGTTTTAGTTCCAGACATGAATGGAGTAGGGGTTACCCTGACAAATTCAAAGTTGTTTACTGGTGTAAAAGAATATATCTAAAATTCACTGCCATTTTGACACTACCTCCAGAAGGGAGAAAAGAAATTTCTTTCCACCTTCTATCCCACCCCAGTATTCTAGACCTTTAGTGCATTAAGTGATAAGTAGCACTATTGCAATGGAAAAATTAAGGAAAACACATTTTCCAGACTGTTCTGGGTTTGCTCTAAGCAACTAAAAGTATGTTTCAGAGTATCACGAGACCAGAGGATAAATTTATTACGGCGAAGAGCCACAAGCCTTAATGCCTTCTCCTTCCCATGACTGGAAGTACATCCAGCCACCACGTGGTCCAAGTCATGCAACAAGAAACACTGGCTATGTGAATGAAGATGCAAGTCCACACGACTGCAGAGGGACAGGGGAAGGAAAAGTCGCAGGGTTCTAGGTAAACAGGCAGCAGGGAATGGCCCTGGTGCACTGTTCTGCATCACATGTCTTACAAACTGTCAGTCTGAAACTCAAAACACTTCAGATAAATGAAGAAAAATATCAGGGCTTCAAGCATGTTTCTTTGAGGCTGGAATAGGACATACCATAAGATGTTTACAGAGACTTTACAATCACCAATTTCATAGCTGCCAGTAAGGCAAGCCAGGAAGGCTGTATTTCCTGACCTGTGATTGAAGCTTCCTGCAGACACTCCTGCAGCACATACAGAAAGGGCAGCCAGCAGGCTGGGAACACCCACTGCACTTCACTTCCTTCTGGCACACGAATGAAACACACATGTTTTCGTACTGTGGAGTTCTCTTTGCCCCCTGGCTCCCCCTGCTCCAGGGGGTATCACCACCGACTGATGCCAGAGCTCCAGGAGAAGTCCCATCTCTCCCCCACTTGGTCATCCTACACCAGCTCTCATGCGTGCCTGTGCCCTCCTCCTGCTGCTTGCAGTACAGCCCTTCTTCTCCCCCAGTAGTAAAGATTCCTCCTCTTTTCCTCTCGGTTGTCTTCTTCAGACAGACATCACCATCTTTCACCCGCCCTTATCACCCCTACATCTGCTACTCAACTGCCTGCTTTCTCTCCCTTCTGTCCACCTCCACAGGGTGGACTTTTCTGGTTGTGAGGTTTTCTGGGGTTGGTAGGGTTTTTTTATTTATTTTCAAATTACCTCATTGGGCTACTATTTCATTCTTCTCTCTCCCTGCTCCTCATAGAGTCTCAAGGACAGAGATTTCCCCATCCCCACACCCCACTCTCATTCTTCAATGAAAAGCTTTTTTCACAGGGTGAGTACGTAAATATCTGCAGATGCTCCTGAGGCATAGCAGCAAGAAACAGGCAAGAGGAGGAACCGCAGCGCCAGCAGAGGAGGTTGCAGCTCCTGCTCCCACTCTGGGATGCCACTTACACTTCCAGTTTCACATGCCAGTAATAAAACCACCTCCTTGTCACATACTTCTCCAGGGTAAATCCATGTGCAGACTTTTCCTTCCCCAGGCTCTCTGGCAGAAAGATTTTACAATAGTGAAATCAGAGCTGAAACAAACAGGTGTGTTCATAGAAAGGAAGTCTACAACGTGAAGGATAAGCCCAAACATGTCTGGTATCATCAGTCATACTGAAAACAATTCAGAGTTGTCAAAGGATCATGGGAGAAGCGAGAGAGAAAGAAGGAAACAGAAAGTGTAATGTTAGACATTTACCAGTATTTAAATGAAATTCAGCACGCTTTGAGTGTTTTTAGGGTAAAGCATCCATTTTGACTGCTGCTTTAATTACGTACTTCATAAATGGTGCTCAGAAGCACAAAGAATAAGGTAACAAAAACATATTTATTACATAGTACCTGAGCAATGAAATAGTGTTTTGCAGGCTTTCCCCTCAATGCGGAGAGTTGTGCAACGTGTTCCACAAATTACACCTCTTTCTGAGGAAGCAGCATGGGCAAGAGATTTTTATGCGTATTTCCTAAAGTACTATTACCTAACAGAATCCTTCTCCACAGTTCACTCGGATTTTTACACAGTAAAATACAAAAAATAAAGGAAAACATTAAAGTAGAATTTGCAAGCTTCTAAAATTAAAGTTGCTGTACAGACCGGAGCTCATGAGAAACCAGTAGTAGTTTCAGGGTTTAACAGTTCTGTCAGTACCAATGTAATCCACAGAAATTAACCCTACATGAATGCACTGCAGTCGTATCACTACTAAAGTCAAATAGGAATAGATCTATTTCAGAATTTTGTTGGAGGCAAGTTCAGCTGTTTAAAAACACTGGACATTCATCTACATTATTTAGCACCACACCAAAGCACGTGTACTTCACGGAAATAAGAAAGTAGTAAAGCCAAGCTGGATGGGTGCTTCAAAGCTGAGAAAACCAGGAGGAGCAGTAGTATATGGTACTAAACTGTGAGTTGAATCGTTAAAACAACGAAAGGTATCACACAAAGAACACCAAAGGAGTTTTGTCATCTTATTGAGGAATTAGTTATTGGAGATCTATTTAGAAGCCTTACTTTGAACAAAGCAATAGGAATGGGATATTGACACAGAGTAATTGGCAATTACATCCAGAATATACCTTGGTAAAAAAATTAGGGAAGGAAATCTAGACAAAGTATATGTGGCTGCACATACCACGAATACCAGAGTCTGTTGGGGGAACAAGACAATTTAATCCTGTCATTCATTAGATTAATTGAGGGTCACAAAGTACCGGGACCTCCTGCAAAGTTAGTATGAATTAGATACGAATATTAATCTGTTTTCATTATGAGCACAAATGACATCTGTGTATCATAATTCTGCTGGACTTTTTATCAGGGTCTCATCGCCAGGAAGACACTTAAAATACTGCTTAGAATTCACAAGAAGGGACATGAAACCAGACCCAAACTACTTCAGGTTAAAATCCCTATCATGCTTTGATGGTTTTGGTACTACAATGAATATTCATAAATCTGTCATCTTTGTTTACCTCAACATTTAAAGTGAAAAGTAAACTGATAGAATGGCCTACCTGAATTTCACAACTTCAGTAACTCTAGTCCTTTCTTTAAGCAGCAAGTTATCCACTGAAGAGATCCCCAATTCTAGAGAGCAAGGAAGGAGGGAGAAAGTGGCATAAGTAAATACATATTACAGCTTCTAAGGCACATTATTTATAACAAAGATCAATGTGACTTCATGCTAGCAGGAAGAAAACAGATACCAGGAGGGAGAATCAGGAGTTTCTCAAACTCTTCTCATTTGCAGTGCACCACAGATGTCAGCACGGCTGAGCGACTGCCATTTGTGAATGAATTCAAGGATTAGAGGCTACCTTCTCTACTATACTGTTAGAAACTTCAAATGTTCATGTAAAGTAAGGTAAAAGTAGTAGTGAATTAAATTTCATGCTTCTCCTGTGTTAGGTAGGGCAATGTTTTGTAGAATTTATTTAAAAAAAATGAAAACAAAACACACCTGTTCTACACTTGAGCTCCCTGGTGCTATATCTTTCATGCTATGTGGCAAGACACGTCCTTGCAGACTTTCACTGTGGGCTTGTCTGTCGTATTTCAGCCCTTCCTTGCTCACAAACTAGGGAACCGTGTCCTCTGCTTTTTCTCAGACTGACAAGCCATATTCAAAAAGTATAATGAAAGGTTTTATTTTATCTTTACCCTGTAGTTTTCAGAAAACTGTCAGAAAATTTATGGACTAGAAAGAAAGAGCTGAGGCAGACTAGAGCAGGTAAAATAGACTATAAATGAAGAAAAATCAATAGAAGAATGCTGGGGAGGAAAAGAGGGAAGGGGAAAACTTCTCTGGACAGCATTACATGTCAGAGATAGAAAGCTTTGATCACCTTTTTTATTAGGATAGAGATCTGGGTGGTCAAAAAAGAAATGTTTCGAAACAGTGGATTACTAAGAGGAACAGTATTAGGAATGAGCTATAACTGCCTTTGTGAAAATAACATTTGATGACTGCATAGCCCTGACAGTGACACAAGGAGACTCTGTGGAAAGAATGAGGTCTGAGCCTCCTTCTTTTGGCTAAGGAGTCAGACTACAGCATTTTACTCTTTGTTTATCATTAGTTACTTCAGAATAATGAAGAGGAGACAAAAGCAAACTTTAATTGACAGAACAATAAGTTCGACAGACTATATAAAAGGTGTAGAGTTACTGAATGAAGAAACACAGAACTACAGGTCCCAAAGATGGGACATCTAGTTGGCGAAAAGCAGGAGGCTGTCAACATAGCAGCAGAGGCACACAGGATAAACACTTCAGTATCGTAATGCTTGTGCTCCGCATAAACTCTATTCAGACCACCTGTAAGTAGAGTTCTAATGACTTTTCCTTCACCTGGTAAAATAACCATATCATAACAAGTTGTTCCTCAGACAAAACAGCAGAGCAACCAGCTTTTAACACATGACACTGCATTGGTTGCCTAACAAGTTCAATAACAAAGCAAATAAAATCCTTAAAGACAGTAAGGCAGATGTTCATTTTGTAACTGAATTGACACTGAAAGTTGGCTAGCTTCTAGTTAAAGACTCTGTAGACAATGTCATATATAGATAAGAGAACCAACTAATTTAACTGTAGTTAAACATGGACCTGCTCACTCGAATGCAATGCAACTGAAATAAAAGTGGAGAAAGATTCATATTAATACATATTTTACTGAGAGAAAACAGACAATTCTGCAGTGTGAGATGTTAGCACACAGTACACATAAATAGCACACATAACATCCTAAAAACACATAGAGACTTCTGTATAAGCCATTTCACTATGTAACAATATTTATACAAATGAGGTAATGGTAGATATAATACATATATTTACGACTTGTAAGCCAAATGTCTTCCTTCACCTCTGTCCTCAAAGAAAAATAGACTACGTAGAAAATAAATTATTCACACTTTCCCAAACTGTAGCATTGGAAATCTAGGATCATGCTGTAAGAGCAGCGGGACAGCACAATGAAAGTCATCCCTGTACAGTAACATTTTAAAACATTAGTCACAAATGAGATCTGGACCAGCAGCTGTAAGTCATCATGTCACAGCTATTCAGAGTCCCATATGAATGAAGCCTGTACACTAAACCCACATCCTAATGAGCAATTTAATTCACAAAACCACTTCTATAAATGATAGACTTCTGGCTTGAAAGGCTATTAAATGAACTGGCATAGAGTACCAGCCAGCAAAGTGGAAAGAACGGTTGTTCACAGGTACTGCCAAGGCACACTACTGATCAAGCTGTAACCACTTTCTGTGAAGTCTGGACAGCTTATTGCAGACTTGCCCACATATTCAGTCACTAAGAATGTCAGTTATAAATAGCAATTGTCTAAGTGCTAGCATTTGCATGAGAATTTGAAGCTTTATGCTTGTCTGAAGGCTTGTTTTCAGAGCTAACAATTCAGTATGCTTCCTGTGTGTCTAAATAATAATTAAATCACTGATTTAACCTGTTACAAGAAATCGCTAATGTTGCAACATTAGCAGGCGATTTCACCATTATCCTGACATTATCTGCTCAGATGATTTCTTATTTTGCTTAGTCCATCACAGCTTAAAAGTCATATTAGCCTTTTTGAGGGGTTCCATATAAAACCTGTGTACAAAAACAAAGATGAGAAAGTATAAAGTAATATGATAAATGACAGAGATTACCTTAGAAAGATGAAACTTATCTATTAGTACAGTGCTTCTACCGAAGAGAGACACATTGTTCTAGAGAACTTCAATGTCAAAGAAGTCTGTTTCGATGGGGCAGCTACAAAATGTCATAAGCGTTAACAGGCTTGAGAAAATTAATGCTGTTATTACTAAGTGTATCAAATTCAGAGAGAAAATCATTAGTGCAGCCCCATAACACTTTCAAAATTCTTTTCTAATTATACAGAATGGGTTGAAATTTGATAAAAAACTTGAAGACACTATATATGTAAAGCATAAATTTAAAAAATGCATTTATGTCCTAAGGAGAAGTATTTACTAAGCTAAAAAGACCATGACTTTACAATAACCGAAGAGTTAAATAGCCTGTAAATATACAGTCCTTTCTACTGAAAAAAAAAACCTCGACATTGAACTTGAGAAGTTTCATCGGTTTATCTATATGAAAATTATAATCTAAACTTTATATCGGGTTTTGTTATCTTCATTAGAACTCCTGACTTTTTCATCCTTTTGCAAACTATTAAAAGCAGAAATGGAAAAAATACCTAGGATTAGTTTTGCAGCTGCTACATAATTTTCATATCTCTATAGACACATATAGACACAGATTTACAAGCATCCTTCCATTCTAGTCAATGGCAAAGTCACACACACACAGAAAATTACAGATAGCCAGTAGAATGTATTTTATGATTTCATTATGAACCTTATAACTGGTACACCAATTCATTTAATAGAGCCATAATGAATGTGAATTGAGTTAATAACTGTCAGTGAGTTCAGAGGTGTGCATATTTGGAAGCAAGAGTCATAAGGTACGTAACATTAAATGTAAGTTGAGTTACAAAGAATCATAAAAGCTCATTTTAGTTTCTCCCATTCCTATCAGAGGGATGTAAGTGGCAAAATTAGAGTCCTTTAGCGACAAGATAGAGACGGAGTTTACACTTAGATACATCTGAAGGAGGAAGATATCTCTATTCACCAACTTAGCCTAGAAGAGGACTTGGGACATTAGCCTCCTTGAACTTATCTCCGAATACCTTTTCCCCACCTCAAACATTGTTTTTGAGAGATACTTAGAAGATAGCAACATTAAGACATTTCAGTATTTTATAATGTGTACATTTGCCTCCCTTGGCCTCCAGAAATCTTCCCAAGAAAAAAAGCAAATAATCCTCCTGGAAACTACTAGGAGTCAGACACACAGAAGGCTGACCACCAGGTCATGTTTACCTGTGCTGGCATCAAGCTTCCTTATTTCTTCTCTGTTCTAATAAAATTATGTGGCTTATCAGTAAGACAGGTGCGTCTACTTTGATAACGAATGGACAACACTGTATGAACACACTAAGGAGAACACTCAAATATACATAGGTCGGAGGTTGGGAGTGTAGAAATTCAGCTATTTAAGACGTGAAATGTTGTATTTCATTGCAGTTAGACACACTGGATTTTCAGTATGGAGAAACTCATATGTATTTACAATGTTTGAGAGGCTAAGCCATTCACAAAGAGAAGAAAAAAAGTATCTGTGTGTTAATACTTCTTTCTCAGATTATTTTACTACTATACAACCTAACTCTGCCAGTGATCTCTTTCACTGCATGTAAAGGCTTTCTGTTTTCATAAAGAAATGGCTGAAAGAGGCTCATACCATTAGGAATTTTGGTGGGAGGAAAGTGCATTTCATAGTATACTTTTCAAAAGCAGGTACTGTTTTCACACCTGCCAACACAGACTTTGAGAACCCGACATGAATAACTTCACCGATTTATCAGATAAAGGATGTAATTTACTTAAATTTTTGCTTCGAAATCTAGTATGAATAATCCCCTTAGCTGTCTGCTTTAAATCACACAGGTGACAATCAACCTACATGCCACTACAAATCCTGTACATAACAGAAGTAGACAGGTCGAGGTAATAAACAGAACAAAAAAGCCCATCCAAAACTACAGTAGACCATTGTCTTAAGTCCTATCGGCCCTAAAACTTTGTCTTTTAAAGGACTAGAGAGATATTGTGTTAGTGGACATTCAACATCATCTTCAACAAGCAAAGAAAGGACCTAGCAAGTCTCTAACTATACAAACGGCTCCACTGCCTACACAGCAGAGTTCAGCCTTCACAAAAACAGCCTTGAAAGACCGCAACTTGTTTTCCTTAGGCTAAGCCTTTCAAAGCCACCTCTTCCCACACTTACCCTCTTGAGACGAGGCCTGGCATTCTGAAGAAAAAACACTATAGTAATAAGCATTATTACTATGACAGACTGCATATAACAAGTGAATAGCATTGTAAAAACAAAATACACCGAGTGATGTGAATGCACACGTGGGTGGCTCAGATCTACATCCGACTGTGTAAGTTCAGGTCAGTCTGACTGAGTGTTCGTATCATGCCAGGCTAATCACTCTGCCGGTGGGAGCGGCAGTTCTCCTGAGCCTCCCCGGCTCATCTGAACTCTGATGCAGAGAGCATTTCAACTTCACATCCCTCTTGGTGGTTTTGCTATAGGGTTTAATCTACGCAATGAAAGAGTGAAGAAGCCCATTCTCTTGGTCCATCTAACACAAAAGTCATTACACCCTGGTCTGCACTTTGAACCAGCATCAATGCCTCTGTGATTCTCAATACTAGTGGGCCAATATTTTTAAACTAGTAAGTTACTGCAACTCTTTAAGATATGAGACAATCAATAAAGTAATGCGGAAAATAAATCATCCTTCATCCAAGTCTCCCATTTTTTTTCTTCAGTTTATTTAGACTACAGTAGTAGAGTCAAGAAGTGTCGGGTTTAACTTCTCCTGCTCCACACGCAAAGCAATAGCCAGTCTTCCTACAAATTCAAAGGAATTTCTAAGTTTATCTGTTATCAGCACTGACTGAATAAGAGCAATTATTAAGAACCAGTTTCAGCACTCTACCACCGAACACAGTTCCTATTAATTTTTTTTGTATATAATTTACACTAGCATTGATTACACTTCAGAACTAATTCTGTGTCTAAGGCAACAACTGCATGTACAAAAGCATCCAGACAGGCTTACCCAAACCCAAGAGCCTTAAACATTCACAATGGCTTGGCAGAAATCACCAGGACACAAGCCATCAGTAGTAAGTGTCCTTGGTGTGTAGCTCCAGTCGTAACACACGGACTTTTGAGCCTATCCATTAGTTCTTCAGTAGGTAACAAAGAAGTTTTGAAGTTTCTTTGCGAAATTACAAGATTCTTGTAATATGCCATTTCCTGAACAGAAAGACTACTCAATTATTATCCACGTATATGATTATTTCAGGGGATTAGTTTTGGAATCACAAAAAAAATCTGATTAAAAATCAGACTATAAGCATTATTAGCTGCATCATATTACTTTATTTTTCATTAAGCAAAGAACATATCTACATCAAAGAACAAGCAGTGCTAGTGGCACTGAGCATATGAAATATTAACAGATCCTGTTAATGCAGATGCTAACATTAGCCCTTCTCCCCCCCCCCCCCCATTACCATGGTGATTTGCAAAATTTGCTGCCTGGGATTTTGGAACAGTACAGTATTTGAAAAGCCCTCAGCATCTCTGAATAGATGCAAACACAATTTAAATTACATTTAAAGAGAAAATAAGCCACAAATAGTTTGATAAAATTGTCTTCACAGAAGAACACTGACAAAAATATCTTAATATGACCTCAACCAGTAGGAAAAAAGCAACAAAGCTTTCACATTATGCTTGCTGTCCCTGAAAGAAAGGGAACTAAGTTTAAGGATTCAAGAAAAGAAATAGCATACTTTATTCAGTATAAAAAGCATCATCTATAATTGTCCATTATCTCTGTCAACATTTGAGTAGCTATCCACGGAAGTGTCACTTTCAGAACAGCACGTTTTCTTTAAAGAAATTCTTAACATATACACAATTTCACTAAAAGAGTATATTACATATATATATTATATATAAAATAGCACACTTCTTTGCACTACAACAGGTCTGCCTGTTGTGATTTTCCCACAGATGGGATCACCCTTGATGCAGTTTCATTTTACTTGTTATAATTTTCAACAGAAATTAAACAAAAAAAAAAACCAACACAACTTAAGAAATGAGGATCATCTTACTGTGAACACATACATATCGTGACAACATAGAGGACAGAGGACTGGGAGCAAAGGTGACAATTCTTGGCTCTCTGTGCCCTAACCAAACAATAGGTTAAACAAACACAGCCACCACAACCTCTGGTATCTGTGTTGTCCTGTATATATGGTGATAATGCCTCATACTTTAGTTCTAAAGCACCCTGGGATACAACTAACACAATTATGATTCTAATGAAGAAATACAAAGGACAAGACTTCACCGTAACTGTTACCTCCAGATAATGACTACCCTTGCAAATGCATTCTTGCAGAGACACAGCTGACTTTCTTCACAGACACAATTGTAATGGATTTAGGATCTCAATGAAAGGTTCACTATTAACTTCACCATAGCCAGGGTTTAACGTGAAACACTTAAAACTGAAAGGTATCCCTCTACACTCGTACTGACTTCCTGGAAAGGCCTGCGGTCAGTGGAAGCACCACTTCACAATCATGCATGGGTGAAGAAGAGGCGCCAGTGCAGGGATTTACAGACTCTCCTTCAGAGCCCTCACGGGAAGCTTGGCAATGGTGGACCCTGGGGATGGTCCATGTAGAAAAACTGCGTTGAGTCAATCACATCATGACAGAGTGCTGTACTGACATACTGCACCTTCAAATTCACATCAATACAGTCTTAAGTCCAAATAACATTTTTCAAGAGCATCACAAGGCTTTACCCATTTCAAGACAGCTTAGCAGAACACAAGTTACAATTGTGTCAAATAACCAGGCTGGACACATTTAAATTTATCTTTCAGAATAAGTCACTACCTCAACATTGAAATAAAAAGACTTGATTACACAGCAAACCCAGCTGTATCAGCAACATGATCAGTGACATGCTCCCACTGTGAGCAGATGACCTAAACATTTGTGCAAGATGAATTTTTGATAGGACGACCAAAAAAAAAGAAAGAAAATAGAAGAATGCATGAGAGCTACTGACTTAGTCTTCCGTTAGCTCCACAAATTATTCCCCCTATATGCTTGAGGACAATTAAAAAAAAAAAAATCCTGATGAGCAAGGAGTGCACGAAATACCAAAACCAAAGTAATTATTTGAAGACCACTCCCTGCTCCTTCCCCTTGAAAAGTAGAAGTTGCTCAAAACAGGTGTTTCTAAACCTTTCTTTCAGTCCACTGTAGATTGACTTCTTGGATATGTCACCACAAAATTAAAAAAAAACAGATAAACTCCTGCTTCTGAAATACTTTTTTTTTGTTTCTCACATAGAGAACAGTTTCTATCATATCTCGAAACCTGTTTATACAGTTCAGGTGAACAGGACTAATCTTAACTTCAAACTACTTTCTTATCTCAGTTTTAATTTATGTTTATTATCTCAAGACAGAACAAACCTTATAAAACTCAGCTTATTAGAAAAAGACTCCAGTACTGAAAAATCAGGGCAAGATACCATTTACTTGAAGGGTTAAGAGGGGAAACAGGTAATTGAGCTCAAACAAAAAATTGCTCTCGGGAAGGTTTAAAGGAGTAGGTGGAACTCCTTTAGCAATTGGTATTTGATGAGAATAGCTGCATCACATGGGGCCAATTAAAAGAGAGGTTATCGATCAGCACCAGAATTATTGAACAGGAGCCATAAGACAAAAGCAACCAATAAATGTAACAAAGAGTTTGCTGCATGTAGTATTTCAATATTTACTAGTAAGACTGTTTTGATGAGCAAGCCGACCGCAATTTACGAAAGTCTTATTTTGGCACAAGATTTTAACAGTTGATCTCTAAATTCAGTGGGTGAGTACAAGAAAGATGACAAAAGAACCCCTTCCAAGCAAGAGGTGAGGAAAAAGTATACCAAGCCCATATAATGATAAGCATGTACTTTATGACAGAAAAGGCACTAAGTTTAAGATACAAATCACCAGCTTCATTCAAAAGACAAACACACTTATTTTTTCTACGAGGACAGTTGGGATTTTGACTGGGAAGGTTTTGGTGACAACACACTTTCTATTCTGTGAAAAGAAAGTTTTCCTAAGAAAACGTTTCTGAACTCTGTGGTAAAGTTGAAGGCATGTACAGTCAGAAATAAACATGTTGAGTTGCACAGTCATTTGTAAATAGATCACAAGACACCAAAATACCCAGCAAACAATGATGCAGTCTGTAATCAGCTATTTGGTTAATGTATTTTTTTGCCCTGGTACTGTGATTTATATACTGATAAAACAAATAGCTCTCTGTTTTAGCCTAAATGGCTAGAGATACAGTACTCACAGTTGCACTTCAGGGAAGCAGGAATAAAATATTGTAAAGTAACTGCTTTTCTGCAAAAAATTATTGGATCAGAGTGGTCATCACCATGTGTAATCTTCTCCCAGCATTAGGAGTCCCTTACTGTTTAGATGAAAGTTTCTCCTTTACTATGCTAAAGATGAATCGCAATTTCTGCTTCAGCACCTCTCCTCCAATGTGGAGGCAGTGTTTTCTACGGTGCAAACAAGCCTCATCATGGGCCACGACACTTCTGCTACAATTTATGTATGGTGGGGAGAGGATTCAAGCTCTGTGCAGCTAAGGACTGAGCTGACAGTTTTCTAATAACCACACTATCAGATCAAGTGCTCAGGTAACTGCAACCTGACAGACCTTTGACATTACTGGATGTTGGCCTATACCATGATCCATACTTTCAACACCAGCCAAACAAGCAAGCCATCCATTGAACACAACCCACAGAGATCCATTTCCATTTCAGTTGTTTGTTCAATATACCTTAACCATAACTTTGGAGCAAGTTGAACAGCACTTCCTAACTCTTCAGGCAGTGCAACTGACAGCAGCTTGCTTTCTCCCACATACTGCCCTGGTGCACCACTGCACATGCAGAGAGAAGCTATAAGTGCTCCCTGACATCTCATGACAAATGTTACCAACCTGATTGGACAGAAAGCTAACTAAATCAGAGGAGGAAGTTAATACAGTATAGTCATGTTTCCAGGAAGAAGTCTGCAAAACCTGCCGACACTGACAAAGAAGATGGAAGAGTGCTCTGAAGTAGGTCTGCACTCCCTTAACTGTGCCTTCATTCAAGGCAAGAGAGCTCCTCTTCCTCTTGGGGTTGAGGAGAAGTGATCAAGGTAAACTTCTGTTGCTCTTGGAACAATAATTACGCTTGGACTAGTTCTGCACTTCTAACTGCACACAAAACACTGAACTCAAAAGAGACCAAAGGGGTCCCCAGGCAGAGTTACCCAGCTATGCAACAGGCACTGAGAACAGACCCCCTTGTAGGACACTCAGCCGTCTAACTTTCCTACATTGTCTCTGTTGATAACGGCCAGCTTTCTCACTGCTCAACTTTCTCTTCAGTCTGCTCGTTCTGTGAAGCCCCCGCTTCAACACGCCCAGTGGAGCTGTTTGATTGCTCTCTTACCCACTTCCATTTGTTTCAAGTTGCTTGTTCCTTGAATTTGTCATTATTACTTGACATCATCACTAGTCATGCAACAGAACAACAGACACTAATCATGTAAGACAGACTAGCTTCATCAAAGTATCCTGAAACTTTTAAGAGACTGTGAATACTCAAAGGCCTCTCTTCAGATTTACTGACATTTTTTAAACAAAAAGGAATCCAACCCGCCCATCTCAGGATCAGCATCCTTCAGAGAAGCATTCCTCCAGCCCCCTTTATTTTCCTGCTAGGCTTGGCTACAGGAAGGAACACCATGTCCCTGCTTTTCTAATGCATCTCCATCTTCATTGTCTATTCAAATATTTGTTCTTGAAAAAAATAATCATTTAGTTGTGCAGTCATCATGTACACTTAGTTTCAGTACTTCCAATGCAACAGTAATACAGCAAGACAGCAATAATAGTAAAAACAACTCCTTCACATTAATCCTGCTAAATACACTTTAAGAATTCATGAAATTGCTTTGGAAGACATTTGTGGAGTAAACAGCAGCCAACTCCCTACAATCCTTCAGGATATACAAGCAAGTATTTCTCTGATTTTTAAGGTATCAAAACAGTGACTAACGCTTTCACAACACCCTCAGCTCTTTTAAAACTCAGTTATTTGCTTCACATGCCAATATTTACATTAGGAGACACAAGAAGACTAATACTAAACACATATGGTAGTTACGAGCAAACACATTTTGATGAATAGAATACAGCAAGGTACAAAAAGATTCTATGCAGGACATAAGCCTTCACCCATTTTCTCTATCTGAGCACACAGAGAGCTGTACAGCAAGAAACAGATAACCAGAGGTAAGGCAGTGACCAAAGATAACCGGGTCATTCAGATGTATGTTTATGTAATGCGACAGTCTTTAATATTAGCTAGAACCATACCTAGTAAAAACATGTGTTACAGTAACGAATTTGATGATAAATTGCTATTCGGTTCCTGGACTCAGGTTGTCAAGTATAATTAAGAGTTGCAACCACGTTGCTGAAAGTTAATTTGAATAGTCAGAGTATCACTCAAAAGTAAGTGAAAAGTTGGTCATACTTTAATTCTATACAAGTACTCCGTGACACTGACCAGAACCCAGTGCGTTTCTGCGCACAGAGCTAACACAAATCATGACAGAGTTTGCAAAAGAGACTGGCAAGAGATTTTCTTTAGCAATATGGTATGCTAAGCTTGCATATAATTTGACACTCCCACAACAAGCTAAGTTCACCAAAAATGAAACAAAAACAAAAAAAAGACCTTCAAGAGAAGCACTTTAATTCTTTTTTTTCACATTATTGAATAATTTAATTCCACATTGTGCTTCATGCCTAAAGGTTAGTCTATAAATCACATTAAGCAAAGCGAATGTGTCAACATCATTCTTAACAGTTTGAAAAAAATTTCTTGAACAGCAAGAAACTGCCACCTCATTCATCCACCACAGGATGAAATGTTTTCCTTGTAATTCATATGTCAATAGTGTAAAGAAAAAGTATTTTTCTACCAGTGTACTGTAATTCTAGCAAGAAATGCCACCTGAAGAGACAATAAAAAAGAAACCCCTTCACACTCCACCTTTGGGCGTCAAAAGGTCTGGCACAAATATCTAAAGGGTTTGTGCAAGTTTGCTCTAAAAAGCTTGCTCAAGTTACCAGGTGTGACATGGGCTCCTCCCGAGTGGACAATGAATTACAGCAGCAACCGCTGATTAATGTTATTCCACCACCACAAACCATTACTCCTTCTAAAAACGTAAGAGCATGTCGATTACACTTCTTGTTGGGGAAAAACATGAAATGAGATGTTTAGCACTTCTTTACTGTAAGGCCTCCACAGGACATGATCCGATTTCTTTACACTACTCCAGGGCTAATGTTTTATCACTGCAATGAAAGCTCTCATATCTAGGTAAAAAAAGCCACAGTAAAATATTGTAGAAAGCCACTTGAAACACACACCCAATTTCTATTCTCTCCTTCCTGTTTCTAAATCAACTCAGCTTATTTTTTGGACAGCACAAATTATGATGGGATGTTCAAAACATTTCTAACAGTCTTTTCTCTATCGTGACAAGGCACCATATACACAAGGCTTCCCACAGATCACCACATTGCAAGCCACCACAGAACTTCTGACACCCCTGCAAGGTCCGAATTACTACCAAGATTCAAAACTGCTTATTTTGTCTGGTTATATGACAGCACAAGTAAATTCATAATTATTTTTCAGCAAAACAGCCTTTAAATCAAGGATATGGTACGACACAGCTGCAAGATTTCCAGACCAGCTACACCTAACAGCAGTTTCAGAGTTCTTCATTCATCTGGTGTACAAATGCATTAAAATGTTTTATAGACTGCACACTTTAATATTCTGATCTATACAACTTTGGCCTAGATATACAGAAACTTCACCAGGAAGTTTCTTGAACACAGAATAGCTGATTCGCTGCTGTGGAAAGGATACCAGCCTTTCCTCCAAGCAGAAAGCATGTAGAAAGTTACTACCCACTAACAAAATAATTTCAGATATTCAGGCCACTATATCCAGATTCTAGTTTCTTACAAAAGGTAATGGGAGAAATTAAATTTAAGAGGGCAGTGATGCAACTATTGACACACAGTTAAATTGATGTACATACTAAAATTTATACAGTGAATTATCTTATTGCTTATTTGAGCAGCTACTTAGTTCATTAGTGGTTGTAATCATTTGCTTGATTATTTTCTACAATTTCATGTACAATAGTCCCTTTCACCCTTCAAAAAAATTATTACAATAGAAATTTAGTACTTTATTACAGCTTTCAAAATTGCATCTATATTTCAACAATGCAAAAAACAACTTCCAGAAACATATCTGTACCTTCACTGAACTATTATTAATCAGATTGCCTAAGTAAATTAATGGACTAAACACTCCTTATCAGGAAAAAGCACCATCTAAACTCAATTACTTCGGTTAAACACAAGGAAACATATTGGTATTACTCTTACAGGTGTTTCCTATACGTTGATTTAAGCTTAAAAGGTAACTGTCAGCCCTTGAAGAGCCATCACCAAAAAAAATAGCTAAACAAAGAGCTTGAGGCAACCCCCTCCCCCAGGCTTTACAGATTTTTCTTCTCTATTTTTTAACCAGTTACCATAGTCTAGGAGGGACATATTTGCAACGGGCATGGCAAAAGTCTGCTTAGGGCTTCGTTTAAGTTGCTTCTGTAGTTTTTGTCTCATGAACATGAAATAACTACTTCAGTCACCCATCCAAGCTAAAAAACAAAAGCCGAAGACTTACAGTTTAATGCATATCCAACTTCAGAGCTAAAAGTCGCAGGACCTTAGGGTCTCCGCGCCTATGGAATCAAGACGTACAGTTTCGGTAAGAGCACAAGGTCACACAAGCCGAGCAAACCGCCTGAAAACCAAACGCCTCACTCGGAAGACAACCCGCCGCGCTCCCAAACAACCGCGTTAAAGGCGGCTTCACCTCTCCGGATGCACCGCAAAGTCCCAGCCGCTGCGCCCCGCCACCCGGCCTCCCGCCGCTCAGCGGGGGCTCCCCACGGCGGTCAGGGACACGGGTGGCCGCGGCCTGGGGAGGAACGGGGGGGGAGGGGGCACCGCCCCCAGGCCGGGCCCAGGCCCAGGCCCCGCCGCCCGACCACCTGCTGGCAGCAGCTCCTGCCCTCCCGCCGCACGCTTTGCCGGGGGGGATCATGATGAGATAAACCCTCTTCACCTTTGTCATCGCCCACCGGAAAAATCTGTCGCCTGCTCCTTTTTGTCCGAGCGACAGGCCGGGATTACCGCTGAGCAACCCTCGCCGCGCCCGCGGCGCTGCCCGGCCCCGCTGCCCGGAGGTTCCCCCCTCCCCGCAACGCCCCGCCCGACCCGGCCCCGGCCGGGCACCTCGGTCGCCGCTGCCGGGCCGCGGGGCTGAACACCGGTGGTCTCAGGCGGCGGCGCAGGGGCAGCGCCTTCTCCACCCTCAGCCGGCAGAAGCTCGGAGCCCCGGCGCTCCCCCCCCGGGGAAGGGAGCGGCCGCGGCGCAGCCCGGCCCGCCGGCAGGTACCTGCCGCGGAAGAGGGACGGCGACAGCGGGGACCCCCCCTCCCCGCACCCCTTTCCCCGCCACTCACCGCTGCCCACGGCGGCGCCCGCTCCTTTGTCTGCCCGCCGCGGCCCGGCACCTCCGTCCCCCGCTGCCGGGCGCTACGCGCCCCCTCCCCGCCGCGCTGGGGGCGGAGGAGGACGCCGACCAGAACCGCCGAGGAGGCCGCTGCCGCCCGCCAGTCACATGCAGCGGGCGGGCGCGGCGCGGCGCAGGCCCCCTCCTGCCCTCCCGGCCGGCAGGGTCCGAGGCGGGGTGGGGGGAGCGGGGGGTGAAGATGGCGACCTGGGCGGCGCGGGGAGGGAATTCCCAGGCCGGCTCGCTCCGCTCCGCGCTGCCGGCTGGGCTGGGCGCGCCGGCGAAGGGAGGGGACAAAGGAGAAGGCCGGGCGGCGGCGAGGGCGGCTGCCGCTGCCCGTCAGCCCGATCGATGCACCGCCCGCCCCTCCTCCGCCGCCGCGGAGCTTTCAAACCGTCGTTGCGGGCCGCCGCCGCAGCGCCCCCTGCCCGTCCCGCTCCCGCGAGGGAGCCGCCACGCCGGGGCGGTCGGAGCGGGGCGAGCCGCCGGGCCGTACCCCGCACCCCGGTGAAACATCGACCCCGAGCCGGCGTGAGCGTAGGCCGCGGGATGGGCTCTTGCTGCGCGGAGCCGGGGCCACGGGTTCTTCCGGAGCCGGCGGGGCCACCTCACCTCCTCAGGTGCTTTTCCCGCCTCCGTTCCCTGAGGAGACTGCCCGCGACGCGGCGGTCAGCGCGGGTGGCCGGCCGTTCGCTGGGCGGCTGTCCGGAACTTTGTGCTTGGCATTTGCGGAGGCCTCGCAGAGGTGTGGAAAGCAGGTCGCGAAAGCTAGTGTGATGGGGGTCGGACCTCCAGGGAAAGAGAAGGGGCTCAGGCTTCCGACCCCCGGCCGGTCACCTCGGTCCGTGACAGCAAGGTGGACCTGACCTTGCAGAGAGGTGATGGCTCGTCACAGGCGCACCACACCCTTCACTGCTTCGCTGAGGAACAACAGGTATGGAGCCATTGCGACTCTTGCAGAGAGCTCTCTCCACTCCTTTCCGCTGGACCATATATTAAAAATACATATATAAAAAAAAAAATCTAAAGGTGGCACGCACGGCTCCAACACGAAGCGTGACGAATGCGCACGACCCGGCGTTCCTGGCTGGGTGACACCTCCACCTGATGACACCTTGGTGCTGTCGGGCTGCGGTTCTCCGCACAGAGACAGGCTGCCGTCCTGCTCCATCTCGCCTGTGCGCTGCTTGTCCTGGTTTGCACATCACCTGTGGTTCAGCGGCACGGGTGGGAATGGAAAACGTGGCGGCGCTAACAAGTAAGTTGTGTTTGGATGGTGTGACAAGGAAAGAGCCTGGAGAGACCAGCTGTGGAGTGGAAAATTTCCTGGTCTATACCTAAATCCACAAACTGTTACAAAACAGTCCAAAAAGGATATCAAGCATGTAAAAAATCATCCAAAAACTTTTGATCTCTGGTTTTAGTCTGTATGAACACCTGATATTTACCCTTACTAGCAATGTAGATGTCTTATTGTTAGTAAGACCTGAATCAACTGACAACATGGTTGGTTTTTGTAATTCTTTTTATGATTTTGGACATTTTTCTAGGAGGTCTTTATTTGCGCCGACTGAGGTACCAGACATGGTTATGCCTGATTTGCCTTCAGAAGAACGCAGCGTGAGGGGTGCCTGCGTCAGGCATGCCCAGCTCCCCGTGCACACAGCAGGGCACTGAAAACCAGTCCCAGCCCAGCGCCTGCGAGCCGGTGGCGGTTCAGCTGAGCGTGTTTGGGTGACGAACACCCTTACCTGACGCCTGCAAAGAACAGCTGCGATGGTTCCTTCCATCCTGCTTATGCTTCTTGTTGCTGTAAATGAACCTTACTTCACAAGAATCCTGTGATGTAGAGAAAGTATTATCTTTGCTTTCAAGATGAAAAATTGCATATAAAGAGGCAGTATAACTTGCCTCAGGTCATACATATAGTATGTGGTAAAACCAGAAACCTGTCCAGAGTTTGGGTGCAGATCCCGTCAGTCTAACCACAGGTTCCTTTTCTTTCTCAAGCTCTGTTTCTCAGGACTCCATTCCTGAAGAATTACTGGGACAGTATTGAAGAAGACACACCAACAGAAATTCCGATGAGCTTGTGCAAAAAAACCCCGTGTAGTTAAATGGAAATGTTGCAAGTGGGCATATTTACACAGAAAACTTCTGTGTAAACATTATTGTGGTTTGGTAAGTGCACAAACCAAGAAGGGGAACACCATCCAACATGTCACTTTAATGTGTGCATGCAAGACGTGTGATGGAAGTAAGAGCTCCCGGCTTTTATTGCCCGAGTTTCACGCAGGAGCAGCTGAGTCACAGGAACATTGCAGGAATGTTAGGCCAAAGCTGCCGACACATTAATGATTCCCACGCAGGACTGCCCGCATCAGGAGCACCGCTGTGTTCTGAAGAGTTGTGGCATTTTCATCAGGCTCTGTGGCAACACGCATTCTGAACTGCTGCCTGCAGCAGTTCCTCCCAAGGAACGAAGATGTACGTGCATCCACAGCCACCTGCGCTAGGTGGTTCTGGTACACCTTCAGAGTTTTGGCCTCTCCCCTGCTGGCGGGGCCCCACTTCTTTTTTTAAAAAAACTATGAATTTAAAAAGCGAAAAATAAATAAAAATAGTGATTTGTTTTTCCAGGCCCCACGGTTTATTCCCCTGCTCCGCCCCTGCCCCCAGAGCGTCGGTGACCCCCGGGAACCCCCATTGCCCCCCCCAGGGAACCCCCGTTCCCCCCCAGGGAACCCCCATTGCCCCCCCCATCCGTCCCTGTGACTTCACCGTGCTGCGGTGTCGCTGCGCCGTGATGTCACCGGGCCGCGAGGTCAGGGTGTGACGTTGCTGTGCCGTGAGTAGGGGGTATCATGGGGGACGGAGGACCCGGGGGGGTTACTGGGAGGGCACTGGGAGCACTGGGAGGCCGCTCGGAGCGGAGCTGGCCGCAGGCCCCGTCGCTATGGCAACGCCCGGGTCGCCGCCCGAGGGCCGGCACGAGGGCCGCACAGCGCGTCCATTGGCCAGAAGTTAATTTCTCGCTCCGATTGGCCGGCGGGCCTCGCCCTCTCCACACCTGTCGCGCGCACCGCCCCTTCTCCTCAGCCAGTCGCGCCGGCGCTGCGGGGCCGAGCCAGCCAGTCAGTAGAGCGGGGCGCGCCCCTCCTCGAGGAGACAGGCGGCGCGACCAATGGGGCCGCGGCGGGGGGCTGGGGCTCCCCAGCACCTGGCGGAGGGGCGGAGCCTCGTTGGCCCTGCCCCGAGGGGCGGGCCAGGGGGCGGGGCCCACCTGGCCGGGACCGCATCTGGAGAGGGCGCGGGGGGCAGAGCGGTGGTGCCCATGGTGGGAGTGGCGCGGCGCGGCGCGGCGCGGCGGGGCGGGGCGGCTCTGGGGCTTGGGCGCTGCTGCTGCGTGCGGCGGCCAGTGAGTGCGGGCCGGGGCGGGCAGCGGAGCGCCCGGCGGGGCCGGCACCGGGGGGCGGCGGGGCGGGGCGGTGCCGGGCGCGGCCGGGGGCCGGGGCGGTACCGGGAGTCGCGGCGCTGCCGCCCGGGGCCGGCCGTGGATTGCCCGAGGGGGTCCCCCGGTGCCGGCCGCCGTCCCCACTCGCGGGAGCCCGGTTTCTGGCGGGGTGGGGGTCCGGGGCCGCCGTGCCCCGCGATAACGGCTGTTGATAACCCGGCGGGACCTCCCGGCGCGGGGCGGCCCGGGGCGGAGCGCGAGGTCGGGCTCGTGGGCGCGAGAGAGCTTCGCTGACCGGCGGCCAGGCAGGAACGGGGCAGGGTGGGGGTGCCGGGCCGCGCCGGAGCAGGCAGGACGGGATTTTCTGGCTCCCGGAGCTGCGACAGGCCGGGCGGCGCGGCGTAGCGTGCCGTCACCCTGCCCCGGGACCGTCGCCGCTGCCTCGGGGCTGCCGCACCCGCTGACCCGGCCGCAGCCTGCCCCGCTCCCCGGCCCCCGTCCCTGAGCCGTGTCCTCCCCTCGCAGCGTCCCTCGTGGGAGCCCGGGTCACCTCCGAGACCAAGGAAATGCCTGAGAACAAGCGTGAGTGCCCGGCTGCGGCCCCCCGCCCCGTCACCCCGGGGTCCGCGCCGCAGCTGCGTCCCCTGCCCCGCTGGCGCTGCCCATGGAGCTCGTCCCGGAGCCCGGCGCTGGGGGTGGGCTTCCCCCGCGACACTGGACCGTGGAGGGTCCGAGGGGTCCCGGTTTGGACTGCCGCCCACCGCAGGACGTGAGCACGGCGCCGTTCCGGTGCGTCGGCACGCGCCCGCAGCATCGCTTTGCCCCAGCAGCCGCCATCATCTCCTGCTCAGCCTGTCGGCACAGCTCCAGCAGCCGAGTGGAAGTTCCAGAAGGGCTCCTCGCTCGTGCTCCTGTACTACGGCGGGGAGCTGACAGGTACGGCTGGGGCATGGTGCAGTGCGGCCGCCCATCCCCCCGCTGGTGCCGGATCCCAGCCCCATCGCCTCTCCCGGCAGAGCCGTACAAGAACCGGGTCCAGTTCTCGAATGACTACATCCGCTTCAGCGCAGTGAGCGCGGGAGGACACGGGGAAGTACATCTGCGAGGTGGTGGGCAATGGCAGCCAGATCACCCAGTCGGAGGTCAACCTCATCGTCCAAGGTGCAGCCGCCCCCTGCGCCCGGCCCCCCGTGCCTGGCCCTGCCGCCCCGCTGCCACATCCCGGCCCCCGGCCGAGCTCGTCCCAGTCCTCGCCGTGGCAGGGCTCAGCTGGCTGGGGCAGGATGCCGTCCCTACTGTCCTGCCATGCCGTGCCCGCCCCGACGCCATGCTCTCCTGCAGTGCTGCCCTCCAAGCCGGTGGCCCACGTCACCAGCTTGGCCACCATCGGCAGCAAGGCCGTGCTGCACTGCACCGAGACGGACGGCTCGCCGCCACCCACCTTCCGCTGGTACAAGGACAGGGTGCTTATGCCCACCGACCCCGAGGGCAGCCTGGCCTTCTGGAACTCCTCCTACACCCTGGACCCCACCACGGGGGAGCTGGGAGCCCTGCGCCTGGGGACCCCCCCTCCCCTGCCCTCACCCCCTGCTCCCCTCCAGATCTTCGAGCCCTGGTGCGCTGCCAACACCGGCGACTACTCCTGCGAGGCAACCAACAGCGTGAGCTCCCCGCAGACGTCCGATGACACCGTCCACATGGAAGCCAGTAAGGCTCTGCCCCGGCCGCACTGGGGGCGACACTGCCAGCACTTCGCCCCCCTGGGTTCGGGGGCGGTAATTAGCTGGGCTGTTAATGGCCCTGCAGGCTGACGGGACCCTGCTGCTGGCGCCGGGCAGAGCGGGGACGGCAGCCCGGTGCCCCTTGGAGCTGGCTCCCATGCCGCCACTGGCCCCACTCGCGGCTGGGGCTGCTCTGGGGGCCCCTGCAGCCTCTCCGGCTGGGGTTCCCGGGGTCCCGCGGGCACGAGCGGAGGGTCCCCGTGCTGGGACCCCTCCGACGTTGCCGTCCCGCTCTCCGCAGGTGAGGTCAACGTGGGCGGCATCGTGGCGGCGGAGCTGGTGCTGCTGATGGTGCAGGCACTGGCAGTCTTCGGCGTCTGGTTCGCCTACAGACGGGGCTTCTTCAGCAGTGAGTGCCACCCCAGGACCCCCGCACCTGCCGCCCCCGCCCACTGCTAAGCCCCCTCCTCTCTCTTTCCTTTCAGAGAGAAAAGCGTAAGTGGAGCCGTGATGCTGTTGCCTCCCTCCCGGCTGCCTCCTCTTCCTCCGCAGCAGGAATGGGGGTCTCTGCCCCGCCCCCAGTCCCCCAAAATTACTTTATAATGCCAAGTTTAACAATGCGTTGTTCCCTTTTTAAAATGAACAATAAAATGAACAGGTTAGCTGTCACTAAACAGCAGCGTGTGGGTATAACACCCATAGGCACCACGGGATTCCTCTGTTCCTACTGTAGCCGTATACGAGTCAGTGGAGGTGTGGACCAGCAGTTACAAGTGGTTAAGGTAGCTGTTCACTGAGCTGCGTTAGCTGAGCTTACCTGCATTCCTTACCTGTGGCAGTGGTGTACCTTCACGGGGGCAGCCTAGGCAAAGGTGTCTTGTTGTGCAATTGCCACAGGCAAGGAGCCAGAAGCACGGTGCGTTAATGTGGCTGAGCTAACAAGAGGGAACATGTTATGCTCTGCTCATTCAGTCAGTTGCAAGGGTCTGTTCGCGACCGGCACTGAAGGTGAGTCCAGTCATAACCACCAGCTTTAAGACAAGCTCAGCTCAAGGAGTGGGAGTGGTGGGGTGGAGAAGAAAGGCTACCTTCTTACTTGTCTTTTCCTGATAAGCAACGAGGAAGCTACTGGGGATATTCACCTTCCGGTGTTTTCTCTAAATGGTTCTTCCCCGTGAACAAGTCCCAGTAAGGGAAAAACTTGCTTTTCCCAGAAGAGGTAAAAGTTTCACCTGGAAGTCCTAGCAAACTCTCTGAATCTGCAAGCGTTTTGGATACAAGCCCCTCTACATGGCCTGATCATGTGGAACCTTACGCACTGTGCCTGCTCACTGATGGCTTTATAGGTAGCATATGTCTTTTTTTCATGAATCAGATCCAGAGACCTGAAACACAAGCTGAGGTGCTCTTTCACCAAGTAGCTGAAGCAGATTTACCACTCACCAAGGAAGTGTGGGGAGAATGCAAAAGAATGTGTGCCCTCTTGACTCAATCACTTCTCACTCAACATGTAAAGACCTGAACTTGGCAAAGTAGCTCAGAGCTTTTCTGCATAATAAAAAGAAGATCCTGGAACAAAAGTAGCTCACCAGGTGAACTTAATGGTATTTTTTCTATCAGAAAGGAACGTTTCTAAATAGCTGCGGTGATACAGTTGCTTCGTCGTGAGCCTGCAATTAGATCTCTGTATGATACCTTCATTCTGTGTTCTGTTTTCCGACAGAAATGCAACACGACACATGATAGTGTTAGTTACTCTTCCAAGAACCAGGGTTCATAATTAGGTTTCTGATATATTTTCTGTAACTTCCCTTGGTTTTCATTCTGTGCATGTACATGGCTTTGGAAAGTGGTAATTACTTAACATGCATCTCTGTTTCCCCTCTCGATCTCTGGCTGTCCGGCCTGTTTAGGTTGCATATTTCCGTTATGTTTGTGCTATATTTGCACACTGCCCAGTATTAAGCAACTCCAAATTTGTTTGGCTTCTCTACTCTATTGTGATACAAATAATAAATAATTCTACACTTTTAAAATTCATTGTTATTTCAGAAGCTCTGGGGATTAACTTTGTTTTCCTGTTTATGAAAATACAGTTTTATTGGTTTTACCAGAGAGAAGGGGCATTCCATTAGGCACTATAAAAAGCAGACTTTGCTTTTTAACATGCTACTATGAAACTGGGTAAAATGGTCTGGCAATGGGAGGAAGCCCCCTGGAATCCTCTCATTTTTCTCACTATTGTTTTTAATATTCCTAGGTGCCTTGCTAATGGCATGAAGAATTTTACAGACTTATCTCATTAGTGCTGCTGGCTAGATTCAAGTACTTTGCTAGGAAGCTTTTATTCATCTGGGAAAAAGTCTTCTGAAGTCAACAGGAGCTGTGGGTAAGTGACTTATTAGGTCTCAGTACTATTTGCGATCGTTCATCCTAGCATCCAGCCAGCACTTTGAAAGCTGACATTGCTCCTTTGTTTTTGTTCTTTAAGTTAATTTTCTTCTTCTTTTTTCTTTTTGATTTTTTAAATGCCACTTCCATTAAAGATTTCTACTTACTGTTTTTTGAATGCAACCATACCAGCACTGTCCTGAACTGCAAACCAGGTGGACTCATGTTCTCACTGCTATTAGCCTTCCTGTCCCAGCAGCAGAACCAGCTCAATTTAACTGTGGAATGGTGACAAGATGACAGCTGTTCATCTGGTAACATTGCTTTTTCTTATTTTAAGCAGTTTAAACCCATTTTGACCTCCCTCCTCCTCGCCCCCCCAAAAAAAGGAACATGAGAAGGAAACCAGCATTCCCAATACTTTCAGAATAATTCTATTTCTGACTTCAAAAAAGTACAAGAAGATGCTGTGTCCAGTATCAGGGATATTTTGTGCTTCTAAGCTGAATTCCGTCCTCTCCATGAAATGTGCTTTTGGTTCCTAAACACAGGGAAGTACGCCAATCTGATGCTGACCTTAGAACTTGAATGACTTAGTGGAAGACAAGCCACTGTCTTCAGTGAGGCCTGTTTTTTAGCTTGTGTGCTAAGCTTCCTCACATAGTGCTTTGTGGTGGGGCAATCTTTTTTCTTCATACCAGGAGCTTTCATATTCAGTTCCACCTTATAAACTTCAGTGTATCTTTCCCATTGCCTGTTTTTTTTTTTCACCCTACACTGTACAGTGTTTATTGTAGCTAGTTTAATTTTGTTATTTAATTTTAAGCAACTAGACAGAATCTTACTTAGCTGATTGACAGGTAGTACTGAAGCCTGCTTGCAGCAGTATTTGGCTGTGCCATCAGCCACTCAGTTACAATGCCTTCCTTGTTTGTGCAACTGGCAATAAGTTGCATCAACTCATCTATTGTTGGTATTTTTGATCTCTTGTCAACATGCTAGTTTAATTTGGAATTGTTTTCAGTCCTAGGCCACCAAAGACTGACAAAATCTGTTTTGAAAAGGACATTCACTTTCATGAGAAAAAAACAACCACCCTCAGCATCTGAACAGTGACTGTATACCCTGAAGCATATGCTCTTTGAACTTGCAACTGTGATTTCAGACAAGTATCATCATTAAGTACTGGTGTTTACTTAGTGTCCATAATACCAGTCAGAAGAGGTGAGGCTCACAACAGAATTAGACGATCTGCTAGCAAAAATGTGCTGAGCTTTTCCTAGCACAGGAATCCCACTAACTGCTGGCAGAGTTGGGAGAATTTCAGAAAACTCTCAGGTCAAGCCAGAGGCAGGTTATATGTGAAGTTACCTGACCCCAGAGCCATTGCAGGATTATCCCCGGCCCTGCCAGCTTCTGGCAGCCGGGGCACCCAGGAGGGGTGCTCGCAGCAGCAAAGGTGAGCTGGGGGGGGGAACCTCACCCTGGGCAGCTGGGAGGGTTTCCTGCTTGAGGGACCTGGGTGCTTCTTCAACCCCTCCCCGGGTCAGCCAGTGACCATGGCCTCTCTGCCTTTTCTAGCGCGACACCGGCTGCTGCGGCACCCGTGAGAGGGAGCAGTTTGTCATCCCCAGCTCCCCCCAGCCCACCACAGCCAGTGCAGAGCATGGCCACGCAGCTGGAGGAGCGCTGCCCTATCTGCCTGGGCAGCTGCGAGGACACCAGCTACGCGATGCCATTCCTCCACCGCTTCTGCTATGAATGCATCCTGCGGTGGGCTGAGAGCAAGCCTGAGTGCCCCCTCTGCAAGAGGGGCACCCACTCCATCTTGCACTCGGTGCAAGCAGATGACGACTATAGGGAGCACGTCATCTCGCCATCCACGCCACCATCAGATGTTATTGACCAGGCAGAACCAGCTCCCAGCGACCCAGAGGACGATGACCTCCAGGACCATGGGTCACCGAAATGGTGGGCTTCGGAAGAGGTGCCCAGGAATCCTGTGAACTTCTTCCAGCCCCCAAACTGGCTAAACAGTTTGCAGGACCAGCCATGGCTCCTCCAGACCCTCCAGTCCTGGTTCCATCAGGGGATGGTAGAGACCTTCAGCTGCGGGCTGTTGGAGACAGCCATGGGCATCCACAGGCTGGATACAGAGCAGCCAGTCTGGATGCTGGGGGCCTCCTTCCAGAACCCCGAGGCCCCCGGCCCCAGACCAGCCCCCTGCGACAGCCCTGACACATCCAGCGTGGACGACCTTCCCATCAACTCATCCGCTGCCCTTGCTGGGGGCCCCAGCAGACACCGCTCTGCTCCCGCTGCCATCCCTGCTGAGCAAGAGGAGCCCCAGCAGGAGCCAGGGGAGGCTGTGCCTGGGCCATCCACTTCCCGCCGGGGCAGGCATCGCTCCCCTGGGCGGACACGGCGACCCCAGAAGAGGAGGACCGGCAGGTCCCAGGGCTCTCCGGCCAGCAAGAGGCCAGCACCGCCTTGCTGACCATGGAGGGTGCCTTGGGGGATGGCCACACCAGGACTGGGCCATCCGCTGGGTCCTGCACCAGCGCTCAAGGGTTCCCAGCTCCCCCCCCAGTTTATTACCCTAATAAAATAAGTGCACCAAAACTACGGAAGAAGTCTCTGTGTTCCTAACTGTGCAGGTGGCGTGGCTATCCTTGCCCTTTTTCACTTTTTTGCCAGGAGGGGTGGGATGTTAACGCTGAGGGGTCCATCCCCACGTGACAGCAACTATTTTGTTGTTTCCCCTGAAGCCAAGTGTAGCACCCAGGCCCGCACCTCTGCAGCTGGTCCCGGGGCAGATGTTTCCAGCTGGGAGGTCTCCAGGGCCAGCCCGTGCCCCACTGCTCGTCTCCCCGCACCTCTCCTCCTCCCCACCGCACCCTCTCCCCCCAGGTCCCGGGGCTCTGCTCTCCTGACAGCCTACACTGCCCGGTGCAGCCTCGCGAGAGGGTCGCCCAAATCCCTCCTCCCGCACGGGGTCACGGCTTGGGGCTGCTCTCGGCATCGCACCAGGCTCGTGCCCTGCCAAGGCAGGAGCCCCAGAAACTTCAACCAGGGGAAGCGCAAAGTCCTGCACCTGGGGAGGGACAACGCCAGGCTCCAGCACATGGAATCACAGAATCACAGAATCACAGAATGCTTTGGGTTGGAAGGGACCTTTAGAGCTCATCTAACCCAGCCACCCTGCAGTGAGCAGGGACATCGTTACCTAGATCGGGTTGCTCAGAGCCCCGTCCAACCTGACCTTAAATGTTTCCAGGGATGGGGCCTCCACTTCCTCCCTGGGCAATCCATTCCAGTGTTTCACCACCTTCTCTGTAAGAAATGTCTTCCTTATACTCAGTTGAAATCTACCCTCCCTTAGTTTAAAACCATCATGCCTTGTCCTGTCACAACAGGCCTTGCTTAAATGTCCCCATCGTTCCCATAGGCCCCCTTGAAGTACTGAAAAGCCACAATATGGTCTCCCAACAGCCTGCTCCTCTCTTCTCCAGGCTGAACAGCCTCAACTCCCTCAGCCTGTTCTGAGGTGTTCCATCCCTCGGATCATTTTTGTGGCCCTCCTCTGCTCTGAATCCTTTCATCCCACAGCCTGTAGTGGTAGCGGGGGTTGCCCCCACCCAGATGTGGGACCTTGCAGCCTTCTCTTCACCAGGCGCAACAACCCCAGGTCTCTCAGCCCGTCCTCCTAGGAGAGGTGCTCCAGCCCTCAGGTCATTTTTGTGGCCCTCCTCTGTGCCCGCTCCAACAGGTCCATGTCTTTCTTGTGCTGAGGGCACATCCAGAGCTGGATGCAGGACTCCAGCTGGGGTCTCACCAGAGCAGAGTAGAGGGGCAGAATCACCTCCTTCCACCTGCTGGCCACCCTTCTCTTGATGCAGCCCAGGATATAGTTGGCCACCTGGGCTGCAAGTGCATGTTGTTGGTTCATGTCCAGCTTTTCGTCCATCAGGACCCCCAAGTCCTTCTCTGCAGGGCTGCTCTCAATCCCTTCATCCCCCAGCCCATACTGGTACCAGGGTTGCCCCAACCCAGGTGCAGGACCTTGCACTTGGCCTGGCGAAACCTCATGAGGTTCACACAGCCCCACTCCTCCAGCTTGTCTAGTTCCCTCTGGATGGCATTTAGTCCTTCCGGCATGTCAACTGCACCGCTCCGCTCGATGTCATCTGCAGACTACCTGAGGGTGCATTCGATCTCGCTGTCTATGTCATTGATGAATATAGTAAACAGCACCGGTCCCACCTCGGACCCCTAAGGGACACCACTTGTCGCCGGTGTCCATTTGCACATTGAGCTGTTGACCACTACCCACTGGCTGCGACTTTCCAACCACTTTCTTATCCACCGAATGGTCCACCCCTCAATTCCTTATGTCCCTAATTTAGAGAGAAGGATGTTGTGGGGGACTGTGGCAAAGGCTTTACAGAAATCCAGACAGAAGACATGTGTCGCTTTTCCCTTGTCCGCTGATGTATTCGCTCCATCATAGAAAGCCACTAGGTTGGTGAGGCAGAACTTGCCCTTGGTGAAGCCATGATAGCTGTCTCAAATCACCTCCCTGTCCCCTGTGTGCCTTAGCACAGCTTCTAGGAGGATCTGTTCTGCGATCTTCCCAGGCACAGAGATGAGGCTGACAGGTCGGTACTTCTCAGGGTCTGCCTTGCTACTCTCTTGAAAAATGGGCACAATGTTTCCCTTCTTACAGTCAGCAGGAGCTTCACCTGACTGCCGTGACCTTTCAAGTATGATGGAGAGTGGCTTGGCAACTATGTCAGCCAACTCCCTCAGGACCCTGGGATGCATCTCATCGGGTCCCCTTCATTTATTTATTTAGGAAAACACTCCAGGAATTTTTATTCTGAATATCTCACTGAAACTATAAAGGGTTTTCTTCAAGCAACCTAAAGCTGAGCTGTACATGGCAATGATAGCTAAATTGGATTCTGCCCTGGAGGATGTAGGGACATATAGTTTCAAAAAGTCAGTATGCACTTTGTTGCTTTGCATCCAGCACATGTTTGCATCCCTTCTATGTTTCTGTATTTTAGCCCTGTTGATCCAAATGCATATTTGGAAGCATGTTATCTACCACTTTGTTTCACTGAGACCATGACAAAACCGGAACCAGTTGAGTCGTCCTGTTTGTTAACACACTGCTTTGCCCCATCCAGGGAGCGAGGAATTCAAAACAGGGAGTATCATCAGTGACCACACTGGCTGTTGTTGTGGGCTTTATTTTGGTATCTCTATTGGGTAGAAGAGGGTCTGTAGGACACCAAAAGCATGTGACTTGCTTTGGTGTGTGGAGGACTGGGAATGACATTCTGCTTCACGACTGCCCCAAATGTTTACAGTTTTGTCACCATCTGGTTGTATATAGCAGCTCTACTTTGAGGTCCTGCCCCTAAGGCACTTCAAGCGCTGATAGCCAGATCTGGCTTAAACCAACATCTTGCTGGAAAATAGCTAGCACAATTTACCTCTGCAATGTGGGATCACATTTAAAAAACTTTTAAATCCATTCAAGCACCAAGTTTTTGTTTAAAGGTATTTTTTTTTAACCTACACATTGCCAGCACTGGGGCAACTTCAGCAATGTTGAGAAGCGAGAACAACAGCAAAGACATGCAGCTGGCAACCAGTACTGCTTAAACCTGTTCCATATCTCTGTCTGAGCTTTGCTGTAATGTTGCATGAGCAGATTCCCACCACTCAGGAACGGCTGGAAATTTTTCACAAAGGTCTTTTGGTAGCCTCTAGCAAAAGTTTACAGATTGGTATTCTAAGGTACTTCATCTGTAAGATATTTGTAGTGGCAAACTGGATTTAGTATGTAGGCATGTGTTAACAGAGGTTTAAACAAAAAATGTACAAACTCATTTGGGTCGTAAGACAGATTTGGAGTGGTCTTCCGGGTTTTTTCCCTAACCCATTCTGAGTTTTAAATAAAGTGAGGGATCTCTTTACCTATCTCCCACACCACTTCCTCAAGAATGCAGAGGTACTTATGATGACATAATCTGACAAAAAAAGAAATAAATAATAATGCAAGGATGTACCCTGGAGGCCTATTTCTGTTCCCAGTGAAATAAATTTTAAAATTCCCACTGACTTCAATGGAAGCTGGATTAAGCTTAGTTTTAGAGGAACTTTAATAAGAGAATTGATGTCTGCCTTGGGCAAAAAGAGAATAAGGGACTTTGAAAGTATCAAATTAGAGACATGGGGTTCACGTTCCACTTATTATGTCCAGACAATCTAGTGTGGGAACAGAACAATTAAATATGTTCTGGTCTTCCTTTACTCATTTCCTCTTCCTGCACACTCTCTCTCTCTCTCTCTCCCCAAACTCTCCTCTTGAAGCTACAAAATTCCTCTCTCCCTCCCCAAAACTCCCTCTCTATCAAAGAGTTGTTCCACACACGCAAATTTATAACCCAGGAACAGGCCAGGTTCTGTTTCAGAAAGTGTCTCATTTTGATGAGAATTTCATGTTTGCCTGCCATCATCAGTTACACACATTTCACCACACATTATTATTTGGGTTGTGATTGTCTTTCCAGCATCTCAGTCTAGAAGTGCACACTTACACCAGGACAGAGCTGGGATACAGCTAGGGATACGGGAGCACAAGGCACCTGCCTCTTGTTCCCAGCTGTACCTTGCTGCTTATACAGATCTAACCAGGATCAGCAGCCCACTGAGGACTTGCAATGTGCTCCAGCAGGTCCTGTGCTCAGCATGTTGGTGGACCAGAACATGGGATGTGCCACAAAACACAATTGCCTCACAGTGAAGACACAGCCTATTTGTGCCATACTAACTTTAGAAAATTGCACCACTGTCAAGCTTCAGTTCGCATTTTATAACCACTGATATGTATGTGCCTGAATAAGATATCAGTTTCTCTGACTTTTCTGTCTATTTGGAGCTCACCCACATATGACTGCTGCACATACAATTTTTACAAGCACAACAAACTGAATCTACAGAAGCAGGAAATGGCTATGTATTCATTCACTTCTCAAAGGGTTCACCTGCTTTGAAAACAGGAGCAGGAGCAGACTGAAAATGTAATGAAAGCTCAGGATATTAAATATGATTACTGCTAGTTTTGTTGTTTATTACTGTTTGCCTTGGGCCAGCATCCAAATGCCCCACTACACCATACTTAAAACCAAAACAAGAAAGTTCTGACATATGTAGAAATAGATCCTGCCTTGAGGAGCTCACAGTCAAGATGAAGAACAAGATGGAGCAAGTAAAAGTAAGACACAATCGTGAAGAAGGCGGTGCAGATGGTTAAATGACCAGATGGGTGGACTTGGTATGACTCTGACAGTTCCAGGATACCCACTGAAAGACAAATCTTTCTCCCCAGGATTTTATCCAAATGGTCTGTTTCAACCAATTTGACTCTGAAAAAAATGCCTTTGCTGGTGCTCAGTTCATGCAGAACTATAATCCAAAGGGAAAAAAAGAAAAGAAAAAAAAAAAATTTGGCCACAGGCGTATTAACTGGCTGTTTCTTTTTTCCAGTTGTTTCTGTTGCTTATAATAATTTTTCCTTTAAAGTTCTGAGGATTCAGGAATTTCCAATTAGTTCACACCTGCATTTGTCTTCCAAAACCTGCAAAATATGTGTAGTGTAGACACTGGGTCCTCTGCACTGAGTGCTTTGCTCTACTGCGCTGCTGCTGCTGCACCATGCTACTTGTTCATGTAGAAACTGTCTTTATGAACTGTTCCAGATTTAGAGAAAGCACATCATGCAGCAGACTGTAGCAACCTATGGACAAAACTTGGCCAGAGTTTGTTAGGCTTTCTGTCTCTTCCAAGCAGCCTTGACATACTGTGCACCCTGTTATAAGGCCTAAGTGTGGATTTATATACATAACTGTCATCAAAGTTTGAAAGTGACTTCTAGTATGGCTCAGAGCTCAGGACCATTGGCTTCCCAACCTATATTCAGGACATCTTACAATCCCACCCAGTACATAGGATATTTATTATTTGCTATTTTACTCTTTCAAAAAAGAGAACTGCTGGTTCCTAATCTGGCAATACAGAACAGAAAATTGCATTCATATATACTTTAAGTTTCAGATAAAACTGTTGTGACACAGAGACCTCAAAATGTAGAAGTGCCCTAAAAATTACCTTCAGCCATCTAAATTCACTGATATACAACAGAAGATGTAAATTGAACAGCTGGGCATAGAGTGATTCTCTTCCGTGTTTTTCAAAACTTCGACTGTCGGACCCTGGCCATTCAAGGACTGTTTGATTTTTACACTTGTCTTCTCTACAGAGGATTAACAAATATTTACAACAAATACATGTGCATGAATGCGTGGTTGACAGAGAGAAAGAACCAGTTCCAGGAGGCTCCAACAACCATAAATTCCTATGAGGGCATAAAAAATGGAGAAGTGGCTTGTAAACTTAGTCACTGGTGCATACTAGCAAGACCGGATTTGCAAATAACAGGGTATAAATATAAACTAATAATAAAAAGAACTTTTGAAAACTGTGTATAACAGGACAAATGGGTCATTAAAAACATCCCCATTGCTTTTCTTTATTCTGTTTTGCATCAGTGGTTCTGCTGTAACTCATTTTGTACTTCAGTCATTGCCAATGGTGCTATGTGGAGAGAAACAACTGAAGCAACTTTAGACATTGCTGTCTTTATACGGCCACAAGATGCTAGTACTGCAAGGCTGCTAATTCTGCAAGCTCACTTTCTCTGATTTCTTGCTTCTATTACCCCAGATAAAATAACTACTGCAGAAAATGTGCATAGCTCTGTAGTTTCTCCTCAGGCTGGCAGCAAGGTGCTGCAGAAAGATGTGTTCTTAGCTGCTGCTTCCTCTACTCCTCTCTTGCAGTTGTCTCTTCATGCTGCTGCCAATGGTGAAGTGGGTTTGCAATTACGAACAGTTACAGATCTCCTGCAGCAAGGCAGAAGTGAAAGTAAGAGAGCTAGTGGCAGGGACGAGTGAAAGTACCCATGGAAGAAGTGATCCCTTCCTCAGTGTTCTCTTCCAGCAAGGAAATGATCTCATAGGCTTGTGCTTTTGACTGGGCTAGACTGCCTGAACGTCTGTTCTTTGATGATGCAAAGGGTCACTTTTTAACCACAAAAAGGGAATAAAACCCACCTTCCCTAACTCTCTTGAAACACATATTGTGATGGACAGACAAAATACGCTCCAAGCATTTCCCTGTGATTCAGGCCTGTAAAAAAACTCACGAAGACAGTATAGCATGTTGCTTATGTTTGCATCTCAGGAGACTTCTGTAGCATTCAGCTTTCCTTTTAAATTTTTCCCTGCAAATATCACTGCAACAACTCTAATACATTATTAGGGCCTTGGCTCTTCACATACCCACGTCAAACTTCACACAGACAAGTTGTCCCATTCATTCAGCATGTTTGAAAATGCAAATCTACTCATACAAGACACTGCCTATCACAGCACTCTACCTTGTGCTCCTTGCCCTCATTGAGTACCTGAAGGGAGTGCAGGTAGCTCAGCAGTTAAACCCAGCCTACATGACTTGGCAGTCAGCCTCCAGAGCTCCAATTTCACCAACCGTGACCTGTGGATGTCTCTAGAATGGCAATCCACCTCACAAGTGAAAAAGACAGATTCTTCTTCTTTATCCCCTTGTGTGGGAACAGTTTGACCGCCTTCAGAGAGACTGTTCACAAAGTTGCGTGTAGATTGAAGTCCTGCTGTGCACAGAGAAGAAAATATGAAAAGCTGATACCGCTCTAAGTTGTTTCACTTCTCTGTCTAGTGGAAGAATTCAAATGTAGGGTTTAAGCTTCAGCGTGAGAAGAAAGCTAAGTGTGGAGAGATGTAGCATTCATTCTATTTACAGTTAAACTGGTAAACATGAGAGAAGGCTCAGGACATCACTTATGGTTTGAGTCTTAAAATGTCTTGTTACTAGCCAGAAACTTTTATAATGCAAAGAAATACTTTTCCTGCCTCATGTAATCTGACGTAGTTTATTGAAAGTCTAAGTTTAACAAAGCTATTTTTATTTTCAGGAAGTCGTAGTTTATATGGTTTAAAACATGAATGCATGGAAGACAGCCCTGGGGAAACTATGCCCATATCTGGAAATGCAGCAGAGTGTCCCTTGTGCCAACTGCCAGTTTAACAAAGTCTGTTTGCAGAAGTCAGAACCAGCAGTGTTCATGCTCCCAATTTCTTCAACATTGTACCTCTGTCAGCAGTAAACATCCTCCTCTGTTTTACTAGTGATTTTAGCCTTATTCTCATCATTGAGGATTTATTACTGTTCTCCCTTCCTGTAATTGGAATTATGTATCTCTATTGTACAAAACCTGCAGATTGTGAACAATGAGATGCCTTCCAAATAAACTGCTGCTTAGGTCAAGGTCATGAGACTTACTCTTCTTGAACTACATTCTCGGCTCTGCCACTGACTTTCTTTAAGACCTTTGATAAACCACTTCACTTCTCTGCATCCATCTCTCCACCTGTAAAATGAGAATGGCCGTACAGCCCAAGCTCACAGGTTAACATTTCACAAAGTACCTTTGCAGTTCGTGAGGACAGAATGTCTCACAAGAGCCAGGTGTTACTGCCCAGGCCTCAATGAACTTGGCACAGTGCAAGGGACGGATGCAGCCCTGGTCTGACCTGGAGGATTACACAGCTGGCTGGCCACGACTACTTTGCATGTTGATACTAGTGGAGGCCTACAGTCACTTTGTTGCAGAACTTGCTTCCTAGGTTTTCAGATCTGGAGGTTATTTACAAGACAATTTTGTTAGCAGATGTCATATACTAGCCTGGCACAGAATAGTTTAAAATCCCAAAGTAAAAATCTAAGCAATCCCCACCCCCTCCACCGTCCCTCCCCAGGATTTAATCTATTAAAATTGTCTTTGGCTTATTTTCTGGTGCATCTTGAAAATGAACATCATTTTTAGGATCTATGCAATTTGACTCTCAATTTGAAGCTTTTCTGGAGTTAAGAAACATATGGAGGGTTTGGGGAAAGTTCAGGATCAAAAGTGGAGACTGATGCTGAGAAGAGGTACTTGTCACTCTGTTAGTCTCCCTGTCCCTCAGCCTTCCCTGACTCACTCTTCTCTTTCCTTTCGCTTTCCCTCCCCAACTTCTTTCCCGAGAGCCGTCCTACTGATGGTTCAGTGCCCTTACTTTTGCTGAAACACTGCCAGTCTTCCTGACACTATCAGGGAACTGGTTTGTGTGCTGCATTATACCACTGCTGTAATACCAGGGGGTAACAGCTGGTTGAATAAAGGCTACTTACAAATTTCACCAATTAAAAAAAAAAAAAAAGGTGTTGATTTACATCAAGGCTGTTTTATGCAAAGGGATCTGGAAAGGCAGACAGTTCCTTAGAGGCCCGGTGAAAGGCAGAAAGCCATCTGCCTGAACGGAACAGGCTAACCATGGTACATGTTTTTTCCCGTTTCTCACTTACGTAGTCTTGTAGCGAGAACTTACTAATGATGGCCTTTATAAGCCTCACTCCTTAGCACATAGCTCATCTCCAGCCCTGAAGCAAAAGCTGAGGGTACAAACTCCATTCCGCTACTAAATTAGAAATCAAGAATACAGAGGGTACAACATCCAGCAGTGCAATCACTTTGTCCTTCTGTGGAGACGCCTCTAGTCTTTTCTCGAGTGACAACAGCTGAAACCTTTCCCTCATACAATCTAGGTCTTATTTAGGTACCTTATGGCAGAGAAAGCAGCTAAGTAGGGGAAAAAAAAAAGATTCACATATTAGTCACCAGAATCCTGTCTTTAATTTTTATAATCTATTTATATTTTATTTTATTGCTATTTATTACCACTAATTTCTGTATATGGAGGCTGCTGTTAGTTCCTTTAACAGGCATATTTCACTCCTCTACCCATACACTTCCTTTGCATCAATCATGCCTTCCTGACAATATTGATTACCAATCAGTTTACTTCTGACAATTATTCCGAGTACAGCTTTTAGAAGGCCATGAAATACTTTATTTCCTAAGGTGTTCCAGGCAAAAAACAAAGCTAAGAATATAAAACTTCATGTTTTCTACAAGCTCGGCTATAGTGAGCAAAAAAGAACTGTGTCATACTGTAACCTAGGCAGAGACAGAGTTATTTTTGTCTGACAATGTTCACTTCACCACAGGGTAAGCAAAGAAATCTTTATGTGATAGATGTCCATAATAACTTTCTGGGACTAGGCAGGCAGAGGTCACAGAACAAGACACCAGTCCCACAAAAATAGGTGACAAGATAATTTTAAATGGAGCTGTAGGCTGTGAAGGCTGCTGGGGGTGCGCTAGATGTAATGTTCATTTATTTTCCCTTATTCATTTCCCCTCAATAATGAGGATTTAACTCTGTCTATACCTGTACCAGTGTAGCTAAAATTTCCATAAAGACTACTACTACCTTCTGAGGACTTGAAGCCAGCCTGCTAATGTCCCCAGCTGTAGCTGAAAGAAAAAAAGGATTCTGTTGATAGGAGTCACACCCAATTCACTTAGGAAATGTAGAGACATAAACTGTATCTGTGGCTTCTTAAGACTGTTGCATCCCAAAAGAGAGATTCCTCCCAAGAGAGGTCAGAGCCCAGAGATCTGTTATCTCCTCGAGAGACCGGAGCAGACTGAGCTGGACCAAGGTGGGGATCCTAAGTGAGGATATGGTTTCAGTGTCACCCTGAGCCAATCTTAGGCCATATTGCTGTTAAAAGGACCACTCCTTCTTCCATGACATCCAGCTGCTCAACCTTGCCATGCGTTTGCACTGGTTGTAGTGATCCCTCAGCAATGAGACGTGTCAGCCCTCTGACCTTACTCAAGGCCAGTATTTCTTGCTTGAAGTCATAGTTTTCAACCAGATCAACAGGCTGATCTGACTTGCTAAATAATTCCTAGTTTCGATAGGAAGGAGGTAGCAAGAATATGCACCTGGCAGCTAGGCATCATCACCCTTTTCAGTGGCAACTCCAGCTTGGAGCAGCTTAACCCAACAAGAATATTATGCTGAAAAAGTGCCTTGAACACATGCATCGCTCTGCCATAGACACTTGATTTTATGTCTTCAGCATCCCCTTGTGCAGCTTCCATTAGCATCATGTTTGTCTAAACTTATTTTTGTCAAACAGAGCCTGATAGTGTCAGCATCTGGTTAAGCCAACTTCAAACACAACTGTTACATGCGAAAACTGCATGTAGCAGTAGGAAGCCTTTGGGTCTGTCCCTACGCCCTGTGAGAGCGCTAGCCCTGCACAGCTGAGGTAAGGGCTAGCTGCTGCGGTGGAGCAAGAAGCCCACAGAGACACAGTTCAGACCCTGAGCTGCACTCCATGCTCAGAATTGCAGCTACACAGTGCCAGAGCTTCATGAGCTATTATTTTGTGATCAGCTCCTCTAAGTCTCACCTGAAGGCTCAAGACATTCAAGAATTACATACATATGAATACACAAGCGCACACAGAGTATGTACCATAATGTAGGCACTTTATTAATAACATAACCATAACATTCAGGGCTTCTTCTAGGAGAAGTTAAATGCAAACATGCTGTGTTTTTTCTTTACGCCTATGTTGTAGAAGTGTGCAACATCAAACAGCACACCCAACAACTATTGAAGTGTCTGATAAACTTCCAGCATGAAATGTTTTACATAATCATTGCTATCCTGTTGCGGGCACCAGCACATTCTCCCCAAATTTATTCTGGATAATGCATGTCTCCCAAATGATTATTGCTCAGAAGGTATTTTCCATGTGAAATACTTATTTTGTAGCACAGTAAGGATGTATGTAATTCACCAGAGAGTTGTAATACTGCACAGTATCTCACTGAATCAACTTTAATGAGTGGTTTCTAACAAAAATCCCTGCTGTGAGAAGCAAAAAAATTAGAAAAGTATTGGGTCCCCGCAGATACATTCTTTGGCTCCCAGATTTGCTCTTCCAGATATAACGCCCCAAAAATCATAGAATCACAGAATCATAGAATGGTTTGGGTTGGAAGGGACCTTAAAGATCATCTGGTTCCAAACCCCCTGCCATGAGCAGGGACATCTTCCACTAGACCAGGCTGCTCAGAGCTCCATCCAGCCTGGCCTTGAATACTTCCAGGCAGGGGGCAGCCACAGCTTTTCTGGGCAACCTGGGCCAGTGTTGCACCACCCTCATGGTGAAGAATTCCTTCCTAATATCTAGTCTAAATCTGCCCTCTTTTAGTTTACAGCCATTTCCCCTCGTCCTATCACTACACAACCCTGTGAAAAGTCCCTCTCCATCCTTTCTGTAGGCCCCCTTCAGGTACTGAAAGACTGCTCTAAGGTCACCCCGGAGCCTTCTCTTCTCCAGGCTGAACAGCCCCAACTCCCTCAGCCTGTCCTCATAGGAGAGGTGCTCCAGCCCTCGGATCATCTTCGTGGCCCTCCTCTGGACCCGCTCCAACACATCCGTGTCCTTCCTATGTTGGGGGCTCCAGAGCTGGACATAGTACTCCAGGTGGGGTCTCACGAGAGCAGAGTAAAGGGGCAGAATCCCCTCCCTCGACCTGCTGGCCACCCTTCTCTTGATGTAGCCCAGGATACGGCTGGCCGCCTGGGCTGCAAGCGCACATTGCCGGCTCATGTTGAGCTTCTCATCCACCAGTACCCCCAAGTCCTTCTCCTCAGGGCTGCTCTCAACCCACTCTCTGCCCAGCCTGTACTTTTGCGTTTGGGATTGCCCTGACCCATGTGTGGGACCTTACACTTGGCCATGTTGAAATTCATGCAGTTCACACAGGCCCATGTCTCCAGTCTGTCAAGGTACCCCTGAATGGCATCCCTTCCCTCCAGCATGTTGACCTCACCACACAGCTTGGTGTCTTTAGCAAACTTGCTGAGGATGCACTCCATTCCATATGGCTTCACTGTAAAAAACTTTTAAAGTAACCTTATCAAGCCTGATGTATGACAAGATGACAATATTGCTGTTGTCCAGACTTTTTATTTATAAGATGTGTTTGTCAGTGCGTATACACACTTGCAAATCACACACATAGGTACCAGGCTCCCTATATAAGGGAGGACCATACTACAAGGGAATCACAAGAGGAATAAGACAAGGTACAGTTCTTTGTACAAAAATGGACAAAAAAACCAGGAACATGACCTCAGGCACTGAAGCCTAATGAGAAGTATGAGCAGGACATTTCTCCCCCCAACAGTATTGTTACATCCATTTCAGATACACAGTGTGAAAAAGGACTTGACCTCCACAACATTACCCCAAGTCCCAGACCTTTGCCTTTGCTCCAGACCTTTCATCCAGGTCTTATATCTGCTGATGTTTTCAGGGGAAGGCCAGGTAAGGAGGCAAAGGCAGGTGTTTTCTTCTCACCAAACTAGTGGAAACCTCACATCATTTCATGTAGCCTTCTCTTTTTGGTCAAGTTCATTTAAAGGTGAGAGATGAGAACTGCCTCTGCCTATACATCTCCACATTAGCTGTGCAGAGCAGGCCATCCAGATGCACAAGCGATTCCTGGAGTGCGTACTGAAAAACAGAGGTTTTAAACAGGTAGCCCTACCCCTGTCCCCCTCAGGGCCGAGCTCTAATAAGGAGGCGATGCTTCCTCCTAAGGAAACTCTGTAATGCCACCATAACCATTTTCCTTCTCCCAGTCAGCTTTCACAGGTCTGCTTGTCGCCAGCTGTGAGCAGGTGCTGTTCTGCTTCTTTGGCTACTGGTGTTGTGCATTCTGTTCCAGTTAAAGAAGTGTCCTCTTGTGTATTGTGGTTAGGCATAGCTGCGGATCACTCATATTCACTTCTTCCATGCACCTACTCCCACCCCAGCCCTTCGCCCTGACATTGTGCAGGGCGCTCTGGCGATTAACAGAGCGCTCTCTTGTCATCCTGCAGAGTCACTGTACAAAGTGCACACTCGTCGCCCTGCTGCTTGCGTGCTGCGGATGCAAACACACTCGTGTCACTGCTGGGTTTTATAGTGGTCCTGTTCCTGCAGCTAAATGCAGAAGATGAGAGAGAGACATAGCCAGTCTGAAACGCGTGCAGCTGTGGTGTCACCTGAACAGCAGAACCTGACTGTGGCTCTCTGGATAGCAACGGTGCCTCCTCTGCCTTTGGGAACTATAACCTGCTCTAGTCCTTTTGCTGATAGGGTCTATTTCTGATCCTCAGCTGCCATTATACATGGGCTGTTAATGCACTGTGGATACACAGCCAACACTCATCGCAGCGCTTTGCCAGACATCTGGCAGCTCAGTGGCATCTGACCTCTCCTTCGCTCTGGACCAGGCAGCGTGGGCAGGTTTCATTGCACTCTCCAGTGCCCCCATGCTGCCACACGGATGGACCCTCCAGACCCTGACACAGATACCTTGCTCTTGCCTGGGCTCCAGACATTTTCTTCAGACAGTGTATGCAAAAGAATTACCAGCTAATTTCAAGAAGGGAGGAGGGGAGAGGAGTTACTACTATGAAAACAGTTCTATGCTTGCAGGGAAAATACTTCGGATATAAGAACTTCAAAGTAGGACAAGAGTGATAAGAAACAGATTCTCATTCAGATTAATTTCCTGTTTTCTATCCAAAACAGCCTTCTGTCACAACCAGTGCAGTATTTCTACCCTAGTGTGGCCAGAGAGATGTTATCCTAAACACTCACCCATTGCTATAGGCAGAGTAGGAAGAAATAACAACTGACAAAGTATTTTTTCTGTGAAAGATTTTAAGACCTGCTCTGCTTCTGCTGTTCCGGTAACCAAACTACGAGTACAAATTCCCACATCTACTACCATGATTACTGAAACTTCTTTCTCTTTGGCTCCCCGCTGCTGTTTAATCTACAAAGCAGGTCTTAAAACTGTTCTCCTTGGCTATAAAACTGACCTTGTCGACCCTCTTCATTACATTTAGCTCAAGGCTGGTGTTCTGACCTCCCAGTCCAGTGCGAGCCACCTCCCCCCCAAAGAATTCAGCCTCTGCTACATCTCACCCACGGTGCTGCTACCCTCACATCAGGGTTTTCTCTTCCCACATCTGCCCTCGGTCTCTTTCTGAACATTTCTGGGTTTTTTCTTCATGAAAATCTCTGCTTAGTTCCTGTTTCTATTTCATACCTCAGTCTCAGTTTATGTGTCTCTGTTAACAAAACATACATACATATCCTAAAATAAAACTTTCTGGTCTTAGGCTGAGCAGCTAGGTCAAGCTGTTTATTGTACCCAGCTCCATTTCTCCCTTTGTTGCATTATGATTTGAACTAATTTATAATCTTCTCTTTGCATTTTAAGGCTTGCTCCCCCTGGCATTTATTTTTACTACTGTTAAAAAAGATAAATAATTGTAATCATTATTAACTTATACAGCAGCTTTTGGCTTTGTAAAGTTTGTCCTAAACCACCAAATTAATCTTTTTGGAGACTATGAAGCAGTAGTCAAATATCACTGAGTAAGGAAATTCAACAGACTACCATTTTTGAGACCTTACACACAGTTTCTTGTTATTTTCTTTGTTCATTTAATAACTACAGCTCTACCCTCAACACCAGGCCTACCAAACTGAGACTAGGATAAAAATCCTCCTTTGAAGTATCCAATTTAACTAGTTTAGCAACAGTGACATGCATAAAAACTAACAGACGCATGCTTTCCTTTGCTTAATTTATTGGTATTGACATTCAATGTACAATACAGTGAACCGCTTTGGCAGTTTGGCTCCAGCACAATAATCCTGAAAACGAAAAAAAGAAAAAAGAGGGGAAACAACTGCACCTAGTCCTCAGCCTGTATGCTGACTTCAAAACAAAAACATAATAATCTGCATAGTTATACAGCATTTGCAGCTTACAGACAATGCTTGCCAACAGCGAATGCAACAGCAGGGACAAACCTGGGTTTCCTGAATGGCACATGGCTTGCAAACAGTCCAGCTAAGGGCAGCAGCTGCCGTGGACAGATAGTGCAGTGAGAGGGGGCTGCATGGGCCCAAGGGCTGTTGGATCACGCCGAGTTTCTTTGCTGAAGGAGAAAAGAAACAAGGAAGTGTTTCTGCGGTCAGTATCATCACGTAATCCTCTTTTCCTAATGGATCCACAGGTTGCTGCAGTCACCTGGCTTAACTGACAGTGAAAATCCAAGCAGGAAGCTCTCACGCCACTGCAGGGAATTACAAAACCAGGGTGGATTTCCAGGGGTCTGGACGGAGGCGTTGAGCAGCATTTTGATCTTATCAGAAATCCTATGCAATTTTGCCTCACCCAGCTTTTCATCTTGTGGCGATGTCTGTCTCCCAGAAAGCCCCTGTCATCTCCCATGCCTTCCCCAGCATCTCTCTCCCTCTGCTTGTGCTCAGACACCGAGGACTGCCATGCAGAGGGCTGGTCTTTGCTAACCACCCTGCTAACCACCCCTGTCAACAGGGCCAGGGACCAGCCTGCCACCCCCTGGCCTCTACCATGCTCTAATGACCAACGTGGCAGATGATACTGGGAGGATCCAGTCCTGCCTGTTAGACTGTCAGAGAGGCTATCAAGGCAGCAGCAATATTTGGTATACTGAAACCGTGAGTACTAGCATGGGGGCTGAAGATGACTGTGCGAGGAGGTAAGGACACTGAAAACTGCAGCACTGTCAGTTCCTGCCCAACACGCTCCTAAAGGACAGTAATCGCAGCTGTGGGCTGAGCGCGGGCACGACTAGCCTGGCCTGCTCCCACGCCATACACTTCTCCGAGCAGTGCCCCAGGGACTGCCCCGCTCACAGGACCCATCCTCACCTGGTATCATCCATGGGACAGGACATCAGGCTCCTTCAGGCCCGCTGGAGACTGGCCAGAATACTGGCTGCCATTTGGAGCTCTGAGAAAGCAACTCTAAAATATTCAATCAGGTTTTTCATTAGAATGCCAAGGATCAATTCTCCATCCACGTACCTAGTTTTCCTGTTTTTCCTGCAAGAACACATTATTACATACAATAAATGAGCATAGAGCACACATGAAAGTCATAAAACACCTGTGTGTTGGTGTTTGTGTTTGATGTATTTGCATTCATCTAAGGTTATCTGAGGATGTTCAGGTGCACAGATGGATGGATGGAAGACCAGAATGCTTTATTATGTCAAATGTATTGTTCAAAAAATCAAACACATTGTTCAAATTATTCCTTAAGTCAGGTAATATCTGTTAAAGCATTAATGTACCACATGTAAAAGGCATAAAGACGAGTATTACAAACCAACAGTTGATGCAGCGTGTAACTCGGCTTTTTGAAGCAGCATGTTCACAGCTGCACAGCTGTGCAAGCATTTAGTAGTGTGAACCTTTGTTGAGTTTCTTTGACATTTTTTTTGGTCCATACCAAAATGCCATGTACAAGTGCAGGTTAGAAGGTCTGAAGCAGGCTTTGCTGCTGCTCTCTGCAGCTCACTGACTATGTATTTTTGGACTGTTACCATCCTACACACACACATACACATACAGTTAACTGTACTAGATACACTTCTTAGATAACAGCCACATTGTCAGTAGTGATAGAACACCAAGATATGAGCTGCAAAGCTACTTTCTTTGAAAAGAAATCAATCACCATGGTGAATATCTATACAGACATTCTCCAGGGTGAAAATTTAAAATGGCTCCAGAAATTAAATGAGCAGTTACACATTCTTTCTATTGATTTCTGCATCGCTTTTAGGGTACTACTTACCCAAAAGCACCGAGTGCAAACAAGAACTTGGCACACTTTGAAGATTACGCCACATCCTGCTTGCTTTACGCACAGAGGTGAATTCAATGAGATCGCTTCTGTGCACAAGGCAGGAAAGATTTACTCACAAGTTTCTTATTTCCTTGGCAAACCGTCATAAAACATGCTGCCAGTTCTGCAAGCATTTAAGCACTGTATTTAATCGGGCTGTTTATATAAACAGGAACATGTATTTGCTCAAATGCTCACCAGATCAAATTCTATGCCATAGCTGGAATTTTCACGTAAAGTCATGTTTTAAGGAGGCAGGGCACTGCTTGCTGGAAGTCCTCTCCCATTGCAGTGATGGTGTGGGTGAGGGCTACACACCCAGGGGTTTTAAACCTGTATTTCCATAAAGTGCCTTTCTACTTCCTTATTGTGAGACAGAAGGTTAAAGGTAACGCAACAAGAAGTGCTGGCCTTTCTGGTTTTAATGGACTCAGGACATCCACAATGATTTACATGTTGCATATACAGCTATCTGTCACTGATAACTCTTCTTGCAGTTCAGAAGGGGCAGAAAAAAACCATCACCCTCTCAAAAAGAATCATCTGAGATATTTGGCACATGGTTAGCACCAGTCCCTTCATATTGACAAAAAAGGAGCATTTTGGTTCTCAGATAGCAAGAGAATGACAAAAGTCTTGAGGGAAGAAGACCAAGACAGATGGTGGCCAACAGAAAGAAAAGATAGAGAAAAAAGACATTTTTCTGTACTTAGGCTAAGACTGCTCTGATTATGGTACGCACGTCAGAGTTTGCTGTGGGCTAACACTACGTAGGTAAGCAAAACCAGAACTTCGGACTTACAAGAAACCCTCTCACAACCCCGGAATAACTGTTACACGAACTCAAAACATGCAAAGTGCTTCTACTGATTCTAGCGGAATTTCACATTTAACCTGGTGGAAATATCAGCAGAGTCTCTGCAAATGATTTCTGGCTGATTTTTTTCAGGGGTAGAATATTCAGAACCCATTTGCTGGGTAAGGATTAAACAACCCATGCTAATACAGCATTAACAGTTAGTACGTGACAACATCTGTGAAACTGGCTCTGTAGAGAGTTCCTGAAGGGCACGGGTAGGAGAAGTCACAGGCGCAATGTTGATGCATAAACTACTGAGACAAAAAAAGAAGACTAGCAGCTCACACGAGTTTCATCTTTAGTTAGCTGGCAGGAAGACTTCCTGCTGCAGAGACCACAAGATACAGAGGGGTATTATGGAGGGGTATACTCCCACTGAAACAAGTGCATCACAATGTCTTTTTTGTACTATCTCTCTCTTTGTCTTCTAATTTTCTGGTAAGCAATGATGGAGGTGTATGAATCTCCTTCCCCTTCAGCTTCTGCTGCCTTTGGTGTGGCTGAGGACATTGCTTCTAAATTACTTTAATGTAAATATAATATAGCTGGTATAACTCATTATTTTCCCAGCACCCAGCTGAGTCCTCATTCCTACTCATTCTAATGTGTCTACTGCATATGCATTAGCACTGTGGGAGGTGAGACTTCAAGCATCCTAACAAAAAGGGCGTTCACTTTCCTGGAGGCAACACTTTGCTAAGAGAAGATACTGAGCAGAGTCTAACTGACATCGGCGAGAGCTGCACTTCATGCTTTACTTGATATTCAGCCTACATTTTCACCACTTCCTCTTAGCCTCATTTATAAGCTGACAAACCATCCCAGCCTTACCTTACCTTCTGATGGCATACATCTGAAGGGTAGTCATATTGCTGAAGCATGCTGTTTTACACCAGCCAGAACTACAGCTCAATCCTCTTCATTTCCTTATCTATATGGATACTTCCTTGGAGATTACTGTTTAGTTTATTCCTAACTTCACTTTGGAATGCATATCATAGAATCATAGAATGGTTTGGGTTGGAAGCGACCCTAAAGATCATCTGGTTCCAACCCCCTTGCCATGAGCAGGGACATCTTCCACTAGACCAGGTTGCTCAGAGTTCCATCCAGCCTGGCCTTGAACACTGCCAGGGAGGGGGCAGCCACAGCTTCTCTGGGCAACCTGTGCCAGGGCCTCATAACACTAAGAGTAAAGAATTTCTTCCTTATATCTAGTCTAAATCTGCCCTCCTCCAGTTTGAAGCCATTCCCCCTTGTCCTATCACTACACACCCTTGTGAAAAGTCCCTCTCCATCCTTCCTGTAGGCCCCCTTCAGGTACTGGAAGGCTGCTGTAAGGTCACCCCGGAGCCTTCTCTTCTCCAGGCTGAACAGCCCCAACACTCTTAGCCTGTCCTCGTAGGAGAGTTAATTCTTTCTTGATCTGTTTTAATAAATATTATGATAGGCTTTTGCACCCCTGTTTAGCAATCTGTAATGATTTCCAAATATGAAAGAGTCCTCTAAATAATCAATAACAAAATTCTTAGTATTTTTTTTCTTCTTGCTAAAATTCACAGAGTCCCATTACTTCCACAGAGGTTGTTTTTCTAGGATTCAGTGGGATTTTAGTTTCAAAACTGTGCCAGATGTTACAGGCAGTTCAGTTCAGAGGCTTTTGTGCTTTTTTATTTCTTTACAATTTCAGCTTTCCTTATTTTCTTTCTTTGACATGGAGTAGAGGAAATGGCACTTAGGAGAAATCCCTGAGAGATCATTTGACTTAACTTCTGTGGTTTGAGTTATTGTATATTTGAATAAATTGCTTAGGTAACTACTTCATCTGCTGGAAAAATAAGTTTTAAATAGATCGAACTGTACAAGAACAAGGTGATGAAATCTGCAGCAAGCTTTGCTGGATGTCTTGATCACAGAAACAATGTTGTGTACGGTGTTCCCTGGTTCTGGGCTTTGGGGGTTTTTTTCCACTCCTTTCCTCTTGCTTATTTGATATATATATATATATATATATAAAAATAAGCAGAAGATATATAAGCATATATATATATATATATATATAAAAGCACATATATATGCTCATATATCTTCTGCCCTGAAATGATGATGGAATGCATGTGCCAGCGTTTGCATGCTTTTTCTCCATCTCATGTATTTGCAGTTTCACACATTCACTGAAACATGGTTAAAAAATACAGTGAAAGAAATCCCAGCATGCACCTTAAAGCAGAATTTCAAACTACCAATCTGTTGTAGGGGAACAGAAAGTACGTCAAACAGCATGCTGTCAAGTGGGATTCATCATTTGATGTAACTGGTGCATCATAACATATGTTTCCCATCCCACAAATGGAGGTAATGCCCCCTTTGCAACTCTGTCCCAGGTCTTCTGTCCTTGGAGTCATAAATCCCCTAAATTTTGTCTTTCACACGGTAGCTAAAGCAAAATAGTACTGAGGAGCATAGCTGCCACAGCTCTGCCTGCCCGAGGCCTTTCTCCATGGCTTCTCCTCTAACTCACACTAGAGGCATTGCAAAATGAACCTCACAATTTCTGGAGTCCTTTTTTCTTTTCTTTTTAAAAAAGCATTTGTATTGTTAGTCCGACATGAAGTTCCCATGTTTCATTTTCTCATACCTAACATGCTTATAATCTATTTAATTCCATATTTTGATGAAATTGTGAGAACCTGTGCGGTTACTACCTAATGTAAGCATACCTACAATGTTACCAGGAAGTAGTACGGGTACATTTGAAGTTCTTATATGATCCTCCTCATTATAACATTTAAGAGTTTTACACTTCCTTTATAGGGGAAATTCTCTTACTTCATTCTCCATAAGGAATAAAAATACAGACAGAAGTCTCTGTAAGTCATTGCAGCTGAGTATTTATTTATCTAAGTCCCACTGAATGCGACTGAAATAAAGCAAAAACCTGGGCAAAATTATACAGAAAAATGGCTGCAAAACAGATAATTGACCCTAAATCTTTCTGTTCAAAGAACTTACTTTCTGCACGCGCTTCAGTCATAATTGTGATTGGAATGAAGCACAATCAAGTGCAAATTAAATAAATTCTTTAATATTTCTCTATTCAATTCCTCTGTTCTTATTCAGTCCACATATAATCAGTCTTCCTTTCACTTCCAGTCTTCACTGCAGACTATGATTAAACAATGAAAATATGATGTTTATTTATAGTGGAAAATTTTTTAAAGGACCATTTAGTACATTGATATTTTTGTTTCACTAGAGAAAAAGTTGTCCGTAATATTCCTTTATTCCATTTTCTCTTCCTTCTATGAATTTTAATGCTCTCATCCTCATTCATATGCTCATTCATTTTGCATTTCATTTATTGATTTGACAGGAGCCAGCCTCACCTCAGCTGCTATTGGACAATATCACAGGGTCCAGTGAGACCACTTGTCTGCTTAGATTTCCACAAAGCATGTTCGGGGGAAATTTACTGAGGAAATAAAATGCATAATTAAATACTACTGACCAAAAAAACCGGCATGTTCTTAACATTAAAGGAAAATTCCTTTAGGGACTATTTCCAGCTAGGTAAAAATTCCTTCTCTGCCCCTTCTCAGTAGTATGTTGCTATACAGGAGATCTCTTCCTTGCCGATCCAGTATAATATGTTGGCCAAATTGCTACAGAAAATTTACAGAAAGTGACTTCAGGCTGTACCCTTGCAAGCGTCAGGAGGAAATGTGAAGCAGAGGACAGCAGCCCTCTCAAACAGAAAATGTGTGAATGGACTGATAAAGATCTACACAGAAACATCAGTGCTGGCTCATCTGCAGGTGGACAGACGGGGACCAAATATTTTTATCTTAAATACTCACTTGGAAACGGAAGGAAGCATTGCAATGACCTTTTCATTTTTTCCTTTACAAACTGACTGAAAAAGTGCAGAGTATTGTATGGGTCCCTGCCTGCTTGTTTCCACTACTGTGGTTCTACCGCACAGAGAGCAGAACAACAAAACTCCCACGCTCAGCGACGGAGATGTCTTTCAGCTGGAAAGGGCAGTGGCGGGGGCAGCTGAACCAATGCTCGCACACAGCCATTGACCACATAGAACAGGGCTGCTACTACTACAGCAACAGGTAGAAACAGCAGAACTGTTCTCATTTTTCTGGCCTAATGCAGAGAATGCCACCCTTCCTCCCTGCTTCTACAGACCGTAGCTTCACTGGCTGTTTGCTTAATCCTGACTAATCACAGAATCACAGAATCACAGAATGTTTGGGGTTGGAAAGGACCTCTGTGGGTCATCTAGACCAACCCCCCTGCCGAAGCAGGGTCACCTACAGCAGGCTGCACAGGACCTTGTCCAGGCGGGTCCTGAATATCTCCAGAGAAGGAGACTCCACCACCTCCCTGGGCAGCCTGTTCCAGTGCTCCGTCACCCTCAGAGGGAAGAAGTTCTTCCTCATGTTCGGATGGAACTTCCTGTGCTTCAGTTTGTGCCCATTGCCCCTTGTCCTGTCGCTGGGCACCACTGAAAAGAGCTTGGCCCCATCCTCCTGACACCCACCCTTCAGATATTTGTAAGTATATATTAGGTCTCCTCGCAGCCTTCTCTTCTCCAGGCTAAACAAGCCCAACTGCCTTAGCCTCTCCTCGTAGGAGAGATGCTCCTCTCCCCTCACCATCCTTGTAGCCCTCCATTGGACTCTCTCCAGTAGCTCCTCATCTTTCTTGAACCGGGGAGCCCAGAACTGGACACAGTACTCCAGATGGGGCCTCACCAGGGCAGTGTAGAGGCGAAGGAGAACCTCCCTCGTCCTGCTGGCCACACTCTTCTTGATGCACCCCAGGATCCCATTGGCTTTCTTGGCAGCCAGGGCACACTGCTGCCTCACAGTCAACCTGTCGTCCACCAGGACACCCAGGTCCCTCTCCACAGAGCTGCACTTCAGCAGGTCCGCCCCAAGCCTGTACTGATGCATGGGGTTGTTCCTCCCCAGGTGCAGGACCCTGCATTTGCCCGTGTTGAACCTCCTCAGGTTCCTCTCTGCCCAACTCTCCAGGCTGTCCAGGTCACGCTGAATGGCAGCACAGCCTTCTGGTGTATCCACCACTTCTCCCAGTTTGGTGTTGTCAGCAAATTTGCTGATGGTACATTCCAACTCTTCATCCAGGTCACTGATGAAGAAATTAAACAAGGCTGGGCCCAGTACTGACCCCTGAGGGACACCACTAGTTACCAGCCTCCAACTAGACTCGGCGCTGCTGATGACAACCATCTGAGTTCTGCCATTCAGCCAGTTCTCTATCCACTTCACCGACCACTCATCCAGCCCATACTTCCTGAGCTTCCCTAGGAGGATATCATGGGAGACTGTGTCGAAAGCCTTGCTGAAGTCAAGGCAGACAACATCCACGGCTCTCCCTTCGTCTACCCAGCCAGTCATGCCATTGTAGAAAGCTATCAGATTGGTCAGGCATGATTTCCCCTTGGTGAATCCATGCTGACTACTCCTTATAATCTTCTGTTCCTCCACTTGCTTGATGATGGCCTCCAGGATAAGCTGCTCCATCACCTTTCCCGGGATGGAGGTGAGGCTGACCGGCCTGTAGTTCCCTGGGTCCTCCTTCTTGCCCTTTCTGAAGAGTGGAGTGACACTGGCCTTTCTCCAGTCCTCGGGCACCTCCCCTGGTCCTCCAGGACCTTTCAACGATGATGGAGAGTGGCTCAGCAATGACATCCGCCAGCTCCCTCAGCACTTGTGAGTGCATTCCATCGGGGCCCATGGATTTGTGGACATCCAGATCACTTAAGCGATCCCTCACACAGTCCTCCTCAACCAAGGGAAAGTCGTCCTCTCTGTAGGCTTCTTCTCTTACCTCCAGGGCCTGGGATTCCTGAAGGCCTGCCTTGGCACTGAAGACTGAAGCAAAGAAGGCATTCAGTAGCTCTGCCTTCTCAGCATCCTCCGTCACCAGGACACCCTCCTCATTCAGCAGCGGCCCCACGTTGTCCCTAGCCTTCCTTTTGCTGCTGATGTAGTTGAAGAAGCCCTTCTTGTTGTTTTTGACATCCCTTGCCAGCTTCAATTCCAGGTGGGCTTTGGCCTTCCTCGTCGCATCCCTGCACGCTCTGACCACGTTCCTGTACTCTTCCCAAGTGGCCAGCCCCTCTTTCCACATTCCATGGAGCTTTCTCTTCCACCTGATCTCTGCTAGAAGCTCCTTGTTTAACCATGCAGGTCTCCTGCCTCCTTTGCTTGATTTCTTTCTCAGGGGGATGCACCACTCCTGAGCATGGAGGAAGTGACGTTTAAACAGCGACCAGCTCTCTTGGACCCCCCTGCCTTCGAGAGCCCTGGCCCACGGGATTCCTCCCAGTAGCTCCTTGCAGAGTCCAAGGTCCTGGACTCAAGCCGTAGCCTTACAGGTAGATGAGATGGAAAGCTGAAGCACATACTGCGAGAAAAAAGAAACATAATTTGAAAAGTAGATGCTTTTACCCCTCCGTCTGATGCAAACCAGATCACTGAAGTGCTAACTTAATGGAAATATTTGCTTACAGAAAGAGAAAATTATTTAAACTTATTGCTATTTATGAAAGTATAAAGATGTGCCCTACCTCTCTTTTCCTCTCCTCATTTTTATTCTTGCTGGTAGAAAAAAAAAGTCACCGGAAAGCTAAACTTTTAAAAAACTGAGTAAAGCTATCATAAAAGCTGTAGTAATGAAGTCTTTCAACAGAATTAGAGAGATCCGTATATCCACACCATGTTTACTCCATACAAGTAACATATACTTTACCCTCAAAGATGACTGGATTTCTACTAGAGTTAGAAAAACGTCAAACTTCTGTAGCTGTAAAATACCAGCCTTAGTGCTGAACTCGTGTTGCAGTTTGTGCTTTGTGTTTAGTAATTACTTTCCCATAAAGCTAAAGATCAAAGATTTGACAGCCCATCAAACTCTACAGTTTCGGAGTAAAACATTGCAAGTAGTTTAGAAAGAGTTATCTAAGGCACGGAAGTACTAGGACTCAGCTCTTCCTGTCACTTTGTCAGCCTTTGTTTTTAGTTTTCAATTGTCAATATTTTTTTTTTCCTTTTGTAAAGGAAGTGTAAAGAACTGCCAGTACTTGAAGCTAAATTATGTTATTTACAGGTCCAGTACGATACAAACAGGACCGACAATACTATGCAGCATTCAGGCTAGTTCAGCTCCCTCAGCTGGCATGAGCTCGAAGAAAAAGAACAAATCCTAATGCTAGACTTCGTCACTGAAGTTGTCATAGGTTTGTTGATCTCGTATTACGTGAAAAACTGCCCAAGAACTTGGCACCTTGGGGAAGGTACAAGTCACTTTTCCAGATTAAACTTTTAATGCTACTTCCAGATCATCTCTTTGTGGAGTCACTTTGTGGTGTACAACAGCACTCCCTGTAAAAATAGCAACTAAATGCTTCCTTTACAAAAGTGCACAGGAACAGAGAAGGGGATTAATTTGGCCTCACTAAATTAGAAAAGCCACTTTGTTTCACTTGCAGACCATAAAGACTTCAACACAAATCCTACCCTCGCAAACAAAATCAATTCATAGATTAAATCTATCACCTGTGTTTTATGAACATCAGGCTGTAGCAAATGTACAAATACCATGTTTGATACCTATCCTGAGTTACTGCTTGCACAAAAAAACCTGAAGAAACCTTGTATTTTGAAATTGTTAAAGAAAGGAGAGGGAAAAATCGTTAGAAATAAAACTTACTGTCCAAACAGGAAGTATTCCTTGGCTGCATTTAATGCTTTCATTACTTTCATGCTACAGTGTACACAAAGTCAATGCTTCATGGAGGAGAACACCAGAGCAGAAGGCTTTAATAGAAGTCTCTGATAGATGATGTCAAAAGCTGAAATGCATAGAAATTTTCTTATGTGTAATCATTGAGGTGACATCTGTACTGCCAAACTCTATGTCAGCATGTGACTACCTTGAGTAGATCTGAAACTTGCCTTTAAAATACCAGGTCCTGCTGAGCAGTACCCCTGGTGTGTCTGTGCAGGTCATGAAGGCACCCCCAGAGAGCAACACCCAGCGGTTAGACCATACTGACCTCTTGGCTAGGGCAGCTGAACTGTAGCGGACCTATGGAGTGCAGCTATCTCAAAGGGGAAAAAGGATTCTTGGCCACGAGCTGGCGGGGCTCATTGAGAGGGCTTTAAACTAGGTTTGAAGGGGGAAGGGGACATCGCCCAGCTCACTAGGGATGAGCCCAGGCTTGGCGTGCCAGGGTCAGGGGTGAGATTGACAGCCCAGCTCAAGTGTGTTTACACCAATGCACGTAGCATGGGCAATAAACAGGAGGAGCTGGAAGCCATTATACAGCAGGACGGCTACGACTTGGTCGCCATCGCAGAAACGTGGTGGGACAACTCCCATGACTGGCATGCTGTCATAGATGGCTACAGACTCTTTAGGAAAGACAGGCCAACAAGGAGAGGTGGGGGAGTTGCTCTATATGTGAGGGAGCAACTGGAATGCATTGAGCTTGGCCTGGGGGCCGATGAGGAATGAGTTGAAAGCTTGTGGGTTAGAATTAAGGGACAGGCTCACACGAGTGACATTACGGTGGGTGTGTACTACAGGCCACCTCACCAGGAGGAGGTTGATGAGGCCTTCTACAGGCAGCTGCAAGCAGCCTCACAGTCACAGGCCCTGGTTCTCATGGGGGACTTCAATCACCCTGACATCAGCTGGGAAGACCATACAGCTAGGCAGGCGCAATCCAGGAGGTTCCTACAGAGCATCGATGATAACTTTCTGATGCAAGTGGTGGAGGAACTAACAAGGAAAGGTGCTCTGCTGGACCTCGTATTCACAAACAAGGAGGGACTGTTGAGGATGTGAAGACTGGAGATAGACTCTGCTGCATTGACCACGAAATGGTGAACTTCAGGATCCTGCGTGGAGGAAGCAGGGCGATAAGTAGAATCAAAACCTTGGACCTCAGGAGGGCTAACTTTGCCCTCTGCAAGGAGCTACTGGGAGGAATCCCGTGGGCCAGGGCTCTCGAAGGCAGGGGGGTCCAAGAGAGCTGGTCACTGTTTAAACATCACTTCCTCCATGCTCAGGAGTGGTGCATCCACCTGAGAAAGAAATCGAGCAAAGGAGGCAGGAGAACTGCATGGTTAAACAAGGAGCTTCTAGCAGAGATCAGGTGGAAGAGAAAGCTCCATGGAATGTGGAAAGAGGGGCTGGCCACTTGGGAAGAGTACAGGAACGTGGTCAGAGCGTGCAGGGATGCGACGAGGAAGGCCAAAGCCCACCTGGAATTGAAGCTGGCAAGGGATGTCAAAAACAACAAGAAGGGCTTCTTCAACTACATCAGCAGCAAAAGGAAGGCTAGGGACAACGTGGGGCCGCTGCTGAATGAGGAGGGTGTCCTGGTGACGGAGGATGCTGAGAAGGCAGAGCTACTGAATGCCTTCTTTGCTTCAGTCTTCAGTGCCAAGGCAGGCCTTCAGGAATCCCAGGCCCTGGAGGTAAGAGAAGAAGCCTACAGAGAGGACGACTTTCCCTTGGTTGAGGAGGACTGCGTGAGGGATCGGTTAAGCAATCTGGATGCCTACAAATCCATGGGCCCCAATGGAATGCACTCACAAGTGCTGAGGGAGCTGGCGGATGTCATTGCTGAGCCACTCTCCATCATCTTTGAAAGGTCCTGGAGGACAGGAGAAAGGCCAGTGTCACTCCAGTCTTCAAAAAGGGCAAGAAGGAGGACCCAGGGAACTACAGGCCGGTCAGCCTCACCTCCATCCCCGGAAAGGTGATGGAGCAGCTTATCCTGGAGGCCATCATCAAGCAAGTGGAGGAAAAGAAGGTTATAAGGAGTAGTCAGCATGGATTCACCAAGGGGAAATCATGCCTGACCAATCTGATAGCTTTCTACAATGGCATGACTGGCTGGGTAGATGAAGGGAGAGCCGTGGATGTTGTCGACCTTGACTTCAGCAAGGCTTTCGACACCGTTTCCCATAATATCCTCCTAGGGAAGCTCAGGAAGTGTGGGCTGGATGAGTGGACAGTGAGGTGGACTGAGAACTGGCTGAATGGCAGAACTCAGATGGTTGTCATCAGCGGCACCGAGTCTAGTTGGAGGCTGGTAACTAGTGGTGTCCCTCAGGGGTCAGTATTAGGCCCAGTCTTGTTTAACTTCTTCATCAGTGACCTGGATGAAGAGTTGGAATGTACCATCAGCAAGTTTGCTGACAACACCAAACTGGGAGAAGTGGTGGATACACCAGAAGGCTGTGCTGCCATTCAGCATGACCTGGACAGCCTGGAGAGTTGGGCAGAGAGGAACCTGAGGAGGTTCAACACGGGCAAATGCAGGGTCCTGCACCTGGGGAGGAACAACCCCATGCATCAGTACAGGCTTGGGGCGGACCTGCTGGAGAGCCGCTCTGTGGAGAGGGAACTGGGTGTCCTGGTGGACAACAGGTTGACTGTGAGGCAGCAGTGTGCCCTGGCTGCAAAGAAGGCCAATGGGATCCTGGGGTGCATCAAGAAGAGTGTGGCCAGCAGGTCGAGGGAGGTTCTTCTTCACCTCTACACTGCCCTAGTGAGGCCCCATCTGGAGTACTGTGTCCAGTTCTGGGCCCCCCGGTTCAAGAAAGATGAAGAGCTACTGGAGAGAGTCCAACGGAGGGCTACGAGAATGATGAGGGGACTGGAGCATCTCTCCTACGAGGAGAGGCTGAGGGAGTTGGGCTTGTTCAGCCTGGAGAAGAGAAGGCTGCGAGGGGACCTAATAAATGCTTATAAATATCTGAAGGGTGGGTGTCAGGAGGATGGGGCCAAGCTCTTTTCAGTAGTGCCCAGCAACAGGACAAGGGGCAATGGGCACAAACTGAAGCACAGGAAGTTCCATCCGAACATGAGGAAGAACTTCTTCCCTCTGAGGGTGACGGAGCACTGGAACAGGCTGCCCAGGGAGGTGGTGGAGTCTCCTTCTCTGGAGATATTCAAGACCCGCCTGGACAAGGTCCTGTGCAGCCTGCTGTAGGCGACCCTGCTTCGGCAGGGGGGTTGGTCTAGATGACCCACAGAGGTCCCTTCCAACCCCTGCCATTCTGTGATTTGGTGACCTGAACAAGCAGTGTTTCCTGCCTGCCTGCAAAAGATCTCCACAGATTTTTTTTATACAAGACATAGTTAAACTACAGTTTAAAGACCTATTACCTTTAAGGCTCATCTTTTAAGCTGATGATGCATACTCTGGAAGAGAGAGTCATACTTCTGCTCTAAAATTCTACAGTTCCACTAATCTTGAGAAAGTTTAATATGATAGAATCATGTTACTGTGAGCCTATTAAATTACAGTTTCTGTTGCAATGAATCAACCTTTTCCCCTCCAAAGTCATTAAATGAAAGCCCCTGTAATGTTTTCAACAGTTTCAGATAACACTTCAAACTTTGCAGAGGGAATGCAATAATACTTCCTGTCTTTTTAGCATTTTTTATTACAGACATTAATTAAGTAAAATAAAGATATCTATGAGTACAAAGCCACCAGTATGAAGAACAGATTCACACCCAGAGTGAAATGAAAATGGAAACGGAAGCTGGGGAGATGACTGGGTACTGGCACGTGAACTAACAGGTAAGCATGGAGTAAGGGAAGAGGAACCCTTTCAAGGTTGCCATGTTAAAATTGTAAAAGCAAACACTTGCTGGGCCCAGACAGGGACCAATTCTGAGATACTTTTATGCTGATTTCCTTATTTGGACTCCTATTTATCTTGGTCTGGATACCCCTTGGATTCCTATTTAAGATCACACTGAAATATGAGCAACAAATACACCTGTCAGTCTCTTGCATTAGTAGTCTTCTGCCTATCAAATCGATTCTCCTCATCTCAGCACTGCAAAATTGTCTGTATTTGCTGTGCAGGAATGCACAAGGGCAGCAGGAACAGGGAATGTTAATGCACAGACCATAAACATACTGCACAGGAGTGTAAGGAGAATTACTCTGAAGGCCGTTAAATTCACTCTGAAGGCCGTTAAATTCTATCAACTTTTTTTTATGATGTCATTTATTTTCAACAATTGTGTATGTTCTTCAGGTGACTCATTCTGTATTTTTATTAGGAATATTCAAGATGTAGTTAAGATGAAGCATACAAGTTCCTGTCAAATCCCAAGCCTGATCCTTTAAGCTGACATTTCTGCACTATCTTTCTGTTAATAATTCTTGTCACAAATAAAAATCTAAAACACATGACAGCAGAACAATACCAAAGCTATAGTCTCATGCAAATAGTTTCTCCACTTGCTGTTTCCTCAAACATCATACAAAAGACTGCCATCTACTGTTGACATCATCGAGTCAGGCAATACCATTTTACATCACTATCAAAAGAGTTAAGACCTATCAGGCCTCAGTTGTACAAAATCAAGCTGAAGGACAAAATGACTAATACACTAATACACTACTCTCATAGCCTAAAGCAATGGGTCTACGAGGCATGAATTCCCCCAAATTCCACCACAGCATGGGATGTATACCTTAATGGTTGTATAATTTGTCATTCTTGGCAGACCCCCGTTTATAATTGTTCCTACTTAAAAATTAGTCACTTCGCTTGAGGTAATGTTTTCTCATTACAGCTGCAACTACCTTCTATTTTCTCTCCCTTGCATACTCCTCTTAGGCTCCTTATGGAAAAAAAAAAGTCAACGTAGGCAGCCTGCAGAGGGATGGGAAACCAGACACAGAGCATGCTTTGTCCTCAGGGAGATAAACAACACACAAAGTCGAGAACAGCACATCCCCGACAGACCAAGACATTTGTTTTGTACTGCAGCCACTGGACCACAGCAAAGAGCAAGAACTGCACCCATTTCATCTTACTTCCCATCACTTGCCTGCTGCCTTCTAGCTACCATGCAGGGAGTATCAGTGCAGCTGAAGAGGGTTACTGACAACGCATTCACTTCCGGGTGCCCGGCCCATAGCAGCCAGAGGCAACAGTTTTAAAGAAAGCAGCACTTCTCACCTTGACGTGCTGCGTGAGGAAAAGCGAGTGGATGCCGGCACAAGTTTTCTGTTTTGCTCAGTCAGTGAAGCCATGTCGGAACCCACAGAGATATGCAATGTTGACATCTTGAGGCTTATTAAAATAAACAGGATCACTGAGACCTGAAACAGAGCTAAGCGGTATTACTCCTGTTTGAGGTACTTAGATCCTAGCATGGTGCCTGTTACCAGTTTCACACAGAGAAGATTCTATGCATCACTGTAGATGTACCGGGTTTCCAATAAAAATGGAAGGGAACAGATCATTGAGATTAATCCTACAAGCAAGTCAGTCTCCTTTAAAAAAATGAAAGTGATAAGGACTAAGTAAATAAACTCACCATAAATTCACTCTAGGCAAGCCAGATCACTTGTGATTAAGCAACAAGCCTCTTGTCTTTTGAAAATCACAGAAGCACACAGAAATGCCTCAGTAAATCACTCTATAATCACAAGATAAAACAAAAACCTTAAATTCATAAACCATATGATCTAAACCAACATCCTTAGTTTAGGCTGTGGCTGAATTCTCTTGTTCCACTGTCATCTAAGAACTCAAACCCTGCCATTCCTGCTTGTTCAAAGACATGTGGGAGAAAAAAAACACTACACACACTCTGCCATCTGTAAAACCTGAATAATTTATTCAGATAAACCTTAAGAACTCTCTCAAACGTCACAGTACATTAGTGTATAATTAATGACAACTTCAGAAATCATGCTTTTGGTGCAAAGCACAAATTTAACATAAGTGCCAGAAGATGGTTTTTCACTACTTCAAAGCAGCATACGATTGACAATAAACATATAAATATATTATACCAGGATTAAGACTGGCATTTAATTAGTATTTAGTTTTGAAAACCTCTGGGCTGACAGGAAACTATCTCTGACTGACAGTTGTCATAATTAAAACCATCCCTGGCTGAAGTAACAGAATTCTGCAATGTATTTTTAAGAGAATTGTGCCTCTTTAGTTTCTGAGGAAGTATTAGTGTCTTCCACAGAAGTGCATGATGTTATCACAGGACACAATAAAATTGGTGGCAGTCTCTGTTCTCCTGGTAACAACATTTAGCTATCTAAAATCTAGCTTTAAAACAGGTATCTGCTACTGGTTTTCAGAGATCTCATTACAGGACATTAACCTTCTGGGGAGAAGGGTGTATTTTCCTCAGGATTCACGCTTTTTTGTTGGTTTATCAAAGTAAGGAGTGTTGTCTTGTAGCAGATCTTTCCTGGGTATGAGCACTGTAATAGAAAAAAACTATAAGAATATCATCTTATGGAAAACACTATTTAAAATTTTAAAGTTGTTTTTACATTCACAAACAAAAAAACATCTTACTAAAGTGAGAATCTAAAATTATGATAAGCAAACAAGCAGCATCACGGTATTTATGCAAGGAAAAATTATATTAAGATTTTTACCTTCTGTTGGTGAGAATATTGCCTTCTCCTCTTTCCTTTTAAAAGTACTGAAAATATTTTAATGGCATTAAGAACCCCTAAAAAATAGTAAAGTGTTGCAGCAACTTTGAGCAAGAGACAATGGCAATTTTATCATGCCTGAGTCAGATAATGTTTACTTCAACAGTTCCAAAAATGGATACCAAATTTGACTTAGCCCTCTCCCCCAACATCCTGGATTCTGATCTGTAATATTCATCTCGCCACACCTGTTTTAAAGGCCAACAGGAAAAGAAAACTTCAAATGAAAATTATGGCCACTATATAGTCACAGAGATGCAGTGTGTTAGGGTTTGTCTAATTATACACCATTGTAACCTCTTCCTGACTCTAAGTTCTTGCCATCTAGCTCTTCAGAAATCAGCTTGTCCTTTCTTTGTGAAAGGAAGGAGCAGTGTCATGTCAGATTTGCTCCAGCAGCAAGAACTCAAGCACAAACACCTGAAATCATAATGCTGTACTTCGACTAGGTCAGACAGCTGCAAAAATACAGCAAACCTGTAAACCTGTGTGTGTTTGTGTGCACAGGTGTGTAATGAGTAACATTCTGTCCAAAGTGCACTGATATCGTACATCATGTGAGAAAAAAACCTGACTTCCTTAAGAGCATGATTTTGCATCTGTGTACTTATACTGATGCATTTAGTAAGTTTCCAAGAGCTTTAAGTAAAATTTCAATTGCATTTCTCTCAGATAAAATACTTCTGAGTAAATTTATGACAAAACATGTTGATCTACACACCTAGAACAGGTACATGAAACATAAATACCGAAGAAAAACAGAACTGGATATAAAGTATTGGAAAACTAAAGGCCAAATAAATAAAGGTTGAAAGAATAATTTTTAACCTTCCCTTTCAATACTAAGTTTTGAACCTACACTGCCTGTGGTGAATGATTGCATGGACCCCAATCTGTGCTCGATCAGAATTGTTTTATTGCTCAGGTGAACACCTTATTTAGTAATACAATAGTTACTAGGGCCAATCAGCTTTGGATTCGTGGCTTTGCAAATGCCAGTTCACCACTGCTGTTTTCCAGCATCTTTTGCAGCTGGATGACTGAAAACAGCTTATCTCGTGAGAACAGCAAAGGGAGGAACAGGACGCGCTGATCCTTCAGGGTCATGGGAGAGCATTGCTCTGTCTCAAGTTATATGGTTTCCCACAACTGCCAACACATGAAACCAAAATCATCACGACATACTGCATGTGTGGTATATTACTAAAATGTAAGCTCTATTTGTATCAGCTTAATGTGAAATCAAAGTGAAATGAATAGAACTGAGACATTTGTATACTACTGAGTAATGTAACTCAGACTGAAACATGAAAAAAAGTTAGAAAAATGGTCTAACATGACCAACAAGCTCCTAACTGAAACTGTCTTCTCTTTAGTAAGTCAACCTCAGTTTAGTATCTTTTTTTCACGCTTTACCAGTGAATCTCGACTATAAAAAGAATCTGAGATGCAGTGGTGTAAAGAACGCTATCATCTGGTGCACTGCTTCTATGACGGCAAAGAACAATTTCATTTGATTAGGGAAAATGTTCCCCTTCCCAATATTTGCTCTCACTGTCTAAGATAAGTCTTCAGCTTTTTGTTTTCACTTATTAAATAGTTATTTTAGAGATGAAGTATTAGGAAAAAAAAAAACCAAACAAAAAAAGAGGTGTAGCTAAATTGTATATTGTCAGCTATAATGCAAAAAGTTAAGAGTCAAAAGATTCTGACAGTAACTCACTTCAGGAAACCAGCTGCACCAATAGGTTTCTGCAACACTTTACCTAGTTTCTTTTTTTCCCCACTCTTCTTTCACAAAACACAGCAACTGATCACCTCAATATTTTTTTGGGGAGGGGTGGGGGGCAGGCAATGGCTTGGGATGAAGCAAGGACATAATACTAATTTAAATACAGAACAAATGTTAAGTATTTTACATTTTCTTTTTTTCCAAATAGGCCAATATACTTTCTATTACAGCAAAGGAAACCTTCACCTACAAAGTTTCCAAAACAAACACACAGCACCTAAGATGAAAGCACTATGAAAAGTAAACTTTTCAACTGAGGTCACTTGTTTTTATTTGCCAACAAAACAGCAACTCAAGCAGCCACCTTAGGGCTGCACTTGCACTTTTTTTTTTTTTTTTTTTTTGGTTAATAAATCTGTCCCAAGCCTGTAAGTTAATACAAGGTGATACCATAAAAGCAACGAGGGAGCTAACTGTAATTCTGTTGGCACTATAAAAGTTACCACGGAGCATAAAGATTATGGACCAAAAAGGTTGATTTTGTTCTGCTAAAATTTCCTTACCAAAGCTGTACTGGAATTGAATACCAGTTCAATGTGCTACCTAAGCAGATTCATATATCTACACAGGCACTCCCTATAACAAACTTCCTGCCAGAAACTGACTCCTCGGTGCCAAAAACAAAGGAAAGTGAGAAGATCCACTTGACATTTTCATCACATACATGCACAAGAGATTTGGAGGGAACACAGCTGGGACAGCTGACCCCAACTGATCAAAGGACTATTCCAGACCATTTGACACTGCGCTCAGCAATAAAAGCTGGGTGAAGCAGAAGGAAGGGGGGACTTTTGAAGTGATGGCATTTGTCTTCCCAAGTAGCTGTTCTGCGCGATGGAGCCTTGCTTTCCCGGGGATGGTTCTCGACACGTCCCTGCTGATGGGAAGTACTGAATGAATTCCTTACTTCGCTTTGCTTGCCTGGACAGCTTTTGCTTTGCCTATTAAACTGGTTTTATCTCAGCCTATGAGTTTTCTTACTTCTACCCTTTGGATTCTCTCCTCAATCCCACTGCGGGGGTGTGAGCGTGCAACTGTGTGGGGCTTAGTTTCTCGCTAGAGTTCACCCACAATACCAGCTAGCCACAGATTAAACAGGAAGTTGAAGTCCCACTTCCAATATTTTTCCTCTTTTTAATCTCAGACAACTTCTCTTTACAAGAAAGAAAGGATCGAAACAGTACGGTGAGATATACAACAGAACGGAGCAGCAGTGGAAAGCACACCCATTTATAGGTACAATTTCACACAGTGCACTGACCATGCTATTCAGCTTAAACCACTATCAAAATACGGTGACAACTATCTCAACTCCCTAAAACTTCTGAATTTCTGGTTTCAGAAATTTTCTAAAGGCATACTCTGTGCTACCAGCGACATTAACAATATCTTAAGAGCTATACCAGAATTGCCTATTTCAGAGTGCTATCAGACTACTCAAAGCTGGATTCTTAGCAAAGATGCAAACACACTAGAAGCCTGTTCAAAGAATGGCAGTTAGCAATAATGTTCTGTTACTGATCTGTTTACCATGGTACAAAGGTCTGTAGACCCCTTCGGTAAGGGGATTTGCTTTCACTACAGTATCCAGCTAAGCATCAAGTTGGATCTTCTGCTTTTTTGTACTTTGAGTAGTACCTTGCTCCTGGCCACAAAGATTTTTCATTGTCATCACCTTTAGGCATTATTTATTGTGTAAAATAAACATGCATTTTTTTGGTATTAGTTCTGAATGTAAATTTCAGATTCACTGAATGCCCTTTACATTTTAATTATAACAGGACAAATAAGAGTATCTAGCCATTCTACACCTTCTATACTCCGGAGGACCTCCTTCTACACAAACTGCATTGTCAATTCTCTAAGTAGTCTATAAATTAGGCGGGGGCAATTCCATCACTTGTGGTTTATGGAGTTTTTAATACAGACAGCATTAAAGCTCTGCTGCAGCAAAATGGACAATCACCACTACTTTCAGAGTAGAAGATCTTCCCTTCATAACCCTTGCTGACCACTCCCAGTTCCCATTCTCTTCTTGGAACATTTGGAAAGAGCTTCCAGGATTGGTTCAAGCACCTTCCGAGGGAGCAAGGTGAGGCTGACCAGTTTCCCTCTTGCCCTTCTTTAAAAGGAGGAGTGACATTTGCTTTTTTTCCAGTCCTCAGGCAACTCCCCTAATCACCATGACCTTTCAAAGATGATTGGGAGTTGCCCTGCAATGACATCAGCCAGCTCCCTCATCACCCATGGCTGCATCACATCAGGTCCCATGGCTTTGTGTACGCCCCATCTCTTCAAATGCTCCCTAGCCTCTTCCTCCCCTACCGGAGGTCAGTCTTCCTCGCTCCAGACATTCCCAATGGTCTGAGGCCCGTGATTTCTCAAGGCAAACCTCAGCAGTGAAGACTGAGGTGAAGCAGGTACCGAGCGCCTCAGTCTCTTCCATGCCCTTTGTCACCAGGTCCCCTGGCCTATTCAGCTGTGGGCCCACATTCTCCCTCCTCTTCCTGCTGCTGCTGCTATACCTATAGAAGCTGTTCTTGCTGTTCTTCACATTCCTTGCCAACATCAACTCCAGGTGTGCTCTGGCTGTCCTAACCCCATCCCTACAAACTCACGTATTATTAGAAAATAAAATAGTATTCGAACATGAATTCATATGGCTTTTGCAAGGGAAGTTCTTCCTTGCAGTCCCTGCTGAAGTTCTTTGAACAGCTCTTGGAGGGCTGCCACAACATGCCTGGATTCCCAAAAGTTGTGACAGAAAGTCTTGCATGGATAAGTCACTGGTTAAACTGTAGGAAATCAACAATAAATGAACAGACCTCCCAGTGGAGAAATGTAAAAAGTGGAGTTCTGCAGGTATTATTGTTGGCATCTATGCTGTTCAACATATTTGTATGTAACCTGGGAAACAATGGTTTTTAATGACACCATCCCGAATTAAGTTCGTCAGGAAAACGCTCACTGTGAAGAACTGCAGGACAAACGACTGAGTAACCAGTGAAATAACAGACAAAACTACATGCAGAGACATGCAATGCACACAGGTCTAAAAAAATACTAACTTCACAAAGCAAGTGATAGGTTCAAAACTGACTACGACTATTCAGATAAGTTTAACTAATACAAGATAATTTTGTATAAATAAATAAACATATGTACGCACAGCAGCCAAAAATGAAATTCAGAATTAGGAATGACTAGGAAACCAATTGAGAATGAAAGAGAAAACATCATCGTTGTATGTGTAACTGCCTGATCTGCCCATAGCTTGATGACTGTGCTCAGCTCTGATTGAGAGAGTGAGCTCTTAACCACCTTAATAGAGATACAGTAGAATTGAAAAGGGTGCAGAGGATAATAACAGAATGATCACAGGCATTCACCTACTGTTTCACAGCAAAGCTGTTCCACACAAGCGGCAAAAAACAAAAGGGGGGCAATAAGGGGCCTAAAAACTCACAAACAGCTTGGTAAAAATCGACAGTAGTTGAAGAGCAAGACCAGATTCAAAACCACAGCAAGTGATTCTTCATAAAAAACAGAGCAAATTCTTTGTCAAAGATTCCTGGATGCAAGAAATTTGCATAGGCTGACAGGAACAAGTTCACGAGAAAGAAACTCACTGAGGAGAATTAAAACAGAAACCATCCCTGGCTCAGGAAATGTTGCCAGGTGTAAACAGCTGCAAGACACGAAAGTTCATTTGCTCTGTTCCTACCCTTCTACTATCATCTGCCTAGGATCACTGTGGAAGGCTCAACACTGGTCTAGACCTATCTTTGGCCTTGATCATAATGGCTACTCTAAAGTCAAATGCTTTACCAAATCTAAAACTGAATATAGCAACAAGGCTTTACAGACACCACTGAACAGATGTGAAAGAAACAATGTACACAGCTGAAGATTTCTCCTACCCTCTACCACAAAAGTTGTATGCTGAACCTAGTACTTCTCTTGTGTGTGACTGTAAGATAAAAGAACTGCTAAACCAGGAACCAAAATTTCAGAATTTGACAGGTTTTGCATTAAGGCCATCATTGTGCTACCAATCTTCCAAGGCATAATCTGAATCTTAAATTGTCAGAATAAGATTTTGGAAAAGAACACTCAATCGTCAAACAAAAAGCTATTCTACGGACAGCATACAGCATTCGCTCATTCTCCTCAGGCAGCTCCTACCTATTTGGTAGAGCAAGCACGTACAGATACTGTGGCTACTACATTTAGACATGCAGTGACTGACTAGCCAGTACACATGTGCTGCCTTGCTACCTAATCGCTGTCACTCCTAATAGTTAAAGTACCAACCTGTGACTTCTTTCTCCCACTGACAGCACTAAATGCAGCCTCTCCCTCTTTCCTACTGACCTCCCTATTTTAAACTACTGGTGTAGAAACACTGTGCCTTTGAAACCTCCACCTGTCCTAAGTAGTGACATTCATCAACAGGCCTAAATTAAGGGTTTTGGCAAAGAAAAGACAGATGGACCGACTTTTGCCCCCTTTACTTAGTATACAAGTTTAGTCTTTATTTACTGAACCACAACACTTTTAACATCTTTTTAGCATGCAGCTTTACTCACATATTTTGTCGGAATCTGTTTGAACGGCCTGAATAACAGAAGTTCTGAGAATCACTTCAACATCTGAAGCTATTTTCAGAAGCTATTAAAAAAAAAAACAACAACAAAACAACACAACAGAGTAATTTAAATCACATGTAATTACTCCTGAAGGTATCTTCCACACTAGACAGCTATTCAAGTAATAAAGCCAGTCAGTTCTATTATTCACTATCTATACATACCTTTTACTTTGGGGATCCTGGAATAACTTACCTGTTGATATATAAGCTACCTCGACATACAGCATGACAGGAAGGATACTTCTGCTCAGTAACATACAGCAGTATAAAATCTATATACCAAATTAAAACTGAAAACAAGTAAGGTAGAATACAACTACCAAAACAAGTAACTAGTTTCCAATGATCAAAAACATTGGTGAATGCCTCAATAACACTTGACTACCCCTAGTGAAAGTGCAATCCGATTCTTTTAACATTTCTGCTCTTGAAATACAAAGACAAAAATAAGGGCAAACCATGACAAGAATTAAGAATACTGAGGTTTCACAGAAAAGCAGAACAGGAACAAGGAACTACATAAAGATTAGTAGCGGCATTAATATCTGGCAAAAGGCCTAGAATTCCTTCCTTCATTAAGAGGATAAGCAGAAACACCCTTGCTAGTTTTGCTAAGTGATTAAGAGAAGCCTAATACTTGTTTGCACGATACTTGCGTCAGAAATAAATTAAATTGCTCAAGTGAGACACTTTGGGAGACATGCTTACACTAGGAGGTCTTTACAAGAGTTAGGGCTCAAGACTTTACATCTACACTGATTCCTCCTCCCCCTTTCCCTGCATCCTTCAGTTCTCCATACTGAATGCCCACCAGCAGCTAGGCTACATGCTCCTGAAGCACACCTTCCCCTTCAGATTGATCTTAAAGGAATTCTGCCATCTGCTCTGAGACTGCTTCACAAAATAAGCCATATCACAGGAAGTGGAGATAATGAAGGTAACTTTACAAGTGCACTCCTGATCAGAAATAAAAAGCTGCAGTAGATTCAGCTGCCACATTTCACATCCTAACACTGCAGAGAACTACTCCTACTCCTCAGGTCACTATATAACTAAGGATTTTATGTCATATTAGAAGACATTGCAGCTTTCTATTCTGGCGAAGTAACGCACATTTGGTTGGTCAATACTCATTTTTTTAGCTGCTGTCCAAAGCAGAACACTAACACGCCGGTGTTTATGGAAGCAAATGCCTGAATTCTCACAAGTCCTGTATATAATTTGATTCAATTCCTCTGCATCTGAGTCTATTCAGTGTTTATATATGTGTGTACATGTAATAGATATGACAGCCTCTATGATGTTCTGGGATTCTGTAGCTGTGGTAAAAGTCTAGCGTTTCTTCCACTAACACATTTAATCAAGATACCAATCAACCCATGTTAAAAAGTTACATATGTGTATTTTGTAGGTTGCCATTCCTAACAAATACAGTTTTCAAAATTACAGCAAGTATTTTTCCTGTACGTCTATAACAAAAAGAACACACAATTTAACTGATCAGACACCAGGAACACAAACACAAAAGGATCACTACAGGGGCCTGATAACAAGCAGAAATGCTAGAAAGTCCTAATTAAATGCTCAGAACTATTTATGTTACTTCCAGCATCTGGTATATGCGAAGATTTACATTTACCTCTGCAAAGGACAGATGGAGGAACTTTATTCCCACCAATGCCACATAACAACGTAAATACAGTCTTTTAAGACTGAATGACAAGGACTGCTGAGGCCGCATCTTGAATACCGTGTTCTGTTCTGGGCCCCTCACTACAAGAAGGACATGGAGTTGCTGCAGCCTGTCCAGAGAAGGGTAACGAAGTTGGTGAAGGGTCTGGAGAACAAGTCTTATGAGGAGCAGCTGAGGGAGCCGGGGCTGTTTTGTCTGGAGGAAAGGAGGCTGAGGGGAGACCTTATCGCTCTCTACAACTACCTGAAGGGAGGATGGAGTGAGGTGGATGTCAGTGTCTTTCCCTAAGTAACAAGTGATAGGACAAGGCGAAATGGCCTCAAGTTGCATCAGGAGAGGTTTAAATCAGATATTACGAAAATTTTTTTCACTGAAAGAGTTCTTAAGCATTACAACTGGCTACTCAGGGAAGTGGTTGAGGCATCATCCCTGGAGGTATTTAAAATACATACAGATGCAGAGCTTAGGGACACGGTTTAGTGGTGTAATTGACAGCATTAGTTAATGGTTGGACTCAATGACCTTGAAGGTCTCCTCCAACCTAAACGATTCCATGATTATATGGCTAAATTATACACTCTGTATGGATATGAAGAACTAAAAATACCTAAAATCTAGTAGTTTCATTTCAGGCCTCAGTAAGTTTTAGAAAAATTACTCAGTAAATGTGTTACGATAACAACTGAGCAAAGGTAACTTACATAGGGAGTTAACACAATGTTCTACTCCTTTTAATACACCATAAGGAAATAAGAAGCAAAAAATACCAGTAGTATTATTAATACCTCTATATGACAATAGTCATGAACATTTGGCTGTTTTTTGCCTCCCACAAAAGATGTTGCCTCATTTGTGATCAGGAATCACAGTAACTTCTTGTGTCTGCCAGTAACTGAGCAGATTATTTAATTTCTCTGTATCGTTCTGTGCTTATCTATAGAATAAAGACCAGGTAGACTTGAGTGACCACAGCTCAGATAGATATTATGAGCAAAGAATACAAAATATTTACACTAAAACAACAATAAAAAGCAGTTTTTCCATAGTCTTATTATAAGCTTCAAAATAAGCATACTGAACTATCAGAAGACACTTTCTCCTTGTGTATTTTTGTATGTGCAAAATTCTTTAACATACTATTAATACTAATGGAGGTATCCATATATTTAAAAACAAAGATCCATGTAAAAGCCGTTTCAAACTTATGTGGCTCTCGCAATTTCTCAGTAAGTACTTATATTGATTTAGAGATCCTTCAAGTAAAACACTCCAACAATATAAGTATTCTTATGCAAAAAGTAGAAAAAAACAATCAAAGCAAGTAGTACGTCATTTATCTTCTCTTCAGATGTCTCATCTTGGTTATTTTTGAATTCTTCATTTATCTTTTGTCTTGCAGCTAAATAAACAAAAAAAAAGAAGTGTGAACAAAAAATTGTACCTTGTCTTTGCCACTGCCTCAAAGCTCATAATCCTAGGTCCATAGCACCTTCGCAGTACACTCTGCCTGAAGTATTTAATGTAAGACTTCCATGGGTGATGTCATATTTTAAGTTGGCTGATATAGGAATAAAATATGATTAACCATCTAGCATTCTGAGTTTTAAAATATCTAACATACAGAAACCTCTACTAATAGTTGGTTTACTAAAAAAGTATTTATGCCATGAGGAGTAACAGAACATAAACAGAATCAACTCAAATGCTTAGTACATTTAAACATGCTTTGGCTCAACTGAAGAGAGGAAATAAAAAAAAAGGGGGGGAGTGGCGGTGTAGAAAATCTGGGAAGATCACCAAGGTTCCAAGAAGAGATGTTTTCCTTATGAAATATGGCTTGAGTGTTGGAGTCTAACAACCAGGTTATTGTTTCAAATTAAAGGATTTCTGGTTATGGACACACAAGTTTTCCCAACGATTACTCATGATGTGTGGAAGGGAATAACTTAAAGGAAGATTATGTTTAGAATTCTCTTTTTGTGTATTCGGAGAAGAAAGTTTCACAGAAAGACAGGTTAGCATCCATCACACCAAAAAAAAAAATCTCACCTTCAAGGGCTCTGGTATCATTTTTAAAAACTTCTTGCCGGGTTCTGTGTAATGATTTAAAAAGCTTCAAAACCTGTCAATACAACATCAATAGAATGAGCTTGTTTCCTAGCAGAATTCTTAGTTAAAAGTAACATGCTGCAATTAAGAGTGCTCTGGCTGCTCTTTCACGTTCTTTCCATTTAGTACAGCATTTGGTATGGAATCAGTATCTAAGGTACTTTTCCTCAATTCCTGATCAAATAACCTGCAGCCAAAGCAGATGTGAGGAAATAAACATCCTAGACAGTTCTGGATGTTTCAGATTAACCTGAGATGCTAGACGGTACTAGCACTACACTCCTAAGTAACCATTTGGCATGATGGGAATATATTCCTGAAAACACACTGATGCAAACATATTTATTGTGCCAATACCAAATAAACGCAAGAGAATTGGAGTAACTCTAAAAGTCAAGTCACCTAAAGGGACCATCAAGGGTACATCACTGGATACTCTCCGATCACAAAAAAAACATAGAAATATAAACGGCTAAAGTATTCTCACACTTACAAGCCAATGCGAGAAAAGTGAATTTCAAAAGCATCACAAACTGTATGTTAACTAATTCAACAATTATTTTTCATGTCTCTGCATAATAGCTGGGCATAATCTTCTACACATGATGTAGCAGAACCAAGACAAAGCAAAGCCCTTCCCTAAATGTAACTGTCAGATTAGCAAATAACTTCATCAAATGCACACACTCCAAAAATTAGAAATTACAGTGCAGAGATGAGACACGTCAGAACGTGCGTAAAGCAAAATCCACGTGTCTCACGAATGTTTAAGTAAAAAACTCTTGTCACTTATACAAGAATCAGTATGCAACCTGACATTCGGTTAAATGCATCTGAGCAGAGACATATAAAAAGAGAACATGAACTCTGCTAAAACTCTTTTTCAGCTTCTGTGTCCTTAATAATTAGCAACTGAACAGAACCATACTGCCTTTAGTTACAGCATTCCCTAGATAGCTGAATCTGTGGAAAGTAAACTGACAGAATTAAAAGCCAGCGAACAACTTTCTTGTTCTGTAGATGTATTTTAAGAGATTTGACCAAATTATTTGGACAGGCCATCCTGAAATGTTTCTACGCCACTGTATTTTCACCATCTTTAGTAAAGTTAATATTGCAAATGGTTTTGAGTCAAAGACATGCCTGGTGAAACCTGAAGAAGTGTTTTCAGGTTATTCTGAACTCTTTGATCAACAATTTTCAGGCATCTTCCTCTGCTATTTGCCTATTTCTGCAAACCCCTCCTGGAAATTTCTTCACCACACCGACCACAGAGAAGTTACATTAGATGACTCTGAAGCAAGACGTATTAAAGCACAGACTTCTTTGGGCTCTGCGGTCACCTCATGAAACACAGAATTCCCGTAACAGCTCAGCGTATTAGCACCTTTGTTACCTTGGGGACTCTATTTTAATAAGGCGAACTAATAGTTAAGAATAAGGTTATAATTTAAGGATAGTTACTAACTCACGAAAAAGTATTTGAATAGCAGCCAGCCTTCCAGATAAGGAACACCTCATGGTTACAGACTTGCTCAACCAAGGACTTACTGCGAGACTGTGAAACAAGGAGTTTGCAAGAAGACCAAGAACTCTGGTGTCCTGAAACGATGCGTAACCACAGGACAAAATGAGCAGGGGCATTCTCCTCCAGACGACCACCAGAGACCTGTGCCTGCGTGGGCATCTCAGAGGAATATTTTGCTTGCAGAGTAACTGTGTTAGTTAGGTGGGGCTTTGTAACTTCTGTGTATAAATGTCCAGTACAGAATTCCAGGGGTGTGCTCAAACCTAGCACCCTGCGCAGACTGAAACAGTGCCTCCTCTCTAAACATACTTTGTGTGTTTCGGGAGTTCTCTTCGATTCCAGCCAACACCCTTGACAAGACCTCAGAGCGCTTCCGAAACGGGGTCTCGACTCCCCCCAAAAGTACTCTGAAGGGGAAAGGTTTAAACAACTCTTGTGTCTTTGCTTTTCCCCACCTTCCCACCACAATTCATTCTTTGGACGCGTTTTACCCTCCGCCTGATTGCCATCTCTCGTTCCCTCCGTCCACGGCGGCCCCGGCGCGCAGAGCGCTGCCTCCCCCCACCCAGCTCCGCGGCCTGCTGATGCCGCAAGCGCCAGGAGCGACGTCCCACCGCCCCCCCCGTGACACCCACGGACACGCTGCCCTGACCACGCCCCGCCCCTGCCCCACCGGCTGCCGTTCACCCGAGGCGATCCGCCCGTACCGGGGAGTCCCCAGGCCCCCCCACCCCCCGGCAGCCTCAGGACCGAGAGGGGCCGAGCACCCCCAGCGCGGGGCAGCGGAGGCCATCGCGCATGCGCACCGCACACACCTGCCCGCGTCTCGCCATGGCGACCGCCGTCCCTTTCCGGCTTGGAGCAGCGGGGAAGCGACGGGGACGGAAGTGACGATTGAGCACGGTCAGCGCCCTCCCCTCCGCCAGGGCGGTGCTGCCGGAGCCGACGCCAACGCTGCCCCGCCGAGCACGGCGCACCGTCGCCGTTGTTCCGCGCCGCCTTTGTTCCCCCCTCCTCTCCACCTCCTCCTCCCAGCCGCTAGCCCTGACTTCACCCTCCGAGCTCCGGGGCCAGGGCTGATGCTGATAAAAGCGGCCTCCTCGGCACAGCCCAAGCCCTATCTCATAGAACCATAGAATCACAGAATGGTTTGGGTTGGAAGGGACCTTAAAGATCATCTGGTTCCAAACCCCCTGCCATGAGCAGGGACATCTTCCACTAGACCAGGCTGCTCAGAGCTCCATCCAGCCTGGCCTTGAACACTGCCAGGGAGGGGGCAGCCACAGCTTCTCTGGGCAACCTGTGCCAGTGTTTCACCACCCTCATGGTGAAGAATTCCTTCCTAATATCTAGTCTAAATCCGCCCTCTTTTAGTTTACAGCCATTTCCCCTCGTCCTATCACTACACAACCCTGTGAAAAGTCCCTCTCCATCTTTCTGTAGGCCCCCTTCAGTTACTGGAAGGCTGCTATAAGGTCACCCCGGAGCCTTCTCTTCTCCAGGCTGAACAGCCCCAACTCTTTCAGTCTGTCATCATAGGATAGGTGCTCCAGCCCTCGGATCCTCTTCGTGGCCCTCCTCTGGACCCGCTCCAACACATCCGTGTCCTTCTTATGCTGGGGGCTCCAGAGCTGGACGCAGTACTCCAGGTGGGATCTCACGAGAGTGGAGTAAAGGGGCAGAATCCCCTCCCTCGGCCTGCTGGCCACCCTTCTCTTGATGTAGCTCAGGATACGGCTGGCTTTCTGGGCTGCAAGCGCACATTGCTGGGTAATGTTGAGCTTCTCATCCACCAGTACCCCCAAATCCTTCTCCTCAGGGCTGCTCGCAAGCCACTCTCTGCCCAGCCTGTACTTGTGTTTGGATTACCCTGACCCATGTGTGGGACCTTGCACTTGGCCTTGTTGAACTTCATGCAGTTCACGCAGGCCCACCTATCCAGCCTGTCAAGGTCGCTCTGAATGGCATCCCTTCCCTCCAGTGTGTCAACCACACCACACAGCTTGGTGTCGTTGTCAAACTTGCTGAGGGTGCACAGTCCCGCTGTCCATGTCGCTGACAAAGCTAATAAACAGCACCAGCCCCAGTACCAACCCCTGAGGCACACCACTCGTCACTGGTCTCCACCTGGACATCGAGCCATTGACTGCAACTCTTTGAGTGCGTCCATCGTTCCTTAACCAGCGAATGGTCCATCTGTCAAATCTGTGTCCTTCCAATTCAGAGACAAGGACATCATGCGGGACAGTGTCGAATGCCTTGCACAAGGCCAGGCAGATGATGTCAGTTGCCTGCCCTTTGTCCACTAGCACTATAACCCCACCATAGACGGCCACCAAGTTGGTTGGGTATGATTTGCCCTTGGTGAAGCCATGTTGGCTGTCCCCAATCACCTCCTTGTTATTCATATGCCTTAGCATGGTTTTGAGCAGGATCTGCTTCATCATCTTGCCAGGCACAGAGGTGAGGCTGACTGGCCTATAGTTCCCCAGGTCTTCCTTTTTTCCCTTTGTAAAAATGGGGGTGATGTTGCCCCTTCTCCAGTCGGTGGGAACCTCCCCAGAGCACCACAACCTCTCAGATACCATGGAGAGTGGTTTGGCCACTTTGTCCGCCAGTCCCTTCAGGACCCGCGGACACATCTCATCAGGCCCCACGGACTTGTGCACCTGCAGGTTCCTTAGGCAGACTGGAACCTGGTCCTCTCCTACAGCGCACGGTCTCCCTGGGCCCCTCCGGCCCCGACACGCTGGCACGGTCTGTTCGCCTCGTGCCCGGTGCCAGGGGCCGCGCAGATTTCACCTCGGAAACCCCCAGCGCGGCGGCGGGGCCTCCGGGACCGGATTCACAGCGGGATGGTGCTTCTCCCGCGAGTTTGTACGGAAAAGCGAAGGGCGGCGCTGCCAGCACCAGTCACTCGGCTGCCGGGCGCAGGCCCAAGAGGTCAAGAAACGCTATTTCTGGCTGTAACAGCCGCGCCTCCTCACCCCTGCGGCCCCCTCACGGCGCCGACCCCACAGCGCCGCCCCCCACCGCGCCGCCGCCACCGCCCTCCCACAACTCGGATCCCTCCGCGCCGCGCCCGCTCAGCCAGGGCGGGCCAGCCGAGTGGGCGGGGACGAGCGAAAAAGACAAGGCGAAGCTGCCAATCGGATAGGCGGGCGCGGCCGGCGCTGGTCTGCCGGCCCAATGAGCGACGCGGGGGGTGGGGCGAGTGGGAGAGCGGGGCGGAGGGCGGTGCGCGGGGTCGGTCGCCATGGCTGACGAGATCAGCAAGGCGCAGGCCGCCCGCCCCGGCGGCGACACCATCTTCGGGAAGATCATCCGCAAGGAGATCCCCGCCAACATCATCTATGAGGACGAGCAGGTGCGGGCGGGGCGCGGCCCCCCCACCCTCCAGCTCACAGCCGCTCGGGCCGGGGGCAGTCGTCGAGGTGTTCGGGGGGGGGGGGGGGGGGTGTTCGGCGTGGCCGGGCGCGCAGGCCTTGCTGCCGGGGGCTCTCGCTCCCGGGGGGGGGGGGGGGGGGGGGTTGTTCCTGGTGAGACCGCGGGGTTAGCCGCCCGCAGGCGGTCTCCGTGTGGGTCCCGGGCCTGCGCGTCTGTACGGCGTGCCGCAGCGAGCCGCTTCTGCGGGTCCTGGCGCGCCGCTGCGTGGCGTCGTGGAGACGGTACGGCTGGCCTTGGGTCGTGAACCTCTGAGAGCGATCGTTAAAGCGAAGGGTTATAGAGAATGATGCCGTGAAAAGCCGGAGTTGAAGACTCCATGGTCGGCAGACTATTAATCAGGTATTCCTTATTGCGGCGCCGGGCACACGGGAGATCTTTCCTCCAAACGTGCGCCCCGAACACCCTGTCATTTCAGGTTAAATTCAGTCACAGTATGCGTATTCATTATGTTTCCGAGAAATGCTTAGCATATTCATTACTTTTCCAAGAACTAATTAGCACATATTAATGTCTTTCATGCGTGTCTTTTAGCGTCCTCGGGTGGTCTATGGGGATCCTAAGATGAAGGCTTATACTCCTCATCACAGTGTTCGCTGCTTGACCTTTGTTTCTGCGCAGACTCAGTTCTAAGATCATGTATACTGTGTCCCTCCAGGTTGTTTTGCTCTGGTCTTGTTGCCCGCTTGGTGCCTCTTTATCTCTGTAGCTTGGTGCTTCTGCCTTCCCAAGGGTGAGCTGTCTGGGGTAGAATTATTTAGGAATCTCTCTATCTTAGAGCTTTCCTGTCCCCCCCAAAACAGCAAGCCAGGTTTGTCTAAGTAGCGTTATTTAGGAGCCTCTTTGTCTTGCAGCTTTCCTGTCTACTCAAAACAGCAAGGATTTACTTTAGTTTAATTACAGTCACTCTGGTAAATGGAAATTTTACATTTACGGGTATCAAGAATTGCAGCTTTTTCTGCTGTTCACGGAAGTCTGGAGCTGGTCGTCCTGCAGGCTGCAGAAATCTCTTTCTGTATGGAGGTGGGACTGCTAAATTGAGTGATGCTGGTGCACCGTAGCATTGCTGGGGACTAAGTGAGGTGGATATTCTTATGAGAAAATACAGCTGGTATCCCCAAGATGTAAACTAAAGTAGTATCGAGTATAAGCCTTCTTTTTTTTTTCTTTGTTAATTTAAATACTGATCATTAACAGGGGCTTTTGCATCAAGGGGTTATCTGCAGTGTAGAGTATAGACTCGGTAAAGATGCTGTTTGTTTGATTTGTGTGCTTAAAAAATATACATAGCTTGGAACATTTTTTTCTTAATAGATTCAGAAGTGTTGCAACTGCCATCTGCTTTCAAGAATATTGGAAATTTTCACTGCTTTCCGAAAATGCTGCTCTGTGTTCATGCGAGGGTGTGCATGCTTTCTGTACCCAGGTCAAACCGCATGAGGTTTTTCCTCAGCTGTGCTGGCTGCAGCAGTGTCGCCTGAGCACTGTGCTTGATTGAGAATCAGGCCATTGACTTTGATGAGTGAGTTGAGAGCATATAACGTACTCTGACTGCCATTAGTGTAGAGTGTTTTATGGAAGAGTAATTGTCTGCGCAGTCGCAGTTGATTTTTGCCTTAAACTACACAGAAATGTAGAACTGCTTTTAGAGTTTAGCTGACTACAGGGGATGATCTTCAGTTAATTTTATTGACTCTGTGAAGGTCTTTTTAGAGGTGGCTGGAAGTGATATAAAAATGTAAGGAAGGCCTTTAATCATCAGTTGACACGCAGAGAAGAGGAGATGCTAAACAGTACAAAGTCTCTGTGGAATTAAGCCTTATCACTGTTGTTGTAGTTGAAGCTAAACTTGCTGGTTGGTTTACTGGGCACTCATGGACTTTCCGTGACTGTGGTTTTGTTTGATACTACTTCTGCTCTCTGTCCCATAGAAAATGATTTGCTACCAGTCTTCTGCTCATTAAAATCTTTGCCTCAGTTTGGCCATCTTCATTCTGCATCTGTGCAGACCACATAGTTGATCATTTTGTAAGCGGTTTTTCTATTCTATAAGATTTGTTTAATTAGGTACAGTTTAGTTTATTCATCCATTCTTTGCTTACCACCCTTCTCTGTTTGGGAGAAACAAGCATGTCATCACAGATGTAACACTGGGTGCTATGCTCTTACAGATAGTTTAAAATAGGACAGATTGGAGGTGTACAAGATAAGGCATTGTTAATGTAAGTAAAGTTCAGGATTTTCACCACCTTTACTCTTGGAAAAGTCCACAGTTCCTCTCAACAGAATTAAAAAGCAGTAGACATGCAGAGAAAATTCACTTTATTGATTCACAAATACCTGACAGCATCTAGGCAGTACATATTTGGAAGAATGTAAGGTGTGTGTTTACAAGTATGCACTCTTTTGTGATGTAACTCAGCCATTTACTGCCAGATATTTTGCTGTCAAATGTGGTGGGTAAGTCAGAGATGCCCTTTGGTTAGAGATGGCCGAGTGCATGCTCGGCGTGGGCATCTGCAGATTGTGGTGGTTGTAGTAGCAAGCCCTGGTTCTGCGGTTAGCCATTTGCACAAAGAGGCATAGCTTCCTGTTATCTTTCTTTGCTTTCACTTCTATTTGTTCTATCTATTGGAAGTTCCTAATTTGAGGTTTATTTGATGTGTTGCATCAGTTTCTCATCGCTAGTGATTTTGGTACTTGCATAATAAAATTAGCTGGGAGTCAACTACTTACTAAAGATAGTTGTTCGTCTTTCAGAAGTGATGCCTTTCCCTCAGTTTGAGAATGTCTGAAGTAGAGCCAGCCTTAATGCGTAACTCTGAAATACTTGGTGCTATTGAGAACAGAAATGTAATATGGCCTCAGTCACATAACTTCAGGTTCTTTGAAATTGCCTAGCTATGTTACACCAAGGCAGTATTCAGACATAATGGGAAGATGATTAGCAACTGTTTGCCATTTGTTTCATTAAACGAGGTGTTAATAAAAAGTGAAATAAGCGTAAATGCACTTTTTATAGGCATGCATGCCATCAGCTCTGTTATTTGTTATGCATGTGTGGAAATAATATATCTTAAACCTAATTGTGTATTAATTTGCTGAGAAGACTATAGCTATTAAATAATACTTAACACAGAATAATGATTTTTTTTTTCATAACAGCAGGTCTCGGTAAGTAGGTGTTATGTGTAGAAATTGGAGGACTTTGAATGATGTATCACTCAAGAAAACTCAACATCTCTGCTTATGTTTGGGGTATCTGCTAATCTGCTTAAGTATGTATTTAGTGTAGCATATTGATTTACTTAAACTTTTGCGTTCCTCTGAGGCAAATTGTGTTTTAACTGTTTGCTCTTCCTCCAGTGCCTTGCGTTCCATGACATTTCACCCCAAGCTCCAACACATTTCCTGGTGGTTCCCAAGAAGCCAATTGTCAGGTTATCTGAAGCAGAAGATTCTGATGAATCTGTAAGTACTCTAGAAGCTTTCTGTACACCAAACTGTACCTCTAATTACTTCATAATTCAGTAGACTCTCCCCCTTTTCCTCTTGACATTTCAAAGAGGCAAAGTCATTTTCTGATACTATAATCCTTTTCCTCTAGCTTAGAGCGGGTGTGGAGTTAAGGTTTTCCAGTAAAGGTAGTGATATAAAGCAAAATGTACCTCGTGGTATGTACTTGCAGTGCAAAATGCATTGTTATTTAGGAGTGCAGTCTTGATGTCTTATTTTCATGGTTTACAAGCAGTAGTACTTATTCTAATGTGGGCTTGGAGTGTTTGGCAGGTCAGAGATGAAGAAAGGGAAAGTTAGCTAAGAGGTGCTGGATATTTCATTTGTAATTATAGACATCAAATTCAAAGATTTTGTAAACCTTTAAATTGTGAGATAAAGTTTCTTTCCCACCAGAGTTGTATCTGTTGGCTGAAGAAGTAACAGGGGTTTTCACTATGAGATAAATCTAGCTTCTATAGTCTGTTCCTGCATGGCTTGAAAAAAAATGTATAGCTCTTTTTTTCCCTAAGTAGATTTTCTTGGAAAGTGTTACTTGCAGGCAGACAACAATTTGAAGAACAGTGGTTGACTTTATAAGAATTAGTTCACTGGCTTATCTGAATGGTTCTCCACTCTCATTCCTTCCCTCTCTCCCTTTTTTGTGTATTTTCTGTTTGTTGTTGTGGTTTTTTTGGTTTTTTTTGTTCTTTTTTTCTTTTTTTTTTTTTTTCTCCTCCAGCTTCTTGGGCATTTAATGATTGTGGGCAAGAAGTGTGCTGCTAACCTGGGCCTGACCAATGGATTCCGGATGGTTGTGAATGAAGGGCCTGAGGGTGGGCAGTCTGTCTATCATGTACATCTCCATGTTCTGGGTGGTCGTCAGTTGGGCTGGCCTCCTGGCTAAGATTTTTACACAAGCATTAACTGCATGCATACGAATTACCACCAAATAGATTTAATTTGTTGTCCATCAATCTAGCGTTTTGGGTTTTTTTTTTTTTGAATGTGTGTCTGCAAAGGGTAATAAATGCTCTGAACAACATTCGCACAATAAAGATTTAGCATGTGGGAATCATCTTTGTCTGGTGTGCCTTACTGATAGAAAAAATTCTGCAAGTTAAAATGGTATTATCTGAAGTTGAAGTATGTAGTGTCTTTCTGTCTGCTGTTAACAATCTTGTGTAGACAGTGATTTGCCGAGGCATGTGAAACCTCAAGACGCAGCTGCTCAGCAGTTGATTTCATGTCTTTTGGGAAGAAAACTTCTAAGCTTTTTGAGTGTGGTGTGTAAATATTCATAAAGCCATTGTAGGCTACTGTTAAGATTTTTTTTTTTGAAGTATTGTATGTGAAATTCTGAACATGCCGTGCAATGGCTGTGTCAGTACAGTCCAACGTGTTGGAAACATACAGCTCCTGTTGGACCCCTCTGTCAATGGCTGCTTTATAACGCCCCACCTTTCTGATGAGAAGGGGTGAAACAGTAGTCTTAATGGCAGCTGTGGTAGTTTCCACAGCACATGGGTATTTCCTTCTATGTTGTGATTTTGATGGAACTGACGACTTCAAATGAAAATACTGAACTGTGCCTGTAGGCCCTTGTAGGATGCTCAAGGCATTTCATCTTCGCACATAAGCACCATGATGTACTATGTATACATTTTAGATTCCGGACTTTTCTGGGTGGACTTTGACCTTCAGTGAGTAGTAGTTTCTCTGTGTTTCTGCATACAGTTGTTCATGCAACACTGTTATTGAATCTCATAAACAATGAATTCTTCAGAAGGTAGGATTACAGATGTGTCTGCCAGTGTAAATATAAAGCAACTGTTCTTTCTGTTAAGATTGAGAAGTCCCAGCTAAACCAGGTTTGATGACGAAAGATACTTCCAAGTACCTGCCTTCAGGCAGATACCTTAAGAAATACTGAGGTATTTGCGAGCACCACTTCTCCAGAGCACAATTTTCACACTGAAGGTGTTAGAGAAAGAAATGTGGGAGTGTAGAAAGTGGACAGGTAAGGGCTGTCAGTCACAATTTCTATTCAGATAAAAACTTGTATGTTTGGTAAAGGCGTTTGAACTCATTCAGCATGAAAGTATTTTGTAACTACTTGTGAAGGTTCTGAACCTTCCGAGTTTCTACTCTAAGCCATGACTTCAACTGGAAAATCAGCTGGCGCTTCTGAAGGCGGCTGGTCTGTAGCTGAATTAGGAGTAAAAAGGTGGTCCTGTGGGTAGCCTGACAGCTGTTCTCCTGGATGTCCTGCACAGAAGTGAAGAAAAGCACCCAACCTCCAGATGTACCGCATCTGTGAACAGACAGCTGAATGTGTATTGCAAGAATGAGGTATCACTAGCAGATACAGTGGGGTTAAATTAAAGGTTTATGGCTGGGAAACTTGCTGTCAGAACAAGTTCATGAAAGGCGCTTAAGGATACTGAGATTAACCATTGGCACCCAAATGAGGGGGAGGGTGTGTGATGTGTGTACTCCATTCACTTTCCTAATTTCTGTTCTGTGTGCCAGCTTTGTACCAACATCTGCATTTGTGAATTAAAACATGACTGGTGAAGTTAGTTGCAACACTGCTGAACCTTTTATGAAAGTAACCCAGTAGAGCTTTTGTTGCTTTACTTGGTGTCTGACTTGCAGATGTTTGTGTTTCAGGGGGATAAGAACACTTCCAAGTGAGGGCAAAATCACAGAATTGTTGCAAGGGTAGCCACAAGGCAAGCTTGCTAACCAGATTAGTTGTGCTTCAGTTTCAGCTGAGTGTGTTCTACAGTACCTTGAAAACCAAAGACTAATGCTCAAATGATGAGTAGCACTGAGTTAGACACCTGTCAGACAATGGTGAACCCCATGTGGGAAAAATGCAATCAAAGGAAAACTTTGGTTTCCCTAATTTTTGGCTGTTAAGAGATCACTGAACCTTCAGGAAATGGGAGAACTGGGTATTAGTTACAGAATCATAGAAACATTAAGGTTGGTAAAGACGTCTAAGGTCATCAAGTCCAACTGTCAACCCATTACCACCATGCCTGCTAAACCGTGTCCTGAAGACCCACATCTACTCTCCTCTAGCTCTTAAAAGCACCAAAGTCGGTTTGTTGCTAAAAGGTAAGACTTCAGCCTCCCTGCCATCCATTTCCTTATGCTTGAGTGCAGTCTGTCACTACTTTTCAGAGGTGGGGATGGTGTGCGGAATGTGTTGGGAAGCGATATGGGGAATTTTGAAAAAGCTAGATATGACTTAAAAATTCAGGAAGACTGGATTATTACTGTAAATTTTAGTGGTCTCTGGTGAAATTTATGCCTCTACTTGCAGATAATACCGCTGTTACATTTCTTCAAATCAGGGACTACAAATGGATATTAAGCAGTAATCCAATGAAAAATAGCTTGGCATGGAAAATTACTGGTAGAGAAAGATTACAGATGACATGTTTGTTTATTCCACTGTCAGGGATTTAAAAAACAGTAATCAAGAGGTATGTACACTTCAGTATTTTGGTTTGGATCGGAAGTGTTCTTTCATAGTGAATTTGGCTGGTTTTTAGTTTGTGCTTTTGGAGCGGTCTTGGGCTGTGTGGATTGGATGATTCTTGAATGAACTGGAAGATGCATGCTGGAATAGACCAAGTATACTCCAGCCACAAACAGGCATTTGGTGTCTGTGTCCCAACTAGAGTTTGACAAAGGAACAAAACCCAAAATGCTGAAATGGATGTAGTATGGATGTTAACAGATTCTCACATTAGCATTATAGATTGTAAACTGTAGTTTACTATGAGTAAAACTTACTGATCTGTACTGCTTGCTAATGTAGTATTTCTCGTAAAGGTGGTATCCATGGGGATGGTGATAGGTATGAAAAAGAGGCAGAGCTTAAACAGAAAGTACAGTATGAAACTCGGAAGATTGTGGACTGAGAAGGACTTAAGTTTTATGAGGGAATCACACAAATGGTGCGCTTGGTCTGGAAATATTTCGTTGTCCTCAGGACAGCTGAAAAATGCAGAAAGTAAACGGACCAATTTAAAGGATGTGTCTCCAGCTTACAGAGCAACACGGAATACTCGAGCATTCAAGAGAGTGAAATATTATGTGAAGTTTAGTATATTTGTACAGCTTGAGGTCATGGTTACACTAATGAGAACATGACTATGTTCAAATCCTCTGTGTGTTTAGGTTTTGTTTGTATCTGCTGCGTGTTCCTTAAGAATTAAACTAGGCAAAAAGGTTGATACCCTCAGGAATGAACAACAGGGATGTGTTTGAAAGAGCTATGGAAGACTTTGAAGGGTCCATGCTAGCTCCGGCTTCCTGTAGATCTGCAAGAGTTCCTTTGTCTTTAAATCCAGTGACTGTACTTCGGCTATTCTGGTTCTTGGACTTAAAATTACACAGACATCCAAGTAACCTTCTGATGAGTGTCCGACAGAGATCTAAACTACACGTGACATTTATGTCAGTTTTTAGAATGTAAGTCACTGAGTTTGAACGAACACCTCCTAGGTATGGAATTGTGCATTCTTTTAGGTATTGAGCTGTCCAGTCTTGTTGAGCCCTGCTGACCGTGTGTACCCACGCAGTTCTTGAAAACCCCATGACAGTAACTGTTGCGGATTTGGACAGCCATCCTGACTTAGGCTACAGATGTCTTATTTTCTCCCTTTGTTTGTTATTTTCTTGTATGTTGGAACTCATTTCTGTGGACCAGATTAAATTTCTCTGAAGAGCACTGTGTTGATCTTTTATCTGATTATGGCTGTATTTGCTATGAATTTAAATACAGAGTTCTCTCTTCATTCCGTCTGTTTTTCTCCGGTTATCGGAGAAAAAACAGGCATGGCAATAATTTCCTTTAGTTTTTAACAGTCAGGGAATGTCTGTAATAAACTTGGCAGACTGTAATCTTGTTTTATTGTTATTTCCAGTTACAAATTTCTGTCCTTTTGACAAATCGTAATAGTGTACTGCAGCCAGTTCGTAGCTGAGCTTGAAGAAACCGGAAAAATCAAAACATAGGCTAATACTGTTGTGCAGAACTGTCTGCCAGGGTTGACCATCAGGTATATGACCTATACCGGTCATGAAGGAGTTGAAAAGGAGGTGTGGGCTTTGACTGTAATGTGCTTACACTCGACACTTGGGCTAGTTACAGGGCTGCCAGGTGGGGAAAAAACTTGGATCCAAGCCCAAAATGAAGTCTTTTGTGTAGAGGTTGAACAGGGGTGCTGGTTTAAGGAGAAGTCACTGCTTTAGTTACTGCGGAAGGAACGTGACGCTTTGGGTACAGGGAACTAGGGAAATATCTGGGGATCCAGCGCCTTTAAGGGGGAAGCTTCAGGAGAGGAGGTGGTTTGTGGTTTTTTTTTTTTTTCTTTCCCTTTTTTTTTTATTTCCCCCCCTGAGAAACAGAAAGATATTGAGGGGAAAAAGGCATCCAGAGGTTCCAGAGGAAAGAGACTACCTCTTCTCAGCTTGTGGTAAAAGTGAAATCCTGCATGCGAAGGGTAAAAAAACCTGGGTATTATAATGCCTGTTGGATGTTCTGTGTTTTGGATACCCAGCAACACCTGTAAAGATGGTACTGAGTACATGTGAGCTTGATTAACTTGGTCTTGCTAAACTTGGTCAAAGCACAGCTTACAGAAGACAGTGCCCTGAGCATGTGAAGGGTAAAGGGACAATAAGTGAGGCTGGAGCTCAGTAGTTCCTGACCCCTTTGGAAGGATTTGAACTATTGGTTTGGCTGAAGGTAAAGTACCAATCAGTCGTTTACAATTAAGATTGCAGTAGCAGAGACGACTCACAGCTGAGAATAGCTATACTCCAAAACAATCAAGAGGTTTTTATTTTGTTGTAGTCGTAGCTGTGCTTCTGTCAAATTCTGTCAATGTAAAAATTCTGTTACTGTGAAGAAGATAGTGAATTCTCTAGAAACTTGATAAAACATCATATTGATAGTGTATGTTGGTTGAGAGACAGAAACTAGATGTGGAAAAGCCCCACCCTCCTATCTCATAGTGGGGAAGAGAGTGTTCTGCCTTGCTTGTGGCTTTTATTTCGTTGAATGATATTGGAGGGTGTTGGAGTTGTGTCCTGTTGCAAAAGAGGACCAGTTCTGTCCATTCATAAAAGGTACATCTGTACTGCAGGTGCTTCTTTTTGCTTCTCCTAGAGTACTCAGTCTCTAAATGCTATTGTGCATAAGCAAGGAGGTGTGATCAGTGTTTGAGACCATGGCAACTAGCACTCACTGAAGCAGCCATTTGGAGCCACAGTGTTTTAGTCTCTTACAAGGTCATTTACCCTTGCAGAGCTGAGATAATGCTGTTTATCCTCTGTTTTATAGTAAAATCTAGATTGTGGTTTGTGTGATGTGAGTGGAGTAACAATTCCAGAAGCTTCATTTCAGCAAGGAAATGTCTGTGGGGAAAAGTGAAGGGAGAGGTGAGGAAAAAAAGAAACACAGTAAACTGAATGTCGTGACTGAATGAGGTGATGCTGCAGTGAAAATCCATGCCTGTTTATGTTGTGTTAGGGCAGGAAGCAGCATACTCTCGTGAAAGGCCCCTTTGGCTTTTCGTATGTGGCACTGGGAACTTTTGTGTTCCCAGTGTTGTTCTCTCTGGGTCCTTCACTCAGTGCTCAGGTGTAGAAGTCTGGAGGTGAAGTTGCGTAGCTCCAGAGAATGGTTGCTCCTCTCTGATACAGCTCCATGCTAGACGTCTGTTTCGGTCAAATAACTCAGTGCAAGCCAAGTGAGGCTCAGCACCTTGATTTGTGTCAGAGCTCATCCACCTGTCTATAACATTTTTGTACTCTTGCACAGAGAGAACGTTTTAATAAGCTGTGGTGAGAAACCTAACATCTCAGTGCTTACATAGGTCTTCCTTTTTGTAGTCTGTTGATTGGAATACATTTGATGATTAGGTTGCAAATAGCACTGCTGCTAATGGATAGTGTTCGTTCTTTTCTTTACAATATTTCTGCAAAAGGATTTAACTTGATTAAATTTTTAGTCCAAAAACTTTACCCCATAATTTGCATCTGGATCTCAGTTTAGTGAGAACACTTGGCTTTATGCTTTATGGAATTAATCAGCTCGTCGCCACCCTTTTTGTAGTTAGAAAACCCTAATTTGATTCTTAATATTGTGGCATCTGTATTGTTTAACAGCTCAGCAGAGTCCACAAAATTGCTTCTGCTTTTATTTACAGCAGAGCAAACAACATGCATTTGTTTTTTCCAGCTGTGACATAGAAACATTCAGGTTTTGAATCAAAATATGTGAAGTAAGTGGGGAGGCATGGTACAGTTCACTTTTTGCTCTGAGGCACCTCTCTGGATTGCATCACGGTCTCTCTGGAGACTCCAGTTATCATTAAGTTGTAAGCTAGCCTAGGGCCTTCCTGTGTTATTTCTGTGCAAATAGAATGGAGTTTGAGCTTCATGGTTTCAGCTTTGTGGCCAAACAAAGTGCATCCTGACTGTAGTCCAGTGATTAGGACACTTTTTTATTTCCAGTGAAGCTTGGCCGAGAGTATTGTGGAAAACACTGTCATCATGGTCCCAGAAGAGATGTTGAACACCATCACGAGCGTCACACTGATGTGACTGTTTTGCAGAGGAAGCTGGGAACAACAAGAGGATAGAATTACATTCCTGTACTTCAAGCTCAAGTACTCTGTCCTGTAGTAAAAGCATATGGGATATGATATGCTGACTAATTTAAATACAAAATACGGGATGCAGAGGTAGACATTTTGTAGTAAGAATTTTCCTTCAGACAGCTTCTCTGAATTAAAAGAAGAAAACTTAGGTTCTGACTACATTTTGTAAGTGTCATGGTCTTGGGGGGGGGGTGTGGTGTGTGTGGGGTGGGGTGTGTGGTGTGGGTGGGTGTGTGGTGGGTGTGCGTGTAAGGTAAACACAGGTGAAACAAATCGATTCCTTTCATATTTAAGCACTTGCACGAGGAGTGTGTTGTTCTGTCTGGATTTTTTGGACATGGGCAAGCTACGTATCTGTCATTTTTAGAGCTGAACGAGAGGCCATGTGTGTGCAGAAACCATCTGTATAGTTAGAAGAATGTGCTATCTATTGCAGAGAAATAAAAAATTATGAAACTGTTTGAGACCTTTACATGTGTACATCTACTTTTGTAAGAGGTTTTGGTTTAGACTGTTTGTGATTACTAGTAGCACTTGTTCATCAGTATGTTAAAAAATGGTTTCCTGAGTTCATCCCGTGTATTACTGTGGGAAAAGAGAAACTGTAGCAGAACAATGACCCTCATCGTCAGAAGAATGGACTTCAGCTTCTTGAGTGAGATTGTAGATGACATCCCATGGGAGACAGCCGTGGAGAGTAAAGAGGGCCAAGACAGTTTTTGATTGTCAAGAATAGCCTTCTTCAGGTATAGAAGCTGCATGTTTTGAAGTTCACAGCCTTGGGGCGGGGGCGTGTGGCAGCAGGTCCACGTGGCTGAATAGAGAGCTGTGACTGAACGTAAGTGCAGAAAGCTCTTGTACATAGGTGGAAGTGGGGATGGGCTACATGGAAGGAATGAACATTGCTCAGATGGAGTAGAAGAGCCAAGCTCAGCTGGAACCAAAATTTGTGGTGGATGAGAAAGGCATGAAGAGGGCCTGTTATAGCTACTTAAGCAGCAAGAGTGAACTAAGGACATGTAGATCTGCTGAAGAATGGGGTGGTGGGCCTAGTGACAAAGGAAGTAGAAAAGGATGAGTTACTATATAGGTTTTTTTTGCTCTGTTGGCAAGGTCTGCTGTTGGGTCTCCTAGATCTGTGTGCCTAAATGGCAAGTTTGGGCCGTGATAAAGGAAAATTGAGTTAGGGACTTAAGCAATCTAGACATACACACAAGTTCATGGGGCTGAGCGGGGTGCATCCAGTGCTGCTGAGGGAACTAGTCTGTGCCATTGCGAAGCCTTTCTCTGTGAGATTAAAGAAGAAATGATGACTGGGTGAAGTATGTTATGACTGGAAGAAGGCAGGCATCACAGCTATGCTGAAGAAAGGTAAGGTGGATTTTGGGAACTTCAAGACAGGCAGCCTAATTGAAGTCACCAGGAATACCGTGGAGCCAGTCTTCCTGGAAGCCATTTCCAGGCGCATGAGGAGGTGATAGGGAACAAGAAGCACAGATTTACCTGGACCAGTTGTTCCTGACCAACCTGATTGCCTTACACAACGGTGTGAATAGCAGTGGGTGTGGGGAGAGCAAAACTTGGACACAGCCTCTTTGTTTCTGAAGTGGAGAAATATACGCTGGATTGGCACATTATCAGGTGAGTGGAAAACTGGCTGGACCAGTAGGCTGAAAGAGTAGGAATTCAGATAGTGGCTGTTTAGGCATGGCATTCCTCAGGGGTCTATGTTGGAGATGCTAACATTTAATATCTTCATCAGTCACGCAGAAAATGGGATGGAGTACACCCTTAGGAAGTTCACAGATGACACCAAATTGTGGAGGGGAATGACTGATAAGCTGGAAGTCAGGGCTGATACTGAGAGGCACTTCAACAGGTTAGAGAAGTGGACTGATGGGGACTTTTTGAAGTTCAGCAGTCAGGTGCAGACTCCTGTGCTTGAGAAGGATCAGCCTCATGCAGCAGGTACACTGAGGATTGACTGGCTAGAAAGCTGCCTTGCAAAACAGGATCTGGGAGTTTTGGTGGACAACAAGTTAAACAAAAATCAGCAGCATGCCTTTGAGCAATGAAGGCCAAGTCCACCCTTGGCAGCATTAGCAGTGTCTTGACTGAGGGAATTCATTAATGCCCTCAATTCAGTGTGCAGTTTTGGGCTCACAAGTACAAGGAAGATGCAGATGTACTGGAGAGAGTCTAGTGGTGGGCCACTGAGGTGGAAGCTGGAGCCCATGATATGTAAAGAAAGTCTTGAGAAACTGTTTTGTTTTGAAGAAGGGATGTCTTGGAGGGGGCTTTGTAGAGAAGACAGGCTATTGGAGGTGCAGAGGGAAAGGGTGAGAAGCAATGAGCTGTGTTGCAGCAGGAGAAATTCTGAATAGATACTAGCAAAAAATTCTTTACACTGAGGAAGGTTAAATGCTGGAGCAGGTTGTTCAGAGAGGCTGTGGCATCTTCATGCTTGGAGATGCTGAAAGCTTGACTAGACAAGGCCCTGAGCAATGAGGATCTGACTTCAAAGTTGGCTCTCGTCTGAGCAGGGAAGTGGACTAGACAGTCTTTAAAGGTCCCTTCCAACATTGTTCTGTGCTTCCATTAACAGCAGCATAAACATCTTCAAAGAAGATTCAAAATAAAGTGATGGAAACAACAAGAAAACCACAAGGCAAAGAAGCAGAAAGCAAAAATTGCAGAACTGAAATAAAAAGCATGTGTGAGAGAAGAGTCAGTTATACTTCAAGGCCTGTAATTTTAAAAAGATAAATTTGCTTTTGTAAGACTTAATATGTTTGTTTAGAATTTGTGCTGTATCTTGCTCCTTTTGTTTTGTGAGTGGGAGAAATACCATATTAAGCTGCTCATTGTTAGCCACAATTAATTAGAAATCAGTGGCTGGAAACTATTAGTCAGAATTTGGAACATAATTCTTTTGAACACCAAAGGAAAAGAAATGGAACAAAACAGAATCAGCTGTTATGAACAGACTGAATTTCCTGTCTTGAAAAATGCATGACTGTTTCTTGCTTTGCATGACATAAGTGGTAAGAGAAATGTGGATAACGTCCCCTGCCCTCTTTCCATCCCCTGATGGACTGCAACTTTCTTGACATGTCAGTCAGACACTGTTAATCCCTGTGTGAACTCAGACAATGGTGCCATTTTCAACCTTGTTACCTGGAAATGACCTTGCTCTCATTTTTTCAGCTGATAGACCTTGATGTGTAAAACTATGGGGACACTGATAAAGTTGCCAGTCTCAGATAATCAGTGGTGGTGACTGAAAAAACAAAAATCAAACCTAAAATGGTGCAATTTGTAGTCTGTCTAAAATTTTCATTTCATGGAAATTGTGTGAGCTGATGCCCATCTCGGATGCTTGCTTGGTTTAAAATGTATGTGTAAAATGTACATGTGTTACTTGGCTGAAAAAGGAAAGCAGAATGTAATGTGTAGGAGTTATTTTTTGCCTTTATGCAGTAGTATCTGGACTTTTGACTACTGCACAGCAATCCCACCTGACCGCTGTTTGGATAGCATGAGGCCACTTCTGCGCTTCCTGCCAAGTTGCCTGCATCAAAGAGAACCTCAACATTTCTGCTGCCAAGCCAGGTCAAAATGTCTGGCTCATAAGAGGAGCAGATCTTGAAAGAAAAGCTTTTGTTCAGGTTTATGTATTTGAGTTTTAAGATGTTCTGTCTGGCATTCTCAGGTTTTTTTTTTTCAGCCTCTGTTGTTTTATATAGCTGCATAGATTTCAACATGATGACTTATCAAAATGGTAAATTTTTTATTGGAAAAATAAGTGATTGGCTACATGTGGTTAAAAGGCTAGATTCTGACGTAGTTTTGTTTCACAGTACTTTGTTATAAACTTCTATAAAATATGCATGATGAAGTGTCAGTACATAAACTTAATTTGACTGTTAAAAGGCAAAAAGCAGATTAATTTAATGTTTTATTAATGATAAGCTGTCTGGGAGCGGTTACAGCCAAAGAAAAGCTGTTCTATTAGTATTGCAGTCTGAAACTCCAACCCCCAAACTTCAGGTTGAATCTTAGTCCTTTTGTGTCTTCTTGTATCTAGAGTATTTAGAAAAGCTAGCTCCTATTTTGCTTATGTTTAGGAAAAAGTAGAAATAAAGGTGTACACCTGATGTAAATATACTTGCCAATATTGTAAACTGTGCTGCAAAGATTTACAAAGTTAATTTTGTTAGTTGGTATTGTGATGTAATCAAAACAGGAGAAATTATTATTTCCTCTGTCACCTGGATTTTTCTGTCTTTTGAACTTCTAATTCAGGACAGCGTGTAGTTTTCTTGGATTAATGAATTGAAAAATGGCAGTATTTGGTGGGCGCAGGTGTTTAAAACTTTCTTCACTGCCCTGAGGGAAGTGACCTGTGGCAGTTCCCTGGCAAATCTAGGGACTTGTGGCCAGCCATGAAATTTCTTCCTCTTTTGTTGCCCCAGACAAGACAAACTATTGCTGGCTAGCACTACATTTTTGTAACTCATTGTGATCAGTCTGAACTTTCTTGCAGTTCCAATTTTGAAAAACATTGGGATAGATTTAAAACCAAGATAACTTTTAATTAGCCTTTCAAAAGGAAATATTTTATCAGTTGTTTATCCTGAGCTGCTAAAACTGATGAAATGAACCGCATCTGACGTGTTTTAAAGGTAATGTGCCAAAATGAGTTTAAAAAAATTACAAAAAGTTAATACGTTGTAAATGGAACAATGTATAACTGAAGAAAATAGAACAAGAAAGACTAGGATAATCACAAATCTAATGATTACGTAGTGTAAAGAAAAGGAAGAAGGTGCATTTCAAGACAGATGACAGGATGATGGGAAAGTGAGACTGAGAGATAGGAGATTAAAAAATTAAGGCGTACTGAACATGCTTTCCAGTCCAGATGTTAGTGTTGCAGGAAGTATAATTTTAATGTATATTTTACTGAAGTATTTGTCAGATGTTCTTAAATTTTTGCCTTTGAAACTGCACTGGTTTCAGTGGGAACCACATTCAATCCTCCCTGAGCACTTCGAAAAATTCCTTATGTCCTGTCTGGCCCCACCAGGGCATATCAAAATATAAAATTCTTGTGGTAGTGAAAAACATATTGGTACCCAATGAAGGATATCCTGGTTCTGGTGTGTATTCTGGTGATAACTGAAATAATGTGTACTTTGGTAAGCAGGTAGAATGGAAAATGCCACACCCGGGTATCCACAGTGTCGTGTCCTTGTCGCTTCGTTCGTAATCAGCATGCTGTCTTTTTAAGAACAAATCGTCCCTTAAAACGGCAGATAAAACGTCTGAGCTGATTTTCCTAAATATACTTCCTAGGCGGGGCCACGTGAGGGCAGTGTAAGACTACTCTTAAATTCGGCCTCTGGGTCGGTGCCTGTCTTGGCTTTTCACTTCATTGTAACAAAATGTGAATGCTAGTATCAAGAACTGTAAAACTAAGTGATTCAACTTTTTAAATGCCTGCTTCTCTGATGCACAGAATTTCTTGTTTGCAGAAGAACATCTGTCAGTTCATCATGGTTGATATGGTTAGACACCCTTTTTCAGAGTTTTAGATTTTAATTAGCTTGATACAATCTTAAGAGCTGCTGTGTGGTAGTTCAGAAAAAAATCTTCCTGGTGCCCTTGTGCATCATGCATTGATTGCCCTTGAGAATTTGTCACATGCACTCATGTTAATATGAAACCTGATGTCTTCTGGAGGGTTGTTTCCAAGAATTACCAATGCAAGTGCTATGAAAATTATACTTAATACCATGTTTTGGAGGTGCAATGTGCAAAGATTTATCTTCAGATCTGATAAATTGTCACTGCAGGCACATAAAACATAGGTGGTTACATAGCACTTTCCTGTAGAAATCCTGCCGTTGCTTTCTCATTATTCAGACAAGTACTGGATTGTTGCAATGTGTTATTATATTTCTAGGACTGTATTCAGAACGGGTCATAAAAAAAATCTCTGAGTAATAACTAGAAGTGGACTAACAACCACTTAAACATAGTTTTCTTCTTAACTGTTACTATATATCCATGTAATCTTTCTTTCAGAAACGCTTTGGATTTATGCACAATAGTATAAAACATTCTACTGAGTAATGCTGTCAGTCGTGTAACATTGATCAAATTTTTTCAAATCACTCTTTAGATGGAGGGTTACATTTCAGTCAGGAGGAGCATTAAAGTATAAAATGAGGGACCAAATGCCACATGTTATCAAGAGTATTCTGAATCTCACTGGTTTGTGGGTTTTTTTTTTTTTTCTCCTCTCCCCTGGAAGTGGACTTCTCATATCTGATTCACTAGCTCCTTCCATATGTTTTGATTTAAACGGCTGGCAGTGCCATGCATGCCTCAGAACCTTACTGAAGCAGGAACCAATCCTGTGTATTTCATGGGCAAACACTGCAATTAATCTAGGGAAGAAGTAATTAATCTTACACTATCTGCTAAGCAGCGATGATTGTATGCAAAGGTGTTGGGCTACAAAGATCGAACAAGGAAAAAACAAGCTTTAGAAAGCTGCTATGTGGAAGCAGTTTTGATTTTGAGAGAATGAAAAAGTGAAAACAGATAACGTTGTAGTCTTAAGCATGATTAGGAATATGAATCTAGAACGAGATGGGAGTCAGGTTTGACTGCAATCCTGTTATTTTGTTGTATTACTAGGGTTTAGTAACTGAAATGAGCAGAGACTTTTCTACCCTTTAAGAAGTCCTGTTGTCTTGGGGGACTATGGCTTAGAGTAAAAGGGACCATGTTCTGGCTCTTTGCTTCTAAAATTACGCTGTAGTTGACTAAGTTCCTAAGATGTAAATGGTAAAATAAATTGTTTCCTGAACTCTGTGGCATATGGGCTGGGCCTTAATTTCTGCGAGTGGGGAAAACATCTGCCTGAATACTGTCAGATCCTATCTGCCCCAGTAGGGTAGCTTTATCGTGACTGCTACCTACCTACCTGTTGCTGGGCAGTGAAGTTTTGGAGCTGTCAGCCTGCTCCTTTCAGAAAGTTTCAAGTTCACGTTGAGATTTGCAAGAATGGGGCAACTCACAAGATGAGGTCCTTGAGCTGTATATTCTTCTAAGCAGACGAGCCTGTTTGTTTGCCAGAGCATCATGAGTATGTGGTGCTAAATAAATTGTTCCAGATAAAAGGAGAAAAGTAATGTAGGAGTGCTATCTTTAGGTTAGCTGTAGACCCGTGTTTGAGTAGAAAGCACAGTAAAGAAGTGTGTTGTAATTCTGAAGTTGAAGGTTGTAGCAATAGTTAATGAAAACTAATGAAACTTTTGTATTTCAGGCTACACTGCTTCACCATCTGTAAATATCCTTCTCAGTCCATAAGAAAAATACATTGTTTTCTTTGTGCTTTTTCCTAGTTGCTGCATATGTGTGCGTCTGTGTACATTGCTGTTGTTGAAGTAACAAAAACAACAACATAAGACTTATGCATGGAATCATAAACTGGATGAGACTGTTAACCCAATGCATATCTCATTTCTGGCTTTAGGTTGCCAATGAGTTGAAAACGTAAAAATGAAGTAGAGAAAGATATATTTGCTGAGTCTTAATAGCCAATTCAAAATAGCTCAGGAATACTTCTTACAAGATGTACGTTGTTTTGTTTTTTTTATTTAAAAAAAAAGTATAGTGAAACCTGATAGGTGCAGTTTGGGTCTATAAAATCAGGAATGATTTCTCCTGTGGCATCCCCTCCCTTACTCTGGGAATCTGCTGACTCCTTGCAACTTTTCAGAGACCTGATTTGCAGAGGTCTTCAGGGCATGCTGCTTGCTTTATATGTGTGTCCTGCACTTGACAAAGCTCCCGACAGTTTGAAAGAAAGTGCAGTGCTTTAAATTCACTGGATAAGATCTTCCATTCTCTGTAGTGCAGGCACTTTCAGAATGTCACAGAGTGGTAGGTGACAAGCAAGGAAGACTTGGGAAATAGGTGAAACTGGAAGGCATTTAGTGTTGAGGTGTAACAGTAGCTCAGGAAAAATATTTTCCAGTTAGCTCTTGTAATCCTTATAAACCAGTAAGAGTTGCTGCTGGTGAAGCTCGTGTCTTGAGTGAGCGTTTCCTATTTGTACATGACTGGTGCAGTAGGAACTAAAGGTGGTATCTTTATTATATTTGAGCCTCAAAATAAGATCTTACAATTTTAATTTTATCCATCTGCTTCAAAAATAGCCTGTGTCTCTTTACAAAGTAGTGTAGTTAAAAAATAAGAAGAGTTGTAGGGAGATTTTAATATTTAATTAAAGCAGCTGATATGGGAAGAAACAGACCAGCTTTTGTTCTTGGATGCTCTCTTCATGTTTGGTGTAAAAGCTGTAGAAGTGTTTGTGCAACTGTGTTCTGTTTTATGATTGCTTGCATTAACAACCTAATACAGGTGACAGAAAGCTTAACCAGAGGAGATGCCTTACTGGACCTGTTGCTCACCAATGCAGAGAAACTTTTTGTAGGGGTCTGAGCTGGTGGTAGCCTGAGCTGCAGTGATCATTCGCTGGTAGAATTCATGATCTCCAAGTATATGGACCAGGTGAAAAGTATAATAAAGACTGTAAACCTTAGGAGAGCGAACTTTCGTTTGTTTAAGGAACTGGTGGCCGGGACACCCTGAGGAACAGCTTTCAGGGGTAAAGGAGCAGAAGAGAGCTGGCATCTGTTTAAAGACATTTTTCTTAGAGCAGAAGAACTCTCCATTCCCCTGTGCAAGAAATCGGGCAAGGAAGGCAGGAGACCAGCATGGCTGAGTATGTCGTGGTCAAGCTGAAACATGAGGGAAATGCATAGGCAGTGGAAGCAGGGACACATATCCTGGGAAGAATACAGGGGTACTGCTGGGAGTGTAGGGGTAGAATCAGGAAAGCTCAGGCACAGCTGGAGCTGAATTTGGCAAGGGATGTGAAGAATAGTGAGGGCTTCTACAGGTACCTTAGTCAGAAAAGGAAGACAAAAGAAATTGTTAACTCCACCCCCACGCCCACCCCCGTAAATGAGACAGGAGATTGTGACAACTGAGATGGAGAAGGCTGAGGTATTCAGCAACTTCTTTGCTTGAGTTTTCACTGGCAATTGCTCTTCCCACGGCATGTCAAGGCAGGGACTAAGGGAATGAAGTCCCACCTCCTGTGGGAGAAGATCAGGCTCAAGACTATCTGAGGAAACTGAACATACACAAGTCCATAGAACCCAATGAGATGCATCCCAGGGTCCTGAGGGAACTGAAAGATGAGTCACTAATTCAACAGCTCGGTGTCCAAGTGGAAACAATTAGTGTCCCTCAGGGGTCTATACTGGGACCACTACTGTTCAATATTTTTATTAATAACATTGACAGAGGGATTGAGTGTACCTTCAGCAAGTTTGCATATGACACTAAGCTGACTAGTGCAGTTGATAAGCTAGAGGGAAGAGATGCTATCCAGAAGGACCTTGATAGGCTGGAGAAGTGGGCCAAAGTGAACTTTATGAGGTTCAATAAAGCTAAGTGCAAAGTCCTGCACCTGGGTCAGGGCAAATGCCAGTATAGGTAAAGATTGGGTGGTGAATGGATTGAGAGTAGCCCTGCAGAGAAAGACTTGCAGATATTGGTACATGAAGAATTGCATGTGAACTAGCAATGTGCACTTGCAGCCCAGAAAGTTAATATATCCTGGACTGCATAAAAATAAGCGTGGCCAGCAGGTTGAGGGAGGTCATTGTCCCGCTCTACTCTGCTTTTGTGTGACCCCACATGTACTACTGCATCCAGACCTGAGATCCCTGGTGCAAGAAAGACATGGACCTTTTGGAGTGGGTCTAGAGGAGAGCCACAAAGATGATCTGTGGGCTGAGAGAGTTGGGGTTGTTCAACCTGGAGAAGGGAAGACTGCAGGGAGACCTTACTGCGTCCTTTCAATATATAAAGGGGCAAATTACCAGAAAGATGGAGCAAGACTTTCTGAAACTGAAAGAGGGTAGATATAGATTGGATATAGAGAAGACATTTTTTACAGTGAGGGTGGTGAGACACTGGAACAGGTTACCGAAAGAAGTGGAGGCCTCATCCCTGGAAACATTCAAGGTGAGGTTGGACAGGGGTTTGAGCAACCTGGTCTAGTGAAAGATGTCCCTGCCCAGGGCAGGGTGGGTTGGACTAGATGATCTTTTAAGGTCCATTCTAATGCAATCCATTCTACGATTCTGTGTTATTTGCTTGGCAGCAGCTCCAATTTCCTACCTGTACTTTGTGATTGGCCAGCTGAAAAGGTGCAGTGTTGTGCTTGCTTTTTCTGGTTGGAATATGCACGCTGGTGGCTGGGCCTCAGTAGATAAGTGCAGTTTTTTCACGGGTTAATTCAGATGCTTGCTTGATTTTATCTCACTCATACACTAAAGATCTGCCTTCTGTGAGCATTTATGGGAGTGGAGTGGAGTTTAATCATTGAATTAATATATGTGAAAATAAACATGACAGAATAAAACGTGAGTCAGAGTTAGCAAAAATGTTAAGAGTCATATTCCCACCATTTTGCTCAGTACATCTGGGCTGTGATTGCCTTAGCTGGTACTATGTAAACATAGGTTTTCTCAGCTTTGTAACAGCACTAGCGGGAAGTGAATGTATTTTAAGTAGTGTCTGTGACTTGACTAAAGAACATATTTGTAATAAACTGTTTAATGAACTGCAAATATAAAATGGTTGTATTTTCTTCTTTAGATTTCAGCTTTAAATTGATTAAATGCAAGCTGCAGAACAAAAAACTCACTGGTTTAGCTTTGACACTTTTGGCGACTGCAATAGGGAAAATTAGTGTTCAGCTGCAGCTAAGTTTATTTTTATGTTTTCAGAGAGAAGAGATATGGATGAGAGATGGAAAGTGAAAAGTGAATTTGGGAACAGGCACTCTTCATTTAGCTGGAACCTCTGAATAGCTTATGAAGCCACTGTATCCACAGGGAAATACAATGCAGCCTTGAGATGCCGGGCAAACCAGGAAAAAGGAGAGTTGCGAGAGGCAGTGCCTCTGTGTATTGACCTGAAGAAGGATTGCTCAAACTTCTGGCTTCTCTCCCATGAAAAATTCAGTCAGAAAGCCACAGCTCTATGTCACATCTTTCCGGTACTTGTGAGTTTCCACATTGTTGCTCATTTCTGTCTCATTTTTGAGAAGCACTGACTTTGTGCTACAGTAGTTTCAAGTGTTCGTATCTAAATAGTTAAAGATACTGGACTCACTTTTCTTCTCTCAGAAATAACCAGCACCCTATTAGCAGCAGATCCTGGCAAGGAAATGAGCAGAGCACTACTTGAGATCAGAAAGGAGGCAGACAAGTACCTTGGTAAGAGCTTTGTCTTGCTTCGAAGTGGAAGTTAGAGCACTTGCAATGAAGAGGCTGTTAGCAGGGTTAAGAGTGTTTTGCATATCACAGCTATTGTGCTTTTTCCAGAAAACAGCAGATAGCTACTGTGAATAGGACTCTTAGACACACACGAAGGCTGTGGATTATTTTCTGTTAATCTTTATTCCACTTCTAATGTGAGCATTGATGTAGCCATATCCACCAAAATATCAGGTATTACCATGAAAGCTAGACGTGTGATCTACTACTAGGTGCTTCACTGCTAATTTCTGTTTATGTAATTGGAATTAGTTTGGGGTATTTCAAAGATGCTGGCCAGAATGCTGAGCCTACTGAAAGGTTTTGGTTAGCTATATGTAAAGAAGCGTATTAGTGTAGGCTTCCCTACACTGCTTCCCATAATACCTGATCATTAAAGTGAATAGTTAATCAACGCTTCAGTTCTTGACCTGTCTGCCACCACTGGTAATGTAGTGTCAGTGATAAAGATTGCCAGTCTGTTGGATATAGGTGAATTATTTTTGGCCATCTGTTCAGGGATGTAGTCACTAAAGAAGTATGTAAAAAAAGAGTAAACTCCTCTGGACTTCAATGTGCTGATCAGAAAGCTCAGGACAGCATGAAGGAGCCTCTGTCAGACTGTCAAATGTCCTTGTAAGGCAGTTTATGGGGGGACCACATCTAGCAATATTTCGGGTGAGCCAGAAGTGGGGTTAGGAGTTGGGAAGGTATGTTAAAAGCAGACTACGCTCCGATCTGACAGCCTGCAATTAGAGCAGCTTGAGGGTGCTGCTGTGGTTTTGAGAACAACAAGCACTGTCTAATTTGCAAAGTCCTTGTTAGTCCGTGGAGAATACCAGAGAATCAGAAGGTTGCAAAATGCTGTGAAGTCATTTTAACATCCTTTCCCAGGGTATTTGTTGATTGTGGGCACTTCATTCTGCATCGTGCCTAATGGAGGAGCTGCACTGCATCTCGCTCAGTTTCTGAGGGCACCCTGTATCTGCCTATGTTATTGCCCCTTGTTTTGACAGCAACTTTCTAATAGCAAGTTTCTTTAAATAAAACCCAGTGGTAGTGAGGAAGGAGACTGCGACTGAGATTCTCCCAGTAAGACTAATGGCAATTACATTTTCTAATCTGGGGAAGAATTTATCCCCTTTTTATGCTGTCAGAAATGAAAAAATTTTGTAACTTAAGGAAAATATTATTTCTACAATCTGTGTGATAGATCATAACTGGTGCTTTCCTACTGACACAAGTGAAAGTGCTAGGCAAGGGTGAAGAGTAAAACATTGAAACTAAGGTTTACTGTATGGTTCTGATATGAAAATGTGTTCGTAGTATTTCCTGAAAATTTATTAATACATAGGAAGCACAGCTGATTCCTGATTGCTTACACATAGTGCAGTCATTAAGGTGGAAATAAACAAAATAAATAGACAAGCTTCAGTCTTATGGGACTGAGACTAACTTGTTTGTCAGTATTTCAGCTCAACTTCCTACCATCCTGCGACTGAAATTGACTGTTAAACGAAGGTGGTCTCATCCCTCTAACATGGTATTTGACTGGGGTGTGCTGTGAACCTCAAATAGTTCCTGGCATAAGGGCTCCATGGACCACAGTGTCTGTTTGTACTGAACCCACTGTAATGAACTGCCTTGTTTTTGTGATCCGCTGCTGCAAACAATAGATACTGGACTTCTGCAAATATTTTTTTATATTGTTTTGTTCTGTTGGTTACACCATTGAAGCCGTCCATCTGGCTTGCAATGTGAGAAAAAATTGTGTTTATTGTACAAAATATATTTGATGCCCAGACTATTGTTTTGTTAGCTCTGAACTATTGTCCCTTTGTGAGGCTGAGTAGTATTATCTCAACACCAGAAACAGAGACAGCCTGCACTGACAGAAGTTAATTTTGGCTCCCAACCTAGCTTTCTTCTAAGGAAAATGTTGTATCCTTTCCAGAGAAGTGATAACGTTAAACTGAGTTCTATAATTAGTTTGTGCCTTTAAACTGAATATTTGTAAAATGGGAACAAGTGGTTAGGATAGGTAAAATTTAAATGGGTTATATAAGCATCTTGCCAAGGGGCTAAAAGTTATCATGTCTCACGTATCAGAATTGTCAGATCTTCCTTTCAGTACATTATTCTTATTATAAATATGAGAGTTTATTATATTTTTCATACCTCTGTTTTCCTTCTGTGAACATAGTCTTTTAGCTTTCCATTAGGACTCCAAATCCAAAAGTGATTTCTTTTTTTGGCTGATTTCTTTCTTTGGCTGCTGTTGTTGCTATATTTTGACACCATGTAGAGATCCAACATATGGTGAGACTGATTTTAAATTTTTTGAAATTCTCTTAACATGGAACACCCTAAAACAGGCACGAATAATAGAATATCTTACTAAGATTTGAATGTGTCTTCTGTACTTATGCATTAACTAAGTTCTAAATGTGTGTTCAGATTTTTTTTTAAACATTATATTATTTTTTTGTAAGCTGTTCCACTTTTTTCCATTTTAAGAAAATTTGATGTTTCATGAAAAGTTGTATGATATCCAATTAAGTAACACAAAATTTAAATGAGAGTCTTTTAAGTAAGAGAATTATACAGAAGAAAGTAAAGAATGTTAGATAATTGTGTTGAGGGGTGATTCTTCTTAACATTAACCTGGTTCTAGTCAAATTCATGAGATTTTAAGGTCCATCTTTAATATCCAGCAGCTTTTTCACGCACCAAAGAATGAATATTCACTCATAATCAATTTATTTATATATTTTTGATTTTATGATATAAATTTAACACATACTTTTTGTGTTACTCTTCCACATCTATTCAGTAAGCCTACCTGTGCTCTGTGGAGCTCTGCCTCCAGACGGATGTCATGATGTGACTTATGTTTGAGAAACATCAGTCACAAATGTGAGGAATTCAGGCAAGGAGTGATATTCATGCTTACTCTGACATAGTGTTGCAACACAGAAAATGACATAGTAAGGTTGGCTTTCTGCAGAAGGAGTGGCAGAATAATAGGACTTTCTGTGCTTTGCTTTCGTTACTGGAGACCAAAAAAGCTTTCACTCTAGCCTTACTCGGGATGCTGTTCATCCCACTGAAGAGAATGAAACTACAGCTTGTGTTTTAAATGTTCCCATAGACAAACATTCTTTAACAGGGAGCTAAAACATTGTGCAGTCAAAACTTCTACGAAAGTTCAAGACAGATATCAGGCATCTTCAAGTGATAGTGAATTAGATGAGATTTGGGAAACTCAGTGTGACACGCTTCAGAATTCAGTTTGTAATACTGCAGTTGCTGGAAGCATTATATTTGTTTCCTAGCTTTCAATCCTACAATCATATGTGTTTCTTCCAGGTATTTTCCAAAACAGCAGTGTTTGTGTTCCAGTAACTCTTATTTCTTTGTGCATCTGTCATGTCCATAGCCCACTGACCTTTTCAGTGTGTAACTTAGTGTCTGGCATAGCACTGATGAATGCATTAGTCTTTTAGGCACGGAAATAATGCAGAAGATAGTAGGGGATGTTTGGGGCTTGTTGTTTTTTGTTTGTTTTTTTGGGGGGGTGGAGTGGGTGTAAAAAATGGTGTAATGAGCCAGTGTCTACGCACAGGGATGTCCGTTTTGACTTTGGCTCCGATTTTGTATGTTGCTCTGGGAAAATCACAGCATCTGTAGAGGTGTATCTATGGGATTTGTTGGTCAAAACCAACAGTTCATGTGCCAGTCACCTTCTCAGTTGTGCTCTTACAGCGGAGAGTACAAGTCCAGAACAGTTTAAGCCTGTCCATGTTTGGGCTGTCATGTTTCTCACCTGCCCCTCGCTGTGCTTTCTGGTCCCTCTTCTTGTGCCAGTACCCACGCTGGTTCCATTGCATGATGAACTGAGAGGTGACTAGGCTAAAAAATTGTACGACTGCCACCACTGAAATACATATATTTTCCTGGGTTTTCTTCCTGCCCTGGCTTACCACACTGATCTAATGCAGAAGAGGAGGTCAAAAGATGGGCTATGGGGGGAGTGCAGGACCATTGCTTCCAGGATTTAAAATGCCTGAGGCTGCCATGGCAGCATACTACCTTGCTACCTTTGACTGAGCTGTAGACAATAAATAGTACATGTCATATAAGCCTGTGTAATTTCCTATTTCAGTAAAAAATGGAAGTTCTGGAGTGTGATATGAACATTAAGACCCACCACATGACATGTTATTGCTGAAGGAAAGTGCAGATGACAAATTGTTTTTCGTCTGTTCTTTAGTTGTTCATAAACAGATTTTACTGGTTTGAATCCATAATGTTTTCATAATTCCAGATGCACTGTGTATATTTGGGCTATTCATAAACTGCAGATTCCTCACAGACCCTTTTTTCATGTTGTATACTCATTTCCACTTTGTCTGTCATGGAATGAGTTGTCTTTTGGGTGATGGCAGAAGGGGAGGGGGAAAAATGACATCAAGTTCCTGGTTCCATGGTTGTTTTTTTTTTCTCTCAAGAAAGTGAAAACCTTGATCTGAAAAGAGCCAGGATAGAGGCAATGTTGTCTGATGGGACAGGGCTTGTGGCTGGGTAAACTAGAATTAATGTAATACTCTACTTCTGTTTTCTATATGATTTTGAGTCATTTGCACCATCCTTTTAGTAGACCGCATTGAGGTTCTTAGCTCTGTTAGCAGGGGCTGTTTCTTTTCATACATTTTTACGTGTGCAGCACAGGAGGGTGATGGTATCTCTTAGTAGTGCTAGTGTTCAGGTTAGATTGAAGCCTTAATCCCTTGCAAAATATTTTTATGTAAGACCAGTCATAGGGAATGCATCTGAGTAATTCTCTACCTTATTTAACTGACTTTTCCAGTTAAATAGCTTTGGTTATCTAACTTTGATTTTTCTGAAGCCCCATCTGCTCTTACTTCCCTTGTTTAAGACTAAAGTCCTTTAACTGATCTTTTTCTTTCTGAGATCTGGAAAAGCTGGTGAACGCTGCTTTCTGTTGAGGACAACTGCCATGAGGTTTCAGCTGGCTGTGCCTTGTGGCATTGGTGTGCAAGTTCTGATCCAACTAAGTGTGTACTTCCTAAGTCGAGGGTAGCCTTTAGGTGAACTGCACTTAAAATTAAACACCTGCCTTACTGGATTGACGTTTTAAATGTCAGAGTGATTTTACCGCAGAAACCCTTAAGCTTGAAAAAGGTAGTTTTATTTTCCAAGGAAGATTTCTAGCAACTTCTGTGTAGATCTGTAGTGATAACCCTATACAGATTTCTTTGGTTAGCTCAGTCCTTGTGAACTTTTTTTGCTAACATTTTGGCAATATGTAAGAATGTGTTGCTTAGCCTTTTTTCCTTCTTTGCCTTGGGGGGCAATGATGTAATATACTCTACATCTTCATGTTATGTCTTTCCTGTCAGAATTTGTTCTAGATCACTAGTTTGCCTGATTATGATGGGGTCAAAGCACAAATAATTGAAAAGTGTCTCAACTGCTAGCTGCAGTAATAAAGTTCAGTAAGAAAGGTGTTAAATCAAGCTTGATTCTTAAAATTTTTATAGCTCATCGGGCTAATCTGTGAATGAAGACAAACCTTTTTTAAAGTGTATTACATAAAAGACTAATTCTAATTGTCATTTGACACATGGAGCAACTTCAGAATCAGCTCTTGTGTCCTCAGCTGTTTCAAATGATCAGGGTGTCTTTCATAGTTGTCGGTATCAGTCTGCCACAGAGGGAGATACAGAAACCAAAATTTTTAGGGGTGGGAAGGAGAGAAATGAAGTTAAAATATTTATTGAAGAGTATAATGCTGGAGACATACTTGTGCTTGCTGTAGTTCCTCACTAAACAGGAGAGTTGCTGGATATGTGTAAGGAAGCCATAATTCTTTCTGGCTTCTGGACATCCTTATTTCATGGGACAGAGCACAGAAATAATCTGATCTGCACTGATGTCTCTACACCCGTGGAAGCATTTGACCTTCAGAATAGTGTTTTTGCATGGACAAAGTTAACAAAGCAAGGGTTGAAGAGAGTGGGTGATTCTCTGATTTCTGATTGAGAACTGATGTCTGCCCCTTGGAAGTGACATCCTCATGTTGCCTTTCTAATACGTTAATAAAGGCAGAAAAAGAATTTTTTTTTTTTAGGATTTTGTTTTCAGGGCTGATAATGGGCACACCTTAATGTGCATTTGTAAAGTGAAGGGAATACAGTATTTGTTGTACATATAGGTGGAGCAATACATCTTGCGATGAAGGTAGTAGTGCTTTCATGGGCACCATAGCTGCATTTGTGGACAAATGGTCACCTGTAAATTTTAATTATAATTTTTCTGTTTCTAGTGATAGATTGTTACTACTCTTGACATCCAACCATAAAAAATAAGGCTGTAAAAGTCACAGTAATTTGCGCAGCTCTGCAAGGTGTCCCAAGTAATGCATGATATCCATTATAATTTATCTAAGATGATATAAATTCAACCCAATGCTCTGCAGCTTCTTTTGGGACCAGATCAATAGGAGGCAAGGAATATATTAGAGGTTTGCCTCTCCCACAGAGGGAATTGGGCAGGGAGAGAACTGCAGTGGATCTGCCTCCTTTCTGTTGAGGCAGTTCTGGCTCACTAATGAATCATGCAATTACTGACTCCTGTGTGTTAACAGAATGTAAAATGAGGGGGAATAAGATACATGTTACCTCTTCTCTCCACCCTTGTGGAATAAGCAAGATTTTTTGTGTGCAGAGACAAAGAGTGTTGATTTTACGGGGAGTAGATGTTCTGGGCTTTGTTTCTCTGGATGTGTGTTTATGGGGATGCTGGCTTGCAACTTAGGTCAGTGTGCCCTTCTCATCCACACTGCTGATGTGCTGGTGTACATACTAACTGGTTTGCAGCCAGCAAGTTATATCAGAGTGCACTTCAAGTGAGAAATGAAGTTTGAGTCTTTTCCCCTGGTATTACGCTCCTTATCCGGAAATTTTGGGTAGTAAAACAAGTACATGGGATTATTACAGCCTTGTCATTACCAGGTTCTGACGTTAATTAGCATGTTGACACTTACAAACCCATTTATGCTGATGCACAATGCTATGACACTCAATAGTTCAATGCCCTTAGCTAGTTAATAAGACTTAACTTCTGCAGGTGTTGCAACAAACAAGTGTGAATTCTAGATGCTCAGAAAAAAACAATTAATTAATACAGTCTTGCAGAGGACTGAATCTAATCCTATAGGAAGTCTAGCAAGCATTAAACGGAAAAGAACAGTGACAGAAAAAAATAACTGCTCTGATCGGGGTGTGTTGTGCCTGTTTTCCTGAAAGGATACTTCACAAGTACAGATTTGTGTATGTACATAACTTGACCTCAGTGATCTGAAGCCTCTGACTTCAGTATGAGCCAGACTGCATGTGCCCTGCTTTGTTTTCAAATAGACAATTTGTGATCTCATTGACAGTTTTCTGCTGCTTACTCCTATAAATACTTTCTTTGAGTATTTCAGCAGCTTTTCAGACTGTCTTCTGTCCAAACATCCTGCCTAACTTTTTTGGAAACTACATTAATTAACCTTTTCTAAATAAGCTGTCTAGGTATCCTGAATGAATCTAAGAATCCGGTGTGTAAGGTCATCTTTCTTCCATCCTTCTTGAGATTTTTCTCCAGCCACGAAGACTGTAAAACTTTTCAATATGCATTTACAGTTTGAAGTATTGGAATAGGCTGTTACCGAGCTGCCTGCTTTGTCCCTATAAGTGGCCAATGCTCATGAAAAAGTTAAGAAAGGCAGGGAGAAGTGTGGTGATATTTCCTCAGTATCCTTTTCCAGCAGGCTGTGACTGAAAGACTTCCTGGTCTAGTAGTAGTATAGAATCATAGAATAGAATCATTAAGGTTGCAAAAGACCTCTAAGACCATCAAGTCCAACTGTCAACCCAACACCACCATGCCTGCTAAACCATGTCCCGAAGTGCCATATCTACACGTTTTTTGAACACCTCCAGGGATGGTGACTCCACTACTTCCCTGGGCAGCGTGTTCCAAAGCTTTGGGGTGTGGTTTGGGACTTTTTGACTCTATTTAAACATTTTGGTTTTTTACCAATGGATTTGTCCAATTTCTTTTTGGACTTTAATATGCCGTTGTTATTCACAACATTTTGCAGCAGTCAGTTCCTCAGAAAGGAGTGAGACCATCCAGCTTGTCACAGACACATTGATTTGCAGCCATGAATTTCAAACAGAAGACACTACCTCTCTCTAGTCTATGGTTAGAACTGTAACACTTGTTTTGAAATGGGGTTAGAGTCTCATTCCTTTCCTGGCACTTCCTCCCAACAGATTTAAGGAGCAGATTGAATCAATATATGGATTTCCATAAAGCTTGTTTTTTAGGCTATGAATTCTCCCTATATATGACATAAAAGGAACATAAAAGAGACCGAGCAGCAGCCATCTATTAGCTGGATATTACGATGCCTAAATTCCACTTGCAAATCTAGCTATAAATTCAAATGAAGACATTTTGTCTTACAGAATTTAATATTGGTGAATATTAAATATTATAATTATATATAATATTAGGTGAATATTAGAATATTAGAATATTAGGTGAATATTCCCTATTACAAGTAATACTGAACCCTAAGGGCATCAAATTAAAGTAGAAAGTGTCAGGTTTTAAAAGGTTTTTTTAATTGTTTATTAGAGGTATTCTACCACCTACCTAACAGACTTGTATCTTTGTTATCTTGATGCTGGGAGAGGTTAAGAAACAACTAAAATTATCGTGGCACCACTTCCGATCACATAGACTTTTGCACTCAAGGATTGCAAAAGATTAAAGCCACAATTAAGTAAGGCTTTGCAAGTGTTCAAATGCAGTAGTCAAATTTTTGAAGCAGCCTTAGGAAAGGTCTACTACATTTGTTTGCATACTACGTTTGTTTGAGTTTAGCATTTCCTCCCGTAAATGAAAGATGTTAAATACTCAGTTGAACGATTTTGTAAAATTCCCAGATCTTCTTGTCCCTGGGGACATTACCACTAGTATCTAAACTATATCCCAAAGTTGTTCTTTTGTGTTTGGCCTTTATACATCTTGTTCATGCATTTCACTGCTTGCGATGAGTCACAGCTTTTCCATTGACTCATATGCTTTTAGACCTTCCAACTGTGAATTTATGAAGTCACAGTCTGCAGCTGAAAGATAACCATAACTAGTTAGAAAATGTAAAACTTGGCTTAGAGGCACAAAATCCTGAGGCTGCTGTAATGCATCGTCTGTAGGCAGAAGCTAGGCCAGTTTAGGTGCAGCCACTGCAGCTTTTAACATGTTCCAGTGCTGCAAACTACTGCTGCAGAAGCCAAAAATTGCCAGTGGACCAGGAGCTTCTTACTGCAAATCCTTTTCCCTAGAAACTGTTACCACGGAAAGAAAGGACAGTGTGCACTGAAGCTGCTAAATTGTGCTTCCCTCCTGCAGGGATGGTGGTCCAGTGCTGTGTTTGCTACTGAGATTGGTTTCAGGTCAGCTCTGTGTGTTGGAGTTTTTTTCTGTTGTTGTGTGGGTGGTGTGGAAACAGAAAAAGCAATAAGATGAGATGCTGTTTTTTCCAATTTCATTTTTTTAAGTCTGTGTGAATGCATTTATTTAATAGGTTCCAACACCTGTAGTACAGAAAGTGGATGCTGTAATCCTATCTTCAATTTTGTTAAGTGTTTGGTCTTTGGAGTGGAGCCTGGTGTTCTCCTGTGTTTTATAAATCCCCATGTACATTCACAGTCATGTAGGAATTCTTATTCCTAATGGAAGAGGAAAATGTAAAAAAAAGCCATGAGAAGATCTGTGCACCTGGCAGCACTAAATCTAGTGCAAAGATTCCCGAAACTTCCCAAATGTATTAACATTTCTAATATCTACAGTAATGTTCTTACACAACATGGGTTTCAGCCAATATTTTCCAGTGTTCACATTCCAAAATGAATCGTCTTTGGAGGTTGAAAGGCAATTTTTTGTTTTCAAGCAAAAACATATTCATATCTCAAACATATTTACAGACAGACACGAATCTATTTATGGATGAATCTGAATCAGCTTAGTTTTCTCTGGTTTATGTGTTTCTTTCTGCAACTGCAAAAAAAGATGCTGGCCTGCTACAAAGGGACTTGCTTTTTCATGACCTTAAAACATACTTTAATTGGAAAGAAGCAGCTGTATAGTTTAGAAGTCTGTAATTAGCTAAAGCTTTACTGTGCTTAACAGGTGCATATATGTCTAGTACAAAGGAGGCTGCCCTTCACCTCTCCTTGTCTTTCAAGAAAAGGTGCTTCTACTGCAGAAAATAGCCGCAACATCTGCTGATATAAAGTATGAGAGACCCATGAGCTGTGGATTCTGCTATACTGTTGGGTTGATTACATCTCCTGTAGATTAGCAGCCCTTTAAAGAGCTTTGGGAAACTGTGCAATCTGGTCTTCCAAAGATGGCTTTCTCTCTACCAGAAAAATAATTCTCTTTTCTGTGAGCATGTGGAAGGAGTACGTTGGCAGCACGCCAGCATCCTCAGACATGTGTGGCTGTCTCTGGGACTAACTGTAAACTTCTAGGCACTAGAGCCATTGCAAAACAGTAAAGAACAATTCTTTTTAAAGTGTACTGAGAGATCTCTGTAGAATAGACCAGTTGTCTTCTCTGTGGTATGTAAATGTGCCACAAAAGTGTGTATAGTAGGTAAAAAAATACTCTGTTGGAAGGCTCTGCATTTTGACAGCACTCTGTAGGCACGACGTCATATGAAGGAAGACATTTATTTCAGCTGTCTTTGATCTCATTGATACTGGTGGGATTTTTTTAGCCAAAGATGAAATGTCTTTTAATACATTTTCCAGTTACATTTAGTCTCTGAACACGGTCTCTCCTCTGGTCCATGTGTACTGAAATTTTAGGCTTACAGTTTGCAAAGCAGGAAATTCTCCCATCTGAAAGAATCCCTTATGTAATGGTGAATAGAGTGTTACTAGTGTATAATTATATATGCATCCAACGGCTTTGATGCCAAAATTTTCGTTGATTTTGTTGTTAGTCAATCCTTTATGTTGATTTGGGAGAACCTTGGTTTTGATTGTTCAGATTAAGTCAAAACCCCGTTGTTGATGGTGAATGCCAACTGAGAGAATAAAACAAAAATATCTTTAAAAATAACATTAAACAAAACATGAAGGTATTTAAAACTGCTATTTTTATTTGTTCTGCTTGCTTTTGGGTGACAGTGAGTTACCTACTGCTGTCTGTGAAACCTAGGATGAGGCTGCAAGTTAACAGGTCCCCGTGGATCAGTACACGAATATCAGCTGTTGAAGTATAAATGTAAAAATAGTTGGTAGTTCTTTTTTTAACAACAGACAGAAGTTTGTATGCATCTTGTGTTACAGCACCAACTTTCCTACTGATTTTATTTATACTTGTAATATCTCCTGCTTCTGTAGAGCTCAGCAACATATTGATCAGCATCGGAACTTCTGCAGATCCTGTGCATGTTCTCATGTGGGATTTTGGTCAAAACCCACCTGTCCTCTCAAGTTATTAATATGTTGTAGAGATGCTTGGATTCTTGTTTACTAAGGGATTGCTTTGTTTTCTAGGCACTATCAGATATATGAAACTTGGAAACGGTAAGATGTTGTGGGAGAAAGAGTACGGCACATTCTCTGCCTCCCGTTACTGTGAGAGGAGGATTGTCTCTCTTCTGCTTGTGCATTATAAACCTTTTTAGACATCTAAAAACAAGATGGACTTCAGGAAGAAAGCCTTTTCTCATTTACTGCTCCTTAAGCATCAGACACTGCCTCGTCACAGTCTTGCTGCAGGCGTTGCTGCTACAGTTGTATGGCTCTTTAAATGTCGTGTAGTGATCAGGACAGGCAGCACCTACTCCAGTAAGTGATCCTGTAGTTTTAGCCGAGTTCTGCGTTGATCTGGTATTTTGCTGTATTTCGTAATAGTATCTCCTAAAGGGGTCCAGGAGAAGATTACATTTTGTGTGTGTGCTGGAAGTGTTACCTGCGGTGTATCTGAGAATCATTTCCATGAGTGAGTGTTAACAGCTGATGGCAGACAGTGGTTTCAAGGTAGAAAAAGCACTATGTATGAGTCAGAAATTGAGACTGAGCGTATGCAGACGGGGAAGTACTTCTCTCTGGGACAACAGATAAACACTGAGAAAGCAATGCATCATTCAGTCGCATACATGAGAAGTGGTGAGAAGGACCTTTGATAGCAATGCCAACATGTCTTATGAGTAGCCTTCTAGTCTGTAGGATTGTTTCAGGGACATTTCATAAAGGGCTGATTGCTGAGAGTTTTGCTGATGGCAGTGCGATTTCTTACACAGTCACAGTCTTCTTGAGGTACTAGGTGGATGGTAAGCCAGTGAGCAGTAAGGAGGAGTGATAATTCTGTGCAGTGAAAATACTACTTGACAGGGCTTTCCAAGCAGGACTTGGAACAGGCAGTGGCTATGTAACCAGGGTGATAGAATCAAGTGACCATAAACATGAACAATGCTGCTATGTTCCCTGTACAGCCCGACACACCTGGACATTAGGTCTTGGAACGGAGTGTTTAGTCTCTAGGTAACCTTTAATGCTAACCCAGATGGGACCCCGCTTGTGAATACCGATGGATCCGTGGGATCACGGGATCTCCAGCCAGCATTGAGGGATTCTCGAGGAGAACCTCTGATCCTCGGACCAAAGGATTCCAAGGAAGTCCCCTGGAATTTAATTAAGGCATTCTTTTAAGAAGTAACAGAGCTCCTGACAGGACATGGGTTGGAGTCCCACTGAAGCCTGCTCGTAGGGTGTGGTGAAAGCCACGCAGAGTTGGGCTAAAGAGGTACCTCGGTTGGAAAGTCTCTGCTCAGTGAAAGCCAGTGGAGTGGGGCCCAAGGGGGGAGTCTTCAACGGGGGGGGTGTGTGTGTGTGTGAAGTCTCCAAGATTCTGGCAGGGAGCTGGAGAGGGAGCTCCCACAAGAGTTGGGATCCCTCTGACTAGTGCCTGTGATATAGTGCACAATCACAACCACTGGTTGTTCGGGAAATGGGCACATTTCCGAGTAAAAATCCCATCCCAAGGGGTACACCTTTGGGATGTATTCTGAAACATTGAAAGGATTTTGGGGAGTGATCCTTTAACTCGGAAGCAATTGACTGAGTACTGCAATCATTGGTGGCCAAAGTATACCTTGGAAAGATGGGAAAAATGGCCAGGGAATGGGACATTGTGTTATAACACCATCTTGCAATTAATGTTGTTTTGTAAAAGAAAAAGTAAATGACATAATATATGAAGATCTGTTTTTCACACTAAGAAATCATCCGGAGTGGCAGAAGCAATGTGGGATACATCCACAAAATCCTAGGGTGATGGTTTTAAAGAAAGGGAAATCTGAAGAGGATTTTTAAAAGTGTTGTTCTGCTTGTAGTATTGGTAAAAGGTGTTTAAAATATGGACTTGAGGAAGATGATGTTAAATTAATGGTTGTGCCTCACCGGAGATGGGGAGATAATCAGGAGGATCGAAACTTGGAAGCTGATAGTCCTTCTGCTTCTCCTATGGAAGAGGGGGGCAGAGGGGTTCAGCCTGGTTTCAGAAAGGACGTGGGGAAGAATGGGGAGGGTGGGGTGGCTGAACCAGCTCCCCTCCAAGCCCCTCTCCAAGAAGCTAAGGAATGAGGAAGGAGAATTTTTAGTAGATACAGGGGCCACTTATTCAGTATTGAACACATGTGAAGGGAAATTTAGTCATAAATCAGTAGATGTTGTTGGTGCGACAGGGCAAAAAGAAAATTAGCCTTTCTTAAAGCTGTTGAAATTTAGATTGGGAAAATAGTGGGTAACTCACCAGTTTCTATATATGCCTGAATGTCCGTTGCCTTTGTTAGGATGAAATTTATTAAGGAAATTAGAGGCACAAATAACTTTTAAAAATGCGGAAATTGAATTACTGATACTGGAATCAAAAGCCGTAGAGGCGAGAGTGTTTATGTTGCAGGATTCTTTTAAGGAGGAACAAATTCCAGAAGAGGTGGAAAATGCAGTAATTCCCTTGGTTTGGGCAAATGAAGTGTCGGGACGGTCAAGATTAGCAGAACCAGTAACCTGGATCCAAACCGGTAAGACAAAAACAATATCCGATTAAGTGGGAGGCTCAAAAAGGATTGGAGGGGTTAATCACAAAATTTTTGGAATATGGACTTTTGGTAGAAAGTGAGTTGGAAGATAACACTCCCATATTACCGGTAAGGAAATGTGGAGGAAAAGAATATTGACTAGTCCAGGATTTAAGAGCTATAAATCAGATAGTTCAAGATATACACCCAGTAGTAGCCAATCCCTGTACTTTACTGACATCTCTGAAAGAGAAACATAAATGGTTTACTGTACTAGATTTAAAGGATGCCTTCTTTTGCATACCTCTGGATATACAAAGTCAAAGCATATTTGCTTTTGAATGGGAGAGCCCTGCAACAGGCATCAATTTGGTCAGACAGCTGTAAACATAGGTAATCTATTGGCAGACAAAACGGCAAAAGAGGCTGCAAAACAAAGTATCCTTGCACTAGTACCAGTAAAACAGATAAAAATCCCGAATCTGAAACCAAAATATAGTAAATTGGATGAGCAATTGGTGGAACAATTAAAAGCATCACAAAATACAGAAAGGTGGTGGGTAACACCAGAAAAACAGGTAGTAGTAACCCTGAAAGTTATGTTAGAACATGCGAAAGAAAAGCATAGCATCTACACCCCAACGTGTCTGCGCATGGTCTCGAGTATAAAATCGTCTGTAGTGTGTGTAGGAATGACAGGAATAATTAAATCGATAGTGGCCAAGTGTCCAGTTTGTCTCAAAAATAATCCCTTGAATTGGAAAAAGGCACCCTTAAGAGTTACACAACAGGGTAACTCCCCAGGAGACTATTGGCAGGTTGATTTTTCTGAATTACCTAGGCAAAAATGGATTTAAGTATTTATTAGTATTAATTGATACATTCTCTGGATGGCCGGAGGCCTTTCTTTGTGGCACCAACAAAGCAAGAGAAGTGGTTAAAATATTGCTAAAAGAAATAATACCAAGGTTTGGAGTACCAATAGGCATGTCTTCTGATAGGGGACCACATTTTGTAGCAAAAATAGTGCAACAAGTAAGTAAAATTTTAGGAATAAATTAGGATTTACATACCCTCTGGAGGCTGCAATCAAGTGGGAAAATTGAAAGGATGAACCAAACATTTAAAAGACAAATAAGTAAGATCTGTCAAGAAGTATCTTTAAAATGGCCACAAACCTTACCATTAGCACTCCTGAGAATCAGAATCCAACCAAGACCTAAAGATGGTGTAAGTCCATGTGAAATCTTGTATGGCAGACCTTATTGAACTCCTCTAATCCCAGGGGATATGAGAATAGCAGGGGAAACTGATTTCTTTAGGAAAAACCCTCGAAGCACTCCGAAAATACATTGTGCTGACCAGATCGCTTGTTTTGGATACACCTGTGCATCAGTATCAACCAGGTGATTTCGTGTATATAAAGACTTGGAACTCTGAATCACTGCAGGAGAAGTGGAAGGGACCTTTCCAGGTACTGTTAACAACTTACACTGCTATCAAAGTAAAAGGAGTGGAACCGTGGATACACTACACTCGAGTGAAGAAGGCCCCTTCATGGAGGATCATCAATAGAGATCCAGAGACTGCAAAACTAATCTTAAAATATGTCTGAAAAGGATGGTTATCATTGTAGAATATGGGGGAAATGGATCTTGATTTGGAAACTGACGATGATGGGAACATTGTTTAAAGTATTAAAAATGAAAACAAGAAGTAAGGATCCGCTGTCAATAAAAGCAGAACAGTTAATGTACTTCCCAAGAACTCTGGAAGAAAATTGGCTTGACAAAATTTTCAACGAATTCGGGTGGAATCTGAGTTCCTAAGTAACATCCTTAATCAGTACTGGGCTACATTTGTTAATTGTATTTTTTAGTGATATTACTCATTTATTATTGTTTAGAAAAGGAACTCACCAACAAAACAGCTTTCAATTGAATAATTATTCAGGCAGTAGCCACAAGACAAGATTTAAGTGATTTGGTCACGACGCTCCCACTATCATATAGTGGATAGTGGATAATTGAATTGTTATAGAATCATTATTGACAGTAGAGTATTGAATAAGTGTTTAACTAAAATATAATTTAATTTAGGATGGAAGTATTGAAAAGATGATTTTTTCAAAACTTCCAAAGGGGTGAAATGTAACCAGGGTGATAGAATCAGTTGACCATAAACATGAACAATGCTGCTATGTTCCTGGTACAGCCCGACCCACCTGGACATTATGTCTTGGAACAGAGGGTCTAGTCTCTAGGTAACCATTAACGCTAACCATAGTAGGGAATTATGTTTTTGTCAAGAGAAATGATGGAGTGTGGTTCGGTGAAACGGACTGAACAAACTGACCAGGTTTGCCAAGCTTGCGAGCCTAATAGGTAAAAGGTAATTCCGGCAGGGGGAGATCGCGACCACCGACTCAGTGACCCCCTACTCAAGTAATACCACCTACTCAAAAAGGAACAATGGAAGAGGGTGACTGAGTCTGCGCAACAATTTACGTAAGAAGCGAGAAAAGTTGACACCAATTGCCAAAGAGAATAATATTGAATATGCATGAATAAAATAAATATGTATATTTTTGATCTATACAGACTGCATGGAAAAGGTATGAGGTATGCACGTTCGGTGGAATTATCCTCCGTGCATCCAGCAGTGCAATGAAGAATGCCTGCCTTTTAACACTACGTTGGTGTTACAAGGTTTTATTCCTGGATTTTCAGTGACAGCTAGAGGGGCAGAGCCTGCTGCGCTGGAGCAATGACAGTGTGAACTTCTTGGAGACAACAGCCTGGGTTGTGGGACAGCCAGCAAGTTACAGGGAACTGATGTATTGGGAAAGTAATTTGAATTTCTGTTGCTGTGTGGTGTAATGAAAGTCTAGCTGCTCAAGGTGAGGACTGAAATAAGTAGTGGGAGAGCATGCAGAATCATAGAATAGAGTACGTTGGAAAAGGCCGCTAAGGTCATCAAGTCCAACCGTTAACCTAACTCTGGCAAGTCCACCAGTAAACCATGTCCCTATGTGCCACATCAACATGTCTTTTAAATACCTCCAGGGACGGTGAATCAGCCAGTTCCCTGGGCAGCCTGTTCCAATGCTTGGTAACCCTTTTGGTGAAGTTTTTCCTAATATCCAATCTAAACCTCCACTGGTGCAAATTGAGGCTGTTTCCTCTCATCCTGTTGATAGTTACTTGGGAGAAAGGACTGACACCCATCTCACTACAACCTCTTTTCAGGCAGTTGAAGAGACCAATAAGGTTTCCTCTGAGTCTCCTTTTCTCCAGGCTAAACAAGCCCAGTATCCTCAACCACTCCTCATAAGACTTGTTCTCTAGACCCCTAAGCAGCCTCATTGCACTTCTCTGGACACACTCCAGCACCTTGATGTCTTTGTAGTGAGGGGCCCAAAACTGAACACGGTACTCCAGGTGTGGCCTCACCAGTGCCAAGTACAAGGGGATGATCACCTCCCTGCTCCTGCTGGCCATGCTGTTCCTGGTACAAGCCAGGATGCCGTTGACCTTCTTGGCTACCTGAGCACACTGCTGGCTTATGTTCAGCTGGCTGTCAGCCGACACCCCAAGATGTTTTGCCACCAGGCGGCTTTCCAGCCACTCCTCCCCAAGCCTGTAGCGTCGCATGGGGTTGTTGTGACCCAAGTGCAGGACCTGGCAGTTGGCCTTGTTGAACCTCATACAGTTGGCCTTGGCCCATCGATCCAGCCTGCCGAGATCCCTCTGCAGAGACTTCCTACCTTCAAGCAGATCAACAATCCCACCCAGCTTGGTGTCATCTGCAAAAGATGTTAAGCACATCATTGATCCATGCTTGGATCTCAGGTTTACAGGAGACAAATGCTTGTGTCCTCATGACTCTGCTCTGCCCTTGATGCATGGATGTGTGAGACACTGTCAATAAGCTCTTGAACTGCTGCACTGTATACAGCGTGATGTTAGTTTCAGGGTGAACTTCACAGGTTTTTGCTTGCCTTTGAACAGCAGGCTATAAACTGTGTTGTTTTAGGGGCTGGTTGGTAAGCATTGTGATTGGGACAGAGAGGGAAAACATCCTGGTCAACTTTCACAGACTTGAGCAATCTCCTCTGTCAGTCAGAACTGTCACCCTGTCAATAGCAACTGAAACTGCATTTATTGTCTTTGGGCATAATAGTGTTCGCCGTTCCTTCTGTAGGATGAGATGACATGTAGAGCTGCGAATCTGTGCCCTCCCATGGCTTGGGTTTCTTGATGTCTGAATTTACAGAGACTGGTTGTGTGGCTAACAGTGCCCAAAAAGAAACCATGGGTTAGATACTAAAAGTGAGGAGGCTGAGGTGCTGCTTCCCTAATGGTTTGTTGTGTGAGAGGGACATGTTTCTGCGGGGCACAGCGCTGTCCAGAGGAGGCTGTCACTTCCTGACCCCAGGCTGCCCGTGACCACCTCTCCTGGGCTGGTAATCTGTACTATGTTTTCTCTAGGGCTTTCTAACTGTAGTATTCAGGCTTTAGCAAGTGGAAAGACACGTGGCACTGCAAGGAATTGAGAGATGAGGGTTTGAGAGAAAGTGTTAAATCTGTCTTTGTATAAAGAAGTGAAGGATACCATTGCTGGAGCTGGAGGAACGGATGGGTGGGAAATGAGCGTGCCAGGAAAAAGACGATGATTGGCTTCTTTAGGAAGATGAGAAGCTGTACCAGCATGGCTAGAAAAATCATCCAGGAAAAAAAAGTCCTGCCTGAAATGTCCTCTGTGTGTGTAGCAAGAGATACAAAGAGTAGTGAGAAGACATTTGAAAAATATTTTAGAATGAGTACCACTGTGATTATGACATGCCAGTATGTGTGTGAACACTTGTTCTCTCAATGCAGCATGCCTGTATTGAGACAAAGAGAAGGACGAGCGATGAAGAGACTGGGCAACCATTCTAACAGAGTGAATGAGAGAACTTGGGAGTTTCGTAGCAGGTTTCTTTAGTTCAGTATGTCAGACCAGTTGTAGAAAAATTTCTGGTTTGTGCTTAAAGACTACAACTCAGTTCAGTGTTGAACAGACGAGTCTACCTATGGGTCTGCTCTGCCAACCCGGAGTGTGTAGGATCTAATGTGATTAGGATCTAATGTGATTAGGACCTAATGTTATAAAAACAGGAGCTGTGAATGGGCTCAACAACAGAGAAAACGTGTGTGAATGACAGACTGCAGGGTCTCTTAGAATTTTTATCAGCGAAATGGTGCTTGTAAACATTTTTCAGCTAATTTTGTATGGAAGAGATGTATTAAAGTGACTAAGATTTGTCCAGTAACTAATCAGGTACTTTTGCCTTAATGTTAGAGGGTTTTTATTGCTGTGTTATCTTGGCATATAGGAAACAAATCTTGCTGAACTGTACCGGAGTTATCTACAGATGTCTGATAAACTTCGGCTGTCTTTAGGCTAATATCTTCATGCTGCTTTAATGCTGAGATCACTGGATCAATTCATTATTGGGCAGTGAAACTACAGACAATATAGATACTTCAAGAGGTATTTAATCTTTGGCTATATCTAGTTATTTTAGTAATTCCTTTAAGGTCTGCCACAAGAGACCCAGACCTGGGCTTTGCCTGTAGGTGCTTGTTTCTGGAAGGATAAAGGTCAGATGAAAGCATGCCAAGAGATACAAAGGGTAGTGATAAGACATTTGAAAAATATTTTAGAATGAGTACCACATTGTTATTTTGTTATTTGAAATACCCTTAGTTTTCCTTTGCACTAAGCAAATAATATTTCATAGATGTAAATTAAATCCGTGAAATACAGGTTTCTAACTTCATTATGAAATATGACTTTCCCTTTTTGTTGATCATGATAGTTTTCTGTATATGTTGGAAAAAGCAAGTGCATGCATTCTGGTTTTGTTAAGATACCGTTTTCTACAACAAGATTTAGTAGGATAATTGGGTGGATAGCATTGATTGATCATACAAGCAAATATCAAACCACAACTGCTTTTGTTATAGATATGTCATTGTAGGGCAAATTTGCAAGCATTAAATGAATTTGTGAAATTCCCAATATTTTTAAAATCACATGGGAATGAGAAAGAATGTATTTCTTTGTTGTTTTATGTCACAATCTGAACAGGTATCAAGCCCAAAGTAAAATTTCACCCAGAGACAATTTGCCACAATTTATTGTATTTGTCACAAAGTCTTTATACAAGACAGAAGAATTTGCATGGAGGTGAATTAATTTACCATACAACCTCTTAGTTCATTGGCCTATAATTAAAAATGGAGTATCTTCTTTGTAAATTTAGCCTCTTTCCACATTATACTGGATGCCTAAGATACGAATCACATTCATGTAGTAATTATGAAAACTTCTGGGAAGAAAGAAATATGGCACTTGGCCTGGATTTATCCTGTCCAATTGTAGTTATCTTTTCATATGGACTGCAAGGTACTTACAAGCAAACTTTGATAACTCGGTGGATCATATTATTTTATGCATCATCGTCTTTTTTTTACAGTCCCATGACAGCCCTGTGCAACTGTGACAACTATTCAAAGAGAACAATGCAAGACTAGTACTTAGTATATTCTTGGTGTGCTGAAGTCATGTATTACTTTAGTCTTTCTGAAGATTATAAATCTTACTGTCTACTTCTTTTCTGTCAAGTGCTTCCACCCATTTGTTTTGGGTTTTATATCTATTACCAAGAAAAGAGCTAGAATCATGTGATCAGCCAACTCTTTATAGATCAGTAATAAATGTTTGGTCAACAATTAGTGGTCTACAGAGGAAGACTGACTTGCCTCAAAATGTTTTTCTCCAAAACAAAAAAACCTGTGAAGATCCCTAAACTAAAATGTCTCTGAAAAAGAGGAGAGATTGGAGTTTATGGCAAATACTCTTACTTGCCTTTTTTCCCGTAACCTTGATAATAAAGCCTGTTAAAAATGGCTGTTGGCCATTACTGGTTGTTTAAAAGCCCTACATTCCACATCAAAATTAGAGTTATATCTGGTGAGATGTAAGAAGAAACTTCACAGCTTCTCTTGGCAGAATGCCTATAAGAACATGTGAAAAATAAATTAACTTATCTAGTGATTAGTTAGTAGGAAAATAGATGTACAGGTAATGCCTTTCTGAACAGAGCTGATTACCCATTTGTTTAGAGAAGATTAGTTAAAAAGCCTATTTTTAGTAGGCTTTTAAACTAATGCATTAAAGGGTAAATGCATTAAGAAAAGCTAGGGCAGAAGTATGTGAACAGCTGAAGTTCAAGAATACGAAAGATGTTTTCTGGAAAAGTCTACAGTCCTTGGAGTCTTGGTGGCATTGAGCTTGCCCCCCAGGGGAATGAAAACCACAGCAACTGCTATACTCTGAAAATCCAAAACCCACCTGATCTTGTATCGTACCCTATAGGAATCAAACTGGAATGTCTTTTTTTCAGCCAGCAAGAGATGCCACATTATATGCTGTCACAACATAGCATGAACAACTGATAATGAGGACTCTGCTCTCCATGATGCAAACATCATTGGTAAATGATGATTTGAACTGATCTGGCGATGGATTTACGAAAAAGCAAATGGTTTTGATACTGAAAATTGTTTCTATTTTTGTTTTCTTTTAAGTAAAGGCGTGGTCCACCGAGGTATACATGCTTTAAAAGCTGACATTCTTCTCTGTGTATTGGTAGTCTTAGGTGAGTAAAATGGCAGTGTTTTCTAGTCCATAATGGGGTAGCTTGGGAAAGGTACTGCAAAATAGAGAGACTAATGGCCTCTGTCATGCTGCAGAAGTGCTCGTTGCTGCCAGAAGACATGTATTTTAGAAGAAGAATACAAACTACAAAGAATGGAAATTAAATTGCACTGTAAACATTTTGAAAATGGTGAAGAAGCCCTTAATGGAGAAAGAATAAATGAAAAATATTATAAGAAAGTGGATAAAGGTGATATCTGTGTTGTCTTAGTCAACTTTGAGGCTTTTGTTCTGCTGTGGGTCTAATAAGAAACAGAAGACAGCCTTACAGAGAGATTTTCTGCTGGGTGGCATAAAAATATCAGGTTCAATCCAAAATTAGTATATATTCAGCTCTCCAGCACAGCCAAAAATTGCTTAGTTGACATCCTTTTGAATTAAAGTGGAAAAGTTCCATTGCATCATTGACAGTACTGACAACTCTTCTCCCTTGGCTAATAAGTTACCTGGTTGAGCACACTTTCTTCCAGTGAAAATGTGTGTGTAATAAACTTTTTGAACAGCACTAAATGTTTTCCTTTTCTAAACCTTTAGTTATGAACTAAATTTTTTTTTAAATATGCCTTAGTTTTATTGGAAACATTAAAAAAGCATGGTTCTTGAACAGTGTAAAATAGTTCAGCCCTCTAAGCTGTGTGAAAATACCAGCCCTAAAGCATAATTTTGACAAGCACAACTATTCCACAAAGCAATCATAGAACTAAAAATTATTCAGAAGAATGCTCATCTCTGAGTGGAGCAGAAGGAGACAAGACTATGCTTTCCCCTCAGAAAGCCTCATATTGATGTGGAGAATACATTTTTACGATTACTCTTTATTTGTAATATAAAGATAATTATGAATCAAAGCGGTTTCTTTGTCATGCTGTGACAGTGGCCACACTATATGTTATGTCTCACCTTCGCAGTCCAATTGGTGATGTTTTTGGAGTTTAGTACTTACTGGTGTTTACCGAAGTGACTCAGAAAGTATAAGGGCTAAATTTTACCCATCAGGTTTTCCACGGCAAGCAGAAAGATCCATCTGTAAATGCATGAGTAAGCTTTTGCCATTTTACCTTCTTAGAATGTTAAGTTCATCCTATTTCTTGATCATCGTATTTTGTATATTGTGAAAAAAATTTGCAAGATAAGAACACAAAGATGCCATCCTACTCAGCTCATGCATTCTCAAGTTGAAGAATGCTTTTATTTGTAGCAATAGTTTCACCTATTTATATTGGGTAGAAAAAGGAAAACTGGCTTTATCCTCATACTAATCTTTTTCCTTTCTTTTTGACAGATAATATTTTCAAGTGTTTTGATACTTTATTATCAAATAAATAAGCCTCATCAACCCGTCCTTTGGCTGTATGCCCAAGAATAGACTTCTTGCAGTGAAAGACATTGTGAGAGTCTCCGTCTGTATGGGAGTTTCTGGTCAGAACAGTCACGTCCGACTTGCATGTTACAGTTGCTCTAATACCGTCATTGCAAAACACCATGGGAATATTATTGTCTCTTCTATTTGCTCAGTTTGTATAGCTTCCTCTTAAAAAAACTGACCAAAACAGCCAGAGATACTTACTTTTTAACTAACTGTGTTTTCAGTGGGGTAATACTGAAATGGGAAAGATTATGTGGCTTATGTGTTTATAAAGCAGTGATGTACCAAACCACTACATTTGGTTTCTTTATCTTTTCTCATCATACTGTGTAAAAATTGAATGAATTGACAAATAGAATCATACTTTCATGTAATCTTGAAATTAAAAAAATTAAGAAAGGAGATTTTGCAGCATTGTCTGAAGTCTCACATTTTCTATAACTTTTCTCTTGAGATTGGCTCATCAAAGAGATTTTCTTCCATCTATATGCTTCCTTTGAAACCACTCATTCATCATAGAATTTTAATGCAAAAGGCATCTGGAATTCTATACGTAATCATAGGGAAAACTGAGGCTACATTGATTTTGTATATTGCAAAATTTAAGAGTCTGTGCCTTGAGAACAAATAAAATGTTTGTCAGTCAGGCAACAAACTTTACTTTTTTCTCATACCAAACTCTCGATCCAATATTCCCAACAGCCTCCCCACCCTCTTATGATACCCACTGGCTTACCAAACTAAGTTAGGAGCTATCTCTTCCCATTCTCCTCTTTGACACCCTACCCTTCATTCCCTTGCAAACCCTCCCTGTGCTTACTGACCACATCTATCCCAGAGCTGGCAAGCACACCCATTCCTCTAAGTGTGGTCATATCAGGGAGAGGCTGAATCAACCTCTGTACCAAACATGACAAAAGCCCACTCCTGATACCTACGAGCATGCACTTAACAGGAGCTGGAAGGCAGTTATAAATATTCCTCTCCCTGTCTTTCAGCGAGATGTATGGCTTTGAAGGTAGGGGACCTCCTGAGCTGGAGGTGAACTTACAGCATAACAGCTTCCTCACTTTTTCCCATCCAGATTCCTTTTCTTTTCCTTTAAATTTGCTACAAAAGGTGCTTTCGTGTGGGTTATCTTCACATACTTCTGAAGCAGATGTTTAAAGGGCATTAGCAGTGTGAACTAGGGAAATGCAGCTGCGAGTAAGCAGGAATTTGAGTGTCTGAAATAGTATTGGCTCAAGAAAGAGAAGTAGTTCTGTCTGCATTTTTCAAGGCAGTAATATTCTCTCTGTGACTGGAAATTCAGTGACGTCCTGGAAATATCACTCAAGACTTTCTTCAAAATGACTGTAAAATGCTGGGGTTTTGCAAGGTGTATCGTGAAAAACATCTCTGGGACTCTCTTGGTCGCTGCTTGACAGGTGATAGAGCTGCTGCTGGCACTTTTGAACTGATACTTCTTGAACTTACACTGGTAATGATACAGCAGTGAGCTGTGATCATGATGATACGTAAGTGGGAATAAATTGCCTTTACGGTTTTGCAGTGAAGTAGCCGATCAGGGCAGCATGTGTTGTTTTTGACTGACTTAGAATGCTAAGATGTCTCAGAGATCTCTCTTCAATGTAAGACCCTGAAAGAATAAAATGAAATGTACTTTATTCCTGAAAATAGCTGCAAATCAGCATCTGCTTCCTGTAAACCCAGATAACTGATATTTTTTTTGCTAAAAGGGACTTCAGGAAGTCCAGAAAGTGTCAGATTTTCAAGTCAGTATCGAAAAAGTTGCCGGCAACTACAGGAAGTAAAGGGTGGAAAAAGAACCTTGTACTTTGAGAGAGGGCAAAGAAAGTCGGTGGCCTATGTAGCAGAAGTCCCAAATAGCAGAGGGAGGGAGGATGTGCTCCTGTACATGGCAGTTGTGAGAGTACTCTTGCAAAAGGGATGCTGGCTTTTTTGGGTGGTGGCTGAAGCAACATCAGCATTCAGGAAGATCCTGTACAGCATGGAGCTAAACTTTCAGAAAGAGAGCTCTGCGTTTTGAATTGCTACAAAACTGAAGTAGGATCATATCTCTGCAGCATCTTTGTGAAGCTAAAATTTTTCCTTCCCCTTACTGTTACTAAAGCAAAACTTCCATGCTCTCCAGAGTTTCCTGTTTTTGATGAATAGGACTCCAGCATGCTTCCCCATTAATCAGAAGTGGTATGTCAGCATTGCTGACTCAGCTGGGGCATTTTCTGATGATCTGTGGAGGACTGATTTGGTCACTCTCTCTTTACTTATTGGCTGCCAAATGCCTACAGAAGGAGTTCAGGGTACCTAAATAACACCACTTTCCTACACAGAAGGCCTGCGATTTCTTGAATGGTGTTTGTGTGTGGGGATCGGGGATCGTCCAGCTCTGAAAATGAAGGGAAGCAATCACCAGGGAATCTCTCCATTAAGAACTGCTTCTCTTCACTAATACAAAGAAGCTTAAACAAGTGAATGGATTTTTCTGCCTGATAGGTGGTGAACTGAGTTACTTCAGACAAAGTTAGCTGGGAAAATGGACACAGGGAGATGATGGCTTTTTTTTTTTTTATTTTTAAAAAGCATAGCTTTGTTGTTCTTGTATAGAGAAAACCAGAATGTAGTATGCTTTCCAGGTGCTATGATAGATCTTAATTTGGTCCCATGCCCCGTGTTAGGGAGGTTTTAAAGTCACAGTTACACTTTTTTCCTCTTTCTTGATCTCTAATACTGGAGATACAGCGAGCATCCTGATTTCAGTCCTTCCCTTGCATGCAACAGTCAGTATTAGTAAATTGCACTGTAGTCTGTATGATCTGTATTGAAAACTATAAAAAGGTTACAGTTACAAAATGCAATTTTACGGAACCTCTAAACAAATAATGACTTAAAGAATCAGATACCACAATGGAAAGCCCACCTTCTATCCCAGAAGAGCAGAAATCTCTGATGTGCCTAGGAAAAGTTTCATGAATAGAAATAGAAAGACTAATTGCTTAAAATATTCACAGACTATTGTTAGGTAGTTAGCCTGTTGTGGTGTTATTAACACAAGACTAAGTGCAATTCAAATAATTTAAATACAGGAGAGAAGGAACACTTCGTTCCTTCTTGTGCTGCCACATGAACAGGCATGCAATTTACAAATAACCCTCCAGATGGCTCTTCGAGCAGGCTGAAGCAATTTGCTGTTGAAAAGCTGTGAAGTATTGCCTGACAATGATGAGATCCACTTATATCGACTAGCCTAAGGGGTGCTGAGGTATAGAAAGAGTTGCATGGCAGAGCCTGCAAACTTGCATAGCTTAGTGCTGCAAAAGGAGGTGAAGGCCATAAGTTTGGATGGTACTTAACCAGTGCTGCAGATAGGATGATGCCATTGCTCTGATCCAAAGAAGAAAAGAGCCAGTTTAGCACTGCTGGATAAATTTTTACCCCAGTGGAGTTCACAGACTTTTGTGTGGCCAGACGGTCCTCATATTGTTTGTAAAACTGGTATTGATCTCCCCACAGTTGTAAAACAGCAAGTCATTTGTCCTCACTTGTTTGGAGAATTGTGTTCTTCCTTCTTGTGTTTGCCAGCTTTTGGTGGCATTCATTTCTGGGTTTGCCCCAGAATGTTTTGGGGCTATGTGATTTTTTCCTTGGGCAGAGTTCATGTTAATCTTTTAAAGTGTTTTGGAATTGAAAAATGTATTACAGGAGCATAAAAGAATGATGTAATGATAGTAGCAGGTTGCAGAAGAATTTAATAGGATAAGAGGTAGCAGCTTTTCCTGTGTTGTGCCAGAATTATTGCAGTAAGAACTTTGTAGAAAGAATGCCCAAGTAACGAAAGCCCTAACAGAAATGTCTGCCCATGTGCATTCCCGCTGGTGTAATTCCTCTGACAGCTACCGTGTGCAAATTTTGCACAGCCTGTAATTATCTGTACAGCTGGAGTGGCCTTGTGCTGGTCTGAATCTTGATCTTAGGCAGAACCTTCTTTTCAGATATCTGAGTAAGGTGATGATGAGCACGTTAGTCTTGACAAGGTTATTCTTTCTGCTATGGGATTACACTAACAAAACAAACAGCTGTTACAAGAAATGATTTTTTTCTGGTAGAGAGAAAATATCTTTCAAGGCTTTACAAAAATATTGTAAATCTCTATACATTTTAAGCATATGTGTTGTGAGCAAAGAGGTATTTAAAAGATATTTATTTTGAAATGTGAAGATGTTGGCACTTTTTAACTGACTCCTGCTGTTCTAATTTTTCTCTAGATCTGACAAATACATGCTAAGACACTGCTGCCTCAAATTTCAAATCAACCTCAGTTTAGGTTTCATCTAACTAGTAGTCACATTAATATCTTAAATGCCTGAATACCTTCATTGAATCTGCTGGGGCTGTAAGCATTGTGACCTGGCACTATGCTGAACACTTACTTGCTGAATATGGATACTATTAATATCTGCACAAAAATGCTTCTGCTTAGAAAAAATGCAAAGGCATTGAATGGTGGATGAAGGGTGGAAGGGCCATTGCCTGCTTTTGCCCTTCTCTCTTCCACAAGCAGCATTCAGGTCAGTGTGCCCTTGCTCACTTGATAGGCTGCAGCCACATGGTTATTCTGTTCTCTCTTCCATCCCACTTTGACCTTGCTGGGCTTATTACAGGCTTCTCAGCAATGTAAAAGAGAATCTGGACAAATCGAGAATGAAGGCTAAACAAAAACAAAACCTGTCTCAAAACAAGTCTCTGGGACTAATGGCCAGCTGAGAGCTCAGAAACCGGGCTTCCCGCTTCTGATGCCACTGAGGAGGATGTGAAAGGTAGCTCTTGCTTCTGAGAGAGACTATGATCTCATCCGCCTTGATCCTCCTCATGAATATACAGGCGGCAGCAGCAGCAGCTATAACCAAACCGTCTGTATTTAGTTGTGCAGGTAGGAGGCAGAGAATGAGGTTAAGTGCGGCATATGTTGTTTAGTTGTGCTGGATAGGACAAAAATCTAGCTGGCTGAAGTAGGTAAAGAGATAATGAATTCTTACAGAGGTGCATTGAAGCAGTCTGTAAGAGTTTTATTTGCCTGTGCCGAAGGGTGCTTTGCAGCTCTGCTGCAACTTAGCAAATACAGAAACAGGCTCTTTCAAATTGTTGGCATCCCTTTTTACAAATTCCTGAAGTGTGTCTGCACTTAGTAATGGCTAAGATAATATTTTTTTGTGACTTCAGCGTCAAGGACCCATTTAGGACTTTGAAAGTTAATAAAGCATTGATAATGTTCTATGTAATAATAATGCAGTTGTGTTAGCTGGATGGTACGTTACACCAGAAGACCCAAATGGTACGGCTGTGAAGCAGCCGCAGCCTTTATGTAGGCAGAGTTGACAGAGAACTGCATCAAAGCAAATTTTAGTGTGGGCACGTAAATTCCGTATTTTGAGCATATGTTGAAGTACCGTAAATGTTAAGGGACAGCGTTCAGTAATCTAGCTTATGGAAGGTGGAATCAATTGGTGGATAATGAGCTGAGGACTCAGTCTCCAAAACATTGTCCCCTCCAGCCAAAAATGGCAGTCTATGATGTTCTTTGTCATTCATAGACTGGGTGTATTAGAGTGCTAGGAAAAGACACAATTGCTGTATTCATATGAGGATGTGAATACTTCCTCATATCTCTCTAAATCGCATGGAAAAATGAACATTTGTTAGAAAACAGCAGTAGATATTGACAGGGCCATCCTTGTAATGAAAAGCTGTCGAGAATTTGTGGATCACACCATTGCCTGCTGCATGCGTGTGGTCAAACTAGGAAATCCGAATTATCTTCAGAATAATTTTCCTGAGTGAGAAAGTTAGTATTCAGTTCTTGAGGGATTAAACATGATGATGTAAAGGTTGGAGACTCACAGTTGCATTAAGTCCACATTGTATTACTTCAGCTCCAAAGGGTGTAGAACTGCAATTGATGTACTATATTTAAGTGCATAAAGGAGAACAAAAGGGCCATGTCTGTCATTTTAGGTTTAGGTTTTTTTTCCATTTTACCCTTCTGTATGCATTTCATGCCATCTCAAGTCCTGCTAATTTTTAGCATTTTCAGATGTAACCAGTTCTATTCTAACTGGAGTGTTTTCTGGCTCTTTGGTATTACTTAGTATATTTCCTGATCTAACTATCAGCCAGCTAGCTGATGTCCTCTGACATTTCCTCAGTAATGAGCCTGAAGCAGCTTTGTGCACATGGAGGTGTTGTTTTTCAGAACCCTTTTAGGATGGCAGTATGTACGTGCTGATGATGCTTTAATACCTTTATTTGTATTTGTATGTGTGTATTGCTCTTGGCACTATCCAGTCTCACAGCGATTTGAACCATTGTTAGAGTTCCAGGTAGACTGCTTTGGTTGCACTGCACAAAGGCATGCAGCCAGGAGCTGATTAGCTGCAGGCACCAGATCTCCGTGTCTTCCTGTGACCACCTCCAGAAGGGAGGTGGGTCAGCTCTGGAAGTGCTGCAGTCATAATGCAGCGTGTTACAGGATACCGTATGTGATCTCAGTTGCTACGAGTCAGGTGTCAGGAGGATGGGGCCAAGCTCTTTTCAGTAGTGCCCAGCGACAGGACAAGGGGCAATGGGCACAGACTGAAGCACAGGAAGTTCTGTTTGAAAGTGAGGAAGAACTTCTTCCCTCTGAGGGTGACGGAGCACTGGAACAGGCTGCCCAGGGAGGTGGTGGAGTCTCCTTCTCTGGAGATATTCAAGACCCGCCTGGACAAGGTCCTCTGCAGCCTGCTGTAGGTGATGCTGCTTTGGCGGGGGGGTTGGACTAGATGACCCACAGAGGTCCCTTCCAACCCCTACCATTCTGTGATTCTGTGATTCTGTGAGGCTGCTGAGCATGAACGGTGTAGCTCAGAGGCTGAGGTGTGAACCGTTCTGCCAGCGCTGCAGTGTGTCAGCAGCCTCAAGAGTGGGGCAATGACAGCAGGTAGGGATGCCAACTACTGCTGCTGCTGACCTGGATCACCCACCAAACATGCATCCAGCACTCTCACATCATGTCCTTCACATTCAGCTTGTTCACTTGAACGCCCCCGTACCCTGCACAAATGTCCCAGCTGGATATCTGAAATGGATAGAGAACATGGCTATCTTATTGTCTCCTTTTGCCCTTAATAGTGTGTACTATCAGCACCTTTGGGAATTCGGGATATAGACATCAACATTTTCTAGCGATGTTTGTCATATCTTGCCCTTGGCTTCTTCCAATGATTCGTACCTACTTTAAGATGCTGAGGCACTGATTGCACAGATTGCTTTAGGTCCTAACATCCTTTGAAGTCATGTGAAAGAAATGAGGAGTACCTCATATGCTTACTGAATAGGTATTTTACTACAAAAGGTGAAACAAAGACTTTCTAGCTCAAATTCTGCTGTCCAGAAAAAAGATCAATTCACTGTATCAACAGCAAAATTTTCCAGCTGAAATCTCCCCATATTGTTGTAGGAAGCAGATCAAGGAAATGATGCTGGGTCCAGGAGAAGTTTGGGAATATAATTTGAAAAGATCACAGAAGCGTTAGCCAGGGTGCTCCAATAATTAATGCTTACTCTTTGTGAAGTGCTCTTCATTTAATGAACAGGGTGTTATCCCTGTAGAAGTACTGAAACAGCAAAATGCATGGACTTGAGCCTCTAATGCTTTCAGTCATTGTGATTTATGTGGTTTTGTAGACCCTTGAGAGCTCTCAGGCCAGAGGCAGTCTCTGTTCCGATTTGTATTTCCTTGCATCTGATGGTGATGTTGTCTATACTACAAGAAATGACAACAAAATAGTTTGGTGTACAGCATGCCCAGTCTGTTTTTACATTTTCTTGCCTTTTAGGCAGGACATGTCATACCTTGAATACGATATTTTTTAGTTAATATATCTTGCAAGATTTTAGTATTCCGTCCAGTTTATGTCTTAGGTAAGTGATAGATAAAAATGTAAATGTGACTTCTTTTGGTAAAGAAAGAAAGAAAATTAGTGTTATGATTTATAAATAAAACTATTCTTAATCTGAGTTTTTAAATGACAAAAGATGAAAAAAGATGAATGGGAGTATTTTCAGAATTCACAAACAGGGCTGATCTGGCCATATATCCTTGATAATTCTCCATGTTTGGGATCTGTATGGATATTTCTGTCATGCAAGTTGATTAGCAGCAGCCTCCAAAGGAATAAAAGAGAACAGAAAAACAACCAACCATGCACTCCTCCAACGTTGCTGTATATGGGAGTCATGTATATGTGTCCATCTGATCTGCAAAGTGAGTATCTAGGGTAATAGAGTCCTTCAGGACTGCAGATAAAAACTGTGATAAGACTTTGGGATCTGCAGTTGTTATCTCTAAGGCTAGGGAAGCTCCTAGACACTTATTGGGAGATCGGTATGTAGAAGTCTCTTGCAACTACCTGAAAGGAGGTTGTAGCGAGGCAGGTGTTGGTCTCTTCTCCCAGGTAACTAGCGATAGGACGAGAGGCAATGGCCTCAAGTTGTGTCAGGGGAGGTTTAGATTAGATATTAGGAAAAATTTCTTTACGGAAAGAGTGGTCAGGCATTGGAACAGGCTGCCCAGGGAGGTGGTTGAGTCACCATCCCTGGAGGTGTTCAAAAAATGTGTAGATGTGGCACTTCAGGACATGGTTTAGCAGGCATGGTGGTGTTGGGTTGATGGTTGGACTTGATGATCTTGGAGGTCTTTTCCAACCTATGATTCTGTGATTCTATGAAAAGTCTCTAGTATGGCTCAGGTATTGCGTGAACAGATATTCTGAATTCTGTTTATTATTCGGTGTATTATGAATATGGTATAAGGAGATTTTGTGTGTAATGCAATAGTTGGTGAGAGACAGACATAGGAAAGCAATGAATGTGAGAGGAGATTAAATCGTTCTTTGCTTATGTACGACAAGAGAGGTGGGAAGAGGTTTGTGTTTGAACTGTTACCCAAATGTCAGGTGTGGGAGGTGGGTTTCACAGAACATTCTCCTTGTCCGTTAAACAGAGATTTGCAGTTGATACCAAAAAGGAATTATGACTTCATGATGGAATACAGAAATGTGTTAGAGGTACTGTAGAGGTGGATATTGCTTTTGGTACTTAGCTGAGTTTGTGTAATCATCTCTTTCATTGTGAATAGCTGTGCTGTAGTGGGATGCTGGCTGTATCTTGAGTACCTTGTTTTTCCAAAATATGTTTCTTGTATTTTCTCTGTCTCAATAAACTTTCTCCAGTAAATAATTGTGTGTATGTATGTATTTTCATGTTTGTCTTAACAACAGAGAAGTTTCATCCTTTGCTGTTTTCCACACCAGCTTGAGTGATGATGTTTGAGATAATTAGTCGTCTTCCAAACCACGCTTCATTTTTGTTTTATAGAATGTAGATTGTTACAGAAAAATAGTCGAAGTATGATTTCTAAATGTAACAGTTTGTTCTGTAACAAAAAGCGTGTCAGAAGTGCAGAGAGATATCAAAGTCAAGTTTGCTATAAGAAACCTCTTACCAACTTAGGCAGTATCCTGTGAATGTTCTCATATTGAGTAATTTTAAGCACCTGTAAAATAGGATTGCTTCTGTGCATAAAGTTAAGCCAATGAAGAACCCCTTAAACTATGATGGCACTTAAGAAAATTATACCTACAGCATAACTTGAAATGAGTAGCACTTACAATTCATGAAAGGTCATTCAAAAATATGCTCTCATTCAGAAACAGAAAAATTGAGAAAAAATAAAGTAAGATCTGGCTCTTGCCTGCTCAGAAAATCTGCTTCCTTTGAGGGCTTTTCTCCTGTCTCGTGTCTGTGTGAACTGCCTTTTACCTCTGAAGTCTGCGTGACATTAGAAACATTTCTGCATCTCACCTAGCATTGTCAAGAAAAATGGTTTTCTGAGCTTTTTGGTATTTCATCCCTGCTGAAGGACCCAGAGCTCTCCTCTCGTGCTTTCGGAACAATTCAGAGATACAGAGGTGCATTCCCTCTCTGCTATGCTGTGCACCAGTCCTTACCAAATACTCTTTTTCATTTTAGTCCTTCCATATTTTTTAGCCCTGTACTAAATTGTGCATAAAACTAATGGAAAAGTCTCAAATAGAATCATGTTATTAGTATGTATAAGCTGACCATAATCTTGGATTTGCTGATATTTAGAAAAACTATACACCAGAATTTGTGTAAGTCTTGGGACTAATTGTCATCTTCTGTATCCTATTCTTGCTTCTGAAAGGGAAGGGGTTTAGAGAAAAGTGTGTGTAAAAAATACAGTTTGAATTGGGCAGCCTTTGGATCCACTTTCATACATACAGTGAATGACAACAGTGACTTTGTAGCAGTCAAGGAAGCAGAAAATCAGGATCCTTTGTGCAGTTTAATAGAATGTATTTATTCACATGTGAAAATAGCTTTGAACTGTTCAACTGGATAAAAATACTGTATATTTTTATCCTAGTTTACCATGCCATTTTAAAGCTGGGCTTAGAGAAAGGTGGAGAAGTTCTGGTCTAGCAGAACTTTTGCTGCTCGTGGGCCTCCAGCCTGACACTTTTTTTGTGAGGGATTGTCAGACTGGTAATGCAGTGTCTGTCCTGCCACTTTCTTTCTTCTCAGCTCCCGACGCCTTTTCCTATCACCTGCTTTGGGAGTGCTGTGAGTCCTATACTGCATAGATGTAAGAGGCATAGAGTAGAAATGCAGAGTCATTGAGGTTGGAAGGCACACCTCTGCAGATTGTCTGCAATGACCCTCCAGCACAAGAAAAGGGTCAACTGAGGCAGATTGCCCAGGCCATATCCAGTTGAGTTTTGAATACCTCTGAGGATGGAGACTCCACACCCTCTCTGGGAGACCTGCGGCAGTGTTTGACCACCCTTACCATAAAAAAAAAAAAAAAAAAAAAAAAGTTTTTTCTTACATTTATGTGGAATTTCCTGTATTTCAGATTGTTCTCATTGCTTCTAGTCCTGTCAGTGGGTACAGCTGAGAAGAGTTTGGCTTTATCATCCTTACACACTCCTATAAATTATTCTGTGTATGTACGAGATCCACCTGGGCTTTCTCTTCTCTATGCTAAACAAGACCCAGCTCCCTCAGCCTTACCTTCTATGAAAGATGCTCCAGTCCCCTCAATGCTTTTGTGGTCCTGCACTGGACTAACTCCAGTATTTCCATGTCTGTCTTGTACTGGGGAGCCCAGAACCGGACCCAGCACTACGGATGTATCTCACATGTTCTGAGAAGAGAGGAGGGATCACTTGCTTGACCTGGTGGCAAAGCTTTTCCTAGTGCAGCCCAGGAAGCTGCTGCTCTGCTCTGCCATAAGGGTGCACTCCTGGCTCATGTTCAGCTTGCTCACTAGGTACCCCAGATCCTTCTCTTCAGGGCTGCTTTCCAGCTGACCAGCCCCCAGTGTATGCTGGTGCCTGTCATTCTTGCTGAGTGGCAGGACTTTGAATTTTCCTTTTTCGAACTTTATGAGGTTTCCATTTGCCCATTTCTCCAGCTTGTAATGTCTTGATGAATGGTGGCACACATCTGGTCTGTTAATTATTCCTCCCAGTTTTGTATCATCTGCAAACTTGCACTGGGAAAAATGATGCCACCTCTTGACGTGGACAAGAAGAGGAGTTTGGTCAATACATTGTTTCCAGTACTGGGATTTGGATTTTTGTGAAGTCCTCCACTATGAATGAAATGCACAGTACTGGGTTTGTCGCTGCTGTGGAAAATTCATTTTTGTGTTGCTGTTGTTTGTGAGTGGACAAAAGGAAAAAGTATTTTATAGGACCTCAATTTTGAGCAAAATTGTTCCCAGCAGCATCCCGTTCATATGACTTCTGTGTTGTCTGTTTCTCTGGAGCAAATCAGCATTTTCCTCACTTCCTGAGAAGTCTAGCACAGAGTTGACCACCCAGAGATTACAATAACTCTGTGTTGGCAAAGGGACCACCTGAATACTGACATTCCACTGTGCTCAAATCAGCAGTAAGAAACTTCAGTGGCATGTAGTCAGAAACATGTGCTAAGGACATGAATCCTTCAAGAGAAGGGGAAGGGCTCGTAGTTTATAAAAGGAATCTGGTAAAAATACGTGAACATTGACTAACGGATGGATCACAATGCGTTTTAATACTGTACACGTGCGAATGAATGAATGAAATGGAAGCCAGGACAGCGCACAGAGGTTGTACATCAGAGAGCTGTCAGTTCACATGCTTCTAAAGGCACTGTGAAAAGCTGACAAAATAAGTGAGTTCTTTGCAGAATAGTCATGTACTGCAAAGCAGGGTCTGCTGCTATGGTAGCACTGGCACAGACTGAAAGGGGCTGCGTCCTGCCTGAAGTGCAGTTTGTTGTTTTAGAGCTCAACACACTTGATGCATTCAAAAATTCAGCATGTTTTTCTGTTCACCCCCCGTACCTCTCTGTTTCAGAGGTTTCCACCTCTAGTTAGTCTGATTTGGGTTCTCATAACTTTGAGGTTAATGAGATCACATGTGCGTACAGTAGAAGACTGAGACTTTCAAATGATAAAACCAGATCACTGTAGATGGATGAGCACAATGAAAATTTGTCACCAAAATTTTATCATGGCTGCTAAGGAGTAGTAAATGCTGTGTCTCTGAAGCTTCCGCAGTAAATTTAGCCACTTAATTTACTCCCAGAAACATGGGAGTAAATTAATAACTAAACTTAATAGCAGAGTTCTCATTCCGTTCCTCTCTGTGAATGCCTCTTTATACTATGTATAAAACTTTAAAAGAAGTTTTACTGTATTCATGGTGCTAAAGATTGTGAAGTACTCATGTCTCCAAATATTTTAACTGAGAGATGATTTGGTCATTAAAACCTTTACTGAAAACAAGTGCTACCTGGCAAATACTAGAACTGGATATTGTGCAGGACAAGAAGAATTGCTTCCCGTATCAGCGTTCTGCTAATTGCAGTGACTGTTTGGGGTGTAAGTGTTTTTGAGATTTGGACTTTAAATTTAATTTCCAAGCTGAAGGCCTTGTGATGTTAAGGGGGAAACCCCTGTGCCCAAGTGGTACTGAGTTTCCACAAGGTGTTTATGTGAAAACTGTGTGGTATTTTTGCAGTTTTGATCATGACTGTCTGTACTGCACGTGCTATGACAAACAATATGAAGGTAAAGAAGTAAATTAATTTTCACAGAATTATGAAGATTCACGTTATTCTTCCCTGCATAAATGACTTGTCTACATTAAGAATATTCCTAAGATAGTTTTTCTTATGAAATTTCTGTAGTTGTCCTGTCTTGGGGCACCATGGCTGCCTTTAGGATTCCTTTTTCCTCTAGACGTGTGCCGATGGCTGTCAGCACAGAGCATGGAACAGACCTAGACCTGTGTTCTACACTACTTCAAAAATAGTCCAATTATACACTGTTGTTTTTGAAATATGTGTCACAGCCAGTCTCTTTCAGCCCTTAGCAGATACCAATAAATGTGTCTAGCTTGTAGCACTTGCAGTAGCTGCAGACTGTCTGGACTATGTGGGAATGCACTCCCAGAGCTCTCAGCCTCTGGATTTCACTCCTGTTTGCTACCAATTATGGTTACATTTGTTTGTGCCCTGTCAGACTTCTAGGCACGCACACTAATGTTTGTGGTTTCGCTGGGTTTCCTCTTTGCTGTAAGTCAAAATGAGGACCTCAGTGCCTCTGAAAACTTAAGTTACCTAGGTAGAAAATAGACGTAGCTTTGTATTTGGCAGGCCTGGTTTATGTTAGGACCTATCCTTAGTTGTCGTGGACTCAGCAGGTGAACTCTTTTGGCTCTGGCACTGACCTGAACAGAAGAATCAAAACCTTAGTTTATATTGGTGAAAGGCAGTATTTTACTTTGGTTATTAATAATGAACAGATGTCATGCACTGTGTAGGAATGACTGTGAAAATCAGGCAGAATACCTTCTGGTATCTGATGCAAATGAAGATTGTGGACTGCAGTCCTGCATCTACCTGACCAACTGTGAGAACAGAATGCAGGAGAACTAGTTGAAGTGTTTGGTTCACAAAACCTGATTTTCTTTCCAGTGTCAACTTCCTTTCAGGCATCAAATTAGGCATTAAATAATGTACAGTGAGAGTGGCCCTCATTCTGTGTTTCCTTATTTGTCCTGGTTTTGTTTAAAACAGAACCGATTCTCTTTTAGTGGATCTTCCTTACAGCAAAGTTCTTCAAAGTAACTGCATTTTTCTGAAGCTGGCGGCATATTTTACAGACAGTGTCTGCTCCAAAGCTGATAACACCTAATGCTTATAGTTACACTGAGCTAACATGGGAAAGGAATGCAGAAAAAAGCCCCTGTCTATAATTATCACTGTAGCAGCCAAGGTCACCGACAGATCTCTTAGGTCCCGGTGAGGAGTCGGAAGGGGTCATACTTGTGGGGAGGGCCGGACAGGACAGGTGACCCGATATTGACCAACGCGGTATTCCATGCTATGCACGTCATACTCAGGTTAAAGCTGGAGGATCATGAGGGTTTCCCTCTCTTCATCCATGGCCGCCTTCTGAAGAGGACCCTGCTCGTTGTTCTACCTGCGATCCTGATCCAGATTCCTATCTGTGCATTCCTGAGTCCAGTTCCTGCCTGCTGCCAAGGCCAGTCTGGGAATTCCTGGTGCTGCCTGGCAGCTGCTGGCGGGATGCCAGCTCCTGGCACCCGGCTCCAGGAAATTCAGTATCGGTTTTGTATATTTTACATTAGCTCTCATTATTATGGATAGTATTATTAGTGTTATTAGTAAAACTTTTTATATTCAATTTGTAAGTCTCTCTCCCTTTTCCTCCTTTTCCCTGCCTCTGGTGGGAGGGGGGGGTTAATAGAGAGCGTGTGTCACTCAGCTTATTGATGCCTTGCTTTAAATCATGACACTTAGCAATGGGAGGCCATTACTGGTGGATACAGGAAAAGCAACTCGTATCATCTACCTGGACTTGAGCAAAACATTTGACACTGTCCCACACGACATCCTTGTCTCTAAATTGGAGAGACATGGATTTGATGGATGGACCACTCGATGGATAAGGAACTGACTGGATGATTGCACTCAAAGAGTTGCAGTCAATGGCTTGATATTCACGTGGAGACCAGTGATGAGTGCTGTTCCTCAGGGGTTGGTATTGGGACCAGCACTGTTTAACATCTTTGTTGGCAACATGGACAGTGGGATTGAGTCCACTCTAAGCAAGTTTGCTGGTGACACCAACCTGTGTGGTGTGGTCAACGTGCTGGAGGGAAGGGATGCCATCCAGAGGAACCTGGACAAGCTTCAAAGGTGGGCCCATGCAGACCTCATGAAGTTCAACAAGCCCAAGTGCAATGTTCTGCATATAGGTCAGGGCAATCCCAAGCACAAATACAGACTTGGTGGAGAATGGATTGAGAGCAGCCCTGGGGAGAAGGACGTGGGGGTGCTGTTTGACAAGACGCTCAACGTGACATGGAAATGTGTGCTTGCAGCCCAGAAGGCCAGCTGTATCCTGGGCTGCACCAAGAGAAGAGTGGCCAGCAGGACGAGGGAGGTGATTCTGCCCCTCTACTCCGCTCTGGTGAGACCCCACTTGGAGTCCTGCATCCATCTCTGGAGCCCTCAGCACAGGAAAGATGTGGACCTGTTGGAGTGGGTCCAGATGAGGGTCACAAAGGTGGTCAGAGGGATGGAATACTTCTCTTACGAGGACAGGCTGAGAGAGTTGCGGCTCTTCAGTCTGGAGAAGGGAAGGGAAGGGAAGGGAAGGGAAGCGGGGAAGGGAAGGGAAGGGAAGGGAAGGGAAGGGAAGGGAAGGGAAGGGAAGGGAAGGGAAGGGAAGGGAAGGGAAGGGAAGGGAAGGGAAGGGAAGGGAAGGGAAGGGAAGAAGGGAAGGGAAGGGAAGGGAAGGGAAGGGAAGGGAAGGGAAGGGAAGGGAAGGGAAGGGAAGGGAAGGGAAGGGAAGGGAAGGTGAGGGAAGGGAAGGTGAGGGAAGGGAAGGTGAGGGAAGGTGAGGGAAGATGAGAGAACGGAAGGTAAGGGAAGGCAAGGCAAGGGAAGGCAAGGCAAGGCAAGGGAAGGCTGTTGGGAGACCTTATAGCAGCCTGCCAGTACCTGAAGGGAGCCTGCAAGAAAGCTGAAGAGGGACTTTTTACAAAGGTATGTACTGATAGGACAAGGAGTAATGGCTTTAAACTGAAAGAAGGTAGATTTAGATTAGATACAATTTAGAAATTTTTTCCTGTGAAGGTGGTGAGGCACTGGCACAGGTTGCCCAGAGAAGTTATGGCTGCCCCCTCCCTGGAAGTATTCAAGGCCAAGTTGATTGGGGCTTTGAGCAACTTGGTCTAGTGGAAGGTGTCCCTGCCTATGGCAGGGGGGTTGGAATGAGATGAGCTAAAAGATCCCTTCCAACCCAGACCATTCTATGATTCTATGGTTCTATGATACTTTACAAATCTCTTTTTTTTTTTTTATAATCAGGTGAGTTTTATTTCCATATTCACATTTTCCCATCCCATACTTCATCTTTACAGCTTCCTGATTTTCTTTCACAGATTCTTACTGGCACTGCTATAATTTAGGCATCTTGCAGTATTCCAAGTGATGCTATTTTGGGGATATCCAGACTTATCTACCCAGAGCTGGAGTTTAGCCTCTTGGGATTATAATTTTACTTGTTGTATTTGAATTACAGAAAGTGTTTGAAGACTCCAATTGAATTATGTCCTTATTGTCCAAATCAGTCTCTGTTCTTATCCTAAGGGACAGATCAAAAAGCCAGAGGTTGATTTTATTCATTTATCATTTTCTTTGTATAAGTTGATACGGTACATACAGGCAGGCAGGAAAGACATTTGACAATCCTGAATTATTGGAAAGAAAATAACAAGTTCCAATTTCCTTCATATCTCTTGTATTTTGGTTAAATTTCTGTCTCTTGTAGACTGGTAGATAATTACATTGTGTTGAGATTGTTGACACAGACCATTTGTGTATGTACTGCAATAAGCAAATACAGATTAATGGATATTTTTGGATTCTGCATGTGCTGAGATTCTTATTAATTCCATTACTTGAAATCATTTGTCCTGAAGGTGTTTCTTCAGCCACTGAAAACTGTATCAAGATAGTAATCCTATTAAAGGAACTAGTAGTGTTCAGTAGCATGCAGAAATGTCAAATGAAGAAGTACAGCTCCTGTACCTTTCTTTTTTTGAGAAATCTTTTTTTGATTTGGGTTCTAAGTGGTTTTGATAGGTGATTAGAAATGCATGACCTTATCTGTCTGAGGTCTGCAAATACAGTTCAGAAGGATGATACAGAACATATAGCATGATGGATAGTGTGGAGGAAGCAGTCTTTTCTCCTGAGCTTTGTACCATGTATTAGGTTGTTTGTTTGTTTTTTTTTTTCTGTTAAATAATATGAGAAACAGAACCTGAAAGTCATTGTACAGTCTTCTTACCAATTGTATTGCCATTTCTGGTAAAATTTTATAGCAATCACACACTTTTTCCAGTCAGTGTACTGGATAACTCTGACAACGCTGGTGTTATCTTTAATAATTGAAACTTTTCATATGGTTAGTTACTTTTGTTATTTTGCTAGAACAAAATACAGAACCACAAAATCACAGTGAGGTTAGGATTGGATGGGACATCTGGAGGTCATCTGGTCCAGCCCACTGCTCCAGCAAGGAGACCTAGAGCATGCTGCACAAGACTATGTCCAGATGGCTTTTGAAGACCTCCGAGGATGGAGACTCCACCACTGCTCTGGGCAACCTGTTCCCATGCTGAGCCATCTTCACAATAAAAAAGTGTTGCCTGATGTTCAGGAGGAACCTCCTGTGTTTCAGTTTGTGCCTGTTGCGTCTTGTCCTGTCACTAGGCACACTGGGAAGAGTCTGGCTCCGTCCTCCCGTTAGGTGTGTGTACACTATAGTGAGACTCCCCCCGAGCATTCTCTTCTCCAGCCTGAGCTGTCACAGCTCTCTCAGCCTTTCTTCATAGAAGAGATGCTCCAATCCATTCATCATCTTAGTGACCATTTGCTGGACTCTTTCCAGTAGCTCCACCTCTCTCTTGTACTGAGGAACCCAGAAATGGGCACAGTACTCCAGGTGTGGCCTCAGCAGTGCTGAACAGAGGGTAAGGATCATCTCCTTCGACCTGCTGGCAACACTGTTCCTCATGCAGCCCAGGACACCATTTGCCTTCTTTGCCACAAGGGCACAGTGCTGACCTATATTCAACTTGATGTCCACCAGGACCCCCAATAATGTAATGTTACAAATAGTGTTATTTATTTAGGCTCCTATCAAATATACAGGTGCATGGGAAGAAATAATTCACATATAAATTTCCTGTGGTGTCTTGGTTTGTGTTGTTTGTAAGAATATGTAGCAGCCACATTGACCGGCTGAGGCACTGAGTTGACATTCCTTGTACTTGAAATTGCCCAGTGTTCCACTGGAGGCTACTGGTCTCTTGACAGTGAGCTGAGGATTTACCACTGCAGCAATGAAAGTGACTATGGAGATACTGAAACATCTACTCTCTGTTCTGACCAGAGATGAGCCTCATCTCTGCAAAAGGTTAGGTTCAAACCCAAATCTGGTTCCAGTTCCTGTCTTTAAGCTCTAGGCTGTGTCATATGAATGAATGCTGAAACAAACTGTATCGTGGCTTTCTGGTCAAGCACTGAAATCTACAGACTACCTGGTGCTTTCCTATATACATCGCATATCCTGTAGGAGAAGCAGCAGATTTCTTATGTCAGTTCTACACTAATGTGAAGTGATAGTGGGAGAGTTTTCCACTTCTGTGACTCTAAAAGCAGATACTTTGGCTCTTACAGAGGTGCTTTGAACAAGATGACTCTGAATGTCCTCTGAAAAGCCTGCAGGTTGTTCCATATGGTATTTCTAATTTCTGGCAGAACAAAATTGTCTTTTCAAAATTTGTAGTTCTAGCTCTGCAGAGGAATGTCATAACATAAATCAACTTTTTTGCATATTGAAGGTCCATTGCTTCTTCAGGACTGCATCATGCATCTTCTTGGCACTCATAAGTGTTTTTGAAATTTTCTCATGTTATGCAAGAAATGGGAAATATTTCTTTCACATTTGATTTTAAAAACACTTAGCACTGTGTGAAGTTTTATAGAGGGTTGAAAAGCTGAATCTAGAATATATGTGGAGTCAGATATGTATGATAATCCATTTCTGCTGTCTATGCAAGGCTTTTAGCTCCAAATCACTTCTATAACCAAAAAAAAAAGAGAGGACACTGGAATATTTTTTAAACGTGCATATATTTTTTATCTACAGATCCACAGACTTGAAATTTTAAAATTCCACCAGGTGAATAACACTATGTTGCTATGAAGAATTACAACCCACATGCGTGCCTACAGGACTTCTGAAGTTTTCTGTGTCCAGGACTGCATTTGTGTATTAAGTATTTAAATATATCTACGTACATACACACATAAGTCTCCAAGTACATTTGTGTACATACATCTATACACACATATATATATACTACATTTTAATTTATTCTTCTTAGGCTAAACTTCACGTAAGACTTTAAAGACTGCAAGCTAAAGAACTATAGAGACAAGTTAGGCCTACACCAATGTCCTATTTACCACAGATGCACTACAGAAGGCACACACCTCCTGAGAAAACATCCATTTGCTAAAGCATTTCTAAAGAAAACTCTCAAATTCATGGACTCTTACTAGAACTCCCTCTGCTTGATGCTGCTTACATTTCTATTTGGGAGCTAGGCTCCTTGCTGTCGAGGTTTTTTTTAGAATAAGCGTGCTGTGTGGATGACAGTGCTGTTTATAAAAGAAGCCTGGCTGAGTACTGGCTTTTATCTTTGATCTCGGATGAAGACTTTCCAAGTGTGGCTCTAGACGTAGCTGACAGCCCCTCCTGCTCACTTTAAATTTTAAGTGTCTTATCTCCCACAATGATTGCTTTGTCTTTCCTTGTCAACAGAGTCTCTTTACTGAATCCACAAGAGAAGAAAAGCTTGGATGGACCTGGAAATTGAGGACATCTTTTACCCCCAGCAATGTACATTTTGACCTTTGTGAGACACTGCTCTATCGGTTCCGGCATAATATTTCATAGTAAAAACATCCGGCGCACTATGTGAAGCCTGCTTTTTTTCTGCAGCAGGAAACTTCTTTGTTGGGTATAAAGATATAAAGATCTCAAGTGCACATAAAGATCACGAAGCGCAGCACAGCACTGTTTGGATATAGTGCCTTGTTCCTTAAAGCATATAATGTCTTGGACGTAAAACCTTGTTCCTGTTCAGCTGTGTTAGCACGGCACAGTGCCCAAGCTAGTGCGTCTTGCAGCTTGAGGAAAAAAATGCACTGCAGAAGCTATCCTATACTGGCTTCTGAAGCCAGTGTGGTTTTCACTTGTTCTCTCATCTATGCTTTGCTCCACAGTGTAATGCAGATATGACCTACACAATTCTCTTGTTTTTGGAGGCTTCTAGCTAGAACTCTTCCTCTGCTTACTGAGGAGAAATCAGTGATTTGACACCATGAAAGTGCAGAAACCCTCTTTTTTTATTTCTGCCTGTCTCATGCTATTGCAGTAAGATCACAATATGTTGCAATCTTCTTTCACTCTGCCTTTGGGGTGCCTTAAACACTGAAGTACTCCAGAGGGCATCAGATTCTGAAGTTCCCAGCTGATGTCTTAGACTCAAATGATGCAAAATTCTTTATATTTTCAAGTTTATTAGAAACCCAAATCCAAATTACAGCTTTGAAGGATGAAACATCATGAACTATTCACAAAAAAACAGGAAATCTTCCTGAGTTCGTGATAGAACAGTTTTAAATGGACTGCTAGAGTATTACAAGTTGTAGCATCAATGTTTTCTGATATGCAATGAGCAAACATTTCTAATATTTTTGCACTAGCACCTTGCCTGATATCAGGAGTTTAGTGGCATATGTCAACAGCCAAGAAGGCTACAGCAATTCTGTAAGACATATATAAGCATCAATATTCCTGCATGAAGAATGGAAAAGCTCAAGGCAAAGGACCTCAGTGTTGTGCTCAGTATTGTACCTACACTTGTGGAGCCAAGGAACAGAACAACAACTGTACCTGACAGAAAATCCTCCCATGTTTCTGCCTGCTTCAAGTGAATTATGTTACTTTTTCTTCAGGAAATTCATTGGTAGAAAATGTATTACTGAGGATATACTGCTAAGGTCTTATTAAAGCCAATGATATTAGGAGATTTGTAATTAAATAAATATAATGTTTTGCATTTAAGAACTCCGTCTATCCTGTTGCAATCCTGTGGATTGCAAGTGTCTCTGATTTACAAGTGATTGTGTGTGCCTTTTATTTCCTAATACCAGTATCTGTAATTTCTTGCCTGTGAGAGCTGGAACTTGAAATCAGATCCAAGTTGTTATATGGTCAAGTTTTCCCGATGTGGACTTTCCTTGCTTTGCAAACATGCTGCTGATAAGCAAGCAGATGTACTGCAGGCAGCACAGTAGGATGAGAGTATGAGTGTTGTATAATACACTTATTTTCTTTCTCCCCATTTTGCTTTTTATTTTCTCCTTCTCCAGCAAGCACGCTCCCAGGTGCTCTTGCAAAACTGCCAGTGCAGAAATATAAATACTTCTGAAACTCTTCCCAGCCTTAGATTTCTGATATCCTTTTCATAGGGTAGTCAAGTTGGGAAGGATCCCCAAAGTAATTTCTGTGGAGGATGTCGCTGGAGAAGGTGTAACCACGGTGATGGAATTAGTTAATCATAAAGCACGAACAATGCTGCTATGTCCCTTGTACAGCCCTACCCGTCTGAACATTAGGTCTGGGAACAGAGGGTTTAGTCCCTAGGTAATCATTAATGTTAAACAATAATGGTGAAGAGGGATTTTTAATAGAAATAGCGTTACCAAATGATTGCAGGTGTATTTGTGGTACCTATCTATTGTGTGAATTAATTGAAGCAAAAAGTCATACATCTCTCCCCAAAGAAGTTAGTTTTAATTAAAACCAGCAGGTGCCTAGAACTGGTCAAGATGACCCGTGCCGCAGGGACAAGAGCCAGAAGAGGACTGAGTTTGCGCAGAAACTGTGATGAAGAGGATAAGCCTTCATTTTAGGACCCCCAACGACCACCACTAGGAGGCACTGCGCAAGTGCGGGTGGGAGGAGTGTATGAAAATGGACTGATTTGACTATGAAGGAAAGGGCTTATGTAATCAGATGAATATGTATATTTTGATCTATATAAACTGCACGGAAAGGGTATGGGGTATGCACGTTCGGCGGAATTATCCCCCGTGCATCCGACGTCGCAATAAAGAATGCCTGCCTTTTAACACTACATTGGTGTTACGAGGTCTATTCCCGGATTTTCGGTGACAGTTTCTGGCGACCCAGATGGGACCCTGCTTGTGAATACTGACGGATCCGCGGGATCACGGGACCTCCAGCCGGCATCGAGGGATTCTCGAGGAGAACCTCTGATCCCCGGACCGAAGGATTCCAAGTAAGTCCCCTGGAAATTAATGAAGGCATTCTTTAAGTGTAATATACGCCTGCTCGTAAATCGCGGTGAAAACCTCGTAGAGTTGGGCTAAAAGGTACCTTTGTGGAAAGTCTCTGCTCGGTGAAAGCCGGTGGAGCGGGGCCCAAGGGGGAGGTCTTCAACAGGGGGTTGAAGTCTCCAGTATCTCAGCAGGGGGCTGGGATCCCAAAAGGGAGCTCCAACAAGGGTTGGGGTCCCTCTGATTAGTGTTTGTGATATAGTGCACAATCACTACCACTGGTCATTTGAAGGATGGGCACCTTTCCGAGTAAAAGACCCATCCCAAGGGGCACGCCTTTGGGATGTATTTTAAAGCACTGGAAAGAACTGGGGGGGGATCCTTTAACTCGGAAACAGTTAATTGAATATTGTAATCATCAGTGGCCGTTATATACTCTGGATGACGGGGAGAAGTGGCCGGAGGACGGGACACTGTGTTATAATATTGATGTTGTTTTGTAAAAGGGAAGGTAAATAGGAAGAAATGACATATGTAAATTTGTTTTTCTCGTTGAGAAATCATTCGGAATGGCAAAGGCAGTGTGGGATACATCCGCTCGGTTCTATGGTAATGGCTTTAAAAAAAAAGGAAACTGCGAAAAGGGTTCAAAGAAATGTTGCGTCGCTTGTAGTGTTGGCAAAGAGTGTTTGAAATATGAGCCTGAGGAGGATGATGTTGAATTAATGGTTGCACCTTGTCGGAGATGGGGAAGTAATGAGGAGGACCGAAAATCTGAGACAGACAGTCCTTCCGTTTCTCCTGGGGGGGGGACAGGAGGATTTAGCCCGGTTTTGGGAAAAACGCAGGGCAGGACAGGGGGGGTAGCGGAGCCAGCTCCCCTCCAGGCTCCTCTCCGAGAGGCAGTAGGAAATACTGGTCCGGTGACAGTAAAGGTTCTGTTTTCAATAACTGATTTAAGGTCGTGGGAAGAAGTAGCAGGACTCTTCGCGTGATTAAATTGATGACTTTAGATAAGAAATCATGAAGAGGACCGGGGGAGTCAACCCTAGCTAAACCCCTGGTCACACTAAAGCTAGGGAATAAGGAAGTAAAAATTTTAATAAATACAAGGACCATTTATTTGGTATTAAACACATGTAAAGGGAAATGTAGTCATAAATCTGTAGATGTTGTTGGTGCGACAGGGTAAAGAGAAAATTAACCTTTCTTAGAACTGTTGAAATTTAGATTGAGAAAACAGTGAGTAACTCACCAGTTTCTATATATGCCTGAATGTCCATTGCTTTTGTTAAGACAAGATTTATTAAGCAAATTAGAGGCACAAATAACTTAAAAAAAAAAAAAATAAAGAAATTGAATTATTGATACCAGAATCAAAAGCCGTAGAGGCAAGGGTGTTTGTGTTACAAGATTCTTTTAAAGAGGAACAAATTCCAGAAGAGGTGGAAAACGCAGTAATCCCGCTTGGTTTAAGCAAATGAAGTTCCGGGACAGTCCAAATTGGCAGAACTGGTAAAAGTGACCTTAAAACCTAGATCCAAACCGGTAAGACAAAAATAATATCCTATTAAGTGGGAGGCACGAAAAGGATTAGAGGGGTTAATCATGAAATTTTTGGAATATGGGCTTTTGGTAGAATGCGAGTCAGAATACAACACACCTATATTACCGGTAAAGAAACCTGGGGGACGGGAATATCGACTAGTCCAGGATCTAAGAACTATAAATCAAATAGTTCAAGATATACACCCAGTAGTAGCCAATCCCTATACTTTATTGACATCCCTGAAAGAGGAGTATAAATGGTTTACTGTACTAGATTTAAAGGATGCCTTCTTTTGCATACCTCTGGATGCACAAAGTCAAAGCATATTTGCTTTTGAATGGGAAAGCCCTGCAACAGGACGAAAGATGCAACTGACATGGACTGTACTTCCACAAGGATTTAAAAATAGCCCCACAATATTTGGAAACCAGTTGGCAAAGGAATTAGAAATATGGAAGAGACAAAACCAGGAAAAGGGGACATTGTTACAATATGTAGATGATATTCTAATAGCAGCAGAAAGCAAAGAAAAATGTTTTGAAATTACTATCAGTTTGTTGAATTTCCTGGGCCAAGGAGGATATAGAGTCTCCAGAAATAAGGCCCAGATAGGAAGAGAAGCAGTGATTTATCTGGGATTTGAAATATCTCAAGGGCAAAGGCAACTAAGCAACGAAAGAAAGGAAGCCATTTGCCAAATCCCAGAACCTAACAGTCCAAAGGAGCTGAGAACCTTTTTGGGAATGATTGGATGGTGTCGGCTTTGGATTCCAAACTATGGACTATATGTGAAACCACTTTACAACGCTTTAAGAGAATCCAAAGACTTGTATCTGACATGGACACCTGAATGCCAAAAATCATTTAAAGAACTTAAAAAAGCATTGATGATGGCCCCTGCTTTGGGTTTACCTAATTTAACCAAACCTTTTGAACTGTTTGTCCATGAGAGGCAGCATCTGGCTCTTGGAGTGCTGGCACAACGTCTGGGATCCTGGAAGCGACCAGTAGGATACTTCTCTAAACAACTTGACAACGTGAGTAAAGGATGGCCGGGATATTTACGCGCTGTGGCAGCGACAGTATTGCTGATTCAAGAAGCTCGAAAATTGACTATGGGCCAAAAGATGGTGGTATATGTACCACACATGGTGGTAACTGTTCTAGAACAAAAGGGGGTCATTGGCTGTCCCCCAACAAAATGCTAAAATATCAGGTTGTCTTGCCAGAGCAGGATGATGTGGAACTGAAAACCACAATCATCATAAATCCAGCAATGTTTCTGTCAACGAAAAATCCAACAGAAAATCTAGAACATGACTGCCTGCTAACTGTTGAACAAGTCTATTCTAGCAGACCGGACCTGAGGGATGAGCCTCTGGAGAACCCTGATCTGGAGTTGTTCACGGATGGAAGCAGCTTTGTGAAAGAAGGAAGACGAACGGCCGGATACGCTGTTGTCACCACGACCGAGGTACTGGAGTCAGGAACGCTACCTGCAAATACCTCGGCACAGAAAGCAGAACTGGTGGCATTGAGGCAAGCCTTGCGAATGGCAGAAGGAAAAAAGGTAAATATATGGACTGACTCTAAATATGCATTTGGTGTAATTCATGCTCATGGAGCCATCTGGAAAGAAAGAGGACTGCTCTCAGCCCAAGGTTCATCGATAAAACATAAAGAAGAAATCCTTCAGCTCCTCGAAAAGGCGCAGAAACCAAAGGAAGTGGCAGTGATGCACTGAAAGGCTCATCAATTTGGTCGAACAGCTGTAAACATAGGTAATCTATTGGCAGACAAAACAACAAAGGAGGCTGCTGAACAAGGTATCTTTGCACTAGTACCAGTAAAACAAATAAAAATCCCAAATCTGAAACAAAATACAGTAAATTGGATGAACAATTGACAGAACAATTAAAGGCATCACAAAATACAGAAGAGTGGTGGGTAACACCAGAAAAGCGGGTAACAGTAACCCCGCAAGTTATGTTAGAACTTGCGAAAAAAAAACATACACAGACACATTGGGGTGTAGATGCTATGGTCTCAAGCCTAAAATCATCTGTGGTGTGTATAGGAATGACAAGAGTAGTTAAATCCATAATAGCTAAGTGTCCAATTTGTCTCAAAAATAATCCTTTAAATCGGAAAAGGGCACCCCTAGGGGTAACAAAACAGGGTAACATTCCAGGAGATTACTGGCAAGTTGATTTTTCTAAACTCCCCAGGCAGAATGGATTCAGGTATCTATTAGTATTAATTGATACTTTTTCTGGATGGCCGGAAGCCTCTCCTTGTCGCACCAACAAAGCGAGAGAAGTGGTTAAAATATTGTTAAAAGAAATAATACCAAGGTTTAGGGTACCAATTGGCATGTCTTCCGATAGGGGACCACATTTTGTAGCAGAAATAGTTCAGCAAGTAAGTAAAATTTTAAAAATAAATTGGAATTTACATACCCCCTGGAGGCCACAATCAAGTGGGAGAATTGAAAAAATGAACCAAACATTAAAAAGACAAATAAGTAAAATTTGTCAAAAGGTGTCTTTAAAATAGCCACAAGCTTTACCATTAACACTTCTGAAAATCAGAATCCAACCAAGATCTAAAGATGGTGTAAGTCCATACGAAATTTTGTATGGCAAACCTTATCAGACTCCTTTAATCCCAGGGGATATAAAAATAGCAGGGGAAACAGATTTAAAAATGTATTTGGTTTCTTTAGGAAAAACACTTGAAGCACTCCGAAAATACATTGTGCTGACCAGATCGCTTGCTTTGGATACACCTGTGCATCAGTATCAACCAGGTGATTTCATGTACATAAGGACTTGGAACTCTGAACCACTGCAAAAAAGTGGAAAGGACCTTTTCAGGTACTGTTAACAACTTACACTGCAATCAAAGTAGAAGGGGTGGAACCATGGATACACTACACTCGAGTGAAGAAGGCCCCTTCGTGCAGAGTCATCAATAGAGATCCAGAGACTGCAAAACTGACTTTGAAATATATCTAAAAAGAGTAGTTATTACTGTAAAATGCGAGGAGACTGTATCTCGATCTGGAAACTAATGATAATAGGAGCACTGTTCAGTGTATTAGAAGTAAGAACAGAAAACGTTGATTCACTGCCAATAAAAGCAGAACAATTAATATACCTCCTAAGGAGGACTCCAGAAAAAAATTTGATGATCGGGCTTATAGAAGAATTTGCAAATTTACAAAATGTGACCCAAATAACTGCATGTCTTCCAATCCCAAGGGCGGTAGGAGAATCAGTCCCATGGGGAAATTCAACAAGACATGCCAGAAAATTGGCTTGATAAAATTTTTAATGGATTCAGGTGGAATATTAGTTCTTGGGTCAAATCTTTAGTCGGTACCGGACTGCTTTTACTGGTAGTAGTTTTAATAATAATACTGCTCATTTATTATTGTCTAAAAAAGGAACTCACCAACAGAACAGCTTTTAATCAAATGATTATTCAGGCTATTGCAAGAAGACAAAACCTTAGTGAGTTGGTTGTAACACTTCCACCACCCTATAGCGAAACAAGTGGACTATAAGTGTAGTGTTGTAATTTTGAAAAGTATATTTTAATAATATTTAATCATTATATGATTAAAAAAAAAATTAATTATGGAAGTATTGAAAAGATAATTATTTCAAAACTTCCAAAGGGGGGAAATGTAACCACGGTGATGGAATTAGTTAATCATAAAGCACGAACAATGCTGCTATGTCCCTTGTACAGCCCTACCCATCTGAACATTAGGTCTGGGAACAGAGGGTTTAGTCCCTAGGTAATCATTAATGTTAAACAATAATGGTGAAGAGGGATTTTTAATAGAAATAGCGTTACCAAATGATTGCAGGTGTATTTGTGGTACCTATCTATTGTGTGAATTAATTGAAGCAAAAAGTCATACATCTCTCCCCAAAGAAGTTAGTTTTAATTAAAACCAGCAGGTGCCTAGAACTGGTCAAGATGACCCGTGCCGCAGGGACAAGAGCCAGAAGAGGACTGAGTTTGCGCAGAAACTGTGATGAAGAGGATAAGCCTTCATCTTAGGACCCCCAACGACCACCACTAGGAGGCACTGCGCAAGTGCGGGTGGGAGGAGTGTATGAAAATGGACTGATTTGACTATGAAGGAAAGGGCTTATGTAATCAGATGAATATGTATATTTTGATCTATATAAACTGCACGGAAAGGGTATGGGGTATGCACGTTCGGCGGAATTATCCCCCGTGCATCCGACGTCGCAATAAAGAATGCCTGCCTTTTAACACTACATTGGTGTTACGAGGTCTATTCCCGGATTTTCGGTGACAAAGGGAGGGCAGGGTCAGGCAGAAGATCTCCAGAGACACAAATGTCCATATATAAAAAAGCTAAAGCTATTCATATTTTGTGTAACTACTTTGGGTAATACAAAGTGCACAAGAGACAGAGAGCTAATCTTATTCTTCTAGTACATGTTTACTCCCTCTTTACTATCACTCTTCTGGGCTTTGATGAGCTTTTACATAATGCTTCTCATCCTTTCAATGTTACCAGCAACAAGTAAAGGCCATCTACTTAAACACACATAATATAAAGTACGTGAAAGTAAAGGAACTATAAGGTCTGTTGAGTGTCGAGATTGTTAATGGGCTGGAAATCTGAAGTGGTGCTGAAAGGTTTTCAATTTGCAGCATCAGCGTCTACATTCATGCTGGTCTGTTAGGTTGCTTCCAAAGGACTAGCTCAGTAGAAAACCACCTTGTTGATATACCTACCCTGAGGGTGACTCCAGACACACCCTATGACACACTATGCAGTAATAGATAAAAAGGTAATGTCTGTCCCCTGGGGCTTTGGCAAAGCATGTCTAATACTTGTTCTGACCCATATTGTCCCCTTCTGGCCCATCTGTGTGGGGCACGCTGATTTATGCCACAAATCTACCGGCACCTTATAGTAAAAGAGTGAGGACATCTGGGAGCCTCTCCCATGGAAGATGCGCTTGTTTGGAGGTCGGCTGAACTCAGCAGCCCGCAGGAAGATGACCTAGGTCACTGCACTGAAAGGGTAAGGATAAAGCCCTTCAGGGATGAATGGTGTGGCAATTCAGATTGCTCCCCAGAGCACCTCCTCAAGAGGCAAAACGCATGTAAAAGTGATACACGCCTTATCTGTGCCAGGAAAAAAAAATCTACTGTTAGTTTGCAGGACAAAAATAAAACTTATTTTCCCGTTTGCAGGGGTTGTGAGCAAAGAAGAGGATACCTTAGAGTCCTGCCATCGTGTAGAAGTCACAACAGGCAGAAAAAACTGTCTTCTGTCTTAGTATGCAATCCACAGTTTGGCCTCTAAAGCAATAGTTTGAGGGCCATCTGTCCAGGCAGCTGATTTTCCTGTGTGACACCCAGCAACCCCAATGGGCACAGCGGTGCTTTTAACATCACTAGTCTGTCCTCAGCTTTCGTTTGTGCCAAGCTGAAGTCATGTGAGATCTGGCTTTTGAAAAGTTTCAATGTAGGTCTGAGGTGGTCTTTCCTCAGATACAGGCCTGGGCTGAATACAAGGAGCCATCAGCGTGTGCACTCAGAACATCCTGATCCAGGAGAGAACATTATCCAAATTATTTTCAGGATAAAGGAAACTTTTGGCTCCTTCTTACAGGCATATTTAATGTAACAGTCTCTCTTGACTTCTATGTGACCACTTTGAAGATGTCACTGGACAAGGATGGGTGGCTCTTGCTTCAGCAGCAAATTGGATTAGGCAAGGATTCAGCTGGCCCTGTTCCTGGCATACGGTGGCGTTGTGAAATGGATAGAGAGAGATTCGCTATGCAAGCCCAGTGCCAAGCCTGTGCCTCCCTCTGCCTGCTTTCATCCAGAAGGAACAGGGCAAGCCAGCCCCCCGCCCTGAGAAGCCAACTCACATGAGAGTGGCCGCCTGGCTGCCTAGTCAATACTGGGTAGTGGACTTTGGATGGGGGGGATGGGCGGACACCAGGCGAGACTAAGGAGAGTGTGTCACAGATATGAACGTCATGCATTTCACCATCAAGTGGATAGGGTGGTCTGAGGCGCAGAGCAGATAAGACTGTGACATCCCATGGACCTATTATCTTTACTTTTGAATACCAAAAGAAGGATTTTGTGACACTGGGACAACAGGGATGGCTCTGAAATGCATTTCTATGTGCTCACAAGTGCACTGCCTGCTCCAGTTGTGAAACAGCCCTGTGTGGGATCTGTGGGGCAGCATGCCATCTGGTGCCCCTGATGCTCTCTGCCAAAGGATGTAGCTTGGCAAAGTGGGATTGCATCTGCCAGGGATTTTCCAGGTTGTCTATTTGCCCACACTGCCCATGGACATGACCTGAAAGGTCTTTGTGGCTTATATGGACCTCTCATGGCAGCCTGGTTGGGGCACTGTTGCCCCAGCATGCCCAGTGAGCTCCAGTGCCATGACAATGTGAATGAGGGTTTGGCCTTGAGAGGACCAAATGATCTGCTGAGAGCGCAATGGCTGCACAGTGCAGACACAGCCGTATGGATCCCAGTGCTAGATGAGGATCGTTTGAGCTCTGGCAGCTCCATCTAGCCTTTGGAATCTCTGCTGAGCGCACTGTGTGATTTAGAAGACGGAGCAGGTCAGTTTGGGTTCGTCTTGGCAGTTCCTGCAGTGCAGTTTTCTTAGAAGTAGCATGGCTGGAAATGGGGTAAGATTCTGATTCTAAATGCAGAAGTGTGTTTTAAAAATGCATTTTGGAGGGATACTGTCCTTATAGCCTGAAATACTACTAGTTTGCCAGAAAACATCTCACCTCCAGCTGCTGGCAGTGAGCGCCCTGTTGCTTCAGAAGCATGGTTGCCTGGTTTTCCTCTGCCCCTCGCTGGGTGAACTGGTGACCAGGTCACCTTGTCTTATGTCACAGTCCTGTGAGTGAAAAGTGTCACTCAGCTCTCGGCTCTTCACAGGACCGCTGCAGGCAGAGAGAGAAGAAGGCAACATGCCTGCAATCTTTTCCCACACGCCCCCCTGCCCCAGACTTACGGCTAGTTTGGGGTGCATTTGTATCTTGGTAATTGGGAAATCTAATCAGATATGCTGGAGTCCTAATGAAGTGGCTTGTATGTTTATATGAGATTTTGAGAATAATCATCTGTGAAGACTTGGGACCCGTGTTCCATCTGCATGTGCAGTTTCTATGGCTGTGTGAGTAAGTGCTGTAATTGCCTGTAGGAATTTATAGTGTTTACTGAAATGGAAGAAATTGCAAATACTTCCTAGCATTCAGTTTTTAAGTCTCTGATTTTAGAATTATGGAGGCAGCTGACATAAAATACTACACTTCAACAGAAATGCAAGAACGGAAATCACATTCTGTTCCCTTAAACTGTGTCTTTTTTGCAACTTGTGTATTAATTGACAGAAAGTTACAATTCTGCAGCTATTTTAACACCTGATTAACCACCACAGAAATCCTTTGTAATGACTGAGTAGGCACCATGGCACGGAATGTATGCTAACAGCGTACTGATTAAGCAGCATTCACTGCAATTGCTTCCCATTAGGTAAATAATTTCTGAGGGAGATGTACTAATTAAGCATTTTTCCTCATTACATATTTCATGATTAAGAGGCATTTACTGTACTTACAGCAGTGCAACTAAAGCTATTCAGAACTACTCATGCCAATATTTACAGAACACAGAGAGAAATTGCTTATGCTTCCATCTTCTTTGTTGCTAATTGTGAAGGGTGTGTTTACTTTCCTTAGAGGTGCTTTCACTTCTTTAATGAATATAACGATCCCTAAGTCGGTAAAGTGTTTTGCGATCCTCTAGAACATAAATTATTTTATCATTTTAAAATACTGTTGTTATTCAGTTCTCTAAGCTATCTGCTGCTGTCTAGCAGCTGATTTGCTTATTTGTAATAATAATCATAAGCTATCTGGTTTAGCATTGTGTTGCCGTGTGAAGCTCTTTAGTACAAGACTGCTGCAATCAGCTGGAACACTTTGGCTTAAAAAAGATTTTTGTTCTATCTTATGGCAGCTTATTCCCTACCAGCATTACGAGCTTTTTATTCCTTCTTTAACGGAGACCATTTTTTTAATTCCTTGTTTGCATTTCAATAGAGGTGCATAAAGTATTAATAGTCCATATGTAGCTTAGAGAACTTTATTAAATGTTAGCGTTTATACACAGCTTTACTTCCAGCACATCAGGTTTCCATATCACATGGATGAGCCTATCAAGATGAAAATGTTTCTGTGATTATCATTTGTGGTTGGGTAAATACTATACCGATTTAAATAACTCCTGTTGGAAGCCAAGTGCAGTAGAGGTTGAGAAAAGTAATGACTGAAGACAGAGGCTCTTGACCTCACCAGATGACAGGCAGGATCATGATAGCTCATGTGTTTGGAATCAGGAGACAAAGTCTAGTTCCCTTTCATCATGGCAGTTTGTCAGACTCTTGCTGCAGTGTTTTCACACCCATGTGATGTTTTTGTGGGTCTCATGCTGTTTTGGCAGCTTAATTCAATTTTAATGCCGTTTTGTTCCTGATTTCTCCTTTTGCATTTCAGAAGGATTTGCTTTAAAACAAAATGGTAGTTTTGCAGAATTATGAACAAATTTAATGCCTTTTCTTTCTTACTTGTTCTCCATCCTGTGGGCGCTCATTTTGCTTGCGGTCCATTCCTTGAAATCCCTATACTCTGGGAAACAAGCAGAAGCTTAGAGGCCAGAAGGCTTGTTCTGGTTCTGTTCCTCTCTTGAAAATGTAAAGCTATTGCTACCCAACCTGCTCTTCTTGTAACCATTCCTTTCTGCTTAACAGAGAAGCAGTTCAATTGTTCACAGCTCCTTTCCCTTCAAGTGCCAGAATTCTCAATCATACTTTTAAAACATGCATGCAGAATTTGACATCAGCTTTATCTTGCACAGGTTGTCTGGAGAGCTGGAGGGATGATGACTCCCACTTGTGCTGTCCAGAGCAGAGGGCACAGTCAGGGTCAAGCACCTCCTGCATGCCAGTGCACCCAGATTCGGTGTTCCTTCACTGTTACAGTTCTTTCCCCCCGCACCACTCTTTTATGATAAGCAAGTGGTGACAAATAAGGGGTTTGTCTTACCTGAGCAGAAAATGACCTGAAGGTCAGATCTGCCTGTAGGCAGATAATAAGTATCAATGACTAAATGACATAAAAAGAACCAAGCATTAGTTATATAACAGGTCAGCAAATTGACCTGGGGTAGCTTTGTAATTTTTTTTTCTTTTCATACCATTTTCAATAACTAAAAAAAACCCCCATTTTGAATGAGTCTTAACATGATCTCAGCAAGTCTGAAGCTTCTATTTTTTTTTCTCTTGTGTCTCTAAATTTTACCTCTCTAAAAGCTTTGGAATGGGAAAAGCTGGATTATATCTTAGTATAGTCTCTGTGCCCCTAAGACAAAAAAGGAACAGCAAAACCAATCAAAATAGGTCAGTATACGTAGGACAGGTAGAGAAGGGGTTATGTGAGCTTATTTGGTAAGTCATTGACTTTCTAATGTGTCTTTATATTTTCCTTCTAGAAATCCTATTCCAACTTTCTGTGGCTATGGGAAATGGCATTCTTAATATTTTCAGATATACTATAGCTCAGATCAGTTTGTAAGATAAAGTATTGCTTAAACATAAATTAACTAATTAAATATTAGGGCAAGCAAAACTGTGGAAAGTGCCATAAGGTAATTTTCCTCCTTGTTTTTGTTTGGACGAAAGGTGTATAGTGTGCCGTCATAAGTTTTTATTTCTCTTCATTTTTGTCGTGTTGGCTTTTTAATTTGTTTGCCTACACAAGAAAATCAGTATTTAGGTGTTCATTAATTATACAAATCATTGAACTGATTCATTTAATTGAGTTCAAAAATTAGATTTGTGAATATTCTCCACTCTCTTCAGTTGTTCACCACTTGGAATTGCATCCACAGTTCTGAATAAGTGAATTAAGTATAAATCCAGCACATAGGTGTTTTATTGTGTCAGTGGTCTTACAGGAACCATGCAAAAAAGATACATGAAAGAGACCTGAGCATGCCACTTTAGCTGTCAGAGATTTGACAAATAAAACCAGAGATTTTTATATTCAGATTGACCATATACAGCATTATTAAGCCGAAAACAAAATATCTAATTCTGTAATTTTTGTAAACTAAAGAACTTCAATGTATTTTGTTTTATGTAGTGAGCACAAACTACCTATGAATTTAACTCTTAGATTAAGGTTTGAAATGTGGCTGCAAATTAGGTACCAAGTTAATCAGTGACTACACTGATGCAGTGATTTATTGTCACCATGTAACTGTGTAATAGCAGTTATAGTCAGAGGCTGTGTTGACTATTTCATTGCTTGAGTGGCTTTTCTTATGTCCATCAAGAGTTTATCAGGCCCTTTGGGCGGTAAAGAGAATTCAGTCGATCTTCAGCCCAAGGAACTTTCAGATGGCGACTCCCCAGAGAGTCTGGTCTTGGGATTTTTGTAAGACTTGGGATTTTTCTGGTGTTCACAAACTACTGCAATCTTCAGTTTATTCAGTCATCAACATACAGATCCCTGATATCAGGAACTCTTACTGTTGATCCCCTGTTGCCTCTAAAGATCAGTATGCCACAGATTTCAGCTAATTCCAGCTCTTGTTAGACTTTTTATATGCCCCATCTTATTACAAAGTTTCCTGTAAGTAATCTATATCCCCTCACTAAGGCATTTACCCCTTTTCACTTCTCGCCTAGTACTGTCCGGAGGTTTTAGTCAGGAATGAGGCCACTGGTGAAAGATGCTCGATGGTGTGAGAGCTTCTGTGGAGCTGCTTGCTATTCAGGGTGCCAGAAATTCTGAGTTCAGTTTCTTAGAATTGACTCATTCAGCGCAGTGTGCTTTTGCAGTGTTGAAAACTATGGTTATTTTTTTCCTGTGAGGTACTTCACTCAGCTTTTTAGCAGTGATATCCCAGTACCATCCCCACAAATGCACCGTATAAGTGGTCATTCTCCATGGGAAATGGGCTCTGTGCTTTTCCAGGCTAGCTGGCAGGGAAAGGTTTAAGAATGAACTGCCCTTGGAGTAAAGCTGGGCGAAAAAAATGAGGTAATATAACAACCATGTACTTGAGCTGATGTTTTTAACTAAGCTGCACACTGAACATCTAAACCTTTGTCATTGTTGTCACAGTCTAACTTGCTCTTGGCACCAAATTATAGTGCTTAGAGATCTTGCTGTGGCATTCTTAAGCTATGACAGACCGGAGTGAAGCCTGTTTTGAAACATTCCTCAAGAACTTCAGAGTGTTTTTTAGGTCAATGGTCTCAGGCAATTTTACAGCTAAGGTCATATAGGATCAAATGTATAGGTGGGCTGATACAGAATCAGGTGCCATCAGATCTATTTCTGCATCTTTTCAACGCTGGATGGGTTGATTAACCTTTCTTCAAATGGTCCTGCAGTTGTATAGTAGAGATAGCAGTATTCTGTCTTGTAATGAAGAGGTTTACACACAATAAATATTTCGAAAATTCTCTTTTGAGTGCAAAAGTTGAGGATTTCTTTCCTGTTGTATTCTAACTATTTTTACCTTTGTTACTCTTGCAACTTCAGAGAGTATTTTTTTTCTTTTGAGTGTATTGGTAAGTTTTTATTGACCTGCTTAGTGAAGTGACAAAGTCTGACTTTGTGCTAGCTGCAAGGTCTTGCTTTTACTACAAGCTTCCTCCTCTTACTTTATAATTTTGGTTAGTTCTAATCTGAAGAATTTAGAAATATTACCTCCTTGAATTACTGTTTTCATTCTTCATAGCTGGCGAATATGGCCTGATCAGCTGTAGAGGAAATTGTTTCTGTTCTAAACCTCTGACACAGACTACCAGCAAACAAGGCATTTTAAATCAGAATAAGGTCCGATGTGTTGCTATAATCACTTACATATGGCCACTTTTTAAAAACATGATCAATTAAGATACAGACTTTCCTCTTCCCAGACTTGCACATAACACTATAAATTGATAATCCTTAAGTTATTATTTTTTCTCCATTTTTGGTTTTTCTTTTCACATCAGTAACCTACAGTTCCAGCGATAGATATAAGAGAGAAATGCAGTTCCATGTCTTAGCTAACAATAGTGCTGAAGGATTTAATTTTAAAACAGAAAGATACTAAACTGGGAACTTCAAAGTTAAGCTTAAAGTTTTTTTAGTTGAATAAAAAGAGTAAAATCTCTGGTTGTGTTGTCACTTGTACACCTCATTTCTATTTCTGACTAAACCCAGAGAGCCCTGTTTTCCCAATTACGACACTAAGCTTATATCTTACAAGGACAGTATGTTTGTAAGGTTTTGATATTCAGGACAGCGTGCATTTTTCAGATTAACGAGGCTCAGCCAGTGACAGGGTCCCCTTATGATAGAAAACACATAGTGGGAACCCTGGGTTTAAGGAATTTACACAGAACAAACAAGGCAGAGCGTGGCTCAGACTGGGCAGCGTCCCACAGTGAGGGGCAGCTCAGGGCTTGCTGGAGTTTACATGGGAATTCAGCTGAACTGCGCAGAACAGAGCTTGGATTTTTGCATCGCTAAAGCAGAAGTCGAACCAAATCCTGATGTTGATTAGGACTTAAACCAAGGCCTGAATACCAAGATATAATACAACGGTACATCTGAGACCCACTTCCTCTTTTTATATCGCTCAAAATATCTCTGTGGTGGCTCAGATTGTTCAGTGAGGCTAGTGAAAACACAGTTTTGCAGGCTTTTTGGTATGTCTTCTCACCCGATCTTTAGTCCTCTGGACTTTCTGCTGGTTGTAATGCAGAAATCTTGATGCTTACAAGAAAAGTACTAAGTTCCCTGCAGTTACAGCAAAAAATTCAGATTTCACAGAACCACAGAATCAAAGCATGGTAGGGGTTGGAAGGGACCTCTGTGGGTCATCTAGTCCAACGCCCCTGCCCAAGCAGGGTCACCTAGAGCAGGCTGCACAGGACCTTGTCCAGGTGAATCTTGAATATCTCCAGAGAAGGAGACTCCACCACCTCCCTGGGCAACCTGTTCCAGTGCTCCATCACCCTCAGAGGGAAGAAGTTCTTCCTCATGTTCAGACGGAACTTCCTATGCTTCAGTTTGTGCCCGTTGCCCCTTGTCCTGTCGCTGGGCACCACTGAAAAGAGCTTGGCCCCATCCTCCTGACACTCACCCTTCAGGTATTTGCAAGCATTTATATGGTCCCCTCTCAGCCTTCTCTTCTTCAGGCTAAACAAGCCCATCTCCCTCAGCCCTTCCTCATAGGAGAGATGCTCCAGTCCCCTCATCATCCTTGTAGCCCTCTGCTGGACTCTCTCCAGTAGCTCCTCATCTTTCTTGAACTGCGGAGCCCAGAACTGGACGCAATACTCCAGATGGGACCTCACTAGGGCAGAGTAGAATGGGAGGAGAACCTCCCTCAAACTGCTGGCCACACTCCTCTTAATGCACTCCAGGATGCCATTGGCCTTCTTGGCAACCAGGACACACTGCTGGCTCGTGGTCAACTTGTCATCCAGCAGGACATCCAGGTTCCTCTCTGCAGAGCTGCTCTCCAGCAGGTCTGCCCCAAGCCTGTACTGGTGCATGGGGTTGTTCCTCCCCAGGTGCAGGACTCTGCACTTGCCCTTGTTGAACTTCATCAGGTTCCTCTGCGCCCAACTCTCCAGGCTGTCCAGGTCTTGCTGAATAGCAGCACAGCCTTCTGGTGTATCCGCCAGTCCTCCCAGTTTTGTGTCATCAGCAAACTTGCTGAGGGTACACTCTAACTCTTCATCCAGGTCATTGATGAAGAAGTTTTGTTGTAAAGCGAGGCCAAAGATAGCAATGCAGAGAGAGCTCCATGAGCAATTTAAAAGTGAGCTGAGCACAGTTGGGTCATTAGATGAAATGGTCCAAAAGAATGTGCAGCCAGGTACCTCTGCCATGTGGATGCAGTTGCTGAGAAAAGCTACAACTGAAACATGATTCATTAGTGGGTTTTATTACTAGACTTTTGTTCTTGTTCAAAGAGCAAAACATATTCTAAATGGAGAACTTAATGATGTAGAGAAAGCTGCTACTTCAGCCATTGGCTCAGAGTTTAAATTCAAAGATAGCATCATGATATATTTACTTTTGCCAAGTACCTTTTGATGTTCATTTTTAAGGTGGAGTAGTAGCATCTTTGATAACAGTGGTATTGAGCAACAACATGAATTTTCTTTAAATTTATAAGTATTTTAAAGCTTATCTTGTCTTCTGCATATCCTATATAGTTATACAGCATGCTTTTCTGCAGCAAAACAAAATTTTAGAAAAAGAAGAAGAAGAAGAGGAGGAAGGTTCGTACCACCTTACAGGGGACCTGAACTGTTTGTTCGTAGACAGAACTTCAGCATACACAGAGGTAATGGAAATAGCCCATGAACTGTAAAACCATCGGGCTCCTAGCCTAAATGCCTCTATTCACAAGTGTGCTGTCCTCCTTTAGACTGACTGTATCCATTAAGCCCACATTACAGATCTCAAACGACTGGCAGTTATGCAGCAGGGTTGAGATTAAATCTGAAGTGTGCTCTGTGCAACATGTAACCTGTCTCCATGCTGGCCTCCTGCATGAATGAAAGCTGGAATATCTCAGATCGTGGATGGCTCCATCACCCAGTAGGACGTTCTCAATATCTCCAGCTAGCTCTTGCTTCCCTCTCTGTATTTCGTTTAATCACGACCATTCTGACTGTGCTTTCAGAGTTGTAGGTACACAGCATGGCAGCGAACTTTCAAGCAGAAGGGTCACTTAGTTGTCTTCTCAGGGAGCTGCAAACATTTCAGATGAGTGAGGTGTCAGAGATTGATTATAGAGGAGATGGATTATGGCTATAGAATAGAATAAAATAATAGAATAGAACATAAACTCTATTGTGTGAATACAGGTGTGTTAAGAAACCATGCGATCATGGAATGCTGCTTTCAATTGTTCCCTGTACAGGCCTTTCCATGGTTGGGTTAAAATCCAACTGACCTAGCATAAGATAAGAATAAGAAGGTGTAGCAAGATTAATGTCATAGGTCAGTAGGTTAAATTTTAGAAATAGGACTAAGTTTAATAGAACATCTTGAAGTCTCTCAAAATCTTTCTCAGGATATTACCAAACAGAATTCACAGAAGAAGATAAAGGACAGACGACGACCCCGAGATGACCCTGAAACCAAGAGGGACCTGAAACCAGCAAGGGAGAGTTCTGCTAAGACAGAAGAATAGAGTGAATTTAATAAATGATGTACTTAAAGAAACAGAACGGTTGCTTAGAAACTCTGAAAATTCTAGACTTGATGTAATCAGTTTAAGAAATGTATATAAACTGGCCTAGCGAGTTGAACTTGGTCACTCACTGAGGTGAGTTGTGACTAGTGTAACCACTCATGTGACAGTAAAATCTTTAACATGAGGAAACCTCTTTTCCTCTTCTGTGCTGTCAGAGCGGTGCATAATAGGGAGCATGCTTTGTGAAAACTCAGGGTAAGTGTTTTGCAGAGGAGTGCTGTGAGGAGATTCTGTTGTACAAATACTAAAATAAAAGCTTTTTCCAATGTTTGACTCTGAATTCTATACAGTCCAGAGCAAAATTCTGTTCCCCATTTTCCTTCCTTCCCACACACTTTTTGGACTATTTATCTGACAATTACAGCCAAATAACAGTAGCATTAGAAGAAATTCTATTGGAAATAAATAGAATAACCAGCATATTATTTATAATAAACATAACAATTAACATTGTTACTCAGAAAGTGCCAGTCGCTTTTCTGTGCCTTGAGGATACAACAAAACCCATGTAACTTCTAGATGGTTAAAAGACCTATTGTATCGTCAAAACACGTAATAAGAATGGAGAGAAACTGATGTCTTTAAGATCTAATACCTATAAGGAGTATTTATTCAGCTGGAAACCTTCTGACCTGTTAACGAATGACCCCTGATTATATTAGGTATGTTAATAATAACTCTGAAAAATTGAAGCTGCCTAGAGTGGGTGAGGCTAGCCCCATCCTTAGCAAAATGTATTTACATAAGCTGTAATTTAGCCACAGAAAAAGAAAAAAGAGTTACATGAAGGAATTCAAGAAATTAGGTATGAGGAATTGTTCGCAAAACACCTATGGTTTGTTTGCTTTTACACCAGTTAGAAGGAAAAACGTGCTGTGAATTGAATGAGGTAGTACTCGGAAGGGAACCCTTTCTTCTCTAGCCTTGCAGGTCCACAAAAGCTCTTAGTAATTTTTCAGTCTCAATGACCCAGCTCCAGGGGTCTATATGTAATTTCTTCCTTAGCCTGGATGTAAAGATGGCAAAATGAGCACTGGAAATAAATAACATTGCAAAAAGACCTGAAACTATTTTTTGCAAGTATAGAGACTATATCATTGTGATCTTCTTTCTTTTTTTAGTATAATTTTCTTTCTCTATATCAATCTGTAACCAGAATTTTTTTCATGTTGATTGATAATCCTTTGGGTTGGTACAGTCTTCCTGAGTCAGTGGCTGTAGCAGGAAGCTGGCTAGTGCTTCTTTTTTTATTAATTCTGACTTTATTTGGCTGCTTGAGAGTGAGAGAGCTTAGGGATGGCCGAAATGCAATATCTACCCTGGGGCTGTGGCTGGAGAATGATGATCTAATTTCTCATGACTCTACTTATGACAGTCAAAATCATTGTTCAAAGAACAGCAAACATGATTCTTTATGCCTTGAATCCAACAGGCCAGATTAAAGTGGAAGTGCCCAAAGGGAAGTTATGCAAAGGGTTCTCTAAACTGTTCAGTTTCTTAGCCACAGAGACTACAGAATGACTGGATTTTGACCCACTTCAGAATTAAGAAAACACAGGAGTGTACACATAAAAATGAGGCCAAAAACAACTGTATGTTGTTCTGTGTTACAGGCTATGTTTTGTTCAGACAATTCCATGTGATTGCAGGTGGCACCAGGGTTTAAGTTTTAACAGGCTATTCTTTGTCTTGCATGAGTTTGTGCCAGCTCCCAATTTCAGTGGGAGGTTTACTCAGAGTCTGTCAGACCCATAAGGAGCTGTTCTGTCTTTCCCAATGACTACTTGCATTGTTCCTCCCTAACCAGGGATGAATCACAATCAAAAGTTGCTGTCAGTTAGGCTCTTTTCTCTTGTTTTTCCCCTTTATTTCTGTTTAATTTTCCAGAAGTAGCAAGTTATAAATAAAATACTTTAATTGTCATATATACTGACTGTTATTAGAAAGTGCATTCAGTTATGGCTGATCTATACCCGTTCCTTGATGACTACAACAGTAAACATAGATTATTGTAACTAATTTCTGAAAAATAGGTATTGATCCATGACCATCTTCTGAAAAATAATAACTGTGTTTGCCTGTATAGAGTGTTATCAATGTTTAATCCAGAAGATGTAGCCCTGTAGGCTCTTGCTAACAGTAATCAGTAACTCTTTATTTCTATGTGTCATGCAGATTAGCAGTGTTGACATTTTCCTGTTGTTTTTGATTTAAGGGATGATCAGAGCTGTTGATTTTTGGAATCCACTGGTGGTTACTGACTACATAGTTTCAAAGGAATCTCTGTATGCCTTAATAATTAATTATTTATTAGCATTACATGAGTGTCTGGCTGAAATCAAAGATCAACTAAACTGTCATTATACATACATCTAGAAAGAGTATTCCAAAGGATTTGTATAATCTGCACCAATGATGTACAAGAGGAGAAACAGTGTTTTAACATGTATTGACTGGAATGGAATAGAATACAGAATAGAGCTCTGATCTCCTCAGTTCTTGTCAAGGTGACTTATCTGATATGTTATAAATGATTTACTGGATGATTTAGATTTCTTTTAATTATTTTCCATCCAACATGTCCTTGTTAAATAACAGATAAAACATTTGTGTTTGGTGGCTCGCTGTCATGAAAATTTTCCAAGTCAGTAATGCCTTCTCAATTCCTTGAACATTGTCATGACGTGACAGTGGATATGAAGGACACTGCTGCAAATTTTCTCGATACAGGAGTAAATAGTAATCTGTCTTAGGAAAGAGTTATGCATTGAAAATATCCAAAATTTGGTTTTTCCATACAAAGGTGTTTTTGGGGGAGTGGAGGGGGGTGGATGGGGAATGAAATTGTGATAAAAGACTTATTGAGGCATGAACTTTTGAGGACATTGGTATCTCAGAGTAAGAGGGTATGCTTTATATGTTCACATCTCAAATGACCCTAAGAAATTTAAATTATTATCAATCTCATTACAGACTGGTAATGTAGCATGCCATTTTTAATAACTATACGGGCAAAGGGAATATATGTAGATCTCTTAAACATGTAGTTAATTAGGTCATATTCCTGTTTTCTTCAGAAATACATATTACTTTTCTTTTATTACCTTTAAAAATTACATTTCTTAATGTAATTGACCTAAAGGCTTAATAAGTAACTAAATACTTGCAAATAAATAAAATCAAATACAGGCACGTAACTGCAGTCAAGACAATTTGTGGGGCCACAGGAGATTAGCTGTGTAGCACAGAAGACCATAGTGACAGAAGAGAAGGCTGTAAAGGACTAGAAATGTTCATCTACTCCAGGCAGGTATTTGTCCAATTTGTTCTTAAAAAAGCTTTAGTTTTTGGTTAGAAATTCTATGTCCTTTTGATATCTATTGCACTACATCCCTATCTTTAGCACTACAAAGTTTTTTGATGAAGTCAAAATTCAGCCTTTCTTATTGCACCACAAGCCTGTTTTTTTGTTGTAGCCACTGTAGGCAAGAGCATATATTATTTCTTTCTTTGCCATTTGAAGCAGCCTCTTACATATTTAAAGACTGTCATCGTTTTCCCTCAAGCCTTTTCCCTCTCTTCCTTTCTGCACCCTGGGCTCATGTAGTCTTTTCATCTTTAGACTAAACAAACCAAATTATTTCAGTCTTTCTTCATAGCTCGTGTTTTGCAGATGCCTCATCATTACTGTTTCTCTGCTCTGGACTGTCTCCAATTCGATATACATCATTTTTTGAAGAGTGCTGCCTAAACCCAGGCATTATACTTACCTGCTTAAACTCCAGTCTTAATAGTGCTGAGCAGAATGGAAAAATTCTTGTGTCTGATAATGTTTATTGCATTTATATGTTAGTCTAATACTTGACTTTTTTTCTAATAGCATGCCACTGTTCATTTGTCTGCAGTTTGTGGTCTCCTCTAGTTCCCACTTTGCCATCTGGTATTTCCTGCTTGTGAAACTGGTTATTGCCCCCAAAGTACAGAGCTGCACACCCGTCTAACTGAATTGTGTCCTCTTTTTCTTTTTTTTCTAGGCCATGTTTTCAGTCTACTGAGGTCACTGTGAATTCTAATTTTGTCCTCCATAAGACTTGTAGCGATTCCATCTTAGCATCATCTTAGAAAATAGCATGCTTTCAGACACTCATCAGGCTGCTAATGCCTGGTGGAGTGGTGTCTGCTTGGTCTGAAGCAAGAGTTAGGATTGCAGTGGCTGGACTAGGTGATTCATTAATAGCTAGGGGAATAATTTTCCAAAGCTATGATGAATAAATCTGTTTGTTAGTTACAGAGGATATTTTTTTTCTTAAATATGTTGCCTGGAATCTGTGTAGTTTTCACTTCTGGCTATTTTGTTTCAAGGTGAAGGGTCATGGATTTATAATCTCCAACTCAAAATTTCACAAAAAAAGCTTACTCCTTGGGATAGGGTAGAAGGTGCCAGGCTGCCTGGCAGAGCAGGGCCTCATCTGCAGTGAATTGTCATGATATACTAACTGCTTAGTACTGCCACCAAAAATTCAGCATCTTGCTCTCTACTGATGAATCCTATAAATCTTGAGATTCTTTTTTTTTTTTCTGATGGATTGACTTATGGAGTTGACCAACTTGGAAAAGGTTTCAGACAGCATATTTGATTCCAGTGTTATTATTTCAGTATTTGAGATCTATCATCTGGTTAAGAATTAGTCACCAAGTGAATCTGTGAATCATATAGAATAATGAATAAATTTATGCTCTGGTTGCAAACAATTTGTGAAAAGGAACAAAGGGAGAAAATAATTTTTAAAATGTTAATTCACTGAAGTCCAATAAGACTTTTAGCCATCTTTTAAACCTTTATAAACCAGGGAACCAAAACAAATGTGAGGGCTTAGAGTCCAAAGGAAGTCAAAGGTAGAGTCAGGATCAGACTTTTTAGCTTCTATGTTTTGGTTTGATGATAACTGATTTTGTTTCCACATTAGTTCATATCTTCAGAGTGCTTGAGGACAAGGGCATGGATGGAGGGCCTTAGAAAGCCATGCAAATCTCAGATTGCAATACCAGTGAAAGTGAACAGGAGAAGAGCAACAAGAACCATAGTGATGACAGGTTGAGGCTTAGAGTGCAATACTTGCAGTTGGTTTGCAATTTGCCTTGACAGAGTGATTACACACAATTATAATCCTGTTGTGCTGACTGCAAATTCCAGAGCACAGTGTGTGCACAGTACAGCATAGACTGAGCATCACAGAGTGAATATGAAATGCAGAACATAAAGCACTAAGCACATTGTAAGCAATTCAGAAGGGCAGGCCAATAACATTATGAGCTAGGATTTTTATTTTGGACCATGGTCTTAAAAATTAAATGATGGTTCTTTGTGTAGATCTACCAGTAGGAAATGCCGAAAATGTGTAGAAGAAAGATTATCCACATCCCAAATACTGGGTGCAAACACAGAAAATCAAATTAAATAAGTAAACTTTAGAAGTATGAAAGACAAACTTGAAGAAAACAACGAGGCAAGCTGCACACTAATATTCCATACGTTCAGATGTAGGCCTGATTTCATCAGTTCTCTCAGAAGCACAAATCAACAGCAAGCAAATATGCAGCACAAGGGACTGAAGAAGTTCCACAATAAAGTTTACAAATTAAAATAAAAATCAAAGCTGTAGGTTTATGAACAATGGTAGAAAATGGAACCCAAAACACAGTCAGCCAAACCATGAGATTATTCATGTAAGAGGACCAGTGTAATAAGCAGTAATCACATGTTACTGGGAGATAACCCTGCTGAGTTGCTAATACTCTAGCATAGGATGGTTGTGGCAGCAGTTTTGTGATTCACCTTATTTTAGAACAGCAATATTAGGAAATTATGTAACTAATGGTTTACTTTTGTATGCTCGCTTCTTGCTTTTGCCTTCTTCCCATTGGCTCTGTCAGAAATGGTATTTGGGAGAAAGAAAAATGGTTCAATATTGCTAGTGAACTGATCAGAGCCCTCTATATCTTCTGTGTGCTAATGATTCCACTTCTATGCTGGGTCGTGACTTGGTAGTTGACTGCAACTTGAAAGTGTATTCTGTTGTTCAGCTACATTTCAACTTCAGATTTTATGGGTATTGTCAAAGTGCTGTGACCAGGCTAGTTGTCATGGAAGGCTTAATTTGATAGTATTTGCTTTTTACAATTTCCTTGAATGGTGGTCATCAAGGACTGACAGGTCTGTTGGTGCAGTCAGTATGGGCTTTTTGGGTTTAAGCCGTTGTCCCTCTTACGCTGTACTCTGATACATCAGCAGAGGTTCACCGTTGGAGCTGTGTTTCAATAGTACTGGGTTTTGAAAGAGGATCCTGGTACGTGCACAGGGTGGCTGAAAGCCTCCTTCACGTTTGTCAGTGCCACACAGTGAAGAATGGTTAGGGGTTTTGAGTTACTCTTTTCCTCCTACCAGGCAGAGGTTTCCACTGGACAGCAGCTGTTTTCAGGACTCCACTTTAATTTCCTTGGAAAATAGGAGCTGTAAAAATCAACACTAAAAATACATAAACTCCAATTTAGACAAGCTCGTATTTTTTTTTTTTTCACTGAGCGAAGGCTCCTGCTGTGGTGGACTGTGAAGGCTGGACTACATCCAGGACTGATTTGAATGACCTAGTCTGAACAAAGACTGAGTTTCACAAGCTGCTGTCATCCTAATTGGTGAGATATCAGTTTCAAGTTCAAATGCTTCAACCCTAAATTCTTTATGCTTCTTTGTTCTTCAGGCTGGCTTTCTGTAACAGGGGAAGACTGAAAACTAACTGGTTGTGAAAACTAATCTGTCCTGGACTGCTAAATTTGTGAGGCACAAAGAAACCCGTGCACCTACCCTGCCTTACTTGCTTGAGTTCTCAGTAAGTCCACCTTTCTTTGCAGTTTTTGGACAGATTTCCTATGCAAGTGTGTGCTTCCAAGGTAGTCGCATGAAAGCCATTGGCTTTCTGGACCTGGTGCTCCAACACAGAATTTCGCATATTTCTGAAGCAGCCGTTGCTACCCGTGGTGCAGGACCACCTTCCTACACCTGCCAAAAGCATCTTTTCAGTACTGTTTCATTTATTTGTTTCCTAGTTATGAATTCTTACCTTTACTTGCTTGAATTACTTTCATTCAATTTCAGTGAAAAAAGGCATATTGTTTGGGCACTCATCAGACAATTCAGAAACTTGAACCTCTACTTCTCAGAGTCCCACCCGACATACCACACAGTAGAGCCTCTCTGTCGCCGATTTGGCTGGGGTAGAGTTAATTTTTCTCTCAGTAGCTGCTGTGTTTTGGATTCAGTAGGAGGAGAATGTTGACAACACTGAGATTTTTAGTTGTTGCTATGAAACCAAGGATTTTTTCCAGTTTCACATATTCAGCTAATGAGCAGGTGAGCAGGAGCTGGGCGTGAGCATAGCCAGACGGATAGCCAAGATGGCCAATGGAAGTATTGCATACCACAGACTTCATTCTCAGTTTATGAATGGGGGTTGGCTGGCGGGCAGGAATCTTGCTTTCTCTTTTCTGTGAGTTCAGATCCTCTCTTCTCTGGGAGTTCAAATTCTCTGAGACTTGGTCTTTTTTGTGAGTTTTGCAAAATTCACAAAAATCTGCAACCTCGGGGTTCCGCAGTCGCTGCTTGGAGACTGACTGTGAATTGGTCATGTGGTGGTGATAAAAATTGTATTATATATAGTTTGTTTTGCATGTTCATTATTATCATTATTATTATTATTATTAGCTGTAGTATTAGATTTATTATTAGTAGTAGCATTTCCTTTGTTGCCTTATTAAACTGTCTTCATCTCAACCCATGAGCTTCCCCTTTTGTCCATTTCTTCTCTCCATCCTGCTGGGGAGAAGGGGAGGGGTGAGTGAGCGGCTGTCTGGTGCTTAGTGGCCAACTGCTGGGTTAAACTACGATGCTCTCCCACAGCAATAAAAGACTCTGAGCCGCCCCTGCAGTAATCTGAGATATTTGAATTTGAAAATGACTAGAAGATAATTCAAGATTTTTTGATGAAAGTTGTCATACTTTCTTGCCCCTTACCCTGGATTTTTGCTGTCACAAGGCTAGAAAATAAATTGGTGGCATAGTTTATGTGGGTTTGAGCAATGGGAGGGAAATAATCTGAGCACTTCATTGCAGCACCAAGCATGATGACCATATCGCCCGAAGGTGAGTGCAACTGTGTTCAGAATCTGGTGTGAAAGCACCAGTCTAAGTCTTGTGCTTGTGCTCTCCATTCTGTACCTTAAAGTGTCTTGACCAAATTCTAGCCTATGATTAGATTTGATATCTGGGCTCTTTGTGTTATCACAGATGAAATGCCAAGCAAGAGCTTTGCTGTCAGTAGCTGTTGGTTATTCCCCTTAAGCCAAGAGGAGCTGCTGGAGCTTTTGCTAATCTTATTGCTGCTGCAACTTGCTTCTCACATATCTGTATGTCTCAGAGAGTGCCCGCATCTCCTTAATGATCTAAAAACAAAGCATTATGAGTAGTGATGCCGTGAAAAGCCGGAATTGAAGACTCAATAGTCGGCAGACTATTAACCAGGTATTCTTTATTACAGCGCCGGGCACACGGGGGATCTCTCCTCCAAACGTGTGCACCGAAGAGACACAGTTACTAGGTATTTATGCTATGTTAACATACATATTAATTACATTTCCAAGAAATGTTTATCATAGTAATGGCTTTTCCGAGAACTCATTAATATATGGTAATGTCCGTCGCACATGTTTGTTTGGTGTCTCTTGGCGGGGTCTTCAGATTATCCTGCAGCCTCCTTATCTCTGTAGTTTGCATACCTGATCTCCCAAGGCCCAGGCACCTAAAGGGATTATTCAGGAGTCCCTTGTCTTGCAACCGTCCCAATTATTCACAAAGAACCAAGACTTGTTTCTGACCACCTGAAGTGATAACATCCCCTACATTTTACATTTGTTACATTTACAGTTATCAGTAGGAAGGGTGGAATGGGATGTCTGAGGGTTGAAAAAGTTTTACTGCATCCACATCTGCAGCTTGCAGATTGATAGATCTGAGGATTCATTTTTTAGTTAACAAAATAGTAAGTCAGAAGCATATATCTCTGCTTTCCTATCACTGACTTAATTGTGATTATTTTATCTTGAACTCACTTCAGTGGTTTTTAGAAGACTAACATAATATATTGTGATCAAAAAGAGTGAGTTCAACAAATATAATCAATTAAAATCAAATGGAAAAGGGAGTAATAAATAGAGGCTGCTTTCAGCCTGGCTGTGAAGAAACGGCTGTTCCTTTGACCCCTGTGATCCAAAGTTTTCAGCCCAGAGGCTATGTCTGCGCCCTGTAGTGATGCTTAGCTGCTGCATTGGGCTATTATTCTTACCTTTTACAGTTTGGGTATGTTCTTTATTCTCATCAGGTCTTCACATTTTATTGGATGCATTTATATATTCATTGGAAATAGCACAGCTATAAGAGTTGACAGAAGAGATTTAAAAGGTTATATTTAGTTCCTGAGAAATATTCTTAACACTTTCTCTGAAGACACTGATCCCAAAATCACCTCAGCATACATTTCATACTGCTTTCCATCATACAGTCCACAGTGGTGTACAATTCCATCTGTGGAGGCTTAATAATAAGGAGTTGAGAAGATGTAATTTTGGCTCCCTTCTTTCCTCTCTGAATTACTGCTTTTCTTTATTTTTTATACATAAGCTCACATCCAGCTGGTGACCGGTCGCGAGTGGTGTTCCTCCAGGGTTCAGTTTTGGGTCCAGTCTTAACATCTTTATCAATGATCTGGATGAGGGGATCGAGTGCTCCCTCAGTAAGTTTGCAGATGACACCAAGCTGGGAGGGAGTGTCGATCTGCTTGAGGGTAGGAAGGGTCTGAGGAGGGATCTGGACAAACTGGATCGATGGGCCGAGGCCAACTGTATGAGGTTCAACAAGGCCAAGTGCCGGGTCCTGCACTTGGGTCACAACAACCCCATGCAACGCTACAGGCTTGGGGAGGAGTGGCTGGAAAGCTGTCCAGCAGAAAAGGACCTAGGGGTGTTGGCTGGCAGCCAGCTGAACATGAGCCAGCAGTGTGCCCAGGTGGCAAAGAAGGCCAATGGCATCCTGGGTTCTATCAGGAATATTGTGGCCAGCAGGAGTAGGGAGGTGATCGTGCCCCTGTACTCGGCACTGGTGAGGCCACACCTGGAGTACTGTGTTCAGTTTTGGGCTCCTCGCTACAAGAAAGACATCGAGGTGCTGGAGCGTGTCCAGAGAAGGGCAATGAGGCTGGTGAGGGGTCTAGAGAACAAGTCTTATGAGGAGCGGCTGAGGGAACTGGGGCTGTTTAGTCTGGAGAAGAGTAGGCTGAGGGGGGACCTTATCGCTCTCTACAACTACCTGAAAGGAGGTTGTAGTGAGGCAAGTGTTGGTCTCTTCTCCCAGGTAACTAGTGATAGGACGAGAGGCAATGGCCTCAAGTTGCATCATGGAAGGTTTAGATTAGATATTAGGGAAATTGTTTTTACTGAAAGAGTGGTCAGGCATTGGAACAGGCTGCCCAGGGAGGTGTTTGAGTCATCATCCCTGAAGGTGTTAAAAAATCATGTAGATGTGGCACTTTGGGATATGGTTTAGTAGGCATGGTGCTGTTGGGTTGATGGTTGGACTTTATGATCTTAGAGGTCTTTTCCAACATGTGATTCTATGACAAGTTTCCTTCCCCGTGCTTTTTTTCAGTGTTCTCATTTTATATGAAAACACCTTTTAAAATGCAAAAGTGTGTGACTACCACTGTAACTCTAGACAATTTCTTTTTTTAGTGTCTTGTTGTTATTTCCTGCTTCCTACTGTCTCTGTTTTTTCCTAACAGCCACCTCCTAAAATAATGATATCCTTTATTCTGCTATTTGTTCATGATCTCTATGATAGCTGGTTTGCAGTTTCTGTGATTATAATATGCCTGACTGGTGCCTTCCTAATCTTCATAGCATTATTTTTCAAGAAAATATTTTTCTATTATGTGTAAAATGTTTGAAGATTTCCTTCTGAGCACATTTCAATTGTAACTGCATTTTCTGTTTAGTATGCTGCTATCTGCAGGAGCTGTCTCTATGTTCACTTTCCTACCATCAACAACAAAGACTGAAGATGTACTTCTTTGTGTCTTACATTATCCCTGCAAACTTAACTATTGAACAAGTGGTGGGTTTTTTTTGATGTATTTTAAAGTATCTGAACCATTACAGATGACACAGAAGAAGAAGATGGTGTAAGCAGTCTCATTTGCTTGGTAATTCAGTGTTCATCTCCAATGCCTTTTAATCCTTTTATCTGCAAAAGATAATGCCACCAACATGCCTAAGAAGGAATGACATACACCTGGTTAGACAGCAGGGTTAAATGTGGGTTTTAGTACATGAAGATAATTTATTTCTCAAAGTGAGATAAATGTAGATTTGCCATAATTTTGCAGAAACCATAAATTTGAAGTTTTCAGCTAGGACCCGAGCTTCAATTTTGATTATTTCAGTAAAATCTAAAAGATGGGTGTAGGTGCCTAAAAGCAGTACTTAGGATCTGGACTTTTTGATTTCTTGAGATATACCCTTGCTTTTTCTTGGATTGGTTTCAACTTTTGCTTCCACCAATACACATTGCCCATAAGTCACTTAATGCTTACTTCTGTGTGGCCAGAAAGGGTTCTGAAGACCTGTCATACACTTTTCCTTGAGATATTTCTGGTGCTTGATTGGCAGCAGCTTTTAAAATTGTTTGACAGCACGCTGGAAACTCACTAAGCAGTGCTAAATCTCTCTATGTTCAACACCGAAGGAGAAGCATACTATGCCTGCTGGGAGAATAAGGAATTATCTTGATGATGGCCTAAGGCAGACTGAAGCATTCACACTGAATTTTGTGTCATTTTAGAGGTGCAGTAAGGAGGAAAAAACATGAGTGGTCATTCTTTCTCTTCCCCCCTCTTTGTTACATGAGGCTTCTATGTTTACTACCCCAAATGATGCCTTAGCCACAGCTTTTCACTTTGAGATCATAGGTTTCTCATGCCTCACCCCAAATGTCAAGACTCTGCTGTTGGGTTATTGTTGCATAAATTTCATCTACACAGAATCTATTTTCCTACTTTCTAGTCATACTGTTCACCCTTCTTTATTCATTTGCATTAATTTTTTATCTGTCCTGATTTTTGCAGAGTTTCAGATCTGTATGTAGTTAATTCAGTTATCAGCAGTCTGTTTTTTTTATCACCTCAACTAGGACTATATGGTATAATCTAAAACCTTGGAATTTATCTCAAGTACCACATTGCATCCTTGGGCTCATTCACAAAAACGAGTTGAAATCAAATTTAGTTATGATCCTGATTCCTTTCACTGAATCATAGAATAGCTCAGATTGGAATGGACCTCAAAAGATCATCTGATCCAACCTTTCCTGGGAAAGGGAGCCTAGATGCGATTACACAGCACCCTGTCCAATTGGATCTTGAAAACTTCCAGTGATGGGTACTCCACCACATCCCTAGGGAGGCTGTTCACTGGAGTGAATGATTGTTCTCACTGCAAAAGATTTCTTTCTTATGTCAGGATGAAATCTCTTCTGGTGCCACTTGCACCCGTTGCCGCTTGTTTTCTCCATGTGGCTCCTTGTGGAGAGAGAGCCTCCGTGCTGTTTGCAGATGCCCTTTAAGTACTGGAAAACTGTGATGAGGTGCCCCCCAAGTCTCCTTGTCTCCGGGGAGAAGAGACCTAACTCTTTTAGTCTTTCCTCATAGGGCAGGTTCTCCAGCCCTTTGATCATCTTCATGGCCCTCCTTTGTGCCCTCTTCAGTCTATCTGCATCTTACTTGAATTGTGGGGACCAGAACTGGACACAGTACTCCAGGTGCAGCCTGACAAGCGCTGAGCAGGTTGGGATGATCATGCCTCTGTCTCTGCTAGTAATGCCCCTGTGGTTGCAGCCCAGGGCCCGATTTGCGTTTGTTGCTGCGGTGGTGTTCTGTGGACTCATGGTCAGCTTGTGGTCCACTGGGATCCCCAGGGTGCTGCGGGGTGGCTGCGGTGGCTCTCCAAACACGCTGATCCTAGCCTGCTGTCCTGGCCCAAGTGCAGGACTTTGCACGTGTCTGCTAAACTTCTTACTGTTCTTGCTAGCTCACTCTCCCAGCCTTTCCAGGTCTCTCTGTAATTTGGCTCTCTCCTCTGATGTGTCCACCTCACCACCCAGTTTGCACCATCAGCAAACTTGGTGCAGGTGCTTTCAATCTCATCATCCAAGTCATTCATGAAGATGTTGAGCAGTGTGGGGCCCAGTGTCGATCCCTGGAGGACTCCACTTGTGACAGGCTGCCAGCCTGAGAAGAAAAACCTGTGTTATTTCTCAGCCTCTACTTTTGAAAAGTCAATATCTAGCAGGCATTTTTTTTCCCACCTAGCATATTTAAAGTATAGTCAGTAGGTAAAATAGAGTGTAGTTTATGCTAGGTGAGTTTGGTTGATGGAAGGCAAGAGAGGGAAGGACAGATCTCTTCCTAAGATTTCTCAGCAGCATGAAGGTAGGAATATCTAGGAGGACTAAAACTGAGTGTTACATTCTTTCAGTTACTGTTTGGAGAGAGGCCTTGCAGTTAGGTCGTCTCTCACAAGGGCCGGAGTTGGGAAGTTGTCCAATTGACCGGGTGGTTTTGTTTTAGATTATCTTGGGACTTGGGGTGATATAAGGCATCCTTTATTTGATTTTCTGGGAAAAGAAGGGAGAGGTTGATTTATATTTCTGTTCTGAATTATTAAGTCATTTATTTTACTGTAGAGTCAGGAGTTCTCAGCTGAGATCACATCCTGTCTGGCATGACAAAATAAAAATGCATTGTCACAAGTGCGGCACTGATGGTGTTACAGACTAAATAAATAGCGTGGTGATGTCAAACAACTTGCCTAAGGACAGAGAACAGGTCAATGGCAGAGGTGTGCACAGAGCTCCAATCTCAAGTCTTTAGCTACTGGCCCATGCTGTCTAGTGAAAGCAGCTGATACTAGAAAAGGGAAGCTGCAGTCCCAGCTCTTAGATGTGGAGTTTCACTGGAGAGAATGGTGGGACCTCCCCACGTTTGTATCCTTACCTGGAAAATGGTGGGTTTTTGTAATCCCCAGCTGCACCTATTCCCCACAGGCAGCTTTACTTACATGTGCTAGCATAGCCATAAGTCCTGCAGCTGTGTTCATTGAGTTAAACTTTCTCCTTCCAGAGCTTTACTCCTACAGCTCTGCTCTAACACAAGGTTTGGAGAACACTTTCTTGTGCTGGCAGCTGTGGTCTTCTGAAGACGTGACTTTAGACTGCAGAGTATAAGCCTTATGGCTGCTCTTTGTTTTCTAAAAGCCACTGCTGTTTGTCTAATCATGTTCATTTCCTGTCGGAGAAATAGAAATGCCATGCTTACTAGTGGAGATTTTTAAAGAAGAATTTTATTGTGTTTTTGATAATTAAACAAGGCAAATTAAAACTGAGTATCACAGCACAATTTCTGTGCCAGACAGTCTTCTGTACAGGTTGATAAAATACATTTCACAACCATAATTCTAAGTCACCTGGTACACCAATTCCCCATTCCATTTAAAAATCCTGGCATTACTGTAATAACTGACGAAGCACTTATTTCAGGGATCAGTGCTGAGGTCCTAGCTTCCTTACTGTGTTTAGTTAAGATTACTTACTAGTTGTCTACCTAAAATAATAAGAAGGGATCTGATGCGCTCTATTTCAGCTGTCTTTGAAGCCGTTGGCCAAAGGCCAGTGACCTTACAGTAGCGATGGCCTCCGATGCTGTTAGGAGCCCTCCTCTTAGAGGATCGGGCAGACGATCACAATGTTCCTCTCCTGTCACAGCAGTGAAAAAGCAGTAGGTGCCGCGTTCTGACACTTTTATGACTCATTTCATCTCTGGGCTGACAGAGCTATACAGAGTATTGAGCATTCCCTTTATAGGTCTCCCATTATAATCAGAGTCTATTTTTAGTCTTTTTTTCTAAAAGGGAAAAATTAAGATCAAGGAAATTTAATGTGCTTCTACAATAACTCTCTGTGAAGAGACTGGGGATTTTGTTTGGCTGCTGTGTTATCTTACTTTATTTTTCAGATCAGCCTGAAGACACAGACTCAAGTAATGCAAATTCTTCGGACAAATCATTCAGTTGAAAGAAGAATAGGGAGTCCCTCTGCACTCCTTCTCCACGCACACGTCCACTGTACCCAGGAGAGGCTAGGAGAGGGATTGGAAGGGGTTGCAAGCCTTTTGAACCATCAGACACGTGACATCCTCACAAGCAGTCTGGCACCATGGCAGTGGGCGTGGGAGAGACGGCAAGGAGCAGGGGAGAGCTCCAAAGGAGCTGCTGCTCTTGCTGTGGAGAGCTCTTGGTGTCCCACAAGCAGAATAGTGCATATCTGGTTGTGAGCTGGAAGGCGACATCGCTAGTGTGGCAGTTCACTCAGCAGCATGACTGTCCTGCCAAGTGAGGGGAATAATAAGCCAGCCTGGAGAGACATGGTGTGCAGAGCATGTTGCATTACCACTCTTGGAGCTCTGTGTCCCTCTGCACCCAGGGCTGTCTGGGGTCTCGTATATGTGAGTCACAATGGGAATTTGGCTGCTTTGCTTATGCAAGGTGCTCAGAGTCTGCATGGAATGGCAGACCTCAGGAGAAGCCTCTCTGCTCTCCTTGAAGGGGTTGTGAGCTTCTGCAAAATGGCAGAGTCTAGGCTAGCATTTTTTTTCGCAGAAAGATTACGTTTATGGTCTTGGCTTTGCAGCATGGAGAAACAAAAATATAGTGAATACAGTGGAAGAGGTGATGTTCTTCAGGCAGAAAAATACATGGGAGACACCTTGCAGTTTCTTGCAAGGGGGTTTGTCGGTTTTTAAATTTTACAACTCTTCATAGAATTTCTTGCTGGTCTGGTAAAACAATATCTAACTGATATGCATTCTGATACAGGCCCCCTTTGCAAGGTACCCACCAAAGAGAAAATCTTTTTTTAGGCAATACTTCTCATTCTGTCTGCCTAGTCCTGCACCAAGTTCTGGGTGAATTCGCTAGTGGACAAAACATAAATCACCTTAGTAACTGAGCAGTGCATCACCAACACAAAGAGTGCCTTAGCTCTTGCACTTATGAATACAGTGAAGTTGTAGAAAGCTCTGAACAAAGCTGGTGTGCATGGGAGGAGAAGGGGAGGGGAGGAGGTGAGCTTGGAAGCAGTGCTGACAGACCACTCATCCAGATTTCCATTCTGTGGTCTGAGTAAGAGGCCTCAATAATTGTTCTAGGGACAAGTTCCTGGAATACCTGATGGTCCTGTGCTGGATTTTGGTGTTTTGGTGAAAATACTGGCTTGTTACTAGGGTGCATTACGAAGAGTGGGGCCAGCAGTTTGAGGGAGGTTCTCCTCCCATTCTACTCTGCCCTAGTGAGGCCCCATCTGGAGTATTGCATCCAGTTCTGGGCTCCCCAGTTCGAGAAAGATGAGGAACTACTGGAGAGAGTCCAACGGAGGGCTACGAGGCTGATGAGGGGACTGGAGCATCTCTCCTATGAGGAAAGGCTGAGGGAGCTGGGCTTGTTTAGCCTGAAGAAGAGAAGGCTGAGAGGGGACCTAATAAATGCTTATAGATATCTGAAGGGTGGGTGTCAGGAGGATGGGGCCAAGCTCTTTTCAGTGGTGCCCAGCGACAGGACAAGGGGCAACGGGCACAAACTGAAGCATAGGAAGTTCCGTCTGAACATGAGGAAGAACTTCTTCCCTCTGAGGGTGACGGAGCACTGGAACAGGCTGCCCAGGGAGGTTGTGGAGTCTCCTTTTCTGGAGTTACTCAAGCCCCAACTGGACAAGGTTCTGTGCAGCCTGCTGTAGGTGACCCTGCGTCAGCAGGGGGTTGGACTAGATGATCCACAGAGGTCCCTTCCAACCCCTACCATTCTGTGATTCTGTGATATTTAATGAAAAACACCCCACATTTCTGAAACTACAGGATTCAGTTCTTTGAGTCATATCCTATAGTATTACAAAGAACAGCGGACAAAATTGTGCCTGCTTAGCTGCACACATATGAATAGAGTTGCCAGATTTGCTGTATTAGGACTTTAAAGCTGGCCTAGTTGTCTCAAATTCTACTTGAACAGTGTCACAAGTTGCATTCCTGTGCTGCCCCTCTCTTCAATATTTACTGCTAAAAACCACTTAAGTAACAGAAATGTTCTCACTTATTACTTACTCGGTTACAGTATGCTCATGTTTTACATTATTTAAGATGTTTTAAAAACATGCCACATACTAGATTACATTTTTTTTTTAAACTGAACTTCCTGAATATATTGGTTTCTAGACACAAAACCTCTCCAAAATTTCAGACCTGTTTTGTTTGTACTTTAATAATGATTTTTGCTTCTGGACATCTCAGGTAAGCACCAGCAGTATGAATGCTCAGAGTCATACACTTCTCTGTTAGCTACCTGACTGAAATGGCTCAGGATAAATTCCATTTTAAAAAAGGCTGGAATAAGGGATACTTAATAATTTGCTTCCTGCAGTGAATATTTGATCTGCTAAAATGTGAAAGAAAGTCTTTTTTGAGAAAAAGCCTTTACTTTTGAACAATTTTTAGGCATTTTTAATATTACTCACATTGTAATATAAGGGTTTTTTTTTTTTGCATACCACAATTCTGAGTATTGAACGTACAGTAACAGTTTGGAACTAGATACCAGCTTTTAAATATAATACCTTCTTTTATTTGGTAGTCCTCTTGGGTTGCCCCAGGAAAATGCCACCCCTCTTTCAGCAGCCCCCCTATCAATGTTACTTGTGCTGTTGAGAAAGGCTCTTAGAGCTCTGCTCGTCCTGTTCCCAGTAATCAGCAGAAGGCAGTAAGTGAACCTCAGCTGAGTTGGCAGCCTTTTCCGTGGTGCAGAGGGAGGGGAGAATCTTGCACTGTCCGCGCTTACTTAGTTCTGCTTTGTTTGGGGTCTGGAAGCTGTTCTAGAAACCTGCAGTCCTTTCAGCCCTGTAAATGGCGAACACTGCAGCAGGCAATCCCTATTGTACAGATGTGATGCAGAAGCAAGGACTTGGGTAAGTACCTGCAGATTTCACAGAATCGTTGAGGTTGGAAGGGACCTCTTGTAGTCCAATCTTCTTGCTCAATGCAGGGTCAACTACAGCAGGTTGACCAGGACGGTGTCCAGTTGACTTTTGAATACCTCCAAGGATGGAGACTCCACAACCTCTCTGGGCAATCTGTGCCACTGCTCAGTCTCCCTTGCAGTAAAAAAGTGTTTTCTTGTGTTCAGATTGAGTTTCTTTTTATTCCGTTTGTGCTCATTGCCTCTTGTTTTCTCAGTGGGCACCACTGGGAAGAGTCTCTCTGCCTCATCTTCATCCCTCCCTCCCATCAGGTATTTATGCACGTTGGCAAGATCCCTTGGAGCCTTCTCTTCTCCAGGGTGAACAGCCCCAGCTCTCTCAGCCTCCTCTCTTAGGAGAGATGCTCTGGTCCTGTAACCATCTGAATGGTCCTGCGCTGGATTTGCTTCAGTATGTCCATCTGCCTCTCGTACTGGTGAGCCCAGAACTGGACAAAACACTCCATATGTGGCGTCAGCAGTGCTGAGTAGAGGGGAAGGGTTACTCCCGTGACCTGCTGATGAGGCTTTTCCTAATGAGACCTGGAATGCTGTTGGTCTCCTTTACCCTGAGGGTGTGTTGGATTTGTTGTTTCATACTTGAAAGGCAGCACCAGCCCGAGCACAGGAAGACCTGCCCAGTAGTCAGTCCTCTGACCAGCTGTTGAGAAAGCTGTTCCACAAAGTTGAAAGCGTATTCTGCAACAAGAGCTGATTTCCAAAAGCAGTAGGGCTTATGCTCATTCATCTTGCTGTCAGGACACTCAACACAGCAGAGAAAGCAGCTCAGCAGGCAGAATATAAGCCCCAGGTGGCAAATCCTGAAAAATGAGTTAAATATAACTCTATGAAATAGCACTAATGGCCATGGCAAATAGGAGTCTTATGTTAAACTGAGAGATGACTATGTCTGGATATTTTTCTCCTTTTTTAGTGGCTGTCTATGAGACTAAATTTAAATTCTTCATTTTAAAATGTAGAGAAAGATAACCGTACACATGTATGCAGATTGCTTTTCCTGGCAACTAATAAACTCAGAATTCTCCTTCTCTGCAACTCAGCCATGCACATGCTTACAGTTGTATTCTCATTACTTGCTTGAGCATCTTTCCATTGCCTATAGTAAATATAAAAGTGTTGTCATGTGAATGCCTCTGTGCTCACACACTTCCTTGCTCCCTGGGATCAGAAGTATAAGTCTTCTAACATTGCTACTTATTTAGGGAAAGAAGGAAACAGAAGAGTAAAACATACTAGCCTTTCCTGATCTTAAAAATGTTGGCACCTTTTTAAGAGGCAACAGATGTTTACATCCAGAAGATGAGTATTTGGGACTCTTTGCAACAGAATTAATGGAATTGCTCCTGCAATTTCAGGGCACCACTGCCAAGTTCAGCTTTAGAGAAACTTTACTTGCCAGTGTAATACTTTTGCTTCTGTTACTTTTTAAAGTTAATATATACGGTGTTTTGTTACTGCCGTGAAAAGATCCCAGCAAGATTTTTGTAATAAAAGCTGACCTGGTACTTTTATAGAATGAACAAACATTTCATCTTTTTGGATAACCTGGAGCTGCAGCCAGTATAACTCAAGATACAAATATTCTCTTCTCTGTTTCTAGCTGTTGACTCCACCAGTCATTATGATACATACAGGATTTAAAAAATTTCTCAAATCTTATCTGAAGTTAAAGTTAGATTACTGAATAGCAGGAAGGGTGTAGTAGAATTTTTTGAGTAGTGCTTTAACATAAATAATATTTAAGAGAGGAAAGAGTAAGAAAAAATGAGAAGAAATATTTAAAGGAAAAAAATAACATTGGAGAAAAGATGTAATGACTGTCATAACAGAGGACCTCACAAACAAATTATAAATAATTCTTGCTGGGGAGATTATGGTTGTTTAAGAACTTGATTTGTCCTAATGTGGTCCAGACTTCTCTGAGCAACTAAAAGCAAGCATGATGCAGTCACACAGAAATTTGGCTAAATACAGAGCCTTTTTTCAAAAGCTTAGTTTGTGTTAAAGCATTATAAAAACAATTGAGGTTTGGCGTGTGAACTGACTAAGTAGTCTGAAAATGTTATCCTTTAGCTCAGTTCTCAGCCCAGAGGGACTGATCTATGATGAGGGATGGATCTGTGCTTGGAAGGTATGAAGAGCCCACCATGGGAAAAGCAAAGCCTTACTGAGCACTGGGCAGGGAAGGGGTAAACCAGACAACATCAGGATTTCAATTCAGCTGTCAGCTTACTGATGAGAAGAGCCTTCAGTGTGTGGGAAATGATGTGATATTAATAATATACAGTTGAAATACAACCTTCAGCAAAGCCTGTTGTTTCAGAGTGTAAGTGGTGAGAACATCGGTTGTCTGTAGGCAAGTAATAGCTGGTTTAAACTTTAAAACTGAGAAGAGTTTTCTGCTTATATGGCCTGTGCTGAATAAAGGATCTTGGAAGGTCAGTTCTAAGGTAAAGGGTGATTGCTTATTGCCTGTATGTTACATTTGAGTAGTAACCCCATAGACTGCATGCCATAGCTGTTACTCCTTCTCTGTGAGCTATATAAACAAGTGCCACATCGCTTCTAACTTTGGTTTTCTTCAGCATCAAGGAAAGATGAACTGGTGTAAGTGGGAAAAGAGAACTGGTTACAGATCGCTATGAATGGGCTGATTTGGGAGATCATAGCCTGGATGTGAAAGTGATGAAGGATAAATAGTGCCCCCAATGCTAAGAATCATGTTTGTGGAAGAACCATATCACTAAGAGTTATCAATGTTGTCCAGGTTGTGAATGTCATGTATTTATATTTTAGTTAGATTAGACAGAGGACACAATAAGCATTTATGCTTTCTTTATCCCAGTTTTATGCTGGCTTTGAGAAAATATATGATGTCTGTTAGCATAGAGCACATTGGTTCAAAATACCTTCAATAAATATAAAATAGCAGAATGAATTACAAGGGTGCATTTTTTTAAATTCTGTATTAACAGCCTGAAAGTTGGATGTACAGTGCTGAAAAGTCTGGTCTGAGAACAGAGGCAGATTGGCATGTGGAACTGCGGGACAGGGGATACACATTGGGATATATGTCAGCTTAAGACCAGTGATAGCTGGTTGTCCAGAAGAAGGAGATTATAAGTGTGTGATATGCAAAGTGGAAATGTAGCTATAAGGAAAGGCATACTGATAGTGCTACCTCCCAATGTTAAATAATGGGGAAAATAGTCATATTAATGAAGATAGCCTTTGCAAATTTGGCTGTAGATGTCGGAACAGTCTGCAAACTTCTGTGTGGTGGGTTGATCCTGGCTGGCAGCTGAGCCCCCACCCAGTTGCTTACTCACTCTTCTGCAATGGGATGGAGGAGAGACTCAGAAAGGCAAAAGTGCAAAAACTATTGGGTAAAGATAAAGACAGTTTAGTAAGTGGAAAGGAAGGAAGAAAAAAACCCAACATGATGCAAAGGCAGTCACAGCAGACCGATGCCCAACCAGACTCTAAGCAACAGCTGCCTTGGAAAAACTGCCCCCAGCTTATTGCTGAGCATGACGTTACATAGTATGGAGTATCTCTTCGGTCAGTATAGGCTAGCTGTCCTGGCTGTGTCTCCTCACAGGCTCTTTTCCACCCCGACTTACTCACAGTGGGAGCTGAGTGAGAGACAGAGAAGGCCTTGAGATGGTGTGCAAGCATTGTCCAGCAATAGCCAAAATATTACTGTGTTATCAACACTATTTTGATTACAAATCTAAAGCACAGCACAAAGTGGGCTGCTATGAAGAAAATTAACTCCAACCCAGCCAGACCCAGTACGCTTTATCAGTTGAAAGTGGTACACAGATGGAGGAAAGGGCTGGTCATACTGAAATGGCATGGCTGGAAGGAAATTCTGAGCATTGTGACATACACTTGGATGGGCCAAAAGTTCTCTTGTAAATTAAAGTAGTACAGCATTTTCTACACTGCTTCACCAGAGGTGGGTTTCATGCTTGTGTAACTGCTTGCGGAACACAGTCCTTAGCCTTTCTCTGCACATCTTCACTAGCATTTGAGTCTATGAAAGGTGTGTTTTTGAAAACTCTGCTGGTGGAAGAATTGTTCCCCTGGTAAATGCAAAAGTTACTGCTCTACTTTATGTTGAATGTAGGTATAAGTACAGTGATGGACCCACTGTAGCCAGATCAGTCTTTGGTTTTCTTGTATGTCTAATAGGAAGTTCAGTTAATTGCCCTTTCCACAGTCACAGATGCCAAGTTTGCTTCTGTGCAGGGTCAATGCTTGTTCAATGATTTGGACTGGTTCTTAAGAATGCTTAAATGTCTGCTTGGTAGTGAAGCATTTATGTTGATGTAACATGGTGGAGCAAAAGACCGAAGAGGAATTTTAGGTCCTGAGAGAGGAGGAGTTGGACAGGTGGGTGGACACATGCATATGTCATTGGATTTCAGGTGTGCACAGCCTGGCAGCTCGGAGACAATGGCAGAGTGAATGTAGGGCAGATCGCTTTCTCCAAGCCAAAGGAGATCCTAGAAATCTACATGTGAAATTTCCAGAATGTCTACCTCTCTTCTTCGATGCCACTTTTGTAACTGGAAATTCCTGCCTACATCTGTCCTCAGTCCTTATGAGGCACTGGTACAGGCTGGTCACAGGGACAGCCAGACCCCCTCCTCAGTCCCAACCTCAGAGGTCTCAAAACCCTTCCCTACACTAGTAGTTGGGTCGATGCTGTGGAGAGCGTGGGATCTGAATGGAGGCAATCCAATCCTTGAGGAGCAACAGAAATTTATCCTGGCGGCCTGACAGGTATTGCAGTTTAAGATCAAAAAGCAGCAGAGAACATCCAGAAATAACCAGATGCTTCCAATACAGAAGCAACCTCTGCTACCCTTGAGTAGCAACAGATTGGGAAAATGTTTTACCTGCCTCAAGGAGTCGGCAATGCAAGGCCTGAGCCTCGCTTGGGAGCTATGGATATGGTGGTGTGTATTTTTTTTTTCAGCAGGAAGATATGAGCAGAGCAAGGGAAGAGTTGATGAGTTCATGAAAGAGAAGGCTGTAGAGCTAATCATGCTGGCAATCAGTACTTGCCACTTTCCTAAAATGACTGGTAAATAAAACTTCAAATCTGACAAAACCAGGAAATTCAAAACCCACAAAGAAAACTTTCCTGAAGTCAGCTGTCTCTCTGTAGCTGCACATCTGCTTTTAGATTATACTTATGCAGAGAATTCACCATTTGAGGGATACTTTTACAGAGAACTAGCATTCATTATTGCTTCTTCTCCTTGCACAACTGTCTTGTTTATATGTGCACATTATAGTTTGAGAATAACTGTTTGTTTCCCCACTTTCATTCTAACCGAGAATATTCTTCATAGCGATTTAAAAAAGCCTAATTTGAGATACCTCAGAATGTAATAATTACACTTCTTTCACTGTTGGAGTTTGACACTTTTGGATGTGGATTCCAAATGGAAATTTCTAGCATAAGTGAAGTCTGAGGTCTCTGACATACTTCTGTTACATGTGATTTTTCAAACAGGTATTCATTGTGCAGCCTTTGCAACAATAGCAGTGAATGAATTCCATTCTAATTTGGAGAAAAGAGTAAAGTGAGAGTCATACCAACAAAGTATCCTAGAAGAAAATGGATAAAATAGAATGAAAACTTTTTATTTCATTAAAATGAATAACCCATCTGCCGGTGATGGAAGTGTGCTCTTATCTTACACAAGGAAAAAAACCTATGGCTGAAGGTAAATTGTAAGATATGAAAAGGTTGAATTTAGTTTAACATTTATCTTGTAGACCAAGGACATTGAAAGTCAACAGATATATCTCTGCAGAGGAATTTAGATTTCCCTAGTCCGCTACGTCCTTTGAATTCTGCAGTGAGAGAGATATATATGTTTTAGTTTGGCTGACAGCCATGGTAAAACATGCCAGATAGTTACACAGTTTATACAATGCTTTCAACCACTCCACTCGCTTTATCTTAAGAAAATAAATCCACCTTTAAAGATATGAATTGGGAAATAGATGTTGTGTAGGAAATCGTTGATTTTTATTCTTTAATGACACAGGACATATGTTGAAAAGTGAGCATGGCTCCTGCCTTTAAGGTGAAGGGGAGGTCAATTTTTACCAGAATGTTTTCCTGGATTCTCTAGCTGCTTTTATTCTTACCAAGCATGCCTTAAATATTTTCATCTGTGCTGTACTATAAAAAGGCAGGCTAAATATTGTGCCATCAGCACAGGCTCTACTGACTTTTAAACAGTTAGCAGTACAAGCCTTTTCAAGTCCACATCAAAGGTGCCATCTGCTAATTGTAGCAGACCTACTTACAGTGCTCTCAGGGTTGTAACTAGACAAGCATTCAGTAGAAATAACGATGACTGGGCTTCAAGCATTTTTGGTAAAAAGGATTTATCTTCTAAATTAAAAAGGAAAAGAGTTCCTGGAAGGATACACAAGAAGTGATATTTGTGTATTGATTCCTCTGAATGGGCAGACTCACTCTTTATGTCTCCTTCAAGGACATAAACCTAAAATAGTCAATAACCTCGTTGGAAGTTTTGTCCAAGTTTTCCTTTTCATCCTACTCCACCAGATTTTCCTTGGCTCTTACACAAGATTTTTTTTGGCTTTGTTTTGCTAGTTATTTACCTGCCAATGTATGCCTTTTATATTTTGTATCCTATACAATGATAACAAATGAGGTACTTCCCTCTTTCATACTTTTAAAACACAGATTATTTCAGTAGCATTGTTATCGATCCTTTAGTGATATATGGCTAACTCTGGTGAGTTAATTTTCCCTCAAGTTTTCCTCAGTTTTTGTTTGCTGGTGTAACAAGACTTTCTTAATGGAAATAGGAATAAATAAAGCAAATGTTCTCACATTGGTCAGATACTATAAACATTCATTCACTTTTCATGGGGTTTTATCAGAAGCTACCCTCCTGAACAGCTGGATGCTTCAGTTAGTTTCCAAAACCCCTAATGGAAATGCAGGTTGAATTGTTCTGTTTCACAGGTCTCGTCTGTTTCCACTGAGCCTTTTATTTATTTATTTACTATCCATAAATATACATTTATTTAAAATAATCTTTTGGAACCCTGGTACACATAGCAATGAAAAACAGGATTACAGTACTATGTACAACACTTTGAAATAAGTAGTTTAACATGAACTTTTTTTCCTTTTCTAAAAAACTTCTTATCCTGAATACAGAAGCAAGGCAAAAAACCCCAGAGAAAATAACATGATAAAAAGAAAATAAGATGAATTATTTTGAAGAGCAGGTCTTGTTACTATCTTTCTCCTTCATCTCTCAAATTATCTGTCGCTTAACCTGCTTTCATAACTTCTAATTCATCTGATTCTTGCCTGACATTACAGTGGAGTGGACATCATATACCAATGTTAACTTCAGCTGTACTCTATGTATGAAAAGGTCTTCTTGTAGGAGCTCTACAGAAGATTAGCAGGAGCTCAGCACCATAGCCATAGCTCCAGAGAGAGGCTCAGACCTTGTGTTGCCAACTCCTTGAGGCAGGTAAAACATTGTCCCAGTTTGTTCCCATCCAAGAGTGGCAGAGTGTTTCTCTGCTGGAAACCATTTGAGATTGCCTCTAAGAATGCTGGTCTCTGTCAAGGACCTTATGATAAGTTGGCCTTTCTGGACATCTAATAAGCTTTATTTTTTCTCATCTGTACTAGTATTTCAATTCTATGTTTAATGCCTTGTACCTGCCCGTATGTGGGCACAGAACTGAGGGGGACCGTATTTCAGCCATAGTATTCTGCAAGAATTTTACCTTATATGCCTATATCTTCAACTTGTTTCTCCCTTGTAGCGGTGTCCTTATGACAACAAAAATTTCTCATATTTTACAGAAAAAGATAGACCTAAAACCCTTTGATTTTTAAAGAATGTCCCCTTACTCTCTTGCTGAATGCCAAAATGAAGCGAAGGACAACCCAAATTAAAATTAACTGAGTTACTGAAAAATCTGAATTATTTTTGATTGCATTGTTTTTCATTAACATCTTCCTCAACCTTTGAATCATTGTGCACCTCGGAGAGCTCTGGTCAGTGCTGAGTCTTCTCTCTTTCTGGTCTTTTTGACAGGTGCTCAGGCAGTTCAGTCAAAGATGACACTACCAGAAAGAAGCTACAAGACTCACAACCATGTGAAAAGGACAAGGAGCTGGTGTCGTTGTATTGTGGGACAGAGGAGAGAAGCTGAGGATGACAAGCAATGGTCAACATGGGGTGAAGTTTGAAAGAAAGGGACCCACCAGTAGGTAGTAGTCTTGGAAGGATTTAGGATCTTTCAGCAGATCCTGTGCAGATAGCATTAAATTAATTAATGCTTCATCTCCCTTGTAATTTAATTGTTATGTTTTCCTTGACAGCTTAGTAATTATAAAACATTTAATCAGTTGTTTGTTACATAATTAGACCGCACCTTAAATGACCAAGTACATAAATAAAGCATTCTATTAGCTTCATTTGACACTTCTGACACGTAAGTAGAAGTGGTGTCACTCTACAAAGCACGATCCCTGTGCAGTGATCACATATCCTTCAAAAAATTGTTTGAAGTCTCAAAACTTTTGTCAGAGCTCTTCAGAATAGTAAAGAGATGTTTAAAACATATGTACAAAATGAAATAAGAGTTTACAAGTGCAATGGGAGTAAAAGGTCAGTTTTGTCTTTGCAAAAGGTTAATAGCAGGACACCATGTAGCTGTGTGCTCAGACTGTTATTTATTGTCTCTATAGCTCATATTACTAACCTCAATTGGTCTGAAGATTACAGCATGGGGACTAGTGTGGTCTAGTGCCAAGTTCTGAGGAATTACCTTCCTCTCTGTGTACAAGCCAGCATCCCATATGAGTGAAGCAGTGAACAGAAGCATCCCTCAGGTCTGGGCAAATGCCATATAGTCAGAAGGTGAAAGCTGCTACTTAGGAAGATTTGCAACGTCTGGTGCAGGAAAAGAGAAGGCTCAAACAGGGTCACTGGTGCGAACTAGCCACGTTTTTGGAAATCAGTACTAAGATAAATGGAAGTATTCACTGTGGACGTAAAATAAGTAATGATGCAAAGATAAAATGCAGCAGAAGATGCAGAATAACATAAGGTTGTTAGGTCCTGATACTTTAAAGGTGATTTTGAATTCAGTTTTGAAGGCAAGGCAGCTTTTTGCAGCTGTTTTCTACATGGCCTTTGCGTAAGAAGTGTCTAAGCATTATGCTAGTCATATTTAGCAAAAAGAATCTTCAATGCTTACATGTCTTTTTTTAAAATGAGCAATTATGCTTATATTTTCATAAAGCAATCTTTTATATAAGACTGTGTAATACAAGATACTAGATTAATGTTAACCACATTTTAAGATAAAATCTCTGAACTTAGCACTCAAATTTTTTCACTTCTTACTCAGGCCATCTTCCTAAATACCAGAAATTTTTGAAAAGAAGATACCACGAAAGTGGACCTCTCCAAAGTTTTATTTCTGTTTTTGCAAAGATACTGAATGGAGTCAGAGGGTTGTTGTTTTGGTTTCGGCTGCCGCCGGCAACAAAAGCGCCACGCGGCCGCCCCTCCCCCCGCCGGCGTGCGGAGGAGAATGGAAAGAAAGAGGCAGAAACTGGTGGGTCGGGATAAGGGCAGTTTAACAGAACAGCAAACAGAGGGAAAACAGGAACAACAACGATACAAATAAGGAGAAAACACAACCACGACCCGTACAACAGCCGCTCTCCCGAAACAGGACCGACGCTGCGCCCGCCCAAGCCGCGAGTGCCTTCCCGCCGCACCGCCTCCCCCACCGGAACCCAGCGTGACGACACATGGTATGGAATACCGGGCTCTGTTTGGCCAGGTGGGGTCAGCCCCCACCCCCCGGCTGTGCCCCTTCCTGGATTCCGGTGAAAATTAACCCTGTTCTGGCCAAACCCAGGACATTATCCACCCCTTATTCCATACCATCTACGTCATGCCCAGGTCCCCCATTGTCCAGTTGATCACCACCACTTCTCCTGTCTCCAGATATCATTCCTTTAGTCTATGGATCATCACTCTAAAGTGTCCATTGAGTTCATTTAATCCATGACTTCAGGCTCCATCTGTCGTTATGGTCTTTCGTGGCAGGGGAGGTGATGTGTGGTGATGGGCGGTCACTTGCTGCATCCGGAGCTCACGGCTGATGTATCTGGTGCGGCCCGTGCCCACAGTCTGCAGGAGATGTTGATCTTGATGAAGTTGCTGGATGCCAGTTGTTGAAAACCAGGTCCAGTTCCATCATCGCTGTGCTCTGCTAGGTTTTCATCGAAAAAGTCCATCCTTCTTTAATCTGGACGATTCTTACTATGCTACTACTGGTACAAAATATAACAATTATAACAGTGATAACAGACAGTGACAGGGTTATTTAACAACTAACTTTATACAATTTATTTATGGACTATTCTCGCCCAAAATTAAATCCCCATGAGGTACACATCGGACTTCCCCATCCTTCCGCATTACCCACCAGGTACACCCAGGTCCTTGAGCAAAGGCAATCCCGCGGACGGGCTTGCCTTTGCCCGAGGCAGGACTAACCCAAACCGTCTTCCCTAACATGTTCCGCATGTGCACTACAGGGACTTTATCCCCTTCTACGGGGCGCTGAGGTTTTGACTGGGCAGGACCAGCCCTGTTGGTGGACCCTCTGGTGTTGACCAACCAGGTGGCCTTTGCTAAATGGGTATCCCAATTTTTGAAAGTCCCACCCCCCATTGCCCTCAAAGTGGTTTTTAGCAGCCCATTGTAACGTTCAATCTTTCCAGAGGCTGGTGCATGGTAGGGGACGTGATACACCCACTCAATACCGTGTTCTTTGGCCCAGGTGTCTATGAGGCTGTTGCGAAAGTGAGTCCCGTTGTCTGACTCGATTCTTTCGGGAGTGCCATGTCGCCACAGGACTTGTTTTTCCAGGCCCAGGATGGTATTCCGGGCGGTGGCATGGGGCACAGGGTAGGTTTCCAGCCATCCGGTGGTGGCCTCCACCATTGTGAGCACATAGCGCTTGCCTTGGCGGGTTTGTGGCAGTGTGATGTAGTCAATCTGCCAAGCCTCCCCGTATTTATATTTTAGCCATCGTCCTCCATACCACTGAGGCTTTACCCGCTTGGCTTGCTTGATTGCAGCGCATGTCTCACATTCATGGATAACCTGTGCGATAGTGTCCATGGTCAAGTCCACCCCTCGGTCACGAGCCCATCTGTATATCGCGTCTCTTCCTTGGTGGCCCGAGGTGTCATGGGCCCACCGAGCTATAAAGAGTTCACCCTTATGTTGCCAGTCCAGATCCACCTGAGCCACTTCAATCTTAGCAGCCTGATCTACCTGGTGGTTGTTTTGATGTTCTTCAGTGGCCCGACTCTTAGGGACGTGGGCGTCCACGTGACGGACTTTTACAGCCAACTGCTCTAGCCAGGCAGCAATATCTTGCCACAATGGGGCAGCCCAGATCGGTTTGCCTCTGCGCTGCCAGTTGTTCTTCTTCCATTGCTGCAGCCACCCCCACAAGGCATTGGCCACCATCCAAGAGTCAGTGTAAAGATAGAGCACTGGCCACTTCTCTCGACTGGCAATGTCTAAAGCCAGCTGGATGGCTTTCACCTCTGCAAACTGGCTGGACTCACCTTCTCCCTCGGCAGTTTCCGCGACTTGTCGTGTAGGGCTCCATACAGCAGCCTTCCACCTCCGCTGCTTCCCCACAATGCGACAGGACCCATCCGTGAACAGGGCATACTGTTTCTTATCTTCTGGCAGCTGGTTATACAGTGGGGCCTCTTCAGCACGTGTCACCTCCTCCTCTGGCAATGCTCCGAAATCTTTGCCTTCTGGCCAGTCCATTATTACCTCCAGAATTCCTGGGCGACTGGGGTTTCCCATTCGGGCGCGCTGGGTGATCAGCGCGACCCACTTACTCCACGTAGCATCGGTGGCATGATGCGTAGAGGGGACCCTCTCTTTGAACATCCAGCCCAGGACTGGCAACCGTGGAGCTAGGAGGAGCTGTGCTTCAGTGCTGACCACTTCTGAAGCAGCTCGAACGCCTTCATATGCTGCCAGAATCTCTTTTTCAGTGGGAGTATAGCTGGCCTTGGATCCTTTGTATCCCCGGCTCCAGAACCCCAGGGGTCGACCTCGAGTCTCCCCTGGTGCTTTCTGCCAGAGACTCCAGGTTGGGCCATTCTCCCCAGCTGCGGTGTAGAGCACGTTTTTAACATCTTGCCCTGACCGGACTGGACCAAGGGCTACGGCATGAACTATCTCCCGTTTAATCTGTTCAAATGCCTGTCGTTGCTCAGGGCCCCATTCAAAATCATTCTTCTTCCGGGTCACGTGGTACAGAGGACTTACAATCTGGCTGTAACTTGGGATGTGCATCCTCCAAAAACCCACAACACCCAGGAAGGCCTGTGCTTCCTTTTTGCTGGTTGGTGGAGACATAGCTGCTATTTTGTTGATGACATCCACTGGGATTTGACGGCGCCCATCCTGCCATTTTATTCCCAAAAACTGGATCTCTTGCGCAGGTCCCTTGACTTTACTTCGCTTAATGGCGAAACCGGCTTTCAGAAGGATCTGAATTATTTTCTCCCCTTTCTCAAAAACCTCCTCTGCTGTGTCGCCCCATATAATGATGTCGTCGATGTACTGCAGATGTTCTGGAGCTTCACCTTTTTCCAGTGCAGTCTGGATTAGTCCATGGCAAATGGTGGAACTGTGTTTCCACCCCTGGGGCAGTCGATTCCAGGTGTACTGGATGCCCCTCCAGGTGAAAGCAAACTGTGGCCTGCACTCTGCTGCCAAAGGGATGGAGAAGAATGCATTAGCGATGTCAATTGTAGCATACCACTTGGCTGCCTTTGACTCCAGCTGATACTGAAGTTCTAGCATGTCTGGCACGGCAGCACTCAGCGGTGGTGTGACTTCATTCAGGCCACGGTAGTCTATTGTCAGTCTCCACTCTCCAGTAGATTTTCTCACTGGCCATATGGGACTATTAAAGGGTGAGTGAGTTTTGCTGATCACTCCTTGACTCTCCAGTTGACGGATCAGCTGATGAATGGGGAGAAGGGAGTCTCGGTTGGTACGATACTGTCGCCGGTGCACCGTTGTGGTCGCGATGGGTACCTGTTGTTCTTCAACCCTCAGCAACCCCACAACGGAAGGATCCTCCGAGAGACCAGGCAAAACGGACAGCTGTTTAATTTCTTCCGTCTCCACAGCAGCTATGCCAAAAGCCCACCGATACCCCTTTGGGTCCTTGAAATAGCCTCTCCTAAGATAGTCTATCCCAAGGATGCACGGAGCCTTGGGGCCAGTTACAATGGGGTGCTTCTGCCAGTCCTGCCCAGTGAGGCTCACTTCAGCCTCCAGTACACTCAGCTCTTGGGACCCCTCTGTCACTCCAGAAATGCAAATGGACTCTGACCCTTTGAACTCTGATGGCATTAAAGTACACTGTGCACCAGTGTCCACTAGAGCTTTACACTCTTGTGGATCTGACGTGCCAGGCCACCGAATCCACACCGTCCAATAGACACGGTTGTCCCTTTCCTCCACCTGGCTGGAGGCAGGGCCCCTCTAATCCTGGTCAGAGAATTTGCTGCTCACCTGCTGTAAAAATGACTTGGAGGTCCCCTCCAGAGGATCGGAATCAAGGTCAAACTGTCTACCTGGTCTGGAGAGCTGGCTTCTGCAAACTGGAGCGGCACTTTTCCTAACAGAGTCCCCTTTTGTGATTGTTTTACCTCGCAACTCATGTACTCGGGCCTCTAGACTTGAGGTGGGTTTTCCATCCCACTTCCTCATGTCCTCTCCGTGGTCACGCAGGTAGAACCACAGGGTGCCCCGGGGTGTATAGCCTCTGTATTCCCTCTCCTGAGCAGAGAAACCCCTGCCCCTAATAGCTGAGACACTGGCCCGTACAGGTGGGGAGTAGGACATATTCCTGTCTAGTCGCTTGACCAGTTTCTCCACAGCTGAGACAAGGGAGGAAGAGAGACTTTCCTCGTATTGGCGGAGTCTGACAGCCACCTCATCCACTGTTGGTGCGTCTTTACCTTTCCAGTTTACAACTGCCAGTGAGTTGGCATGCGAGGAGGGTGCGCTCCGCACAAACTTCCTCCACATGGATTGTGAGCACTGGAGTTCATCTGGGTCTGTGGGTACCTGCTCATTGTCTGTGTCACAGTAAACCAGCTCCCGCACAGCTAATTCCCTCAAGTACTGAATACCCCTTTCCATATTGGTCCACTTGCCAGGATAGCATACAAAATCGTCACTGAAGGGGTACCTCTCCCTCACGCCTGACAGAAGTCTCCTCCAGAGGCTGAGGATTTGTTCCTTTTTCCCAATGGCCTTGTCAATGCCCCCATCCCTGGCCAGGGATCCCAGCTGCTTGGCTTCCTTGCCCTCTAATTCCAAGCTGCTGGCCCCATTATCCCAGCACCGCAGCAGCCAGGTGGCAATGTGCTCGCCTGGGTGGCGGCTGAAATCTTTCCGCATGTCCCGCAGCTCGCCCAGGGACAGGGACCGGGTGATGATCTCTGTCTCTATCTCCCGCGATGACCCTGGCTCATCGTCATCCCTCCCAGAGAGATCTGCTCTCTTGGCGTCTTTCTTTAGTTTTACAGGGGCGACTGCTACCGGGTACAGGTTGGTCATCGGGCTCAGCCACGCTGCCTGCAGCTGGAGCTGGGGCTGGAGCAGCTGCTGTGCCTGCCAGGGAAACCGAGGCAGACCCTGCAGCTGTGGCAGCGGCGGTGCCAGTCTGGGGGGCTGTGACTGCCTGCTGGGCTGGAGGGGCTGTAGGGCCGGCTGGGGGGGGCAGCGCCAGTTGCAGCGCCTGCCGCTTCGCTTCCCCCCCTTTCCCCTTTAAGGCACTGAACAGTGTTGAACATGGCTCAGTAGGCATGGGCCAGACCCCAGCACATTGTGGTGATTTGTGTCTCTCTGGAGTTCCCAGGGTGGCAGCACACTTTTTTCAGATATTTTACCAGATTGTCCGGATTCTGTATTTGTTCAGGGGTGAGTTTAAAACACACCGGGGGTGCCCACTGCTCTAGACACCTGCCCATGCTGTCCCACACACCCAGCCACTCACAGCTATCCGGCCCCGGGGCAGGTCTCTGCACGATGTTCTTAACGACTTGCTTAACCCTAAACAAAAACGAAAACCCATTCAGGAGGCATAACAAAAGGAGAGTGCTGGCCTGAGCATCCTATGAGTACTCCAAATTATCAAAAGCCGTTAGGACTGGCCTGAAGGAGAGAGGGGGGGCGAAAGAGTGGGGGAGGGTATCCCCTTCTGTTTTCCCCACAGACTGGGTTTGATTATTCACAAATTCTAAGACATAGGATCCGAGGTATGGAAATGACCGCAGTGCCGCATGCAAATACAAGCCTAATTTCACACACAGTGATGCTATCATGTCATAAGTCGACATCGTACAGTACAGCAAAATTATCATCCTGATCTTTTTCCCAGCGATGATGAACAGCACGGCATTAAATACATACTGCAAATAAGGATTAAAAAACCACAGCCATCTGATCAAAGACAGAAACATTTTTACCGGCGACTATTTAACACAGAAAAACGCGTATAACAAAATTTAACAAAACGTAAGAAGGCAGTTTTAACACCCGCTGCTCAGCCCTGCCGTTATCCGTGCCCCACGTCTGGGCGCCAAATTAATGTCTTGGTTTCGACTGCCGCCGGCAACAAAAGCGCCACGCGGCCGCCCCTCCCCCCGCCGGCGTGCGGAGGAGAATGGAAAGAAAGTGGCAGAAACTGGTGGGTCGGGATAAGGGCAGTTTAACAGAACAGCAAACAGAGGGAAAACAGGAACAACAACGATACAAATAAGGAGAAAACACAACCACGACCCGTACAACAGCCGCTCTCCCGAAACAGGACCGACGCTGCGCCCGCCCAAGCCGCGAGTGCCTTCCCGCCGCACCGCCTCCCCCACCGGAACCCAGCGTGACGTCACATGGTATGGAATACCGGGCTCTGTTTGGCCAGGTGGGGTCAGCCCCCACCCCCCGGCTGTGCCCCTTCCTGGATTCCGGTGAAAATTAACCCTGTTCTGGCCAAACCCAGGACAGTTGTCATCAGCGGCGCTGAGTCTAGTTGGAGGCTGGTAACAAGTGGTGTCCCCCAGGGGTCAGTACTGCGCCCGGTCTTGTTCAACTTCTTCAACGACCTGGATGAAGAGTTAGAATGTACCCTCAGCAAGTTTGCTGATGACAGCAAACTGGGAGGTGTGGTAGACACACCAGAAGGCTGTGCTGCCATTCAGCATGACCTGGATAGGCTGGAAAGCTGGGCAGAGAGGAACTTGATGAGGTTCAACAAAGCCAAATGCAGGGTCCTGCACCTGGGGAGGAACAACCTCATGCACCAGTACAGGCTTGGGGTGGACCTGCTGGAGAGCAGCTCTGCGGAGAGGGACCTGGGCGTCCTGGTGGACGACAGGTTAACCATGATCCAGCAGTGTGCCCTGGCTGCCAAGAAAGCCAATGGAATCCTGGGGTGCATGAAGAAGAGTGTGGCCAGCAGGACGAGGGAGGTTCTCCTTCCCCTCTACGCTGCCCTGGTGAGGCCTCATCAGGAGTATTGTGTCCAGTTCTGGGCTCCCCAGTTCAAGAAAGATGAAGAGCTACTGGAGAGAGTCCAGCGGAGGGCTACAAGGATGGTGAGGGGACTGGAGCATCTCTCCTATGAGGAAAGGCTGAGGGAGCTGGGCTTGTTCAGCCTGAAGAAGAGAAGGCTGAGAGGGGACCTAATAAATGCTTATAGATATCTGAAGGGTGGGTGTCAGGAGGATGGGGCCAAGCTCTTTTCAGTGGTGCCCAGTGACAGGACAAGGGGCAATGGGCCCAGGCTGAAGCACAGGAAGTTCCGTCTGAACATGAGGAAGAACTTCTTCCCTCTGAGGGTGACGGAGCACTGGAACAGGCTGCCCAGGGAGGCTGTGGAGTCTCCTTCTCTGGAGATATTCAAGACCCTCCTGGACAAGGTCCTGTGCAGCCTGCTGTAGGTGACCCTGCTTCGGCAGGAGGGTTGGACTAGATGACCCACAGAGGTCCCTTCCAACCCCTAATATTCTGTGATTCTGTGATTCTGAGTCTGCAAAAACCCTGTCAGGTTTTCAGTATATTACATATTAGCCAAGCTATAATTCTTCCTGCCTCTGTTATGCCATGTTATTTCGTGATGAACTCTTTGGTGCTACTCAGGCAAAGAGAATGGTGCCAGTAAGTACAGTGCAATAAGTCTGCAGCACTTCTGTTTGCATCACACTGAGGAAAGTGAAAAACATCTGTCTTTTCTTTGCAAAGAAAAATATTGTTTTGAAAGATATCTTAACGGTATTTAAAAATTCCAAGGAAAGCCCCATTCATTAGAAAGTGTATGAAAGAGTTACTATATAGGATTACCAACACATCAATCAGACATGAAGGGCTGACTGTTAAACTGAGTTTTGCATTTCTTGTTAACCTTTATTTGGGTTCCTTTGTCAAATCCTCAGTGATTAATTTAATTTCACATTTGCATAAAATCAGTAACAGACCTGTAAAATCAGTAGAAGATCCACCTTCCAAGTAGAAGATCTGTCTTTTCTTTGCTTGCAATTTTTCGAAACACAAAATGTTTTTAATCTTTGTTACTCTTCAATGATTCACCTGGCAAGCTGGCTGTGAAAGGTGTTTGAGAAAGTGTTTAACAAATGAAACAGGAACCAGGCAGGCTGCAGCGGACTTTTCAAATGCCCTGCTTCTATTTAAAAAGGGGGAAAAAGACCTCACAGATTCTCACAGTCAAAACAGCCGTGTTTTTTTGAAAGATGACCGAAAAATAACTCTTCCTATGTGTACCATATATACTGGTGGATTTCTTCTGTTGCTCTTGCATGTGTGAATGCCTCAACTATCCCCATGAAATCCATCCACTGTGACATCTGCCCTTGACATCACTAATGATGTAAGCAGTACCCCTATGGAGAACAGTCAGTAATTTCCCACAAGGCCTGAACGGTCACATTGAGTTCAGAAAGGTGAGCTTGTCACCGAAAATCTGGGAATAAAACCTCGTAACACCACAGTAGTGTTAAAAGGCAGGCATTCTTTATTGTGGCGCTGGATGCATGGGGGATAATTCCACCGAACGTGCATACCCCGTATCTTTTCCGTATAGTTTATATAGATCAAAATATACATATTTATTAGGTTACATAACTTATCCCTTTCATAGTAAAATTAGTTCATTTTCATACACTCCTCCCACCCGCACTTGTGCGGTGCCTCCTAGTGGTGGTTGTCGGGGGTCTCAGGATGAAGGCTCATCCTCTTCATCACAGTGTCCGCTGGTTGATCCCAGCTTCTGCACATGCGCAGTCCTCTTCTGGCTCTTGTCCCGTAGCTAGGTTGCTGTAACTATGTCGCTGTAGCTAGGTCACCTTGACTGGCTCTAGGCAACCGCTAACATTTCAGGTGGGAAACATGGGACTTTTTGTTTCAGTTAATTTAGACAATAGATAAAAACCACAAACACCTGCAACCATAGTAATGCTATTCCTATTAAAAATCCCCCTTTACCGTTATTGTTTAACATTGATAATTACCTGGAAACCAAACTCTCTGTTGCTGGACCTAACGTCCAGATGGGCAGGGGCTGTACAAGGGACATAACTAGTAACATGGTTTATGTTTATGGTTAACAGATTTCATCCCCTTGGTTACAAGCTTTTGGGCAACTCAGACACTTTCTCTCACCCTAGAGCACCTTTCAACAACCCAAAAAGCAAGTGCAGCGATGGCAGTGAAAAAATGCTTCAGGGATGTCAGTCGGATATTATAGGAAGACATTATAGGCAGACAACTTTGTGATTTGCCTCTGGAGAATTTAACTTGAACTGCCCAGCAATGTCCTTGGCCATGTCCTTTGTCTGTCCATCTTTTTGAATGATACAGTTTGCACACCAAAGGCGTTTTATTTGGTGGGAAGTAAGAAAGAGCATGCTTCCATAGTGTATTTGCTGTTCCTTCAGTGGTTAGCCATGTCAAAACCATTTGTTCACCCACAGAGTCACCTCAGTCTGCAGCCTCTGGTTCTGCTTTGTGGGACAGTAAGTGTCTTGGTGATGGTAACATTTGAGGGCACACCTGAGCGTTAAGGAGTTCTTCTGTAGTGTCAGATGTGTAGCCTGTGCAGGTTAATCTGTTCTTAAACTCATCAAAGCACCTGAAAATGGCCTGCATTTGCATGTTGCTGTTTTAAAACAGGAGTCTATTGCTTGAGCTCTGGCCTTTCAGTAGTTCGGGCACTACAAAAGCCTGTTTTCACCCTCTGGTATAGTGTTTGAAAACAGAAATGTACATTAAATATACAACTATACAACTTGCACATTTGTACCAAAGATATAAATAGTAGCAAGGACTTGAATCCTGAGCAGAAACCCATCCTGTTTACTATCTGGTTACACAAAAGGCACGTGAACAGAGCCTGTCATTTCTCTCTAACCATACGTTCAAGTGCCTGCGTGTAGCATCCTGCCTGCTTCCCTAGGCCTGTCTCCATACCTCCAGGTTTCTGTCAGCGCTCACACGTGTTGTGACATTCCCAAATCCTCCCATTCCAGGCATTTACTCTGTTCTTTTTCCCTCTCCAGCTATTCTTCTCCTGCTGTCTTCAGCCCCTGTAAGCCCTCCCTGGGACATCTCAACCCACAGCAGCTCCCAGGCAGGTGGTACAAAGGTGAGTTCGGTAATTTCAGCATGGCTGGGTCATCCAACCATGTCCCCAGGCTGTTAAATAATAGTCCTTGCTGTTCAGTAAGGGTCTCTGGTGGGTGTCTTGTGTAAGAATATTTCCCAGCTGAGCACTGCCTGGTGTGCACAAAAACCAGTAGCATATACAGGGTTTTTTTATACACAATATACTTTAGGTGTGTCATACAATCACGGCTAAATAATTCTAAATGTATTCTTTTGGCAGAATATTTCATGATAAGTAGAAAATAGTACTAGATAAAGCACAAGACACCTGTACAAAGTCAATTTAAAATAAAAGAGAGACTTTCTTCTGCCCAATTTATCATCCAGGACTTTTGTCTAGACTTTTTTATAGCAAAAATTTAAAACACGTGTGACTTGAACTAGTAAAAGGTCTTGGTTTAGTAGATAAATAATTTCCAGGCATATTAAATCTTAAAAGCAAAGTCTGAGAAGTGTAGCTTAAAATATCTGAAACTAAGATTCAAAAAGAGATGTCTTAGCTCTAAGGGGTGTGTGCATGTTCGCGCATGCCTGCTAGCAGAAAAGATTCAGGATCATTGAAGAATGGGTAAAATAATAACAAAGAAAGGTCTGGGGAATGATTTGCGGTGATAATAAAATCAGAGGGATGTGTCTGCCTTTATCTTGCTTGAAAAGAAATAATTAAAAATGGCAAGAACTGACCTCTAGCTTTCGGTCCAAACCTAAAGAATCAGTCTCAAAATTTAATTATAAAGCACCTCAGCAGATGCTGCAGAGCCTTTTGCAGAGTTCCGCACACTTCCCAGGCAGAGAAAAAATTCACATCAGAAGAAAACGAGAGATGGAGAGAAAGTAAGTGTGTGTCTTACAAAACGGGTCCGTGTCCTGGTTTTGGTGAAAGCAGAACTGATTCTGTTTTAGTGAATCTTCCTTACAGCTAATTTCTGAATCTGGCTGCAAGTTTTACAGACAGTGTCTGCTCCAAAGCTGGTAACAGCTAATGCTTATAGTTATACTGAACTAACAGTGGGAAAGGAATGCAGAAAAAGGCCTCTGTTTATAATTATTACTATAGCAGCCAAGGTCACAGATAGACTTCTTAGGTCCCACAGTTGAGGAGTTGTAGAGGGTTGCACTTGCAGAGAGGGGCAGACAGGACAGGTGACCCGATACTGACCAGCACGGTATTCCATGCCATGCATGCCATACTCAGTTAAAGCTGTGGGAATCACGAGGCTCTCGCTCTTCTTCATTCATGGCCGCCTTCTGAAGAGGACCCTGCTCGTTGCCCTGCCTGCGGTTCTGATCCAGGCTGCAATCTGTGCATTCCTGAGTCTGGTTCCTGTCTACTGAAGAGCCCAGTCCGGGGCTTGCCGGAGCCTGCCCGGCAGCTGCTGGCAGGACCCCAGTGCCCCAGCACCCAGTCCCTGGAAACAAGCTGTCGGTTCTGTGTATTTTGCATTTTCTGTCTTCTTATTAATATTATTAGCATTATTAGTGTTATCGGTAAAGCTGTTTTAATACTCAATTTGTAAGTCTCTCTCTCTCTCTTCCTTTTCCTCCTTTTCCCCTTCCTGTGGTGGGGATGGTGGGGGTTCATAGCGAGCATCTGCTGCCCTGCTCATTGCCGCCCTGCTCTGAACGGTGACGGTCCCCGTAGGCTGCTGTGCATGGGTAAGGCAGTAGATTGAAAACCACGATAATTTTGATCTCTCCTCTTTCTTGGAATGATTTATTTATTTACTGGATTTAAGTTGTGGCTCCTAATTTATGTGAAATTTCAGTAGCAGAATTGGGTTTATATTCTTTTTAGAAGAAGCCTTGAAAGGCCGTCGTACAGAACTTCTTGCCTCAATGCGATGTACAGCAGTCCTCAAATGAGGTGTGTTGCCAGCAGAGTCATCATGTAGCAGAATAGCAAGGTAATAAATATTCATTGGTGGACTGTTGCAGATCTGAGAATAAAGTGAGAAGAAGTTTTATTCATGTTTAAAATGCCAAATTCTTCACATTAGTAAAAAATCAAGTTTCTCTTAGACTTGTTTTTCTGCACATCCTTTCCTAGGACAATGATGTCGAGGGAGAATGGGCCTAACCTAGGGGTTAAGAGACCTGCAGTGCTCTGTATTACTTTACTGTATATCGCTGAGTAAGTCATCTAGGACTGAGCTCTAGGAAATACCTGCCAAAAGTTCAGGACAGAGCTCTCATTTTGGAAGAGTAGCAATGCAGAAACAGGATATTTGCTCTTACGCAGGCAAGTCTCAGAATGGCATCCTCAAATAGCATCTGGCTTTGGGCAGCCATTTGAAAATGAAAAAAATTCCTTGGTCCTAATCTTACTGAGGGCAAGCTGTGCATGCAGCGGGAAGCCACCGAAAGATGGTAGGAGGAACTCATCTGGAACTCCTCACCGAGCTCGGGAGATCCACGAAGGTGTTGTCACGAGCAGTTTGAAATGACAGGCATAGTAAGCTGTAGAACCGAAGCGTCAGCTCCAGCAGGAGTAAAATAAAGTGAGCTGAGAAAATGGGTGTTCTTAACCTCCTCAGTTTTTGTTTCAAGACCAGGACCCTTACAGGATCTGTATGACACAGATTACATACATAATTCCTTCTCTTTAGCGTTGCTGCATGTCCATCCATGCTGTTCCTGATCCTGTTGTTCAGCACCTTGCTTGCCCAGTAGGAGTACAGGACATGATGCAGAGTCCACTGGAATTTATGCCAACCACCAGTCAGGGATCTCATGAATCAAAGTCTCAGTTCATTTCTTCCTAAGGCAGATGTTGTCCCTCCAACCTGGGAAAATAATCGCAGAAATACAGCCTTTCTACAAGCTACCTTCAAACTGAAATGAAAGGTCTTTCAGATGTGGTAGCACTGATTTAAAAGCTGGACCCACGTGCCAGATGTATATGCAGGAAGCAGAGAAGCACCATGAGGTGTGACACCACAACAAATCTGCCACATATTGTGGGATCTCCTGTTTTCTCTGTGGCATACAAATGAGGTACAGCTTTTCACTGTCCACCATTAACCTTTCAGGGACAGAAAACAGTAAAAGAAACATAAAACCAAATATAAACATACGGAGTATAATGGAATAGTAAACATAACCCTAAGTATACACTAAATAACAAAGTAAGATAAAAAGTGATTTGTGGCCTGGTGGGTTTTGCGGTCCTGTGGTACCGTTCAGCATTGAAGTCAGAAGATAATTCAACTGATGAAATGCAGCATAAACATAAAACATTACTTATTAGGTGGAATTTTACTCAACCAATTAAAACATAATCTGCATTTTAAGGAGGTTACATTTTAGAACTAGAAATATTCAAGTACGGATGCAGAGAAAAATGCACCACTTCAGCTATTTTTACTTGCAACCATATTGCTTTCTTAGAATTATTTAAACATTGCTTTAAGATCTGCAATGCTAATCTGTTAGTCCAAAAGTTTAACTAGTCATGTCATAATGAGTTTTCACTGAAAAGATAAGAATATCTGCAGGTCTTCAAATTGTTTGGTTAACATACTAGTCAGATCTTTTTAAAGAAAAAGCTGTATCATCCATTCTTTTCTTCACAGAAAATAACACGCCTGTACTTAGTATAGACAACATTGCCACTGCATGGAGGTAAGGCAGAAAAAAATGTTACATTGAGAATCAGTGAGAATGCACATGGACAAGATGTAGTAATGCCACATTAGAAAAGAAGGATAGTGGAATTATTGCTTGTGATTCTCTATTTGTTCCGTTGCATACCCTCTTGCTCAGATAATGCTAACTCTATTGTTTACGGTGCTAGCAGTCATAATATTTGTGCTGTGTCAAAGCTTCTGCACATTTATAGGCCTGGAAATCTTTTTTGCTCTTTTGACAGGATGAGGTGGCATGGGTGGTGTTTTCATGCTGCTTGGGTTGTGTAGCTGTTATTTTCAGCCTCTCTGGTGTGATAGGGCTGCTGTTTAGAAACTGTGAAGAATCTGCTCAAAGGAACTGTAGGAATAATGAGCACAGGGAAATCTCAGGCTGAGATGTGTTAGTTGCTGTTCAGGCACTTGAAGTATGTTAGCAAGCACTTAGTAGTAAACATGTGCCCGGGGCCTGCTAACCTTCAAATTTAAGGATGTATTTAGGAACTATGACCTACATTAATAACAGAAGAAGATAGTTGTAAACAATATCCAGAATGTGTCAGTAAGGTGTGATTGTTCCAGGGTCTGCATTATCCTAGATGAAAATGATTCTCCTGAGTGCCTTCCCATTTTGTCAGGGCAGATTTAGTCCCTATGAGAGGGCACCCTGAACCTCTGGGACTGGCAGCAGGTGAGACTTGGGTGAAGTGCTTCCTTTGCTCTTGTAGGAAACGTGATGGCTGACTGCATGCCTCACCATCATGGGGAGAAAACATGAAGTTATCTTTCCTTTGATGTGGTGGATGTCTTTGGGCACTGGAAATCAGAGGTGCTAGCCATGGCTGAGAGATGATTTGGATGATGAAGCAGATGCTGTCTACTGTGAAAACACCTCCAATAGGAAAGTGCTTTTATACTCGGTCAGCCCTTGGGCTTGGTCCAATTTTAAGGAGAGACAAGGAGAATCTTTTCAATGGCTGCACTGGGAGCGAGATCAGCCCTCTGATGTTTTCAGGCCTTTCAATTTTTGCTCTTTCCTTCCATCTCTTTTTTCCACCTTTGCTTTATTCTGAGCTGCATAGAAAAGCAAAGTTTGAGATACTTCAGTGAAGAAATCTTACAGCCCCACAAAGCAAATCTGACTCTAAATGCTCATTTATCCCTATACATGTAAAGTTCCAATTATAATCAGTAGGCTATCTGCATGCGTGAGGAATTTCAAGAGCTGAGGATTATGCTGGTAGAGGGGACACTTCTCCTTTCAAGTCTGCTGCACTCTTTGTCTAACCAATTGTTTAGCCTTTAAAAGACTGACTTCTCATTTCATTGACATTGACTGCAATCCTTTTGTTCTTTGCTTTCTTGCAGCTGTAGCTAGCACACACCAGATTGTACTCAGAGTGGGCCCAATCGTTTTTTTCCCAAGAAAGCAAACCCTTATCCAGAGCCCTTAAGTTTTCTTTGTATTCTCTCATTGAGTATTTTGCTGCAGTTAGAAACACAGGGCCATTAGTTTCATGGACATCTGATAATTTGTTTTGTTTAAAAAATGGTAAGTATCTGCCATTAGTACTGCTGCAGCTGCTTTCTATGAATATGAGAATATATCATATTTAAATTAGTTGTGAAAAATAGACTTATGAGTCTTAAGTATTAGTCTATGACTAATACCTTCAAAGTCTCAATGAAGAAAAAATGTGCCTTTCTGCTGTTATGTGGCTTAAGAGACTCAGGTAAGGCTCAGCATTGCATGTTGTTTTATTTTAAAAGTATTGCAATTAATTTTATCCTGACTTGGAAAATGCCTGAAACAGCATTTGGCTGTACCAAGGGAGTGTTCTGTGCATCTCTATCAGTGTCTTAGTTTCTGACAAATATCTAAGCCTCTTGCACAGCATATTGAGGTTCTGCTGTTAGAGTCACACTTTATGCTTATTGTCTAGCATCTGTGGCTTTCAAAGCTGATAAAGCTGAACGTTGAGAATGGTAATACTGTACTTTTCATCAAAAACGTCTCTTCAATTCATTGACACAGAACATGAGCCACTGAGAGGCTAAATGGCTTATCTGCCTGATATCACATGAGAAGTCACCGGCAGAGCCAGAGAGAAAAGAGGCTCAAGTCACCTCTTCTAAGCACAAGACTACACTTACTCCTTAACTCGATAGTGATCCACCACTGTGTCCAATTTATATCAGTATAGTAAAGAATCTTTGAAAACATTAAAAAAGTGATAAAACACAGTGTGGGGAATTAACTCTGTGGCTTTGTGTACTTTTTTCTTACAATTTTAATTGTAGTTAGTCAGGTCAAGGAATATCTGCATGAAGAAAATATTGTTCCTCTGGAATATTTTCCCAGCTGTTTTGTTCCTCTTGAGCAAGATATCTTGTCTGCTTTTTGACTTCAAACTTTTCTATGGGAGCCAGTTAAGGAGTTGCCACCTTCCTTGCTTGACAAGATAAAATAGTGACTGATGTCCCCCGGTATGGTACCCCATCCAAAATAATATCCTGGGGATGTTTTCTTTCTGTCAAGTCTAAATGAGTATAAAATTAATCTTGATTTCAAGTTTTAAAACGAAAGTATTGAGAGGGCAATTGTGACCAGGTTTAAAAACAGAGACAGGCGTGTGGTGGGATTTTCAAGGGGCTTGTGTGAGTTAAAGAGCGCTCTACTGACTCTGAGGCTTCCATAAAACCCACTGCCAGCTTTTTTACAAGATCTTTCTTAATACAGGAGTGACTTACATATGGAGTTACACGATGGGTATGCCCAGGCACTTCACTGATATGTATGTGCTCTGTGTGTGTGTGTGTTTTGAGTCATGCGACAAGGAGATGCCGCGGTGCTGTGCTGGTGCCAGACAGACCATGTCGCACGGCAGAGCATCCTGCAAGGCAGCACGTGTCCTTGACTTTGACAGAACCTTTGTGCTCGCCGCTGAAATGGGTGTCACATAGGGCTGTGCCAGCAATATACATGATAGGGATTCAGGTACCATGTAGAAACACGGGAAAAAGGAAAACCTTTTAGGTATACTCAAAATGAGTATCTTAAAAAAAAAAAAAAGTGAAGAGGATTAATTTACTTATCTTGTAATGCATCAACTGAATTGAAGTAATGGATTAATTTTCTTGTAGTCTGTAAGAATAACAAAATGTAGTTTAATTTCTAAATTACATACTATTTTGCAAATGGATGTCTTTTTTTTTAAGGGTCAGGTACTGGAAGGGTTCCACATTCTTTTTCTTTCCTCATTGAAAGATTTTGCTGAGTTTGACCCCAAATCACGGACTACTCCAGTTGTCCTGAACTTCTATTTTTGTTTATATATTTGTATATATTTATATATGTACTGTTCACTGTACTTTTAAAGTGGAGAATGTTCAGGGTATGACAGCAGGAAAACAGGGCATGAGAGGAGTCAAAGTTCTTGGGGTTCCTATTTTTTTTTTAAAGAATTCTCTCCCAAAATGCACTGCCTCATGTTCAGCAGAGGTTTCATTGTATTTTGGCAAAATCTCACATTTCCAATTATACTGCACCCTCTGGCAAAGCCCCCTTTTTAAAACATTATCGTTAATACTGACCTTTCTGTACCTCCTTATCCCTTAATTCTGGAGCAGAGTCTGTATTTTCAAAGTTTTTCGCATTGAACCTATGTAAGTAAGGCGCAGTCAGCTACCTATCCTCAAATTTCTGAGAGTTTTCTTTAACTCCATGGAAGTGTGCATGTCTGTTTCTCTCTCACATCCTTCCTTCTGTTGTTTCAATGAAAAGAGAAAGGCAGAGAACTGAGAATACAGAAAAAAAAAAGATAAAAAAGGGGGTTTTACTAGTTAGAAAGTATTTTTGTCATGTGCATAAGAACTGCTGTTGTAAGCGGAGCTGGGGAAGAAGCAGAGTTGGGATGGTACAATAGACTTGAGTGATGAAATAGAAATGATGATTTGGAAAAATTTTCTTCTTGTCATTGTTCTCTCCCACAGGTTGTTGACATAGTCTTGAGGATCTGATGAGCTGTTAATAGTGCTTCCTTTTTTTTTCGTGAAGATCTCAGTAAAGATGGAGAGAAAAGTAATCCTAAAAATACGACGGGTAAGCAGAATTCTGAACAGAATGAACTTTAAAACCTTTTTCCAAAACACTGATAAATGAGCTCTTTAAAATGTTGTATTGTGAGAGATAGGGCAGTATATTCTTCATTTTACTGCACAGCTAGCATGGAGAGAGATCTGCTTCATTTGCTATTTTGCCCAAAGTGTCGCTGCTAAAATTGAATTTTATATCCAATCTTTCACTGTAAAATACTCAAACAATTTTTCCTGCCAGCAGTCACAGAAACAGCTGGATGGAGTATCTCTTTCCACTGCCCTTTGTTTATTCCTGGCTTAAGAGATGCACTAATATGGAAATTGCAATTAATTTTTTTTTTTAAATGAATGTTGGTTTTTAAGAGGCTCTTGGAGTTTGTTTTGTGTTCCTAGGCTCCTAGGCTGTGTTCAGGTAATACATTAACTGGATGTCATATCCCAAGTATGCCAGTATGCCAAAACAGAGATAACTCCAGGGATGTTAGGCCTGTGGTTCAGTACTTTACTGAGTGGGAGACATGACATCAGTGAAGGTAAGTGTGACTGCAGGGAAGATCAGGTCTTTACTGGCAGTAATTTGTGCTGACTGTAAGTATTTCCTGATGCGTGAGAATGAAACTAAGTTCTGCAAAGGTGAAGAGAATAATTCAAAAGGGAAGACAAATCCCAAGAACAGATTGAACAGTAGGTTTTTCTTCTCCTTTTAATTTCTCCCAGAACTTTATTCTTTTATTGCAGAGGAACAATAAGAAGCGAACACTCAAATGTTTGAACCCTCTCTGATAATAACAATGTTAAACATCACGAGCACATTTTATGTCTACCCACTCAAGAGGGAAGGCAAATGTGTTTTGGAATTTCATAGCCTACTTTGCTGCTCCAGTTATTTTATGCTCTGGTCCCTCTGCTACACAACAGTCTATCATAATTTTTTTTTATTATTTGGTGGCATTTGTTGTGTAGCTTAAAATTATATATAGTATCGGAAAAAGAAATACATTACACCTGCAGCGTTCTGTTAGCATGCCCTCCTTTCTTTTGCTTCTTTTCTATGATATATGGCAGACTTTTCCCTCTATTATTCAGAATCCTACAGAAATGAAATACTGATGGAGAGAAGCTAGCAAATGCCAGCAGTAGTGAGTGAGGGTTTAAATTCTTATGCTCAATCTAAATCCTAATATAACCTTCACATTCCAGAATAAAATGCTGAAGTCAGTAGGAGCTACTGTGCCCAACACTTCTCTGTGTTTGGCCCGCTGGCAAGCACAATGGTGTTTCTAAAGAGCTCCCTCTTGCTCTACTCAGATTTTCTCAGTTTTCCCACCTGTCTATACTTATTTCCCAGAGCTTTTCTTTTAAATTAAGCAAGTATTTCACAAGAAAATAGCTACTGAAGATTTTATTTTAAAATGGGTTTTTTCGAAGACTTGTTCCTACGAGTTGGGTCTGCTGCTGTGCTTTGAGGGCCAACCCGCTTGCTGCCTTGCTGAGTCCTTCTTGGCGTGGTCTTGGGGCAGGTCAGTGCCATGCACGAGGCCCTGGGATCTGTGTAGAGATGCTCTCATTTGATTTTAAGAGCGGCCGATTGGTTTCATTTTAGCTTAATTGACTGCCTGAAACTAAAGATGGTCTGAGCACCAAAAATGGGCTGAAATGGGAAAAACTGTGAATTATGGCAAATACAGCTACTTGGGTAAATCTGTGTGTGGACCCATTTTTTTCCCAGTCAAAATGTACAAAATCAATTTACTGAAAGCCAATAGCAAACTGCCAGGGTGAATGTTTTTAGTTCTTACCTTATGTCTTGAAGGCTTATGCAACTTATTACTCTGTTCCTTTGGATAATCCATCTGGAATAAGCCTTCTACATTTAGCACCTCAAAAAGAATTATTTTTGATTTTATTTTTTGTATCTCAAAGTAAATTGCACAAACCAGAATTTCAGATTGAGTGCTAAAAGTTGTTTTAGTACTTCACTGGTTCAACAGTCTTCAAAAAATATGATTAACTTTGTCTGGAGGGCTGGACAATATGATGTTGCTGTTGAACCTCTGCATCTCCAAACTGATTTTTTTTTTCTTTGGGGTAAGGCAGTGCTCTATAGGCTGGGACTCTGTGTAGTTAAATGATGCTTCGTTGTGCTTACATGTTTCTACACAAATTAGGTTATTTGACTGCTGACTTTAAAACCATTATTGCTAAATTGTTGTGTACAGTGTACAGATTATGGTGTGGGCTGTTATTTTGTATTTGAGGATAAACTTTGGATTTATATCTTTTAATTGTTAATTCCTATTCTTGAATTTAATCAATAAATTTTGCGTGCATTCAGATGTAATTATAATTTAATTTTCTACAGCTTTCATCTTCTCAAAGAGAGCAATTTGCCAACTTGATACATCTATTTCTTGTGAATTCAGCTTGTGTTGCCAGATGCTTTGCCGTACTCCTTAAAGTTTGGATGGAAAGTCAATAAAAATCAAATTCTTAAAAAAAATTCCCTAATTCTATGTTTCACAGAAGATGGAACTACTCTTTGTGTGAGCCATATCTTGTTCATATTTTCAGACCATTGCTGCTGGATGTTGGAAATACTGCTGGAAAAAAAACAGAGTATATTCAAATTTGAAATGGGGACTGCACACACGATGAAGAAAGAGTTCAGATAGCAAAACTATGTCCACAGTTTATGCACAAGTCTATGTATTATTTCCAGAAGATTTACCATGTGTAACTAACCATCAGACACAACTCTAACATCGTTAAATACCTGTGAAGGAGAATTATTTTTTTTTAATTCAGATAATGTCTCCTTTACCTCATCTGCTCAAATGTAAAAGACATATCTTTTTCTAAAAGCCTTTCCTGCCCATTACTTAACCCTGTCAATGGGTCCAGTCTGTTTTGGTAGTTTTCTCTTGACCAGGTGAGGATATTGCTGTGGCTGCCCTGACGTTTCTTGTGCGACAGCTAACTTTTGCTGACAGAGCTTATGCTGCAGCAAACCACTTCCTCCTCTGTCTTCCAACTGAGTAGTCGTATCCCAAAGTAGATGCCACTGACATAAATTGATAATCTGCTATGGTTCATTAAATACTTCCATTCTGTAGTTATGCCAAAAGCAATAAGTAAGAGATCTTCCATGAGAGAAGTTGTGTGAAACACGGTTTCTGGCTTTTCTGCTGGAGGTTTCAACAACGCCCTGAACACTTCTGATGAAACTGTCTTTGTATCAAGACAAAAACCAGCCTCTGCTGTACTCTCGTTTTCCTCATTGATTTAGGGCCCTCTTTTCTCATCTTTCGTATGTGTCTTTTGTCAGTGGCAACAATTTTGTTATATTTTTATTTCCAGCTTTGAGGTTGATGAGGGAGAACTGCAAGAAGGGAGGAAGGTGTCTATGGATACAGAAGGAAAAATATAAAAGTATGATAAAAAATAAATTACATCGCAACATTTTCTTTTCTGAACTGGAAAGTCAGAAAGTCCCAGACATCATAGGGCTGAATTACCCTATGTATTGAGATATGGACATGTGGGTCATTATATGTAATATTATGTACTTCCTTGTTTTAAGATATAATACTTGAAGACTTTTTTTAATGTTACAAATAAAGGTTTAATGTATTCCAGGGATTACGACTTCACATCTCTCTGCCTGCAGACAACAGAAAGCAAAATTATTCTTTTTAATGAAAGAACTGAGGATGTTGTTTTTGCCTTCCATGGTTCATTAATGCGAACTTGTTTGATGTCAGTAATTTTCTCTTGACACAGTGCAGCAAAATACACACAGCTTCACTGCAGATGAAAGGATTCTCCAGAAAAGCTACAGAAAGCTCAAACAGGAAGCTCAATTTGACGTTTTAGAAGCAGGTGTGTGTCTGTTCCATCCACATTGCTTTATTAAAGAACTGAATGCACCATCCAGGAAGGATAGAAAGAGACACATTTCATAAAATACAGCAATACATCTTTCAGCTTCACTCCATAGGAGTATCTGGTGGTTGATGTGCAATCTAATTGCTATCATGCAATCAAAGGACACTAGACGTTTCTGTAGTCCTTATTTACCTGAAAACACTTGAAGTAAAGGACAAGGCTACTGCATTTTTACACTATTTTACTTGTAGAGTAATCCGTAGATTTCTGTCTGGTTAAGATCTTTGCAGAAGTAGTGCTCCTAGCCTAGATTGTAGTAGGTTTTGTGCCAGAAATAATGTGGGCTACTGAGAGAACTTCTCTGATGCTCTGTGAAATAGTATAAAATAATGACTTGATGTTTTATAGGTGCTTCAATGTATTTTTCTATGTGTGTTAATACCACTTGTTAGCATTTAGTTCAATCACAATAGCTGAATTAATTTAGATCCATATTGTCTGCAAAGTACGAAGTGAAATCGAACCAGTGAAGATCCGGCTGAGACTTGTTTTTAAGATGTTTAGGTAAAAAATTTATTGAGTACCGTCTGGGTGCTTGTTTTGGGACTGGATGATCACAAGAATATGTAAAAACCTAATTGTCTATTTTAACTCTTTTCAACTCATCAGTGGCCATAGTCTCTATCTGATTCACGTAGTAGCCCATCTTTTGACAGTCTCAATCAATTCACTGACAGACAGCAATTTATATTACAGAAATGAAAACAAAATGACCAGACATTAATGGGTCTCGTTTTTGGCAGACTTTGCAGAGGAATCTGTAATACAGTACCTGACCCACTTTTCTAGGCCCAGAGGGACCTGGCAGCTGATGGGTGAAGCATGCTGGTAAAATGAGGAGCTCAAATTGCTGCTTCACAGATTATTGCTGCTGTGTGGAAAAGTGGAGAACCCTCTCTTCAGGACAGGTGGTCTTTTGCAGGAACTAAAAATACACTTAAATTAAGGGGAAAAACCCATATTGCTAGACAGAAATGTTTTACACAGCTCATCTGTCCTCTGTGTTGGAATGTCATTCTCATCAAAAAGAAAGCTAACCCTATATTATCTACGGGTTTACAAAAGGTTCATTTTAATTTAAATTATTGACCACGAGAACTTCATTTATGCATAAAAGAGGTAAGAATTTTGTAGCATAATAAAGAGTTATTTAACATGCTAACAAGTCCCCATGGCAGTTACCATTGAATTGCCTGATATACACACTTTAAATAATAATATCTAACATATTCGTGTGGTTTTTTTTCCCAACCAGGATTTATATCTGTTACATAACAATCAAACAAATCCTGACATAATTAAGTATATTTTACAACTGTTCTAACTGTTTGATATTCATTGAGTGACAAAACATTAGGAGAAGTAGTGCGAACAAATTAACTTGAAATTGCTAGATGAAAATTGAAGCTTGCTGGGTGTTTACTTGGGAAGGAAAGTATGATGTGAAGTAGTGACTGTGGTAGTACTGACTGATGCTGGCCTTGTTGCAGTTCATAGTAACTTTTCTCAAGAATTTAGTAGGAGGGAGATGAAGCAGAAATTGCTTGCCTTGGGTTGAGCTTGTTCAGTTGCCCAAAGACAGTTGCTCTTTCCTTCAAAATGGAGAAGACTAAGATCAATGTTCAGAAATCACTGCGGTGCATTATGGACGGTGATTGCCAGGGCAGTTTACAGGACCACAGGTTTTTGGAGAGGCCAAGGGAACAGCCAAGAGAACTAGAAGTATGCGGGATAAGACGAAATACTTAGCTGAAGTATCTACAGAGAAAGAAAGGAAGTATTAGGAGACAGTAGAAACTGGGACAGACATGTTTCTATGATTTTTGCGCTATGCTGTGTGGTGCATAGCACAAGATCTAGCACTTCTGAGCACCATGGCAACATAAGATTTCTTTTGCTAAGACATACAGATATCACCATAGATACTGGATGGGAAGCTAACATATCTTTCTAAAAGAGGCCATCCACTGACTGAAACGTGGAAAAGTTTTCATGGTCTAAGGAGTCTTATCTAGATTTCTATTAATCTAAAAGCACAAAGAGAAGCGCTCTCTGTCATCTCAGTTTCTTCGCATTCCTTTGTTTATGTAGAAGTACCTTACTGAGATAAAACTCGTAAGTTACAGCTTGTAGTTTTGGGGACTGCAGGAGACTTAGAGAGGTAATAATAATAACAGATAATAAAATAATCAGTTTTAAAGGGGGAAAAATATAGAAACAAAAGAAAAAGAGAAAATCCACAGGCATAGGGGCTCTAACTGGACTTCCTGGCATCTTGCCAAAATCAAATCTTGCGTTTGCCTTTTAAAAGAGCACTTTTCATTGGAAGTTGTCAGTGACAAGGCATAGGAGACATCTGTGACCGTGACATGCCTCAAGTCTCTGTGTATAGGCCTGGAAGCAAAGACACAGGTAGATGAATAAGCCCCCAAACTTCCTGTGCAATGAAATCAGACTATGGTCTCACTGCACGAACATTTTGTGCAGTCTGGTGTCTCTAGGATCCAGATTAAATGTACAGCCTTGGAAATGTCGGAAACCTCTCTTCCTTGTCTGTGAAATGCATGATCATATATAATGGAAGAAGGTTGTGGCTGTGAAACCAGAGAAATGGCTTTAGAATTTGAGTATCTTTATTTTAATCTGTTAGATAACATCCCTGTCCTATCCCTGTCCTATCAGGTGCACAGGCACATCAGTGCAAGGGACCTAAGAGTTTTATACTCCCATCTTTCAGTAGAATTAATTGAATTAAAAAAGATTGATTTGATTACAGTCTTGAATGTGACTGATTACAAAGTATGACAAGACAGGTAGACTGGAATGAGGCCATTATCACTGTGGGTCAATTAATCAAATTTATGGATCCTAATGTCACCAAACCCAGATGTCTTTGCAGGTGGATCCAGTTCTTACATTTGTACCTTCTCTTAATACTGTTTCTCTTGTCACTTTTGCATCAATAGCCACTGTGCGAGTACCAAGTGTTCACCACAGAGAAAGAAACTCTTAGGCAGGTCTTAACAGCTTTTATAGAATCTAACGCTGACTGAAGTCATCCCCTAAAGCATCAGATGAAAGACAATCTAATTAACTAGTCAGCAACTGTGATGACCAGGGCTTTGTATCAGTGCTTGTTGAGTGTCAGGAAATTGGATCTGCGCCTCAGTAGGGGCAGATGGATCGTTGCTCTGTAAACTTCTTCAGACCACTGCTAGTTACAGGGTTTAAGATGTCCAATGTGATACATCTATAGCACCTAAGGTGAAGGCTATGAGTACTCTCAATTTATTTTGTAAGAAAGTCAAAAGGGATGAAAAATCCCAAAATGTCTTTGAAACTTTCCTGAAAGCTTCTCGAACAATCCTCCCAAAACTGTAAGGGACAAAAGTACATTAGGTTCCTCCCTTCCACCAAATACTTTTACCAAGACATTGCTGACTGCGATGCCTAGAGTCAGTTCAAGGTTTGCCAGTAGACTAGGCAAAATGGATTTTGCTCTTTCTGTTGCTAGCCTTCTCCTCTTACGCAACAAATTTAGTTTTGCAGCTGCAGAATACCCTTCCTAGGTCTCCTTTTACCACATATTGTCATAGTATATTTCGGCAGCTGACAACTAAGCACTAGACAGCTGCTCACTCACCCCTCTCTCTCCCCCCCCAGTGGGATGGGGCAGAGAAATAGACAGAAGTGGAAACTTGTGGGTTGAGATAAAGAGTTTAATGAGGCGACAAAGTAAGTACTACTACTGATAATAATAATGATAATAACGAATATGCAAAACAAACTGTATCCAATACAATTTTTCTCACCACTCTGTGACCAATCTGCAGCCAGTTCCCAAGCAGCGATGCTAAAACACCAAACTCGTGAATTTTTGAGAATTTTGCAAAACTCCTGGAAAAAATGAATTCCTGGTGAGGTTCGAACTGCCAGACAAGAGACGATTAGAACTCATGGAGAGAGAAGAACCCATAGCCTCCTGCCCCTGGCAAACCCCCTTTCATGAAAGTGAGCATGATCTCTATGGTATGCAATATTTCCATTGGCCATCCTGGCTATCTGTCTGGCTGTGCTCCCTCCCAGCTTCTGCACACCTGCTCATTAGCTGAATATGAGAAACTGGAAAAAAGTCCTTCTTTTCATAGCAACAGCTGAAAATATCAGTGTGGTCAACATTTTTCTCATACTAAGTCCAAAACACAAGAGCTACTGAGAGGAAAATCTATCCCAGCCAAAACCAGAACATACATAACGTGGTGACATGAACAGATGGAGATGCATGCAGTGAATTTCCTTCATGAAGTCCTGACACGTCTGCTGCCGAAAAGACTTGCTAAAGGAATAGCACTGAAGCCAAAAGTCCTGGCTTCTTCCTGGTGAGAGGAAATTCATACCTCAGCCTTTGTCTATTCTGTCTCTGCACCTGTGAAGACACCTTTGTGGGATATCTACATGATCCCCTTCAGCAAGGACCCAGCCTGACAGCAGAGGGATGGAGCAGTGTGTTTCTGGGGCAGGAGCAGAGTGTATTTCTCTAATGTACAGTTATTTTCACCACCTTTAAGACAGCATCACTGCCACCCTAACAGGTGCTGTCATTTGCACCTTTGGTGTGTTACCCTACAAGAGGGCACAGAAGGATCAGCCCAGGCTAAGACAGGGCACTGTCTGTGGCTCTTTGATATGTGGGAGCTTCACCTCTTTACATGCTTTATTCCCTTTGTCTTGCCCTGGCCTCCACTGCTGTTGGATTAGGGATGTGAAAAGGTTACATCCATGACTGTTTCCTGTAGAACCTCTTTATGGACCTGTTGTACAGGACCATACCTGATCCATTTGTGAACTGTCAGTTTCTATCAGCTATTCCATGTTGAAGTTTCAGAAGATGTTGAAAAACCCAAAATATCCTTGTAACCCTGGCTTCCAGGTTGGGGAGTCCAGCTCCTCTCTACCATGCATTTTCTGTTTTGGGGTAGAGAGGCCACACAGGCAGTAAAATTTCTTCTGCTCTTTTTTTCCTTGCCTTTTCAAGCAGGGGAAAGGAAAATGCTACACTGAGTAGGCACACAAGAAGGAGTGAGATCTGGGTTGTCTTACTTGGAGGCAATTTGGCTATCCAAGTCATCTTTGCTTGTGTTTGAAGCTGACATTAAGAGCTTTTATTATTTGGGCCTGCTAATATTTACAGCCACTTCTTGGAGGAATCTGTTTTTAAAACTGCAAGATCCATTTAGCAGGTGTTGGTATGGAAAAATAATTGCAATCCTACATGAGCCACATTAACTTACTTGAGTAGGCAAGTCAGCCCCTTCTCTGTGCAGTGCATTGCTTACTCTGTGCTGCGCGCAAGTGGTTAATACTTTACTGCTATCACTGGGAAAGTTCTTCGCAAGGTCAAAGGCAAAAGTGTATCTAGCACAGGCAGGGCTAGTCATTTGTCACTTCCTACTTCAGTAATCAGGAAAGAGCTGTTAGAAATCTGCAGAACTGTCAGGTTTGGAATGAAATGTTTTTTTCAAAGTCTCTCATTTGACTATTGACTTGTTTCTTCAGTAAAATCCTCTGAGATAAAATAAGTGCATGTTAAAAAAAGTACATGCCTGAGCAGAAATCCAATCAACAGCCAAATACACTTAAAAGAAGCAGTAACTCCTTCACACTACAGGAGTCATTTGCTACTTTGCTAATCCAGCATTGCATATCTCAAGCAATTTCCTCTTCAGTGACCTTCTCTTGCGCCTGCTAAATTTAATGGAAAAATACCCACTGATATCAATGAGAACAGGATCACAAACACAGTGTGCAAAGGATGCTGTAATAAACCTGCATCCTCAGTGCTAGTCTCCGAGCAGCAAGTGTTAAGAGACAAGTAGTCTTGCTAGGGGCAGAATGAGTCGTCTAACAACTTTCAAGCTCTTTTTCACTTGAATCTGCAATAGCATTTGCTACCACTGAGGAATTTTGACAGTGAAGCAAATTATGTGCTTTATTCATTTTTTTATGTGTATGTTCTAGTAGAAGTGTGTATGTCCCAGACAGTACAGCTGGACTGTGCATCCTGCTCTGAGCTGGCTCGAGGCTTCCTTGGGTGCAGAGGGAGCTGGGAACCCACCAGGGGCTGGACTGCACCTCTGCAGCCACTGACTGTAGAAGTCCTGGGAGTGACAAGCAGAGGAACAGCTCTGCAAAATCAGTCTGCTCTTCTCAGGACATGGAAACATTCTCCCCATCCCAGGACTAGCCACTCTCTTCCTCCCCTTGGCAGCAAAGTAGGTGGTGGGTCCATCTGGTGCTCCTCAGTAATTTGCTCCTCTAAGGTAAACTGCTTGCCTTGCTGGAGCCTAGGTTTGCCCTAGTCATCTTACATGGTATCTTATATGACAAAGTAATATAATTCATATATCATTTTACTTAATTTGCCAAAATGTCTCCTTCTGGGGCTGCAGCAAAAGAAGTTTTCAGCATAAGGTTCCTAAAAGGGAAGAGTTGGATCTTATGTATCTCATTAAAACAGTGCATGATACCACCAACATTAACATTTTAAGAATAAGAACATAGTGTCAAGCTTCTAGGTCATTTCAAATTAATCACATGCTCAGTTAGTACCAAAGGCTTATCTAAGGTACTTACTGATGTCTGAGGCTTTATGTCAGTTCAGATGTAATGGGTGATCACAGACATCTGCATTAGAGAACACCAAGATCCCAGAGCATTGAATGGGTGTGCTATAGAAAATGTAACGGTTTGTTTAGAAATCTGAATCTTCAGAGTAGTTGTCCTGGGTTCGGCCAGGACAGGGTTAATTTTCACTGGAATCCAGGAGGGGACACAGCCAGGCGGGCTGACCCAACCTGGCCAAACAGAGCCAGGTATTCCATACCATGTGCCGTCATGCTGGGTTCCGGTGGGGGGGAGCGGGGCGGCAGGAACTCACTCGCGCCTCGGGAGTGCGCGGTGGCGGCGGTTCGGGAGAGCGGCTCTGTGGGTTCTGCTGTCTTGTTTTGTATATTCTCCTTATCTGTATTGTTGTTGTTGCATTCCCTTTGTTTGCTGTTCTGTTAAAATGCCCTTATCCCGACCCACTGGTTTCTGCCTGTTTCTTTCCATTGCTCCTCCGCACCCCGTCGGGGGGAGGGGCGGCCTTGTGGCGCTTTTGTTGCCGGCCGCAGCCAAATCATAACAGCAGTTTTTACTGAAAAAACTGTAACAAAGTGTAAGGAAGTAATAAAATAGGGTCCACCCTGCATTGTTGAAAGTTTGAGAAATTTTGGACTGGAATGTTGATCCTATAGAAAGCTCCATGTAGATACAGCTCATAATATTGTATCCGTTATGCCATATGCAAAGTGTGACTAACTTCCCAACCGTAAATTGTACTGTGAGTGTCTTTTTGTCATGAAGATGGTTTCAGCTATATCTTCACAAGCACTGTACTGCACTGGTGCCTTCTGCAGTACTGTATGTGCTCTGGACACAGTCTTGAAATATTTGCCTTGCGGTAATTTTTTGAAGCTGTTGGGCACTGAGTGGTATGTGTGATGGTGGTGTTTTCTACATAGGCAGACTTTTTGCTGGAGTAGACCAAACGGAGAGGCATGTCTGTAATTTTGTTTTAACTAACAATAGGTATTAAACCCACATCTATTCATTGAGGATATGTCTTTAAGACGCAGTGAAGTATTCAAGGTAGACTCTATGATCTCCCAGGGCTGTAAGACTTAAATGAGCAACACTTGCCCATTTTTGAGGGCTTTTGTGGCAGCACTGCCTTATGGCTTATGCTGTACCTGGCAGAGCAGGTTAGCAGAGGTGCTGGGAGTTGAAGATGATGGCCCCTTTGCCTGTGCAGTTCACTCACTAGGTGTGTGGAAGTTGAAAGGCAAAACACTTGCGCTTATTATGCCTTTGCAAGAGATGTTTTCCCAGCCATTGTCTTACAAGAGCTTTATGAATTTCTGCATGTTTTCTCAGCATCTAGTGGTTGTGAAGGCACAGTCATTTACTGCATTTAGTGATGCCTGAACCCACAGTAACCTTGGGAAGGTCTAGAGCTTCAGGCACTGCCATTTCCCTGAGATGATTCAGGTAGGAGTTTTTCTTGTCTTTCAATTTTTTTGGCAGTCCTCAGCCTACTGTGAATTGTGGCAGTGCCATCTGCCCTGAGTAAGGGCACTGGCACAGGAAGGAAAGTACTTTAAATTGTAGAACTGTTCATCAGCTTTCTTCTCTGTACCAAGGCTGAAGAGCATTTTAGGCTTGATCTTGGCTTGATGCTAAAGGTAAGAGGACATTTTGGATCAAATTCTTGCTTTATATGAAGAATAGCCTTTGGAATTGTTCATGTAGCTTGGTGGTTGGTTTGCCTGCCAGGACTCATTTGGCACCCTGTGTCTGCAAGCGGATGCATGGGCTGACAAGCAGCAGTAAAACCCTACTTCTAAGTACAGCAGCTTTGCAGGAGCTGTGTATTGTAGCAAAAATAAATTATTTGGACAGGCACATACGGATTGATGTGGTTGTTGAATATCTGCTGTGTTAAATAACTCTTCTGCTAGGCACTAGGAAGCAATAAAAATGTCAAATTCAATTTTTTAGTTTCAAAAACCCTCCCAAACCTCACTTTTATTGGAAAATTCTTGACTACTTGTATCAGAGAGCAAGCCTAGCTCCCTAATTCTCAGCCTCAGTGCTCCTTAAAGCAAGTAACAAATGGTCCTCAAAGGGTCTTGTGATAGCAGAGAATCAGGAGTGCCTCTTCCTTGTTTCTCAAGTTCTCTGATGTCCCTTATAACAGGAAGGGAGCAAACGGCAGTGAAATGCTCTGCTAGGAATCTTCGCATGTAAGTGGATTGTAAACTATTTGCATTATTGCACAGGCCACAGATTTTAAGATGTAATCTGGGTCATAACAGCTCTACTGGTGAATATTATGTATAGAAAGAAGAAAATTTGCCTTTGGACCAATAAGAAGACACTTATAAAACTCAGAAAGCCATGAATAATCCAGATATATACACAAATGTGCATACTAAATGGATATTGGTGAAGTGGGAGACAGTCCCTGCGTGTCTTTCATCAACAAATTGTCTGACTGAGTTAAAGACCAAATTCTGCTTACCTGCTCTAGTTTCTGAAAATTTCTATTAGCACAAGTAGTAACTCTATCTGAGCAGTTCATTCCTTCTCTGGAAAAATGCTGGTGTTGCAGTGGCATTTTTTTCGTTTTTAGATAAATACAATGGAAAATGAAAAATCTCTTGAGGACTGCTTCAGTTTACTATATTTAGGAACCTTAAACATATAGCAACTAAGGAATAAGCCTGTCTTTGCCCCTAGCAAATAAGAGAGACCCTGGAAGGGACAGAGCATGTAGCACTGTTCTGTGCTTTTGCTAGACTTACCTGGACTGCCACATATTATTTTATTTTGGTGCAAGGGAGGTGCAGGGTACTACCTGAACTGTGGTGTCTTCCAGCAGCTTGGCACTGTTGGAAGCCTGCAAGAACGCAAATAAAAATGGAGAATGAAAATGTGTCCTACTGCAAGGGTGAAATACACCTGTGTGTGCAGCCTTGTGCGTGTGCAAATGATCGCGATGAGAACTGGAAGGCCAGGAAGCAAGGAGGCTCCTTGTCTCACCAGCACAGAAAACTGGCCAGCACTGAGAGCGAGAGTCTGGGCCATCTGCGTGGCAAGGAGTGTGTGAGCATCCCTTTGCTTTCCCCAGGGTCAAACACCTCCCAGAGTGCTCTCTGTAGGAGCTGAAGGGGTAAACATTTTGTGTGTGTCTGTGTCTGTGCATGTATGTGCATATCTACGGACACAGGAAGACGTTAGGACTCCAGGTATAAAATTGGTCTTCCTTGCATCACTCACTTTAGAGCAAATAATTTTTAGGCTCGTCTCACAAAGCGTTGATGATTGGCTATGGTTGTCTCATTTCATTCAGCATAAGGTATAGCTCTCCCGTTTAAAGAATCATAGAAACATAGAATCATAGAAACATAGGATCATAGAATCATAGGTTGGAAAAGACCTTTAAGATCATCAAGTCCAACTGTCAACCCAACACCACCATACTTACTAAACCATATCCTGAAGTGCTACATCTACACATTTCTTGAACGCTTCCAGGAATGGTGACCCAGCCAACACCCTGGGCAGCCTATTCCAATGTCTGTCGACTCTTTCAGCAAAGAAATTTTCCCTAATGTCTAATCTAAACCTCCCCTGGTGCAACTTGAGGCCATTGCCTCTCGTCCTTTCAGTAGTTACCTGGGAGAAGAGACCAGCGCCCACCTCACTACCACCTTCTTTCAGGTAGTTGTAGAGAGCAATAAGGTGCCCCCTCAGTCTTCTGTTCTCCAGATGAAACAGCCCCAGCTCCCTCAGCTGCTCCTCGTAAGACTTGTTGTTGGGCTTGTTGTGGCTGAAGTGCAGGACCTAGCATTTGGCCTTGCTGCAACTCATACTGTTGTCCTCAGTCCATCAATCCAGTCTGTCCAGATCCCTCTGCAGAGCCTTCCTACCCTCAAGCAGACCGACACTCCCATCCAACTTCGTGTTATCTGCAAACTTACAGAGAGACCACTCAATCCCCTCACCTAGATCATTGATAAAGATGTTAAACAAGACCGGACCCAAAACTGAACCCTGGGGGAACACCACTCGTGACCGGCCACCAGCTGGATTTAACTCCATTCACCACCACTCTCTGTGCTCAGCCATTCATCCAGTTCTTTATCCAGCTAAGAGTATACCCATCCAAACTATGGTCAGCTAGTTTATCCAGGAGGATGCTGTGGGGAAAAGTGTCAAAGGCCTTACTAAAGTCCAGGTAGACGACATCCACAGCCTTTCCCTCATCCACTAGGTGGGTCACCTGGTGATAGAAGGAGACCAGGTTGGTCAAGCAGGACCTGCCTTTCATGAACCCATGCTGGCTGGGCCTGATCCCATGGTTGCCCTTCACATGCCTGGTGAGTGCACTCAGGAAGAACAGCTCCATAATCTTTCCTGGCACTGAGGTCAGGCTGACAGGCCTGTAGTTCCCAGAATCTTCCTTACGGCCCTTCTTGTAGATGGCCGTTACACTGGCGACCATCCAGTCATCTGGGACATCCCCTGTTAGCCAGGACTGCTGATGGATGATGGAGAGTGGCTTTTCCAGCTCCTCCACCAGTTCCCTCAGCACTCTTGGGTGGATTACATCCAGCTCCATAGACCTGTAAGTGTCCAAGTGGCGTAGCAGGTCATTAACTGCTTCCTCTTCGATTATGGGAGGTTTCTTCCGTTCTCCTTCCCTATCTTCTAGCACTGGAGGCTGAGTACACTGGGAATAACTAGTCTGACTATTAAAGACTGAGGCAAAGAAGGCCTCAGCCTTTTCCTCATTCTTGTTGAAAATCTTCCCCCCTGCATCCAATAAGGGATGGAGATTCTCCTTGGCCCTCTTTTTGTTGCTAATGTATTTGTAACAACATTTTTTGTTCTCCCTTACAACAGTGGCCAGCCTGAGTTCTACCTGGGCTTTTGCCTTTTTCATTTCCTCTCTGCACAACCTAACGAGACCCCTGTATTACTCTTGAGTCGCACTCCCTTTTTTTCCATAAATGGTAGACCCTAATTTTTTTCCTGAGTCACAGGAAGAGCTCCCTGTTCAGCCAGTCTGGTTGTCTTCCCCGATGGTTTGTCTTGTGGCACATGGGGACAGCCTGCTCCTGTGTCTTTAAGACTTCCTCCCTGAAGAATGTCCAGCCTTCCTGAACCCCTTTGCCCTTCAGGACTCTCTCCCAGGGGACCCTTCTCAACCAGTGTCCTGAACAGGCCAAAGTCTGCCCTCCAAAAGTCCATGGTGGTGGTTTTGCTGGCCCCCCTCTTTACTTCACCACTAAAGGAGGACTCTATCATTTTGTGGTTGCTAAGCCCAAGATGGCCTCCAACCACCACATCTCCCACCAGTTCTTCTCTGTTAGTAAATAGCAGGTCAAGTGAGGCACCTCCCCTGGTAGGCTAACTTACCAGCTGTGTCAGGAAGTTGTCTTTCACACACTCCAGGAACCTCCTAGACTGTTTCCTCTCTGCTCTGCTGTATTTCCAGCAGACATGTGTTCAGTTGAAGTCCCCCATGAGAACAAGGGCTAGCGATTGTGAGACATCTGCCAACCTCTTGTAGAAAACTGGTCTACCTCTTCATCCTGGCTGGGTGGTCTACAACAGACTCCCAGCAGGATGTCTGCCTTGTTGGCTTTCCTCCTCATCTTTACACATAAGCACTCGACCTTATCATCACATTCGTCAAGCTCTATACAATTGAAACATTCCCTAACATACAGAGCCACCCCACTGCCTCTCTTTCCTCGCCTATCCCTTCTGAAGAGCTTGTAGCCATCCGTTGTAGCACTCCAATCATGACAGTCATCCCACTATGTTGGGTGATGGTGACCATTTCAAGGCTTGGTCAGTCACCAGTGGGAATCCCCAGGGCTCAATTACAGTGCCAGTGCTCTTCAATGTTTTTTGTAAAAGGTCTGTATGTGGAAGTCAAATGTACATCACGTAAGGACTGCCTCGACGGGAGAGAGGCCTTACAGAGAGATCTGGATAGACTAGAGAGCTGGGCAGTCACGATTTTGAGATCCGGTCGTAACCTAACAGTACAATGTATAGTGTTGAGTAGGTATTCTTTATTACGGCGCTGGGCACATGGGGGATCTCTCGTCCAAATGTGTGTGCCAAACACCCTTTCGTTTCAGGTTAAATACAACTACAATATGCTTATTGATCATTTTCTAAGAAGGAGTATACATATTCATTCTATTTTTGAGAGCTCAAGATTATATTCAAATTGTCCTTTACGCAGGCGTATTACAGCTCCCGGGTGGTGTCTGGAGGTCTTTTGTCTCTACATCATCTCTTTCAGTAGCCTTCCTCATTTGCCCATTAGTTACCTGCGGAGTGCTGCGCATGCTCAGTTCGTTCTATCTCATTGCAAAACTGAAAATTCTGCTGGTTCTCTGTCTTAACTCCTGCTCTGATCACTGTCTTTTCCTTGCTAAGTTTGCTAATCTGTAAGGACAGCTTGCAGCTTCCACACGGCTGTTTTGTTAAAACTGAAACTAGACAATACCATTGAAGCTACTTTATTAAAGTTTCATGTTTCTTATTATTCCTTCTATCAATCCCCCCTTTTTCCTTAGACTTTTGCTTCTTTCAGGTAAAAAGTCTTAATACTTATTAGATCATCCCCCTTTATATTTACACTTCCAGTATAATTACATATTCACAGAATCACAGAATGGTAGGGGTTGGAAGGGACCTCTGTGGGTCATGTGGTCTAACCCCCCTGCCAAAGCAGGGTCACCTAGAGCAGGTTGCATAGGAACTCATCCAGGCGGGTTTTGAATATCTCCACTGAAGGAGAATCCACAACCTTGGTGTAATTGATTACAGTAACTACATGCACACAAAAGCTTATGGTTACGATTGTGCAAACACCGCCTTGCGAGGCTAGTAACAAATCGAGGGCCATTCTGTTTTGGATCGCTGCCTTCGACAGGTTAGATACTTCAGTTTGCAGGGCGCTTAGGGCATCTGTGGTTCTATTTTCAAAGTTTTTTATTACTGCTGGTATGTTTACAATGGCTTTTTCTAATTCACTCCTTCCAAGCCATAGAGGGAACCACCTAGCATAGCGGTGAAAACCAGTAGGTCTTTCTGCAATGGCATTGTGAGTCTTTTTAATTCGCTTAACGAAAGTTTTAAGCCACCCTTCCTGTCGATGTGCCTTGTCAGTTAGTGTGAGACTGGGGACTAAAGCTCCTAGAGTGCATACCCCTTTCCACCCAAAAGGGAGCACTTTCCAAGTTCAATTTCCACACAGCCAATACCGTCCTGCCTTCTCAGGGCTTTAAGGCACCGGCCACCCAACTGTGGGTTCAGTTTTAGTTGTCTTAAAACCCGCCAGTAAATCCTCATTGAAACTACTTTCCCCAGATTAATCTTTATATCTACTCTACCCTTTTTTTTCCCCTACATCTCTGCTAGTATTACTCTTGCAGAAAGGGGTGGTATCTACTTCCTGTTTGTAGCATCGCTGTATAAGGGTAGAATTGTACCACGCTTTGGGTTCTTGCTCAGCTGGAGTGTGGGCACAGGCTGGCTGGCTGGGACTCGGTGCCCACTTATAAGCAGGGAGTGTTGGCTGGTCACAATCCGTCACTCAGTGACATGACAGTCTATCGCTAGGTGACTTCACAGTCTGTTGCTTGCAGAAGTCTCAGTCGATCCCTAGCGACAACAGAACTCATCGTTCAGGCTCTTGGTGACATGCTTCTGGGATTACCACGACACAACTATCCACTCCATGTCCTCTCCTCTTGTTCTGTGTCGGTATCGATGTTTCACACCAGTCAGTGAGGTTTTGACTGCCTCTTCCCAGGGCCCCACCCTCGGGGCTCCCCTCATTTGTCCCAAGGCAGGTCACAAGCAGCACTTGCCTCGCTCCCTTGCATTTTCTCCGTCTTTCTCCCCTAGCCAGGTGGCTCAAGGGTGATCCCTTCTGCTCAGCACCCACCAGGTCTCCTTCGGCACAAAGGCCCATTTTGGGTCCCACAGACAGCTTACAAACCAGAGTGGCTCAGGGGAGGCAAGGAGGCTCTGTGGGGATGGGGCTGGTTCAACACGGAGCAGAGAAGGGCTCGTAGCACCTCACACCACAGGCCGGTGCCTCTGGGGAGGGCGTCGAGGGGATGGGGACAGGCTCTTGCCAGCACTGCCTGGAGGGAGGGTGACAGACGGTGGCTTCTTCTGAAACTCGAGAGCATCGGGCTGTAGATAAGGAATCAATATGAACATCCTTGTGAGGATCACGCAGCGCTGGAGCAAATTGCCCAGAGAGTTTGTGGGATCCCTGAATCCAGAGGTCAGCCTTCAAGACCTGAGTGGCCACCACCCAGAGCGCAACCGTCACAAGCCCATGAAAGGGTGCTCGCTGAAATCCTGGAAGAGCAATAGAGCAAAGGTTTCCAAAGGTGCAGCAGCTTCCAGAAGGTTTTGACTTCCTGGTTTCATTTGGATCAGCAGCTTTCACAAACATTTACTTAGGATAGCATGGGATAGTTCTGGTTGGAAGTGACATGCAGCCATCATCCAGTCCAAGAGCCTGATCGCTCCAGGGATGACCAAGACTGAAAGTCTCTGCTGAGGGATGTTGGCCAAAGAGCCCTTTTGAAGGTACTGGCAGGCACAGGGCATCGACCCCCTCTGCTTCTGGGAAGACCTTGTAGTCTACCATCAGGACCTGGAAAACTGAGAGAAAGGATCCTACTGGATACCACCGACAGACATTTCAAGGACAATCAGTCAACATGGCTTCACAAATGCAAAGCCTTTTCTCAGGGAAGCTGAGTTCCTTCTGTGATAAGCTCACCCGTCTAGCAGGTGAAGGGAAGGTGCTGGGTGTTGCTCTCATGGATTTGAGTAAGGCTTTGGATACTGTCCCTCACAGCATCCTTCTGGACAAGTTGTCCAGCTGTGAGGTGAACAGGTGCACACTGCGCTGTGTGAAGAATGGACCTTTTAACATGAGGAAGCATTTGTTTACCGAGACAGTGGTCAAACGCTGGAGCAGGCCTCTTAGAGAGGTAATCAATAAATACCGTATCTCATGAGACCATAGCATACAATACATAAAATGCAATACATGCCATACACTGCAGTATAATACATACAAGAATTGTATACTAGGCAGTACAAAATACAGTACAGTACAAGAAAGACCACACCATTACCACACATATAATAGAAAACACAAGAGACAATAGAAAACTAACTACACTACGAGAAAAACTACAGTACAATACTTACACAGCAATACCTACAACACATACAATACAATCAATGCTACGCCGTACAATATAACACAATACAGACAGCACCATACGGTACGTAGCATACAATCCAGTACCATACATCAGGATACCATGCAACACAATATCATGCAGTACATACCCCAGAATGCACACCATACAATATAGTACGCACGCTGCGTATAACACAGTACAAAGCAAAGTACAAGAGAAAACAAAATTCAGGACAAAAGAAAATGCAATACAATACCTGCATTACAACCCATGGAACAGAAAAGATAGAATACAATGAATACCATACCATAGCATACATACCACACAGTGCAATAGCACGCAATACAAGACCCTAAATTCAATGTCATACAAGGCAATACCTTAGAATATAGTACCATACAATGCCACACCATTTAATACCACACCCTACCACACCTACCGTACCTACAATATACACCACACGACACATTGCATGCCCATACCATACAACCTCTCTGGTACACATACTACGACACAAAACATTGTACAGTACAATACCTTGCGGGTCACAAGAAGAACAGGGACAGATCACCCACCAGTTACCATCATGGGCCAAACAGACTTGTCTCGGGGGAATGAATTGAATTTATTTATTTTAATCACTGCTGCGTGTGAACATTTCTCATATTTTATGTATCATATTGTATTTTATGGTATAGTCTTTGTCTTATTTTGTAATTTTTAATTGTATTTTTTTGTATAATACTGTATTTTGTACTGTGTTTTGTTTTGTATTTCAGGGTTTTTTATATTTTATGTTGTCTTGTAATTTTTTTGCATTTTTTATTTTATTGCATGTATTTCAGGCGTTGTATAGTGCAGTATTTTTGTGCTGTCTGTATTGTAATATAATTTGTATTGTCATGCAGTTTGTTCTTGAATGTATTACATGCTTTGTACTGTATGGTTTTGTATGTACTGTGTATAGTTTTGTATGTACTGTGTATAGTTTTGTGCAAATTGTATTGTATGTGTTGTTTTTTGTCTTTGTTGTCTTGTATGTATTGTGTGCTGTGTTTTCTTGTACCGTACGATATTGGTTTGACGTATTGTGTTGTACGTACTGTATTTTCTATTGTATTACATTGTGTGTGTAGTGTGTGTTGTATTCTACTGGGTATTGCACTATATGTGTTGCGCTGTCCCGTATGGCATTTTATGGGATTTATGCCTTTGTGTTCATTGTGTTACATGGGTTTTATTCCATGTGTTACATATTGTGCATTGTGTTGTACTGTAGTTTGCTTTGTACTGTATTTTTGTTTGTATTGTGTTGTGTAGTTTGTGTTGCATTGTATTTTGTAGTCTATTGTGTATTGCATGTATTGTCAGGCATGGTATTTGTGGAATTGCATGTATCGTATTTATCCTAGTGTATGTGTCGTACATATGTATCGTATTTATCCTATTGTATGTGTTGGCTTGTATTTTGTATGTATTTTATAAAGCGTTTTTTGTATTGCATTGTATTACTGCATTTTGTTTGGCATTTTTTCTTGTCTTGCAATGTGTATTGCATTTTCTGTATTGTATGGCATTTGTTGTATTGCATTTGGTAATGTATTTCGTATATTGTTTTATATTTAGTGTTGTATTGGATTTCACAATGTGTTTTTTAGTGCCTGTTGTATGTATTTACACAGTAATGTATTTGTATTGTAATGTGTTTTGTACTGTAATTTGTATTTTATTGTCATTTGTATTGCATTGTAATTTGCACTGTATGGTATTTTGTACTGTATTTTATGTGTCGTATGTCTTGTACTGTACTGTAGTTTGTTTTGTATTGCACTACAGCAACTCTCCCTCTCTCTCTCTTCCAATATTAATAATGCCTCCCCCTCCTCCCCCTTTCTCTTAGCTTTTGTTGCTGAGCAGATGTAATATGGCATGGCATACCCCTTTGGCATGTTGGGTCGGCTGTGCTGGCTATGTCCCCTCTCGAGATCTTGCCCACCTCCAGCCTGTTGATGAGGGGGGAACGCTGGAGAGAGAGCCGTGGTGCTGTGTGAGCACTGCTCAGCAGTAACCAAAACACTGGTGTGTTGTCAACACCTTTCTAGCTACCACTGCAAAGCACAGCACTATGCAGGCTGCTGTGGGGAAAGTTAGCTCCATCTCAGCCAGACCCGACAGAGCATGGCGTTGCCTGAGGGTGGCAATGCTAGCGATAACGTTTCCACCGCTCCTGGGAGCATGGCGGGCTCAGGAGCACATCTGAAATGTTTGTGCACCAGGGCAGGCAATGTGAGAAACGACAAGGATGGACTGGGAGGACTGGTCATTGCCTGGAGCTGTGGTATCGCTGGTGAGACTTGGTGGCGTGAGCCCCACAGCTGGGGTGCTGGGACGGAGAGCTACAGGCTGTTCAGGAGGGGCAGGCGAGGTGGTGGAGTGGCACCCTGTGTAAGGGAGAAGTGTGAGCGTACGGCCCTTACAGTTAGGGGTGATCTGGCTGAGAGCCTCCGTGGGGAGGATTAGGGGGATGTCAAACAAAGCAGATGTCCTAGTGGGGGTCTATGACCGATCTCACAGGCAGAATGTTAGCACGGATGAGGTATTCTGTAGGTAAATAGGAGAATGTATTGCATTGTATTGCTTGGTGTGGTAAGTAGTGATTGGCACGGTATGTATTGTATACTGTATTTTCTATTGCGTGTTGTGTGTTGTATTTATTGTATGGTATGGTATTTATGGTCCAGGTTGCAACAAGATGGTACTTATTACATAATACTGTATTTTGAATGGTATGGGTTTGTATTTTATATGGTGTAGCACTTTGTGTTGTAGGTAGGGTGTGTTTTGTATCATAGATATTGTATTTTGTATTCTATATGTAGTATGTATGGTATGGTGTATTTTGTATTATGTGTATGGTGTCGCATTGGGCATGATATGGGGCATAGTGTGAGGTATGGTATTGTGTTGTATGTGTTTCATTACATTTTTGTGGTGTTACAGTTTGCATTTGTATGTCTGGTGTTTTGTTTGGTATGTTTTGGTGTATTTTGTACGGCATGGTGTATTTTGTACTGCATGGTATGAGGGGTATAGTATGGGGTGTATAGTATTTTTTGACATGCATAGTATTGTTTGGCACGTGTGGTGTGGTAAGTATTGAATGGTACGTTTTGTTACAGTATTGCATTGTCTGTGTTGTGTTGTGTGGTATGTGTGGTATGGTATATATGATATGTACCGCACGGCACTGTGGGTATTGTGGGTGTTTCATTGTTTTTTATGGTGTGTGTTGTAAGGTATTGTATGTATCATGTTGCATACATTGTGTTTTGTATTGTATTTGCTGTTTTGTATTGTATTTTATATTGCATTGTATGCATTATGTGTATTGTATGGTATGCTATTGTACTGTATGTATTATGTTGTTATTGTTTGTATTGTAGTGTAGTTTGTATCGCAATGTATTTTATGTGGTGTGTTATGCATTGTAAGTATTTTATGGTATTTTATATTGTACGGTATGGTATGCATTGCAGGTATTGTATGGTACGATATTTATTGCATGTGTTGTTCATAATGTATTTTGTATTGATTGTATGCATAGTGTGTAGAATATCGTATTGTACGTGATGCCCTGTATGTAACGTGTTGTACTGCGTTTTGGCTCTTGTGTGTCTTGTACTTTATGTTGTGTGTCTTGTGTTGCATTTGATTCTATTTTACATTGCATTGTATTGTTTGCATTGTCTGTGCTGTGTTCTATTCTATGGTATGACATTTAGTTTATTGTATGTGTTGCATGGTACTTATTTTTGTAGGTATTATATGTGTTGTATGATATGGTATGGTTTTTCTTGTATTTTATGTGTTGTACTCTATATTGCATTTTATGGTTTGTATTGTACCCTGTATGCTTTCTTTAATGTATGGCATTTATTTTATGGTATGTATTGTGTGTAATGTATGGTATAGTACTCATTGTATTGTACTTTCTATTGTATTCTATTTTGTATTGTATCATACCGTACGTGTTATATTGTATATTGTGTATGGTGTGTATTGTGTTGCATGGTATGTATGGTATGCTACTGAATTGTATGCTATTGTATTTTATGCGTTACATCTTCGTTGTATGTATTCCATGTGTTGTATTTTCTGTTGCATTGTATTGCATGTGTTGTATGTGTTGGTTTGTATTCTGTGATATGGTATTTGCTGTGTTGCATGTATTTTGTTGTATGTATTGTGTTGTATTGCACGTAGTGTATGGCATGCTATGGTATTTATTGTAAGGTATGTATTGTATTTTATGTATTGTAATATATTCATTGTATGCGTTGCATTATGTGCAATGTGTTGCAACGCATGTAGTGTAATGTTTTGCATGTAATGTAATGTATTGCGTATAATGGATGTAGTGTATGGTATAGTGTGTATGGTATTTATGGTATTGTATGTATTGTTTGTAAATTATTGTTGATTTTCTACTATATTTTTGTTGTGTTGTCTATGTTCTTGCATGTTGTACATTGCTTTTTATTTTGTCTTGTATTTTATGTGTTGTATTGTGCTTTATCTGTTGTCATTAATATAATGTGTTGTGTCATATGGTTTGGTATTGATTGTATTGTAGAGTACATATTGCATTTTGTGTTATATTGCATGTATGGTATGGTATGCACTGTGTGGAATGGTATATTGTGTGTGGCATTTTGTATTTTGTACTGGACTTTGTTATGTATTGTATTTCATATTTTGTATTGCATTTCATATTGTATGGTATTTATTGTATTGTCTATTGTATCGTAGTTTGTATTATTGTACTGTATGTATTTTATTGCATATATTGCATAGTATTGCATGGTAAGATATTGTATGATATTGTATGTATTGTGTATTGTATTTTGTGCTGTTTTTTATGGTGTTTTATATATGAGATTGTATGTGTGGCATTTTATGTTATTTATTGTACTATATTGCATTTTGTATTGTGTGATATGTACTGCGTGATATGGCATGGTATTTATTGTATCATACTGAATGGTGCTGTATGGCATGGTACTGCATGTATTGGATGGTGTTTGATTGTGTGGTATTGGTATACACTTGGACCTCTGTCTCTTGAATGGACCAAACCACCATGCTACTTTTCCTCCCATGCAACAGTACCCCCAAAGTGTAATGATAAAATAAGACACACGCTGGTGCCAACGGATCTCTTTTATCCTCCACCGTTAACACTTAGCAAAGGTAAACTAGAGAGCATCTAGCGGCTGCAGATAGTCACAGACTGCTTCAGTGGCCCGCTGTCTGAAACTCTTCATGCTTTGTAGTGACTTTGGAATGCCGTTAGTTCCATTGTCAATAGAATGGACTGATTCCACCACTGCCACCTGCCCCTTCCCCCCCCCCCCCCCCAATTTTTGTCCTATGCTCACTTATTTCTGTCTAGTATTTAATTTGTATTTGTACCATCTGGATTAGACTGCCTGCCGAAGCTGGTGGTACAACAAGACCAAAGTTCTCTTTTGTGCCACCACTATTTATCTAGACCTGCTCATAACTTGGATTGTCTAATCAAGCCTAATGGAGAGACCATGTTCAGCAGTCATTTAAAACATGTTTTTAAAAGCCTTTCCTGTTCCTTTGAAGAAGAGTAATAATGAAGTCCTTCAAAAATCAAGATTCCTGCCACATAGATCTTCCTGTGGAATTGCTGGCACCAAGGAGTGAAGTGAAAGTGAGTGGGCTTGATTTAAGGTGGCTGTGACTTTCACAGACCATAAGCATTTCACACCCTTTAGACAGTACATTTAGCTGGTATACAAATTTTTGAGAAACGGGTGCTGGTGGTTTTTTGTAGTTGGAGTGTGTGTTTACCAACTCAGCTCTTTGTCATTCTTCATTATATTTTTGAAAAGCTGCGTTCCAGAACAGCTTTCTGTTTCTAGGATTTCGATGTTTTAGGTAGTATATATCTAATGTTTTAGTCGGACCTTCGTTTGGGAGCTGGCTTTTGAAAGTGCGTAGCCAAAGCATTTTTCCCCAGCTTCCTTTAAACTGTGTATTGTAGCTTGGAAGAACAACTTTTAACTTGGATTTTGCTAGGCTTTTATTGATTAAAAAGATGACATAGGAAGTTTTGTTTGCAATTTTATTACTGTCTGTTGCTACCATCCATGAACACAAAATGTAGTGATGACTGTCTGTTGAAGCAGTGTCTGATAAGATTGCCTACTGGTAAAGTGCAAGAAGTCTTTTTAAAGCACGTGGAGGCTGGTGCAAATCAGCCAAACTTGTAAAGAGACTGTCCAAACTCCAGCAGGAGAAAAGGGTGGTTTTGGTTAGCTAGTGGACAAGTTGACAGTATTTGGTAGCTTGGTGTGGAATTTCAAAACACCTTGAGTGAAAGTCAGTGATCACAAATATTCATGTACAGAAGGCAAAGACCCCTATAAATTCTTGCTGTCTGAAATGTATTGAGCTAGCTTCTTTCTTACAGCAATGTGAAATCTGTCAGCTGTGAGTCTTGTTCACTGATGCAGTCCTGCCAACTTAGCTTTATTACTGCCTTTTATTAGTAGTTTAACTAGCTAGGTAAGCTTGGCTTAGGACTTTAGTAAGCACAGAACTCAGCTGAGGACAAATGCATTTCTCAGAAAAGCACTGCTGCCATCCTTTCACTGTGGCACAGCTGAGACTGGAGGCCGCCAGTTCACACGTCGCCTAAAGTTGTTCAGAAACTACTTCTGTTCAATAGCAAGTGGAGCTGGTGAAACTTAAACCCCAGTAAGTTGCAAAGGAACATTTCAAGGTTGAATATAAACCTGTGGGAGACTTGGTAGAGGAGTGCCCGTGAGCCAAGCATTTGAAAAATGAGCAGGTCATCTAGGCCCAGGACTAGGCTATATACGAGAAAACACATCTTTAGTTGGCAGCGTTACAGAGGAAATGTGGTGTGTGACTGCTGAGAAGCGGTCTTTTGTCCTGGGTTTGGCCAGGACAGGGTTAATTTTCACGGGACTCCAGGAAAGGGGCACAGCCGGGGGGTGGAGGCTGACCCCACCTGGCCAAACAGAGCCGAGTATTCCATACCTGTGACGTCACGCTGGGTTCCGGTGGGGGGGGGGCAGGAACTCTCTTGCGGCTTGGGGGGGGCGCGGCGCCGGTCTTGTTCGGGAGAGCAGCTGCCTGGGTCGTACGGTTCGTTGTTGTGTTTTCTCCTTATTTGTACCATTGTTGTTCCTGTTTCCCTCTGTTTGCTGTTTTGTTAAACTGCCCTTATCCCGACCCACCAGTTTCTGCCTCTTTCTTCCCATTCTCCTCCGCACGCCAGCGGGGGGAGGGGTGGCCGTGTGTCGCTTTTGTTGCCGGCGGCAGCCGAAACCAAGACATTAAATTGGCACCCAAGCGTGGGGCAGGGATAACAGCAGGGCTGAGCAGCGGATGTTAAAACTGCTTTCTTAGATTTTGTTAAATTTTGTTATACGCATCTTTCTGTGTTAAATAGTCACCGGTAAAAGTGTTTCTGTCTTTGATCAGATGGCTGTGGTTTTTGAATCCTTATTTGCAGTATGTATTCAATGCCGTGCTGTTCATAATCGCTGGGAAAAAGATCAGGATGATAATTTTGCTCTACTGTACGATATCGACTTATGACATGATAACATCACTGTGCATGAAATTAGGCTTGTATTTGCATGTGGCACTGCGGTCATTTCCATACCTCGGACCCTATGTCTTAGAATTTGTTAATAATCAAACCCAGTCTGTGGGGAAAACCGAAGGGGATACCTTCCCCCACTCTTTCGCCCCCCCCTCTCTCCTTCAGGCCAGTCCTAACGGCTTTTGATAATTTCAAGTACCCATAGGATGCTCAGGCCAGCACTCTCCTTTTGTTATGCCTCCTGAATGGGTTTTGTGTTTTGTTTAGGGTTAAGCAAATCGTTAAGAACATCGTGCAGAGACCTGCCCGGGGGCTGGATAGCTGTGAGTGACTGGGTGTGTGGGACAGCATGGGCAAGTATCTAGGGCAGTGGACACCCCCGATGTTTTTTAAACTCACCCCTGAACAAGTACAGGATCCGGACAAACTAGTAAAAAATCTGCAAAAAGTGTACTGCCACCCTGGGAACTCCAGAAAGACACAAATCCCTGCAACGTGCTGGGGTTTGGCCCACGCCTACCGAGCCCTGTTTAACACTGTTCAGTGCCTTAAAGGGGAAAGGGGGGGAAAAGAAGCGGCAGGCACTGCGACTGGCGCTGCCCCCCCAGCCGGCCCTGCAGCCCCTCCAGCCCAGCAGGCAGTCACAGCCCCCCCGACTGGCACCACGGCTGCTGCAGCCACAGCTGCAGGGTCTGCCTCAGTTTCCCCGGTATGCACAGCAGCGGCTCCAGCCCCAGCTCCAGCCGCAGGCATCGCGGCTGAGCCCAATGACCAACCTGTACCCGGTAGCAGTCGCCCCCATAAAACTAAACAAAGACGCAAAGAGAGCAGATCGCTCTGGGAGGGATGACGATGAGGCAGGGTCATCGCGGGAGATAGAGACAGAGATCATCACCCGGTCCCTGTCCCTGGGCGAGCTGCGAGACATGTCGAAAGATTTCAGCCGCCACCCAGGCGAGCACATTGCCACCTGGCTGCTGCGGTGCTGGGATAATGGGGCCAGCAGCTTGGAATTAGAGGGCAAGGAAGCCAAGCAGCTGGGATCCCTGGCCAGGGACGGGGGCATTGACAAGGCCATTGGGAAAAAGGAACAAGTCCTCAGCCTCTGGAGGAGACTTCTGTCAGGCGTGAAGGAGAGGTACCCCTTCAGTGACAATTTTGTATGCTATCCTGACAAGTGGACCAATATGGAAAGGGGTATTCAGTACTTGAGGGAATTAGCTGTGCGGGAGCTGGTTTACTGTGACATAGATGATGAGCAGGTACCCACAGACCCAGATGAACTCCAGTGCTCACAATCCATGTGGAGGATGTTTGTGCGGAGCGCACCCTCCTCACATGCCAACTCACTGGCAATAATAGACTGGAAAGGTAAGGAGGCACCAACAGTGGATGAGGTGGCTGTCAGACTCCGGCAATATGAGGAAAGTCTCTCTTCCTCCCTTGTCTCAGCCGTGGAAAAGCTGGTCAAGCGACTAGACAGGAATATGTCCTACTCCCCACCTGTACGGGCCAGTGTCTCAGCTATTAGGGGCAAGTGTTTCTCTGCTCAGGAGAGGGAATACAGAGACTATACACCCCGGGGCACCCTGTGGTTCTACCTGCGTGACCACGGAGAGGACATGAGGAAGTGGGATGGAAAACCCACCTCAAATCTAGAGGCACGAGTGCGTGAGTTGCGAGGTAAAACAAGTCAGCTCTCCAGACGAGGTACACAGTTTGATTTTGATTCCGATCCTCTGGAGGGGACCTCCAAGTCATTTTTACAGCAGGTGAGCAGCAAATTCTCTGACTAGGATTAGAGGGGCCCTGCCTCCAGCCAGGTGGAGGAAAGGGACAACCAGGTTTCTTGGACGGTGTGGATTCGGTGGCCTGGCACGTCAGATCCACAAGAGTATAAAGCACTAGTGGACACTGGTGCACAGTGTACTTTAATGCCATCAGAGTTCAAAGGGTCAAAGTTCATTTGCATTTCTGGAGTGACAGGGGGGTCCCAAGAGCTGAGTGTACTGGAGGCTGAAGTGAGCCTCACTGGGCAGGACTGGCAGAAGCACCCCATTGTAACTGGCCCCAAGGCTCCGTGCATCCTTGGGATAGACTATCTTAGGAGAGGCTATTTCAAGGACCCAAAGGGGTATCGGTGGGCTTTTGGCATAGCTGCTGTGGAGACGGAAGAAATTAAACAGCTGTCCGTTTTGCCTGGTCTCTCGGAGGATCCTTCCGTTGTGGGGTTGCTGAGGGTTGAAGAACAACAGGTGCCAATCGCGACCACAACGGTGCACCGGCGACAGTATCGTACCAACCGAGACTCCCTTCTCCCCATTCATCAGCTGATCCGACAACTGGAGAGTCAAGGAGTGATCACCAAAACTCGCTCACCCTTTAATAGTCCCATATGGCCAGTGAGAAAATCTACTGGAGAGTGGAGACTGACAATAGACTACCGTGGCCTGAATGAAGTCACACCACCGCTGAGTGCTGCCGTGCCAGACGGGCTAGAACTTCAGTATCAGCTGGAGTCAAAGGCAGCCAAGTGGTACGCTACAATTGACATTGCTAATGCATTCTTCTCCATCCCTTTGGCAGCAGAGTGCAGGCCACAGTTTGCTTTCACCTGGAGGGGCGTCCAGTACACCTGGAATCGACTGCCCCAGGGGTGGAAACACAGTCCCACCATTTGCCATGGACTAATCCAGACTGCACTGGAAAAAGGTGAAGCTCCAGAACATCTGCAGTACATCGATGACATCATTATATGGGGTGACACAGCGGAGGAGGTTTTTGAGAAAGGGGAGAAAATAGTTCAGATCCTTCTGAAAGCCGGTTTCGCCATTAAGCGAAGTAAAGTCAAGGGACCTGCACAAGAGATCCAGTTTTTGGGAATAAAATGGCAGGATGGGCGCCGTCAAATCCCAGTGGATGTCATCAACAAAATAGCAGCTATGTCTCCACCAGCCAGCAAAAAGGAAGCACAGGCCTTCCTGGGTGTTGTGGGTTTTTGGAGGATGCACATCCCAAGTTACAGCCAGATTGTAAGTCCTCTGTACCACGTGACCCGGAAGAAGAATGATTTTGAATGGGGCCCTGAGCAACGACAGGCATTTGAACAAATTAAACGGGAGATAGTTCGTGCCGTAGCCCTTGGTCCAGTCCGGTCAGGGCAAGGTGTTAAAAACATGCTCTACACCGCAGCCGGGGAGAATGGCCCAACCTGGAGTCTCTGGCAGAAAGCACCAGGGGAGACTCGAGGTCGACCCCTGGGGTTTTGGAGCCGGGGATACAAAGGATCCAAGGCCAGCTATACTCCCACTGAAAAAGAGATTCTGGCAGCATATAAAGGCATTCGAGCTGCTTCAGAAGTGGTCAGCACTGAAGCACAGCTCCTCCTAGCACCACGATTGCCAGTCCTGGGCTGGATGTTCAAAGCGAGGGTCCCCTCTACGCATTATGCCACCGATGCTACGTGGAGTAAGTGGGTCGCACTGATCACCCAGCGCGCCCGAATGGGAAACCCCAGTTGCCCAGGAATTCTGGAGGTAATCATGGACTGGCCAGAAGGCAAAGATTTTGGAGCATCGCCAGAGGAGGAGGTGACACGTGCTGAAGAGGCCCCACTGTATAACCAGCTGCCAGAAGATAAGAAACAGTATGCCCTGTTTACGGATGGGTCCTGTCGCATTGTGGGGAAGCAGCAGAGGTGGAAGGCTGTTGTATGGAGCCCTACATGACAAGTCGCGGAAACGGCCGAGGGAGAAGGTGAGTCCAGCCAGTGTGCCGAGGTGAAAGCCATCCAGCTGGCTTTAGACATTGCCAGTCGAGAGAAGTGGCCAGTGCTCTATCTTTACACTGACTCTTGGATGGTGGCCAATGCCTTGTGGGGGTGGCTGCAGCAATGGAAGAACAACTGGCAGCGCAGAGGCAAACCTATCTGGGCTGCCCCATGGTGGCAAGATATTGCTGCCCGGCTAGAGCAGTTTGCTGTAAAAGTCTGTCACGTGGACGCCCACGTCCCTAAGAGTCGGGCCTCTGAAGAACATCAAAACAACCACCAGGTAGATCAGGCTGCTAAGATTGAAGTGGCTCAGGTGGATCTGGACTGGCAACATAAGGGTGAACTCTTTATATCTCGGTGGGCCCATGACACCTCGGGCCACCAAGGAAGAGACGCGACATACAGATGGGCTCGTGACCGAGGGGTGGACTTGACCATGGATACCATTGCACAGGTTATCCATGAGTATGAGACGTGCTGCAATCAAGCAAGCCAAGCGGGTAAAGCCTCAGTGGTCTGGAGGACGATGGCTAAAATATAAATATGGGGAGGCTTGGCAGACTGACTACATCACACTGCCACAAACCTGCCAAGGCAAGCGCTATGTGCTCACAATGGTGGAGGCTACCACCGGATGGCTGGAAACCTACCCTGTGCCCCATGCCACTGCCTGGAATACCATCCTGGGCCTGGAAAAACAAGTCCCGTGGCGACATGGCACTCCCGAAAGAATCGAGTCGGACAACGGGACTCACTTTCGCAACAGCCTCATAGACACCTGGGCCAAAGAACATGGTATTGAGTGGGTGTATCACATCCCCTACCATGCACCAGCCTCTGGAAAGATCGAACGTTACAATGGGCTGCTAAAAACCACTTTGAGGGCAATGGCGGGTGGGACTTTCAAAAATTGGGATACCCATTTAGCAAAGGCCGCCTGGTTGGTTAACACCAGAGGGTCCACGAACCGGGCTGGTCCTGTCCAGTCAAAACCTCAGTGCCCTGTAGAAGGGGATAAAGTCCCTGTAGTGCACATGCGGAACATATTAGGGAAGACGGTTTGGGTTAGTCCTGCCTCGGAGAAAGGCAAGCCCATCCGCGGGATTGCTTTTGCTCAAGGACCTGCGTGTACCTGGTGGGTAATGCAGAAGGATGGGGAAGTCCGATGTGTACCTCATGGGGATTTAATTTTGGGCGAGAATAGTCCATAAATAAATTGTATAAAGTTAGTTGTTAAATAACCCTGTCACTGTCTGTTATCACTGTTATAATTGTTATATTTTGTACCAGTAGTAGCATAGTAAGAATCGTCCAGATTAAAGAAGGATGGACTTTTTCGATGAAAACCTAGCAGAGCACAGCGATGATGGAACTGGACCTGGTTTTCAACAACTGGCATCCAGCAACTTCATCAAGATCAACATCTCCTGCAGACTGTGGGCACGGGCCACACCAGATACATCAGCCATGAGCCCCGAATGCAACAAGTGAATGCCCATCACCACACATCACCTCTCCTGCCACGGAAGACCATAACGACAGATGGAGCCTGAAGTCATGGATTAAATGAACTCAACAGACACTTTAGAGTGATGATCCATAGACTAAGGGAATGATATCTGGAGACAGGAGAAGTGGCAGTGATCAGCTGGACAATGGGGGACCTGGACATGACGTAGATGGTATGGAATAAGGGGTGGATAATGTCCAGGGTTTGGCCAGAACAGGGTTAATTTTCACCGGACTCCAGGAAAGGGGCACAGCCGGGGGGTGGGGGCTGACCCCACCTGGCCAAACACAGCCGGGTATTCCATACCATGTGACGTCACACTGGGTTCCGGTGGGAGGGGGTGGCGCCTGTCCTGTTCGGGAGAGCGGCTGTTTCTGGGTCGTACGGTTCGTTGTCGTATTAGTACCGTTGTTGTTCCTGTTTCCCGCTGTTTGCTGTTCTGTTAAACTGTCCTTATCCCGACACACCAGTTTCTGCCTCTTTCTTTCCATTCTCCTCCGCACGCCGGCGGGGGGAGGGGCGGTCGCGTGGCGCTTTTGTTGCCGGCGGCAGCTGAAACCAAGACATCTTTAAAGGAGTTAGGTCTAATGCCACAGAAGGGGCAGGGCTAAAAATGTTAGGGAAACCTAAGGGGAGAGACTACTAATATATTCATCTTTCTGTAGACATGCATCATTGCTCTCAATGATTTTCTACAGTGAAAGCTTGTATATATAGTTGAAATTAAGGCCATCTGTGATCTCACTTGTTGGTCCTTATCAGGTTATACCAATGAGTAGGAATGCTACTACTGGGGTCTTACAGATTACGTTTTGGTCCAAATATCATTCCTAGCTTAACCTGTGAGTATGCAGATCCACAAACTGTACTGTGGAAATTTTGTAGACAACACAAGATGGGAGATGATGAGAATACTGTTAGAGATCCAAATTGCTTGTTTAAAGAGTCACAAAATAACAACTTCATTTGATGATAACAAATGTGGACACCTTGGTTGGGGACTGGGAGCAGGAAAACGATCCTTCACTTCATGGTCCTGCCTTGCATTACCTGGAGAATTGACACCATAATGTCTTCATGGTACTTGACGATCTTCACCACCACTCTTCCATCATCTGTCTATGACATACATCTGAGAGTGAAGAATTTCTCTGGAGAGCAGATATGAAAACCCAAGTTTAGGATGAACAAAGAGAAGAATTGCAATATAAGCTTTCAATGAACTACTATAGTTCAAAGGAAACGAAGTCCTCGGCCAGAAAAGGATGTGATGACATCATATTGCTGCATTTTAAACCCCCTACTAAATGATTCCTATAATTCCAAGAAGTGCATAGGCCACACTGGAGTGCTGGAGAGTGTTAAAAGAAAGGCTACAAAAATAATCCCAAGGCTGGAAAACAGGCCTGAGAAGCTCAGTTAATTCATATTATCAGAGACTGTTGAGAGGTGACTTGTACAAAGGCAGAGAAGGGGTATTAGGGAACTTATAAGACAGAGGGATAATGAGATTCAGTGGCTAGGAACTAAAATTTGACAATTTCAATATTACAGTAAGATGCAAATCTCTAGTAGGATAATTAAACTTTTAAACAGCCTATCAGAGAGGGTGGAGGACTTGCTATTGTTTGGCAACTTTATGAAAGACAGCACGTCTACAATGTTAATTTGAATTCTGTAGCCTGAATCTATGGCTCAGACTTTGATCAAAGATTTTGATAGTAAATCCTGAAAATACAGCAAACACAGATGATGTGTATTCTGTACACTGCTTCAATATACTGTTTTATATACATATAGATATATATAGGTAATTCTGGGTTTCATAAACATTTTAATAGCATCTCTACATTTTGGCAAGTTGATGTCAAAATATATAAAAGGCAGCAAGTGACAGAAGTGCATGTCCGGTGCATGCCAGCGTGGCCTGAAAAAAATATATTACATTCTATCTATCCGCTAAATATTCTGAAACCCAGGAGAACAAGCTTCATGGTTAATGACACTTCCAGGTTGTGCAGATGTTGGAAAAGTGTCCTTCTAGATAGGAGTCTGCTGGCCTCTGGCAGTTCTTGTTTTCTGTATACAAATGACAAAGAAGAACTAGTGGGATGATGGATTACCACAGGCTTCTGGAAATGGTATCATTGCCCTTTTTCAGGATTAGAAATTGTGAAGAGGAAAGAGAAGAAACCACTAAGGCCCCCAGGCTTTGGGAACATGCATGGACCTATAAAGCAAGCAAATCTGAGCATTCCTTCTCAACTAATGCTGTTGGTGTGGTCTCCAGTGTACGCAATGAGAATTTTAATGCACTCATTATTGTATTCCACAATGTCTTCCAAACTTGTTATTTTCTTTGCTCCTTCCTCTATGGCTTCTTGTTCTTTCCTGGTATTTTAGGAATCCCATGTTCAGGAAAACCAGGAAGGGGATATAGGAAAGAGAAAAAATAAATTTCAAGATGGAGGAAGACCACAATAATAAGACATAACTAGGAAGTTCTTGGCCTGATTGTGTCATGAAAGGGATAATAGCTCTGGAGACTAGGCAGCTTACACACTGCAACTGACTTAGCAAACAGAAACGGGGAAGTGTTTGTTTTGTGTGTATACTGTAAAGAAAGTGGTGTGAATTAAACAACTCTAGATCTGGAGGGAACATGTATGCCATCATTTGCTGCAGCAGTGCATTTTGTGTGAATCTGCTAGGCTTCCAAAACTATAGCAAGCTGCTAAGGACTTTGTGCAATAAAACTGCTTCTATTTAAATATCAACCAGCTAGAATCATTTAAATGGAACATATAAAACATACACCTTCTACTTCTTTTCCTCCACTCTTTTCCATATCAATTATGCACACTCTGTAAGGTCCACAATGATTTCTTGATAAACCCATTAAGTTATCAGTAGGGCGTATTTGCAGGGTGTGTTCACTCTAGATGCTATTGTTGTTGAATTCAAATAAAGGTGAAATGGTTTTTACAGGATGTAGTCTAGAAGCTCTTTCCCACAGAGACTTTAATTAATGATAGCGTGCCATATATAATATGCCAGATAGGATAACAGAGTACGGAAAGCCCAAAGAACAGGCCAGATTAGACTGTGGTGGTGTGTTTGGGCTAGTAAATAAAAATATTATTAGAAAGAAGGTGTAATTAAAGATAGAAATTGAAGCTGATGCAGCTCCACTACAGTGAATTAACTTCTACTAAATTCGGGAATGTGCAGAGGGGATAATCCTGGAACAGGTTGTTTTGGTTTGGAAGTAAAGCAGTTATCTGCAGGTTGTTCTTTGTTCTCCTCTGTCCTCCCCTACATTTAAATTAATTTGTCTGGGAAAAATGTTGTTATGGCAACTTATTTTTTCCAAAATTAATCTCTATTGTTCAGACTTACAAGTTATATTGCTATGAAAATGGAATTAAGGAAATATATAAATACAATTTTGTTGCCTAAACATAGCTGTGGATTCCTTTCAGATAGGAGAAGTATCGTGTCATGAAGAGGGAAGTCAGGTACATAAAGCTATTGTCAGTGATGTGTACTGTGATGAGGTGGAAGGTGCGCAGGACCAGCTCTAATGTGAGAAGGGAGAGAGGGTAAAAAGCCTTGGAGACTTTCCTTTGTCCCAGACAGACAGGAACTAGTGAAGACTGATGCTGCTGAGCGAGGCTACCCTTTCCAGCACTGATAGCTGCCAAACTCACTATAGTCTCTTTTGTCTCGAGACAACACTGCCTAAAAGCCAGGATGTCTGATACTGCCACAGGCAAAAGTAAGCAAGGGGATCATGCTGCTTTGCTGTCCTGCACAACTGTATGGTTTGATTTTCCAGGGCTGATTTTTCGTTCCAACATCTCATTGCACTTTATTATTACAGCCTGCAGCAGTTTACCCCTGGCAGGAGGCCTTCAGCACTGCACACCTCTCTCCACAGAAACAGAGTCAGTCATTGATTGGGTCTTTGCACACCACGTGAAGAACACGCATTTTGGGACAACTTCATCACCTTTGCCTGCATTTTCTATTGCGAGTGCTTATGACATGCCTGAATGAGCAAAAAACCTGACTCACTATAGTTAGATTTAAAATCTTGTTTATGGGCGAAGAAGTAGTATACCTTATATAAAGCCATGAATTTATTGTTAATATAATTGAGAGTCTAATCATTGTTAGTTCAGATATAATTGTTGGGAGGGAAAAAAAGAATTAAGCTCAGATTCTTCATTTTGTACCTCTTTTCCTGGTGTTACACACCTCCCTCTGTTCCTCCTGGGCCTAAGGTTGGTAGTTTCTTCCTGGTGGTGGGATGCTGTGGTGAGCCATCAGTATCTGAGTCCTTCAGTAGGAGGAATATGATGTTTCTGTGACTTTTTTTTTTTTCTTCTTTTCTCTAGGTTTCACTTGGGATCATTTTTCTTTGCTAGATGACATGATTTTTGTTTTTGCTCTGTCTTCATTGGTCTGCAACTCAATGTTACGTCTGAATTTACCCTTTTATGGTGCCCACCACAAAACTCTTTGCTCTCTTCGTTACCCCTAAACCCAGTTTCGTCTGGCTACAGATATTTCTTTGATCATTGGTAAGTTGCTTATACCCATGGAATACCAGTGCCAAGTCTCTGCCCTACCTCTTCTCACTGCATGCCTGTGCTCCCCTGCACCAATTCCTGTGTCTCCACTTCTGAAGCCCCCTCCTGTTGTACCAGGTCTCTGTTTCTATGCACTACATCACTACTTTAGAGCCATAAAAACCTCATTTTATAGAATGAAAGGGCTAGTTACTGCTACTTATATAAAGCTATGGTTGTACCATAAGAAGGAAGCAAAATAAACTGGCAAAATGCTGTCACCACTAAACCAGGTGAAACAAACCCGCAGGCGGGTCAAGAAAAGTTCAGACAGAGGAAGACTGACAAGCCTCTGTCCTAAGGAGTTGCAAATTAAGCACAAGGCTTATGATCTGTTGCCAGCAACAACAATGTTATACTACGGGATACACGGTTACAGAACGCCTGGGTTATTGCACTAAAAGCCTGTAGAAACTTCTTGTCCATCTCCAAATTTGTCACCACTAGCATTTCAGTCTTGCAGCTCTGTATCTCCTGCTTTCCATGATTCTGGGAATTAGCTGTCCATTTTTTGAAACTTGTTGTGGATGTGTTCTTGAGGCTCTAAAAATTCTCAGTCTTTCCAGAAAGACTTATTTTTAGGTTTTGTCTCCATCCACTCAGAATTACATGTTTGACTTTATTATTTAATTTAGAAAACGTTTTTAGTTTTCACAAACTATGGCCGGTATTATTACTAGTCATACAGGAATACAGGAAACACTGGTGCAATGAAGACTTTAGATCTGCTTTATAAAAACCTACTGTCTGAAATGTCCTTATAGGTTATATTGCTCATTTCCCTTTGAATCTGCTGGCAGCCTCTCTGCTGAAGTTAGTCAGCTATTTTGATACAAGCTGGTGCTTCGTCCCTAATTTTGTTTTGCATGGGGACAATGAAAACTCATATTTCTTTCATTCTCACTGAAATAAAAATACTTGGACTTTTGCTTCAATTTCCAGGACAGGAATAAATTTTCATTGAGTGGCAGGAATTATTTATGCAGGTCTATTTTTAAAATTGGGCTGTTTATTCTTGAATAGACATAGGAGTGGGCCTGCTGCTTCTCTGTCAATTAAGAGCCTTGGTTTGATAATTTCCAAATATTTGTGCAAATGAATTAAGCTCCCCCCCGCGATAATTTAAAAAGACAACAATATGCATATATATTTCTTGATTGCTTGCTGATTTAATTCCTAAATGTACTTGCAGTGTGCTACATGTGTTTTTCACAGTGTTCTTTGGGCAATACTGTATCATTCCTTTTAGGAGACTCTTTATGATATTGATATCTGCTTTAACAGGACTTGGCAAGTTATACTGCATGTATGCACTGCCTGATTAGGAGAAATTGATGTACGGAAGTAGGAATTCACTACAAAACAAGATCTTAATCTCGTATCCCAGGTGTGTGCTTTGAGGGAGATTTGAAAATGTTCATCACTGTAAGTTCAAAGATTCAGTTTGTTCTTCTTAGCTTATTTCATCAGACCTTAATAGGCAGTGGAAAGCCAAACTAAAACACCAATAAGAAAGCAACTTCAGGTTGCATCTGTCACACTAAAGAGACTCCGTTAAAATAGTGGTAAAAAGCATCTGTCAGGGGATTTGCTAGATTTATCCAGAAAAGCATAGCTTTCCTCTGCCTGTGGAGAGGATGATTAGCGAGGCATATACACATAGAGGCAGTCAGAATTCATTAGTCCCAGGCCCCAAGTAAACAGGATCCTGCAAGATCTGATCTCTGTTTGTAACCTATAGTGATATTACCTCATTGTGTCATGAACTTGGGAAAACTCAGTTTTTAAAGCTCACTGCATAAGATTTTTCAATTAATTGTTTTTCTCATCAAGAAGAGCTTGGCACACACACACACACCCTGCTCTTGCCCTTCTTGTAAGTGTCGTTAGTGGTTTCTGAAGTACATCTATATGTAACTGCATTTTCATCTTCAGTACATACATCCTCTAGATTTTTGTGGCTAACGCTGCTATCTGAGGGAAACTAAATTAGCTTGAAAAAAGCCTGTCTTTTATGTAACTACACTTCCATATGTTAAACAGATTTCACCCCTTTCTATTTTACAGCCAGCTAATTGCTACACTTGCTTGGTGTTGTTTGACTGAACCCAAAACCGAAGTTTAAGGCTTCCTTTAGTATGTATTTGCCTCTGGCCAGTTTTTCCAGTTCTTTCACGAATAGGTAAGGAAGAGGACAATGCAGTATTTCTTTACTTGGCCAAAATAGCCTGCAGAATTTGAGTCCAAGCGGGTGTGGTTAAGTCCCCTTGCAAGGCTGCTTTCAGTAACTTATAATGGGCCGTAGCTTTCACAACAAGAAGGCCTAAGCAGGGTATTGCTGTTGTTTAAGTATGAAATGCTAGGAATCCACTGCTGAAATTACAGAACTATTGTTGTTTTTAAATAAAGTGGAAGCAAGCTGTGGAGTCTTCCCACTAGCTTTGATGAGAACTGAACCATGTTTCCAGTACGCTGACTGGCAGAGAGGAAAGTTAAAAGGTTTGCAGAGTTTGATGGATTAAAGTTTGAAAAGTTTCTATAGACATTAGATTTGTATCACGAAGTTTTTGTTGCTGGAATTAGAAGCCTAAAACCAAGTGCAAAGAAAGATATTGAATTTTTACCTGACATTTGGGGGAAGTTGAAAAAAAATTAGCTCTCATGAAGTTGCTTAGAAATTGTTCTGTACTGCCTCACAGGTCAGTATGGGCCATCTGACTGCATTTTAAGCCCTGGCCAGCTGCTAAAAGCTGAACATTCCTCAAAACTGGCTTTACCCAGAGGCCTACTGGTCATCTGTAAGTACCGAGAGAGGATTCAGAGTTCAAGACAGCTTGTTTGTTCTCATTTTCTCTCCCTTAAAGCACTTCTGTGTCCAGTGACTCACAGGCAGCCTTGCTCGACTCTTGTACTGGGACAGGACTCCTCCATCCTGCTGAGAGTGCTCCACCACAGAGACAGCAGTCAGACAAACAACATATTCTTTACACAGCCCAGTCTGTGACTTTGGGGTTTTTCAAGGTTTTGATGTACAGTCGGTCTCATTTTGCCTGTCACCATTGGCCTCTGGCTCATTTGGCTTTTGTGCTGGACCCGAACTCCAACTTGCTCTGCACAGTGTGTTTGTGGTTCAGTTCAGTCTTTGTGCCTAAGATAATAAATTGATTGCTGTCATATAGCCAGCCTTACAAACTGAATTTTTCTCTGTCCCTTGCACATCCAGTCAATAAAAAAAGTCTTTTAAGATTCAGATTCCTGCTTCACTGGTGCCAGGACTATGTGAAATGTTAGGACTGCCTTGGGCTGGACTTTCTCTGGGTGCTGGGCAATGTTTTGTGTCTGTTTAGTCCTTTTAAGGACACATGGCATAGCTTTACAGCTTAAGTGATGCAAAACTCAAGCTTGATAGACTTAACATTATTTAGGAGATTCTTCTCAGTTCTGCCTTCCTCCAACAGCTCTCACTTCTGGGTATTTACTGGATTTATTTAGGGAGGAAGAAAGCAAAGACTTGGAAGAATCTTTTGCAGAACCCGAATCAGCAGGATACTCTCTTCATGCTTGGCAATCGACTAACATTAAAGCTAACAGGGCTGCAACTTGAGTACTTACTGGGACAGATTAAAAATTCACACTGATTTGCTTCGGTAGGAAGTTTAGGTCTTGATGCTGATTGAGATGGGGTTTCTCTACAATACTGTCATACATCATGACAAGTAAGATGCAACTACATATAACAGCAAAAAATGAACAATAAAATGACTAAAGCATTAGGAGATAATTATCATTTTGAACAGCAAGAGGAAGATTTTTCTTGTGACATGACTAGAAAAAAAATTTTGTGATTGCGAAGACCAAGGTTCAGTCTACTCATATTATGTCCAGAGATGCTTGGAGTTTGTCTAGATGTCTCCTAGCCATGGCAGAAGCATGTCAGTCTTAAAATGAAATCTGCTATACAACACTCATAATGTGTCAAGAAGTGGTAGCTGGTGGAGAAGCAGAAGGGGACTAACATGAGAGCTGTGAGATGGTTTAAAGGTGAGGTGGCAAATGAGTGTCACTGGGTAAGCATTTGAAATGGAAAGATTAAACAACGAATCAGTCAGTAGCAATCTGCAAAACCCTAAATTTACTTTGAGTGTCCAGCAGAAAGTCAGTTTGGAAAATGGTAATGCTTCTGTCTTTCAGTAATGAACACAGTATATATGATATATAAGGTGGCACTGCTATGATAAAGTTGCTATGAGATGCTTCACCACTGTGCATTAGGTATGTAAAATGTGCTGGTGTGGTGACTGCTAAGGAGTACATCTTTTCTGACATTTAGCAGCAAGTAAACAGCAATCTCATGTTAGACATGTGGGACTATTCACTCAATTCCTGCTTAGATTTTGGCTTAACCAGCTCATGCTAAAGCCTGATGTATGGTGGGAGCAGCGTCGTCCAGTCAAGACGAGAGCACCAGGTAGGCAGGGCAGGTGGCCAGGAAGAGCTGAAGAGCTGAAGAGCTCATAGGTGTATGATATTAAGAGTTACAGGATATAAGTTATTAAACCTTATGACCTGAATGCTGAGTAAGTGAATTAACAGGGTAGGCTTGTCTGGGCAAAAGGGGACTGAGCCCCTGTTTGTCATGTTTGTTTATTATGTTTCTTAATAAGCTCATGATATGAAGTTTAAATCACAGAGAATGTGTCCTGTAAAGTTAAGAGATCCAGTTAGACCTTGACAGACATGTGTATGATTTCATGGGGAAGATGAGAGTGCTACAGCTTCTGCTGCCAGCCAGCCAGGAACAGGCTGCTCATGGATTTTAACTTTCCTATTTGAAAAAATTTGGGAAAAAAATGAAGTTCTAGGAACTTTGGTGTTTAGGAATCTATCACTCTTTCCCCCTCAATTAGGAAAAAAAAAAAAGAAAGAAAAAAATTCTATGTGTTGATCTGGGCTATTAACATTAGAGAACCCTGTGGACAGGCATATTCATCAAATACAAGGTGCTCCGTGTGATAAGAGCATTAATAGTAATGATTGCTTCTACACGGTTAAAAGGGAGAAGATTACACTTCAGTGAAACATGTTTACAAACCAGTAGCTGCAGTCCTGGTTGAGTACCTGGGCAATGATATCTATCTGTTTTGTAACCCAACCTAATCTTTAGCCTAAATCCAGTCAGTATTTCCAGTAACGGATCTCCTAAAGCACACCCAAGGTCTGATCTCTCCTTTTGCTGTCCCTGAGAAAAGAATTTCATGGCTTAATCATCCTCAAAGCCAGTGCTGAGATCTTCTAAGCCTTTTCAACCTCTCTATCTCTTTTCCAAGCTATGCATAGATGCCTTACTTCAATTGTAATTATTTAATTATTTGGGGAACATATGACTTATAAAGCTAAAAGGTAATTGATAAAATGAACATACGTTCCTTGTAGGTAAGTCTGATAAATCACCCATCTAGGCAGAACAGTACATGCTAGAGGATAACTTCTGCTCCAAATCCTCATTATTTGTATTGCCAAAACACTAACTGGAGTTGGAAGAGAGTTCTGCCCCACCACTCCTCCAGCTGTGTTGTTCTGACGCATCTGTGCCTCTTTTAGGGGCAGGCTTGCTCACCCAATTTAAAAAGTCTCTGTCTAGCCAGATTCTGCTCTCCCACCTTTTCTGTTCCTCTGCTGGGATTTTTCCCGTTTAATATTGAAGGGGGAATAATACAATATATATATATATCGCATTACCTGTGTCTTCTAACCTCTGATAAGATATTCTTCGGATATGTTGGGGCCATCTCAAGAGAAGCTGGATTTCTGTGTTTAAGTAGCTGAAATGAACATGAAGTCAGCAGTTTTGATGATCCACTCCAAAATTTTCTCCCACAAAAAGACATTCTAATTGGCTCTGAAGTTTACAGTTATGCTACATTTGTAATACAGAAATGGAAATAAGTTTACATAGTCCCCTGAGCTTTTTTGCTAGCAATAGGGAGGGCTTCTTACAGCAGTGGAGGCAGGTCTTCTTGGGTTTTTGGCAGCCACTTTGAAGAAAGCGTTAAGGAAAATGAGAAGTAGCAGACAAAGAACAAGGGATTATCAATGAGCTGGAAGCACGGCAGAAGTAGTCAGAGACTACTTGAAACTAAATTAAAGTGATAGGAAAGTATTTGTGTGACAGCCTTTCTGGTTAAATTATGAGGGTCTGGACCGTTGTGGTTTATAGTTTTGATACCAACTGTAGAACCCTGATGTATCATGTTGATTACACTCAGGAAATGGTTGATGTCAATGCTAAAAACAGCTCTGGTCTATTGGTGTGTCAACGACTGGTGGAGATGTCTCAGTCACAGAAAAGATTTGGAACTAGAACCTATGGAGCTAAATTTCTTTTCTCTGTAAATACAAGGAAGGCAGGTGTCTGATGTGAAACTGACATATCAACTGAAAAATGCCTTTTTTCTTTTTGGTAGGTCTTTATGTAGAAGAGAAGAAGAACATGTAGGGGAACAGGTACGGGCCAGGGCCAATTTCTTTCCTTCTGGCAAGAGTTAAAAATAATCTGCCTTTCCATTTGTGGGCCATTTGCATAGAAGTGGCGGGTTTAGGAAAATGTTGGTCAGTTTCCAGTTGGAGTGGAAATGAGGTTTTGTCACTTCTAAGTTAGAGCCTTAAACTGTAATTTAAGAAATGGTTCTTTGCTTACAGAAATACAGGATTTGTGAATGTTTTGCAGAAGAGAGAGAAGTCAGCTGTCTGGAAGCATGTGGGCTGACTGCCAAAACAGGAACAGCACACCTTGTGGCAGCAGGGTCTTATTACTGTGTCCCAGCCACCACTGCCAACCTCCTCTTGTGTTGCAGCTGCTCTGAAGTACTTTGTACTTTGAGCCTCAACAAGGGCTTAGCTGCTCACACAAATGCTGCTTTACCCTCTGCAGTTCTCCTTCAGGCTATGATAGGGAGGTATCTCAGCCCGAAAGCTTCTTCGTGAGTGTGTCAAGACATGTAATGCATTAACACTTGAAGACTGTTTAGATGGGCTACTCATCCTGGCTTCTGAATCAGGCTTAAAAGAAAATGTCAGTAATTACTTGCTATGGCTTGGAGAAGAAAAGCAAGTATTTACCAATCAGAAATACTGTGTATGTTTCAAAAAAAAAAGTCTTTAAAACAGGTATTAAAATTCCTGACAATGTTTCAGTGAGGAGGGTCTGCCCTCTGTGGAGATGTCCAATTTGACAAGGCTTTACAGCACAGCTCTGGTCTCTGAAAAAAAAAAATCTGTTCTGTAAGCAAAGCATCTGAGAGTTTTTCAAGATAAAAGATACGGGTGGAACACATGTCATTCTGAAGAGATTTGTAAGGTGCAGGAAATGTGAACTCAAAGTGTGTAATTGGTTCCGGAATTCAGATGATGTCCTGGTTACTCTTGTGGCTTTTTCTTTCTTAAGAGACTGAGAGAAAGGTATTTAGCTAACTCTTCAGATGAGCCTGTCCAAAATTATCCTGCTGAACATCTGCTTGTGAAGCAAGCCCTGAATGAATGCTGGGAAGGGAGGTGCTGTCTTGGGACTGCAGTCTTTGCTGGTATTAGCTCTTGTGGAGGCTAGCTGCCCCGATGTAGGTGAGATTTGGGAGCAACCAGACCAAAATATTGATACCACATTGAGGCATGAGTCCTGGGTCCTCCGTGCTTTATTGGTACACCACAAAGTCACATATTCTTCCATCCTAATAGGTTTTCTTTTGAGAAACAGATTGTTCTTATTGGTACGTTAGGAAGAAAACATGAGGCCTCATGTTTGCAGAGAACATGTGTGAATGAGCAGGCCAAATCCTGGAGAATTGTGTGATACTCTCAGGACCCCTCACAAGCTTAAAAACCAGTGAGCAAACAAAATAACGCTATGTTCATGATAAGATTTTCCCAGACTTCTTTTCTTTTTGAAGAAGTTTTCCTGCAGGAGGCTCTGGGTTCTGTGCAGATGCCTTGTTTTCCCAGCCCCTTTGGCAGAGCAGCCTCTTCATTCTGGCAGTCTGTCAAGTCTGATACAGCTGATTTAGAGCAGAAAGAGCAGAGTTTGGAGGATAAAACCAGCAAAAACCAGAGAAGTCGACTGAATGAATGAACACACCTTCAGTATCACATTATCTCTTTGCACCTCGCATTGGCACATTTTACTCCATGGCACTATTACCTTCAGACTGAGTTAGTGCAGTGTGATGTTCATCAGGATCTTTTTTATTCAAGAGTCCTAGACTTGTTCCTTGACTTTGCTGGACTAAAGCACTGAACTTTGCAAAAGCTGGTGTCAGCTGTTGTGAAAACTCTTAAAAGAAAAATAACCAACAGCTAAAAGAAGACTCTTCTGGTCTACCTAAGTTCTCCTTTTTGTCTTTTTCAGTATTTTACTTTATTTACATGCCGCAAGCTCCTTGGACTGTGAGAAATACGAATTTTTAAATGCAAGAAATATCTACCAGAGAGAAATATAAATAAGATTTCTGGACATATCAGACCAAGAGCCAAATGGTACTTTACCTTAGCATTAGGCATTCGTTATAAAAGCTATGACCACAGTAAAGTTGTCTGGTATTAAAGCGAATGTGATGTGTTCCCATGGGACACCGACTGCAATTCATCTTAATGAATGTACAATTTCCACAAAGTGTCAATGAAAGGTCATACTATCTAGTGCTTGTCCTTTCAAAACAATTAAGCAATTAATTACTGTTTATAAACTCCTGCTCACTTAAATGCCATTCTGACAACAAAATGCGGTTGCTTTATATCCTGTTATTCCTGTCAAACATTCTACCTGGCCTGTAAAAATTAGCTATTTGTTTTTGTCACAAAGGTCACATATGGAAGGAGGTCACTGAAATTAACCCTGATAATTCAGATTGCAAGTTTTGCTCTTAGCAGATCTTTGACAGCCTTAATATAAACTATCTATTCCTTACAAATGGGAGATAAGTTATACAATTTAAGCCTCTGAAGCTGCAGAACACTTTCTGTGAATTCTTGTCCACAATTCTTCTGCAAGAAATTGGTTTTGCATGAGTGTTTCTCTTTCTTTAGGTTTGTAACATTCTTTGCACAAATATGTCATTTATTTCTGCTTGTATCTATATCTTAGCTAATCACTTCTGTTGCTAAATTTAGACAAGATGTGAGTATTTCTAAATTAGCATAAACTGCTGTTTTTCACTTTAGTACAGAGAGTCTTGGAAGTGATGGTGCAGGTCTAACAACCACTTTTTTTTTCATTCACAGTGGACAATTGTTGGTTTGAGGGTGAGTTTTTTTTGCCAGACTCTGGGAAATGTGGATTTGTTACCTGCCATGTGGTTTTGTTGCCTGCTGTATAGTTGCAGTTGAAGGGGAAACTTCCTTACAGCACAATCAGAGCATCAAAGGGGGAAAAAGTACGCAAATTCCCACTAAAAGTGGTGGGACATGTTGCCATGATGGAGCAGGACCAAGCTGCCAATGAAAGAAAAGCTTCTGTATTTATCCGACTGAGACAGAAGGTATTGGCCTTGAGAACACTGCTCACTGCAAGAACAGCAGCCCAGTTAGAAAGCTGTTGATGGAGCAATAACCACAGCTCTTGAACTATTTATCTGTGGAAGCAATTTTATGGTTTCTTAGCACTTACTCATTTTAAATGACCAACAGACCTAATCTGTGGAGTAGATCTGACATGACTAGATTGAGGTATTCTGTAAAGGGTCTTGACATACCTTGTAATTTATCTTAAAAAGAGATAAAGGCACTTCTTATGGAGAAAAGCATCTCCTCTAGGAATATATTCACAGGCTTACCTTTTTCTCTGAAGGTGTTTTAGCATGGGCCTTTTTTCTTTTTTAGCATTCTTCCCCATATGTTTGATGTATATCTGTCTGGGCCTGGAAGTCAAAAATTATCTGTCATAGGAGAGGTCTGATGCAGTAAACAATTACGATCGCCCAGGTCTTGCTCTAGGCAATTTATTATGTTTAAGGACGACTCTTCAGTATGTAAAATCTGCAAATGAATAAATTTTACTGGGCCACAGCTTGAATTTAAGACCAAAGACAGGATGTCCAAAGTGATTCCTTGCAGCACTTTTTCTGCCTGCAAAAATTCTACCTCCAGTCCTCTCTGTTTCTGTCCCTGTGTTCACAAGGATGTTCACGCAGTTGGATACCTGAACCATGTGCAGAAATCATGCAGACCCAGCATCTACGTGGATATCTAACTGGGGAAGTACTGACAGAAGCATGCTCTGCAGAGATATGCGAATATTTACCTGAGTCTTCAGCATGCTACTATCTTACTAGCAGAATAAGGTCTATAATTGTAGGACACCTGAGTCACTAGCAATAATGGATGCAATTTGTCTAGAGTGAAAATATTTTTGCAAAGTTATGCTAATCTGATATGAACATACTGATGTTCTGAGAATATTTTTGAATATATTGGTGTTGGAGAACAGATTTTTTCTCCAGAGATCTTCACTGAGCATCCAGACTAATCTGAGACTTAGACACAGGTCTTAGTTTAAGGCTATCAGTTTTGCTCTTCATCCTGGGTTATCTGTACTTTGGGTACTGATATTTGATTATTTTATTTAGCTGTTCTTTTTCTCTTTGAAGAAACAAGTAACAGGGACCAGATACCTAGCTTTTCATCTGTGCCTTCCGAAGAGGTGTACCTTTGTTTCTTCATCCCATTTTGTAGCTAGATGCAGTGCTGTGTAGTTAATGGTTTAGATTAATTTAAATTACCAACCTCTTCTGAAAGCACAGAGGGGAAATTGAAAGAATTTGCAGGACACAGATTTGCTTAACCTGCCTTGGCTATTCTACACTGGTGTTAACCTATGATTTCATCTGGTCACAGAATTAGCATTTAACCTGCTACAACACTTTCCATAAGTTCTAAATTTTGTTCATATTGTAACTCAGACTTCTGAATTTTAGTATTTGTCATTTAGAAACTCTTAGCTTTCCTACATCACATTGTTTTTTATTAGAATACATATCTAAAAATATATTAGATCACTCCTTTTATAGTAAATCTTCCCTTACTTACAGTACCTGTCAAGTCAGTGACACTGCTTGGCCTAAGGTATGATACAGCACAAATAAGAGGGCAAGAAGTCTGCCTCAAGGCTTTTTGTTCTCACAGGATACCAGACAATCACATTCTTTCTTTCTTTTAAGCACAACTGCTTAAAATTTGATTTTGCAAGTTAGTGTGTAAGCCATGACAGGAAGGCTGGGTGGACAGATTTTGGGGATAATCCCTTCCAGATTAGCTGAATTAAAGCTTTGTATGTATAAACCTCAAATCGTATGTACCTTCTCACTTAGTACCACAGTTAGATGATATCTGTGATGAGGTTTACTCTTCCACCTTGTCCTGTTTACAGTGTTGACTGGGGATGCAGATGCCTGAGACCTGGCCATTTTTCATTGTTCAGGAGTTCAAAGAGTAGCCTGTGGACTACTTTGCTTCGGTGAGGTAAGAGGGTGTTGATGCTACTGATGTTAACAAAACAGTAAGAATAGAGCTGTTTCTGTCATACTTAATGTATTGCCTCACTTCGTAGCCTTTACAGGACCTAAATATCTAAATCCACCTTCTGAAGACATACACAACCAGCACTTGCAACAGTGGGGGCTGGACATGTGCAAGCCTTGCTGATGTTTACTAAGGTGCCTTAGTGGGTAATAAGGTAGGAGCCACAGTTGAGAAGCCTTAAGCACCATTACGGACACTCATACCATGCGTTCAAAATCTGTTGCTCTGAACATGTATAAATGCTGCTACTTGCTTCTGCTGGTCTGCCAGTAAGAATTATTTCACGTACAGGTTTATTTTCCAGTTGAAATGCATTTTCAACTCTCTTTTAGGGCTTTTGCTGTTCCTAGATGTTTCAGACGGAGTTACTATTGGAAAGAAAATATTTCCTTCACTGAACACCTGTTTTCCTGATGTGTTTTCTTCACCATATTCTGATAGTTAATTTACTGCATCAGAGAAATTTGTCTCAATGAGGTGTGAATTCTGAAAGTTTTGGACAACTTATTTGACCACAGGGGACAAGTGTGACTTGCAGGAACCATTTTGCAAGAGGCTGGTGGCAGAGATGAGGCAGACACCACTCCCCTCCTGATTGCTATGCTTGGTTATCAGGGACATGCAGAATGTCCTAGCTGGCGTGGAGCACTTCACTGTCAACACTCTGATTATGACAATATTATTTCAAAAACGAAAGCATGTGTGAACATTCTTAACTCACATTTCTTCACATTTTTAACAAACCAGGAAAAAGGAAGAGTGCCCAACTGATCAAGAACTGTCTATACTGCACTTGATAGTAAAATTGGAAGGTGGTTTAATCCTTTCTGCGTTAGCATATCTTCTTTTTCCATGGGACCTACTCTGGTACATCTCTCTGTGGAATCGAAGTCTGCTTACGGAAGTGTGGAGGCAAAGTGTGAATGTGTCTGCCTGCTTTTATAACTCCACAGACACTGGGAGAATCCTCAGTGTCAGAAATATTTTTGAAGGAATAACATGAACTTTAGATAATGCCTTCAATTACACTGTTGTAAAACAAGGATGGCATGACAGGGATGTGAGACTTCTGATTTTTCTCCTATATTTATTTGAACTTTTCTAGCTTTGGCTGATAGCTCACTGCTCAGCTCCTGGAGCTGCAGCCTGGACATGTGCACGTAAAATGGTACTAAATGGGAATTATAGTTTCATATATTCTCTTTCACATACTTAATACGTGAGTTTCACAGATGCATGAAGAGTAGGGTAGTGAAGAAAACCCAAAGAATATAAAGTTCTTTAGTGGTATCCCAATTGCAAACTGGAGAGCAGTCGGACTGCTTTCTGCTGATAAAACAAACAAACAAACAAACAAACAAGTTAGGCTTTTGGGGCTTTCAGGAACTGTTAACATGATGGCAGTGCTTTAAATTGCAATGGATTGCTCTCAGGTAGCCCAGAGCTCCGATAAAATGCAAACTCTCACCTGGAAGAAATCTGAAACTTGGTTTTAGTTAATTACCTAATAATAAGTTGTTTAGGGGGAAGAAAGTAGGCTGCAGGCTTTCAGCTGCTGGCAAACAGATTTTCTAAAATGGTTTTCCAAAGTTCTTTGTGGTTAGAGTAGGCTGAGAGGCAATCTGTGAAATTTAAAAAGGTTTCAAGCTTTAAAATTCTCAATGTGTAAGAGAGTTTCGCAGGGGGCTGGGCTATTCCAACCCACTTGTTCCCTCTACCATACACCTTTTGCTTTGGAGGAGCTTCTGAAAAACAAAGGGTGTAGATTTACCCAAATGCGTGCGAATTAGAGAATCATGTCGACCACAGCTATAAAAAATAAAAAAATGGTTGCAAGAGACAGAGCTTCAGTTTTCATTGAAGATGTCCTACTGGGAAAAAATCTGAATCTTCGTATTTGTTAGAGGACTTTGAATTTCTTCTGTTTAAGAAGAATGACAAGTGGTCATATTGAGACCAGCACAGTTTAACATTTGCATCAGTGACACAGACAGCAGGATCAAATGCACCCTCAGCAGGTCTGCAGATGACACCAAGTTGACTGGTGCAGCTGACACACCAGAGAGACAGGATACCATGCAGAGGGACCTGGACAGGCTGGAGAAGTGGGGCTATGTCAGCCTCCTGAGGTTTAAGCAGGCCAAGTGTAAGGCCCTGCACTTGGTTCAGGGCAACCCCTGATATCCATACAGGCTGGGGGATGAAGGGATTGAGAGCAGCCCTGGGGGATGAAGGGATTGAGAGCAGCCCTGCTGAAAAGGACTTGGGTGTCTTGGTGGATGAACAGCTGGACATGAGCCAACAAGGTGCTCTCACATCCCAGAAGGCCAACCATATCGTGGGCTGCATCAAGAGAAGGGTGGCCAGCAGGTCGAGAGAGGTTATTCTGTCCCTCTATTCTGCTCTGGTGAGAGCTCACCTGGAGTCCTGCATCCAGCTCTGGAGCCTTCAGCACAAGAACGACATAGAGCTGTTGGAGCAGGTCCAGAGGAGGGCCACAAAAAAGATCTGAGGACTGGAATACCTCTGCTGTGAAGGCAGGCTGAGAGAGTCGGGGTTGTTGAGCCTGGAGAAGAGAAGGCTGTGGGGAGACCTTATTTTAACCTTTTAGTACTTTAAGGGGGCTTCTAAGAAAGATGGGGACAAGCTTTTTAGCAGGGCTTGTTGCAACAGGAAGAAGTGTAATGGTTTTAAAATAATGGAGGGAAGATTTAGACTAGATATAAGGAAGAATTTTTTTCTGTGAGCGTGCTGATGCACTGGAACAGGTTGCCAAGAGAGGTAGCGGATGCTCCATCCCTAGAAACACTCAAGGTCAGGCTGGATGGGGCTCTGAGCAACCTGATCAAGCCGAAGATGTCCCTGCTCACTGCAGGGGGGTTGGACTAGATGACCTCTAAAGGTCCCTTCCAACACAAACTACTCTATGGTTCTGTGATTTGACGATTCTGTGAAATATTAACTCCCATCAGGATGAAGTTCAAGTATTAATGGTCATTGTAGGTGCAGAGGAAAAGTGTGAGGTTTGTTACATACCAGAATACAATCTGTTCTTGTTTTTCTATAACGCTTGGCAATGAAACTTATTTAGAAGTCTCAAGTGCCATGAAAAATGCATATACCAACTTACAGAGCACTGTATTACTTTTAAGAGCCTTTGATTTAACCTAATTGATAACTTTGCTGTTCTATTATATAGTTAATAGGGTCATTAAAAGACAAGTGACCAAGTCATTTATGAAATGCTTGAAAACTATTAGGGAGAATGGGTTTCAATGGAAGCTGGTGTTTTCTGGTAGTTGTGTTACATTTATCAGTTTCTAAGGTAGCCATGAGTTTTTATTTTGCATGTCTTGGGAAATATTTCTTTACCTGGCATAGGACTGGTTATATTAAAAAATACGGAAAATATCAAGACAGTGGTTTAAGAAAGAAGATCAAGCAGTTGAAGGTGAAGCCAGTAGGCATAACATGCAATGTGTCTACCAAGACAGTGATGTGTTTCTCACGGCGTTTTAAAATGTGCTGATCTGAAACAAAAGCCTATATAACGAAGCAAAAGTTTAGGAACTATCAGAGAAGTTCTTCAGATGGTGTTTGTCTGCTCAGACTGTTTCACAGACTCCAGAATTGACATCCATCATGGTTGTCAAGATTTGCAGAATCACAGAGCACATCTGCCTCAAGATTCATGATCTAGACTTCAATGCACAGAAGTTACCATGCACCATTCTTGCTGCAGCAACATCGTTAGGACATTCATGGATGTACTTTAACTACTAATTGTTCATTGATTGTGAATGCCCAGTGTATCATCTAGTAAGCTAAATAGTAGGATAAAAGTATTTTCACTGACCACTTTTTTCCAAACTCTGTTGTTCTGCAAATTTTTAAACTCTGCTGCTTTGGCAACCGAAAGGTGGATTCAGCTGAGGAAGCTGGAACTGCGTTTCCTAGCTGCAGCTGATTATATAATCCTAGTTGTTCATTCAGTTGTGTAAGATACTAAAGCAGAAGTCGAGAGGTTCTGAGTTCCTTCAGACTCCTGAAATCAGGGGATCAGCTTAGATTTTGTGGTTCCATAATTGTGTTAGCCTGGAAAAGTACAGTGTTGATCCTCCCTAGGTGGACAGACTAACAAATGAACATTTGACTTGGGGAAGTTAAATCAAAATCTCTGTGTTGAGGAAGGCCTGCCTTGCAGAATATTAGATATAGCTTCTGTGTTGTGGCTTTGTGGTTCTGACTAAAATGCCGTAAGTGATGGAGAGTATCCCAAGAGGCCCAGTAGGCACCATGTTACTTGCTTCAGCAATCTGATCATTTTGAGGCATATCAATATCTGGGTACAATGTTCCTCTGAAAAGATGTTGTTTAGGAAGAGGACTTTCTCTTGAAGGTCCTGCTGTTTTGTTGAATAGAACCTGTACATTCATAATCAGGAAAAGCGATGTGCAAGTGATGTACAGGAGAATGGTGGTGAGGCGTTTAGAGTACTACTGAAGATCCAAAGGTATCTGTTCCTTGCTGCTATTTTTGCTGCCACAGAGTACGGTAAAACACAAATATGCTGGACACAATTCAAACAAGCAAAGAAAACAGTCTCTCTGTTTAAAAGAAAGATATATGTGGGGGGGTGGGGGGTGGTAACTGATTAAAAAAGCAATGTACTGCTAGTGTTGAGAAAGACAACACTCACAAACAGTTTTAAAAGAATGAACTATCAATAGTCACATCCTATGTGAAATGGAGCTGATGACATAAACTTTCTATGCCTTAGTTTGCTATCTCCTTTTGAAATTCATTCCCCTCTGCTGCCACCCTCAAAAATCACGAAATATTCATCGCTAAAGAGGCAGTGTGGAGGACATAAGGAGGTAAGATGAAAAGATGCAACTGGTAGCGCTATCTGGGGAAGAAAATCAACAGACTGGTATAAAATGAGAATGGAGTTAATTTCCATATCATCTGAGGTGACATCCTGCTGAAAAAAATGTAATTAATTCTATGAAATATTAAATAAGTCTTCTCTCCAGCAAGATGGCCGTATCTGCTGTGTATGAGGGGGAGGGAGAGTGTTGTAGTTTTGCCTCAATTTGCAACAAAAGAACCACGCAATTACTGTCTCACTCCTTCCCCCTCCCCAGTGGGATGGGGAGGAGAATCAGAAGGAAAAAAGGCAAAAACTCGTGGGCTGGGATGAGAACAGTTTACCAGAATGGCAAAGGGAGAAGAAAACAACAATCAACAATACTGATAAAAAGCACACACAACATGCAGTGTTCTCACCACCCGATGCTCAGCTCGCTCCTGAGTAGCAAAAGCCCCTCCTTCAGCCATCTCCCCACTTAAATACTGAGCATGACATCACATAGTATTCAATATCCCTTTTGATTGGCTGTTTGGGTCAGCCCAACCAGGTCCTTGTGAAAACTTACTCTAGCCCAGCTGAATGCAGGACAGCGAGATAGAAAGTCCTGATGCACGGGAGCTTTTTAGCTGTTGTGTAATTATATGTAAGATCTTTCTGCAGGATTTCTGGGGAGTCCCAGAGGTGCACTTGCTACTGGTACTTTATATAAAAATGTTTTTTGTCTTGTTTCCCTTTTGAATGGTGTCTCGAGTCTACCACAGAGGACAAACATCAAAGAGTAATCAGGCAAAGCAGTACTTTAAAAGTGGTTAAGCCAATCAGCTATGCTAAACTGCTCTAGATATTTCCTGGATATTTTCTAAGAACACACAGTTGTTTAAACCATGCATCTGCTTATGCTGTATTTAATACAGTATATATTAGTGGTAAGTTCTTTATATCATTGACATCCTACCTGTTACAAAGCAGAAAAGCAACTATAGCGGCTAGCACTGAGAACTGGTGCTTCAGTGGAAGAGAGTCTGTGTGTTTTTGAAACACACCTTATTCTGAGGGAAAAAGAAAAAAAGTTGTGACTATTTCACATCTTCCTGGCCACAAAGCATAAAAAATCAAGTTATGAGTTTAGATTTTTTTTCTTTTCTTATTTTTCTTTTTTTTGATGGCAACACTGCTGTGTCTCCTGTGTATGTTCTGATGTGCTTAGAAGCTTATTAAAATGTCTGCAAGGTTAATGTGTGTTTTGCAATACCTTTGATACTGGAAGTACTTGAGTAGCTATTCAAGATGCATTGGAATTTTCAAAAGCTTTATTAGAAACTTTGCAGAGCTATGTTTTGACAATGGCTCAGTAGAACTCCATGGCTATATCAGCTTGATTGTCGCAAGTGTTTCATGCTGACGGGCATTTTGACAGGGTAGTTGTATTCCACAGTGCCTTCCAGGGACCTCTGTGAACAGGGACAGTATGTTGTCCTCTCCAGAAAGCCACAGATCTTCAACTTAAAAAGAAAAAAAAACCCCAGCATTATTGATATTGCACTAATACGCACAGTATCAGAGTAACTGCACACAGCCACCTGCAGAAGATAGAGAAGAATATGACAATTTCACAGGAGATTATCACAGCTAGGTGCCACATTGTCCTCGTTTCATCTGGGATAGAGTTAATTTTCTTCCCAGTAGATGCTGTGTTTTGGATTTGGTATGAGAAGAACATTGATCATACACCAATGTTTTCAGTTGCTGCTAAAATGTCAAGGACTTTTTTTAAGCTTCCCATGCTTGGCTAATAAGTAGGTGTAAAAAGCTGGGAGAGAGCATAGCCAGACAACTAACCCAAGCTGGCCAATGGAAATATTACATACCTCACGTGTCATGCTTAGTTCACAAATAAGGGTTGGCAGGGGGGCAGGAACATTTTTTTCCATGAGTTCGACCTTTTCCTGTGAGTTCAAATTTTTCCCTGAGTTCAGCAAAGTCTGTGAGTTATATGAAATCCATAAGATTATTTTGCATATTCATTATTATTATTATTGTTATTATTATTATTCCTTTCTTTGTTGTCTTATTAAACTGTCTTTATCTCAACCCATGAGTTTTACTTTCTGTCCACTCTCTTCCCCATCCTACTGAAGGGAGAGTGGGAGAAGTGAGTGAGTGGCTGCATGGTCCTAGTTGCTGGCTGCTGGCTTAAACCATGACACAAATCTTTGTAGTCCTACTTTTGAAATGGACTAGAGGTTTTAGGTCAGAACTAACATGTGTATAGATCTGCTTAAGTACCTTTTCTCTCTACTATTGTTCACAGAAGAAAGACACTCCTTGTTAGTCTGTTTATTTTAATTCATCTTCCTTAACAACATCTGACTCCTTAGCCTACTAGCCACAGAACCGCAGGATAGTTTAAGTTGGAAAGGAGTACTGCACCTCATTTGGCCCTAGCTCCTGCTCAAAGCAAGTGCAGCTAGATGAGGCTGAACTCTGCTTTCCTTTTGTGAAAATCTGTGCTCCCGTTTTCCTTTTCCTGTGTCTATGACATATGCCCTCTTGTGTGCTTTGATCCTTTCTGAAAAATCCTTGATGTGTGGGCAAGGACAGAGTTATGATCCTACCCTGTCCTCATCTCCCAGGTCAAGTAACCAGAGCCTAAAGACTGCCGCATTTACCTGCCAAACTACAGATGCAGCTATAAAGAGACAGAACAGGCATATCCATATGCAAATGTAGAGCCTAAGGAAAGACCAAGCTGCTTTAGCTTCCTACACTGTATTAATTTTCACATGAATGGCTCACTTTCTTCCAAAAAATCCCATTTCAGCAAGGGCAGAAGAATTCAGCTGCCCTTTTGCAGCAGATTGAATTGTCTTAAAAGATGGTGTATCTTTTGCATGAACCTGACTCGGCTGATGCTTCATTTTCCTGGCTATTTTCACACTGCCTGTCCTTTAGATAGCAATATCTAAGACCGTACAGCATATGTAAAAAAGAATGGTAGCATACAACCCTGTAGTATTATATAAATAAATACTCTTTCAGGAGACATCAGCTTTTCTCCTCTCATAGCTAGCCCAGACAAACAACAAAATTATAAGCATTTTGATCCCGTCTTGATATGGCAAACTTTCTGTGCAGACCAGAGCAGCTTTATTTGTCTTCTACATCCTTTTGTCTAGTACTGACCTCCCTTAGCAGAGAAATACTGTCTTTCATCAGCAGTTGTAAAGGTTAAATCCCTAATATAGGTAGCAAAGTTCCAGTTCTCAGCTATGCCTTGCTTTTCAGTGTTGTAAGGTCTTCAGCACTGTTCCAGCTCACACCAGGACTGGAACAGTAAACTAAGTTTGATTATTTTCCAAAATAAACAATATTTAAAAAAAACAAACAAAAAAATTAAAAAAGAACAAAATCAAAATCATTTGCCAGCTACACAGAGTTCATTTTTTTGGTATTTGTATTGAACAATGCCATTTGTATTTACAAACCAAATGCCAACTGACAGTTGAATACTTGGAATTTCAACGTTCTATACTTGTTAAAAGTTCAAATGGTATTGCCAGCATTCTTGGTATAAATATGTCCAAAATCAACTTTTAATATTTTCCTAAGGACCTCAGCAAAAAAAGCAGTTAAGCATATTGAATAGAAAACTGTTAGAAACCAGTGTTTCTGGTTGCCAGGCTCTGTTCTCATATATTAGTTTTAATCCATGCTGGCTAACCAGCAGGACTTAAAACTGCCTAATTAAATGAGAAAGGAATGATGTAATTGGAAAGCCATTAGTACTAGCTAGGATACTTGCAGAATGGACCCTGGGCTTGGCTACTACAGGCCAGAAGCAGGATGCGGGGGTAAGCAATAGGGTGCAGAACTTCCCAAGATGCAATTTCTAATTGGGACTACTGGTTGTCACAGCTTCCCCCTCGTTCCTAGGATTTTCCTTTAAAATGCCCTCAATTAAATTGGATCAACCTGAGGATTGAGCACACCCAGGCAGCTGTTGACCAAGGCAGCATGGAAAGCACTAGTGTTTTGCTGAAGTAGGAAATTCAGCATCTGAGGAGCCATTGAGATAATATTTCCATAACCTGTTATCTGACCTGAAATCAGGAGGACTTTGTGTTCAGTGCTTCAAACAAATCTCTTGAAAAGCTGGCAATATCTGCCAACAAGCCATTTTTTTTTCCAGCATAGTTTGTCACTATAGAAAGAGATTAAATCAGCGTATCCAACCCCATGCTGTTTTTCCAGTGTTTGCACTCCATCTGTGCACATGTGGCTGTCTGGATGCTGAAAGAGGAGTTAGCCACAGACGCACACTTTTGCAGAGACGGTTTCCAGTAAACTGCTGTACTTTTATTCATACCTGCTTTAATGAACTAAACTCTCAAGCAGTCCCTTAAGGCAGTAAACCAGATGGAAATAATAATTTACATATCTCAGGAGAATAGCACGCAGGCTGTTCAGAGATAGAGGGAAGAAAACATAAAACATGATGCATAAATTACTGGGTTTCTTTGCATGTAGTAAGCACCAATTATTGAATTGAATTTAGCTACCTATTTACTGCTTTCTATTGCAAATTACTTGAAAGTAGTATGGCAATTTGGAAGATTTTAGAACCAATAGAATTGTACTGTTAAGAAGATTCTCAATGGATATAAATATACCCAACTTGCTTATTACATTTTAATTGGTATGACCTATAATCTATAAAAAGTAAATTAACACCATTAAGTTTCCAAAATACCTAATTATGAGTATTGGTAGTCAGTTCAACTGCTTGTCATTCCAATGCACAGAAATATTAGCCTCTCCTGAGCTGACTTACTTTGCAATTTAGCAATACAATTCTCAACAGAACGTGTGTGTGATAAGAGAGTCTTTCAGGTATTAATAAGAAGTGTTTTAGCTTCAGGTTTCACCAAATAAATCCTAAATTAGTCAGAGCTCTAGTGTCTGACATTTATTTGCTGATTTCAGAAAAGTGAAATTTCCCTCAGTCAGGATTTTAGTTTATGTTTTAAATGTGTTATGGGATGATGAATGTTATCTGAGGATTAATTACTGGATTTTAGACCAAGAATGATGGCTACAGAAAGTCTTAGCTGATGATTGTTGGCAAGATTATTTTCTTTTTTTTTTTTTGAGGATTCCTGTTTTGTTGTTGTTTTGAGTTTTATCTCATTTTTTTTTTCCCCAACCAGCAAGAACCATCATGAAAGGCATTCACAGTCTTAGTTTATCTGCAGAAGGGAAAGCTGGACCATAGTGGGTAGTGCCCTGTAACTGCTGGGAGGGAGCGAAAGTGCAGGCAGGTATAGACTGGACAACGTATCTGACCTTTCCTTTTCCAGCGGTCTTGTCTAAGCAGTACATATAGGCTGAAGTGGGAGAGGTAGTGATCACAGAATCACAGAATCACAGAATGGTAGGGGTTGGAAGGGACCTCTGTGGGTCATCTAGACCAACCCCCCTGCCGAAGCAGGGTCACCTACAGCAGGCTGCACAGGACCTTGTCCAGCCGGGTCTTGAATATCTCCAGAGAAGGAGACTCCACCACCTCCCTGGGCAGCCTGTTCCAGTCCTCCGTCACCCTCAGAGGGAAGAAATTCTTCCTCATGTTCAGGTGGAACTTCCCATGCTTCAGTTTGTGCCCATTGCCCCTTGTCCTGTCACTGGGCACCAAAGAAAAGAGCTTGGCCCCATCCTCCTGACACCCACCCTTCAGATATTTGTAAGCATATATTAGGTCCCCTCTCAGCCTTCTCTTCCTCAGGCTGAACAAGCCCAGCTCCCTCAGCCTCTCCTCGTAGGAGAGATGCTCCAGTCCCCTCACCATCCTTGTAGCCCTCCGCCGGACTCTCTCCAGTAGCTCTTCAATATAAGTCCCTTTCAGTCCTTTGTGCTGAACTAAAAGGCATAGTATTGAATACTTAGTACTGCGTTGAGTTGATTGACTCTGATGTGTATGCATACTTGTCTACTACTTGTTGTGGTACTATCTGATGTTCTAATAGCACATCAGGTAATGTGAATATTCATAGTACATGCTGCTGATTTTCTTCTCTCCAAGAGGCTTTCCTCTATGTACAACGTATTGTTTTCTGAAAGCAGAATTTAAAGGGCATGAGTGTCTTTCTTTTTCACTGTAGTAAAGCTGTCTTGAACCTGAAGTTAACCTGAAACTTTATAACCAGTTTTCATGTTAAAACTACTGGTAAACTTGCACATTGCAGATCATCATCCTCTTATCCTGGGTAGATCTCTGCAAAAGCTCTCCATGCATCTGCAAATGCAGACAGGAACTCCACAGGGAGCAGGACGGCACTGGAGAGAAATGAGGTTGTATCTTTGCTACAGCTACTTCCTAGAAATATTCCCTAAATCCAGTTCAGGTTCCTGTTTATTAGGAACCGAAACTGTTGATGGGATCAGCACACGTACTGGTGCCAACCTTGATCTTGTAAACCTCACATCATGATTTACCACCTTGTATCATGCATCTCTGGTGGGAAAGATAGAAAAGCCACTTTCCTTTCATCAGTGCCAGCACAAGAGACAACACTAAGAGGGTCTGTTATATGGATTATGATAACTGAATTAGGACTAAAATATACAACCTCAAATGTGTGACGTTCCAGATAAAGACAGAAGTTTTTTGAGTGTCCCCCAAACTCTATTTTCTCCTTAGTGTGTATCTGGCTATAGAAAGGCAGGAGCTATCACAGCATTGTGAAACTGGAGCTGCCTGAGCCAGCCAAATTCACTTTTTCAGAAGTAGACTCTTACGCACTATTTTTCTAGATGCTCAGTGAGGAGTTATTCTCAGATGCATATAGCGTATCTGAGTTGGGTCTGGCTCTTAAGACTGTGAAAATTTCTGTTTAGATTGACCAATGGGCTGGAAAAACATGAAGAAAATATAAAGGCTTGATTTTTTCCAGGATACAGTACGTGTACTGGGTGCTTGGGAATCAACCCAGACAAAAGTAGCTGTAATTCATAGCAGATGATATTGGCTGTCTGCATGGGCTGTACTCTTTACATTTAAGATGAAATTCATGGTCTTCCCATGGTTCCCGTGGGTTTCTCTGGGAATTCTCTAGAGTACAAAAACGAGTTTGGATTCCCACCCAGGCATCACACAGAGTGAAACGACATTGCAGCGGGCTGATCTACCACTTTGTTTCGTTTTCCCTAGTCAGTACCAATATAGTAAGGTTAGGGATTCTGTCATCTAACTGAGGCGAGGTAAACGCAGTGCTCTATGCTAAGAGATGTGTGTGTATATGTGAGAAAAGGATGCTGTATCTTCTGGGGCGGAGTGGGGGGGAGTAGGGTGGGAGGGGGTAATTAAAAGCTTATCTAGCTGGAAAGACATAAATTTCATGCAGTAGGGTGATGCAGAGACCTTTACACATGGAATCTGACTTGCCTCACTATATTAGTATTTTTGGGTGCAAACTATGTGCTTTAGTATTCAGCCTATTTAGACCAACTGGAAAAGAAAGCTTCCATTTTGTCTCTAAGCAGCTTACTGCCAAATAGTTTGGCAGCCATGTCTGTGAACAGGCTCAACTAGGGGAAGTTTTGGAACTCTCCTAACTCACCTTCTTCACACTTATTGTGCTAAATATACAGTTAAGAGAAAGCTCACACACTGTGGCAACAAGTGACAAGCAGCCCCCAGCAGATCGTAGCTGCTGCAGCACACTCAGTAGAGAATGACATTTGTTAAAGTGATTTGTGCAGTGAAGCCTCCAATCTCATATTTGGTGCTTCAAAGAGTTGATTCGTTTCTTCAAATTTCTACCTGCTTTTCGCAACCTTTTGGATGTGCAGGAGTTCAGTGATGTAATGGACTCTGCGGAGCTTAACACAGTAAAATATGTGCCACAAAATCAAATGTAGAACTAGGCAGTTAAATAAAATGCAGTGTTAGCTCTCTGACTTGCCTTTCACTCCTCCCCCTTCCCCTCACCCTTTGAAAAATAGTACCTCAGATGTGAAGAAACGATGTACACATAATCCTCCCAGTTGTAAAGTAACTTACAGGTTCTTCTGAATCAAGAGTTAAACTTCTTGCTTTTTCTCCTTCCTACTGTATGTAGCTACACGTATAGTAGTTAGGATTGTAAACTACAATACTAGCACAATGGGATGAAAGAATGCTGGAATAGGAGCCTTTGTGTGAGAAGTGCTCATGTGCTTTGGGTTTAGCTGGCACCTTAGAACATTTTATATAGGATTAAAAACAAAGTAGAAAAGCAATAGTCCTGTCGGGAGTATCCGTCAGGCTCACTTCATGTGGCTGCTTTCGAAAGACAGACAAAAACTTAATGAAAATTACTGTTTCACATTAGTAAAGAAATAACTGACTTGGTAAATTAAGCTTGACTGTAATAATTCTGCCTTTTGTGATCTCTCTGTTGGTATCATTAACAGCCAAACAGATGAGATTGTTTCTGCTTTGTGCACATGTTTCATTCAGGGATAGCTGAAGACTGGCTGTTGGGAAGGAGATTGGGAATTAAGGGTATTGTATTCCTGCTCTGTTTCTTGGTCCAGCTGCTCCTAAAGAAATAAGTGACTTGTTCTGGTTGTGGTCAAACTCTAGCTGGGGTCAGTGGGACTGGACTGTGTTCATCAGTCATGCCTCATCTAAAGGAGCTTGTTGAAAATCTTCTTCCCCCTGCCCGATAAGCCAGTGAGTTTGAAACTTGAAGCATTCAGCCTTAGGCCGTGAACCAGAGGGTTTGTGAGATTTATGGCAACCTGCCTTAGAAAACAACTGCACTGCTTTCTTCAAAAAAGGATATTCTGGGGGCTTAGTTTTGTCTTGGAACTAAATTGAGTCGTTAAAAACATTACCGTTCCCTTAGTATCTCTGGTGCCAGTGTAGTGTACATTCATCTTCAGAAAACAGCCCAAGACCTTTAACATGCAAAAAGGTATATAACAGAAAAGTTTTAATTGTTGTCTAAATGAGAGATGCATGAGCTCTGATTCATCACACAGTTTATATGCCTGGCTTTGCAACAAGGTCTTTTACTGAAACAAAGACAAGTCGAGTGCTCTGTGAGCTCCGTTTTCCTTCAGAAGGAGTTAAGGGTTTGAGGTCGGTGAGTTAGCTTCAAGGGGCATCAGCAAGTCTATGGCTTGGGGAATAGGTCTCGATGGCACAAAGGATGAGGACACAGGCTGGCCTCAGCAGTATACTCATAACAGAAATAGGAGATGTGCTTGTGCAAAATGTCAGGTTTTAGTGGTTTGGATTATTTTGCAGATTGTTCTAATTTTCCACTTGTGTATTTGAAACCTGGTTTACTGATATGCGAAGATGCTCCTGTTTGTGGAAACAGTTTGTCTCCTCCCTTTTCTGGTGAGCGTGTGTGAAAGACAGTGAGGGACAGCAACATGTGAGAGCTGGTCTTTTCGATGGTTTTGATGAGAATGTGAGTCCTAGTGATTCCAAACTGTGGAAATTTCAGATCTCTTGCTCCATTTTCTGCAATTTTCCATTGGCTTGGCAATGCTAGGCAAGGAGGATGCTGCCCGCAGCCTGCCATCCCTCAGGCTGAGGCAGCGCCGGGAACAGAAACAGAAAGGGGCAGCCCCTGGGAGCCCTGACCACAGCCCGGCAAAGTAAACAGCAGGCTGTTTGGGTTCGTGCCGCGGACCAGCTGGGCTGCCGGCGGGCCTGGGGTGACCAGGGCACAGAGGTGGCTCTGAGTAACTCTAGTTGGAGCAACACTTGTTTCTGATAACAGGATAGCAGGATAACAAGAACTGTGGGTCCTTGTGGCCTCTCATGTCCAGGACATTGACAGGGCTCTGCAGTGGAAAAGGTCCCACTGAGCTCTATGAGCTCTATGAGTAGAATGAAAAGAGCTTAATGCAACTTTTACCTTGAATTTTCCCACCCCTGCAAAGTGCTTTGGTTCAGCAGTGCATCTCAGCTCACTCCTCTCTGTTTTTTGTTAGGATTAGCCAGTAGTGTCTGCCTTATCCTAAAGTTAAGCGAGTTTTCCATCCTATTTGAAATGAAATTCTGTTTTCAATTCCAAAGAGGACAGTAGTGCCAGACCTGTTTTTGCAGTATAGCTGATAAACAGCGGATGAAATATTTAGTGACTTTTTATTTCCCAGATCACTAAAAAGTCCAGGAATGTATTTGAAGACTTCAGCCTTGGCCTACTTAATTTTACAAGCAGCTTTTTCACATATATATTGTAATTTTTAACACATTGTGGACCTGTATGAATGAAGAGCTGAAGTCATCTAACTTCCTGATAAACTCGCACACAAGTAGAAAAGTTTATTTTCAGTTCCACAAGCCAAACATTGCAGTTAACTCCTCACACTTTCAAGTAACTCCCTAAAAACTTTCCTTTAAAGGAGACTAGAAGGCAGATCTTTAAAGTTCGTTCCATTCTGATTTCATCTCGCACACATACTGGATCCACCTGAAGATGATTCTTGCTTCTATCATGTATACATGACTGTTTGCTTTATAGAAGGTATGTAGGCACAACTCTTGGCAATTCAGGCAACCTCCAAACCTCGTTGTCAAATCTGAGAAAAATCGAATGCAGTCAGGCTTCAGCCCTATTCTTATAACTAGCCTAAACAACAGTATTCCTATGAAAGAGATAATACAATGTAAATAATGGTTTTTTGAGAACACTTTACCACTTAGTCAGTGTTAGGACAGTTTTAAAAATACTGACATCAAAACCACGAATTCATTTCTATATTGCTGGGCAGGTTTAAAAAAACATGTTACTACAAAAAGGTGGAACTCGATAGTAGCCCCACAAAGTAACTGAAATAATTTCAGGAGAAATAAACAGTACTTTTATTGCTGCATTTAAATAAGCAGAACAGTGTTCCAAAGAACAGTAAAGTATATGGAAGAAACAGTTTTATGAACTGAAATCTCTCCCCATGTAAACTAATGACTTCTGGGCTAAAGAAAGAATGACTCTAGTGACCGGTTCTGCACTGAACTTCGAATTTGTTGGTAGTGTATAAAAAACGTGACAGGATTTGCTTAAATAGTTGATATATCCAGTAGTGGCACACAGTAAGCTTTGTAGTTTAGAGGGGGACTATTTTGCAGGAAGCACATAATACTCTTATATACATATGTGTAAATGAACAAATTGAACATATCTGCTTTGAAAAATCCTCATATGATTTCCATGTACTGCTGCTGTGGAGTGGAGTCTTGCAAGTGTTTTACCATGTATTTATTACAGGATTATCTAGTAAGGAAAAAGAAAGAAAGGACTCGCTGGAGAGCAGCTCTGCGGAGAGGGACCTGGGTGTCCTGGTGGACGACAGGTTAACTATGAGCCAGCAGTGTGCCCTGGCTGCCAAGAAGGCCAATGGGATCCTGGGGTGCATCAAGAAGAGTGTGGCCAGCAGGACAAGGGAGGTTCTCCTTCCCCTCTACACTGCCCTGGTGAGGCCTCATCTGGAGTACTGTGTCCAGTTCTGGGCTCCCCAGTTCAAGAAGGATGAAGAGCTACTGGAGAGAGTCCAGCGGAGGGCTACAAGGATGGTGAGGGGACTGGAGCATCTCCCCTACGAGGAGAGGTTGAGGGAACTGGGCTTGTTCAGCCTGAAGAAGAGAAGGCTGCGAGGGGACCTTATAAATGCCTACAAATATCTGAAGGGTGGGTGTCAGGAGGATGGGGCCAAGCTCTTTTCAGTGGTGCCCAGTGACAGGACAAGGGGTAATGGGCACAAACTGAGGCACAGGAAGTTCCGTCTGAACATGAGGAGGAACTTCTTCCCTCTGAGGGTGACGGAGCACTGGAACAGGCTGCCCAGGGAGGCTGTGGAGTCTCCTTCTCTGGAGATATTCAAGACCCGCCTGGACAAGGTCCTGTGCAGCCTGCTGTAGGTGACCCTGCTTCGGCGGGGGGGTTGGACTAGATGACCCACAGAGGTCCCTTCCAACCCCTACTATTCTGTGATTCTGTGATTCTGTGATTCTGTGACTCCTTTCTCCCTCTTAGCATCTATCCGCTAAAGTGCATCCCTTCTGAAGGACCAGATGGATGATTTTATTGGATTTTCTGTAATTAATAATTTCACTCATACCCCTCCCTGAGAGCCATCAAACTATGAAGAGGTAGATAGAGACCCTGTTGTTTGAGTTTTAGGTTGTGGGTCTTGCCTACCTTGTCTGCTCCAGTTTAATCACCCATCTCCAGAAAACAGGAGACTGTTACTGGTTGTGAGCAAAAAATGCCTTAGATGAAAATGCCACTAGCTGTTCCCAAAAAAAGAGCTGTCTGGACTGCATCACTTTCTAAAATCACTCTTACATCTCATGTGAGCATTAGCTGTTGAGAAATTTGAGAAACTCTCTTCCAATAACACAGACGTTATTACAATATGTTTTTTTCAGTCCTTTTGATGCTTCCTATTCCACTTCGAATTGGAAGGGGAAAAAATACATGGATCAAAAAGCACTTTAAAGGCATAACTACATAGCTGGAAAGAGCCAGGGTCTCTAGTGGACTGACTAGATGAGTTCAGTGAAAAGATGCAATAGTATGCAGCTGCATTTCTATCTCCCCCATCTCCTCCTTTTGGAGCACAATCTCACTTTCAGATGCCTGCAGTACAGCCCAACTCCTGTGCTTAGGTTCCTCTTGCCTCTCTGTGTACACAGATGTCAGTGATGAATAGGGGAATGAAGACCAACTGTGCAGGGATCAAGAGAATCTCAGATAAATTCTGAACTCTTTCTGCCCTTAAACTTCTTTAAGAAAGTGACAGATTTTAAAAAACAGAAAGATAAATCATATTAAAATACCCCTAGACTCCAATGAGAAATCTGTGGTTGGTTATGCAAGTAATGTCATGAGAGATATTACTACAGTTGCACAAATAGCACCATTTTGCACATGTTAAGGCAGTGCATATGCTATTTTTTAATAATATGATCTTGTTTTTTTCTGATTAGTAACCCTGTGGTCTGTTCCAAAGCCGCTTGCATCTGCTTGAAACTCCAGCAACAAGAATTTGATGGGACAGAGGGTGTTGATAAATAGTAGCAGAAAACAGAGGCGTTGCCACAAAGAAAGGGCTTATCCTTTAAAAACAAAATGAAACAACGCTTTTTACTAAAACATCTCTTTTGTCCCTTTAATTTATTTCCTACCATTTTGGAAATGATCGAAAACAGCTTCCTATGAAATACTGCTGAACTGAATCATTTGAGAATGGCAAAACCTCTAACCCTGCCCTCTGGAAGAGTACAGATGAGGTTTTTGAAAAAACAAAGACAGCAATTAAATTAGAGAGCTTCCCTAGCCCTCATGCTTTTTGAAAGTAAAGACTGGTGCCCACCCACAGCCCGTTAGCTGGTTCTGTGATGTGATTTTATAGTGCAAGTTATAACGTGTCAGGATGTCGGCTGTGGTAGCCATGCTGAAATACTGTTTGTAAGGTTAAATTTTTGAACCTAAAATTGTGACCTGGTGTTTTGATTTATACTGCATAAATGCCAATTGCCCACTCAAACTGCTCTGTTGCCTCCCCTCCTCAACTGGACAAGGGAGAAGAAATATGGTGAAAGGCTCCAGGGTCTAGACAAGGACAGGGAGAGATCACTTACCAATTCATCATAGGCAAAAAAATTGAACTTGGGGAGAAAAAAAAAGTTGAATTTATCACCAATCAAATCAGAGTAGGATAATGAGAAATAAAACTATATCTTAAAAACACCTTCCCCCCACCCCTCCTTTCTTCCTGGGCTCAACTTCACTCCTGTTTCTCTACCTCCTTCCCCTGAAAAAACTTGTGGGTTGAGCAGTTTAATAGGTAGAGGGAAAGAAGGAAACAACACTAAACAAAAAACAAGCGATGCAAGAGCAGTCACTCATCACCAGCTAACCGATGCACAGCCAGTCCTCAGGCAAGGGTGGCACTGGAAAACGGCCCTCTAGTTTTATTGCTGAGCATGATGTTATATGCAATGTATGGGATATACCTTGAGGTCATTTGGGGTCAGCTGTCCTGTCTGTGTTTCTTCCCAGCCTCTTGCCCACCCTCAGCCTACTTGCTTGGAGGAGTAAGTGTGAGAAACAGAGAAGGACTTGGCGCTCTGCAGGCACTGTTCAGCAATAGCTAAAACATAGGTGTGTTATCAACACTGGTCACAGTGGTCACAAGTGCAGGACATAGCACCATATGAGGTGACATGAAGAAAATTAACTCCACCGCAGACAGACCCAGTACATGATGGAATACTCCACCTCTTTCCTCAATTAAGAGATTGTTAGCTATTTAAGTCACTAATGTAAACGTCATAAAACATTTTCCTTTGCCCTGTTGTTTGTAGAAGGTAGAACCAATTTCAGTGTAGAGCTCAGCTACAACAGCGTACTCTGTGTTATAGCAAGGACATCAAACATAAAACTCTTTCTCTGTGTGGCAGCCAGTGCTCAGGTACTTGTTTTCAGAAGAATGGTCTGTTTCTCCTAATATTTCTTTTCTCACTGCTTTGGGGAACTTTCTTCTAGAGACCTATGTACATTTCCAACGCAGACTCAATCTGCTTTTCAGCAAATAAATACGTACCACACAGCTTAAAAGCATTCAAGTGTCTAGCAATCTCCCAATGAAATCTGTGAGAATTTGGCACTTAGGTATCTCTTCAGAATTGGGATTAGGAAGCTTATTAAGCATACTTTCAAAGTCCCCTGAAATGAATAGGAGTTGTGCTACATTTCAGTGGGATTTGAACCTCCGAGTCTACTGATTGCTTCAAAAGTAGAACGGTGGGGTTTTTGAAAATGCTATACTGGGTTCACTGAAGTGTGATTGATCTGATCTAGCTGAACTGTATCCCTGTTTGAGGTCCTTGTCATTGACGTTGATATTCTAGCTAACATTAACTAATGGATGTAAAAAAAAAAAAGATTTTGCAAAAATTCCTGGTTGTCTACTCATGTAGGTCAATGCCTAGAGGACTTGCTAAAATGCTAAGACATAACATTCCCATTTATTCCCAAAGCTATTCATGCAGACACTATCAAAAAGCCAAACAGAGACTTATGTGTATCAGTAGGTGGTTAAATACCCTTAAGTACTCTATACTTTGGCTTTGCGGTGGAATACCTATAGCTTTGCTTTCTCTGTTTATAAAATCTATTACTGGTGTTACTACTACACCACAGATTTTTTTTCAGAAATGACCACAATATTGAAAAAATAAGGCATTGTTTTTACATTCCACATATTAAAAATGTTGTGTTCCTTTTTTTTTTTAATAATCTTAATTCTAAAAAAAATTTTTTTCCTAAAATAATATAGATACTGATCTATGTAACTATTGTCCTTAATTTCTCTGAAATGTGTGTGTATTCAAATAAATGAGGAAAAATCAAAGAAGTAAAATAATTCCACCAGGACACAGATGCTTTATGTGGTCCAGAAACAAAAAAAGTCATTTCCTGAGCACCAACAGGCACGCACTAGTGCGGTGCACAGAGCTTCACATGTAAGGACACAGAAGTTCCGTACCCAAAGAGAACCAATATTAAACACTACACCACTCATATAGATACAGCCTGAGGACTTAAAGGATTAGCCTCTTCATCAAGAAGTTTGTCCTCAGTTTAGGAGGATTAAAAGGTCTGGTACACTCAAGTCTGGGAAGGAAAGATATTCCAGAACTGAGTCTGCAGCAAACCAATGGAAGGCTGTGGTGAATCTGACTACTCTGGAAGGAAGGAAACAAACAAAAAAAAACAACCCAAAACAAAGAAGGGGAAAAAAAAAAGATATCTCTCTTTCTCCCTTTCTCCCTGACTCCCTCTCCCCTTCTGCCCTAGCAGGACAAAAATCTTGTCAGCCATACCCTTCTTTAGAGGTCCTACTCTATCTACACCTATGCAAAAAGTAAAAGGAGTGAGTTTAGGAATCCTTTTTATTGCAATAGTTTTGCACCAGCCTAATGACATGTGTAGGGCTCTGATAGTCCTCTAAAACACCATCTTTCTTACTCGAGCTCTGTACTCAGCAGAGAAGCAGAACATCAAAAAGAAAACTACTCATTATTTCTCTGCTTTCCTATTTAGTATTTCTGTTTTGTTCTAGATACTCTGGGAAAGAAAGGTACACAATTTCTGTCATAATTTAATGGTATCAGTATGATGGAGTATGCATGATTGGTAGTGAATTTAATGTGTAACATTCCTCACAGAAAAACACTGGATTACAAAAACCATAAAAGTCTTAGAGAGGAATCAACTCAAAATGTCCCAAAAGATGGCAGTTTTTAGTGATGATCTGCACCAATATTACAAGCAAAATATGCTCTGGTAAAAAACTTTTCTTTGCGAATACAAAGATGATACTGAGCACATGAAAGTAAGAGCTTATGTAGGCACACAACAAACATGGAGAGAAACTTTTGTGAACCAAATTCAGTCTTGCGATGTAGGTACCTGTTGGTTGACAATTTACTGCAAATATGCATGAGAATACAGGTTATGTGAACTTTGTAACTTAGAAATTCTTATATTACTAAGCTCCATTTGCCCTATTGCAAAACAAGAGGGATATGCCCATAAGCACTATCTGCAAACCCAAAATGTGAGATTACATCTGGAGTGTTGTGTCCAGTTTTGGGCTCCGTTGTACAAGTGAACACGATATTGACAAACTGAAGTAAGTCCCGCCAAGGGCCACCTAGATGATTAAGGGATTGAGGCACCTGTCACATGAGGAGAGGCTGACAGAGAGCTGACTTTGTTCAGCCTGGAGAAGAGAAGCATAATGGGGAAATCTTATTGCAGTCTTCAGCTGTGTAAAGGGAGAATATGGAGAAGATGGAGCGAGACTTTTCTTGAAGGTGCATGGTGTTAAAAGGAGAAACAACAGAAACAAACTGCAACAAGAGAAGTTCTGATTAAATACTGAGAAGTTTTTCCCCATGAGGGTCATTAAATGATGGAAGAGGGGCCCAAGGATTCTCCATCCTTGGAGATATCCAGAATGTGACTGGTCACAGTCCACCTAACTGGACCTAGTCTGAATGAGGTGTTTGAAGCAGATGACCTCCAGATGTCCCTTCCAACATATTTTATTCTGTTATCACCTTAATGGAATTTAAAAAAAAAATCTCAATTATTTTGGTCTTTGCATTATTGTTTTATTGATTTACTTAGATAGTGTTTTCCCAGTACCTGTGTTTTTGTATCCTCAAAGTCTGGTTTTGCTTTGGTTATATGTATGCAGATGTGTTCAGATGCAGGTTCACTGGAGGATAAGCTTGGAAATAATCTGTGAATGATTGCTTGCATATTCCTATTTCTTAATGCTTCTTGTTCTCAGAATACCATTTATCCAGTAAATGTCATAAATAAATCTTTCTGAATAATTTCTGTCATAATTTTGTTTTTTCTTCAGCTCAGCAGGCATCTAGAAGCAGATCATGATTTCTTCAATTAATTTGCTACACTTCTTTGAAAAATATTTGATCTTTGTTTTCACTGTTAGTGATTTGATAGTCGGTAATGGGGTGTCGAATATTCTATCCTGGATATTCAAGATACAAATGTATTGAGGAGAAAAATGACAGACTATTGCACTGATCTCTAACAGGATGAATGTGAACTGCAAAGCTGAAAGGAGATAGATGTCATTTAGATAGACTGCGATTTACTGTTCCATTTGAAAGTGTTAAGATTTCAGGTCCTAATGCAGCTGCACTGCAGTGGTCAGGAATGAACAGTAAACAAAGAGTTATCAGTGAGTCTGTGTGAAATTCAAGGGCTGTGGAGGTTTGTCTTCACCTGTCATCAGTTTTTGTATTTCATGTTTACCTATCTATGACTGTAGCCTTTCTGCTGCACAAATACTGTCCAGTTCTTTGGAAAGCATTTTGTTGTGTTGTGTCTGCAATGAATCTGACGGGCAAAGGCTAATCACCGTCCTCTCCTTGGAAAGCCTGCTGAGGAGTGGTAAAGATAATAAAGAAGTAATTAAAGATAATAAAAATAATGAATTGAAAATGGTACACGAGAAAAATTCTCCGGGCCTCATGAATCAGACCAAAGTAATTTAAAATAGATTTTTGTGAGAAAATATACTAGGAGCTCAAATGATAAAAATCATTATGAAAGGATGTATGTGGGGTATTGCATTTGCTTTTGGCCTCTGATGAAAATAAATCAAAGTAGCATTCATCTAAATCCATAGAATTTTAAGTAAAACAGACCCACTGCTCAAGTGGCTACAGGATACTGGGCTCTTTAACCATTTTCTGATGGTACGTGATAAACATTTTTAATAGCCCACCTCTCAGCTGTTTTTAGATGTACGCTGTTTTATGCACTAAAGGTATACTTCCTTGCTAACTGTTCAGTGGAAAACCATAGCTACATTTTTGATTTAGCACTTACCTGTGAGGTAAAGGCCTGTAGAGGGATCTCTCCATTTCATCCTTGGCCTGCAGAGCACACTAGCGTATGTCCAGAAGAGAAGAGGGAATGAAAGTGAGAGGCCAGAGCGTCCCACCTCCGGGAAAGCATCTGCGCTTCTATTGTATCTGAGAAGACTGAGACAAAACAATGTCAAGATGTAGGAAGGTTTATGGAGCAAAACTGCAGTGTGCAGCCAGTAGTAGCCTTCACATCACAGAGGAGAAAGCTTGTGTGGCTGCAGTGGCTCCTGTGTCTTTGACAGACAAATCCCATAACTTACTTGGCTTTCAAGTGGACAAATTAGCAGAAACAGGTTAGTTTTCATTATGTGAGTTTTTCTATTTTTATAGTGCTTATTACAATAGGAGGCTGGCCTAGCAAGAATGCCCAGCAGTGAATATGGTTGTGAATGATATTCTGATAGCTTCCTTTTGCGGCCAGTGTATAGTGTAGGTAGTAACAGCTCAAGTCTCTGTTGGAAGAAACAAAAAAGGGAACCTATTTGTTTTTCTGTTTCACTGCAGAAATTACACTGACAAATCCAATACTACTTGCTGAAAACTAAGCTGGTCTTGCCAAAAAAAGTAAAGGAAAGGAGATTTCCATTAGATATGAATTGTTCCTGTGTAGTCATACTTTCAAAAATTTAATTGAAAGGACATTTTGTGAGTTAAATACAGAGCTACTGTTTAGAAATATTTCACCTCACTGTCAAAAGACAATGTGCTGAAATACTTAAATACAGTAATACCTTAATTATCTTGGTAGGAAAGTGAAGGCAACAACAGCAAGCATGAGAGAAGCCGTGGAAGTCTGGTACAGAAATCCGTTGTGCAAGAGACCATTTGAAGAGAACATAAGACTCAACACATTATGAATGCTTAATTAATTATATTGAATTGATTTGGATACATCAAACACTTTTAAGGTTATCTTTGTATAAATCAAATTAGTAACAAATTAAATTTGGTATGATTGGAAGGATCTAATACACAAATAAAGATCCTCATCTTGCAAATCCTTCAAGAATGAAACTCTTCAGGTCAGAACCTGTTGTGTACGGCAAGGGTGTTGAACATATAACAGTACTTCTTTCAATCCGCAGCAAGAAGCCTGTTGGGTTAGAGTTCTCATCAGAAAATAGAATGTAAAGCAGAGAGATACAAAATAGCTTCAGAGATAATGCTTCTGTTTGAACAATGGTTCTGATCTGCTGTTTGAAGGAAATCATGCTTTATATTTATTTTTTTCCTGTCACTCTTTTAGACAAGGCCCATGGAACAGATATGAGAAGGTTTGCGTACTGGCAGTTCGCCTCTCTCTAGGCTTTTAATAAAGGTAACCAAAAGGCTAGATTTCCACTTGTTTTGTTTTTGCTGTACCTGTCCCTCTCCACAAAAAAAGATTTTCCATCACTCAGAGGATAATGGTCCAGACAGAAGAAATCAGTTCACCTTGACAGAATCAAGCTAATAACAACCTTTTAAATCTGTGGATCGAAGTAAAATTAGAAGTTAATAAATAATTAAAGCATAAGGCCATCACCTATGAGACATGTTTTGCCTGAACATAAATTATATCTGTAAATTTTTTGTTACACTTCTATTAAGTGTAATGTATATAAACTGGAACTAAATGATGCCAGGACCTTACATGAAAATTACAGTAACTCCTCTCTTATTGCTAAGTAAATGAATTTGTTTTATGCATTGTGGTATTCTTGTCCAGGATGAAGAGACATAGGATTCAAAGGCATAGCTTTCTTACCTAAAGCACTGGTGAGGTATTGTGCACAAAACCATACTGGAGAAGAGGCTGGAGAGGTACAAAGCACTTGGTTCAAAGAAGAGAAGCATTTTGTGTCAGATGATTTCAATACTGTATGCTAATGCAACCTGTTTGTATTCCAGTTTGAATCCAAATGGCAGAGGCTTGCTAGCTTTGAATATGTCTGGTTTTAGGATAAGACATTCAAAACAAATCTTAAGTTTGCAGAAGCTTTTTTTTTTTTTAGTTGTCTGTGTTCTAAATTTGTCATTATAGAGGTGTGTTATGAACACAGCCTTGCCTTTATAATCTGCCTTTACTACAAAGAAAAATGTTGGCACTTTCCTCAAAGCAATTCTATAGCACAATTTCAATCCTACAGCATTGCCTCTCACTGGCTTTAGAAAGTCAAATGGAGTGGATGAATGAAGTATTCCTACCTCACAAAAAAATTCAGCAAATTTTCATTTTACCTGCAGACAGAGGGTGACGGAGCACTGGAACAGGCTGCCCAGGGAGGCTGTGGAGTCTCCTTCTCTGGAGATATTCAAGACCTGCCTGGACAAGGTCCTCTACAGCCTACTGTAGGTGACCCTGCTTTGGCAGGAGGGTTGGACTAGGTGATCTACAGAGGTCCCTTCCAACCCCTACCATTCTGTGATTCTGTGATTATTACTGGAGCTGTGGTTTTGTTCTATGTAAACAGGGGAAACAGAAACCCTGTTAGTCTGTGTGATCTTCCAGCTGCAAGCAGATGACTTTTCTTATTTGACACCATAATTTTAAATGCTTCTCCATTTTCTGCATCCAAATCCATATATAAACCAGCTGTTTGGCGGCAGGATTTATATCAGTAAAAATTCATGCTGCTGGCTTAGAAATGAGAATGCTGTTTCACAAAATAATTTGAAGTCTTGATACTTGTTCTTCTCCCATCTGCGAAAAGAACTAAACCTTCAAAAAAACTTGGGTTACCCGAGCCTTAAACAAAGAGAGATAGTAAGATTCCTGTTTACATCCCCAAATGTAGTAATTCTAGGTATAGAACAGATGTACATTTTGTTACCACTGTCATCCCTCTGATCAAGCTGCAGCTCCCAAGTGGAGTGTGGTACCTTCAAGGCAGTCACTGTACAACTCTCAGACCAAGTTCAAAGAAGACCCTTATATAACATTGACAAAGAAAATCCCACAGCGTGCTAATGTACACAGAATTATGATGGTTATGTTGCTAATGCTACGCAAAAGACCTGCCTCAAATGAGGGCAATAAGCAATCAAAGAGGGTGTTGAACTCAGCGTACGTCTACATGGATGTGTCGTGACTTTCTGATGTGCTGTTTTCCATACATTTGATATAGCCATCTAGCTGCTCTGGAGACCCGGTTTTCCTTGGCATGCACGTGCTTTGCTAAAGCATTAGGAAGGCATAGAGTTTAAGGGAATTTGAAAGAGATCAAGCCATCTTCTCCCTCAACCATGTCTTGCCTATCCCCAATCCTAAAAGCACATATGAAATAGTACATAAAAATATGATTTTGAATAAAAGGTAAGTTCCAGATGTAATTGAGTAAAGAATCAAGACGAGAGACAAAGCAAGCCTATGACTATTTACAGAAATAACAAGAACAGGACTGTATAGCTAAAATGTGTGGAACTAAGGAAATAATTAGTCTGAGCAGCGAGAAAAACCCAGAGAAAAATATTGCAAAGGAAGTGATGAAAAGTCCCATCTGTTTTGCATTTCTGTACACTTATATGCTCAATAAGTTTCTAAAAAATATTACAAGGAAAGGTTCCATATCAGTAATAAAATGGGCATAGTAGTCCAACAGTATTCTTTTCTGTCACTGCTTTCAAATATTCTGTACTTACGATGCACTACAACCTTTTTGAACTTCACTCTGGTTCATGTCAATTGCATTTCTTGCTATGTGAAAGCAGAAGATACTGCGATTTCAGCTGATATGCTGAAGTATTTCAATGAAATCTCACTGTGTTGGAGACTGACTGTGTTCAGGTTCAGTCATAGAAATTGAGCGGTTTAGCACAGGTTTGATACGTAGCTTACTTTGATGAACTGTTTTCACTTGATTTAATCGACAGGTAAATAATGATTAGCAGTGGTTCCTGGATCAGTGATGGAAGTTTCTGAAAGGTGTTTTATGGTCATTCAATAGATAGTCACCTCAGCCAAGTCTATAAAATGTAAATATTTTTCCTGTAAGAAAGTTAGAACTTTGCCTGTGATTCAACTTTGGTTTGGGTGTCCCTTGTGACTTTAAAACAGTGACCATTGGTCCCTCACTGACACGTGTATTATGCTATATGAAGTCACTACTACCATGATAGTCCAGACTGACAGCACAAAGTGTGATGCTACCCACAGTATGCTATTTGGTCAGTATTTTGTTTAGACTGCAGCGAAGGCTGGAAATCTTAAGACTATAATGCCCTCCTCGACTCTGTCTGTGTGTATAGAGCCAAATTCTAACATTGAAGACAGCAGCACAAGAAGTACCAGTCTGAATGCTGTTTCTGATCAACATGAATTATGTTGCAATTTTATTAAACAAGGGAGGAATTATGGTAAGTTTTCAGAAAAAAAGTTAGATCAGGTGTCAGATGTGTGAAATAAAATTAAAAACAAAACTGAAAGAGAAGCATCCTTTAGTAAGGTGCTTAGATCAGCTTCCAAAGTAGAGTATTGTCTAGATTAGTTTCCGAAGAAGAGTATTGCCTTAACACAGGCGAATGACATTCCACAGGTAGGATGTAAAACACTAACTTGTCTGATTTGCTGAGTGGATCTGCGCCCTGCAGCCCCTATCCACTGAATCTTCATGGTTAACCTACAACTATCTGAATAAATTGGTCATTTTAAACACGGTGGCTCTTATCTGACCTTTCTGCTGAACAGTCTTAGCCTGAATTCCACTGTTCACATTCAGCTGTAGCAGTTCTCATTAAGGTCACTAATGAGACCTTCTTGTCAGAAAGAGGTCCCCCTTTCTGCACTCTTCCCTTCAGATCTGCTTCTCTGTCTTTTTACTGGTTGGGTTTCCTTTGCTTTTTAAAGCCAGGAGTGTGGTCCTGCTAATTCTACAAACAGATCTGACAGCAAAGTCTTTCCTTGCTTTGTCCTCCTCTATTGACATTCCCCAGATCTCTCTCAATCCTTTCTCTTCATTTTCTATGAGCATCCTCCGGGATTTCTGCATCTTCTCCAGAGTTTCAGTTGCTGCATACTGCATAATGTACCGCTTCGCAAGTAACAGAGCAGTCTCTCATCTGGAAAACTGATTGATTCCATTATTTACCTTGAGTTATATATAGATACTGGCTGCGTCGTGGCTAATTGAGGAAAAAATACCCATAATTTTTAAGTCATAAGATGTTTAGCAAAGTTTGCTTTCTTACTCTGCCTCTAGCTGTGGTTCACTTCTTCTTCCCACCTCCTTCCCTTTTCCCCCTTCCCCTTTTAGCATGAATTATGAGTTAACGACTTCTCATAAGCCTAATGTCTGTTAGATTTGGAAATGAAGCATTATTTTGATAACTAGAACAACGATTACTTCAGAAACACCTCTGTTTAAATGCTTTTCTAGTAGAATCTTAAATACAATGAAAAACTTCATCTTTATTAAATGCTGATTTTATGGGAAATGGACACTATGTTTTAATCTTTAAGCTTTAAATACTTCCTTCAGTGATGTTTACATTCTTTAAAGATAGTCTGGCTAAATTCCTATGTTTATTATTGCCCACCAGAAACACTTTCCAGTGAATAATGAGATATTCTATTAGACAGAAGTAAAATTTTAATTGTAGGAAGATGTGATGGGTGTTTTAGAACATGGTCTGAATGAAATGACAAGCACAGTAACCTCCAATATACATCTAAAGTAATACAGCACTGATAGCTTACACCATATAAGAAATGACTTATTAACATCTTAAAAACAGATGACGACTCACAGGCAACCCTGTCCTTCAAAGCACTGGGAAGAAATTCATCAGTCAAAAGCCATCTTCGTAAATGCTCGGCTGCTTTAAACATACCAAAACAATGCTGACCCTACTTAATTTCTCAAACTGCTGTTTTTCAGAGAGCTTGACATCTTCACTCTTTTAGACCTGAGTATAAACATAAATTGATGTAAAGCAGCATTCAAGCATATGAATTCTGCATCTTGATACAGTGGCAACCTTTTCAGAAAGGTTAGATCTGATCCATGTAGATGATGGAAGCCATTTTTAACCCTCATTTCTAGTCTTCTCCTGAGAAGCAGTAATCCCAAATGTGTCCATTTTTTCATTTTACTTTGTCCTTCTTGCGAAAATATGAATGCTAACCCTCTTGCTCAACACAGGAATCACTCAACAACTTTTACTTTAAAATTGATCATCACAAAAATAAGTAGAGACTACATCCAGAATTTGTTTGACAGAGTGTATACCTTTAGCAAGTAATGATAATGATGAGAATGGAAGTATTTGTCAAAAGAGAAGTCATGGAATCTCAGACAGAAATTATTTGCTGGAGTATTTTTCAATTAATTCAAAGGTTGGTCAAAAGTGACATTAGTGTGTTGATATGTGAAAAGTGGATGCCCACTGCAAGTGATCAAAGAAATCAGAGTTGACAAGATTTGTGTGCATGGTGTCTCATCGTAAAATCAAACAGTGTGTGATAATCCCTGAGTTTAGAAAGCTCACAGCACTGCCTGCTAAGTATTATCTAGGAGAAAAAAAAGTCTTGCTAGATATCATATAATATCTGAGTTTTAGTTCCTGGGAGGGGGTGTTGGTTTTTTGTTTTTAAACAGCAGATTTTACTTTAATTTTTCAGATATTTTTTTTCATTTGAAGTCTAAAGAGATTCTTAATTAACACTTTCCTGTACTGCAGTAAAATCCTTTATTCTAGATGGTACAATTCTTATTCTCTTTCTGAGACTTTTTAGCTAAGTAAGGGAAACGTCAAGACTAAACTGTCAGTACTTTTGCTGCACTTTGAGAGAGAAGGCTAATCATTTTTAAATTATGTTAACTATTGGAAGAATTGTGAATTAATTTATTTAATTTAGAGAAGAGTGCTGCATTTTATCAAAATATTCCAGCTAAATAGAGGAAGGAGATATGTTATAAATGACAAACTGAAATTATGTCTTTGGTGGCAAGCATCTTTAGATTTTGATGGGGTAACTGCATAAGTAGCTATGATGTTTTTGCATTACTGAAGAGTTTGGTCATCCCTTTTGTTTCCTTTTCTGATGTCAGTATGAATAACAGGAAGTCTTGCTTTCTTGCAATAGCAGAGATTTCCTCAAAACAGATAATATCTCATGTAACTGACCATTTACTGGGATAGGAGTATTTTGATATTTACTGATCTCTTGAAATGTTCTTAATCTTCTATTAGAATTTATCACCAAAATATTCATCTGTATTTTAACATCATTAACTCCACACCTGAAACTCAGTGGTTACATGGCTTGAAATTCAAGGTTAAATGTAGTCTAAACAGTCTGAAAAACACTGATGCTCAATAAGGTGTGAATTATTTCCCTTAATAATATGGAAGTGGAAATTCCTGACATGTGAAAATCGCCACCTACAAGTCAAAAAATACTAACCCCGGTTTTAAGGAAAAGCAGATGTTGTAATTACATTAAAGAGACCAAGGGAGCAAGAAATACAAAATCAAAGACGTTGAGAATAGTAAGAATTTTGGGGCCATCTGAGTGGACTTTATGCCAAGGCCAGGTCAAGCACTGCCATCACTCATGTGCCTTCTTCTACAGCCTGAGACCACTGTTGTTGGGTAATTAAGCCTGTAAATCTCCCATTTGTACATTGTTTGCAGAAGTCAACATTCATCTAAAACTTCAGCAGATCTCGCTTTTATTTTCACATGACACCTTTCAATGACTGTTTTGGATTTGGCAGGATTATCATTGGATCAGAAATTTAGAACTCTGTGGGATGCATGGACTTGGTCATGTACCAGTTTGTTACATGAAAGTAACAGCCACTTTGAAATAGCTAAATAAGAATCACTTCTTGTAAAACTTGATGATCTTAGATGTCTTTTCCAACCTATGATTCTATAATTCTATGATTCTATGATAAGCTGCCCTCCAAATTAGCAGGCTTCTAGCCTAAATACCAAGCAATACTTATTTCTGGCTGTGCTACTCTATTATTAGATGAGAATGTAGCTATTGTTTAGGGGTACCTGGGCAGATGACTGGATTGTAAGCAGTGAGTGTGCAATGCGGTCAATATGGTGATCCTTTTCATTGCTACATTGATATTCAGTGACTCTTGAAGTCAGAGGCGGTTCAGTTATGAAGGAAGAAGACTATTCTAGTCTGCTCCTGTGTTTTCTGTCAATAGCTACATGCCTATTCCAGTAGGGAAGGTTCGCAGGATCTCCTTGTGATGTCCAGACTGATTCCCTGGAAAATTAACAGTTTTTCTGATTAAGCCCTGAGATTTTGCATCTGCACTTTGAAATTGAGTGTGATTAGTGAACTGGATGAAGAGAATAACTAAATGACTATGCATTCAGTCGCCTAGGGTGTAGGCTCTCTAGAAATGGAAGAGCTGTGCATGCTAGTGTGCATGTGAACAAGTGTGCACGTGTGTGCATACACAGCAGCTGCCACAGCAGTATCCTGGCTAAAGTACCATGCGCACAAATAATTAGAGTGTGATAATGGCAACAGAAGTTTAAGACAACCGCAAATGAAGTGGCGGGTTGGACAGATAATTACTATTTTGCATGCCCTCTTGACTGTATTGCATATCCATTTCATCCTAGACCTTTCAGTTAGGTATACAACTTTCTGCACATCTTTGAGCATGCAATTTCAACCCCATATTTTGAAAAATAAGCGCAATAAAGGAATTAAACATAAAATATTAATATTTTCTGTCTGTTTGTAAATGACACAAATTGTGGTGTAGACAAATTAATCTTTCAGAAGCAGTCAGAACAATTTGAATGGGCTTTGTTATCAGTGATGTCAGCATGACAAGAGAGAAAACGTGTCCCCTGTAAGTTTTAACCTTCACGTACAAGACAAAACTTACTCTGTTGAAACATCCGCACTTCAATTATTGTAAGGAATCTTTGCACTAATTATAAATATTCCTACTGTTGTAAAGCTGCATTTTAAAAAGGGTAGACACACTTATTCCAGATGTTAATATGCATTTATGTAATAAGGTAGGGAAGGAAAGCTGGAGTGGTGGAGAACTCATTTATCAGGCACATACTTGTTATTCCAGTGCAAACTGCAAATTTTGCAGCAGGCAAAGGTGGCTGCTTTCTCGAGATTTAGAGGATAGTCACCAAAGGAGTGCTGGGGAAGAGCTGTTGGGTTGGAAATTAAAGACAGAGTTGCTGGAGGCATGACTTACTTAAGCTATTAAAGAAATAAAGTTCAAGACATGACACATAGTGTGCAGTGAAATGTTTCCTGGTCCTGTCAGAGATCTCCATCCCAACCGCAGTGCAGAAATAAAGCACTCCAGAAAATGAGGGTGGGAGGAAGGCTTAGTGGACTACCAGTGATTCAGAGCATTTGCTCAAAGTTTATAAAGAATTGGCTGGTGAAATAATGCTATCACATTTCTGCATTGCCAGCTCACTTTAAGATGCCAAAAATATTATAATAAGTACTTTCTTAGTATTGGTTTCCCACGTAAGAAATTGTATAGGATGGTTGTATCTTGCCAGTGAAAGGCAGGTGGTTGACATGGTCAAGGAGGTGATTTCTCTCTCAAAATGTTGTTATGGCAGGGAGTTCTTTACTAGTTCTGTGAATTATATGAAGTGTTCAGAAAATTATTTTCCCTCTCAGTTTTTCTTCAAGAGCAGGAGTAAACAGTGAGTTCCACTGGTACAGCTAGAACAGTTGCAAAGAATATAGTTTTTCTTGAGGACAGAAAATAAAAAGCCCTATCAAGAATAATTTACATGGAAAATGTTGCTCTCTCTTTACAAAATAAATGTCAAAAGAACAGGCTTTCTTGCTTGTATTAGTTTTTTTTTAAAAATAGCATACTAATTTCAGAAAACAATTCAAGGTCAATGCTTCTGTTTGTGTAGGATAGTAACTCTTTGGATCAGATTTCTAGTGAAAATGCTAATGACTGGATACTCATTTTGTAAAAGTATTTGCCATGCAGTCAGAATGTTTCTGAAAGTTAAAACAATTGCAATATTTTCCTTGGAGGAGATGAGAAGATATTCTTATAGTGAAGACATCTTTCGGAGTATTTATTTTTTAAAAATTTTTTTTCCCAATGCCTCGGTGGAAAAAGAGATCAAGCTCACTGTTTTTAAGTACATGCATTTTTAGATGCACTTAAAAATTTTTGCTCACAGACTTTCTATCACATGTATTTGAGTCCAGGTTACAAGCTTACCAGGACACTGGGAGACTTCTGGAATACACGAGGCCTACATGAAAGTGATGCAAAATGAAGGATCAGGGGATATCAGAGGTGAAATAGAAGTGACCAAAAGTAGTAGTGTGGCAGAAGTGGTAGACAAATGCTTTGCATTTGTATTTCTTTGCATAGGAGCTTTGAGAGGTTCCTGCCCCAGTCTCATACAGACGAGTCTATGCAGTTTGACTCATAACAAGACATCGCATTTTTTTCCTCAAAATTTGCTGTGTGCACTTGTCCAGGCATTGCGTAGAAACTTATTTTGTGTGAAGATTTTAGATATGGTATTTAATTTAGAAAAATTACATTCTGCAGTATTGTTTTGGTTTGTTCTATTTTTCTGATGTGTCAGAAACACCAGAAGTTTTCCTGGATTTGTTTGAATGAAGAATTGCCTTACTGAGGATTTTCTCACATGGCATGTTAAACTCAAGTTAGGAGACCCTGCTCACACCCCAGGTCTGCTTCTGTTTAAATTGTTACAGACATAAATCTGACCTTGCACACCCTGTCCAGTCCAGATGTTTCTCTAGATCTACCTTACATATTTTTGTGACGGAAATAGAAAGGCTTAAACCCAGACAAGTCTATTTAAAGCAACTTCACTCCCAGGTTAACACAGTCATTTCTTGAAGCTTTTCTGAGTCTGTTGCTTCCTACCGTATTTAACCTTGGACAACAGGATTTTGCAGCCATACCAGTAGTCAGCTCCCACTTCTCAAGTTGTCAAGTAACTATTCAGACAGTCAAAATCCTGAAAGTGTTAGCAGAGGTTTTGTTTTCAAACCATTGGCATGTAGCTGAAAAATAATATACACAGAACTGTGCAAAAGATTAGAATTTGTTCTTTATTGATAGAGGCAGACAATTCCCTGTAAAGAAGGCCTTATAACTATTAATTAAAAACATATATAGAAAAGGAGCATAACTCTGCTTTTTCCTTCTGCGTTCTGCTAGTGGCTTTGATCAAGCTCAGAGGCTGCCAGGCTGGCCCTTCTACACTGGTCGCATAGCTGTAAACCTTCTAAACTCCTTTCTGTCCGTACGCAGAAGCTGCAGCAGAACTCCAACTGCATACTTTGGGAACTTGCAAGCAGCTTTACAAACTTTTGTAGTGTGTTTGCTAGATATTTTTCTACTTGCGTGCAGAGGACTAAAGATTGTAAGACTATTTCCAGTTTATGCAATGCTATTTTTAGGATCCTGTTCTAGTTCTCGTAAGCAACATCTAAAGACTGAGTTGGTTTGTACAGCACTATGTCTAATCCTTCTATGTCATTATACTTCTTTATCTTACGATTCATACAAAATTTTTAAAGTATTCTTCCTAATCTGATGTTCAAATTAAAAAACTCTTTTCTAAGCCAGTTCCTCTTAACATAGAAATTATCATTATGGATTTGCTCTTCTGTCATGTGGGCAGTCTCCTATGGCACACAAATACCCGAAAGGAAAGAGGAGAAATTTCTGGTAGTATAGTTGCACTAACTAGTGCAAGAACACAGAGAATAGTTGTTGATATCTCAGGATATTACTAATACCTGTTCTCTAATTTCCTCCACTGCATATTTAATGCTTAATGGTAGGCTGGCAATGACTGTGCTGTAATGATATTTATAGTTTCAACCCATAAGCTCTTTAGATCTTGGAGATGTTATCTTTCAGGATGTATGTGTGTGTAGAAAATTATTAAGATTTGATTTCATTACACATAGCATGCAGGATCTTGAATTATTTTTACAGGCATTTTGCACACATGGAATAAACTTCTGTGTTCTGGGATCCAGAACATCAAGTCTGGGATCCGTAGGAGCATCCAAAAGCTGTAGCTATGTGACTTAAGATGATGCAAGTGTCTGCTGGCAACAAGAGTTTTCTCCTTCTGTCTCCATTTCCTAGTCCTTCGACAGGATCTGACTCTTTCCCTTGTGCCACGGCTGGCATTCCAGTGGCTTTCTGGTAAGCTGGATCAGTGACCTGAACTGGCAGAAACTAACTCCTAGGGGAGGAGGAAAAATAAAGTATTTTATCAGCCTTGCCACCAAGCTACCTGAACCATAGAGCTGGCATGAAAGAAGAGACAGGGATGCGTGAGCTGAAACAGTGAGCAAGGTGAAAAACAGTAATCAGATGAAACTCGCAGAAAACCATACCCTGAAATGCTCTCTTTTCCCTTATGCAAACTGGATGCCCTGAGATGATGTGCAAGATCATTTCAGGGCTTGTAATTACACTCCCTTGTTAGAGTTGTTTTGCCATAAATCTGACATAGAGTCAAAGAAAGATGTAAGAAGTATCACTGAAGAAGCAATTAAGCCAAAGAGTAGAGACTGTTTCCCAGACTCTGGAGGGGTTTTCTTTCTGATGCTGTATTTTTGCCAGGCATTGCTATAGCAACTGGTAAGAAAATTGGTCACAGCAAAATTTCCTTTCTTCTTCCAAATGCTGGAGGAGGATGATTAGTGGGGGCTTTTCTCCTCTTTTCAGGACAGTGCTGTATCAGAACTAATCTGCAGGTTTTTGTTAAGTGAAGCTGTTAACCCTGTGGTCCTGTTCGAATTGTGAATGGTGGTTCACACAGGGCTTGCAAAAAACATGGTAAGATGAAGAATAGTTTTCAGGTCCCTCATGAGACAGTCGAAGTAAAGAATAATGTATTTTAGTGAAGTGAAACAGCAGAATAGACAGGCATTTGTGATAATGATCGTGGATCAATGCATGTTCTTAAATATGCATATTATGTATATGTAACATTGCTATTTCGCCAAGGAGACTCTACTAATTCTCATGCAGAAATAAAAAGAGGTTTGTGACAAGTTTATATATAGGAAGTAGATAAAGATTCTGATCTGGTAGATAGAGATGTGTTTTTTGTGTTTGTGCGGTCATACTAATTTTTACAAGTGTGCATTTAATACTGGTGTGATAGTAATACTGGGTCTTTGGGGGTTTATTGATGCTGGTGTTCAGCATTAGTTGGTAGTTGAATATAATTTTGAAAGTGGTGGCTAATTTTGGTAGGTGTTCTTGTTAAACATCAGACAGGTAGTTGTTCATCTGTGTAACTTTTTTCCTTTTAGTATATGTGCCTTCTCCTAAGTATCTGGTTTTACCTCATAATTTAAGGACACTCCTTAACTCCCAGTTACATTTCTTTGTATTGCCCTCTGCTGCCAGCTCTTTCTTGCATCCTTGGTTTAAGCTAAGCAATGAGAACAGACCTCTTACACCAATCTCTCTTCTCCCCTCTGACCATGCTGGCTATGAGGTAGCTGGTTTGAAGCAGGAATAGCTATTGACCTGTAGATGTCCCCTACCTTGTTCTTTCTGAACATGGTCACCATTTACATCTCTTACTGGCTTTGACTTACTCCTGAGGATATGACTTTGATAGGTTTTTGCTTCTGATCTTTTCCTGAAGGACCTGGATGCTGGGTGTAACGCGTTTGAGAACGAAAAACTCTGGCCATAATTAGGAGCCCACTTGGATGTGACTGTCTGGGAAATACTCATGCCATGTTTCCTGTTACGTTGTGAGCTGTTGTGAATCTTGTATGAGACTGAGTCCTTTAGGAATTAACAGGTATTTTTGCATCATGGAAGGATATCTCAGTTTGAGCTGTATTGTAACAAAAAGGACAATGGGCAGGGGACAAATATCACTTTTAAATATGTAAATCTGTTTCAGAGGAGTTTGGTTAAGGACCTCAATATTTAGTAACCAGAAAAACATGGATTCGAGTATCTTCACTGAAATGACTTTATCTGTTACCTAGGAAAAAAAGGCTTCCAGGGTAGAACAAGACCAGAAAACAAACTGCATTATTTTTTGGGGAGTGTAGAGACTGTGTATAGACATAACGTTTTCTCTTTTGTGTGGTGATAGGATTTCAGGTCAAAACTAAGCACACAAAAATACTTATTCATGCGACTTTGTTCTTAGTGGACCTTGGATGGAAGTTAAAATTCTCCTTCAGAATGTGCTCTTTCCCTGCATTTCAGTGGGGTTTCTTTATACACACTCTGTTCTGCTCTTTATGCTAAAGTTCTTTTAGAGAAGTTTCACCAAAACATTTAACAACTCGATCTTCACCTCCAGTAAAGTCCAGAAGTATTGCTTCTTCCTAGCTCTGTCCGTTTTTTCTTGGGAACTTGCCTGCTACTATGCTGAAGTAGTTTGATCTAATACACTGATAAAGTTAGTATGGTGTTTAAGATGTGGATTGCATATGGATGGAGTTAAAACTGGAACAAAAGTTGGCGCTTCATGGCTGGTTAGGATCATAGGACCACTATTGGCAAGTAGCAAGTACTGTGCAACTGTTGTCACACAGAAATAACCACAGTAATGCGATGTGAGAAACCAGGCAACAGAAGGCACGTTTTGACTGTTGCTGCTGCTGCTGAGTGTACCGGAAAGAACACAGCGAAACTACTTTTTATGCAGCACTAATTCTGCTCCTTCCCCCATCCCGCTCCAAATGCCAACGTGCTATTTAGTTATTTGTTTGCATGTTTATTTATTTTTACAAGCATAACAAATACATTGTGGAAGTTGCAGGGAAAAGGGAATGTCAAAGGTACAAAGTTTACAGGTAGCGTTAACTGGCTTAATTTAATCTAGCTTGCAGTTAGTACAACTATTACAATCACTAGATGATCTTGTGTAATTTCAGACTCTCCTTGGAGAATATGGCTTGTTTGGAGCAGAAGTAGTGCTCAAAGGTTTTAAAAATATATTTTAGGTCTACCTAGCATACACTTTACTTCAGTGCTAGCATTTTTCAAGACAACTGATTTGATACGTATTTTATTTAAACAGTGACAATTATAACCATCTGACATATAAGAAATGCACATATTCGTGCATGTTAATTTTTAATTGTGTAAATGGCTCTTTTCTTCTAAAATTTAACAAAACTATTTTCTGTGTTTTTGCAGCTTGCAAGATGACATTTAATGAAATTCAACCAAACAGTAATCTACAGTTACAGGATGAACACTTACATGTAAACATTGCATATGACCATAGCTACCTGTTCATTTCTACAACTGCTAAGCTGTTTACAGCATCCTCAACTTAAATCTGAAGTACCTCCAGCACATGTAAGCAAAGGTACTTCAGATGAAACCCTAAGCCCACAGCAGTCAATAAAAATTTCTCAGTTTATTTTTAATGGGGCAAGAATTCATTCTAGGAATTCACTGCAGCTAAATGAAACCTTGTTTCATTTCGAAAGGCATGTCGAGTGGTGTGGAAATCCCTAGGAAAAGGAATGGTGTCAGTAACATTAAAAGAAAGTTAAACTTCAGAAAAATTATTCTTTCTACCCTCCTTCTATTCTCTCAGGGTTATGAGACATAAGTAGAGAATAGGGACGAGATCTCATTTTAAAACGAATTAAGATTGCTTTATGCTTTTAAATATCCTGCTAAGCTTGTTATCCCATCTCCTTATTAGGGATACTTTTGGCAATCTAAAAGATGCAGTGAAGTCTGTGAAATCTATACGAGCTGGGGGTTATTAGGAGTAGGTCCCTGAATTTACAGCTGTGCTCAGTGATAACAATTAATTCCATTACATTCTTTAAATACCACTGAAATCTACATAAAAGACAACAGTTAAAGCCTAGCTATGATTCAAATCCAAACATCTATTCGGTATGTGTCCTTTTTTCCTTGGGTATTACCATGTCTACACAATTATTCAAAAACATATGAGTTTACTGATTATGCTACTTAATCCACTAAAAAGAAACATAAACATCCTGGGGAAATTCGGCTGTAGAGAATTTCTCCTTCTCTTTCCTGGACTTAATAAATCTGGTGGAATATTACTGACGTGAGCCAAGGAGTGAGTGGTGATAACTCTGTTAGAGCTCTCTCTCCATCTTCCAGGTCTGCCTGCGCCTAGAAGTAGTAGGTAAAAAGCAACTGCAAGGCTAGTTGCCCTGCAGATGGGGACTTCAGCGGGTACAAGACAGTTAGACCTGTAATCCATGGGACCCTGCTACAGTTACTCTTTAGAAATTACCTCTCTGGCATGTAGTGTGTACATCAGCTTCCTAGCAATTTTCCTCTAAGCTCCATTCCTGTGGAGTCTTCTTACTCCTTATTGTAGATTAACCTAAGGGTATGCTTCTTTCTGAGAAACAAAAAGAACTTGAAAGCAACTTTGTCTTCTTGCTTTTTTATTGGGAGGGCTTGGTTTTGGAAGTAGAACCTGAGCTATGTGTCTGCTTCTGGCTTTGACAGGAAGCTAGAATCATAGAATCATAGAAAGGTTTGTGTTGGAAGGGACCTTAAAGATCATCTAGTTCCCATCCCCTTGCCATGGTCAGGGACACCTTGCACTAGACCAGGTTGCTCAAAGCCTCATCCTGCCTGGGCTTGAACACTTCCAGGGAAGGGGCACCCATAACTTTCTGGACAACCTGTTCCAGTGCCTCATCACCCTTATAGCAGAGAATTTCTTCCTAATATGCAACTTAAATCTACCCTCCTTCAGTTTAAAATCATTACCTGTTGTCCTATCTCTACACTCCCTGATAAAGAGTCCTTCTTCATGTTTTCTGCAGGCCCCCTTTAAGTACCTCAAGGCTGCTACGAGGTCTTCCTGGAGCCTTCTCTTCTCTAGGCTGAACAGTCCCAACTCTTTCAGCCTTTCCTCATAGAAGAGGTATTTGAGCCTCCTGATCATTGTCGCGGCCCTTCTTTGGACACGCTCCAGCAAGTCCATATCTTTCTTATGCTGGACACCACTGAGCTGAACTACAAAACTGAGAATTGCACTAGGGCATGATCACTGCATGATGGCTACATCCAGTCATGACCTTTCCAAGAAGTTTTTCCATATTACTGAGCAACAGGTCCAGCAGTGTCTCTCTTCTGGTTGGACTTCCCTTCGCCTTTACTAGGAAGGTGTCCTCAATGCACTCCTGTAGTTTCCTGGACTGCTTGCAGTTCACTGTTCTGCTTTTCCAGCAGATGTCAGGATGGTTGAATTCACCTATCAGGCTCAGGGCCTGCGGGTGTGATGCTTCCTGCAGTTGAAGAAGGAACTCTTCATCAACTTCCTCTTTGTGATTTGGTGGCCTCTAATAGACACCAACCACAAAGTTTCCTTTGTTGGCTTGGTCTCTTAATTTCATCCATAAGCTCTCAACCTGTGCATCTTCAAAGACAGCTCCTTGCAAACATAGGTCCTGTTTTTGACATTGAGGGCAAGTCCCTCGCCTTTCCTCCCTTAAAACATTTTTCACGGGGAAGTTCTACAGTGATTGCTTTTGGTATGTAGAAGCTGCTAGTCAAGGAGAAGTAGGCCAGGTTGCTACTATTTTTGGCACACTTCCCAGCCTTACACTCCCTATCCTGCCATAAATAGCTGATTCTCCTATAGGTGCAGTACTACTGTTTCTGCTCCTTTGAACTTCATCTGATGGGAAAAGAATGGACTTCAGACTCCAATAATGAGTTTGTCCTTGCTTCTGTAACATCAAATTACTTCCTGTACTGACTTTGGCCTATTATTATTAAGCTTTAAAAAAAAAAAAAAAAGGTAAAATAAATTGCTGATGTTTCCAAAATCTGTATTTTTTTTGATTAATCAATGAGTCGTGTGATATGCTTGCGCTCTTACCTCACTAGTCCTACTCTTTAACTAGTCAGATTTATATGGTATCTAGACATATGAAAAATGGAGATTTAAATGTACGAATAAGAAAAAAAAATTGTTAATTTCACCTTCATTAAACCTCTTAAAACAATCTTCCATGAGGAAGATTCTTCTGTGCTATCTGTTTTCCAAGGAAGAAAGGCTGTTGTCTTTCCTGTTTTACACCTGGTTTTGTGCTATAGCTTTCCCTATCCTGAGTTAACCACCTTTAAGGTTACAAGGGAGTTTATACACAAGCTCACACCATCATTCATCTTATGTCGTTATTGCAACAGTTTATGTTTGCAATGAAAACAAGCATCTTCTATTTATTAAGCTGAGAATAATGTACTCAAGCAGCTGTTGGATAGGCTGTATGGCTAGCAGAATCAACTGCAGTAAAGGAAGCCTCGTTCCGAGGCTAAGTAACCCATTGTCAATACTATTGTAAAACAGATGCTCATACTTTTTTGTAGGATGTTCCATTAAAAATATATAACAATGTATTTAAATAGGACTAACAAGGCTGTGAATACAGGACATTCATACCTTAGGGGAATTTTCCCTTCTTTCCTTTTCCTTCCTGTAATATGTATAATCTGTGTGCATCAAAAACAAAAAGAAAAAAGAAAACAGAAAAAAGAAAACAGAAAACAGAAAAAAGAAAAAAGAAAACAGAAAAAGGAAAAAATGAAAAAAGAAAAAAGAAAAAAGAAAAAAGAAAACAGAAAAAAAGAAAAGAAAAAAGAAAAAAGAAAGAAACAATGAAAAGACAAAAACAAACCAAAATGAAAGTATCACTGATGGAATGAAGTTTTCGATTACTTTGACCTAAACCTTTGAAAGCTGTATTTCTAAGAAAGCCACAGCCATCCATTACAAGAGGGTCTTCAACTTTATCAGAGCATAGTTGAAGCTATTTTAAATTTCCTGTGACTGGTGGCAAAGTTACTTTAGCATTAGCCACATTATTCTTCGTTGCAGTTTGCACTAACTAGAAAAACACATTGCTGACTTTTGCTGATAAAATGCTTGCTATGGGAAAATGCAGTTAGTAACAAAGTTACTACGACAGCTCCTGTGAAATCATAGAAGTATGGAATCATGGAATCACAGAATGGTTTGAGTTGCAAGGGATATTAAAGAATATCTAGTTCCAGCCCCCCTGCCATGAGCAGGGACATCTTCCTCTAGACCAGGTTGCTCAAAGCTCCGTCCAACCTGACCTTGAACACTTCTAGGGAAGGGGCATCCACAGCTTCTCTGGGCAACCTGTTCCAGTGCCTCACCACCCCCATAGTAAAGAACTTCTTATACCTGATGTAAATATATCTTCTTTTATTTTAAAGCCATTAGCCCTTGTCCTATCAGTACATGCCCTCACAAAATGTCCCTCTCCTGCTTTCTTGTAGGCCCCCTTCATGTACTGGAAGGCTGCAATAAAGTTTCCCCACAGCCTTATCTTCTCCAGGCTCAACAGCCCCAACTCTCTCAGCCTTCCCTCATAGAAGAGGTCCTCCATCCCGAGGAGGCCATTTTTGTGGCCCTCCTCTGGACTTGCTCCAACAGGTGCATGTCTTTCCTTTGCTGCGGGCTCCAGAGCTGGACACAGGACACCGGGTGGGGTCTCACCAAAGCAGAGTAGAGGGGAAGAATCATGTCCCTCAAGCTGCTGGCCACAGTTTTGATGGAGCCCAGGATATGTTTGGCCTTCTGGGCTGCAAACGCGCACTGCGGTGTCATGTTGATCTTCCCTTCAACCAACACTCCTGAGTCCTTCTCCTCAAGGCTGCTCTCAATCCGTTCATCGGCCAGCCTGTATTGATACCAGGGGTTACACCAACCCAGATGCTGGACCTTGCACTTTGCGTTGTTGAACTTCACGAGGTTCGCACAGGCCCCCCTCTCAAGCCTGTCAAGGCCTCTCTGGATGGCGTCCCATCCCTCCAGTGTGTTGACCACACCACACAGCTTTGTGATGACATTAGTCAACAAGACTCAAACTGCCTGCATGAAGTCATTGGGAGGATGTGCTTCTCAGAAGGTCACTTGGCCCTGTCCAAAGGTACTTGTACAACTTGCCAATTTTTTCCACTTTCTAAGAGTGCAGTTCAGTGCATATAAAAGATAAATCCTTGCCTCTGAGGTAAAGTGACTGTCCTTTGTACCATTCCAGGCTATTCTACAATAGTAGACTTTGTTTACAAAAATTTGTCATGGTGTTTTGTAAACTGACATGAAAAGCTAGATGCCTTTGGCTTCAGTTCAGCATGCATGTACGAATGAGTATGTCTGCAGATGTGGGTGGTCCCTCTCCTCAGAAAAGCAGTACAGTGAAGATTTTTGTTAGATCAAAATTTCCAGTTGTGAAGTATCAGAGAAGAAATTAAAGTATTCCTTGACCTGAATGGACTGTTGGCTACAAGAGAAGTATATGCGCTTAAATGTTTGTGCATGTGCAGGTTCAACATCGATATCGATGGACATAGCTGTACATTCATTCTTCTGCTTTTTATTTTTTTTTTTTGCACAGGAAGCAATTTGTCTTTGTACTGGTAATTTAGGCTCTTTCTGGTACCAAAATTGTGTTTTCTTTCTCTCTATTCATGAAATGACTCGACTAGTTTTATTAGTATCAATCAGAACCAGTCTCTTTATTTCTTGTATTTCCAGTATTCTAATGAAACTAAAAGTGCTGAAACAGCTTTTCAGTGATATGACTCCATTATGCTTCAAGTGCAAAGAAAAAGAGCCCATTTTGGATGACTGCTGTAACAAAAGACTCATTTAAAATCTGTTATTGGTTGTGGATTTTTTCTCTCCCCCATTCTCCTCCAAATAAAAAGACAGTTAATATATGGAGTATTTTTCTCTCATTTCAATTTGATTGCTTTGAAGCTGTGCACTGACAGGAGTTATGAATCCAGCAAGTTTTATTTAAGTATTTTGTGTCATTCATAATTCTGAATCCATGTCAATATTTCTTTCCTTGGGATTTCAGGATCAATTCTCTGCCATCCCTGCAGCTCTCTAAGAATGTGTACACTTGTTCTTTTCTCCGCCCACCTAGCTGCATTTAGGCATGTTACTCTTCACAGAATCACAGAATCACAGAATCACAGAATGTTCGGGGTTGAAAGGGACCTCTGTGGGTCACCTAGTCCAACCCCCCTGCCGAAGCAGGGTCACCTACAGCAGGCTGCACAGGACTGCGTCTAGGCAGGTCTGGAATATCTCCAGAGAGTGAGATTCCACAACCTACCTGGGTAACCTTTTCCAGCGCTCCGTCACCCTCAGAGTCAAGAATTTTTTCCTCATGTTCAGATGGAACTTCCTATGCTTCAGTTTGTGCCCGTTGCCCCTTGTCCTGTCGCTGGGCACCACTGAAAAGGGTTTGGCCCCATGCTTCTGACACCCACCCTTCAGATATTTATAAGCATTTATAAGATCCCCCCTCAGCCTTCTCTTCTTCAGGCTGAACAATCCCAACTCCCTCAGCCCTTCCGCACAGGACAGATGCTCCTGTGCCCTCATCATCCTCGTAGCCCTCCATTGGACTCTCTCCAGTAGCTCTTCATCTTGAACGGGGGAGCCCAGAACCGGACACAGTACTTCAGATGGGGCCTCACTAGGTCAGAGCAGAGGGGGAGCAGGGAGCAGAACCTCCCTCTACCTCCTGGCCACACTCTTCTTCATGCACCTCAGGATGCCATTGTCGTTCATGGCAACCACGGCACAATGCTGGCTCATAGTTAACCTGTCGTCCACCAGGACACCCAGGTCCCTCTCCGCAGAGCTGCTCTGCAGCAGGTCCGCCTCGAGCCTGCACTGGTGCATTGGGTTGTTCCTCCCCAGGTGCAGGACCCTGCACTTGCCCTTGTTGAACTTCTTCAGGTTCCTCTCTGCCCAACTTTCCAGCTTGTCCAGGTCACACTGAATGGCAGCACAGCCTCCTGGTGTATCCACCACTCCTCTCAACTTTGTGTCATCGGCAGACTTGCTGAGGGTACACTCTAACTCTTCATCCATGTCATTGATGAAGAAGTTGAACAAGACTGGGCCCAGTACTGACCCCTGAGGGACACCACTAGTTACCAGCCTCCAACTAGACTCAGCGCCATTCATGACAACCCTCTGAGTTCTGCCATTCAGCCAGTTCTCAATCCACTTCACTGACCTCTCATCTAGCCCATACTTCCTGAGCTTCCCTAGGAGGATGTTATGGGAGACTTTGTTGAAAGCCTTGCTGAAGTCGAGGTAGACAACATCCACGTCTCTCCCCTCATCTACCCAGTCAGTCACACCATCGTGGAAAGCTATCAGATTGGTCAAGCATGATTTCCCCTTGGTGAATCCATGCTCACTACTCCTGATAACCTTCTCTTCCTCCACTTGCTGAATGATGACCTCTACAATGAGTTGCTCCATCACCTTTCCCGGGATGGAGGTGAGGCTGACCGTCCTGTAGTTCCCTGGGTCCTCCTTCTTGCACTTTTTGAAGATTGGAGTGACACTGGCTTTTCTCCAGTCCTCGGGCACCTCTCCTGTCCTCCAGGACCTCTCAAAGATAATGGAGAGTGGCTCAGCAACGACATCTGTCAGCTCCCTCAGCACTCGTGGGTGCATTCCATCGGGGCCCACGGATTTGTGGGCGTCCAGATTGCTTAAGTGATCCCTCACACAGTCCTCCTCGACCAAGGAAAACTCACCCTCTCTGTAGGCTTCCTCTCTTGCCTCCAGGCCCTGGGATTCCTGAGGGCCTGCCTTGGCACTGAAGACTGAAGCAAAGAAGCCATTCAGTAACTCTGCCTTCTCCGTATCCTCCGTCACCAGGACCCCCACCTCATTCAGCAGCAGCCCCACATTGTCCCTAGCCTTCCTTTTGCTACTGATGTAGTTGAAGAAGCCCTTCTTGTTGTTTTTGACATCCCTTGCCAGATTCAATTCCAGGTGGGCCTTGGCCTTCCTCTTCGCATCCCTGCACGCTCTGACCACATTCCTGTACTCTTCCCAAGTGGCCTGTCCCTCTTTCCACATTGCATGGACCTTTCTCTTCCACCTGAGCTCCGCTAGAAGCTCCTGTTTCATCCATGCTGGTCTCTTGCCTCCTTTTCTAGATTTCTTTCTCAGGGGGATGCACCACTCCTGAGCATGAAGGAATCGATGTTTAAACAGCGACCAGCGCTCTTGGACTCCCCTGCCTTTCTTTTACCTTTCATTTTCCATGATGACATACAGCTAAAGGGGCTACTAGACTATACCCTTCTGGTTATTTACCACAGCAAAAAAGATTAATCAAATAGTCAAATAGTCCAATAGTCCAATAGGAATCAGCTTTTATAATGATATGGATCTAATACATGTTACTTAAGAGTTTTAGTTCCTTCTTGTCATGTAACTGTTACTTGATCAATGTCCATACATATCCATCTTACCTATATGGATGCCTTTTTCATTCGATGCAAGTGCCTTCAAAGTCATATAGGCCAATATGTAATGTAAACCTTCACCACATCTGAGTAGACAGAAAGTACATGCAGAAAGCCCTCTGGGACAAGGGGACCCATGAGCAGGCCACAGGCTGTGCTGGTTGTTATGGATGTAGATGGTAGGCTCAAGGCTGGCTATGCTTGATTTGACTGCAGAGAGATGTATACTCAGTCTTTTGCTCTAAAGGCAGAGAGCAAGAATTTCAAAGACTATTCCATAGAGCTAGGACTGTTTAGCCAGGAGAAGAGAAAGCTTTGGGGGGATGATCTTATCAGTGTATATAAATCTCTGCCGGGAGGGTGCAAAGCAGGTGCAGCCAAGCTCTTTGCAGTGGTGCCCAGTGATAGGACCAGAGGCAGTGGAGGTTTCATATGAACATCAAGAAACACTTTTTTACTATGAGGGTGACTAAGCATTGACACAGATTACCCAGAGGGGTGGTGGAGTCTGCTTCCTTGGAGCTATTCAAAAGCTGACTGGACATCTTCGTAGGCAGCCTGATCTAGATGTCCCTGCTTGAGCAGGAGTTATACCAGATGATTTCCAGAGGAACCTTCCAATCTCAACCATTTTGTGATTGTTTGAGTTCACTCTACAGTTAATGAATCATTAGGAAATTCTGCTTTTGGGGACTGCTCGGTTCACATTATTGTCTTCTGTACTGTGGTAAAGATAATCAATCATTCAGGCTAGCCTATCATGGTTGTCTTTTGACATGCAAAATGTTAGGATCCCATAAGAGTGTCTGTTGATTCATGATGGCTTGTCTCCCAAATACTGCTGGAATGCCAGCAGGCAAGCTGGTAAGTATGGGTACCAAGTGTGTACATGTTCTCAGCAGTAGCAGAGACTCTTTTTGGCTTTGAATGTAAGCCATAGGGTTGAATAATAATACGGCAGTGATAAGTCTGCCCTCTGTGTCCCTCAGTGTGTGTGAGGGATGCTTTGATTCAAAAGCAGAATGGAAAGAGCTGGGCCACAGGTCTCTAGACCACTCTGTTTAACTGAGGGGCTCCTCAGTGTTGCTTACTCTGGAACAATTGGAAACCAAATCAGGTTATGATGAGGTGAATTAGTATTTTACTTCATCAACTACTCTGAGACAATCTCATCCAGACCACAGAGCAGTGAAGCTACAGAACTAGGCATCTGCTTTGCCTGTTGTTTCTTTTCTGGGACTGACCGCATCTTACAATAGGAGTGAAAATAAAGCATCATTCATAACGGCACTAGTGCAATGCAGCTGTTTACTGTGCAGGCATTATCTCTTTTCTTTATAAAACATTGCTCTAAACTTTAAACTTTGCTTTAAAATTTTAAGTTGGGTAAATGTTATCTCTATGGTTAGTTGAAACAAAAGGGAAAGAAAGAAGAATGAATAGTCCTGATTAGAAGAGAGTCGCTATGAGCTCCGCTATGGTTTGATGTTCTAGGTATTTGTGGTTTGTGTAAGCATTCACATTTAATCCCGCATTTTTAATAAAACACTCCTCTGGTATTGTTATGGATATGGCAGACTCTTATAAGTAGATATAGGGTGGTTATGCTCTCTGAAATTGGTTAGTATTTTTGTCCAGATTGTATTGTAGGTCTGAAACACTTTTCTTGCAATTCAGGCTCCTCATACAAGACTCCTGCTTCTTCCCCAGATATTCTTCTTCCAAAACTTTCTTTTTTAGAGTCAGAGAATTATAATTGACTGATTATTTGGCTGTGCCTCTGTGATTTATTATTGGGATACATACCTTCCTTGCAGACTACAAATGGTTGAAAAAATGAGAGCCCGTAGCCCATAGCAAGAATTCAAAAGTGAGACAAACAATGATTTGGAGAAAGAATGTAAATGGAAAGAGGTAAGATTTGTCAAAAGAGAGGAAGAGAAATTATCTTCTGCCTCTCCCTCAGCCCCCTAAATTACTCCTCATTCAAAATAAAGGTTCACAAACTAGAATAATTCTTTTTTCCCCTCTCCAGTTGCTGCCCTCCAAACTCTGGATTTTTCTGGATTACACTTTCTTCATGATGCAGTCAGCTCAAAAGAACAGCGGCCAAGATTTGTAAAGCCTAGAAATCAATTTTATATTGTTCCATGAAGAAAATCTATACACGTATATTTTTCTGACTTCAGTTAGCGTTGGTTCAGGAGCTCATGGGTCTTTAGTTTAAACCTCAAGTGACTGAACCCTCACTGGTATTGCCCTTAGTGAGATTGTGGAGAACTTTCTAAGCAAATTTATGCTTCCCACATCCTTAGCTCTAGTGACTACATAATTGTGCATATTTGATACCTAAGGACTTGAAATCATTAAAATCATGAAAACCAGAGGTGGCAGATGCTCTCAGAAGTTTCTAGACAAAAAGCATCAAATCCAGAATATAAGTAGTAAGTTAAATCAATTAGTGCTGAAAGTTAGATATGGGTGAAAGACACAGAATTAGCACAAGGAGCATTTGATTATAAATCCAGGTGAAAGGTTCGGTACAGAATAGCAATGCATAGCAGATACAAGGGTTTCATTAATCTTTGCCAGACCATGAAGTTCTTTGTATTGTGCTAAATATATGTGACAAAAACATGTAACACTAATACTATTGTGATACTATTGTGATATGCCCTGAAATGTAAAGGTTGTCAAACAAATTATTTTAGTTGGAGAAAGTATGAATGTAAGAGAATAAATAAATCTAATTTCCGTCTTGAAACTGACAGGAACATTTTCTTTCTGCTGGGCTGGTCAGTTGAGACAAATATTGTTCTGACAGGTTGAGTTTGATTGCTTATACCACATCGCTTCTCACCTCCTGAACACATCTTATTTGCATGAAAAAACAAGGCTGTAAGGAATTCAGAACGAATATACTTTAGACATAAAGTGCAACATTTGAAGTTTAGGGTGGCACAGCTTAATTCTTTTTGTTCCGTGCAACTGAAAGTTCAATGACTTTGAAGCTCTGCTAAGTTATCAAATGAGAAATGACATAACGAAATACATGACGAATATGAAAAAAAAAGATGTGTGATACTTCTACTAAAGTTAAAAGGGGCTAGTTTATTAAATAAACACCAGTAATAATGCCTGTCTATGTGAAAAAGAACGTTGTAAGTAATTAAAATTGTAATCTGAGTTGCACAGAAGTAATGAATTGAACATTTGTGTAAACAAAAGACACACTGCTCAGTGTTAAAAAAGAGGTTTTTATTAGAGCTGATATTCTTTATCAATTTGAGCTACCAGAAGAACTGAAATTCTATTGAATGAAGGCATATGACAGACAAATATTTCCAGTGGTTCTTGACAAACATTTGAATAAAGGCTTTCTTTCACAAGTCATACATAGAAAACTAAATCATGTGCAGGACTTTTTTGTAACTGTGGCATTTCAGCCATGATGGAAATGTTGAAGTAAAGAACCCCAAACCTATTTTTCCAAATTACTAGGCCAGCAATGTGTAGTACAGCAGTATATTTATTATTTTGCAAATCACAACTATTTCGTATGATTCGTTCATAAGCAGAAGGTCATATAATCATTGAATCAAGCTCTCAGAAGAAGTTTATGGTATGTTTCTTGTTTCCAGGAAATTCCTCACTAGACCAAATTATTCAAATCTGCAATCATTCTCCAAACCAAATGGGAGCTATAAATGCACTGGCTTTGCAGGAAGATTTACACCATACTGAATCCTGAGGGGAGACAAATGTCTCTGTCAAGTATAGGTGAAGATTCTGCATCTGCAAGTTTGTTTAAAATGGATTTTAATTACCTTGGAGAAATGAAAATATAATGATACCAGGTCTTTGTAGTGTCCCAGTTCTTACAGCAGAAAAGGGAGGACAAGCACAAATACAGAACTCTTTTTAACTTGTTCTGTGGTCCATTTTTTCCTAGAGGTGAGAGTCTTCCCTTTGTAAGTATTGTTTACAGAAATGAAAGAAAAATACAGCAACCATAATCCTTGCCAAATGATTCCACTGTCCTAAATTTCTACTGTCATTTACCTGCTTGAAGCCTCTGCTGGTGTTTGTTATTTTCATCTGCAAATCTTTTACAGGAAAAAATATTTTATATTAAGACAGGGTTACTGTTCTGGCACATCCGAAATATAACAAAGTCAAATAACCTGTTTATCTTGCTCATTCCTTTCATTGTGTTTACTTAACTAATTCTGTAGTTCCTTGCTCGGATGTCATCCAACACAAGGATTTTGGCAGTGTCACTTCTGATCTCTGCTGACGGTGCTTAAGTGTCCCTCCTTTTGAATTTCCCGTTTCAGGGTAATTTCTTGTCCCCGAGAGAAGATGCTTTCTGGAGCAGGAATCTCATACTGAACTTACCTTGTTGTGGCATGGTGAGACCATCCAAAACAGGGGGAGGGGAAAACACTTAGAGTTAATGAAATGCAAGCAACGAGAGGGAGACAACTCAAATAAATCAGAAAATATACTCTCTCAATTTCATTAGATTCTTTATCTCTGTTTGGTAGAATTGTTTGCAAAAAAAAAAAAAAAAAAAGCCAAAGCAACATAAAACAAAACAGAAAGAAAGGGAAAGGGAAAAAAGAATAAGGAAAAAAGGAAAAGAAGCCTCCTCTAGCAGAGTATTAGGCAAATTACCTCTAGTAGAGTAGTAGCACTAGCCAAAGTTGTTCCAGATCTGAGAATCGTCTTTGTAAGCTGAGCAGTAGGAACATACTGGACATTATTAACAGTATTTACTTTTTTTCTTCTCCAAAGGGATGCAATGTTCTTTCTTCCCTCATTGGTGTGTGACTTTATCCATTTACTGAAAAGCACTTTAGAGCTGTAGATCTGAAAAACATGATAATTTTTGACTCATGACATGGCTGACCTTTCGAATTTTGTTTGCAGTGGAGTTTGCTCCTGTGCAGACCTTTTGGCATTTGAAACCTGTGGGCATTTGGAGAGGTGCCTGACAGCCACCGACGGGGTATGTTGTTCCTTAAGCATCCAGACATCTCTGTGCCTAGTATTAGCCTAACTGGGACTTTCTTCTATTATATTTCTGTGTAGTTGGCAGGAGTGAACAGGAATGTCTGGGAGAGGACTTTGAAATTCTTTGGCCAATTCTATTGCATATGTGATTTTTTTGTAATGAGCCCTTTCCATGCCAATATGTACAGTACAATATTGCTTTACATTAGCATCGTCAAAGAAGAGATGTGCCTTCATAGTTGTGGCCTGATCCTGGATCTTCCAGAAACTGCTGCCTTCTCTCCTTTTTATGAAGCTGTGACAAAACCAATTTATGGGTCAAAGATCACAGGAAACACAACAGAATGTAGAGCTCTGAGACTTGGCCAGGGACAAGAAAGGTTAAATGCTGGTGTCCTGCGACAGCTCTAAAGTAGATTGACAACTGTTTCTGAAAAAGCAGCCGCTGGTCAGTTGGTTCAGCTCTGAGCTGGGGTAGTGGTATCTCACATTGAGACTACTATGGCTGCTTCTGTTCCAGGATCCCACTGCTAGAGAAACTAACGTGACACTTGCTCCTTTGTGTGCATTCCTCTCTTGTTTCAAACGGTTTCTAAACATAGAGAAACAATATCTGCTGGGAAGGAAGAATAACCAAGGAGTAAAACATTTTCCAGTTCTCTGCTAGGAGCAGGTACCTGTGGTCATATGTTTGTGCATCAAACAGAAGAGTGGTAATGCTCTGCCCTCTGGCTGTTTAAACAGTAAAAACGAACAAAAGAATAATATGCATAAATAAGCCAGTGTGACCCAAGACTCAGCCCTCAGACAAAGAGTAGACAAACTGCAAGCCAGTGATGGTAAGACTTCATAAGTTTGACAGTTTGTGTCAGTCCAGATATGGGTATAAAGGTGCAGGAACTAGTAGGTCTTTCCTGAATCTGTGTGTTTAGGCTACAAATCTTTCAAGATGAGTTGTTTTCTTTCGCTGCAAAAGAGATATTTACTGAAGTGCTGGAGTAAAACATATGGCAGCAGGGGAAGACTTGCATCAATTTCTGAACTATACTCAGCCTTTTGATTTTGTGGTGCTATGGTTCACAGAACTAGGGAGGTGAAACATGGACAACTTTATCTGAAATAATGTAAGAAGAAAATCATATGTTTGTAGGAACTATAAGGTTCGTTTGCTGTTTCATGAGATATTTCATATCTATATCTGCATCTATAGTTATATCTTTATCTATCTAAAGGTTATGTATAATAAAAAAACCCAGGCTGTTCTGTAGCAGTTTCTTGGCTTATCACTGCTCTTACCTGGGGGCTTATTTGTGTTTGATTTTCTTTCCAAACAGGTTAGTCACAAGACCGTTCAAATCAGACTCAGAGCACAGTTGTAAGAATACACCTTTTTGCTACTACAAAAATATTCCTAAACAATAGAAGTAGTTTTGTTTCACTTCACTTTCAAAATAGGTCTACTTCTACGGGTTAAAGACTTGCAGATTTTACACTGACTAACCTGTTTAGAAAGAAAACCAAACACAAATAAGCCATCAGGTAAGAGTAGTGATAAGCCAAGAAACTGCTACAGAACCGCCTGGGTTTTTTATTATTGTTATTATCTTATTGCTAAAAAGCTGTTTTCAGACACAAAATGAAAGCAATCCAGAACACTATGGGTTTATGTGAGGCAATCTCCACAGACTGCTATAGAAGAGGGAAACACCAGACCATACCAAATGCTTTGTAGCAGCTCAAGTTCCCACTCCCTCTCTCTTCTGCTCTGATTCACTAAAATCTGTGCACTCCCTCTAATGCTGAATAGTAATGCTGAATACTAATTATAAAGTTACTCACTTACACTTGTCGGATGTTAGATTTTTCTGTCACTCCCTTTCCAGGTGTTAAATAGGTGGAAAACAAAGGTTGTCTATAGCAGTCTTATTCATAGCCTACCCTAGACAAATAACTTGTACTTCACTGGGGATTTTCACGTAGTCCGTGTCAACTATACTGTGGCTAGAGGGCACTTGGTCTTAGACAGAAACAAAACACATCACTTTGTCTAGATGTAACCCAATAGTTCATGTCTAACATCATGACTGAAATGTAAGACTGTATGAAATCTGTTGGAAAATATGTTTATAAACTGTTATGGCAGAGGATTGCAGATTACAGCAAATTTGCACACAACACAGTCTAAATGCTCCTGCCAACTACAAGTGTTAAATTGTATTGTTAGTGTGCCATAAATAATTAAAGTTGTGACACCACTCAATGTGAAAATTAAAAGTGATCCTAACTTTGCATTCATATGAAGTGTGCTCTCTTTGTAAGAAAGGTAATTTTCTCATATACACACATTTTAGCCCTAGGAAATTAGGCTTAATTCCTATTTTCTCTGCTCGTACCAGTAATGAAGGTTCTATTGATCAGATGATTTTCCCACCTATATTTTGCAATTTGATTGATTCTTAATTTTATCTTTTACCAACATCTATGCATAAATTTGTAGTGTTTAGGTCCAAAAGCAACCATGAGATTATCCAGAACACATATGTAAGCAGATTGCTCATTTCAAATTTGGGCAGCTGCAGGGAAGCTCCACACAATACTTAACCCATTCACTTGAGGTTGGCTGAGCATGTACTGAAGAAGAGTGCTCAGTGCTGATCTTCTGAAGTCCCATATCTCCAAGTGCTTGGACATATGTCCGTCTCAGTTGCACACATTCTATAGCGAGTATTTATTTTGAATTGGTCCTGCTTTCAGTCGCTGTGCTGCCTGAGAACACCTTCCCACTCCTGGCTGGACACTCCTTGGCCTCATCATGGCTATGCACCAGCAAGAGCTTTCTCCCTCACGGAAAGGATCCTGCCAGTGGCAGGAAGGGTCTGCACAGTCAGGAGACCAGGACTGCAAGTGGCCTCAGAGCCTGCCCTTCTATGGGCACTGTTGCTAGAGGTATAACTACTACTACTTATTATTATTGTTGTTGCTGTTATTGTAGCTAAATAGCCTACTTGGGGAGCGCAGTTGTGTGGAAGAGCTTCTTCATTGTAACCTACTAACTGATCTATCAATTTTTTGAGAAGCTGAACAGTTCATGATCTTTAAATCTCGTTTTCTTAATTCTTTGACTCATTTTTTACCGCCTACTTCTGCATTGTTTCCAGTTTTTCAGTGTATCTTTTTTAAACACTAGAGCATCAAACATCTCTGCACAACTTGAAGCTTGACACCTTAATCTCATATAGGGAAGTAAAAATCTTTCTGCTGCTTCTATCTCCTGTAGCTATTTATACAGCAAAGGACTACATTGGCTTTTTTAGCTGTCACATTGCAAAGGAATCTTTATTTTGTGAGTTCCCCCTCCCTACTCTAAATTGCTTTTTATTATACCTGTAGATTTATATTTTGTCATATCAAAAAGCTTTTCATTTTAGTTAGTCCAGCTTGAAAAAACAAATCATATTGCTCTGTCTTCATGTCAGCAGAAATATGCCCAGAAGTCTGCAAAAGTTAGTTCCAGACTATCCCTTTTGGTACATCCTAAATAATGGCATGCCTAAGCCCTCCTCTGTTACTAGAGACATTACTTCCAATGGTCCTATTGATCAGAATATATTAAAAAAATAATCCAAAAATGTACGCCTTTTTACCCCCTTACATGTTAGCAAAGCAATAAAAACTGCAAAAAGCCTGAGTGCTTCTCAGCTTTTTTAATTCCATCCAACATCATATGATTCTATGATTCTATAACAAGTGAGATGCAGTATGTTTATACAAGTGTTGTGAATATTTATTTTTGTTGGAAACTGAGACTACCAGAATATAACATGAAACATAGTTACTAGTTAAAAGCTTTTGAGGGAGCTCCAGATTTAAGTGCAAATGTACACTTAATGAACAATCCCGTATAGAAGATTTTATTCACTAAGACTGTCATGCTGTCAAAGCTAGTAGCAAATGTATGCACAGAAACATAGAATAGAATCATAGAATCATTTGGGTTGGAAGGGACCTTTAGAGGTCATCTAACCCAATCCCCCTGCAGTGAGCAGGGACATCTTCAGCTCAGTCAGGTTGCTCAGAGCCTCATCCAACCTGACCTTGAATGTTCCTAGGGATGGGTCATCTACCACCTCTCTGAGCAACCCATTACAGTGTTTCAGCACTTTCACTGTAAAAAATTTCTTCCTTATATCCAGTCGAAATCTACCCTCCCTTTGTTTAAAACCGTCATGCCTTGTCCTGTCACAACAGGCCTTGCTGAAAAGATAGTCCTCATCTTTCCCATAAGCCCTCTTTAAGTACAGGAAGGCCATACTGAGGTCTCCCCGCAGCCTTCTCTTCTCCAGGCTCAACAACCCCAACTCTCTCAGCCTGTCATCATAGCAGAAGTGTTCCATCCCTCTGATCAGTTTTGTGGCCCTCTGGACCCGCTCCAACAGGTCCTTGTATGGGTCTCAGCAGAGCGGAGTAGAGGGGCAGAATCACCTCCCTTGACCTGCTGGCCACGATACGATTGGCCTTCTGGGCACATGTTGTTTGCTCATGTCCAGCTTTTCATCCATCAGCACCCCGAAGTCCTTTTCCACAGGGCTGCTTTCACTCTCTTCATCCCCCAGCCTGTACTGGTAGTGGGGGTTGGCCTGAGCCAGATTCAGGACCTTGCACTTGGCCTTCTTGAACCTCGTGAGGTTCACAGAGGCCCACTTCTCCAGTTTGTCCAGGTCCCCCTGTATGGCATCCCTTCTCTTAGGCGTGTCAGCTGCATCACTCAGCTTGATGTCATCTGCAAACAGCTGAGGGTGCACTTGATACTCATGTCTATGTCATTGAAGAAGATATTAAACTGTGGTGATCTCTATACGGACCCCTGAGGGATACCAGCTGTCACCAGTCTCCATCTGGGCATTGAGGTGTCATTCAGTGTCATGCAAGCTCTCTATATCCCTTGAGAAAGCATATATATCTCTCAAAAGCCCATGTTATTCCAACATCAAAAGCCAAAGCCATTTAAATACAGCTACGCTCCTAGTTTTTCCTTCTATGAGTTTATCAGTGAAGAACACCACTGCTTGTAGACAAATTTTGAATTCTTCGTTTACCAGACTTATTTCTTATTTTCATTTTTCACTGAAGCATTATGTTAGTCATATAATGAGCCATTTTTGTTGTTTAAATTAGTTTATTTTCCTTGGATCTAGCTTATTTCCATTCTTATTGATTGTTTGACTGACTGTTTTCTGTCAAGTTGGCTTTGCTTATGTATACCAGAGCAGGGAAGAAGGCGGTAGGTTAAGTGTACAGATTCCCCTGACCTTTGAAGCTGTCTCCACTATGGAACTCATTATAGAGACATAGCAGCTGTTATCTTCCTCCAGAAAAGCTTTATGTGTAAGTGATGAAACTTCGAATAAAAATATATGTTTCCTGGAACACTCTCATTCTGCTTCCAAGTGGCAACATATGTAATCCTTCATGATGTTTTTTTGATGGAGTCAGATTATCTCTTTGACAGATTCCATGAAGATATTTTGTGTATAGCCATTTTACACATCCACTATGGCTTTGCCATGAAAAAGCTGAAAAAAGTCTATCTCAGGAGATCTTGGCAAATTATTCATTTTTCTTTGTGCCTTTTGGTATTTTAAGCCTTAATCAATAGTATAAAGCTGTATAAACTTTCTGGTTTTCTGTGGCTGTGTAACACTGAGATTAAGCTAAAGGTTTTAAATAAATGAAAAACTATTTGACCAAAAGCCACAAGTTTTGTTTTTATCATTTGCTAAAAATACTTAGCAGTTTATATGTGACTTCAGCAAAAACTTTGCTCTGGATCGAAGCAAAAAGTTCCATCAGCATACAGGAATTTTCTTCCACCAGAAAAAAAAAGCTGAAAACACAACTTTCTAGATAAATATTCTGTGTGAATATTGATGTGGTACTAAAGCCTGTAAATAAGACTATTTCCATAGTACTACTAGTACTGTCTTGGGTGCCCAATAACCAGTTACATATAGATTTAATTGAAAAAAAAATCTCAGTATCACAGCTGATGCTTAGTAAGAAGTCAACACTTTGAAGAAATTCACAATGCTCTGATAAAGGTCAGTAAGACTCTACCACTTTACCTTTCCATGAATTATTAATGAACAGCTGCCTCATTAAACTAAAACTGTGCTACGTGGAGCAAAGCTGACCCAAAATAGATGTGACTGTGGATGGTGAGCAAATTTTTCAAGGGTTATCTTTTATATAACATTTTATCTTAATATTTCATCTAAATATTTTATCTAAATCTGCCCTACACTGTACTGTTTTGCTACTGGGACTTCCTTGTGATGCCTCTCATGAATTAGGATCCTAATGGATACTCCTTTCACTTGCAGTCAAGTACAATTAACTTTTGATGTTTCTTTTGGGTTTATGTATAGTTCTCTGTATCAGAGTAGTTACATATTTAATTAGTATTCTCAGACTTGGTATTACGTTTATTCTCTTCTCTTCATGGAGGCCCTGCAGTCCTTCAGCAGCTGTTCTTTTTCTGCTTTCCACAGGGAAGAAACAGTGATTTACTTCAGCATATTGGACTCTCTGTTTCTCTTGAAGTGACACTGTGTCTATTCAACTCAGTCATGGACCTAGAAACTAAGAGCATGATGTAGGCTCTTCTGATGGTCTGGTCGGCCCTGCACAATTCCTCACTGAGCAAAACAGAGGAGACACTGGTCCCAGAGCCGACCTTGTCCTTCCCTCTGGAGCCAAGCGCTGGCAGGAGGCACATAAGCCATCCTAAGTTTAGCTTGCTGAAGAGAGGCACACACAAAAAAGAATGGAGAAACTTCGTCTGTAATCCACAGCACAGCAAAAGGTGCATTTCTGAATGACAGTAAAAGAAGAAATTTATGAGTCCACCATGAAGTTCAATACCCTAAGAGCTCTGTTTAAACACTGAGACCTGTCTCATATTTCCCTTTTCTAGCTTCCATAGTGATAATTTTTTCCTGTATGTAAGTCACTAAGGCCGTTTGAAAAAATTTCCTACTCTGAAAACAACTTCAAGCATACTTTTTTTTTTATAGCAAAAGCCTACTGCATTATACGTTTTTGTCTTTTTGGGTTTGAACTCCTGAATGAAAAACAACATGTAAATCAAATGGACGCCAAGGGAACAAAAAGGGAATAAAACCCAACAAGCAACAACAATCACTACTTCCAGGATTTCAAGTAAGTTGAAGCTCAGAGAATAGAGACACTGATTGAACTGTGATACAGCTGTTTTCCTTTGACATCATACTTGTATCTTTTAATCCTTTCAAAGGTAGAAAATCATATTTACTCATTAGGGAAAGATGAACCGGTTTTTGGCTCTACGAGATTTTTCAGGTCAATTTACTTTAAAAATGTACATACATTTGATAACAAATAGATCACATGCCAACAGAATCTCCTTGTTTGTGTCTACTGCCATATAGTACATCGATTGGATCAAATGGATATTTATTACTTATCACAAACTCAGTGGAAAATACAGTCTTGTGTAGTCCTCTGAATAGCAAAGGGATCTTTTCCATGCTGTTAGAACAGTCCTAGCACAGTTCATTTTTTCTTATTCCCATTGAAGGCCACTTTGAAAAAGATAGACCAGAAATGCCTGGCATAGCCCATACATCAGCTGCATCTGGTAGCACAAGCTTGCCATACTAATTGTCTGATCCTCTACAAAATGATCCTGCTTGCACCTTTCCTTGTTTAAGGTGAGTCCCTGCATGGCAGGGAAAGCCATGCAGCCTGAATGTTAGGCTTTGGAAGATGGTCCTAATCTCCAGTCGTTTCTTCTTAGCTGACTATTCCCAGGCAGCATGAACCACCACCACCGTACTCCGTCTCAAACACTCTCGGGCAGCTGCCTAGATAATGTAGTTTCATCAGTTATGCTTATGTGGCCTGACAACACAATTCCAGCTGCACATGAAAAGCAGGCAAGAAGCAACTCAGCTTGTGTAAACTAGCTTTCACAGGTGCTTTTGCCAGCTGAGAATCTATATGAGGATCCTTCAAATCCTGCTATGCCTTCCAACAAGCAGAAGCACATTTTTCTTCAAATGAGTACTTACTTGTTCATCCACATCCACTAATAAAATCAAATTAAGTGACAGTTTTGAGGCACTAAGCATTTATGAAATGTGTGCCAGATAGAGGGAATCAACGGGATATAAACATACAAACACGTTAATTGTATGTTTACTCTTAGATTATGTATCAGTCATTTTGGTGGAAAAAACCCAAACCCAGCAGTATCTTCTCTAGTATTATTAGATCTAAAAAAAACCAGTACAGTGCTTAGAGTGTTCAGAATCCAGATGAACCCTGTGGACTCTCTCATTGCACTTACGTACATGCATAAGGATGAAGTGAATTCATATGAAGAAACTACTGTCTATGGTTTTTTTATTTGTATGTAGCAAAGGAAGATGTTCTGTCTGCTGATTTCATACCTCCTCCTCACTATCTAACTTCTCAATTACAACCCTTTTGACAACTAATAAACCAATCTGAAGACCATAAAGAGGAGATAACAAAAAGTCTTATTTATATTATTATTTTTAGATAATCTTTAGGTAAGATACAGTAAAAATAAATTCTGACACAATGCAAGGAATACAGAGCACTATAACAGTTCTTTAAACAAGAAAATACTAAACACTCATCTACTGAAAAATCCATCTCACAGTAACTTAAAGCAAGTCCTATTTCAAGCATACTCAAAAAGTTAGAATTTTGAAGAGATTAAAAAGACAAAAGACATCAAGATCATGTCAAGCTACATTTTCTTTTACAAACTATACATATGGTAAAGCTAGGTCACAGAATGCAGAGGAATATGCTAACTGGAAGTGTCAGTCTGAAGGACTTAATTTCTGCTCTATTTTTATCTCTTGCTTTTAATTGGTGTGCTTTGCTTGTCTTTTATTAGATAGCTAGTTACTGTGGTGGAATTTTCTCTTCCTGTCATTCCTTTGTTAGAAAAAAGATCTAGCATGTTTCTCTAGAATGGATAGGATTTGAAAGGCAAAATAGCTAAGCAATGACAGCTTCTAATAGCGCACAAGGATGTAGCTGAAGCCCAAAAGCTTTCTTTAAATTCTTTATAGTGAGAATGGTGCTGAGCACCCCCTTGCAGTAAAGAAATAATGATAACTGGTTCTAAGTTTCTGTTACAATTTCAACATCTTGCTTCTACCGAACTATATTTTCATTCTTTTTGTCATGTATACATTATCATTATTAATGTTGTATCTCAGAAAAATAATATTTTTAATCAAGAGAAAAGTAAGTACTAGTGATTTACATAGCTGAATAAGAAGAAAATGCTTTCATTTTCTGTGGGAGGCAGTGAAAGTCTAATCTCATAAAGACTGCAGAAATCTACATATACCAGCATTAGCATGGGACATTGACGAAACAGGTTTTGTACATTGCATCATGCCTGCAGGAACAGCACTGACACGAATAACATTTAAGAGTGGCACTAGAGTAACAGGTGATGTAACTTTCATCCAAGAATTTATCTGCAGAGAGTTTTCACAAAAATTTTAGTGTTTTCCAGTGTGATTGCCATAAAGGCCAGGGCACTTGTGCTTGTGTGGTGAGGAAGGAGTGAGGAAAAGAAGTGGAAATCTTCAGGTGGTTTGTTTTGTGAGGATGTACTACCAGAACCGTATGTTAATATTAATAAAGAAGAGTAATATTTGGCACTGAAATCTGTTCACTAAAACAGCACTTAAAAAAAAGAGTTGCATAGCTACTTCAATCCACACAGAAAACACATTCCTTTTCATTTTAAAACCCTTCCTAGCCAATGTGGTTTCAATTCCAAACCTACAGCTGGTAGTGTTCCCAGTAGCATAGGATTGCTTTCAGCATTTGGAAGTTAAATCCACCTTGGAGGTCTGAGGGGAACCTGCAAGCTCTGATGCCCAGGTTTCAAGATTTACAAATTATGATTGCCATCACCTCAGTGGTCAAGCACCAGTTCATTATAATAGAGGCCACTGGATTTGTAACTTTCAGTCCTCAGGGAGTAAATCATGGTTTACCGCACTTGGCAGGATGCTTTGGATTTTTTCCATTTTCTTCTGCGGATCCTAAAATACCAATATGAACATAATCTCTGATGAGATAAGTGGATGCACTGCCTCCTTAAACATACCCAGGTGTTAGTCTCCACAAAGTCTTTCTCTTTAACTGGTGCTAAAAACCAAATTGACCTAGAAGGATATATGAGGATCTCTAAAGATATTTATGCTAAATTACTGTAGGGAATTGAATTTGTAGCTCAGCTCAAACAGTGACAGTCTCTATTTAAAGTGATGTAAAGAGACATTCACTTCCCTTGTGATATATGCTGTGCTGAATGACCTTTGGCAGGCTTCCCTGGATCGTGTGACAGTGTTGCACAACACAGTGCAGCCGTAAGCAAAAGGATTTTTTTAAATTTTTTTTTTCTTGCAAATTAGCAGAGTTTAATTCCTTGAGAAATGTACAATATAAGTGCTATGATAAAAAAAATATTTGCAAGTAGGAATGTATCAGAGTTTCAATTATTTAGTCATGAAGGAAAAGAGGAAACACATCAAATATTTCTTAGTCAACCTGTGAGATATTTTTGATAATCACTTTATTTCACAGAAAAGCAATTTCATACGTTGTCTGCATTACTGTTTGTATGGCTTCCAGACTATAGTGGAACATCAGCCTGCAGTTTTGCTGAACGTTTGTTGGAATTTATTGATCATCTGTAATGGTTTCAAACCCAGTAGTAGCTAACCGTCTAAATGACAGGTACTGATTGAAATCTGCAAAGCTATTTTGACCTTGGATTGATTTTTGCTGTAACAAATGTTAAATACATTTCTAGCTAATGTTGTCTTTTCTAACCAATGTTATCTGGTAATTTAAAAAGCCTGATTGCATGAGTCATAAATAGAGTGAAGCAAATGCACGCTTGTCTTAGGGTTTAATTTTGAATGAATTTAGCAACTTTTGTTCTAAAACAGATGAGATTATTTGAAATGACACTTCACAAAATCCCATGTGACACTCTTACCATTTATAACTCCTTTTATAAAGAGGTACAAATGTGTCTTGTAATTCTGATACAGCAAGACACTATCACTAGTTTTATGGGTGTTTACAAATGGTATTAGGACAGCTGGTACTGATATTCACTTGGATTAATTAGAGATTCACAAGGAAATTTGTAGTTCTTTTGCAGGACTAGCACAGACTCAATACTGCACAGAAATGCTACAGGACTGAGAAGACCTGAGCAAACTTCCTACCTCCCCCTTTTCCCCTTGCAAGCAAAGGAGCAGAATTTGTGCATAGCGTTTGAAAGCACTGGGAATAATTCAATTTTTATGCTAATAAACACCCCCAGTGGTAGCTTGGCAGCTGAGGAGATACAGTAGAGAGCTTCAGTCATGGAGCAGGTGTGCTGCAGTCAGAGTTGGTACACTGGCATTTGTTCCTACCCTTCCCTAAATGGCTTCTATGTGAGAAAATTTTCATCTGCAAAATGGTGTATTGATAACTTTCACTTGATCACAATAAATTACAAAGTAGATAACAAAGCCATTTCAAATCCTCCCTACTCTCTTTGATATCTTTCTCTCTCAGAAATCGTTGGCATTTCAAATGATATCAACAAAAGTCAAGTCACTCTCTTTTCCTGCCAGTGGGATTAATGGATTCCCATTGTGGTCGTTTTAACTAAGTTGGATGCTTTTTTTTGAGATACAGCTTAGAGAAACACATTACAACGCCTGCTAATAAGATTGAATAGCCTAGGAGAAAAGTTAAGATTAGAAGGTGTAATGGTCATTTCTAGACTGAAAAAATCTGTACCTCTAAACAGCATTCAATTCTAAAACCTTCGTAAGTACAATTGACCAGTCAATGTCCCAAACTATTAATAAGTAAACTCCCATATTACTATCAGTTATGCTTCCTATTCCTGTCAGTATGAGGAGCCAAAAGAAAAGAATAAAGAAAGAGCATGGTTTGGTGGAATGTCAGGCAATATTTTCTGCATTGTGCGGCTTGGTTGTAAAACCCAGTTCCAAGAAAATCTGTACAGTGACCTATTTAAGAATATGATTGAAGCACAAAACCTAAACATGCATTCTGATTTGCAATAACAGTTGGGACACGAGTGAAATAATGGATATCTTTCACTCCCATGCCTATGGCCAACATTATATTCTAGTCTTCAGAATGTACCTGTTATGCTGAGAGCTGTGGGTCACCTACTACATTGCTTGCATCAGGCACACATCTTCCTGTGAAGCTCCCTCTCAAAGTGTGCAGACCAGATGGTAGTGAGAAATACAGGAAAAGCAATTTCCTTTTTATTAACCCAAGGAAACAAACAAGTAAGTGAACCAGGACTTCAGTCAACTCTCCTTGCTAATGAACCCCAAATCTTCCCCAGCCCTGCAGTTGGGTACAGGGATTTGAAAGGGCAGGTAGTCATCTGTATAAAAATGAATTTAGCAAAGGAGATTAGTGCCTGTGTTATGTGTTGGGAAAAGACCATCCCTTGGTTTGCACAAGAAAATTCATAGGTAGAATATCTCAAATATCCTGTTTCTCCTTATAGAGGTCTGTTTGGAAGGCTAATTCTGCTGTGATTTGCAAAATTGCAAGATCTTTGAGGCAGTGTTCATGTATTCCATTTTTTTGATACCATGAAGCGCAGCATATGCACTCATTAAGCAAGACTAATAACTGCACTTAATCGGTTTAAGTTTTCTTCTGACATATAGTAGATCAAAGTACTTTATTATATATTTTCTTTAACAGCTGAGCAATCTTTGTTGATTTAGTGCACATGGAAAAATGGTTCCCAGTAATTTATTGAATTACATTATCCTGCTTTATAGCAGTATTATCTGAAGGAATACAGATGGAACAACCTGCTCTGTTTGCAAGACAAGATAAAATTTAGAAGATGCATGCCCTAAAACAATGCTGTTTTTATGCTTGAAAAACTGAAGCAACCACTCATTAAATTTAGACTACTTACAGATGGATACTAGGTTTTTTTCAGAGCATGTTATGGACTTATTTAGCATATTTTAACTTGAGGGACACACAACTAATTCTAAATTTAGAGCAAATTGCAGTCTCTACATTCCTTTGAACATCCTTTATATCTATAATGCTGCTGTAAGATTCTTATATAGATAGCTGATGTCATATGAATACCTGTAGGTACTGCTCAAAGAGGAGAAAAAATTAAGTGAATTTAATACTAGCAAAAAAATCTATGAACTTTGGGGGGGGGGGGTGTTGGTTTTGCTTTCTTTTGAAATTGCTCCCCAGACTGTAGATATCTCACATCCATTTGCCTAGGACATGGGAGATCAAAGGTCTAGGGGCTCTGGACTGTAGTTTGAACTCAGTCCTACAATTTCACAGGACATGTCTGCGTCATTATGTATGCCACGCCAAAACTACCCTTCATGCTGTTCTAAGCTTGAGTCACTGTGCGAAAGGAGTGAAAAAGGAATGCAGAATTCATGTTCCCCCCCAAAAAACTGGCATGAGCATCCCAGCCCACTGCCAGTGAGCACAGACAGCCCCAAATTCTGGTCTCTGCTCCTGATGAAGTTCCTGTTATATCCAATAACTCTGGAAGCAAGATGGTCTGGGAGTCCCTGACCCACTTTTCTCCCCAAGGAAGACTGCTAGTCATTAATAGCAGAGACAAATTGTCTTTTGCTTACTTTCTCCCACACTCCAATTACACTTTCTGCTTTTGTGTTTCCCAATGGTCCCAGTGGAGAATTAAGACGTATTGCTAGGAAATAAGAGTTGTCTGTTCAAGTACTATCAGACTGGCAAGGATCCCAGTAACATTCCTGACTTCTTCACAAGATGGTCTGACCAGGTCAGATACAGTCCCTCTAGCCTACATTTGCTGTTCAAGAAGATACTTAAGGAACGGTGCAAGAACAGGCTGAACAGACCACTGTATTACACACTGGCATAGTTCTAATATTAGAAAGGTTGAGGCAGTCAGGGGAAGGCACTGGCACTGCTTGAAGATGAATTTGTGACATACGTTAGGTAAGACTTTAACTGCTTGAGGGTCTGAGGATCTCAGGCTCACCTCCACAGAAAAACAGACCTCAGGCACATACCTGGTCACAGCGTAACAAGTAACACAGACCACATGCTGAACCGCCACAGAAATTCCCTCTCCAGAATGGTCCTACTATTTTACTTCTAAATGCTCACAAGGGCAGGCAATCTTGCACAGCAGGTGGTTGAAAGGTCCTTTTCAACCTAGGGAATACAAAGACTTTACACTGACTTGTATAAGGCGTCTGCCTGTCCTAAAGAAAGGCTGCAATTGCCCATTAGAAAGAGGCATATATGTCAATGTAATACACTTACAGTAGATTTTAGAGGAGTGTGATTTCAGCAATTCTTACGTCCCCCAGCATTTTGTGGTGAATAACTGCAACAGCTGCATGCTGTGTGGGTTCACTCGGAGCAGCTCTCGGTACTTTTTGCCAGCTGTGTTATTGCCAGGGATGAGATGCAGAATTCATCTCAGTACTGAACAGCATTGAGCCTGACAGGCATCCCTAGCCAGTTTTTAAAAAACCAGATTGGCAGGCAATGTTTCTGAGATCTCTGCTTACCAGGCAGCCACTACTACTTTCCAGTAGTGGTCGCTTTCACCAACAATGCCACGTATTTGGGACAATCCACAGTCCTGAAAATAGGAATCAGCTTGACAATTTGGCAGCGTATATATCTCAAAGAAGTTCAATTTACTTAGGAGTGTGGGGTAATATGCCTTTATTATTTTTCAGTGTTACCCCTTAGATAGAGTAATCCCTCCAAAACCAACACCTTTCCACACACACACCACCATCCACCCCAATCTCCCAGGTGAAGAAGGCACTAGGCAGAGACAGCAGAGGAGTCACCAGTAAACTTTAAACATACTGCTTTGATCTTCTCAGAAGTCAATTCCAGGTTTATTTTCCACCTGTGGTGGTTTTTCTCCTACTAAAATTTTGTCTAGTATATGGCAATATAACACCACTGACCATCTTCTTTATGTCATATCGTTAATTCATCTTCTTCTTTGTAAAAGCAAAGACTAAGACATATTCCTTTGGTGTTCCCATTCAGAATTATTAGAATAATTTTAGACACAGTATTAATTAATGCACCATTGCACCAGACACCATATTTTTCTAGGTTTTAGTGATCTACAATGTAGAAAAACTGTAATTGCTGAACTGCAGAATTTGTTATTAATTTAACTGAATATATGCCAGATCACAGCTGGGTCAAGGAAAAGACTGGGTTGGAGGACACTTGGTGTTTGATTTACCAAGGCTGGAGACACTGCTGCTGCTACAAGAATACCATGGTTCAGTAGGTAGCATGCACAAAAGGAAGTGGCTTGAAAGAATTTGCTGAGTATATTGAGGGGAAGTGGACCAGCAGCCTGGATGCCACGTTGGAGCTCTGGTACTTACATCAGGGTATTAGTTATCTGACTGAACAACAAGAACATGAAAACAGTGGACCCCCTAGCAAAAAATGTACATGCACTTTTATCTGAAAGCTGATAGTTAATTCAGGACCAAAGCACGTCACCATTAATCTTGAATTCTGCATTCTAAAGCATTTGACACACAATACTTGATTTTAATAAGCAGCAGCATTAGAAGTGAGGATTAATGATCAAGTCCCAAATCTCTGCAATAGCCTAGAGTAGCAAGAGATCTACTGCAAAGTCTTAGTGACAAAATGAAGTTTTAACAATTTTCTTCCTCCTGAGTTTAACTTGAACTTCTTCCTTGATTGCAAAGAAATAAATATAGACACAATGAAACACCATTAAAGCCACTAGAAAGCTCAGTCCTTTACTCAAACTCATAGTTAGCATTACTTTTAGTTTTATTTATTGAAGATCTTTGTTAGTGCTGCTAGGACTTCTTTTTTTCTTTTCCAAGAGGCTGGTCTTGGCATTAGATTATTATCCTTCAGCTTCCTGTCAGTAGTGGAAGCTGACTTCCCTTTGACTTTGGTTAACAGTACTATGGGGTGATGATAATTAAGGACAATTGCAGAAGACAGTGTATTGTTAACTTGTTTCTCTTTATTTGATCATCACAGCAGGCCTTTTGCCCACTCATAATAAGAATTGTATTGTTTTCAATCCACTTTTTCCACCTTATATAACCCTGCTCAGCAGATGTGAGAACTGAAGCAGCTTACTACAAAGCTGGTGTGTGTTACAGTGGAGATCTTCTATGCTTGTCCTTATGTGCCTTGTGTTCACTTGCAGACACAGTTTTTAGGATCAGAATTTCTGAGTTCTCTACAGCAAGAAATTTTCCTTTTGAGTAGGGGTGATCTTATTCACATCTGTCTAGTAGAGAGGCCATGCTTCCACATGAAATCCTTCCAGGATACAGGGTTCTTTTCCTTTTTCTGAACCTATTCTCTGTTTGTCCCATGATATATATGACCAGCATGCAAATATTTACAAATCGTGTATTCAAACAGAAGTTCTTCATTAGAGTTATCTAAGCAGAAGGGTCTAAAGACACACCTTTAATGGTCTCAACTCCCGCCTATAGCCTGAGAAATTAGAGCATTACTTTTGCAAGTGATTTCACTACCAAATCTGTACCAAAGACAGTACATCATGGTCAGCATTGGGAGAATGGAACAAGGTAAAGAAACAAGCACCGGAAAGCTTTCACAGGTCAATTTTGGCAACATTTTCTAAAGCAGCCATGGACTGGGGATGATCCCTGAATTCATCTTCCATGGAAAGAGAGTTCATGTCAAAATTAGTGCAAAGTTTGAGGGCCTTTTATGATCTGGAATACAGATGAATCTTGACCACCTTTTTTATGTACCAGATGCCTACAGTTATTGTGAGTCTTGCCAAAAAGAAACAATTTTTTTTTTTAAAGTAGCAGTCACAACTAGAACATTTCCTCTCTGTATCTGAATTAATCCCATCAGAACTCCATTAACACAGGAATGTAACTGAATAGTTTCTTGAAAACACTAAAAAAATGAAGTGGAGGGCGTAAGAGACAGTGCCACAATTCAGAGGCAATAAATTGTGAGGATCCTTTCTTTAACTGTAATTTTAAACAAAGCATTTCTCCCTGGCTTTCCACAAGCTCACAAAGTACAGAAAAACCATTATCACAAGTTCAAGTATTTTAATAACAGAATTAATGCAAGGATAATGAACGGTCTTACAAACCTCTTAATTTTCTACTTGAAGGTGCATGGTGAGAAAAAAGTGCAAGCCTGTTCATAAGACAATCCCATTTACCTTCTCATTTGTGAAGCACATTGCATTGTAACTCCTCTATATAAACATCTCTCTTTTTTCTTGTTCCAGCACTCACTAGAAGGAGTGATTCTAGAGTAATAAAAGCAATCATGTTCTGCTAAAATGCTGAGAGATACTTGAGGAACAACCCTTCTCTTCCCTGAGTCACCAAAGGCATCAGGGTTCTTTAGAAAGTCTGATGTCACAGATACAAGTCATTACAATGTTAACACAGGGTAATCTGCCAGAAGATCACCACAACATTGTACGAAATATGCCTTTCCAGGACCAAACAATGGTTTTGCCTGGCCTAGGACAAAAGTAAACATGACGAGGAAAGTGTATCAATGCCCTGAGGGAATCGCAGACCCTTTCATTAGCACTATATGACACAGCACATACTACAGATCACGTTGTGAGGGAGAAGATGTTCAGTGCTACACATCCATCCCTTTCACATTACTAAATAGTGACTACCCCTAGCTTAGGGCAACTTGAGTCACATTAACACAATATGAGGTCCACACCTGTGCAGAGGCGTCCATAACTCACCCTCTCACTGCCTGCCTTTTGACTCTGGACATCATCAGCCTCTGACTAAAGCCATCAGTATCCCTGGAAACAGCCCAAACACATGATCTACCACCATCAAACTGCTGGCAAAGACTAACTACCTCAAGATGCCTTAACAAGACCAGATCAAAAGACATAGCTTGGTATAATTAACTTGCAGCAACTAGTAAGTGGACCAGCTCAATATAACATCACCACAATCACCTGGTCTAAATCTGGAGGGTGAGAAAATTGCTAGAGACTAAATCTGACCATATAACAAGCTGTCAAAGCCAATGAAAAAAATTGCACATCTGTAACAACTTTATCATGCAGCTTTGGCTATTTCAGCTGTACCTTGCCTCCTATCCTATCTTAATCTACCCTATGATCTATTTTAATTAGCAGCTCCAAAGAGATATTGTTTAAAAAGTAACCAGCAAAGTGCCTTATACTAGCTCTTGGGAGTCTGGCCCTCAGAAACCATCATGGAACATTCCAACTTTAATGCATTGCAGGTGCTGCTGCAGGATCTCGTTCTTCCAGCCACAGATCCGTGTCCGAACAAGCTGACAAGGTGCATTGAGAGCCATCCAGCTACTCACTAGATCCATCTCTTTTGACCACAGCGACATTCAGGAGAATTAAGATGCCAATCTCCATTGCCTCTTCCTGTTGCCTTCCATAGCCTATCGTCCTTCTTGGCTGGTCTGGGAAAAAAACTCTCCAGGTAGAGAGCTTTGACAAAGTATTTAGCCAGAGGTTGTTTTTGTTCTGCCCCCGTGTATATCTGCAGAGGCTACTGTGTTTCTTGCAACTGCTTTTTTTTTCCTAGTGCCCTGGCCATATAGCAGGAGATGTATGCAATGTATAAACAGTGTCAGGCACTCAGCAAAAAGAAGACCTCCTCATTTTAAGGATGTCGAACATGTTTCCAATGACAGTCCTCAGCGTGAAGTGTGCTGTACAGGAGCACTGTCCCAGAGGTGCAAACAGCAGTGAGGTTTTACAAACCAAGGTAGGGAAACTACGTGTGGTAAGAAAACAAGAACAAGTGGTGTGGCCTGGGTGATCAGCCCAAGTAAACTGTTGGCAGAAGTTTGGGATGACCCATTTCCAGAATGACAGAATACAGGTACTCTATGAGACAGACAGTTGTACATAAATTGTGAGATATTATATAATCATAGAAGCACATGCAAACACACTTAGTTACCACATACCCTGCATGCCCTATAAATATCTGGTAGATGAAAGCTATCCAATAACTGCAAGTAAAAATCACGACTGCATTCTCTACAGAGTGCTATTGTCTACTCGAGAACATATTTGCATTGGTCTGACCTATTTTTAAAAGTACTTGACGATTTTATCTTCTTTTTCTTTCATTTCTTTTTTTTCCATAGGAAAATGTCTTTTTACTTATCTCTTTCCCTTTGATAGCGAATTTCACTTGAGTTTGCTTGATAAGTTTATCAATACAAGCACCCACAGCTGTAGTTGAAGAGCATCTGAAAGGCATGTCTGTGTCAATGCATGAAATGCAGAATAAAATACATTCTGAAAAGGCAACATCACTGGAGCTGCCAAGTCTTTGACTACACAAGCTTTAATTTTCAACTCACAGTAGCAGACTAGAAAGACAGGATCAAAGCACTTCTCAATTTTGTTTTGAAGGGGGGGGGACTGGGAGGAGGAGGGAGCATTCAATGCAGATTGGAGCTAAATGACAAGTTTAAGAGTAAAAAGCACATCTATCACTGAACTTTTAAAATAATGGAATGTAAGTGCCTTTCAAATCATATGGAATAACAGGTCTTTTAAGCCTGAGTTCGTAGTTAAAGCTGAAGAAGATTTCTGTTGTCACCTTCAATGCAAATTTCTTCCCACTATAGTGGGTAGTTAAGTGTGAATCACTCTCTCTGTATGTACCCGGGATAAATCAGGAGGCACTTACTGAGCGGCTGAGCCCTAAGATTTCCAAAGCCTGTTTCCTGAGCTGTAAAATTGAATCACAGTACCTACCTGCCTACACAAAGCCTGTTTGCTCTTCTGGGAGCCTTCCAGACAAGGTGTTGTGACTGTGCATGGCATTGCATGCAACACTGAACTGCTACGTCTTGCCACAAAAAGCCCTCAGCTGGCACAGAGCGTGGGCTGGATGCTACAACCTTCTATCAACTGAAGTAGCGATTTTTCATGTGAGAGCATTACTTCTCTAGTCAAATTCAGGCATCTGTCTCCTTGTTCAGCTGCTTTCACGGGGATTACACGTTGCAGCTGAAAAACTCTGCTAAAGTTTTCCACTGTTTCAGAGGGCTTCTTTCTGCCTGAAATGGGTGTTGCAGATAGAAGTGAGAATCTCTCTGAGAAAACAAATAATTTTAAACACACTCATCAGACTATGCTCTTCACTATAGAAACTGGTGTCTTTCCAACCTACAATTTCCTTTTCCAACAGGATTGTCCGTGGAATGATACACTCACTAGTCCACTGCATGAGCGTGCTGGTCTAAAAGCACTTAAAATCATTCTCACAACTGAGTAAATCTGAAAGTGAACCTTTTAATATTTTGCACATATACGGCACTATATCAAGCACTTGTTAAGTAGACAAGTACAAGAAATGCAAAAATATGGTTATCACTCATTGTGCAGACCAAAAGTTACGTAAATGATTCATTTATTGTTGGTCCTCACACACCATTGGCAGCAGCAATAGGTCATAATGAATGTGACCTAAAAATGAAGTTGTGGTTATGTTACCAAAATCAGGAGTGAAACTTCTTAATGCCAATGTGGCATTAAAAAGTAGGTATTCTTTATTAACGTGCCGGACGCACAGAGGATCACTCCTCCTAACCTGCAGGCTGTATATCTCCTCACCCCAAGCTTATATAATCCTGTCACATGCATGTGCATTAGGTTTCCCAGAATGTTCATACATATTTATTCTATTTCCTGGAACTAAATATTATATTTGCGTAGTCTTTACACATGCCACCTGGGTCTCTGTGGGGCTTCCATGGGGTCCTCGATGGTCTCTGGTGGTACCTGGTGGCTGTAGAAGTGGTACTTCTTAGCGTCCTTTCCATGAAATCGAAGTCCATCCTCCCATATATGGTTTTGAGTTGGCTCACTGATAAATTTGTGGATTGCTCAGGATCTTGGTGTCTGCTGGTTTATCTGCATTTCTTTAGGATGTGCTTGTTACATGTACTTTGGCGCATTCTTGCCTGAGGCCTCCGACAGTCACTCCTTTGTTTTCTGCTTAATCTTTGTGAAATTCTCTGTCATTCTTAGGCATCACGTACCCCCCATACATCATATCATGCACCCTGTTTTACAACTGTTAGAGAAACATTGCTCATTTATTTGTTAAACCGATAATCAAACACCTGATTTCTAGAATTTCTATAGTATTTCTTTCTCCCCATAGCAGAATGTCAGGTTAAAACTACATTTTTTATTATTCCCCAAATACAAATTTGATGACCATTGCGATCATAACACAAACCCTTTCCCTTGTCATTGCCCCTGAAGAAAGGTCAAGTGAATGGAATTGTATGAAGTGAATGAAGCTGTGCCTAAACTGCGGTATAGAAAGCACTGAAGCAGAAAGCACTGAAGCACCACTTTGCTGTCAGTGCTACAAATTATAAGCCTTTACTTCTGCTGTTGTGCATAAAGCAAGCCAGTTATTCAAGAACTCACATGATTGTAGGCTGATCTACACCTGGTATCTTTCCTTGACACCCTCCCAAAAGGTTTCTGTCCTTGACTAGAGAGTACTCTATCATTTGAACCAAGCACAGCTGAAGAAGTTTTTAAAAAGTCAGTAATTTATAAATAGATAGAGAAGTCACTACCAGATAGATATTTTTAAACAATAGCTCAAATATTAACTAGTTGGTTTTACAGCTTCAGTTGCTGAAATAAATCCTACCTCATTTGTCTTACAACAGTACTACTTTCCTGCTATGACTAGTATCAATAATGAAAACTAGCATGCATACTGTAACTAGTACAGATCATCTTCGTTTTTTTTACCTTAACCTTATTGCTTAATTTGATAATATGAGTTTGATTTATTTTAGGGTTGGGTTTTTTCACTTTTTTTTTTTCCCCTTAGTGGAGCATCAGGCTTTCTTGCAATTATTTAAGAGTTTTTTAGAGTATAACATTTCCCAGTCAGTTGTGCTAAAATTGGATATTCAAAAAGAAATTACGTGAAAACAAGGTACCCATTGATCTTATGATCAATATTATGATTTGTCATTGTACCATAGGCTTAAATACTCATGGTTTCTCGGTTTGAAATTTTTGTTAATACTGATAAATATTCCTGTGTGACATAAGTAAGTACATTGTAGTTATAGATAACTATTTTAACGCAAGACATCTGGAAAGGTTTCCTGATATTGTCAAGATTTAACTCCCTTGTCCCTTTCTATAGATCATAGTCAAAAATGTCCTTACCTTTCTCTTAATTATTGCCTATAATAATAATTCCAATCCTGCCTTATATTATCAGATAAAATCCCACTGTTTTCTCTTTAACATGGGATTCTCGAAATAGCATAGTTTTGGCATTGCACTCTGGTAATTTCAACCAGTTCAACTGATTATGAAAGCACAATCGTGATAGGTTTAACATTTTTAAAAATTCCTCTGTAGATCTTTAAACGTGGATTCTGATAACGACTCATAGGTTACCAGAACCGCTGGAAGCTGAAACACTAAGCATTCCCTTTGTAATCTACAAGTAAACTTTGGCTTAAAGACATGTTTGTAAATTTCCAGATACATAAAAAGTCTTTTTTTGCTGTGAAAATACATAAGTAAGGGAAAGCAGGCAACAGACTGAGACTGGCTTGTTGGAAGATTTGCAGTCAAACTAACAAAGCAGTATTAAAACCACTTAACAATGAAAGAGTGATTTTATCTGGATGATGAAAACCATGGAGTTTATTTTAGCTGTTAACCTTGATCTAAAGGTATTCTTTAAATAAAAATCTGTTTGTCTTCTTTAGTGCTGTATAGTAATTTTGTATATATGCCAATGTTTAAATAATATAGTACTTTTAAATAATTTTCAAATTAACATATCATTTGACAAGTTTTGTTCTTCTGCTTTCTTTGAAATCACAAATAATTATTTAAATTTCTATTGGTTTAAAGTTACTTAATCATTCTCTTCTCTCTTCAACCTGAATGTGCTGCAACCTTTCAATTCAAAGGCTTTTCTGTGAAGTTTCCTTTCTAAAGTAACTCCGAAGTGCAGCACTGGCCTCTACAGTGGCTATGTGAAGTATTGTGCATGGATACTAGATGATCAAAAATCCATAGAAGCAGGAAAATGTTTTGTCACCATAGATTGATTCAGGGAGGCTAGAAATCAGCAATGTTTCTATTCTGTATGTTATTTTCCCACCTAGTGAGGAAACATCTACCTCACATGTATCTTCTATGTATCTGCTAATAATGTACTTAAAATCTACTACCCAGCATAGGTCTTAGTCAGAAATCCAGATGCACACAGGAAGTGCCTATATCGTCTTCTCCTGCCACCACTCACAGCTCTGTGATTGAAATTATTGCAGGCCAAATTTTATTCTGAAATCAGAATAACTGATTTTCACAAAAGTTTTGATCAAGCAGAAACTTTCTGCCTTAACATCACTGGAGAATTTTGATGTCTAGATATTGCTAAAGAGAGATGCAGGTAGAAAATAAGATTCTGACAAATTTCTTTACCTAATAAAAATTGATAGACCTTAATTTTCTTGTTTAACAAACTACATATCCTCTATAAACCTTGATGCCTTACATATTTTACTAATGAAAAATTAACAAGTTTATAAAATATATAGTTTCACTTGCATAACATCAGAACAATTTTTTAATAATACTGCCCCTCACCACATGTTTTTTTCCAAAATAATTCTTGCAAGTTCTGTGTATTGCTTTAGAAACATTGCAGTGCAGGATATTTTGCCTGAAAAGAAGTTAGTCCAAAAGCTAACAAACTTTTTCAAACCGATGAAGTTGTTACCTAGATATGAAATCCCATAATAAAGAAGTGTAAGAAAAAGAAGACATAGTTTGTGCTATCTACAAGGCAGAGATTCTTTGAGGAATGTCTGATCCCTTGTTAGATGTTCAGCTGATTAATAGTAGGTGCGATTTGTAAAGCAGAGCAGAGCAGATGTGCAGTCAACCAAAAGCTCTGTTCTTTGGTGATTTGCTATTTGGGCTGAATTAGTAAGATACAGTGCTTCACAAGAATATTAAAAGATCCAAAGCTGCCAGGCTCTAGACTAGGAGCTATAAAGCAGAAAAGAAGACAGAAAGGTACATTCAGGGTAGCCCAAAAAGCAAGGGACAAAAAGATCTGCAGATAAGAGTGGTCAGCTTTGCAAAGAACATGCTGCCTTTCTCATTGTGTACACCAACACATAAAGACTATTGGGAAGGTATATCCAATGGACATGAGATTTCATTCTAAACAAAATGTCACATGAAGTTCAAGATTTCATTAAAAATGTTCCCAGGGTGTTAAGACACAAGATTATGATACCCTCAAGACACATGCAAGAAAATGATGGGCATAATTATCTTAAAAATGGTCAAAATCGGACTCTTGTACACTACGGTACTAGTGAAAGCCTGGCATGAGTTCTCTTGAATAGAGGAAAACGGGGGGAGGTGCCCTGTAGGTGAAGAGTTTTGTTTCTTTGCTTTCTTTTTTTCAAACAAGAAGACAAGATTAGCTACAATGAACATTTATTTTCATTGCTAAGCAACTCCAAATCAACATTGCCATAACCACAAATAAAGTGGTTACAAACATCAGAATTATAAGCTCCATTAATACTTGAATTCAAACAAATTTTGATTGTATTTGATAAACCTTTAAGGTAATCAGAACAAGATCCTGAATTTTCATACAAGTACAGACAAGTACATAAGCAAAAATCCTGTGCATCATCAAGGAAGATCAGAGACACTGCTGAAGATGAGCTTTTTTTAAAAACAACAGGGATGCAGTATGTGACAAACAGCATCCGCCCATACCTTACTATTGGTTAAGAGAGGGAGCTCTCAACCAGGATGAGATTTTGTTTAAAGATACCAGAATGGCAATTCCTCAGCTTGACTTGAAAGAAGTATCTTTTTTAGTGTACATGAAAATCATCTTGGAACTGAAAACAAAAACCCAGATAATTAAATAATATTTTTCTAGCTTCAGATGAATATAGGCACTGAGAAAAGCATATGGCCAAAAAAAAGCCAAGGCAAGCACAATAGATGGTACTGCTAACACTGTAAAAAAACAGCCCTTGGAAGAGGCAGAGGTTCTTGCTGTCAGAAAAAAATTAATTTTCTGTTAACTTCCCTGAGACAGTCTTACTAAAACTGAAGTAAATAGGAGATTATGTATATCAAACAGTTCATTTTTAGATGAAGTATCTGTTACGAAACACCTCAGAGACACCCACATTTCAATGAAAAACTGCTTCTCGTTATTTGCATTCAAAGTGTTCTAATGGAAAACAGTGGGAAAACAATAAAATATGTCCTACCAAAATGATGTGGTCAGGCTTTGATACCTGTTTAGTTATGTTAAAAAATAGAACAGCACTGGTGAAACATAACTTGTCACCACTGAACTTTTAAAGCCTGCATTAGAAATTAACACCAGGGTAGCTAGGGACTTGTTGGAGTGTGCAGACAAAGGAGTCAAAGCAATATATTCAGAATATGAAGTTCCAGGAATTACAAACATTTTGTGAAAATAAGGCTATGTCCATCTCTGATGCAAAATAGCTGTCACTAACAGCAAAGACCGGCAGTAGCCAGAAGTAAATGGCTAAGTGACATCTATAGATCCCAGCAGGCAGAGAATTAAGCTGTTGAGATATTTGTTCAAGAAATCCTCATAGAGGCAATGACTACATCAGGCTGTAACAGCAAAGTCCCAGGACATGTCACAACTAAAAGCAATGGATTAAACAGAGCTAAACAATGTGCTGAGATCTACAGACAGCTTCGTAAATAACACTTCAGCCTTGCTTAGTGGCTAGAAGTCTGAAATTTATTATACACTGTTGATGATTATTAGCTGTTTGTTACACTTGGCTGGGAGAAGAGAGAATGAGAACAGTGAATTTTAAGACAATGCAGCCTGAGACAGGTTGCTTGTCTATCATTAACAACAAAAAATGTTGATCAGCAAGACAGCTAATGAGCGAGTCATCTTGTCTTTTATGTAGTATTCTGATTCATTGCCGTGTGTGAAACGCTTTTTCAAAGTGATGATTAGGAAAAGAGGGATTGATTTAATTTGATTGATTTTAGATTGGCTATTAGGAAAAATTTCCTCACCGAAAGGGCTGTCAAGCACTGAAACAGGCTGCCCAGGGAAGTGGTTGAGTCACCATCCCTGGAGGTATTTAAAAGATGTATAGATACGGAGCTTAGGGACATGGTTTAGTGGTAGATTTGACAGCGTTAGGTTTACTGCTGGACTGGATGATCTTAAAGGTCTTTTCCAATCTAAATGATTTTATGAAATCAATGTCTTACACCATGTTGGTAAACTTTTGACATTTCGGAACACAATCACATTGATTTAAGAAGATTTCTACTCCCCTTTCCTTTTGAACAAATTCACTTTCAAGTCACTCCCACAGAATAATCTCCTATAGGATCATGCATTTTGGATTTAGAACTGTAAGCTATTTCATCATAGAATCATAGAATCATAGGTTGGAACAGACCTCTAAGATCGTCAAGTCCAGCCATCCAACCAACAACATCATGCCTACTGAACCATATGCCGAAGTGCCGTATCGACATCCTGTTTGAACACTTCCAGGGATGGTGACTCTGTCACTCCCCTGGGCAGCCTATTCCAATGCCTGACCATTCTTCCAGTGAAGAAATTTTTCCTAGTGTCCCATCTGAACCTCTGCTGATGCAACTTGAGGCCATTGCCTTTCGTCCTATCGCTAGTGACCTGGGAGAAGAAACCAACATCTGCCTCACTATCACCTCCGTTCACGTAGCTGTAGAGAGCAAGAAGGTCCCCCCTTAGCCTCCTCTTCTCCAGACTAATCAGCCCTAGTTCTCTCAGCCACTCCTTGTAAGACTTGTTCTCTAGACCCCTCACCAGCCTCGTTGCTCTTCTCTGGACACACTCCAGCACCTCAATGTACTTCTTGTAGTGAGGGACCCAAAACTGAACACAGTACTCCAGGTGCGGCCTCACCAGTGCCGAGTACTGTGGCACGATCAACGACATCCTCCTGCTGGTCACACTATTCCTGATACAAGCCAGGATGCTATTGGCCTTCTTGGCCACCTGGGCACACTACTGGCTCATGTTCAGCCGGCTGTCGACCAGCACCCCCAGGTCCTTTTCTACTGGACAGCTTTCCAGCCACTCCTCCCCAAGCCTGTAGCATTGCATGGGGTTGTTGTGACCCAAGTGCAGGACCCGACATTTGGCCTTGTTGAATCTCATACAGTTGGCCTCGACCCATTGATCCAGTCTGTCCAGATCCCTCTGCAGAGCCTTCCTACCCTCTATCAGATCAACATTCCCACCCATCTTGATGTCACCTGTAAACGTACTGAGGGAGCACTCAATCCCCTCATCCAGATCGTTGATACAGATGTTAAACAAGACTGGATTCAAAACTCAGCCCTGGGGAACACCAGTCAAGACCAGCCACCAGCTGGATTTAACTCCATTCACTACCACTCTCTGTGCTCAGCCATTCAGCCAGTTCTTCATCCAGTGAAGAGTACACCCATCCAAACTATGGTCAGCTAGTTTCTCCAGGAGGGTGCAGTGGAGAACAGTGTCAAAGGCCTTACTAAAGTCCAGGTGGATGACATTCACAGCCTTTCCCTCATCCACTAGGCAGGACACCTGGTCATAGAAGATCAGTTTGGTCAAGCAGGAGCTGCCTTTCATGAACCCCGTGCTGGCTGGGCCTGATGTCATGGTTGTCTTTCACATGCCCATTGAGCACACTCAGGATGAATTGCTTCATAATCTTGCCTGGCACCAAGGTGAGACTGACAGGCCTGTGGTTCCCGGGATCCTCCTTCTTGCCCTTCTTGTATATGGGTGTTGCATTGGAGATCCTACAGTCATCTTGGACCTCCCCTGTTAGCCAGGAGTGCTGACAGATGATGGAGAATGGCTTTTCTAGCTCCTCCGCCAGTTCCATTAGCACTCTTGGGTGGGTCCCATCCAGCCCCATAGACTTGTAAGTGTCTAGGTGGCATACCATGTTGTTAACTGCTTCCTCCTGGATTATGGGAGGTTTGTTCCACTCTCCTTCCCTATCTTCCTTTTGTGACGTATGAGGAAAATAGATGTGAGGCAAGGAAGAAAAAATTATGTTGTAGATGAATAATAAAAAAGGCATGTTGCTAAAAAATATGTCACGACCATGGACCATCTCCTCTAGTACTTCAAGCACTAAATCTGATGTTGTCCTCTTGCTGTACTTTTAGGCTCACTGACTCCGGTGCATCTTTGATGAAAGAAAGGGGAAATCCCCTCTCCACATGTGCTAGGGAATGCATTTTAGCTTCATAGGCTGATGAAGTTTCTTTTCTTTCTTCAGAGCAAACTCCATTCAGGGTTGTGTAATGGACTTGCATAGCTGTGAGGGTTGGCATAAGTACTGTATTCTTTCTGAAGGGAAAGAAGAGCAGACCAAGCAGGAGTAAGAGGATACACAAAGTGCCAAGCTCCTCTGTCCAGATTTTCCCTTTCCTAGGCTGATCTGTACCGTGTTGTCTGTATCTCTCTTACAAACTCCTCAGCGCACTGTCCTACACTTGCAATAGCTCAGTTTTCCACAGAAACAAACTTTGCTGCTTTCTGCATCTCCCATTGGAAATTTTGTGACGTCAGATGATTATAAAAATATAAAAAATAAAAGGCCTGAAGCACTAAAGCCATCTATGTTTTTGCTCATGGAATAGGTATAGTGAGTGTGCAGGAGTGAGTATTGTCCCACTGATGTCAAAATCCACTCTTGAAAGAATCCTTCTAGCAGTTAAAAACACATTTCATGTTCCACACCCTGTGTCAGACCTTAGTGGCTCTGACCAGCCCCACTTGGGGCACTCACTCCACCCCAGGGTTTCCATATATCACCTCAGATTGGGACACCCAGGCCTTCTCTGTATGGGTGTTGAATCTATGCCGTGGGATACTTATCTACAGCCCCATCTTTTGGTGGACCCCTCAGACTTACGTCTCAGCCCCGATCCATGTTCCCCCATTTCCTTGCCATGCCATGGATGCTGCAGGCCCCAGCTCTGCCACCTCCTCATATCCATGGGGGTGGGAATGGCCTCTGTAAAGAAATCTCTGTCTCAGCCCCTTTTGGGGCAGCCGCTTGCTCAGTGCTGCCTGTCACTTATTTTCCATGCCAGGATTGCTGAAAATAACACGAGGGACTGTCAATTCTAATGGTGGATTGAATGGTACCTTCACAGAAGCATTTTGAATTTCTGCCAGATTTTTGGTTGGCAGTATGAAATGTCTATTTCCTCCCTGCAGATGCACAATGCTATAGGTATTAATCTTACACTTATGGTCAACGACAACATTGAAACTTCACTGGCAGGGGTTACTGGAAAACAAAAGGCAATAAGCCAATATATTTATAGTGAAAACTGTGTGATATTGCAATCCTGGATTCACATTAATGATCATGAAATCATTAAATCCACATAAAAGTATTTACAGCAAACATCTCGATGATCAAATGCTTGTATGACTTTTCACTTCAGTCTTATCTAAGATTCCTAGTTATACACAAGAAAGCAATTTTATGTATTATTGTCATTACTGTTCACTTCCTTTGACTTTTTGTTAAACTGTACCCTATCCCACGAGTTTCACATTTTTCTTCCCACTCTCCTCCCCACCCCAGCAGGGGGAGGGGCAATAGAATGACTGCGTGCTCCTTTGTTGCCGGCTGGAGCCAAACCACGACATAGCGTTAGTAGACAGAATTGTCTGAGAAGAACACTATAATTAGTTCATTCTAATTTACTGACCTCACAGATTAATTAATCTTAAAAATACATGAAATTCTAAACAAAACTGAAGAAGCCTATGACCAAGAAGTCACAATGTAGTTTGAGAAACTCCTAGTAGACAATTACTGTTGGGGGTGATAATTTTGCGTAAGAGCATGGGGAAAAAAAAACAAAGGAATGCCTGTTCAGTAGAATAGTCTTCCCTTCATTATTTTATTCCTTTTCCAGGTCTGATATGCGGATGCCCAGCAGTTCAGAACCCAGAACCAGTATCTTGCCACCAGGAGGAGTTCTCTGATGCCAGGAAAACGTTCTGCTAGGTGCTTTCAGCCAGTTTACCCTTATGCCTTCTTCAGAAGGTTATACTTAATTTTGTATGATTTACAAGTATTTCTGTTCTACTAATCTCTGTGTCTGCTTAGGTGCTGATTTACTAATGACAGTTTACCTATCCAGGACACTGACATGTATGAACATTGCTGGTTTTCTCCACAATTTTGTTGTTTAGATTGTATTTTCTGATACATAGTGATTTTATGCAACAAAAACAAAAAAAGACTCATCTATATTAAAACATGTAAATCATATCTTTTCAATAATACATTCTCATATGGCTTTTCAATGCACATCCAACCCTGCTTTCTAGGAAGGGAGAAGGATTCTTTAGACAATATCTTGTTTCATTACGATCTGTGCAAATCCTAGCCTGTCTTTCGTCCAAGCAGAAGACTACAGCTTTCTATTTCCACACCTAAATCAGCTTTTTCAGTTTTATGATTAAGTTCATTGCTCATATGCATGGCTCTGATAGAAAAGCATCACTACCCTGCAATTTTCTGAAGAGGTATAGAATAAGTCCTTATTATTTTATCTTCATATCCATATTTCCCAAGCAGAATGCAATTATAGAGTTTGTTTAAAAACAAAGAAAAAAACCTTCCCTTTTATGCTTTTCTTCTGCAGACAGACCAGTCATATGCTGAACTGTATAATACTACAACAGAGAGTCATGGGAAGAGGAGATGAGTCCTTGCCTAAGGAGCCAAAGCTACTTATTACCCTAATGTCTGGAATAAAGCAACTCCAACAGAAAACAACTCCTTTCAATAGGTTTTGTTTCCATTTTTTTTAAATTTCTGGAGTGAATTCTGTAGTTCTATCTTGAAAACATCTTCTTTTTAAAGCATGTGTATCAATGATGAAGTTAACTGTCCTGCTTATCATTTGTTGTATTTTCTGTTCACTCTTGATGGAATAAGTAAACTGAAGGTTTAGCAGAGAAAGGAGGGGAAAAATGGAGTGAACAGAAAAAAACATATCCTATCTGTATAGATAAATAAAATGAGCTGGATCATAGGTGTTTCAAGAGTTGTTTATCTGATTGTTACCACCTAAAGTTGGACTTGCAGGCTAACGTGAACCACGTAACTCTACCTGGGAATATGCTGTCATACTAGGTTTATAAGAATCTGTGGTCTGCCAGCTGCTGGGAGACAGAAGGTGTTTGGCGTTGCTGAATTAGATAGCCTGATACAGGCGAGTTTGCTGCAGCTCCATGCCCTCAGGACTGACCAGGTGTGAGGCTGAGTACTTATCTGCAGTAGGCATGTACCCCCTAGTACACTTGTACAACACATATATATGTATATATACAGCCAACCCAAAAGTCAACACATACACAGTCTGTGCTCAAACAAATAAAAACATCAGCAACATCCTTATCCTTTTCCCCTCACTGACTGGTCAGGATCAGAATGAAGATCCATTAGTAGAAAATGTGTATGCAGATAGATACATAGTATGGATCCCTCCAGTACTTGGCCTGAGACTCTCAGTCAAGCCAGTGGCTGCCACTGGATCCCTGGTTTCCCCAGCTGCTGGCACCTGGGCATGTAACCCCCCGAAGATACAGGCCCATTCCCACTGCCAGTGCAGAACCACCTTGCACACACATGGAAATGTGCACACACATGGAAATACACACACACAGATACACATGCTGAGGATCCCTCCAGCAACTGGCCTCAGACACCCAGTCTACCCAGTAGATGGCTCACAGGTCCCCAGGCTCCAATTGCATGCTACATGATGAAACACAAATGCAAATGGGTTTCTCAGCCAACCCCCAGATCCCACAGTGTCCCCAGCAGCTGGCTTGGACCCCCTGGTTCTTCCAATGGTCAATTCACAAACCTCTGCTGTCTACCTGGCTTCCCAAGACATTTGCCCTACTCTCTGTCAAGTCTGCCTTGGCTTATGCTAGGAATAACACACTGGTATAGCAGCAGTAATCATATGCTATGCACGTGACCCAACCTCCCTGGTGCCTGTCACCCCATGCACACAGGCCCACTCTGATCTACAATCCAAATCCAGTGGCTGGCAGTTGCACCTCCACACGCAGGAAAGAGAATATGTTCTTTTACCCAGGCAAATAGCTAGAAATTGCATTTAATGAGAAGACAGGGCAGAATGCACTGATCAGGCACAGAACATGGTCAGATGTGCTTGCTGACCAGTAACTTCTTTACATGTAGCCAACACTTTCGACCTCATGCCTTCATTTTTCCACACTTCTTCCTCCCAAAACCAGCTTGATTCTTGTCATGGTTTAGACCCAACCAGCAGCAAAGAACGACAGGACCGCTTGGTCTCTTGTCCGCCCTGGTGGGATGGGGAGGAGAATCAGAAAAAAAAGGCAAAGCTCGTGGGTCAGGATAAAAAGAGTTTAACAGAACAGCAAAGGAAGAGGAAAATAACCACAATAATGGTGATAAAAAGAACATCAAAGTGAACGATATACAGTGCAGTTTTCTCGCCATCCAACGCCCAGCCCACTCCTGAGCAGTGATTCACGTGTCCCAGCCAGCTCCCCCTCTTATATACTGAGCATGACATCACAATGTACCAAAAATCCCGTTTGTTTGGCTAGTTTGTGTCAACAGTATTTTTGGGTCCTGGCTGTGTCACCTCCCAGCTTCCTGTGAAATTAACTCTATCCTAGCCGAAACCAGGAGAATTCTTCCATTTCCTGCCTGTGTTCCTCCCCTAAGCATCCCCTAACAAGTTTTCCATAATCCCAAAATGTTGTTCCCTGCATCCCATATTAAGCCCTGTGCTGTGGTACATAGCATACCTCTTGGACTGAGGTGATGAGGCAACTTTCTGGTGCCACTACTGGGCGGTGGGGCTGACACTTTCCTGGCACAGGGGCTCAGGTCTCTCAGGAGGCTGCTGGGTCATCTCACCTGCCAGTGGCATGCTGGCCTTCTCTGTCTGGCTAGACATGAGCCTTCAATCACCTAACCTAACAGAAGTTTAAGCAAATCATTACAACAAAACGTTGTGCTGAAACACAGAGAGATAACATTTCTCTCTCATGAAATGCTGTCATCTAGCCCTTATTAGCTAGTAAATAAATAGTAACAATTGTAAATAGCTATTAGCTAACTTGTTTACTGTTAAAAACATTTGTAGTTAAGTTGGAGCTCTGCTTATTAGCAACTACCAAAGCATGTACCAGGAGGAACATGTCGTTTAAGCAAAGTCTGTGAACTCAGATTGCCTTAAGAATCTATTAGCCCCCGTAAGGGAAATTACAGATTTGCACCAAGCTAGGGTAGTCACTGGAGCTAAATGAAATATTCATAGAAACGAAAACACTTGTCTTCTTGAATAAATTCCACTGCTTTCTGCATTGACTGAAGGCAGAAGTTAGATAGTGACCCATGCTGAAGTTAGAATAGAGTCTAACCTAAAATTTATCAGTGTGAATCCTACCCTGAGTCTAAGTCCCTCCAACAGATAGAATAATTTGCTAAAAATTTTGGCTTTTCTACTTCAGTGATGGAAAAAAATCCCTAATATTCCAGTTTTAAAAGAGCAGTGTTACCTTTTCCTAAAAAGTGACACAGGTAAAGTTGTCTGTTGCCTCCACTTCTATGAGTTATGATCATATGCTGTCATCAAATACTTCCAAAAAAGCCCAATGTGGAAGAAATACTTGAATAGCAGAAACTTGGTTTGTCAACGAATATGAGTTTTTTGAAGACAGAAGACATTAATTTAAAAAGAAAGCATAATTAATTAAATTAAACATGTTATTTACAAAAATCAGTTAGGTATGTATTTTATTCTCAGTATACACACCTATTTTACTTCATTACTTACTTACGGGGAGAAGTCCAAATATACTCTGCAAAAATATCTTTTTTCAATATAATTATTGTGTTTTTATCATTGTTTCTTCTTGTTATAAATATGTATCACCTTACCCTCACCAATTTGCTCACAGAGCTCATCTCAAGCTTCTTCCAGCTTTTTAGGCGTTGTTTTGCATGAGGAGTTTGTGTGTAACCTTGGACTATGTATTTCAACAAATACTTGCTTTTAAAAGATTTGGTTTTTAACCTTCTACATGACACGGAATGGATGGGAGAAAGATGGAAAACATATTTCAGCTTTACAGTTACAGCATATCTGTATGTGAATTATTTCACATACCTTCAATAAAAAAATTACATTCTTCTTTTTCCTCTCCACTCCATCATCTTCTTTCTAAGCAGCAACACAATCATTTTTAGAAAAGTGAAATGTCAAACCCTAAACCATGAAACTGCTTTTGGAAAGGATAGCCTAAAAAAAAAACCATCCCAGATATTGATATCTGATTTAATCTTCAGCAGTCATATACCCATGCATTCTTCATACAGAAGCAGTGATAGTGAATATTCTTTCCAGAAGACTGCAGTTTTAATCTAATTAAATGATGGGCTGGTAGTTATTTACTGACTCTAAAATGTGTAGACATGTTCTTCCAAAGAATCATATCATTCCACAAACTGCATATGCTACTAGCACTGATAAACAGGCAAAGCAAGAAGTACATTTTTATATGGAATACAGAAATGTTTACCCTCTGATGTGTTCTTGTGAAATATGCAGTCTAAAATCATTTTAATTCCCCCATATCTCTTAAATTAAATTTTTAGAAAATGCTCAAATAAGCAGTTTAACAACAAAATTAGCGCTTCCAGAGCCTGAGATTTTCAGTTACCCATTAGCTACCATAGTAACTAAAAAGCGACCAAAACCAACAGTACCAAAAAAGATTTTAATATAGAAGTGAAACACTACAACTGACCACCCATGAGAAGTTTTAGATTTGTGGTTTTCAGGTTCCACAAAGTTTTATATGTACTTGTCATTGTTATAAGCACTGTAGTCTGAAACACGAGGAAAGACCAATCTCACAGCAAGCTCACAGAAACTTACCTGACAGCTGAAGGTGAAGGGAAGAGTTAGTGGCCCTCAAGACTTTGAAATAATAATTATGAATACCAAATCAAGCTGGATTTTTTTTGTCTGCTCACAGACATTCTGCCAACAGAGAAGAAGCCAAGTACATCCAATAAGTCCATCACCAAGCTACCTTAATCTTCGTAATGCAAGTGCTGTCACTAGCAGCCAGCAGAATCATCCCTTCCCTGGGACAGGATTGCTCTTACTTCTAAGGATGTTATGTTTTAATGCAGCAGCCTAAGGGAGAACTTTTACCTAGCTGCAGATCCTGAGGAGCCCAGAAGCATAGCATCAGTCTCTGAGCTGGCATATGTTGCTTCCTTTGAAGTTAACCTATTTCTACACCGCCATTCTTAAAAGCTAGTGCAAGAAAATGCCACTTGTAGCAGATTAGAGTCGTGTGCCAGCTATAAAACTGGTCTGTTTCCCTCTGTCTCTTTCTTTAGTGAGATCTGGTACTAGCTGCTTCAAGTAGATATCCAAGAACCTTTGCTGTGGCTATGATAACCAAACCAGAAGGGAAACTGTTCCCTGATCCATCTTTGAAAGTACCTCTCAAACATCTTCTACCTTTGCCATAAATGTCAAGACTTTTTCCACTGATAATAATACGTTATATGCTCCATTCACTTTTAGGCAGATTGTACTGAGGCACCAATATGAGATATTTAAACAACAGGACTCAAACTTTACAGTCCTTGGTGGGAACAGTGCTTTGATCCATTCTGCCCACAGTATTTTCAAACTGAGACCCAACTTTAAACTCCGAGACTCAGATTAGTTTTTACTATGAGGACCGTCACAACCTTATGTCACCTACTCTTCATCTTTCTATTCAATTTAGCTCATTGCCCTCAGTTCCGCACTTTATTATAGCCCTTGTAAGAGTCTCAGAAGTGTCAGAGATTGTGGTCTCAAAAAAACCTGTTTTCATATATGGATGTGTGCATATTTACGTATGACAGGGAGAGGAAGAAGAATACTTGAAGCGTCCTGGGAATAAGAACAAAGTTATAAGATTTAGAATTTTCTAGGATTTGCAAGGAGTGTCCATTAAACTGGTGATTGTAAATTAAATCATAAAAACATGAACGAAGAGCATCTGAAAGGCACAGAAACCAGAAAGCCAAATAAATATCGTTGGTTTTTGGTTTAATTACTACTTATTCCGTGCTTAAAGGTATGGGCTTGTCTCCAGAAAGACAAAACTACCATTTATTTACATTTAGATTTTAAGTCATTATATTTGTACTGCATCAGAATCCAAAATCTTCATTTAAATTTACATTACAAGCCTTCCAATATGTTTGGGTTTGTTCCTAGTGTGTGGGAGATATGAGCACAGAGGCCGGAGGCACAAGAGTCAGACAGCTGTTTGAAAATTCACTTCTTACATCACACAGCTTAGACGTGATGTAGTCCTCAACAAAATTAGGACAGTTCTAGACTAATGCAACCAACTATTTCTACAAATCGGCCTGATCTTAAATCATTGCCACATTGTTGCTCAGTCTAAATCAGCTTAGTCTTCCACTTTGTTTTGAAACAATGTTTGACCTGTTTTTAGACTGATATTAAAATTTTCCATAGGTTTGGTACTTGCATCCATCATGCCTATTGCTTGTCTTTGCACCATGTATGAACAGTTCAGCACTGACCCTGTTTAACTTCATTTGAGAGGTCTAACAACAGTTACACATTTTGTTTACAATTCCTATAATTTATTAAGGGCTGAAATACTATGTGCCCAGCAATAATAGCTTAAAAATTCTCAGAAGAGAATGAAATCTCTTTGGAATTTTTCGCTGAATGTTCTGACCAACTGTATCTGCCACTTTTACTGAGGACAGTATTTTGAATTCTTTTACTGTGGACTGGCATACAGAAGAGAGAAGAAGCTGTCATAAAACACAGAAAAGCACAGAGCTGGAACTCTTCAGTCTCCACAGAGGGGAAATCGGGAAGTTGGTGAGTCAAGAGCAGAAAGAGGAGAGAATCAACATGGAGAGGAATGCCAGCAGCAGAGCAATTCTTCAGAATGTGCCTCCACTCCACTGCAGCACATAGAGCTTTTTTTAAACAGCACATACTGCAGAATCCCTCCACACTACACACCGACAAACTGTACATTTCATCTTAGCCAACAAGGACAACTGGTTGGGGTTCTTTTTTCCATGAATAGAGTCCTTCTTCAAAAATGTTTCTGGATGAACTCACCTAGTTTTGGAAACCTTATTCTAGCCTAGCAAACACCACTTTCATAAAGTCCCTTTGTAAGTCTTGGCTAAAATTATGTAATAATGAGTTTAGCTCCAGCAGATATAAAGACTAGTTTTTACAATGAGGTCAGTAAGTGGCAGATGATGATGACGTATGGTTTGGTGGCTGCAATCCAGTCCAAACAGTGAGTAAAGTAAAGTAAATGTTCTAGTCTGGCTTTGGTCTGCTCGTCCTACCTACACCTGCTGAAAGACTCCTTGAGGTACAGTGTATGAAATGACAGTGCTCAGTGTGCATTATTAACATGTTCTGTAGTCACAAGCAGTCATGAGTTTATAAAATATTGATCTGTTTTTAAAAAATAAACCACTTATTCGTGTCACAGGAGATATTTATGATTTGTTTCCATTGTGCAGGTTGCACACACACATACTGTCTTAAACAATAAAAGCTAAAAATACAGTCTCTAAATATTACAAGACACAACTATGAAGAAAAAAATCCCACATTCACATAAATTTTCCTCTGTTTTGCTAATTAGGCTCCCAAACAGAGTTTTACATTGCCAAATTGTACTCCGAATTCCTAAAGAGAGAAAGATAACTAATGCTCCCACTGAATCTCACTGAGTTTCATACATCCTCATTCCCACAGCCTCATCAGTCGGTTTATGGTCATTAAGACAACCTGAGGAAGTTGCTATTTCAAAGCAGACTTCCTGCAAAAAACCAAACGTATAGTTTCATATTAAAACTTCAAGCCTTATCTTTTAAGTACTGAGCAAATAGAGCTGTTTTGGTTTCGGCTGCCGCCGGCAACAAAAGCGCCACGCGGCCGCCCCTCCCCCCGCCGGCGTGCGGAGGAGAATGGAAAGAAAGAGGCAGAAACTGGTGGGTCGGGATAAGGGCAGTTTAACAGAACAGCAAACAGAGGGAAAACAGGAACAACAACGATACAAATAAGGAGAAAACACAACCACGAACCGTACAACAGCCGCTCTCCCGAAACCGGACCGGCGCTGCGCCCGCCCAAGCCGCGAGTGCGTTCCCCCCGCGCCGCTCCCCCCCACCGGAACCCAGCGTGACGTCACATGGTATGGAATACCCGGCTCTGTATGGCCAGGTGGGGTCAGCCCCCACCCCCCGGCTGTGCCCCTTACTGGATTCCGATGAAAATTAACCCTGTTCTGGCCAAACCCAGGACATTATCCACCCCTTATTCCATACCATCTACGTCATGCCCAGGTCCCCCATTGTCCAGTTGATCACCACTTCTCCTGTCTCCAGATATCATTCCTTTAGTCTATGGATCATCACTCTAAAGTGTCCATTGAGTTCATTTAATCCATGACTTCAGGCTCCATCTGTCGTTATGGTCTTCCGTGGCAGGGGAGGTGATGTGTGGTGATGGGCGGTCACTTGCTGCATCCGGAGCTCACGGCTGATGTATCTGGTGCGGCCCGTGCCCACAGTCTGCAGGAGATGTTGATCTTGAAGTTGCTGGATGCTAGTTGTTGAAAACCAGGTCCAGTTCCATCATCGCTGTGCTCTGCTAGGTTTTCATCGAAAAAGTCCATCCTTCTTTAATCTGGACGATTCTTACTATGCTACTACTGGTACAAAATATAACAATTATAACAGTGATAACAGACAGTGACAGGGTTATTTAACAACTAACTTTATACAATTTATTTATGGACTATTCTCGCCCAAAATTAAATCCCCATGAGGTACACATCGGACTTCCCCATCCTTCCGCATTACCCACCAGGTACACCCAGGTCCTTGAGCAAAGGCAATCCCGCGGACGGGCTTGCCTTTGCCTGAGGCAGGACTAACCCAAACCGTCTTCCCTAACATGTTCCGCATGTGCACTACAGGGACTTTATCCCCTTCTACTGGGCGCTGAGGTTTTGACTGGGCAGGACCAGCCCGGTTGGTGGACCCTCTGGTGTTAACCAACCAGGTGGCCTTTGCTAAATGGGTATACCAATTTTTGAAAGTCCCACCCCCCATTGCCCTCAAAGTGGTTTTTAGCAGCCCATTGTAACGTTCGATCTTTCCAGAGGCTGGTGCATGGTAGGGGATGTGATACACCCACTCAATACCGTGTTCTTTGGCCCAGGTGTCTATGAGGCTGTTGCGAAAGTGAGTCCCGTTGTCCGACTCGATTCTTTCGGGAGTGCCATGCTGCCACAGGACTTGTTTTTCCAGGCCCAGGATGGTATTCTGGGCAGTGGCATGGGGCACAGGGTAGGTTTCCAGCCATCCGGTGGTGGCCTCCACCATTGTGAGCACATAGCGCTTGCCTTGGCGGGTTTGTGGCAGTGTGATGTAGTCAATCTGCCAAGCCTCCCCGTATTTATATTTTAGCCATCGTCCTCCATACCACTGAGGCTTTACCCGCTTGGCTTGCTTGATTGCAGCGCATGTTTCACATTCATGGATAACCTGTGCGATAGTGTCCATGGTCAAGTCCACCCCTCGGTCACGAGCCCATCTGTATGTCGCGTCTCTTCCTTGGTGGCCCGAGGTGTCATGGGCCCACCGAGCTATAAAGAGTTCACCCTTATGTTGCCAGTCCAGATCCACCTGAGCCACTTCAATCTTAGCAGCCTGATCTACCTGGTGGTTGTTTTGATGTTCTTCAGTGGCCCGACTCTTAGGGACGTGGGCGTCCATGTGACGGACTTTTACAGCCAACTGCTCTAGCCGGGCAGCAATATCTTGCCACAATGGGGCAGCCCAGATAGGTTTGCCTCTGCGCTGCCAGTTGTTCTTCTTCCATTGCTGCAGCCACCCCCACAAGGCATTGGCCACCATCCAAGAGTCGGTGTAAAGATAGAGCACTGGCCACTTCTCTCGACTGGCAATGTCTAAAGCCAGCTGGATGGCTTTCACCTCTGCAAACTGGCTGGACTCACCTTCTCCCTCAGCAGTTTCCGCGACTTGTCGTGTAGGGCTCCATACAGCAGCCTTCCACCTCCGCTGCTTCCCCACAATGCGACAGGACCCATCCGTGAACAGGGCATACTCTTTCTTATCTTCTGGCAGCTGGTTATACAGTGGGGCCTCTTCAGCACGTGTCACCTCCTCCTCTGGCGATGCTCCAAAATCTTTGCCTTCTGGCCAGTCCATGATGACCTCCAGAATTCCTGGGCGACTGGGGTTTCCCATTCGGGCGCGCTGGGTGATCAGAGCGACCCACTTACTCCACGTAGCGTCGGTGGCATGATGCGTAGAAGGGACCCTCTCTTTGAACATCCAGCCCAGGACCGGCAATCGTGGAGCTAGGAGGAGCTGTGCTTCAGTGCCGACCACTTCTGAAGCAGCTCGAACGCCTTCATATGCTGCCAGAATCTCTTTTTCAGTGGGAGTATAGCGGGCCTCGGATCCTTTGTATCCCCGGCTCCAGAACCCCAGGGGTCGACCTCGAGTCTCCCCTGGTGCTTTCTGCCAGAGACTCCAGGTTGGGCCATTCTCCCCGGCTGCGGTGTAGAGCACGTTTTTAACATCTTGCCCTGACCGGACTGGACCAAGGGCTACGGCATGAACTATCTCCCGTTTAATCTGTTCAAATGCCTGTCGTTGCTCAGGGCCCCATTCAAAATCATTCTTCTTCCGGGTCACGTGGTACAGAGGACTTACAATCTGGCTGTAATTTGGGATGTGCATCCTCCAAAAACCCACAACACCCAGGAAGGCCTGTGCTTCCTTTTTGCTGGTGGGTGGAGACATAGCTGCTATTTTGTTGATAACATCCATTGGGATTTGACGGCGCCCATCCTGCCATTTTATTCCCAAAAACTGGATCTCTTGCGCAGGTCCCTTGACTTTACTTCGCTTAATGGCGAAACCGGCTTTCAGAAGGATTTGAACTATTTTCTCCCCTTTCTCAAAAACTTCCTCCGCTGTGTCGCCCCATATAATGATGTCATCGATGTACTGCAGATGTTCTGGGGCTTCACCCTTTTCCAGTGCAGTCTGGATTAGTCCATGGCAAATGGTGGGACTGTGTTTCCACCCCTGGGGCAGTCGATTCCAGGTGTACTGGATGCCCCTCCAGGTGAAAGCAAACTGTGGCCTGCACTCTGCTGCCAAAGGGATGGAGAAGAATGCATTAGCGATGTCAATTGTCGCATACCACTTGGCTGCCTTTGACTCCAGCTGATATTGAAGTTCTAGCATGTCTGGCACAGCAGCACTCAGCGGTGGTGTGACTTCATTCAGGCCACGGTAGTCTATTGTCAGTCTCCACTCTCCAGTAGATTTTCTCACTGGCCATATGGGACTATTAAAGGGTGAGCGAGTTTTACTGATCACTCCTTGACTCTCCAGCTGGCGGATCAGCTGATGAATGGGGAGAAGGGAGTCTCGGTTGGTACGATACTGTCGCCGGTGCACCGTTGTGGTTGCGATGGGTACCTGTTGTTCTTCAACCCTCAGCAACCCCACAACGGAAGGATCCTCCGAGAGACCAGGCAAAATGGACAGCTGTTTAATTTCTTCCGTCTCCACAGCAGCTATGCCAAAAGCCCACCGATACCCCTTTGGGTCCTTGAAATAGCCTCTCCTAAGATAGTCTATCCCAAGGATGCACGGAGCCTCGGGGCCAGTTACAATGGGGTGCTTCTGCCAGTCCTGCCCAGTGAGGCTCACTTCAGCCTCCAGTAGACTCAGCTCTTGGGACCCCCCTGTCACTCCAGAAATGCAAATGGGCTCTGACCCTTTGAACTCTGATGGCATTAAAGTACACTGTGCACCAGTGTCCACTAGAGCTTGATACTCTTGTGGATCTGACGTGCCAGGCCACCGAATCCACACCGTCCAATAGACACGGTTGTCCCTTTCCTCCACCTGGCTGGAGGCAGGGCCCCTCTAATCCTCGTCAGAGAAATTGCTGCTCACCTGCTGTAAAAATGACTTGGAGGTCCCCTCCAGAGGATCAGAATCAAGGTCAAACTTTCTACCTGGTCTGGAGAGCTGGCTTTTGGAAACTGGAGCGGCACTTTTCCTAACAGAATCCCCTTTGGTGATTGTTTTACCTCGCAACTCACGTACTCGGGCCTCTAGACTTGAGGTGGGTTTTCCATCCCACTTCCTCATGTCCTCTCCGTGGTCACGCAAGTAGAACCACAGGGTGCCCCGTGGTGTGTAGCCTCTGTACTCTCTCTCCTGAGCAGAGAAACGCTTGCCCCTAATAGCTGAGATGCGGGCCCGCACAGGTGGGGAGTAGGACATATCCTCTTTGAATTGCTGGAACTGTCGGGACAGTTTATTCACAGCTGAGACAAGGGAGGAAGAGAGGCTTTCCTCGTATTGGCGGAGTCTGACAGCCACCTCATCCACTGTTGGTGCGTCTTTACCTTTCCAGTTTACAACTGCCAGTGAGTTGGCATGCGAGGAGGGTGCACTCCGCACAAACTTCCTCCACATGGATTGTGAGCACTGGAGTTCATCTGGGTCTGTGGGTACCTGCTCATCGTCTGTGTCACAGTAAACCAGCTCCCGCACAGCTAATTCCCTCAAGTACTGAATACCCCTTTCCATATTGGCCCACTTGCCAGGATAGCATACAAAATCGTCACTGAAGGGGTACCTCTCCCTCACACCTGACAGAAGTCTCCTCCAGAGGCTGAGGACTTGTTCCTTTTTCCCAATGGCCTTGTCAATGCCCCCATCCCTGGCCAGGGATCCCAGCTGCTTGGCTTCCTTGCCCTCTAATTCCAAGCTGCTGGCCCCGTTATCCCAGCACCGCAGCAGCCAGGTGGCAATGTGCTCGCCTGGGCGGCGGCTGAAATCTTTGCGCATGTCTCGCAGCTCGCCCAGGGACAGGGACCGGGTGATGATCTCTGTCTCTATCTCCCGTGATGACCCTGGCTCATCGTCATCCCTCCCGGAGCGATCTGCTCTCTTTGCGTCTTTCTTTAGTTTTACGGGGGCGACTGCTACCTGCACAGGTTGGTCATTGGGCTCAGTCACTGTGCCTGCGGCTGGAGCTGGGGCTGGAGCAGCTGCTGTGCCCGCTGGGGAAACCGAGGCAGGCCCTGCAGCTGTGGCAGCGGCGGTGCCAGTCTGGGGGGCTGTGACTGCCTGCTGGGCTGGAGGGGCTGCAGGGCCGGCTGGGGGGGCAGCGCCAGCTGCAGTGCCTGCTGCTTCATTCCCCCCCCTTTCCCCTTTAGGGCTCTGAACAGTGTTGAACAGGGCTCGGTAGGCGTGGGCCAGACCCCAGCACATTGTGGTGATCTGTGTCTCTCTGGAGTTCCCAGGGTGGCAGCACACTTTTTTCAGATATTTTACTAGTTTGTCCGGTTTCTGTATTTGTTCAGGGGTGAGTTTAAAACACACCGGGGGTGCCCACTGCTCTAGACACCTGCCCATGCTGTCCCACACACCCAGCCACTCACAGCTATCCGGCCCCGGGGCAGGTCTCTGCACGATGTTCTTAACGACTTGCTTAACCCTAAACAAAACCTGCAACCCATTCAAGAGGCATAACAAAAGGAGAGTGCTGCCCTGAGCATCCCAGGGGTACTCGAAATTCTCAAAAGCAGTTAGGACCAGCCTGAGGGAGAGGGGGGGGGCGAAAGAGTGGGGGAAGGTATCCCCTTCGGCTTTCCCCACAGACTGGGTTTGATTATTAACAAAATCTAAGACATAGGATCCGAGGTACGGAAATGACCGCAGTGCCGCATGCAAATACAAGACTAATTTCATGCACAGTGATGTTATCATATCATAAGTCGATATCGTACAGTACAGCAAAATCATCATCCTGATCTTTTTTCCCGAGGTAACAAACAGCACAGCCACAAACACATACAGGAAGTAAGGATTTACGTAGCACAGATATTTGATCAAAGTCAGAAACATTTTTGCCGGCGACTTTAACTAACACAGTAAAATGCCTATAACAAAATTTAACAAAATCTAAGAAAACAGTTTTAACACCCGCTGCTCAGCCCTGCCGTTATCCCCGCTCCACGTCTGGGCGCCAATTTAATGTTTTGGTTTCGGCTGCCGCCGGCAACAAAAGCGCCACGCGGCCGCCCCTCCCCCCGCCGGCGTGCGGAGGAGAATGGAAAGAAAGAGGCAGAAACTGGTGGGTCGGGATAAGGGCAGTTTAACAGAACAGCAAACAGAGGGAAAACAGGAACAACAACGATACAAATAAGGAGAAAACACAACCACGAACCGTACAACAGCCGCTCTCCCGAAACCGGACCGGCGCTGCGCCCGCCCAAGCCGCGAGTGCGTTCCCCCCGCGCCGCTCCCCCCCACCGGAACCCAGCGTGACGTCACATGGTATGGAATACCCGGCTCTGTATGGCCAGGTGGGGTCAGCCCCCACCCCCCGGCTGTGCCCCTTACTGGATTCCGATGAAAATTAACCCTGTTCTGGCCAAACCCAGGACATTATCCACCCCTTATTCCATACCATCTACGTCATGCCCAGGTCCCCCATTGTCCAGTTGATCACCACTTCTCCTGTCTCCAGATATCATTCCTTTAGTCTATGGATCATCACTCTAAAGTGTCCATTGAGTTCATTTAATCCATGACTTCAGGCTCCATCTGTCGTTATGGTCTTCCGTGGCAGGGGAGGTGATGTGTGGTGATGGGCGGTCACTTGCTGCATCCGGAGCTCACGGCTGATGTATCTGGTGCGGCCCGTGCCCACAGTCTGCAGGAGATGTTGATCTTGAAGTTGCTGGATGCTAGTTGTTGAAAACCAGGTCCAGTTCCATCATCGCTGTGCTCTGCTAGGTTTTCATCGAAAAAGTCCATCCTTCTTTAATCTGGACGATTCTTACTATGCTACTACTGGTACAAAATATAACAATTATAACAGTGATAACAGACAGTGACAGGGTTATTTAACAACTAACTTTATACAATTTATTTATGGACTATTCTCGCCCAAAATTAAATCCCCATGAGGTACACATCGGACTTCCCCATCCTTCCGCATTACCCACCAGGTACACCCAGGTCCTTGAGCAAAGGCAATCCCGCGGACGGGCTTGCCTTTGCCTGAGGCAGGACTAACCCAAACCGTCTTCCCTAACATGTTCCGCATGTGCACTACAGGGACTTTATCCCCTTCTACTGGGCGCTGAGGTTTTGACTGGGCAGGACCAGCCCGGTTGGTGGACCCTCTGGTGTTAACCAACCAGGTGGCCTTTGCTAAATGGGTATCCCAATTTTTGAAAGTCCCACCCCCCATTGCCCTCAAAGTGGTTTTTAGCAGCCCATTGTAACGTTCGATCTTTCCAGAGGCTGGTGCATGGTAGGGGATGTGATACACCCACTCAATACCGTGTTCTTTGGCCCAGGTGTCTATGAGGCTGTTGCGAAAGTGAGTCCCGTTGTCCGACTCGATTCTTTCGGGAGTGCCATGCTGCCACAGGACTTGTTTTTCCAGGCCCAGGATGGTATTCTGGGCAGTGGCATGGGGCACAGGGTAGGTTTCCAGCCATCCGGTGGTGGCCTCCACCATTGTGAGCACATAGCGCTTGCCTTGGCGGGTTTGTGGCAGTGTGATGTAGTCAATCTGCCAAGCCTCCCCGTATTTATATTTTAGCCATCGTCCTCCATACCACTGAGGCTTTACCCGCTTGGCTTGCTTGATTGCAGCGCATGTTTCACATTCATGGATAACCTGTGCGATAGTGTCCATGGTCAAGTCCACCCCTCGGTCACGAGCCCATCTGTATGTCGCGTCTCTTCCTTGGTGGCCCGAGGTGTCATGGGCCCACCGAGCTATAAAGAGTTCACCCTTATGTTGCCAGTCCAGATCCACCTGAGCCACTTCAATCTTAGCAGCCTGATCTACCTGGTGGTTGTTTTGATGTTCTTCAGTGGCCCGACTCTTAGGGACGTGGGCGTCCACGTGACGGACTTTTACAGCCAACTGCTCTAGCCGGGCAGCAATATCTTGCCACAATGGGGCAGCCCAGATAGGTTTGCCTCTGCGCTGCCAGTTGTTCTTCTTCCATTGCTGCAGCCACCCCCACAAGGCATTGGCCACCATCCAAGAGTCGGTGTAAAGATAGAGCACTGGCCACTTCTCTCGACTGGCAATGTCTAAAGCCAGCTGGATGGCTTTCACCTCTGCAAACTGGCTGGACTCACCTTCTCCCTCAGCAGTTTCCGCGACTTGTCGTGTAGGGCTCCATACAGCAGCCTTCCACCTCCGCTGCTTCCCCACAATGCGACAGGACCCATCCGTGAACAGGGCATACTCTTTCTTATCTTCTGGCAGCTGGTTATACAGTGGGGCCTCTTCAGCACGTGTCACCTCCTCCTCTGGCGATGCTCCAAAATCTTTGCCTTCTGGCCAGTCCATGATGACCTCCAGAATTCCTGGGCGACTGGGGTTTCCCATTCGGGCGCGCTGGGTGATCAGAGCGACCCACTTACTCCACGTAGCATCGGTGGCATGATGCGTAGAAGGGACCCTCTCTTTGAACATCCAGCCCAGGACCGGCAATCGTGGAGCTAGGAGGAGCTGTGCTTCAGTGCCGACCACTTCTGAAGCAGCTCGAACGCCTTCATATGCTGCCAGAATCTCTTTTTCAGTGGGAGTATAGCGGGCCTCGGATCCTTTGTATCCCCGGCTCCAGAACCCCAGGGGTCGACCTCGAGTCTCCCCTGGTGCTTTCTGCCAGAGACTCCAGGTTGGGCCATTCTCCCCGGCTGCGGTGTAGAGCACGTTTTTAACATCTTGCCCTGACCGGACTGGACCAAGGGCTACGGCATGAACTATCTCCCGTTTAATCTGTTCAAATGCCTGTCGTTGCTCAGGGCCCCATTCAAAATCATTCTTCTTCCGGGTCACGTGGTACAGAGGACTTACAATCTGGCTGTAATTTGGGATGTGCATCCTCCAAAAACCCACAACACCCAGGAAGGCCTGTGCTTCCTTTTTGCTGGTGGGTGGAGACATAGCTGCTATTTTGTTGATAACATCCATTGGGATTTGACGGCGCCCATCCTGCCATTTTATTCCCAAAAACTGGATCTCTTGCGCAGGTCCCTTGACTTTACTTCGCTTAATGGCGAAACCGGCTTTCAGAAGGATTTGAACTATTTTCTCCCCTTTCTCAAAAACTTCCTCCGCTGTGTCGCCCCATATAATGATGTCATCGATGTACTGCAGATGTTCTGGGGCTTCACCCTTTTCCAGTGCAGTCTGGATTAGTCCATGGCAAATGGTGGGACTGTGTTTCCACCCCTGGGGCAGTCGATTCCAGGTGTACTGGATGCCCCTCCAGGTGAAAGCAAACTGTGGCCTGCACTCTGCTGCCAAAGGGATGGAGAAGAATGCATTAGCGATGTCAATTGTCGCATACCACTTGGCTGCCTTTGACTCCAGCTGATATTGAAGTTCTAGCATGTCTGGCACAGCAGCACTCAGCGGTGGTGTGACTTCATTCAGGCCACGGTAGTCTATTGTCAGTCTCCACTCTCCAGTAGATTTTCTCACTGGCCATATGGGACTATTAAAGGGTGAGCGAGTTTTACTGATCACTCCTTGACTCTCCAGCTGGCGGATCAGCTGATGAATGGGGAGAAGGGAGTCTCGGTTGGTACGATACTGTCGCCGGTGCACCGTTGTGGTTGCGATGGGTACCTGTTGTTCTTCAACCCTCAGCAACCCCACAACGGAAGGATCCTCCGAGAGACCAGGCAAAATGGACAGCTGTTTAATTTCTTCCGTCTCCACAGCAGCTATGCCAAAAGCCCACCGATACCCCTTTGGGTCCTTGAAATAGCCTCTCCTAAGATAGTCTATCCCAAGGATGCACGGAGCCTCGGGGCCAGTTACAATGGGGTGCTTCTGCCAGTCCTGCCCAGTGAGGCTCACTTCAGCCTCCAGTAGACTCAGCTCTTGGGACCCCCCTGTCACTCCAGAAATGCAAATGGGCTCTGACCCTTTGAACTCTGATGGCATTAAAGTACACTGTGCACCAGTGTCCACTAGAGCTTGATACTCTTGTGGATCTGACGTGCCAGGCCACCGAATCCACACCGTCCAATAGACACGGTTGTCCCTTTCCTCCACCTGGCTGGAGGCAGGGCCCCTCTAATCCTGGTCAGAGAAATTGCTGCTCACCTGCTGTAAAAATGACTTGGAGGTCCCCTCCAGAGGATCAGAATCAAGGTCAAACTTTCTACCTGGTCTGGAGAGCTGGCTTTTGGAAACTGGAGCGGCACTTTTCCTAACAGAATCCCCTTTGGTGATTGTTTTACCTCGCAACTCACATACTCGGGCCTCTAGACTTGAGGTGGGTTTTCCATCCCACTTCCTCATGTCCTCTCCGTGGTCACGCAAGTAGAACCACAGGGTGCCCCGTGGTGTGTAGCCTCTGTACTCTCTCTCCTGAGCAGAGAAACGCTTGCCCCTAATAGCTGAGATGCGGGCCCGCACAGGTGGGGAGTAGGACATATCCTCTTTGAATTGCTGGAACTGTCGGGACAGTTTATTCACAGCTGAGACAAGGGAGGAAGAGAGGCTTTCCTCGTATTGGCGGAGTCTGACAGCCACCTCATCCACTGTTGGTGCGTCTTTACCTTTCCAGTTTACAACTGCCAGTGAGTTGGCATGCGAGGAGGGTGCACTCCGCACAAACTTCCTCCACATGGATTGTGAGCACTGGAGTTCATCTGGGTCTGTGGGTACCTGCTCATCGTCTGTGTCACAGTAAACCAGCTCCCGCACAGCTAATTCCCTCAAGTACTGAATACCCCTTTCCATATTGGCCCACTTGCCAGGACAGCATACAAAATCGTCACTGAAGGGGTACCTCTCCCTCACACCTGACAGAAGTCTCCTCCAGAGGCTGAGGACTTGTTCCTTTTTCCCAATGGCCTTGTCAATGCCCCCATCCCTGGCCAGGGATCCCAGCTGCTTGGCTTCCTTGCCCTCTAATTCCAAGCTGCTGGCCCCGTTATCCCAGCACCGCAGCAGCCAGGTGGCAATGTGCTCGCCTGGGCGGCGGCTGAAATCTTTGCGCATGTCTCGCAGCTCGCCCAGGGACAGGGACCGGGTGATGATCTCTGTCTCTATCTCCCGTGATGACCCTGGCTCATCGTCATCCCTCCCGGAGCGATCTGCTCTCTTTGCGTCTTTCTTTAGTTTTACGGGGGCGACTGCTACCTGCACAGGTTGGTCATTGGGCTCAGTCACTGTGCCTGCGGCTGGAGCTGGGGCTGGAGCAGCTGCTGTGCCCGCTGGGGAAACCGAGGCAGGCCCTGCAGCTGTGGCAGCGGCGGTGCCAATCTGGGGGGCTGTGACTGCCTGCTGGGCTGGAGGGGCTGCAGGGCCGGCTGGGGGGGCAGCGCCAGCTGCAGTGCCTGCTGCTTCATTCCCCCCCCTTTCCCCTTTAGGGCTCTGAACAGTGTTGAACAGGGCTCGGTAGGCGTGGGCCAGACCCCAGCACATTGTGGTGATCTGTGTCTCTCTGGAGTTCCCAGGGTGGCAGCACACTTTTTTCAGATATTTTACTAGTTTGTCCGGTTTCTGTATTTGTTCAGGGGTGAGTTTAAAACACACCGGGGGTGCCCACTGCTCTAGACACCTGCCCATGCTGTCCCACACACCCAGCCACTCACAGCTATCCGGCCCCGGGGCAGGTCTCTGCACGATGTTCTTAACGACTTGCTTAACCCTAAACAAAACCTGCAACCCATTCAAGAGGCATAACAAAAGGAGAGTGCTGCCCTGAGCATCCCAGGGGTACTCGAAATTCTCAAAAGCAGTTAGGACCAGCCTGAGGGAGAGGGGGGGGGCGAAAGAGTGGGGGAAGGTATCCCCTTCGGCTTTCCCCACAGACTGGGTTTGATTATTAACAAAATCTAAGACATAGGATCCGAGGTACGGAAATGACCGCAGTGCCGCATGCAAATACAAGACTAATTTCATGCACAGTGATGTTATCATATCATAAGTCGATATCGTACAGTACAGCAAAATCATCATCCTGATCTTTTTTCCCGAGGTAACAAACAGCACGGCCACAAACACATACAGGAAGTAAGGATTTACGTAGCACAGATATTTGATCAAAGTCAGAAACATTTTTGCCGGCGACTTTAACTAACACAGTAAAATGCCTATAACAAAATTTAACAAAATCTAAGAAAACAGTTTTAACACCCGCTGCTCAGCCCTGCCGTTATCCCCGCTCCACGTCTGGGCGCCAATTTAATGTTTTGGTTTCGGCTGCCGCCGGCAACAAAAGCGCCACGCGGCCGCCCCTCCCCCCGCCGGCGTGCGGAGGAGAATGGAAAGAAAGAGGCAGAAACTGGTGGGTCGGGATAAGGGCAGTTTAACAGAACAGCAAACAGAGGGAAAACAGGAACAACAACGATACAAATAAGGAGAAAACACAACCACGAACCGTACAACAGCCGCTCTCCCGAAACCGGACCGGCGCTGCGCCCGCCCAAGCCGCGAGTGCGTTCCCCCCGCGCCGCTCCCCCCCACCGGAACCCAGCGTGACGTCACATGGTATGGAATACCCGGCTCTGTATGGCCAGGTGGGGTCAGCCCCCACCCCCCGGCTGTGCCCCTTACTGGATTCCGATGAAAATTAACCCTGTTCTGGCCAAACCCAGGACAAGAGCATTACCATTTAAGCAGTTCTCTTCAGTTCAGAACTTTCTTTTTCTGTCCACAATGTTGCTGACTGGCAGATCCCAACTTCACGGCACCATGGAAGGAAAAGTATTTCAGTGTACAAGTAGGGCTTTAATTCCAGAACAGGCAGCCATGGTCAGAGACTAACCTTTTGCATCGTAAAAAAATATTAGGAGAGAGTTTCCTGCTGAAATATTTCTTGGAAAAATCTAGTAAAGATGTGAATACACTTTTAGGTAGGATCTATCATACAGTGGAATGAACATAATCCAGAAATACAGCCACTGCTACAATCCGTACTGAAAGAAAGTGCATTTTTTTTCTCTGAGCTCTTCCACTTACACCACTTCATATTTCTGATGCAGCTTTTCCACCATAATAAAGTAATCACAAAGTAGGGAAGAATTTAGATATCTTCCCAAGTCTACTGCACATTCTGATTTTGCAAAGAAGAATGTCAACTCTAGTCTGGAAGATCAGGTCACCATCTCTACCTACTTCATACTTCCTGATTGATGCCTGCCATGGCAGCACTACTCTTTTCACAGATCACACTGCCAGTCATTCCTTCTGGAGTGGTCAAACACCATTTTAAAATGTAGGAGTTAATTTTCATATGAGAAAAAAAATACAAGCAGTGACTTTAAAGAAACTAATAACTTCAAGTATTGCTTTGAAATTATTCTTGACTTTTAAGGACTGTGGTACTTCTCACTAAATTCAATGATATGGACTCGGAGTCAGCTGCTGCTCCCTGTGCATTTCCATGATTAATGTTTTATAATTAACAAAAAGGGCCTCCACTGAAACTTTCTGCAACCAAGGTGACCTGGCTATTGGAGAAATGTCAAGAGAAGATATTCGCAATGCAACTCCGCATATCAATAACTGTATTACATATGAGGTTAGGCAAGAATAATTGTCTCAAATGATCTTTGTTATAAAAGATAAAAGCTCTTCAGTACCTCTCAGTAAATCATTCCCCGGAGGCCGCAACTCTCACTTTACTATATAGCAGAGTTGTGGTGCTAAATGTCACTCCACATTGCAATGGGCTAAACACTGAATAATTCCCCTGTGAAAGGTGCCCAGTGACTTGGCTTCCATGAAAAGACACAAAGCAGTAACAGAGATCTGGAACAAGCAAACTGATGAAGGATTTTGAAACTTTCAGCAACCTTGGGGCCTTGTACAGAATTTAGAACATCCTTATGTAAAGCGCTTTCACTAACTATAGCTCAAATCTGGGATCAGTTCAGAAAAAGAGTAACAAATTACCAAATGAGGCATATCTAGGTAGTACACTTTACTAGTGTTAAAGTTACCTTCTGTAGGTCACTCCTGTGTCACCTGAATAGATTTTCAGGATCCAAAAAGTGTTTGGTCACAAAACTTCTTATGTTGTGAGATAAATCCCAAGATTGGAACTATTCCAACACAAAGATAGGGACAAAATTGGTTACACAGTGTTTACTCTTTAAGTCAGACAGATCATCACAATAACTTATGAACCATACAGCACTGATTCTGACAAATGAGACATAAGCCCGGCAGCAAAATTCCTGCTATACAAGGGTAGAACAAATTCATTCAGGCATTTCAACTTCAAAGTAAGTCAATCAGAAGTTGAATGATTGACAAATTCGGAAGCTACAATGGACCTGCAGCCACGCAGCACTAGAAAACACAACACTGTCCCTTCTTTACAAGGGAAGTTGTATTTATTTCTAATTCAGACAAACAAATATGCTATTTAGCATCCAGGGACAAACATCGCCACTGAGATGATATGGCTATTGGAAGATAATTTTTTATCCACAATGCCATCAGTCTTTGAAGATAAGGGTCTCTAAAACAAATCACAGCACTTAATCTCATCAGTTCAATAGACAAGAATAAAGACAGGCCTTGCTGGGCATCACACACAACAAAGTCTGATAAAAAGTTATTGAGTCTGGTAAAATTTTAAGATATCTTACAATGTGTTTTTTTAGGTTAGAAGCCTCTTTCATTTGCAGTATTAGGCTGAAAAAATGCTGCTAAGAAGAACAACTGTATGAGGCCTCTTACAAACAGATAGGAGCAGACTCAGTCCATGGGCCCTGGGGGTCTGTGAATACTCTGATGTTTACTGGACAGAAAAAGAAAGCAGGACATTGTCAATCCAGGACATTCATGGAGGACATCAATGAAAACTTCCTGATGCAACTGATAAAGAAACCAACGAGGAAATGACCTCATACACATAACTAAGGAGGAGTTCACTGGGGATGTGAAGGCTGAAGGCAGCCTTGGCTACAGTGGCTGTGAGATGATGGAGTTCAGGACCCAAAGAGGAGGGACCGAGAAGGACAAAAACAAGATCACAACCCTAGACTGCAGGAGAGCAGATTTTGGCCTCTTCAAAAATATGTTTGGAAGAGTGCCACAGAATGAAACCCTGGAAGGAAGAGGGGTTTGGGAGAATAGAATCATAATATCATAGAATCCTTCAGGTTGGAAAAGATCTCTAAGATCATCAAGTCCAATCTTCAACCCAACAACATCATGCCTTCTAAACCATGTCCCAAAGTACAGTATCTGCACCTTTTTCGAACACCTCCAGGGATGGTGACTCCACCACTTCCCTGGACAGCCTATTCCAATGTCTGACCACTTCAGTAAAGAAATTTTTCCTGACATCCAATCTAAACCTCCCCTGATGAAACTTGAGGACAATGCCTCTCATTCTACTGCTAGTTAGTTGGGAGAAGGACCAACACCCACCACACTACAACCTCCTTTCAAATAGTTGTAGAGAGCGATAAGGTCCCCCCTCAGCCTCCTCTTCTCCAGACTAAACAATCCCAGTTCCCTCAGCCGCTCTTTGTAACACTTGTTCTCTAGACCCCTCACCGGCCTCATTGCCCATCTCTGGACACACTCCAGCACCTGAATGTACTTCTTGTAGTGAGGGACCCAAAACTGAACACAGTACTCGAGGTGTGGTCTCATTTGTGCTGAGTACTGTGGCACGATCACTTCCCTCCTCCTGCTGGCCATACTATTCCTGATACAAGCCAGGATGCCATTGGCCTTCTTGGCTACCTGGGCACACTGCTGGCTCATGTTCAGCCAGCTGTCGACCAGCACCCCCAGGTCCTTTTCCGACAGGCAGCTTTCCAGCCACTCCTCCCCAAGCCTGTAGCATTGCATGGGGTTGTTGTGACTCAAGTGCAGGACCTGGCACTTGGCCTTGTTGAACCTTGTTAATACCAGGTTAATACCAGCTCTTGTTATTAGACTGGTCTATCCAAGAAATATAGATCCTCGTTTAAAATAACCTGGTTTTAATTGTCACTTCACTATTTCTTTGTAAGTTACACATCTGACCAAGTCAAACCAACAACTTGAATTTGGGAGGAAAAATACCTAGCACAGGAAGGACATAGATCTCTATGGAGTAGGTCCAGAGGAGGGCCACAAAGGTGATCGAAGGGCTGGAGAACCTCCCCTATGAGGAAAGGCTGAGAAAGTTGGGGCTGTTCAGCTTGGAGAAGAGAAGGCTGCGGGTAGACCTTATAGCAGCCTTTGAGTACCTGAAGGGTGCCTATGGGAAAGATGGGGGAGCTATTTTCAGCAGGGCTTGTTGTTATAGTACAAGAAGTAATGGCTTTAAACTAAAGGAGGGTAGATTTAGACTAGATATGAGACCATAAGGGCGGTGAAATACTGGAACAGATTGACGAGAGAGGTAGTGGTGGCCCCATCCCTGGAAGTGTTCAAGTTCAGGTTGGACAGGGCTCTGAGCAACCTGGTCTAGTTGGCGATACACCCACTCATTGCAGCGGCGTTTGGCTAGATGACCTCTAAAGATGCTTTCCAACCCAAAGCATACTATGATTCTATGATTCTATGATAAGAAACTTTTAATGAGGCTTTTTCAAAACAAGATCCATCTATAGAGCTTTTTCAGTAAATGGTTCTAAATAATGATGGACATCATAAACTTTATGAACAACCCCTGGGTACTTTGCAAACAGAAAGAGAGGCTGCATAAATTGCTTACTAGAAGTATGTGATACTCAGTAAGCACATTGTAACAGCAAGACTAGTATTAAAATCAGCTATATGCTCACCACCTGTCACTGATACCTCATTTGTAGGCATGTGCTCCAAACCAAGAACTGTACAGTGCTAGTTTGAAACCGCGGGCAAAATCCTTTTCCTTCCACTCCTTTTGAACTATAGCACTTCATTGGTAAATGTTTTGTGGAACAATTTGTGGAGCTCACAGTGTGAGTCCTTATAATTAGAACGATTTTCCGACACTGCTGACAGCACCATACCTGCACTTTGTCAAACTGATCCCACTCATCTCTGAAATAAATAGATTAAATGAAGCTGTTAACTGCAGGTATATGTCAGAAAAGTTATTCATCTGTCCTGAAATGCACAACTACATGTTCTAGTAATAAGACTGAAAAATTTAGTTTCACAGCCCCATTAATTTTATTTCAGCTAATTATATATTGTACCTCACAGAGGTGGTTCCTTCTGATGTCACTTACTACCTGTGATATAGTAACCCTTCACTGAGAGTACATTTCCGAAAGTAAATTGATCCAGAAAAACAGTTGAAGTCATTTCTGGCTGTAATGGGAGAAGAGTAGTCACATGGAGGCTGTAGCCTAGATTTTTAGGGATAGAAGAGAATCAAGGTTGGTTTACAGGGTTTTTTAGAGGTTTTATTTCAAAGGAATGGCTGAGTTCTGTATATCTGACTTACTGACACAATAACCACCAAATGATCTAGCAATCCACAATGGTGAATTAATTTTTTTATGCATCTTTTCAACAACAAACAGAGATCTCATTTAGTAGGTCATGGATTAGTAACAATGAACCTTAGAGCTATTGCCATTGATCTTACTGTGAAAACGTTGAAGAACTCAGCACCTACAGGTAACTATGACTTCATCCACACTCCTTTTCCATTCACATGTGATAGCTCAGTATGCAAAATATCCTTTGGAAAATATACAAAACTATTTCCTAGGCAAGTACAACCACCAGAATTTAGGAATAACTCAAGTCAGGTCATACATATTATGTTGAATTCAAGATCGCAAAAGTAATTAGCCTTTCTTATGATCAGTTCAGATGAATTCCTTTGATACTTATAAGATAATGTATCAACATTTCAGTATATATGTAAACAAAAGGCTTACGAACCAACTAGGCAAATAAATAACACTTGAGTGATAGCAATTCTAATAAACTTCAATCAGTTTTTGATCCATCTACTTCCATCATCATGTTTGCTTCAGTATTTGTTTTTTTTTTAATATTAGACAGTGTAACATTGCATTCAAGTAATTTCTAAGGTACAGAGTGTCATCACATTTTCTTTCTTAATGCTATACGAAGAAACATTTTTAAGTCTTGTAAAATATTGGGAGATATTATTCTATTCTTAATTGAATTTAAGTAGGTGTATTTGAGATAAGTGATGGTACTTTTGGAGAGCTGAAGACATGATGGCTTAGATCCAGTTCCTGTTGAAGTAAATGGAATCACTTCAATTGTTTTAATGGATCTTGGATTTGATCCAAGGTGCACTTTGACTTAACCGGACTATTCCTGGGAGTAAGTGCAGTACCTTACCTGAGTACACATGTGCAATGAGTGCCTGTAAGATGTAGTCCTTAGAAGTGAGTATCTGAGAGACAAGAAGAACCACTGTCTTGGTACAACTAGTTTAAAAACACAAGAAATAAGAACCTTGAAAGTTTTGCAAAAGCAAGAATATTTTTGGATAAGTGTAGCGGAACAACACATCAGGAATTTACCTTTCATATTTCTGTGAAGCATCACAATAATTCTGTGTTTTTTCACATGTTGTTATGAGCTAAACTCCCAGAGATTTGAAAAAAATATGCAGAACTGGGTTTTATAAATCTGGACTTGTAGATAATTACAGTAATTTCTTGGTGTAGTAATTTAATGACAAAAATAATCACCATATATTCTCTTTCAGTGCTGTGACATCTGTTTCACTTTTTACCATCTGTGATCAGATCATCAGTATAGATAAAACACTGAAAATATGGCTTAGTATAAACTCAATCATGGTGTGTTAGACTATATTAATCTGAAGCTGTTTCTACCAAACAGTGACACAATGCCTCTCCTGATTCCCTATCCACCGCAACTGTGAAATACTTTCAAAATTGTTCATTATAAGCCACCTCCATTTGGTCTTTAAACTAAAGATTTTTAATGAATTTGGCAATCTCTGTGTCAGTTTCCAGTATATATCTACTTATTCCTTTTGATACAATGGTATTCTGCTCTCAAAGCTTAACTCTGTTTCACATAAAAATCAAACAAGATTGAAAGGTGTTTTATAGTTACTAAGACAATCAAAGTTTTGTGACCTTCTCCTTCAAGTTATCACAGATCTTAACCAATGTTCCTAAAAGCTCTGAAAATGCCAGATTTTCTGTTGTGGCTGTCATGATTTAACCCCAGCTGGCAACTAAGCACCATGCAGCTGCTCGCTCACTCCCTGTTTCAGTGGGATGGGGAGGAGAATGAATCGGGGTCGGGGGGAAGTAAAATTTTCGATAGAGATAAATACTGTTTAAGAGGACAACAAAGGCAGAGATAGTAATAATGATAACAATAATAGTAGTAATAATACAAAACAAGTGATGGATCATGCAACAGGGTGACCTGTTGGATCCAGATATATGTGCAGCCAACTGTTTGTGCAAGTTAAACATGAATATGGCTATTAAAGAATTGCAACAAAACAACAGAATTCAGTGGTACAAAGGTGGCAAAAACAGTCCCAGGAGCATAAATTACATTTGTTTGAACTGCAGAGAAAGAAATTCAGTTGAGTGCAAAAACACTCCTAGTCTCAGGTTTACACTTTGCTTATTTTTACTGTCTTCCTCTGCCCAGCTCTTTTTTCTCTACACTCTCTCTTTCCTTCAGTCCTTTTAATTCTTTTCTGTTTGAAAGGATCTCCCAGTTACTTCTCACTAATACTACCTTACATATCAGGGTATTTTTCACAGACTCTTTGTGGCTTCCATTTATTTCTCCTTGAATATTCTGTCTTTTTGGGCTTTGGAAGACCTATGATGAAATAAATCACTGAAGAGGTAGGTGAAGTTGTTACTATCAAGTAACTCAGCTCTGCATGTCATCGAACCAAAATAGCTAGGAGCAGCAGAAATCTGCATGTGTTACCTATGCAGCCAGTGATCCCTACAGCCACCCACAATCTGCTATACAAACTGACTAAATAGTGGCATTTGGCATGCTGTGGATACATTACCTCCCATATACACATATTCAGAAGGAATACTTTTCTGAGCAAATTCAAAGTTACAAAATTATGTAAACAGAATTTTCCATCCCTTTTCAGGACATCCAGTGGTTCTTATAAGTCGTATAGTACAGAATTAACTGCTGTCCAGCTCTCCTCTGCCAAACATGCTATCATAATGTGTATTATTTCAAAGCATTTACATTTGTTATTTTTCCAAATTATATGCATTGGTTTGACTTAGTCTAAAAAAGCCTCTGATTTAACCGTATTAACAATGTACTAAATGGACCAGTTTATTTCTCTTCAAGACTTTTTCCACTTGTACTCTAAGGTCTAGCAATTAACAGATTCAAGAATAATCACAATAGTCTGGAAAAATTTGAGTTAGGTACCAGAGACTACATCAATAAGAGACAGTACAGATGCATATTTAGAGCTGCATGTTGCAGTGACCTACAACTAGAACTGGCTTAATTTGAGTTGCATTATAGCTGAACTGCACTTTGTTCATGTCGTGCAGGCATTGACACATGAACAAGCAGGTAAACCAACATGACAGGGATTAAATGTAGGACAAAATCACTAGGCTGCTTAATTCATGGCTTTTAATGCACTACAGTTATATGCATAACAGGCCAAGTGGTAATACCTTTCTCTTTATATTCCTTTCTGTGGCTAGAGAATACGGTCTTCCATTAGATGGCTGTATAACAATGACTAGCCATTTAAACTTTCTACTCGTAAATTGCATATTGACCTTGAATGTATTAAGAAGGCTGGGATTCAAAAAAACCCTTGAACAAGGTCATTACATGCCTCCTGAAATCTTGCTTCCAGTCCTATGTTTCTTGCTATAGAAACAAATATGTAAAACTGTCAAAATTTTAACATTGGGAATGTATAAAAATCAAGAACCGCATCCCCCCCTTTAGAAGTATCAATGTGAAAATTGAATACTATAGACCATGCAGCCAAAAGGTCTGATAAGGCCACCAGGCTTGGGCTCCTGGATGTGTCAGGCCAGTAAGTCTACTCAGACAGCGTACCTCAGTTATGCTACATCCCTGCTGTGCTCTGGAGGCTCAGAAATGTGAGTTGAAGGGAAGAATTATGGGATACCAAGTGTCACCAATGCACACCTGTCAAGAAACCAACAGGCAATGTCCATCCCCACAAGTCCAGCAGCTCATCTTCACTCAGCACTGCAAAGGGTATGAAACTCCTCAAGATCCCGGTCACTCTACATGGAAAGTCTTTCCAGAACTCCAATACATCCACCAGATCAACCTGTACAAAAACATACCAGCCAGGCAGTTAAGAAAGCAAACTGCCTGCACTGTCACTAGCTGCTGCTTCTAATTCTGTAGCAGAAACATCATAAATCTGTTATATGAAAAAGCATGAGGAAACAACCAACAGAATCTATCCGAGCATCAAAATTTAGACAGCACAACATGCAGGTTTTGCAGCTCTGGAGCAAGATTACTGGTTCTTTTTTAGAGACTGACAGCTACACTGCAGGCTTTTTCAGCACTTAAGAAGGGAGTGATCTGGAAGATATGCAGTTTCATCACAAAGATCACAAGAGATCACAATGATTACTGAATTCCATGATTTCCCCAGGAACAATTATACCAGCTTGTAATGAAATTCTGTAATCTGATGTAGCACCTCCAAATTATCATTGGCATTTAGTAATTGCTGTTACTTAAGCTCTGATCTTGCAAAAAGTTATGACTATTAAGATAGCAATGTATTTTAAAAACATCAGACTTATTTAATTAAATGACACTGCCCATATGACTGATTTCAGAATGGTCACGTCAGCAACAGAAAGCTAATATGCCAAAAGAGCATTAAGGAAAATTGTTGATCCCTAAGTCCATCTTAGATCAATCCTACTTTAAGAAACAAGATTTTTCCCTTCATATTCCCTGGAGTTTATATGGACAAGTTTGAATAGAAGATCACCTTAATTTTTAAGTATTATGTTGCCAATGCTATTTCCTCATGAACATTTTTTGTGATGGAGATTTAAACTTGAGAGAAATTAGAGAAAATTGAGAACAAGCTGAACAATTAACTGAATTAGCTTGCAAAGACACACAACTTGTTCCTTAAAATGTCTAATAAAACTGTAAAATATGAATTTATGAGAAGAATGTTTTCAATTCCAGCAGCTGGACAGCCTGATTGAAGTCTCTCTTGTACTTTGTTCATGAAATGAAAAAAAAGTCCAGTCATTTTTAAGAACTGGAACATGGTAAACAAAATCTTTCAGATGCTACTTTCAAGATGATTCACCACTCATACTACAAGAAAAAACGTCTTATTGTCAGATAAAACTGGAGGGTCTACTACTAAGAAAACAATACTCTTCTAATCTGAATTCATAAAAAAAAAAAATCCAAAGATGATGTAGTCCATTAAACATGATGGTGTGTTTTTATGGAAAGCAGCTCAAATTCAGTCCCCAAAACTTAGGTCAATGAGACTGAATATTCAGGACCTGATTTTGACAGAACACTTCTGTGGAAAATTGATAGATGCTGTCAAATATAGAACTTCTGGGTTTTTTCTGCTGCAGTATGACATTTCAAGAAAGAAGCTCTATCAGCGTCATAAAACATGCATAGTATTTAGTCTGAGCTAATACACTCTGCAGTCAACACTGAACTCCACAGCATTTTTTCCTTATTTCATTTATTTTTGTTTTTTTAATTGGTAATTTTAAGGTATTCACAACACAAAGGATTTGTAAGAGTAACTCCCCATTAAGTTTGTGCACTAGTTTAGAGATTTGGTAGTATGACATGGTATCCTGCTTTCACTTCAGCTATTGCCTGATTATTTGGATCTGCCCAGCTCTATTTGATAATGGTAATAGTCTTATTACAGTTCTCATGTAGTTAAAGACATAAAGCATTCACAGAATCACAGAATCACAGAATAGTAGGGGTTGGAAGGGACCTCTGTGGGTCATCTAGTCCAACCCTCCTGCCGAAGCAGGGTCACCTACAGCAGGCTGCACAGGAACTTGTCCAGGCGGGTCTTGAATATCTCCAGAGAAGGAGACTCCACAACCTCCCTGGGCAGCCTGTTCCAGTGCTCCGTCACCCTCAGAGGGAAGAAGTTCTTCCTCATGTTCAGACGGAACTTCCTGTGCCTCAGTTTGTGCCCATTGCCCCTTGTTCTGTCACTGGGCACCACTGGAAAGAGCTTGGCCCCATCCTCCTGACACCCACCCTTCAGATATTTATAAGCATTTATTAGGTCCCCTCGCAGCCTTCTCTTCTTCAGGCTGAACAAGCTCCCTCAGCCTCTCCTCGTAGGAGAGATGTTCCAGTCCCCTCATCATCCTTGTAGCCCTCCACTGGACTCTCTCCAGTAGCTCTTCATCTTTCTTGAACTGGGGAGCCCAGAACTGGACAGAGTACTCCAGATGGGGCCTCACTAGGGCAGTGTAGAGAGGAAGAAGAACCTCCCTCGTCCTGCTGGCCACACTCTTCTTGGTGCACCCCAGGATTCCATTTGCTTTCTTGGCAGCCAGGGCACACTGCTGTCTCATGGTTAACCCGTTGTCCACCAGGACACCCAGGTCCCTATCCGCAGAGCTGCTCTCCAGCAGGTCCGTCCCAAGCCTGTACTGGTGCATGAGGTTGTTCCTCCCCAGGTGCAGGACCCTGCATTTGCCTTTGCTGAACTTCATCAGGTTCTTCTCTGCCCAGCTTTCCAGCCTATCCAGGTCATGCTGAATGGCAGCACAGCCTTCTGGTGTGTCTACCACCACTCCCAGTTTGGTGTCATCAGCAAACTTGCTGAGGGTACATTCTAACTCTTCATCCAGGTCGTTGAAGAAGAAGTTGAACAAGACTGGGCCCAGTACTGACCCCTGGGGGACACCACTTGTTACCAGCCTCCAACTAGACTCAGCGCCGCTGATGACAACCCTCTGAGTTCTGCCATTCAGCCAGTTCTCAATCCACTTCACCGACCACTCATCCAGCCCACACTTCCTGAGCTTCCCTAGGAGGATATTATGGGAGACTGTGTCGAAAGCCTTGCTGAAGTCTAGGTAGACAACATCCATGGCTCTCCCTTCGTCTACCCAGCCAGTCATGTCATCGTAGAAAGCTATTAGATTGGTCAGGCATGATTTCCCCTTGGTGAATCCATGCTTTACATCAAGTCTCTCATCTATTTTGAGAAAGGGCATCAAATTTGCCAATTTAAACATCCATTTTCCCTTACCTAACCAAAAGAGTCCATCAATCTTACAGTTTATTAGATGTAATAAAATCTGGCTTGAGTTTGTATAAATAAAGTGGTCACAGCTACAAAATAAAGGTCAAACATGCATTTTCTTCTTTTTTTTTAAAACCTTTTTACAGTGGAAGGATTTTCTTAACACTGTATTCTTGAGGTAAGAACTCTTAAACCACTGAAACACAAGGAGGGCACCCATGCCAAATTTTAGGCATTTCTATTACCTTAAGTTGAGTTCTAACCTTGACAATGTATTTTATTCCCTGGAGAGAAACCGATCTACGGCTCTGCCTGAAGTGCTTTAAATCCTTACAGGTGAATTATGCCAAACTTTATGCAGTAGTTTGTACTACCCTGATATCTAGCTGCTGGGATTTTAAGCAGCAAACTAGAAGCTTATCAAATCTTATAAAGGCTGTAGAGATTCAACATTTATTAAAACAAACAAACAAACAAACAAAACAAACCACACCACAAAACCCTGCTGTACCTTTGTTCCCTACAATAGCTAGTAGTTGAATTTATTACAGCAACCCTTTTATATTTACTACATTCCAGCATTCAGTTTTACAAATAATATTTTTTTCTGGCAGGAACCCATGATGTTATTTCTTTATATTCCTAGTCAATATTAACCCAACTGTAAGATAAATTATGTGAGCTATTTTAGAAACACTGAAGTGGCAAAATGCTACAGTAGAAAATATACTAAAATGCCTGATTTTTAATCATCCAAATCAGACTTGCCAGAAAGTATAGCTAGAGCAAAATTGTTTTTGCATATGAAAGACATTCTCAGGAATAGAAAAGGCAATACTTGGATTCTGAAGTGCTAAATAAGCTATAAAACATCATCACTCTGTATTTAAACTTCTTATTCTCTGACAAGCAAATGTACTTTCTCTCTGGAAGAACAGAAAAGCCTCAAAGAGCCATATATTTCTGTAAAGAAAAAGTCAATTATAGCTCACCAAAATTTTTCAAAAGGCAAAACGGTATCTCCTTTTTACTGCTCTCCTTCTCCCCTCCTTGTTTCCAGGAGAGAAACACTCTGTCTCTTAAATAGACCACAGAGCTTTCCCATAATAGATTTCAACTTTCAAACCTCCATTTTGCAGTAAGTTATTATCAAGTAGCATACAGCTTCACATACTGGAAAAAATGGCTTTCTTTTTGGAGCTTCCAGTCCACTTACACCACGAAAACACAGTAACATTGAAAAGGGCTTTATTGCCATGACTGTGGTGAATCTAAAGCTATTAATTTCCAGCGATTCAAACCATATATTAGGTAAACTGGAATAAAGAACAACCAACCAAAGCAGTCACTACTTACTGCATTGTCATTAACATAGCATGTGTATATATTTTAGGCATATATGAGCAGAGTTTACTTAGTCTGTAAACATAAAGGTCATTAGAACTGGTGACAATTTCAAGAGTAATTCTAAACTATCAAATTCACAGTAGCCATATATATCACCTTGCTTGTGTTCTGTGAACCACTACACTGAATAAGAAAGCCTCTCTCCTCAATGGATGGAAATTTTTATAGCTGCAAGAAAGAAAGTTTAGATAGTCTGTTCTACTCCTAGAAATAACTGAGCATTTCACAGCTTCAAAAATGTCCAGAGTCGGATATCCTCAGCTTTCCTACATGTTTAAGCATTCCTTTTGTCCTGAAAAGAGTCTGAGTGAACACACAAGCTAGCGAGGATTTTAACAGTTCCCTTTAGAATTTTCTATTACATTTCATAAGCCAGTGGTTTTGCCCCCTGTTGATCAGATAGCGATGAAGTCAGATGAGAAAAGAACACTGGAAACTGAACAACCAGATTGCTCATTTAACACAAAGTCATGTTTTGATCACAGAGTTATCAATTAGCAGTGTGCATTAAGTATCTTACCACACCACAGTTTACAAGAGCTCTTTCAGCGATCAAGGCAAGTAGGCATCGTCTTCCCCTTTTGTAACCTTTTAAAAAAACAAACAAATTCAAGCAGACTCTCATTTTGTGGTTGGTGTGGTTGGTTGACCCTGGCTGGATGCCAGGCACCCACTCTATCACTCCCCCTTCGCAACTGGACGGGGACACAAAATATAATGAAAGGCTTGTGGGTCAACAGGGAGAGATCACTCACCATTTATTGTCGTGGGTGAAACAGACTCGACTTGGGAAAATTATTTTAATTTATTACCAATCAAATTAGAGTAGAATAATGAGAAATAAAACCAAGTCTTAAAAACACCTTCCCCCCACCCCTCCTTTCTTCCTGGGCTTAACTTTTCTCCCAAATTCTCTAACTCCTCCCCCCAAGCAGCACAGGGGCACTGGGAATGGGGGTTGCGGTCAGTTCGTCACATGCTGTCTCTGTCACTCTTTCCTCCTCAGGGGGAGGACTCCTCGCACTCTGCCCCTGATCCTGCATGGGATCCCTCCCACAGTTCTCTATGAACTTCTCCAAAGTGACTCCTTCCCATGGGCTGCAGGTCTTCACAAACTACTCCAGCATGGGTCCCTTCCACAGGATGCAGTCCTTCAGGAACAGGCTGCTCCAGAGTGGGTACCCTGTGGGGCCACAGGTCCTGCAGCAAACCTGCTCCAGCGTGGGCTCTCCACGGTGTCACAACCTCCTTCAGGTATTCATCTGCTCTGGTGTGGAGTCCTGCACAGGCTGCAGGAGGAGATCTGCTCCACCATGGACCTCCATGGGCTGCAGGGGGATGGCCTGCCTCACCGTGGTCTGCATATTGCAGGGGAATCTCTGCTCCGGCGCCTGGAGCACCTCCTCTCCTCCTGTTTCACTGACGCTGGTGTCTGCAGAGTTGTTTCTCTCACATATACTGACTCTTGTTTTCAGCTGAATTTGCTGGGGACCTTTTTTTCCCCTTCTTTAATATGTTATCACAGAGGTGCTACCACTGTCACTGATGGGCTTGGCCTTGGCCAGCAGTGGGTCCACCTTGCAGTTGGCTGTCATTTGCTCTGTCAGACTCTGGGGAAGCTGCTGGCAGTTTCTTACAGAAGCCACCTGTGTAGCCACCCCACTACCAAAACCTTGCAATGCAAACCCAACACAAGAGAACAACAATAGGTTTCTAAGACTCCTTTCCCTATAGAGGCTAGGGAGAGCAAGTTCTTTCATTTCTACCAGTTTTCAGCAAGCAACATATCATCACAGGTGGCTGCTCTCTTGTATGTATGCTGTTAGCTCTGCTTGTTTGTATATTCACCAGAATGAATGACACACCTGAGTCTCCTCATGTACATACACAGGGAGTTAGTGCCATCAGCCTGAAGAAATCATACACCTGGCTAGAAAAGAATTGTACAAAATGCACTGCATTGAGATGAGATCCTATGGGGCTCTGCTTCAATTCACTGTACATTCACCTGTGTGCTGAGCAGTTTATATATCTGTAACTGGTGTGACATTGCAGCTGACTTCAAAATCTAGATATATTTCACTAGGCTATCAAGCTACTCAAATTGATGAATTAGAAACAATTTTCACTTGTTTAGCTATTTCAAAAAGTATCACAAAGGACAGCACTGTGGGATGAAAATTTGTGTATTCGGGAAAATGGAGAAAGACATAACACTGTTTTGATTCCAAGTGCCTCAAGGTAATTTAGAAAACACACTGCACTGTTATTTTGAAGAGGCTGTAAAGATGCCACAGGGCTGCATTTTATAGTCTAATACACTTTTCACCTTAACACAAGACACTACACAGAAACAGCAGATTGGCAGGTTCAAGGAACAAGAAACAAAACTAAAACAGATATACAAACCAATTTTTAGTTTTGTTTTTTGGTTTTTTGTTTAAGCCTTGGAAAAGTTAAAAACAAAATTGGTGTTCTCCATACAGGCTCTGTAACTTTGAATAGAGGGTGAGGCATAGCTGTGCCTTTGTTTTATTTGCTCTTTGCTTTGCCGTGAAGATTAGAATTTTGATATTGTAGTAGTCACCTGCTGGACTAGTGGGGAAGAAATTTTCTTTAACATAGAGTGACCTAATTCCTAGGGCGTGTTTGGTAAAACACACTGAAAGAATAACTTAGCTGCCTTGGAGAGACATGCATCAACACAAGGAAACACAAGAAACCTAACGAAAACTCTGAGGTGAAAATGTACTTCTGGTTTTCCACATGCAAGATGAAATCCCAAACCTAAATGAGGAACTTGCTTTGTCTGTCATGCTGCAGACCTACTTGTAGGTTTCCAGCTCTGCCAGAGCATTTGGGTGAGCTGCATTACACTTTCAGATATAAGCCATACAGATTGCCTCACAACACTTCTACCTCATGCTGGGAACCTCTTGAGGACCAAGCCAAGCCTGCACTGTGTGGTTGATTAAGAGGCCAGTGGTTTCAAAATGAGAAATGTCTGCCAACCTAGATTCAGATGCAACTAAATAGCCAGTATGATCCCAAAAGTCAACTTGGCAGTGCCAAAACAAATTTTGGATTCTGGATTATTTGCCCTGACCCGGCAGAACAAAAAATCTAATGTCAGCACTTACTAGCAGCCCCTGCTGGGTTAGACTTCGACTTACATGTAGAAATGCTGGCATGTTTCAAACTTAGTTTTGCTGTCCTTTCCAAACCACACCTTATTTTAGCTTACTTACATTTGTTGACTTACTCCCCCACCACAAGACCCTTCAATCATTAGCTCTGTCCTTATAGAGGGTACAGCTTATGCTGTTCAGAGGCCCTTCTACAACCCACGTAATCAAAAGTCAATATCTTCTGTTGATCTGAACCCTAACTCCACCCTGAAGTTTACCATTCATTGCAAACAGATGGCTTAGCTACAGCTGCAAGGCTTGTACTGACACTGTGCTTAAACTACAAGCTGCTTCTGAACGCAGCTATCATGTAATGGCCAGAAGATCCTAAACCAAACCCATCACCCCAGCATCAGACCAGGCACCTGTATGATGCTGGCCTGACATTTATCTGTCAAAGACAGAAACATAAGGGGACAAAGTCGGTAGCATGCTCTGTGAAAAAAAGACTGACTTAGGTTTACTTGGACCTTGACTTAGAACCAGGCCTAATTTGTCCCACTGACTCCTTGATGGAGTATAGACAGATCATTTACACCCGTGCCTCCTTTTCCAAATTTGATGTCAGTGGAACTCTGCTGTTGTAGATGAGCTGAGATCCAGCCTGTTAACTATGCAACTCATTTGCTATGAGTGCTGTGGAATAAAAAGAAGCTTGAAAGAAAATACTGGAAAACAATTCCTCTTATTATAGGGTGCTTGGGTCTGTTCTGTAAAACAGATAAAGAATGAAGCTATGTTCTACCTTGATTTAATCAGGTGATGCAGTGCCTAGAAGAAAGGAGCACAAAAGCAGCAAATGATATGTTCTTAAGCAAAACTGAGAGTGCACACAGGGGGAGCTTCATGTACAGCTCTCTTTTTTATTATCCCTGTGTGGATCTCTCCTTGGGATGTGAACTACCCTTCTGAGGACTCAAACTCCCCAAGTGTGTAGTACCAGAAGTCTACCTATTGTACGTAAGGACTTAGTTTATGACCTATTTAAATGTCACATCTTTTGATTTTTGGCTGTGTAAGTTTTTACTTCCTTAATGCTCTAAGAGCTTCAGATTAGCTGTGTTGCGTGTAATAATAAACTATACCAGGTACAGCTGATATGCCTATAAGAGTCTATGATCAAATACTCAGCAGGTTGAGGACAGTTATAGAAATATTTCCCTGGACCAAACTTGTCCAAGGGTATTTGTGAAATAAAATATGTCAAATTTGCTGTATTTCTGAGGCAATTGAGAAGGTGAAAACGGGACTGCACTGTCTCAGCAGGTTTAGATTTTGCAAGCCATTTGTAAGAGTTCTTCACACCATTGAAGAACAGCAATTGCAGCAGTGTTATTGCTGGCATAGCTATATAGGGAGACTCCTCTGGTGCATAAACTTCAGGCAGGAATCATTCCTTACATCAGATCAAATCTGTATGTGTGCACTGGAAAAGTTCTGTCCAAGTTACACCTAGGCTACTCCTCTGACCTACTTATTCCAGACACTGGTTATCCAATGAGTCTACTCAAATGTCTGGCCAGCAGTTGGAAAATATGATACAGTTGCTATACTTCACTGAGATGCAGACAGAGAATACTGGATGTTCTTACATCCTGACAGAAGCCAGATTTTCTGCAACCTACCTTCATTCTATTCTCAATGCATTAGTTTGTATGTCCCCATGGTGGTGAGTGCACAAGTTAATGAGAAAGATTCTTCATGCTATGGTAAATAGCATTAAGAAAATGTGTCTTGTGATGTAGTTGTCTTTGCTACTTATCCAAATATCTGACCGTTTTTTCACATCTCCTGAGTAGACCATAGAGGGATGCACCCTACTGTGCTCCAGAAAGTCCTGTAAATTTCCGTAGTAGCTACAAGATGCTGGAAAAAAAGTAAAGTTTTGTTTGGGTATGCTAACTGTATGCAGATCCTCAAGTTACACAGTGATATGTTTTGAGTGATTACAGAGATAATGATACAACAGCAAAACTGTGTGGACATTTTTCTAACCCATGAAAAGACAATTATGTACGCTTTTTGGAGAACAGCTGGGAATTCTGCAGCTAATTTTTTTCCATCTGTAGATATAAGGACAATCCTGGGCCCTGGCAAAATAGTATACTATTTCTATAAGCTTTCATATATTGTTATTCTATAACCTTCTGTCGAATATGTTCTTCTAGCTACTATCTGGGCAGAGAACACAACACTATTTCTTGCATGCAGACAGGAGGCGGCATTACAGATTCTCTAAGCTGGGAAAACACAGCTAAAAGATCTTTGCCATGTAATTTTCCTCACCTTACAGACACCTTCTGCCTCCCCACCTCCCCACCCCCAACCCCCAAATGATCTGGCTTGTCATGCAGTTTGGTTCCTGGCAGCTGTGGATACTTTGCTTGTACCTGCTGCATCTGACAGTTTCTTGAACTTCTTCAATCCATCAGTGTCAAACCTGAAAGCACAACAAATGTGCTGTCTTTGGGTGTCGAATCAGTCTGAAATGCTAAGTCAGTGAAACCGCAAAGCTCTTCAGCACGAGGCCCGGGAAGACAGGAACACCTACAGGGAGTCAGCAGCCAATGAATTTTCCTGCATGTATAACATCATTTGTCACGAAGTCCATTTTCCTGGGTTTAAAAATGAAAGGGAATGCATTCTGAAAACAAGATTACTTATGACAATTTGCCTCTCTTTTCAATAACGTGATACTTATTTCAGATCTGCACCACTATTTTAATAGCATAAATTGAATTCTGTCTAGAAAGTGGGGGAAGAAGCATGCAGGTAAGGTATCCTAAGGTACATTCCTGTATCCAGAGTCCTACAGCACATATCAACAAGGAGAAAAGCTGTTAGCACTTTTCCTTTGTGCAAACACTTTGCCAAAGACCTACTGCTTCTCAGAGATTCTGTTATGAATATACTGCAAAGAAAATCCTGAGCATTTAATAAATCGTCTCCAGGCCAGCCCTTGCTAATGTTCAAGTCTGCTTTGACCCACTTCAGAAGAAAACACATGTGAATTCAAGGAAAGGCATTAGGCAGTGGTTTGCATCGTCTGGCAACTTCTACCTCAGATTTATTCTGGTGAGTACATGCATAGAAAGAAGGCATAAACTCCTTTATAAGCCCTACATTTCCTTGCAAGCTGCCACTAAGATCTGTGCAACTAAAATGACAATGAGGAACTCCTATGTCTTTACATAGAGGACTATTATTTTTCCACAGGAGGCTTTCCTAGCTCCCTCTTTTCATCCTCTGAGAAGCGAAACACAGCTTTTCCTTCTCGGCTGCCTGCAGTGTTACTCCGAAGTATCAGAGAACAGCAATTAGATCGTGTCTAGGCGGAAACTTTTAATCGGACTGAAACTGAGTCAAAAAAAATAGCTGTACTCTGCAGCAGTTTTTCTATTTCAAAGCTGAATATGCAAATTTTTTTTTTAATTCCTTTCATACTGCAAAATCAACATTTAAAAATTGTGTGGCTTACAAGGTTAACCTGTGCATTGAATAGACACTTCATAGTGACTGCAAAAGATCAGCTGAAGAGAAAAAACTTGTATATTTGTTTAATGTGTACTTTTCTGAATTCCAAAATCAGAGGTAACAAGGAGAATAAAAAAGTTTTTTTTCTTGGAGGACTGTAGCATTTGGCGCCTGCCCTGCGGCCTGTATACAGAAGGCAGAACTGTTTTCAGATCCTTTTGCTTTACCTCAATCGTAAGATGAAAGTTGCTTTACTGCAAAGGTTTGTTAGTTTGGTTTTGGCTCCTAATACATCTGACCTATAGAGACCTCTTTCCACATCTTGGTATGCTGACGATGATGAGGCCTCGTGTGAAGGAGAACCATTTTTGTTGCTTATTCATTGCGAAAGGTCAGAGGTGTGAGGAGTCTTGCCTGTCTGAAAAATAAAAACTCATGTGCAGACATGATTGAACTGTTAAATTGCTATAAATTGCACACATTATGAAGTGCTAAATTCAGCACTGCTTAGGGTCTTCTATTCTCTGTCACTTGCATAAGCATGTGAGTAATATCCGTGCTCCATTCGTTGATGTTACAGCGCTCGCCCTGTCAGGCTGCACTTCCCTCCATGCAAAACCAGTGCAAGGAAGGATGCTGTTCTTAGCAATGACTTACTGCATCGTGTCATTTGGCTTTTTCTCCACTGTTCTTGCAAGACAGTTTCTCAGGTAATCAGCAAGAAAATAGTAGTGTTTCAAACATGTGAGAGAAGATAAGGACTATGCTTTAATTAGGTAAGATGTTAATGAATTTAACTCATTCAGGAATGGCTGACTACATCTTAGTCAATGTGGCTGTGATTCTACTTACATTATTTCTATGAAGCAAAAGATTTTCATAGCCCCACTGAACTTATCACTCAGCTCTGACCTCTCCCTTGGGTACTTACCCTCCCTGCATGGACAAGGTCCATGGAGAAGGTTGTCTCATGCTTCAAGAGGAGCCCTAGCTTTCTTCCACTAGCTCTTGGAAGATGTTTCCTTTTGAATCTTTGTTTAGTTTTTCAAGAGACTAGATCATCACTACTAGTAGCAATACCACCACAACCAGAATATCATCTCCCTACCTCCTGCCTGTCTGTGGATGTGGCTGGAAAAACCTTCCCATGCAGCATTCGTGTCTATAAAAAGAACACTTCCTTTCTAGCCCCAGGATAAACGCTTCCCTTTACGGCATACTGGGGAGGGAAAATATAAGCAGTCCATCTAGATGTAGAAGGGAGCACAGGTTGGAAACACTCCTCTTTCCACTGTACACAGCATGCTGGGGGCCACAGGTCTGTCCACACAAATGCAAATCTTTCCAACCAGCTCCTGGAGGAGAGAGATCACAGAAGAAGTAAATAGCTCTTTCCTTGACAGTCTAGAAACACATTTTCCCTCCTATTATCAAGGACTTAGGGATCATATTGTAACCAAAACCAAAGAGTAATAATTAATACCTGAAAAATGTGCTCTTTTTTCTTAAGGTCCTTCCTACCAAACTTAGTGATATGGTTCAGAAAAATGAACATAAACAGACAACCTACCTCGAATGTCCCCATATAGCTTTCATCCTCCTCACTCATAGACATGAAATAGGTGAGTTTTTCTGGCCTAATTTACTACGTGCCACTGCCTGCTCATCTGCATTTGTGGGTTCTGTTCTTGTGTGTTCTCCTCTCCTGCAAAAATCCTGAATGTTGCCAAGGCAGGATAATAGGACAAGCACACATCCCAATTATCCACATTATTATATTACTTTTCAACACAGAAAACCAGAAACTAGTCAGCTATTACAGCTCCCATATGAGCGTGGATCTTTATCCTGTGCAGCCTGCTGTAGGTGACCCTGCTTCGGCAGGGGGGTTGGACTAGATGACCCATAGAGGTCCCTTCCAACCCCTACCATTCTGTGATTCTGTGATTCTGTGATTACAGCAAAACCCACTTACTGTGGTACTAACCAGTTAGAGCCTGGAACATTCGTTTAAAAAAGAGATCTTGTTAGGCACAAGTGCTGGTACTATCAGGTCCATCACATTCCAGTACTTACTTACCAGCACGCCATAGGAGCCTGTATGACTATTGTCCTTAGTTTGAGAAGAATATGATTGGAACAACATGACTGGGAGATAGCTAGGACAATGCTCTTGCTCAGACTCCCATGGTACCAATCATTGTAACAGCTAGGCACTAGTACTAAACAGACATAAAGAGATAATTTTCTTGTTTATCTGACGTATGTAATTTGTCACTGTGGTAGCACAATAACTACATGGCAATTTATTGTGGTGATTTTTTTTAATATTAACTTCTTCTCTGCCAGTCTGTGACTATTGGTTGTATTGATTCAGTTTTTGCAGTACTTAGAAAGTACCTAGTTTCCTAGGAAACTTAGTGAAAACAGCTGTATATGATAGAAAAATACAGCAACATCTGAAGGAATTCTGGCTAGATGAGAAAGTAAGTGTAGTGAAAATGAAAGTGAAGGCTTTGATGCTTATATGAAGTACAATTATCTCTCTAAAACCTATATGCCTTTAGTTTATAAAAAGAACTCCTTGTCAAGTTCAAAAGAAGCAGTGGAGCATACTTTGGAAAAAGAAGCAGTGGAGCACACTTTGGATGTTTCGAACCACAATCATTATCGTACAGTGCTCAAAAATACATCCAAGAGTAAAGTGATTCTTTCCTCTCCTACAGAATATTTATTACATTAATAGATAGAATGAATACATAGAAGATGCTTGAGCCATTCGTGCAGTACCAGGAGCAATTAATTTTGGACAGAAAATTCGTGCAGTACCAGGAGCAATTAATTTTGGACAGAAAATTCTAAAAAGAACTCCAGCATTCCAATATTAACCTCCCTGCCGTATCTTATTTGCTCAGTTTTGCAATATAGAGTTCTCTCACTTTGAATTTGCACTAGCCTCTGCAAATTTCTTCCAAACTCGAATAGTGGGTTCACTTGTCATTCTACTAATAGTGATTGCCTTAAAAAGTCATTTCAATAACTAAACTGTTTCATCATTTTTAGCTGTCACTGGTAAAGATCCCAGAGAGGTGACAGTCTGAATTTAATAAGCAACATTGACCTGACGATTCATCAGGTGTCAGGAATAAATGGGTAAGGTGAACAAATGGAACGGAAGTCAGGAGGAGTGTTTCTGTACACAAAACCAGAAGTCCCAGTTTATATTCATATGGTTTATTGTACCCATTACCGACATCTTGAAGCTCGTGAACTTCAGAGTGACCTCCATTTTTGAAGGGCATGCAATAGAATTGGTATTTTATTTGAAATTTATTTTTCTCTGTCAGGGCATAGGACTCAAAAACTGCCGGGAATTCAGCTGAATCTCTGAACAAAGATTATTGCTGGATTTTATCGTAATGTTGATAATGACACTGACGGGAGGTAAAAATCAGCCAGGTAATGAAGAAATTGAGCTTATAAGAATTTATAGCTTGTCTCATGAGGAAGCATGCCCATAGCCTCCAATCAGATTAATATCTGTCCATGACTCTGTACGCTGTCCTGAAAAAGGAAAGGTCCCAGAAAAGGGCCTTTAGCGCTATGAAAAGAGTACAGGGCTACTAAGAGAATGAGAAATTGAAAAGCAAGTTAGAAGACAGCAAAATAACTGAGAAAAAGAGCTTGGAAAAGAGATGGGAATATTGATATAGACACAGAAGAGTAAATAATGATGTGGCTTTTGGAATGAGGAGAAAGACACTGGGAAGTAAGCAGATACCTAAGGAAGTATTAAAATCAAGATGTGGAAGCAAACAAAAATGGTGATGAAGAACATGAAAAGGACGACGGAGGAAGTGAGGAAAACACACTCAATATATAAGCTGTAAAGAACCATATTCTAGGAAGGTACCACTCATCCCACATCAAATACTTCAATATTTTCTAGAATGATTTTACTTCTCTGTCAAAAGAGCATGAGCTACAGGTAGGCAAAGAAAAGAAGACTTGAAAAAGAGTTTAATGTTAAACTTTGGAAATGCATTACTGGCTCACATAAAATACATCAGAAATTCAATGCATGCACATCTCCTTGGAAACCCGCAGACAAAATCTTTCTACTTGCTATAACATTAATATTTTTACTACTATATAAGAATTATTTTAGATTAAATCCCAGGAATTCTATAGAGTATTTAGGTTCCATAGGGTTTCCCTCTGTTTGGAGATAGTCTGTACTTCATAGGCTTTGGAATTGTCAGCCCTAGGACTGGTGTGCAGAGATACTTACACTTCTATTTCTTCCACTTTCCAAAGGAGAAATGGATGAGCCAGTTATGAATTTCTAATAAATGTAACACTAGCAAAATTTATTAGCATCATCCAGCAGACTATGTTTAAAAGACCACAGTTTTCTGTCCAACTTTTTTACCCCAGAATGAAGCAAAAAGCCAGATCCGTAAGATGACCCTTGGAGCCTTCCAGCAAACAGATAGAAACTGGCCACAAGTTTTCCTGGAGGACATTGGTTGAATTGCTTCAACTGGATTTACCTTTTCATTTATTTCCACTCATTCATTAGATGACTTGTTACAGCTCCCTTTTGCTGATGATTGTCTTGTCCAGTACCTGTTTACGTTACCTTAACTTTTGTTTGTTATGAAAGGAAAAGAAGCATTGATTCCTTCCAAGTGCACTGCCTTGCCATAAGACTATAAAAAGTGTATGAGAAAAGCCAAGGCATATGCAGTGCTTTGACTCAAAATGGATTCCATTAACCTCAAAAATGAGCAGTTGCCTAAAGAAGGTCATAAGCTAATTACTTACCTTATTGTGCATTGCAGAAATTGCAAGAACTACAGCAGAAAGAACACTAGATAATCACTTTAATATTCCATGATAAGATCACAAGAGGGTAATAAAGGACTCGCAGATGCTCTTACTAATTGCAGGAATTTTATGCAGTCTTTTAAGAAAATGAAAAAAAAAACCATGGTCTTGATGATAAACACATTAATTATCCTAAGTAACCGAAGTACTACTAAATGCAAAAAAACACCAATAAAACCCTTAAATTTAGATTGTCCAAGTAAATTTTCAGAAGTGAGCTGTGCTCTAGGGTTCCTCAAAATTTTGGGCACCAAAAATCGGGCCCCCTAAAACATATTATTGCTTTGAACATGGGTGTCAATCTCACTTAATATGTAAGAAACAGACCCTTTAAAATCAGTCTTCATCTTTGAAAATCATAGTCTATTCAAAATTAAACATAAGATGTGGTCTCTATGGGCAACCTGTGCCAGTGCTCAGTTATGCTCACAGTAAAAAAGTGTTTCCCAATAGTCATACAGAACCTGTTATGTTTCATTTCGGGCCCATTGCCTCTTTCCTGTCATGGGGCACCACTGGCAAGAGCCTGGCTGCATCTACTTTGTACCCTGTCTTCAGGTATATAAATACATTGACAAGGTCTCGCTCCAGCCTTCTCTTTTACAGACTGAACAGTCCTAACTCGCTCAGCCTTTCCTCATACGAAAGATGCTCCACCCTCTTCATCATCTCAGTGGCCGTTGGCTGGACTCTCTCCAGTAGCTCCATCTCTCTCTTGTACTGGGGAGCCCAGAACTGGGCAAAGTATTCCCCATGAGGCCTCACCAGTGCTGAATAAATAGGAAGCATTACCCCGCTTGACCTGCTCGCAACACCCCTCCTCATGCAGCCCGGGACACCTTTAGCTTTCTTTGCCACCAGAGCACACTGCTGGCCTGTGGCCTACTTGGTGTCCACCAGAACCCCTAGGCCTTTTCTGCAAAGCTGATATGCAGCCTGTTGCAAATATATATGTGCAAATGTGTATATATATATATGTGCAAATATAATTGCAGCATATACTGGCTCACAGGGCTCTTCCTTCCCAGAGGCAGGATTTTGCACTTCTCCTTATTAAAATTCATGAGGCTCCTGTCAGCCTGTTTCTCCAGCCTGTCAAGGCCCAACTCAATGGCAGTGTGAAGCTCTGGTGTAGCACCCACTCCTTCCAGTTTTGTATCGTCAGCAAATTCATTGCAGGTACACTCTGCCCCATCATCCATGGGGATGTTGAACAGGATTGGACTCAGCAGTGATCCCTAGGGTACATCGCTAGCTGCTGAACTCCTACAGACCAGGCAGGTGCTGGTCTTCAAAAACAGTCCACTGGTTGTAGAACCCAAAAGCCTGTCACCAGCACCAGCTCCACAGCCAATTATTGACCTGCATTATTAGTGCCCACCTCCTCATATTCTTTGCCCTCACTGGCAGGATTGAGGATAACACCACCTGGGCCCCCATGCCCTTGACCACCACCCCTGGAGCTCTGAAGTCTCTTCTCATACTGTCCAGGTTGCCTCTGACAGTATCATTAGTACTCACATTGCAGAAAAGCAGGGGGCAGTAGTCAGAGGATCAGACAAGCTTTGCAAGTCCATCCAGAACATCTCGGATCTGGGCCACCAGCAGACAAAAAACCTGTAGATGAGAAGTCAGGCTGGTAGACTGGTGCCTCTGTCCCCTGTAGCAGGGAGTCACCCATTACAGTCACTCGCTGCTTTTTCATGGTGGCCATGCATGGTTTAGCATCAGGTAGCCCAGTTCCTTTACTTCAAGACACGTCTGAATCCTCTTCAGCTCCGAGGGCAGTGAACCCATTTTGTGGGTGTAAGCCCTCACAGGTAGGGCAGGAGCCTTCCTCTTCATGCCTGGTCATCAACTTACATCCTTCTCCTTCTTCATAGGTTACACTTATTCTAGAGATGGACACTGCCTGCATTTCAGTAGTGGTTGGGATCCATGACTTTTCAAGCTGTTGCATCTAGGAGAAGCTCCTTGTTTATCTCCCTTTCATCTTCTCTGATGCTGTGCAGACTGCCCACTTCCTCCCATAGCTCCTCCACTTGGAGGCACAGCTTGTCCAAGATGGCACACCTCCTGCAGTACAGATGGCCATCTCTCCCAGTGTCAGAGAGTGGCATCAGGCATCCCTGCAGCCTGGGGCTGGGAAGGATGCTTCCACCATATGAATCTCTACCTGCATCAAAGCCTCTGCCCTGGCAGGGACAGCGACTCCAAAACTTGCTGGGGAAACTGCCGTGTGGCATGTGACCACTATACCTGACACTGCTTACACTGGCACAAATACATCTGAGGCTTACTTCTTTATGCCTTTCCACACAAAGCGCTGCACCTGTTGACTGTCTTCATGTGCTGTGCTCTATATAGGCTTCTCCCAAGCATTGGCTAAAAGATACTTGACACTTCCTAATCAGGGAGCTCCTGAAACAAAGGCTCCAGGCACCCTGGCTCAAGGGCAGCTGACCACCCTCACACATAATTGCTTGATTTGTCTTTGAGGGACAAAACTTCTGGTCCCAGTGAAGTGAAGAATGAGATTCCTGTTGACTTCGAAGAGATCAAAAATTTCAGTCTTGTATTGTATAATTTCTCACCTGCAGGAACTGATGCTGCTCAGGGATTTTCACTGGAAGCAATGAATAGGATTATAAAAACTTAAGGAATGGGATGACAACCCATGCCAGTTCTTTGCTAAGAATTCTCACCTTGTTTACCAGATTTCTTAGCAAGGAGAGAAAACGCAAGAAAACACACATGACTAAGCTATAGCTATGCATTTTAAATGGTCATTTTTAGTACAAGTATTCAAGAAACCAAAAACATTTCACTCACTGATGGAGATGGTGATAGTGAGCAGTACATGGGAGCTGCAGAAAAGTGATCTGGATCCAGAAGAGTAATTTCTTCATTCCCAGTAGCACAGCAAAGCCAGACCCGGAGTAAGGCATACCAGTCACAGTTGCTTGGGCTTACTAGAAACTGCAATAAAAATATGTCTGACTGTAGATCTTTAGACCTATGGACCATACATCAGTAAAATAACTCTGGCTTGCACAGGCAAAATCTACTGGTGGGTAAAACCTCTGAATATGAATGTGTGGCTGAAAAAACTATGTCGTTTGTCCATTCAGTAGAACCCTCTATTTAGCTGTTCTGTATTTGTAACATCCAGAAATCGGCAGTCCCAGTGCAAGGGCTAAATACAGTCTCCTTATATAAGACAAGACATTTTTCCTTTTCTAGGACAGCAGCACAAGCTCGTTACACAACCTCCAAAGTTTTTACACTAGTTGTTCTGTATAAAATTAGGCTAAAGTATGGGGGGAAATAGTTTGTACCGTGAGGAGTACTAATACAGCTACTACTTCCATGATAATTTCAGGTAGACTAAGGAACACTTAATTGCATGAAGAATCACTGTTTTGCTTTTTTTGCTGCACATTCTTCCAGCTGTTGATACATCAGCTCCAAACTTAAGAACTAGAAAAGAAAGAAAACATACTTTTCAGAAATTACAAAATCTGTAGGGTGTGAGATGTATTAAGAATAGCATACATGAGATGTGGAATCCTATAACTTTATGTGGTAATGTTATGCAGAACTATATGCTGTACTAACAGCCTTTTAATAGTGTGAATTATCTTGTTAATATAGAGAAAAAATAATTTGATTAGCTTATAAAGTATTCACTAATTTGGGCTGATTAAACTGCTGAGTGCAAAGCAATTAGTAAAAATATTTCATATACTTCTTGTTTTCCACAGCCAACAAATAAATTGATGTTATTAATCCTTTCAAATATAGATGTATTTATTATATATAAATTCTGTTTTTAAAAGGAATGTACTACTTTATCATATATACTCATATCTTGTGTACTACAATCATAAGGCATATCTAGGGATATAGAAGAGCTAATGTCACTATCTTCCTTCAACTAGATTTCTGCAACTTATTACACTGGTCTTCGTAGAGAAAATTTTAAGAAAGTTACTAATTCAAATAGTTAAAAAGTGTTCTATGGCATGTATTATTCAGGATTTAGTGTTAACCTGTTTTGTTAAATATTCTGCTGCTAGAATTTCTTGAAGAAATATAGTCTCAATTCACGTATATAGGAAAGGAGAAAGTAGATTAGTGGTAAACTAATGAAGTAAGCAGTGAGGCTCTAGAGTGCTTTAAATTGTGTGTAAATAACTGGGTACACACAGGTAAATAGTTGAGATAAATCTAAATGGTCATTGTAAACTTGCTATTTGAACCCCAGATTTTAACTTCCTTCAAGCCCTCCCTCCTGGGGAAAGTTGCAATTATAAAAAACTGCTGACTGCATTTCATCCCAGACTCTCTTCCCAAGATGTGTGACAAATACATTTAATTTAATGAGATCAGATTATAAAACTATATGAATTGCTACAGTTTCTATCATTAACTTTAAAGACAACACGGGAACTTATGCAATAATCTATATTATTTTCCCACTTCTTTCCTATTCTTTAATTATAGCTGTAACAAAACTGAAGCAAGATTGTCTCCCCCAGTTTCACTGTTGATACCACCAGTTAGTTGCAAACCTTACTGAATCAATATTCTCTCTTCAAGACAGCGCCATTTGATCTCCCATAGATGAGTTTTTTCCCAGTCCTGCAAGCTGATAAGGTTGCTACACGGTCTGTGAAAACAAAGCACTGTTAAGTGGAAAATGGAAGTTTACAGCTCTATAACGCCAGTAGGATGATTTCGCAATGTCTGGTGACCTAACCTTGGGAATGAAAAACAACTTCTTTGAAAGAGAGATCTGTTTGCTTGGATGTCTGTCTTTTCTACTACCTTGCATTATGGCGCACTACAGAATTGCCCTTTGCAGGGGAAATAAGTGCTTATAAAAGGTATTGCACATATGTTTTGAAATCTACTTTTTGTTGTGTGAAATGTATCTTCAACATTACACACTGTCTATGTTCTCAGATGGAACTTACCTTTTAATTCTTTAATATAAAGAGACTGTTTAACATAAGGAGAAATTTTTAATATTATACATTCTTAAAAAGACAGATTTGGATTTCTGAACTTGTTTTCTAGACTTTAAGAAATTACCTCAAATATTTTATATGACAGGCAAGCAACACACAATTGTGTATGTTGTTCGTCTGTCCTAGTTTTGATCAATTTAAGTTGCAATATCAGGGAATTATTCATGTGAGTCCAGACTTGCGGAAGTGGCTAAGTAGTGTACAATTGTGTTTTCTTGTGGTTAGTGACATAATACCTAGTCATGCATGTGGACTAGAACACATTGGAATATAGGGTGAAAGCACCTAGAGATAATTTGCTGAAGATATTGTGAGGCTGTAGATGCTTCCATTGCATTCATGATCTATTTTTTTATTAGCTTCCCTTTCAAAAAAAGCAATTCCAGCAATAAAAATGTAACAATTTCTTCTAAGCTGGCTATTATCACTCTAGAAAAAAAAATCTGGATCTCTAGAGCATGCAAAATATCTACTTATTTCTTTATAGTAATCAAAAACAAATAAAATGGTAAGAATTAAAAGGGAAAGACCAGAGAGAAAAACAATTATACTACCTTATACTTTCCATTTACATCTGCATCTTCAGTTCTGCATGCAGATCTGATTACTTAATGTCAAAACAATACATTAGAAATGAAAAGGTACAAAGGAGAGGAACCAGAATTATTAGAGTTGTGGAAAAATTTCCATATAAAGTGAAATTAAACAGACATAGACTTCTTATCCTGAAGAAGAGCTAGCTGGGGAAGGTTATGACAAAGGTCTACAAATTTCTGAAGGAGAGAAGAAAGAATTATTAAAGGTCTTTTTTTCAAAAACTATATGGTTACCACATGAAACTCACTGCTGCAAAATGCTTAGGATATCAGAATGTAAGTAGGCTCATCATCAGTTAGGAAAGTGAATGGTAAAAAAACACACAGGTACTAAAAGGATTTAATATCGCCAGAACTCCCAGCTCAGGAATTGTTGAAAAAATATTGCTGGAAATCAGAATTTTGCTCTAGAAATAGTGTTTGCTCTCATTTTAGTTTCTCCTCTACGACCGGTGAGAAGCAGAGAGTTCATGTACTGATGCTCCCATGGACTGACCTCACATAGTCTTTCTTAGTTTGGCTTTGGTAGTGAGTCCACACACAGATTACTTTGATAGATCTGAGCCTCACTTTGAGCAGAAACTTCGATTGCATTGGGAAAAATGTGATCTGACAGAGGCATTTAAGCATCCACAGAGGGTGATACCTGAAAAAGATACCTTAAAAACTACGTCTCTCAACAAATCTGTGGGCTTTTGAATCTTTAGGAGGTTTGGTGGGTTTTTAGTAGGATTTCAGGACAAAAGAGCAAACGTCTTCATTTGCAGAGCAGCGTGAATTCAACGTTCCTGGCTGGAATTAGACAAACTATTGCTGTTGATCCTGAGTAACACTGTACAAAATCGAGACTGCTATGCCCTGTATTTATAACAAAAATATGGGATCATCGTAGGTTACATGGTAGGTTTTGTTCAATAGTGCTTAGTCACTTAATGAGTGTTCTAAGCCATGCTTTTTTCAATTTTTTTTTTTCTTTTTTAGTGAAACCAAGCTAAAATAAATGAGATTACTAGATTTTGATCATTCAGTGTGAGGGCAGAACACAGAAACACTGTTGAGTCCTAAATATATAAATACTATGTATATTTCTGGTCACCAATCTAGAAAATTACTTAGAAATGAAATATTGTCAGTTTAGGGTTGGTTGCCCATAATTTGAGAAAAATTAAAAATTAAATTTGTGATATAAGTACCTAATGTCTTCATAAGCAGTGAAACCTGTTATGGGGTCCAGCTGGAATTCGAACCATTACTCACAACATTCACAAAGGTGAGAGATCCAGTATCATGCTGGAGTCGATTTTTCAGAAGTCACTCCTGTCAGTACCAGTCTCGTAATGACAGGACGTTGTAAAAGGACAGACACGTTTGGCACTAAAGGGAAGAGACTTTAAAGCAAAGCATGAAGATACAATCAGGGAAAAATTTACAAGAAATTAGTTGCTAACTGCATACCTAGAAATGTAGATAGGTTCTTAACTCCTTCGAAAAAGCATCATATTCATTAGACTGGAGAGCTAGCCTACAAGATCACTTAGGTAGGACATTGCAGGATTTTATTTTACCTCTTTGTAGAAACCAGCACTTAAAATTGAATTGTTTTGTGGATAATATTTCTCTTCTTCCTGTTGTTATCCAAAAGTGTAGAAAGAAGAAAACATGAAGACTCTTCTGAGCTTTGTTTCACTCTGTAGAGGAGTTCTTCAGTGACAAATGACTTGTCAGATGAGACTGGCAAAGAGATCATTTTTGCACTGATTGCTTCAGCCCTCTGGGAGTCTAAACTTCTTATTAACAAAGTGACTTCATCCTGGAAATTAATAGGGGGTTATAAAGTAGTTAGATAATTGCAACTACTTGAGCTTGCTGACTCACAGGAAGATCAGGTAACAAACCAGCTTCTTAAATTCTTCCCTTACGTGAGGGCAGGTAGACTGTGTAAGTAATAAGCAATAGGCAGGAACTGTTAAGCTTTCTCTTATTTTGATGTCCTTTGAAAATCAGAATAAAAAGCATGGGTTTAGAGGAGTTATTTCTGTGAAAACAGTAGGTGCTATTGGAAGCGAAAATAAAATCTGAAAAGACTGTCCAGCAGAAACAAAAAAAAAAAAAACAAATTCACAAACAATGGACACAAAGGAAATGAACTGTAAAGTAGGCCTGTCTGCCCTGTCTTTACCTATGGAAAACTCTTGTCTCTAGTTCTGTTGGCTTCCCCCTCTCCACTCCCCCCATCCTTCCTGAGTTCCCTCTGATTCATCTTCACCATCCTTCACACTCCTTTGTGTGTTATTACTTGAAATCAAATAGAAAACAACCGTCCCTATCTCTACAACCTCTAAGTATCTCTGCAAAGCCCTTACAACACTTTGGGGTCCTATAAAACACTACTCTCACTGGCAAAAAGAAAATTTAGAAAAAGCTTAGAGCAAGACAACAACAATATTTATTGTGATGATCATTAATATCCAGTAACTGCAGAGCTTTTAATTTCTTTTAATTCCTTTCTCAATACTTCTTTCCATTCAATATTTGCTTGTTTGAACTCAGAAGTGAATAAGCTTCAGCATCCCAGGGTGAGCCTGAACAAACTCAAATTGGAAAGAAACGCAGTTACACATGTAAATAAACCTCATAGACTTGGCCAATGTATGTGCCCAAGTGACAAAGAACTATTTAACAGTATTTTTCAAAACTAAAGCTCTGAACTATTTTTTCCAATTTAGCTAGGAAATGGGTTTCTAAATCACATATTCCACTGTTACTTCTTCTTTTTCTAATTGCTGTTAAAAAAATAGCATTAAAAAGTTATTAGAAAGTTGGAGAAACAAAAGACTGAACGCTTTAACAAACATGTGGATTATTACTGTGCTGCATTTAGCAGCTGTCAATAAGAGACTGATTTCTTTTGAAAATCATTCCTTTTTATTATAGCTTTCGGCTTCAAGAATTTTTTAAGGTTGTACTTGTCAGCCACTTGCCACACACAAAGCATTGTCCATTGAAAACAGATTATAATTAGTTGCATATCAGAGGTGAGTTTTGCAGTAGAGTTTTAAACAGGTATATTGATCCCCCATTCATATGTCAAAGAAGAATAAGTATCACTTCTAGAGGCCTTCTCTTCTTTGAGGTTCTGGGCATGCAATTACACAAGGATCACGAAAAAAATCCTTATTGCAATTCACATGAAGGAGAAGAATCATGGTGTCAGTGGTGCAACAGAACAACTTCTGCATTTTCCACCTTTATAAATGTTGCTTTTTAAGAGGGGAAGAGAAGGAAAATACAATGCTGATGACCTAAGGCTATTTTTGGATGATGCTTTCAAAGCCACATTAGTAACTCCCTGAAATCTTCAGCAGTATGATTTCAAAAGGTTGTTGGCCAAGAAAGCTGCCTTGATTGCTATGTTTTCCTCATTCTGAAAATCCTCTCAAGAGTTATGGGAAGTTTTGATGAATTATTCTAGTCTTCCATCTGAAGCCTCTACAGTCCCCCTGCAAAAGCTGTGCAAATTTTTATACCAAACTTCTGACAAAGAGAAAACATGGAACACCTCTAGGGGTAAGTCACTCCTTTCCAGGGCTGGTTGCCTCCTGAAAAGGGAATGTCAGCCAGCCTGTTCACACTGCACAGTGCTTTTTCACTGAGTAAAAGCAGAAAAAGGCTTTTTCCTCACCACATCAAAGACCTTTTAAAGAAAATGCATGCACAATTCACCACCCACTCCAAAGATGCTGATATTGTGCATAATTTGGTGGCATGACTGATTAATTTCTGCACTATGCTTCTCTGCCTGAATTCTTTTTCATCTCTCAGGCATTTATAAATCAGGATTTCACCCTTTTTTTTAAATAAAGTCCTATCATAGTTTACATCTTGTCATTTGGGGTAAATGTCTTAACGATGTCATCCAGGGAAGTGAGACAGGACTTTATGGGCAAAGCCCAGCAGACAAATTCATGGACTCCATGGGTACTGACGTCTGATAGATAAAGTACATATTAATTAGCTTTCCTGCCCTAACTTCCCTAGGTCAGAGACAGTCCATCACATCCACTAGAACTATATGTCTTTGTTTCCAACACAGCAATCCAAGTTTTTAAGACTTCTTAGGATGTAAAAAGAAAACTCATATGACAAGATAGCAGTGGTAAGGCTGAAGGGACCTTTCAGCAACTTACTAATGCTGGATTCGTTAAGGATTTTGGCTGGGAACCTTCATTCTCAGCATTTTCCATTATTTAGACTTTGTGGTAAGTGAGCACTTCAATAATGATAACAAGAAACAGCAAAGAAGTAATTTCCTGTGCTGTATTCAATGTATGTTACTAGATAAAAAGACCTAAGAATTTCAGTTTGGTAAACATCTGCTGATCATCTTGAGGAAATCTGCTTTGTCCTGCAGCCTACCCAAGAAGTATTAGGACAGATACTCTTTTTTTGTTTGTTAGTTTCATCTGAACATGTGAAATAAGCTGTAATGGATGTAGTTGAATTGCCTTGAAGTGCTTCAGGACCATATGGGTTTGTGATTTATAGATGCGAAGATGTAGCAAATGTGTGTTGACCAAGTTTTGTTAACGTACTGCCACTTTGGTATCCTCTTAATACTATTTTGTTTGAGGCTAAGAACGGACAATGGCGCTTCATATGGATACCTTGGTGGTAAGCTGAAATGAAAATAGAATGTCCATTAGTGTCCTGTGTTTCATTTTCCCTCGGATATGACCAGGCAAGGCTTTAGAAATGCAGGATGCAGGTCTTTTTTCTTTGCTTGCAAAGGCAACAACAAGAAGAATGTAGTGGCCAAGATGATAGTTTAAGTGGAGCAAATGGAAGGCTTTCAGAAGTTATTGCAGCTTCTGAACTTTGGACAGACATTGACATTTCAGAACAAAGGATAAACATTTTCACAGATCTGTAGATCCAGCCTTCATGCATCTTGACTCATCTGTGTGCCTATTTGAAATGAAGAGTATCTCAAACAGGTTTGGTTGGTTTTTTTTTTGGTTGAAAGTGGTTTTTACAGACCTTGACAGAGCAACAAACACCAGCCAGGCTGCAACCGCTTCCTATGGGCTTTGGATTCTACAGGGAACTTGAGAAAGACTTTTCTTTTCTTGCTCACTCTGCCTTCTCCAACTGCTCAAATTCCTCACAAAAAAAGGGAATTTTTAAAATCTTGCTTTCAATCTAGGCTGTGAATTCACCTCTATCTGTGACACCATAGAACACTCTGCGTAAGCCCCTACATTCTGCTTCAGTGCATTAAAATACAGATAATCTGAGAAAGGAGAAGTTCAGAACAACTTTCTTTTCTTTTGTCCAGCATGTCAATTTACAAATGTCATTATATGCATTGTAATATGAAGAAATTACAGCAATCTCTGCACCCTGTTCTTCACACCCATTCCTGTGTTGGTATCTATTTCATTATTGACAGTTTGCTTATATTAGTCTTGATACTGTTTGAGCATTTGTTTATCATAATTTTTAAAAACGAGATAAGAAAGAGTATTTCATAAATGAGTGTAGATGATGAAAGCATTCCTTTGGATATAATGTACTTAATTTTAAGAAGACGAATGCAAAAAGATTTTAATATATAGGTTACATAGCCGAATGCAGGAGAAAAATTCATTCTGAACCCAAACAGATCTAACCTGCTGACGAGCTCAGAATAAGCATTAGTTTTGTATACACATTAATGATTACGCATTGAAAGTAATTTCTGAACTGCTTACTGTTTCAGTATTTAACTCTTTATCATATAGGTTGTAGTTAAGTTTTTGAAACCACATTCAGATAAATGGATGGACAGATTCCTATTGAAATATAAATCTGATGTTTAAATAAGCTCATATAGAGTTTAAAGCCCATCTATTTTAGAAATAAATTCAATACATGGATCAAGAAACACAAAATTTAATTACTAGTTGTAAAATTGTTAGACAAACATAACATAAATCAAAAGCTAACCAACAATAGCTGATCTCATTATCTCAAAGAGAATTGCAATCATTTGGAGACTGGATGTCTTTATGATTAATACAATCTTCACTGCCTGTTATTTCTAAGTACTTTCTCTGCAAAAATGACAACACCAATGGCCTTTCCTAGTAATTTAACGAACAAGAGGAGATTCTCATGCAAATTTCTACCATATATATAAAATTATGATGCCTCCTGGCTTGAGACACATGGTTGCCTGAGTATTTGAAATAATAATAAGGGTCATCTTCTGATTCTTATGCAGTATGAGCGGTAATCATAATGGTTCCCTGACTGCTCTATAAATGCTAACTTGTTCATTGCCAAACTCTCTGCTGAGGGAACACTACTGGAGCGCGTTATACTATGGATACTTGCTGGTAGCAAGTCTGCTCAGAAAAAGGGTAATGGCGCAAAATAAATTTAACTTCTGGCAAGCACCAAAAAAAAAAGGTCCATCTTGTTCTGGGTACGTCCTTCAGAAAGGGTAGCTGATGATCATTCAGGACTTGCTGAACCTCAGAAAAACAATATCCTAATTAGAAACAGATTGTTCTAGTCACTTGGCGAGTATAGGTTATCCTTTCTTACCTACGAACTATGCAAATACAATACAGATTATGCAAATAAAGGGTAAAATCTTCACCATCCTACCAGGAGCATGGTAGCCTTCGGAAGAAAAAGTGAAAGAAAACACAAGAACCTGAGTTTCCCGCTACTTTCCCAACTACCTGATTCAGGAGGATCAAAGAGCATTTTCCAATGCATCAATCTTTCCTGCTTTTTCACAGAGGAGAGATTTATATTCAGAGATTACCATAATTCTAATTTTTTATTTTATGATGGTTGGAGAGGAAAGTAGAATGTTTGTTTGACGTCTTATTTGAAGAGCAGTGCCTCCTGGAAGTGCATGTTCACAGCTGGATAAACCTCCCAGCTCAACATTTGAAGGAGAAGAATGTTGTGCATAAAAGTAAAAGTGGTAGGTTAGGACAGAAACCTTGACAGTACCAGCAAATTCTGAATTCTGAGAATGATTTCACTCCTTCGTATGCAACAATAGTGCAATAATGTAGAATGGAAATGGACAGGAGTCCATTCCACACAGAGATAACTGAGCTGCACTTGAGATTAAACTTAAATAACTCACTGAAAATGAACTATTTTAACTTACCAGTTATAGTCTTTAACATATCTTTAAAATTTAGGGCTAAAAATTGTTTTTATTCCAATTAGTGTGAATTTTCCATTGACTGCTGTGTTGCCAGTGCAAGAGAAAGAGTGAGACTGAACCTTTCTGTGGGGTACAGAATTTACCATTTTGGAAGGAATAAGCAGTTAATTTGGTTTAGCTGCCTGTGGAACTGCACCTCATGAAAATATGTGATATTCACATACCACTGGCACAAAATTTGTGATAGTGAATAGTTAAGTACTTTGTTTTTACAATTAGTTTTTGATTCAGACTTGTTTCTAGCCACTGCTTTCTCTTTTGGCTTTTATTTTCTTCTTGACAATGCTTTTATGAAAATAAATATGTATACTACTACAATTGACAAGGTCAATATGAACTTTTCAGGAACTATCACAGAGTAATAATTCCATCATTATATATACATTAGAAATTCCATCACAGAATCTCTTTATCCATGAGAGAATGGAGTAAGACTTTTGCCTTCTTTTAATGGCACAAAGCCATCAGTATGTATAAAATATTTAACAGTTAGATTTTTCACTGTTTTATGTCATCCTTCAGCAAAGGTTGTAAGACCAGAACAATTGTTACCTTTGTCCAAAACTTGATTTAAAGAAATGGGGTTGCTTAAGAAATAAAGAGAATTCCTGGAATATACTTTTAAAAAGTAATAAAAGCAATCTAAATGTCTCTCCAGCGCTTACATTTACAAAAGAGAAGTTGATAAATTAGTTGAGACGAGGCCATGTTCTCAAACTATAGTTTATAGATGAGCTTGGAACTGCTAAGATAAAGTACTTCCAACAGAAAAGCTGATAGAGCCCTAAGTGCATAGGACAAGAAAGTAACAAGCTGGAAAGAAAGTAACAAGAACGTAAAAAGCAGGATTCCTCTGGGAAAAGTAACCCAGATAGTAAGGCCAAAATTTGTAAGTCAAACAGAACAGTAGTGGAACATGAAACTTGTGTCTATATGTCATTAAATCTGTGTTCAGGCAGTTAGATCCTTGGAGTGCTTTCAGATGAAAGGGAAGGTTTAGAGAGTTAAGATGAACTTAGCAATTAAAAAAAAAAAAGAACAAACAAACCCAGAAAAAATATAGCTGAATAAGTGCATAAGTGCATAAACGCTCCAGACAACTTTCACTTACGTAATAGGCATTTTCTTAGGACATAATCTGAGGGCTAAGTGTATCGCAAAGAAAAGCATATCTGATAAACATGATAGGTACTATGTAGGAAGGTCTTGCTTCAGCATGCATATTTTCTTGCTGAAAACCTCTAGTCAAACCTATATAATGTGGCATCTGTTTACAATGAGTGGTGGTTTTTTTTCAGTTACTGAAATTGAGCACCTAGTCTACTGGATTGATGGTGTTGTAAGAAGACCAGCATTTAAGAGCGGTTTGAGAATGAGAATTACAATGTCAAATTAACAGAAAGAAAACAACAACTACAACAACAAAATCACATTTTTCTTTCAAGTACGATATCTTTTTAAGGTTTACAGGGAAGACACACCAATGTTTTTCGCAGCTCACATGCAAAGTTCTTTCAGATTCCCCAGTTTGTAAGTTGCGGCTGCAATAGAAAATGCTCGGCATGTCACATCTGCAAGATATTGTATGTAGAATTCCTGTGGAATGGTACAGCAACTTGCTTTGGGAATTAAAATTCAATTTTAACTTGTAATTTTGAAAGGTCTTGGGAGAACTTATTGTCCTGTTGACAATTGGGAGTGGTGTTAGCGTCACCAGCCAAAGGGGAGGAGGCAGCTTTCTAAAGCCATTTGAAAGGGCAGAATTAGCAGCAGTAGTGCAGAGCTTACTGTTACGTCTCTTCCATCCGCTGGAGTGGCTAGAAGTCACATTATTACATCCTGCTTCTGATGCTCACTGTTGTTGTCAGCCTGCTGATGAGAGCATTATCAAGACTAGATGATTCCCTTGCCAGTGCCTGAAACCTGAACTCAGGTACTTATCAGAAAGCATGCCCACTGGAGTGATACATGAACTAAGTGCAGCTGAAGCACCATTCATCTCTTCGGGGTGTCACATATTTCATTGTAGCATGCAGGTTTTTGTCAATTATATGCCATAATGATTCTCAGAATGGAAAAGAAAGTGCAGCTGTAAATTGCACCAGTTTTCACCACATCTAGTGCTTCAAATTAAAATGCCAGCAGCAAACAAGAAAATGACTGAAGGTCCCCCTTTATGAAAACAGATACCCTTGGCTAAACACTAGTGTCCATACGTCCCCTCATATTTCATAGGATCTTTATGCCGGGTGCTCCACAGCTATGAAATTAGTTTTGGTGAGAAGGTATAAAGAGGGAAAACACCTGCGTGGACTAGCACAAGGCAGAAAAGATTAAGTTCCAATTTTATATAAAAAATAATAAAGACATCCCTGCAGTTTTCTCAGATATTTTCTGAGTTGTAGCAACAATCAGATAGAATTCAGCTGATTTTTACCAAGCAGCTTTAGTTCACCTGTGTAAGCGGAACATAAGCTAAGACTCAGGAGATGAGCAGATCTGCCATTATATTAATTCAGAACATGAAAATGTGACCAAAATTTAGTGATGTTAACAAATCACTCAAAAGTCCTGGTGGTTTGTTATGTTCTTGATTTTATTAAGAATGAGAACTGGACACAAACAGTAAGCAATACTACAGAAGTTAAGAAATACAGTAAATTAGTGTGTGGGCTGGTGTTTTAAGATGCTTGCTAATATTCGTTGTCTTACACATGCTCTTATATAGGAATGAGTTTAACAAAAATAGAATAGACGTAACTTTCCTCAAGAGTTAGAGTCCTCTCAACAGTGAGATTAATGGGTTTGAATTAAGATAAACAACCAAAAAATTATCACCACTTCCAGGAATGATTCTTTGATTTTATTTTTTAAATATAGTTGAAAAAGTAACTCCTACAGCAAAGTGCTTCCTGATAAATATTACAGCACTCTCTTGGTTTGGGAAAATTTAGGAGTAAAAAAAAAAAAAAAAAGAGAAAAGGAAATAGACCAAATTACAGACCAAATTTTTATTTATGTTATGTATAATATATTTAGATGCACATCTACAGATGTATAGGTATAATTAAACACACTGAACAAAAAACCTTTGACTGCAAAAGCATCGACTCTCCTAGGATATACAGAGTGCAGTGGCGGACGAAGGTAACAAAGATGATGAAAGGACTTAGAGGGCATGATTTGTGAAGAGCAGATAAGGATACAGGATTTGTTCAGCTTAGAGAAGAGGAGACTGAGCAGTGACCTCACTGCTGTCTACAGCTTCCTCAGGAGAAGCAGCAGAGAGTGACGTGCTGATCTCCTCTCTCTGGCATCGGGTGATAGGACACAGGGGAAAGGTTTAAAGCTGCATCATGGCAAGTTTGGACTGGATACTAAGAAAAAGTTCTTTACTGAGAGGGTGGTCAAGCAGAGTAACAAGCTCCCCTGGGAAGCAGTCACGGCCCCAAGCCTGTGTGTCGAAGAAGCGTTTGGACAACGGTCTTAGATATAAGGTTAAACTTTTAGGTTGCCCTGTGTGGAGTCAGGAACTGGACTCGGTGATCCTCATGATTTCCTCCCAGCTCAGGATATTCTGTGATTCTAAGTGGAATCTTTCTGCTTGTTAGCATAAATCTTAATTATTTGTAATCGTTTTATTAAAAGGTAAATAAGTCTCTTTCTCTCTGTGTCTTTTTAATTTGATTAATTACAACAGATTATTCTTCCTTGAATATACACTTTTAACCATTTAGTGGACTTATGTTTTACATCTTTGAACAACAAAAATTAAGATCATTATAAATAAAATACCATGACGTTTAAAAGCAAGCTTTATCCTAGAGCACAGAAGGACAGACTTTCCCAGTATTTTTTGGGCTTATTTCCTGGAAGTTTTTCATATAGGAGTAAGTATGAAATGTCTCCTTTGGCATCATGTAATGTATTTAATACAGAAGCAGACAAGTTTGCTTTCTAAAAGCTGTGGTGAATTGGTGTTTATAGAAACAGAGATGTTATACCTTGGGATTCTTGTTTCATTAAATTTCTTCTGACACCAGTAAGAACTAGTTATTCACATATTCATCAGCAAGCATCTGGCAAGAGTTAGCAAATAAGATGCTGACAACTGAAGAAGTAGCTGTGGGAATGGAACTATCTTTTTATCGGATTATTCATACCTCTGTTAAGCTACCCCTAAAGTAATTAAAGAGTAAAACATTCATGTAGGCAGTAAATCATCCCTGCAAAATAGCAAAATGAGAGCAGAAGGAGAAAGCAGGGGGTGAATGCTATATGACTACATAAATTGTTGGAAATATTAGATTTTTTTTTCTATGATGCATTGAGTGTTGAAAAGGCTTACGGAAATGAAATGGGACAGAGACAAATGCTCTGTTCTTGTGTTGAATGTTTTTCAGGACAGGAGTCAATTGAACTGTTTATCACATTGGAAGGTCGCATGAAACATGCTGTCAGAAGACTTCAGAATAATGTTTACTTCATGCTAAAAATAAAAACAGACCTCTACCTTCATTTACGTTTTTTAAAATTCAAATGTGGTTATTTAATTTCAAAGGAAAAAAATTCACTGTGATCATGGTGGCTCTGCTGAAATCAGCAAGTCATCCACTATCTGCTAGATTTCTCTGCTAGCAGTTTTCAGTTTAATAGGATTTTTATATAAAATAGTCTTATTAGATCAAGTGATTTTTGAGAGGGAAAAGAAAGTATGGCAAAATAACAGTATACTTAATTTAAATTTCTGAGATTAATTCTACATTCTGCTATTCTGAAGGATTCAGAGTAGGACGTCTACACGACCAAAGATGGACCATTCGGTAACGTGTGAGATAGATCAAGCCAGAGTTTCTCTGTTGCTCTTATGATCAGGCACCACGAGCCTGTTGTGTCTTCTTTATATCACTCAGCTAAAATTCACCTGCAGAGGTTCAGACCTCGTGCCCATTCAGATTTCATTGCTGGAGCTTCAAACGCAGACAACTCTAGAGCTGACAGGCTCTTACTGATAGGGTCACCCAGCCAGGGTGTGCCAGGGCAAAATCCATTTCACACATCACCAGTAGGTGTAATTTTTCACCCCATGAATCATGCCACATCGAATCCAACAGAGGTCCTAGAAACTTCATTGAATACTCTGAGATGATAGGGTCTTCACTGAGCTGATTAACTGTTCCTAAGGCAGAAGGGTGGCAATATAAGGAGGTGTACCCTTTTATTTTCTCAGCTTTTTCTCAGTATTCTGCCAATGCCAAGATCACCATGGCAGGTATCCTGCAGGTGGGACACTGATTAAGGGCATGAAATATTTAGCTCAGTGCTTTGCCTTTCCTGCACCTGAGTGATTTTTAAGTGCAGTGTGTTCTCAGGTAAATTGTGTCAATGAAGACTTTCTGCAAATTTTTCTCCAGGATTTACAGTATTGAGAGAAACTTTGAGTGTGATTTGTGGGAAAGAAAATACTTTGTCAAAGATCCCAGGCTGAACAGTTTCCCTTGGCAAGAAAAAATGTTGCCAATGAACATCAAACTGTTGGTGCCTGTTCTCCCTCACCAACTCGTCCAGTCAATCTTTTGTCAGAAAATGGAAACTATCTTTTCTACCCACTTTTAAAAGCATAGCTAGTTTTGCCTACAAAGAATGCACATATGTGTTTCTAAAATAATTTTTTCACAGTTATGGTAGTTATATTTCCAAAGAAATGAATTCAGTTCTTCCATGCATTTGAACTTATTTTTTTTCCTAAGAATATTCCAATTCTATTTTTTTAACAAAACTGACTGCTTTGATCTGTTCCGAGTGTACTTTCTGCTGCATGTACAAGAAACTCTGCATCTCTACAGTTGAAGCCCTGAACACACTGAACTCAAATATGATAATGCTCTGTGCTCTGTTGTACCTGACCTAGTTCTTTTCACAGGAACTTACATTTTATTGAGATTGCTCTTGGAAGTGATCTCCCAGGTGATTTTTTTTTTTTTAATTAGATCATCCCATGCTTGCAACTATCTTCATTTTTGTAACATAACGGTGTTTAGCTACTTTCTGCTTTCTGCTGGTGGTTTCCAAATAGCAGGTAGCATCAAGAACCTGGAAGTAGTCAGCATCCTGCTTTATGACTGCTTATGAATTTAGGGACAGTCTTTGCCATGGAGTTACCTGCACATTCATCTAAGAAACTACAAGTCATAGAATCATAGAATCATTCAGGTTGGAAAAGACCTCTAAGATCATCAAGTCCAACCATCAGCCCAACAACACCATGCCCGACAAACCATCTCCCAAAGTGCCATATGTACATGGTTTTCAAACACCTCCAGGGATGGTGACTCAGCCACCTCCTGGGCAGCCTGTTTCAGTGCCTGACCACTCGTTCAGTAAAGAAATTTTTCCTGACATCCAATCTAAACCTCTCCTGACTCAACTTGAGGGCATTGCCCGTCGTCCTACCGCTAGTTACTTAGGAGAAGTGACCAACACTTTCCTTACTACAACCTCCTTTCAAGTAATTGAGAGAGTAATAACGTCTCCCCTGAACCCCCTTTTTCCAGACTAAAGAGCCCCAGCTCCCTCAGCCGCTCCTCGTAAGACTTGTTCTCCAGACCATACACTGGCTTGGTTGGTTTTCTTTGGACATGCTTCAGCAACTCAGTGTCTTTCTTGTAGTGAGGGGCCCAAAACTGAACACAGTACTCGAGGTGTGGCCTCACCAGTGCCGAGTACAGGGGCACGATCACCTCCCTACTCCTGCTGGCCATGCTATTCCTGATACAAGTCAGGATGTCTTTGGCCTTCTTGGCCACCTGGGCACACTGCTGGCAAGCTGTCGACCAACACCCCCAGGTCTTTTTCCAACGGGCAGCTTTCCAGCCACTCCTCCCCAAGCCGGTAGCGTTGCATGGGGTTGTTGTGACCCAAGTGCAGAACCCGGCATTTGGCCTTGTTGAACCTCATAAAACTGACCTTGGCCCATCAATCTAGCCTGTCCAGATCCCTCTGCAGAGCCTTCCTACCCTCTATCAGGTCAACATTCCCACTCAGCTTGATGTCACCTGCAAACGTACTGAGGGACCACTCAATCCCCTCATCCAGATCATTGATAAAGATGTTAAACAAGACCGCATCCAAAATTCAGCCCTGGGGAACACCACTCATGACCAGCCGCCAGCTGGATTTAACTCCATTCACCACAACACTCAGTGATCGGCTATCCAGCCAGTTTTTTACCCAGCAAAGTGTACATCAATCCGAACCAGGAGCAGCTAGTTTCTCCAGGAGGATGCTGTGGGGAACAGTGTCAAAGGCCTTACTAAAGTCCAGGTACACAAGACCCACAGCCTTCCCCTCATCCACTAGGTGGGTCATCTGGTCATAGAAGGAGATCAGTTTGGTCAAGCAGGACCTGCCTTTCATGAACCCGTGCTGGCTGGGCCTGATCCCCTGGTTGTCATTCACACACTCTGTGAGCACACTCAAGATGAACCGCTCCATAATTTTGCCCGGCACCAAGGTCAGACTGATAGGCCTGTAGTTCCCGGGATCCTCCTTCCATCCCTTCTTGTAGATGAGTGTTACACTGTCTATCCTACAGTCATCTTGGACGTCCCCTGTTACCCAGGAGATGGTGGAGAGTGTCTTTGCCAGCTGCTCCACCAGCTGCCTCAGTACTTTCAGGTGGATCCTATCCAGTCCCATAAACTTGTAAGAGTCTAGGTGGCACACCAGGTAATTAACTGCTTTCTCCTGGACTATGGGAGGTTTATTCTGCTCTCAATCCCTGTCTTCCAGCACCAGGGGCTGAATACCCTGGGAAAAACCAGTCTGACTGTTAAAGACTGAGGCAAAGAAGGCATTAAGTACTTCAGCCTAATCCTTGGTGGCAATGATCCCCCCTGCATCCAATAAGGGAGATTCTCCTTGGCTCTCTTTTTGTTGCTAATGTATTTGTAAAAACAGTTTTTGTTGTCCCTTACAACAGTGGCCAGCCTGAGTTCTACCTGGGCTTTTGCCTCTCTAATTTCCTCTCTGCACAACCTAAAGAGTTCCCTGTATTATTCTTGAGACATCTGCCCTTTTGTTGCATAAGTGGAAAACCATCCTTTTTTTCCTGAGACCCAGCAAAACCTCCCTATTCAGCCAGGACGGTCATCTTCCCTGCCGGTTCATCTTGTGGCGCATTGGGACAGCCTGCTCTTGTGCTTTTAAGACTTCCTCCTTGAAGAGTGTCCAGCCTTCCTGAACCCCTTTGCCCTTCAGGACTCTCTCCCAGGGGACCCTCTCAATCAGTGTCCTGAACAAGCCAAAGTCTGCCCTCCGAAAGTCCATGGTGGTGGTTTTGCTGGCCCCCCTCTTTACATCATCAAGAACTGAGAACTCATTTCATGGCCACTAAGCCCAAGATGGCCTCCGACCACCACACGTCCCACCAGTCCTTCTCTGTTAGTAAATAGCAGGTCAAGTGAGGCACCTCCCCTGGTAGGCTCACTTACCAGCTGTGTCAGGAAATTATCTTCCACACACTCCGGGAACCTCCTAGACTGTTCCTCTCTGCTCTGCTGTATTTCCAGCAGACATGTGTTCAATTGAAGTCCCCCATGAGAACAAGGTCTAGCGATTGTGAGACATCTGCCAACCTCTTGTAGAAAACTGAAGTCTACCTCTTCATCCTGGCTGGGTGGTCTACAACAGAATCCCAGCAGGATGTCTGCCTTGTTGGCTTTCCTCCTCATCTTTATGCATAAGCACTCGACCTTATCATCACATTCGTCAAGCTCTATACAATTGAAACACTCCCTACCATACAGAGCCACCCCACTGCCTCTCTTTCCTCACCTATCCCTTCTGAAGAGCTTATAGCCATCAATTGCAGCTCTGCAGTCGTGACAGTCATCCCAGCACGTTTCTGTGATGGCCACCAAATCACAGCTGTCCTGCTGCAGAAGGAGTCAGAAAATCCTGGTTACATCCAGAAGTCTCAGTAAAGTACATTTTTGCCTGCTACAGACAAGTCCTTTCAAGTTTCAAATGCTGTGCCCTGTTAAAGACCTAATCAACCCAAAATCAAGTCAGAGAAAGAACCATTAACACCCTGGGCCTTTACTAACGTCATTGCTTTTTTTAGCTGAAATACTATCCTTTTCTATGTCATTAAATGGTGGACCTTAATTGTGGTACCTGTGAAATTGCTCAACCAGCGCTTTGCAGAAAGGTTAGGGAAACGTGAAACAGGCAGTCCATGAGGACAAAAGAGAGAAATTTCACCTCCAAACCAGCATATGACCTTTACCACTTCCTAAATCGTTTTGTTGATTGGTAATAAACTTTGGATCTGGTGTCCGGCTTCAAGCTCAAGCATGCTTTCATGAAAAGCCTTCAAAAAGAAAGATGTTTTCATCTTTCTGCTGTAAACAGTGACCTACCTGGTTCCTGTGTGTATTCAGCTGTCAGTTACTACTCAGGAAAAGCCAGCCTCCATCAGACACAGTTTTGTTGTTTGGTTTTTTTTATTAAGGTTTTCTTTATAAGTTAGTCAATACTTCTATGCTAGCCAATATAGTGAAAACTAACTGTAACTTCTCTTGGTGGAAGACATTATGTTTATGTCTGTATTTAAAATGGCATAGAACAACCCAGGGAGGAAGTGGCTTTTAGCTACTAAATGAGAAGCATAGTATTTTTAAGTGCTACTGAGAAATAGAGATGCAGCTCAACTGGAAGTAATTAATTCCTATTTTAATCACATCAGGTTTTCTATGCATCTGTCACATTTTGCAGTGAATCCTTTTCTAGAAAATTCCGCAAAACTTTGAAGTGTTAGCTAACAAATACTGAATGCCTTGCACTTCTACAGAGTTCAGATGACTTCTTTCAACACTGCATTCCTACCTGTGAAAACCAGCTGCTGAAAACCAGGCTGCTGTGTTGGGCCTATGCCAGTGCAGTTATACTCAACTTTAAACAGAGGAGACCTTAGGTCCTCCTTTTGAGGTATTGTAATCTCTAGCTCCATTTCCAAAAGGTTCTGTGTCCATGGAAGAAACAGATTCGACCCCTGGAACTCTCACAATGCAAGGACATGGGTTATCCACATTTTCCTGGGATTTGCTGATTTGGGGGCGTATTTCCCACAACCGCCTTTGGAATTTGCATGCGAAGCTTAACTTTTGTCATGGCAAAGCTTACTAGCAGGGTACTTGCAGAACCATCTAACATTGCACAAATTGAATACCGTCAAGAAACCTCCTCCATCTATTTTATAATAATGGAATTCCTGTTACTTTTGAGAAAACTTTTTTCCCCTCATATCACTCATGTTCTACATATTCCCCACCTTATATTTCACACTCAGTATAATTTTGATTTCTTTTTCATTTTTAACTGGTGCTATTGGATGAAAATATTCATGGGGAAAAAAACCCTATTGCACAATAATGGGGTTCTATAATGTTATTATACTGTATTTATTTAGCAACTTTGTCTTAGTCATGGAAAAATTGGGTGAAAAAAAAAAAAGGCAGAAGTCCTAGAGAGTTAAAGCATGCAAGATACTATGGGTAAAGCAAATGTTTGAGAGTCAATCATTTTAAAGTACTGACCACACTCTACACCTCCAGAGGCCTCCCCAGTCCTCGTTGACCTCAGTTTTGATTCCTGTCTTCCTCCTCCAGCTGCTGCATCACTCTCTCAGGGTGCAACTCCAAGAGATTTTTGTCTGTCATTGAGGCAGCAGTGCCACGAGCAGCCTCGAAACCTCTCGAGAACCCAGAGGCTGCCAAAACAGCAGCAGTATTTCCTCTCCGCAGTGAAAAATCCAGGGAAGCTGCAGTGACCTGATTCTGCAATCCCTCATTGGAATGAAAGCATAACATGCTGAACTAGATAGAGAATTGTTGGTCCTCAGAGGTTTTGTTATGCCTGTACTGGTGCTGTATTAGGGTCGTGACAGAATGGCTTTTCTAGCAGTGTTTCCTAGCTGTCTATACCTAAAATGTAGGAGAATTATATCGCCCCTCTACAAAGCGCAATTCCTGCCAGCATTACAAGTGCCTTACAAAAGCCTGGAACGTTCACACTATAATAGTTGGCCGGAAAGGTCATGGTCTGAAGTGCTTTCAACATTCCTCACAAAGAGGCAAGCAGGGCCATTCTTCCATCTGAAACTCCATTATGTGCACAGTTCAATTTAACAAGTAGCAGTATTTCTGCTGTGTGTTTTTCGTCCCTCATTGCTATGTTGTTCGTTTCCAGACTGAATTGCTTTTATTGATTTTGTACTGTTTTGTCTAATGATTTTTCTTGTAAACCCCACTTAATATGATTTATGGGCTTCCTTCTTCTGCCACAAATCCAGTTGCAGAATGCTTACTCTACCAGTAAATCAATTATTTTAAACATTACCTGAAAGGGTCTTCTCAGCAAATTTCTCCATTGCACCTTAGAGATGTATTCTGCCTCTTCTTCCTCCTGTCACTTTCTATTTAACATCTTTATCTCTTGATGTGCACACACTCCCCTTTGGAACACAAACACACTTCTGATAAATGTCTTTTGAGGATAAGCTATCTGGGGGGACTCCAGTAGGCTCCTTCTTTTAACATTTACCACGTAGCTTACACAGTTTGCTGGTCCATAGCCCTAAAGGTTACAAAAGCAATGTGTGGATGGTTTAAGGCTTTAAGTGTCAGAAGGGGATGTCAATCTGGTTTGACTTACCATCCACTTAATTAGAAACAAACAATCAAAACCCTGGCAAGGCTGTGATTTGAACCAGCATCTTCCTCACGAGTCTAGTAAATGCAAGCTACAATGTAGTTTACCTTGTTACTATGGTACAAAACTACAGAGATTATGAATTGTCTTGAAATCATCAAACAGGTACCTCATCCTTTCATATGCACTTCCCATGTTTTAAAGCTAAAATGCCAAAAAAGAGTAACCTGTGTTGAAGGCTAAAGGAATTTTGTGGGTTTAGTCCAGGGAAGCTCTCATTTGTGGCTTACTTATTAAAACCTACAGCAAGGAGAAGAATCCTAGTGTCTCCTGATCATGGCATATGACCGCATAAAAGAATAAACCTTGTGACACACTATAAATGAGCTTCTCTTCCTCCTCTTTTCATATTAACCAACCCCAAGAAGAACACATAACAAAAGGCAGAAATAATCGGTACGCTTTTACTTAAATAGCCAATTTTAAGCTGATTTTTGGTTTAAAACCTCTGCTAGGAATAAAATATTGCTATTAAGTCAGAATACACAATGGAATTAATCAGTTTTTACTTCCACTCAGCTTAAAAGACTGTATATTAAAAACTCCAAATCAGTAAAAATATTAACTGCAGGATTCAGTCAAGACTTACCTATTTTAACTGCAAAAGTGATAGTGGAGCTACAAGAGATTTACAGAATATACCAGAACCAGGACACGTAAATCTGATTTCCCATTAGTCTGATAAAGCAGAGGTGGTTAAGAGATACTAGATAAAATGGATTGTACTAAAATAGCCTGACTTGACAATACTTATCTGTAAGATGCTGCCATTATAACTGTCTATCAGTTTTCTGTAAGTCTTTAACATTGACAATTGCCTCAGTTTTTCACAGTTTATACTTGAGTACTCAAATGCAGACTACAGACTCAGGAGCATGTAGGCAGTAATTTCCTTGTAACTGGATCCAGATGATAAAATTTCTGGCTGCAAAATATATTTTGTCAGTCAACTTTATAAGCTGCATGGTCTATGTTAAAGAAACAGATGTGGGTAAAGTCACTGAATATGCTTTATTTCTTTTGCTTGTATGTGCATGGGTTTATTGTCCTTTGTTCATCAGCAGTTTAGCAAGTGGCTAGTGCAGACTACAGAGTCTAGAATGTGCCTGTGCATTGCGTACTTACATATCTTTTATCTGAAATGGGCACAGCAGAACCCTGCCCTTGGACTCTGCATGAAGGACGTGACAGACAACACCAAGAAGCTCACTGAACCCTAGTCTGATAGTTAATTAAAATTAAACAGGCACTTTTCTTCTACTTGGCTATGGAAGCATGGCGTATTTTGTGCTTGAGTTTAAGTGATTACTTTTGTTCAGATACATATTTTGGCTGTGTTTTCCATTTTGTGTCGATTCATCCTGACAAGCTGAAGAACACACATACCATGCAGTTCATTTTCACAGAACCATTTTTGCTATGTCTCCTATTTCTTCAGCTCTTAACCCCGAAACAATTATTTGATTTTGCTTTACACTACGTAAATATGCAATGCTGTTAGAGAACCTCACATACTCGTGTCCTCCGTCCAAAAAAAAACAAAAAAGAAGACTGGTGCTTTACTCCTGAACATATATTGTAAAGTGAAAGATTTATTCAGAAGAAGTACCCAGCTGTTCATCATTTCTTGGTATGTGCAGTACAACTTCACAGCCACCTTGTTTAATGTACATTTGAGCTAATATAAACTGATTTTATGTGAGACTAGAAGGAGAAGGGCAGGAGGGAGAAAGCAGCACACTCAGCGTCCTCCATTCATGGCATCTAGGCAAAAGATCATGCGATTTTGTTTAGTACATGCTCTAATCTTAGCCTCAGCAATGTTATTTCAAGGTGTACACTGTAGAGAAAACAGTAAGATTCATAGACCGACAATGTAATTTATGTTTACTCTGTCCTTAGGGAAATGAGGGATTAATGCTAATTAACACCTTAATCAACCCTAATAGGGGTTAATACATCTGTATTAGTCTAATTTTATAGCACGATTTTAGCTCTCAACTCCAAAATACTGTAGAGACTTGGCATAATATCTCTCAAGTCACTGAAGAGTTTTCGTCTCTTACGCAAAGAAAAAATGCGGAGGGAAATTTTGCTCTCACTGAGTTCTTTTTGACTATCATTGATTCAGAGTGACAGCATTTAAAAATACATAATACAATTAGTTGCATTACATGAGTAATATCTCTAGAAGACTAATTATTCTTTCATAATTCATCCATTGCTTGTGTCTTCCCAACTATACCTTTGCTTTCTTTACATAATCTCCTGTTCCTGTGTGTATGCCAGAAGGAGGGATATGTCTGGTTCTTTTGGAGGACTGATGCACAATGCTTCTGTAAGACGGCTTCCCCTAAAAGCTGTCCAGCTGCACCTTACATAGCAGACAAGAGCCCCACTGCTATCCGTCTTACTCCTTCTCCACCTCAATATTTATATGAGAATCCACCAAAAGATTGCAAAGAGACAGTTGACAGGGGAGAGATAGTATCTACCTGTTACGGCAAAGGTACACTAAAGGGGTGTCTCCATGAGAGCATATACTACCACTATAGACGTCTGTAAAAGGTGTGTGACCTGAAAAGTGAATTATCCCTGAATCTGGTCACACATGCGTGCCAACAGGGCCACACGATAGCTCCTGAGAGAACATGACACCACCACACAATCCTCACTGCAGGCAGACTTCGTGTTTCTGGCAGGCTGCAGCCTGAGAATCACAGAAACTCCATGCTAAACTTTGGCATCTAATAAGCACAGAGATTCAAGATATTAGAAGCTGTCCATTAATACTTTTTGATGTATCAAGAAGATGTACAAATTTAATAATCTTACATGAGGTGGACCTTCACCATGACAGTTGACCAGTTCCTACAAGAAGCAAATGCAAAAAAGAGACCTGCTGTGAGAATCAACTATCTTTGTCCCCATGGGACAAACCTGAGAAACCCCTAATCATTAGCAGTTACTAAGAGGAAACCCTTTCACTTTTGAGACTATGCCTTTCTAACCCACTGTATCACAAAAGTAAATTAACACTAGTAAGCTGATGGTTTTATAATAAAAGAATTATCACCCCATCTGCAACCATGATTCCCTACAGTATTGAAGTATAGTAGTTATTACATATTTTCTGTGTGATGCATACATTTTAAATGTTAATCTGCTAACATCCTCGAAGCATCTCAAACTCTAGTGACTATAGCATGACCAGATCAGGAGACACAGCATGCATCATTGTAAGATTACAAGCACTTCTATTTCAGTCATGCTGACCTTCCAGCAGTGAGCTTAAAACCAGCTGGAAAATGAACATTTCAGTGCTTAAGACTGCTACCATTGAAATTTAATTCTCCCTGGTGTTCGTGTGACTTAGGGCTTCACCTTGTCAATGCTTGCATTGGATTTGGTAGCACCAATAAATGGAAGGCTTTATCAGCTTTGACAATTATGCCTGAGAGCAAGAATTTAAAATGAACTAGTTAAAAGAACCAAAATATCTTTGCTGCTACTCCAATAAAAAAGTATTTGATATTTCTTACTCAGACACGTGTCTTCTAGGATCTGCAAAGTATTTGTTCCCTGTACTTTTAGGGTCTTAAAATACAGTAACTAATTCGTGAACTAAGCTTGCATTAAATTGGCATTAAACACTATTCTGTTCTCCCCCCCAAAAAACAAAAAAAAAAGACACAAAACAGAGTGTCAAGAGTTATTATGGATTACAAACAAATATCACAGGTGGAAACTGAACCACCTATCAGAACTGCAGATGCACGCAGCATGGGAAACAAACAGGACGAGTTGGAAGCAATCGTGCTGCTGGAAAGCTACAACCTGATTGCCATCACGGAAACTTGGTGGGATGAATCTCACGACTGGAATGTAGCTCTTGATGTCTACTGGCTGTTCAGAAGGGACAGGCGAAGAAGGAGGGGCGGGGGCATTGCCCTTTACATCAAGAAAACATTACAGAGTGAAGAGCTGTCCCTGAAGAATAACCACCAGCAGGTCAAAAGCTTATGGGTAGGAATAGGAGAGAGAGGCAACAAAGGGAACCTAGTGGTTGGTGTCTACTACAGGCCACCAGATCAAGAGGAACTGACAGATGATGCGTTCTTCCTCCAACTCCAGGAGACTTTGCACTCGCAGGCTCTCGTCTTACGGGGGGACTTCAACCATCCCGACATCTGCTGGAAAAGCAACACGGAAAGCTGTAGGCAATCCAGCAGGTTCCTAGAATGCATTGAGGACAATTTCTTAAACCAGGTAATAAGCACCCCTACCCGAGGGGATGCGATACTAGACCTGGTGGTCACCAATGCGAGTGAGCTCGTTGGGGATGTCAAGATCAGAGGTAGCCTGGGCTGCAGTAACCACGCGCTGGTGGAACTAACGCTACGGAGGGAAATGGGAATAACGAAGAGCATAGTCAGGACCCTAAATTTTAGGAGGACAAATTTCCAGCTCTTCAGCTCTTCAAGGAGATAGTCAGAAGGACTCCCTGGGAAACGGTCCTCAGGGACGGGGGAACAGAACAGAGCTGGCAGGTCTTTAAGGATGTATTCCACAGGGTGCAAGAGCTCTCGACCCCCAAGTGTAAGAAGTCAGGTAGAGAAGGGAAGAGACTGGCATGGCTGAGACAAGAGATGCTGGTCAAACTAAGGAAGAAGAGGGAACTGTACAGGCAGTGGAAGCAGGGACTGGCTTCCTGGGAAGAGTACAGGGAAGCTGCCCGGTTGTGTACAGATGGGGTCAGGAAGGCCAAGGCACAGCTGGAGCTGAACTTGGCAAGGGATGCGAAAAATAACAAGAAGGGCTTCTACAGGTATGTCAGCCGGAAAAAGATGGTCAAAGAAAGCGTACCCCCGCTCATGAGCGAGACCGGCGAACTGGTAACAGCAGATGAGGAGAAAGCTGAGGTACTCAACAACTTTTTTGCCTCAGTCTTCACTGGCAACCTCTCTCCTTACCCCTCCTGAGTCGATGGATGGCATGAAGGAGACCAGGAGGGTAAAATCCCTCCAGCTGTAAGTGAAGACCAGGTTCGGGACCTCCTGAGGAACATAAATGTACAGAAGTCCATGGGACCTGATGAGATGCATCCCAGAGTCCTGAGGGAATTGGCTGATGTAGTTGCCAAGCCACTCTCCATGATATTTGAAAAGTCATGGCAGTCAGAGGAAGTCCCCAGTGACTGGGAAAGGGAAACATTGTGCCCCTTTTCAAAAAGGGTAGAAAGGAAGACCCTGGGAACTACCGACCTGTCAGCCTCACCTCTGTGCCTGGGAAGATCATGGAACAGATCCTCCTAGAAGATATGCTAAGGCACATGGAGGCCAGGGACGTGATTTGAGACAGCCAACATGGCTTCACCAAGGGCAAGTCCTGTCTGACCAACCTAGTGGCTTTCTATGATGGTGTAACAAGTGTGGACAAGGGAAAACCAATGGATGTCATCTATCTGGATTTTTGTAAAGCCTTTGACATGGTCCCCCACAACATCCTTCTCTCTGAATTGGAGAGCCATGGATTTGATGGGTGGACTGTTTGGTGGATAAGGAATTGGTTGGATGGTTGCAGCCAAAGGGTAGTGGTCAACGGCTCAATGTCCAGATGGAGACCAGTGATGAGTGGAGTCCCTCAGGGGTCCGTACTGGGACCGGTGCTGTTCAATATATTTATCAATTACACGGACAGCGACATCGAGTGTACCCTCAGCAAGTTTGCAGATGACACCAAGCTGAGTGGTATGGTTGATACATCAGAAGGACGGGATGCCATCCAGAGGGACCTGGACAAGCTGGAGAGGTGGGCCTGTGTGAACCTCATGAGGTTCAACAAGGCCAAGTGCAAGGTCCTACAGCTGGGTCGGGGTAATCCCCGGTATCAATACAGGCTGGGGGATGAAAGGATCAAGAGCAGCCCTGCTGAGAGGGACTTGGGGGTACTGATAGACGAAAGGCTGGACATGAGCCGGCAATGTGTGCTGGCAGCCCAGAGGGCCAACCATATCCTGGGCTGCATCAAGAGAAGCGTGGCCAGCAGGTCGAGAGAGGTGATTCTGCCCTTCTAGTCTGCTCTGGTGAGACCTCACCTGGAGTACTGCGTTCAGCTCTGGAGCCCTCAGCACAAGAAGGACATGGAACTTTTGGAGCGGGTCCAAAGGAGGGCTACAAAAATGATCCGAGGGCTCGAGCACCTCTCCTGTGAGGACAGGCTGAGAGAGCTGGGCTTGTTCAGCCTGGAGAAGAGAAGGCTACGGGGAGACCTGATTGAAGCATTTCAGTACTTACAGGGAGCCTATAGGAAAGATGGGGACAATCTTTTTAGTAGAGACAGCAGTGACAGGACGAGGGATAATGGTTTTAAACTTAAACAGGGTAGGTTTAGGCTGGATATAAGGAAGAAATTCTTTAGAATGAGGGTGGTGAAACACTGGAACAGGTTGCCCAGAGAGGTAGTGGAGGCCCCATCCCTGGAAACATTCAAGACCAGGTTGGACAGGGCTCTGAGCAACCTGATCTAGTTAGTGGTGTCCCTGCTCTCTGCGGGGGGGTTGGACTAGATGACCTCTAGGGGTCCCTTCCGACCAAAAACTTTCTATGATTCTATGATTCTATGAAGTGCTGGTGAGCATGTTTCTGCTAGAAACTATGGAAACGTGCAGTGATACACTCTGCTTAGCTCTGAAGTCTAAGATATATTTGCACTTCAGAAATGTTGGCCATGCAGTGAAGTTAAACTACCTAATTACGAATTCAATTAATTCAGTGAAAAAGAAGTTGAAGTCAGTGACAGACTAAATTAACTTAATCTTTAACAATAAAGCTGAAAACGCAGGGGGGGCATCTTGGTAGAAGATACTTTGAGTAGGTGCACTCTGCATATTGTATGTTTATTTCTTTTTCATGTTAAAGAAAAATTCTGGTTTAAATTGTGCAAGTAGTTTATGCTAATTTCAGTAAATAACTTGAGGTCAAGATTGTAAAATATGACTTCACTAATACCTGACAAGGACAGGTAGGAAACAGGAGGAGGATGTTTTAGAAAGTTAATACAAATGACAGATACAGCATTTTTATGATCACTATGTCACACATGAGCTGCACGAAGAAAAAATGGTAAGTTAGAGATTGTCAATTTAATAACATGCAAAAATAGTGAATCTCTCTCATGATTTATAAAGTGCTGAACAGTCTTGAAAATACTGTTGACAGCAGAAAAGATCTTTAAGCTAGAAGGAACCTGCTGAGTGATGCTCAGAGGAGAATGAAGGTGAACTCATACAGAAGACAGAAACTGGGCTCTGCTTCCTGATACACTCACTTTGCCCAGCAGTAAAAGCAGGAGCAGTTCTGTCCAAGGAGACATGAGAGAGAAAAAAGAGATTCTACCTCGAATACAGAAAGGGTAAGAAAAGGTAAATTTTCACCACACTTTCTGTCCCTACACCCTGTCAGACAATTTGTGCCCTATTCCAGCCAAGGGGGGGAATCTCACTGTGAAAGAACTTACTACTTTTTTATATGAAACAGTTTCCAAATTTATAATAAAGAATGTACCTCTCTATTTTACTAGACTAGATACATAGCAACTTTTAAAATTAGAAATTATCTCCCTCTGAACTCAGCCAAATACAATAAGTATTGCTGGGTTTCTTTGCAGTTTTGCAGATAATCCCTTTCGGTCAATTTTGGGATGTCTGGAAGGCTGAGTTTGTTTTCTACTGTTGCAGGTCAGTTTGAGGAATGCAGTCTATAACAGATGCAAGAGGAAAGATCCTGAATCCAGATGTGGTTAGTAAAAAATTTCCTGAATCATTAGTCACCTACTGACCCCTACCAAATTTCAACTGAAAAACTTTCCAAAGTAGGAGTCTATCTATCATTCAAGGGAGAAGAAAAATTTTGGGGATTGATTTCTAGCACTACTGCTCCTTAAGGAAATGGAAAAAAACCCACATCCCCAAAACACCCCATGAAATATTGACAAACACATACTTTCCAAACAGAACTTTATATTTTCCTGAACATGTGTGTCTATATCTGAGAAGAAAAAGAGACCTCCATCCCGGGAAAGGTGATGGAGCAGCTTATCCTGGAGGCCATCATCAAGCAAGTGGAGGAAAAGAAGGTTATCAGGAGTAGTCAGCATGGATTCACCAGAGGGAAATCATGCCTGACAAATCTAATAGCTTTCTACGATGACATGACTGGCTGGGTAGACGAAGGGAGAGCCGTGGGTGTTGTCTACCTAGACTTCAGCAAGGCTTTCGACACAGTCTCCCATAATATCCTCCTAGGGAAGCTGAGGAAGTGCGGGCTGGATGAGTGGTCGGTGAAGTGGATTGAGAACTGGCTGAATGGCAGAACTCAGAGGGTTGTGATCAGCGGCGCTGAGTCTAGTTGGAGGCTGGTAACTAGTGGTGTCCCTCAGGGGTCAGTACTGGGCCCAGCCTTGTTTAACTTCTTCATCAACGACCTGGATGAAGAGTTAGAATGTACCCTCAGCCAGTTTGCTGATGACACAAAACTGGGAGGTGTGGTAGATACACCAGAAGGCTGTGCTGCCATTCAGCATGACCTGGATAGGCTGGAAAGCTGGGCAGAGAGGAACCTGATGAGGTTCAACAAAGACAAATGCAGGGTCCTGCACCTGGGGAGGAACAACCCCAGGCAGGCACCAGTGCAGGCTCGGGGCGGACCTGTTGGAGAGCAGCTCTGCGGATAGGGACCTGGGTGTCCTGGTGGACAGGTTAACCATGAGTCAGCAGTGTGCCCTGGCTGTCAAGAAAGCTAATGGGATCCTGGGATGCACCAAGAAGAGTGTGGCCAGCAGGTTGAGGGAGGTTCTCCTTCCCCTCTACTCTGCCCTAGTGAGGCCTCATCTGGAGTACTCTGTCCAGTTCTGGGCTCCCCAGTTCAAGAAAAGATGAACAGCTACTGGAGAGAGTCCAGCGAAGGGCTACAAAGATGGTGAGGGGACTGGAACTTCTCTCCTACGAGGAGAGGCTGAGGGAGCTGGGCTTGTTCAGCCTGAAGAAGAGAAGGCTGAGAGGGGACTTAATAAATGCTTACAAATATCTGAAGGGTGGGTGTCAGGAGGATGGGGCCAAGCTCTTTTCAGTGGTGCCCAGTGACAGGACAAGGGGCAATGGGCCCAGGCTGAAGCACAGGAAGTTCTGTCTGAACATGAGGAAGAACTTCTTCCCTCTGAGGGTGACGGAGCACTGGAACAGGCTGCCCAGGGAGGTGGTGGAGTCTCCTTCTCTGGAGTTATTCAAGACCCACCTGGACAAGGTCCTCTACAGCCTACTGTAGGTGACCCTGCTTTGGCAGGAGGGTTGGACTAGATGACCCACAGAGGTCCCTTCCAACCCTTACCATTCTGTGATTCTGTGATTCTGTGAGAGCGCTGAAAAGATATACCTGACTTGCCTTTGAGAATCTGCCAGAAGGGGCCAAAACCAGCAGAAAGGCACACAGAGAATGAAAGACAAAAATAAAAATAGTAGAGACCAGATCGTGACTACAACTAGGGGAACCAGCTTTCCAGTGAGACATACCTATTCCTGTTGCCGGCCTCGGTAGATGATTACGTATAGGCATCAGAGTGTCAGTGCCTGAACAATCTGTAAGTATTTTAAAAAAAGCTGAGTTAATTGATAATTTTTTCTTAAAAATGAAGCTAAAATTATACCTGGTCACAGCTGTCTCATGAGGTTTAAATCCCGTATTGATATCTCCCGACTTTTCTTGTTTTGTGGGGTCCCCAGCAGCTCCCTCCGCTTGGGACCAAAAGTTTCTAAGTCATCACCTCATTTACCTGACAGAAAGCTATGACCTACATTTTCAGCAGCACTTGTCTCACAGTGAAAAGCACCCAGAGCCATTACTGTTCTAGGTGACGCCACCTGAACGAACTGAGCTGGAAACCCCTAACTCAAGCAGAAACACAGTGCAAACTAACAGAAAAATCATGTCACTGCCAAAGACATCACCCAGACAAGCACACAAATTATTTTCCCAATATTAGGTGCTTCTGTGCAAAAGATTCTGCCATAATAGCACTTTCTTATAAGTGTGGCTTCAACCCAAAATAAAACATTTTCCCATTAGATCTATTCTGTTTTGATCTTAAGAGCCAGTGAACAACACAAAGCAAAGGACTGTACCATGGGGACTATGCACCCATGCAAAGGTATTTTGATAATATGAATGAGATAAAATGTAACTTTCTTACTACCTAAAATGTATTTCTAGTTTTTACAGAGTTATATCAGATCTGACATTTTAAATTATAAAATCATAGTCATATTATAATTAAAAAATAGAAATAATAGAATTTCACATCAAGTCCGACTGTTAATGCATTATGTCTTTTCATATTCACTTAATCCAAACCCTCCAATGTCATTAACATAAACGTATTTGTTATATGGGGCATATTTATCTATTAACTCCATGGAAATGAGAAATAAATTATTAAATAAGAGCTCAAGACTGCAGTTTGCCCATCCTTTTACATACAAGAACACTGAGTGAAGCTCATATTTTAGAAAGAAAAATTTCAAATCTGGGCCCAGGTTTATGAACCTATCTGTAAAGCAGTTGCTATTTTTGTGAAGTCAGGCACTAAAAAGAAAGGGTCTAAACCCATTCATAGTTATTTTCTGAATTGTAGGTTTGAGTTTGTCTCGTTTATATGAAATATAAATTGCGTATAGCTATATCTGTCTATCTATATAAATAATACAGCCCCACTATCTTTAAACAGTAATAGCCAACAACACAAGAATAAACTCCAACTTCTGATTAAAGAGTACTTAATACTTTAGACTAAGTAATATTTTTACAAAACAGTTTTAAAGACTCCCTAAGAAATACATGTCCTGAGTAAGCCGGATGTGTGGGACGTGTCTTATCCCACAACATATTTCCTGTGATGTATTTATGAGTCTTATGTAGCTGTTCTTTCAGGTTTATAAACGTTCGGTGTATCATCAAGGGACAAAACAAGGATGTGCCCTAACTCCTCCACAGTCTTTGATAGTAACTGAACTTCCTGCTGTAAATGTACTTCATACACTTAGTCTGTGATGTCTGTAGGTGATGTTTTGTGATTCAAGTGCCTAAGGAAAAGTGTAAGAGACATGCAGGAAGAAATAAGGAAAACTCACTCCAAAACCACACTGCAAAGAAAAATCTATGTATTGTTTTGACCCATCCCTTCTTTCACTGTTAGGTAAAAGTCATGATTCGCTTTATTCAGCTATTGCAGATTTATGATTTATTACTAAGATTGCAAGTATTTCTCTTGCTTACCCTTCAGCCCTCAAAAAAAAATTGGATAACTAGTTCTTTTCAAAGATGGCGTTGTCTTAATGACAAATGAAGCCCATTGACTGAAAATAAAAAACCTCCAAACAACCCAACAAAAAAACCCCACTGCTTACCAAAATCACAGTGTATTTATAGGTGTCATTTGTTAACTGGTAACACAACTATTATCAGTTTAAGAATTGAGTGCCAGTAGCAATTATAACATTATTAATAATGTTCAAATGCTATTAGTCCTCATCCAAGCAAATGCTAATCATCTGTTTAGATTTCGCTGTGGGAGCAGCCTGGTTCCTCTCTCACCCATGCACTCTTCTAAATGTATGTCATGCTTTCTGTGAAGAGCACATAAGACAATTAAGCCAGTTTTTCTTTTGAAGTTTTTGGCTGCAAGAAGTTTTAACACTCTTTTGATGAGATCCAGTGTTCCTACTGATATTTTATTAAGATCTTCCTTTGGCAAAAAACTCTCCCCATCCCCTTAGTCAAGACAATTCTGAATTTATAATGCTATTCCCTGATCACACAGCTCAGCCACTGAACTGCCATGTGGTTTTCAAGTGCCCCATGCTTTGCAAGTGCCCACTCATGGTACAATCCTCTTACTAGAAAGAAGAATTGGTGAGAAGTAAAGCACTCTTACTAAACCTGGGAAAGGCAGGAGAAGTTATATTTCACTTCTAATTGTATTTTCCTCCAGTACATCTTCATCTTCAGCCTGTGTCCAAAAGCACATGCTGCACATTTTCTGTTTTTTGCTGCAAGCTGCAGGCTTGGTTTACTCAAGCACTAGTTCCTAGGGGTGTGAAAGACACTTCATGCCACTTCTCCCAACCCATACTGCCCAAACAAAATTGGTCCTATCCCAGTTCTCCTAGCCCCTAATGAGTTCTCAGACCAATACACTGCAACCCACATCACTATACAAAAGCAAGGAGGAAAAGTGGTACCAGCCCTACAGTCTCCCACGCTCTGCTCTTCTCTGACTGCAGCTTCACAGTTTCCACCCTTGTTTTCCACCCACACAGCCTGATTAAATCACCAGATGCCAGCATGGTCCAGCTGGCCATCCCTGTTTCTCAAAAGAGGGCAGGTATAGTGGCAAGCATGCTGTAGGGGAGGCTGATGGGGAAACGCGGCAGGTGATCTCCCAAGCTGTGCTTGCACCATGTTTGGACATGCAGCATCCACCTCCAGCAGCAGCATGGCAGCCACCACGTTGCAAGCACTCCCAGAGGCCAGGTCCCATCATCCAAGCATTTCCGTCAACTCCAAATCACCACAAATGCAAGCTGGGTTGTCAAGTGTGGCTTTGTACCTGTGAAAAGTCCCAAGAAGGGTCACTGCTTACTGCCCCTTGTCACTTTGGCCATGTCCCTGATGGGCCACCAGTAGTTTTTGTGAGACCATACAGTCACCCAGATTAATTCAGAGAACACCAAGTCTTCAAAAAAAAACAAAACTGAAAGAAAAGAAAAAAAAGGGAGACTTTTCAGGTGGATCAGTTTCCTGGAATTTAAGTTAATCAGCTCCTCACACACATTTCTGAATAGGAATGCAGGTGAGCCAGAGGCAAAAAATTTCTTTGTCAAGGCTCCTGAGACTAAGTTAGAACTTAATTTTCAAAGCACTGCTGTTATGCAACCACATAATAAAGCATTTAACAATAACAGGAATTCTAATTAAGAAAAATGCACTTTATGCTCTAGCTCTTAAAATGAGATTGCATAGATTAAGAAAATTTGTCCCTAGCTGCCATACACAGAAAATGCTTTTATACATGGATAATCATTGTTCTGCATACCTAATATTTTAAAAACCAAAAGAACTAAAAAATACAGTTAAAAATTATAGGAAATGTTTCTTACATCCAAAGGCAACGTCTAAAATCAGAAATATACACAAACCAATCAGTAGGACATATTTTTACTCCAAATTGTGCCAAAAAACCTATAATATAGGTATAATCAGAGCAATTATCCTCACACATTTTTCACATATATGCATTCACAAATGTGTATGTACAATGTACATTTGTGTACAATGTTTACAAATACAAATATTTATAAATAAGCTTCTTAAGGCAGAACGGCATCTGATTTGTCTTGCAGAAATAAGGCACTTCAGATTAAACAGTGGACCAGCTCAGAAGAACAAATTCCTGGCCTTGAAAATGCCAAATGCCTCTTGCGATGTTCTCACTTTGGTAGAAGGGAAGATACTGAATACTTGGCTGGAAACTTCTGCAGATGTTGTGGGCTTTACTTACGGTGTCAGGTAACACGGTGTAGTTTTAATACTGATTTGTTATTATGATCATCTTCTGTTATTTAAGATTTTAATCCTCAAGGACTGGTAAAATACATTTTTTCCACAATATTGTACATTGTATTTCAACACTGCAGTTCTGGGCATCTGTAATAAAACAAATAAAAAATAAAAAAATCGAAGACCAGTCAGCATAAAGCTTTGACTAAATTTTGCATAGATATACAATGTTGTAAAAGAGAGCTGATACTTGATACTAAATCAAACATTTCTTCCTAGAAGAGTTTCAGAACCTGAACAGTGTTCCAGTGGCTAGTTACACATTGAGTTGTAATGTGGCCTGGACTAGTATTTCACGTTAAATAAATGTCTATCCAAGAAAACAAACTGAAGAGGAAGACAAATGCCTTGTTTTACCCTATTATTCCAAATGCTGACAGAAATTTTGCTGTCAAAGCGGATGGGTCAGGCCTTTGACGTACAGTGGATTTTGTTCTCCTTTGTTTTAAGGAAAACATCTCTTTCTTTTCCACTTTCGTATGGAAATATTAAATCCGTGTATCTTACTTTCATGATATTTGACATAATTGGCCCAAATCTGAATTATTTTCTCTCTAAGGTTTACTTTCAATAAAATAGTATTTGTTTTCCATGTAAAGGGCCAAAGGACAATTTTAAACATGTTACCTAGGGATCCCACATAAGACAGCTCACACAGTAGAAATTTAATGTTTTGCATAAAATTAATCATCTTGAAATGAAAACCAAGCCTTACTCTATTGCCTTTTACAATAGTTCAGGGATGCCATTAAAACGCCTTTAAAATCTAAGACTGCAATCATTAAACTATCTGTTCTTTTGGTTTGCATATCTAATAAATGCAAAGAGATTATTCAAATTTTTGTTTAGGTGATGTGGCATGGTAAAGAAGTTAAAAAAACTCCCCTGATTTTCTTTTTTTATTTATTTGTTATTAAATGTGCACTTTAGTACCCTCTTGTAGAACAATAAAGATCTCTTAATCTCCACATATCTATTGGTTTAAATATGATTACTATTGAAAATTTATAAGAGGTTTCAGAGGGAAATAAAAGAAAATACAACACCCAAACAACCAACACCAAATCAAATTATGTGAAAAAGACCAAGTCTTCCAAGTAAACAACATTATTTGGTGTAATTTTGCCCAACTATGAATAAGTCTCATTCACCTTCACATGCACTTATGTAGAGCAACCCCCTTTACGCAAACAGAAGCTATTTGATCCTGAATTTTCTTTCTTACTGAAAATATCAAAGAATTTTAATCTCCATACAGTCACCAACTTGATCTAAATTTACATCTTGTTTTTGTTTAAAATGGCTTATGTTCTTTTCTTACTTTTCTTTTTTTTGAGAAGGCTGTTACTTTCACTTTCAAGAGGTGTGATATACTGCTCTTATCTAAACATTTCCTCAGTCTTCTGTATAAATACATTTGGTAGTCTTTGTAAAATTTGAATAGACTTTGTTGTAAACTTTAGAACTCGATGCATGCTATTGTTACTCAATACAGAAATTGGCAATTGTTTTAATGAATTTTGTTAGGCTAAAGATAGATGCTGTGTGAAAGATGGGAAATATCAGAGTGAAGATTGTTTAAAACATATTGTCACTGGGTGACTGTTCTGACCTGAGAACTGCATGCTAACTACACAGTCTCATCAATGGATTTATTTTTTCATATTTATCAAGGCATCATCGGAATTCTCTTTCAGTGTATTGTCTTGAGGAAAGCGTTCTCTGCTTTATGCTACCCCAAATTAGTAGTGATACATAAAAATGTGGCTTACTCGCTGCTTTAACTCCATACAGGGTAGAGTGTGCCACTCCTACCTTTCGCAAATGCCACTCTGTTGTATGAGAGCTTTACCTGCTGCTTGGGAGCTACAGAAACAACCAAGGTCAAAGCGAAAAAGAATAGCAGCAGCTCTGTGTACCAGGCATCTGTTTCATGTCCTATAAACTGTAACATAAACAGAGTTTGCTTTTTCTGTAAACGTGCCTGTAATCATGTCTTCTTTATCTTTTGGCTTCTCTCTGTTAAAACGGAGCTCCTCTGCATCATTTGCTTGAATATATGTTATGAGAAATAATGGACAATGTTCCTTGGAAGTGCCCCCTTCAGCTTGTTTAAGTGGGAAGTAGCTCTCAGAAATGTAGCTTATAGCAGTGCATTGAATGCATGTACACACACTCACGTAAGCTCTGTGGCAACACTAATCTTCAAATAGGTGCTTAAGGATTTGCTTCAACTTTAAATTAAGATGTTTGGAGTTAGATCCCAAGTAGCTGCCTTTAGCGAGAGCTAGCTTTATTGGAGGTAACAACTACATAGACTTCTTCCCCACATGATTTCTGTTGTTACAAGCGACGCAAAAAGGAAAAGCTTTGATAAAATTCTCACCATTTTGAATTCTCTGTCGTTCAAATAAAAAATCTGCTCCTTCAGAACTTAATAGCTTCTGCCCTTATTGCATCTGTTAACTGTGTACAACAACATATAACCCCTTTAGACAAAATGAAACACCAGAAGAGCAACACGTGACCAGAAGAGCAGACAGCCATGCAGAGAGACAGCAGGGTCACAGCATAGCAGAGTGCAACCCATACACAGTCATTCCCCACTGCTGCTCCAAAATGAGCTGTGTGTGGTCTCTGTTTTGTTGCTCACTCACTGTGCAGCAGGTAGGAGGAGTAGAGGCTGTGAGATTACTGGCCACAAATCCCTGATGACGCAGGATGCTTTACCCACCTTCTTCACCAGCAGACATAACTGCAAAATGAGCACATCTCATATTTGGGGTTTGGGCATTTTGTGTGGTGAAAGAGAAAAGGAAACTTGTTTCTTGCTCTGCTCCCAAACCACTGCAACACCATGATTGGGTTTTGCGCAAGCTGGGCAACAGTCGCCATGGATGTAATTTGTTACAGTATTTTCTACCTGTCCTGAGCTAGCCATGTGAGGATTTGACATCATTCTCAGATCAAACCCTCTCAAAGGGTAACAAATGTACAAGTGTACAAACAAGGGCGTCTGAAGCTCTGTCAATGATGATTCCGTTTAATAATTTTTTCACCACAAATGGAACCCTCTGATTTTAAAAAAATAGATTATCTCATCTCCCTCTCTGGGACTGGTCAGACTCTTGAGACAAAAGGTTTTCTTTTGATCATTGTCATTATTTACTACATGTACTTTTGCTCTTCATTGGGAAATTAACCGTTTACTCTGCTGGTTTGAAACTGGAAAATACATAAGAATGGTAGAAAGACCCTAATTCTCTCTAAGATCCAATGTACCTTAAACATTCAGGATATTATGTTGCTACCAAACAGTTAGATTTAGGCCAATGTGCTAGGCCTTCTGAGATTATAAAAGCATTCTGACCTGGAATTTGATAATACAGGGATTTTTAATAGCAGTTCCTGTAGCTGGCAAAATATAATGTGTTAACATGAACATGCCAGGACACTTCTTTTTGGATATTAGATGGATGTTGGGGAAATTATTTGGAAATTATTTACAGCATGCTTTCAAACAGTATAAATCACCTTCAACACATACATAGCAATTTACCCTAGCTGCTTTGAAGTAAATGAATGGGATGATAAAATATCTCTAGCAATTACCTGTTTGACTCTGATTTACTATGTACATATACAAATAAGGAGAAATTCAATATAGTAGTAAGAAGAAAATGAATATTTTATTACTTTAGATTAGACACTTAACTGGTGAAGACATCAGTACTGTAATATTCTGCAGCTATTCTACTTCATTTGGAAAGAAAACTGTGAATGAAAAAGGAAGAGCAAAGTTATAAAGGGTATTTTCTACATAAGGAAGACTGCCTCAATAGAGTACAAATTTGAGGCCTTTTAAATGCTTGCTCTAGCCTTGCTAATCTTCATGCTCCAACTTCTGTTTTGTTTTCTGTGAAAACTAGGAGTAGCCATTTCACACTTACTTGCTCTAACTTACTTCAATAAAATGTATGGTGATAATTAACTACCATTTATCATAACTAGGCTACCGTGCAAACTATTCTCTGTCTTTACCAAATGTGAGTTGAATATTACAGCAAGATGTGTTTCTTATCAAACATTGAACATGCAACTTGAAACAGAGCAGAAGAAAACGTGGGAGAACATACTGTCCTAATGAAGACTAGAAAAGAAAATCAGCTTTCACATATGTTCACTTTTCTCTTTTCACTGAGAATGGGAATAGTTTCACAAAAGTTTCACTGAGAACTGATGATTGATATAGCAAAAGATCTGATCTAGCATTAGAAGGCAGATTTGTCAAACACAGCATTTTGTGTATATTTGTGGCTCTTTTTCTTGGCTACAATCCTAATTTCTTATTAATTCATTGTTAAGCCTCTCATATTCGTGAATCCATGAATGGCAGCTGAAAGAATAAAACCCATTGGATGTGGTGAAACTCATAACAAATTGCCCCACATTGGTGTTACTGTAAGGGTCTCAAACGAGTGACTGTTTTTCCCAGGTATAAGAATTTACAATACTTCAGAAGTCCAAGATATTCACTAGGAAGCCAGCCAAGGCCTATACACTGCATATGTATATCTTTTATATGAATTAATTTGGCAAAATTATATACAAGAACTGCGACTGTGCTTGGACACAAATATTTACAAAATTGCACATAACTACTCTGTGTAATTTTGTCTTCTAAATCAATGTTAAGACTAGATCTGCAGCATCTGCCCCTTTCTTACAACTAAAGACTTAATCAGCTGTAGAGACGGCATCTTCCTAAATTTGTTTCTGAGTCAGATTTTATTTATTCACATGTAACTCTAACCACTGTGCTTCAGGGGGCTTTGCTTTACTTCCGGCTTGATACATTTCAGTATCTCTGTTATCAGGCTATTTCTGCAAATACAGCCAAGTGTAACTGCTGGTGTAGAAAATGACCTGATTTCATGTGCAGAAACCAATCTCTTTTCTAATGGTGTGAAATCGTGCTGCTTACTCTAGAAGCTAAGATTCTTGAAAGTGAGTGCACTATCTGCTTGGGTGGATTAGCATCCTGCTGCAAAATCATGGGGGGTTGGAGGCACTTGTTTCAGAGCATTATTGCCAAATGTGCACAAAGCTGTTATATATGGGATGCAGCTCATCATAGGACATAATGTAAGATATAAACTGGATTTCTAAAGGGTTGGAGATTCAAAAAATGTGTACTGAAGCTACTCCCAGCAGATCTTTTATTTTCACTAGGCATTGCCTTTAAAATTCTCAGGATGCACTCCTGTGGGATTTTCCAAAGCACGTAGCCGAAACACATAGATAGTGTAAAGGAGCAATATATATGCTAAGTGGGACTTTCCTTTGCAGAGAAGAATGACTGTCTCCTGGGGACAAAATTTTGCTCTAAGATGTATCCATATGCAGTCCATGACTTTCAGGTAAAAAGAACAACAATGAAACACAAATGGAGTGTTTTGCCAGGAAAACACATTTTAAAAGAATTTCAGAGTGTTCAGGATTTTGGTAGCAGTGTTTGGGTTTTTTCTGTCCTTTGTGTATTGCAATGGCTACGTATTATAGAAGGTGTTTTTAACTTCTTAGGACTCAGTGCAAAATTGGAATGAAATATCAGAAATCTGGGAAAGACACCAAAGACACAGGGAACTGCAATTTTTTTACTTATTTTCACTACATTGTTGCTCTAACTTACTAAGCAGTGGCTAATCCTTCTGGTTATTATGAGCCTAGAGCTACACTTAAAGAACTTAAAAAATTGTTCACTCTGCAAGGTCTGCTGCATTTCAAGAGCCATTTAGCCATTTCCATTTACCATAACAATCACTTAGGCGTTGTACTGTATTACATACTCTAATGCCCCTTCACAGCATACATTTGGGTTTTGTTTTTCAGATAAGCAGGTCAGAAAAATTACGTCCTTAATTACCATCGTAAAATCTGCACTGAAGTGGATCAAGTCTTCATTTTCTGTATGGCAGTCAATGCATACAATTTTAATACAAATCTGTGTTGCAGAACGTTCCAGGCATGGCATTATATTCAAAATACCAATAACTTCCACAGAAAACATTAGCAGCCAGATGCACTCACAAAGGTTCTTTTTTTTTTATTCCATGGTTTTATTCCATGCCTAATAAAATTATGCAAAATCACGGTACATCAAAAGATGCAATTATTTTAAATGAAGTACTCTACCATAATACAGAAAAAACCCAACCAGACAATGTTCCACATCAAAGCCATTTCAGAAACAAATGCGACATATTAGGGAAGGAATTTGTAAACTAACAACTTGGAAGCCACAGAAGAAAATGGCCTTCCCAGATAAAAATGCCTGAAATCTCATCTTTTTGTCATCACAAGAACCTACTAATGTGATAATAGACATTTTCCTCATATGTTCTTCATTATATATTGTTGATGTACTGGTTTATGTTTTGCTGTGCTTTTTAACCTTACTGCCCTTCCTTTTTCTTGCAGAAAAGAGGAGTTATTCACAGCTAGAATTCTTGTCCCTCACCTCATTTTCAACAGAATGAACTGGGCAAGTGTGTCTGTCCTTGCAGGACAAGCTACAGACCTTGTATTTCTGAAGAGGGGAAAAAGTGAACTGATCATGTGGCACCCGGCTTTCTCTGGCTTGAGAAGATAATACTGAATTTCCTACTTTGATATGTGAGGTAAAATAGTTCTGGAGATATTGTGAATAGAAACTCAAGAACTGTTTTATTGTACCCTGCCTCTGACCACCACAAGATTTGGGAAAAAGCCTAAAAAACTGTGGCTTAAATGGAGCGGCATAAGGTATATTTTCCAAGCCTCTAACAGTTGGGAAATCACAGATACATCCAGACACTTAATACTTCACATAGCTATCCTCCATCACTTCACCTAAGTGCTATTCCAGACTCTTCTGTAGTCTTTCCCTCCATAGCCTGATGATTGAAGATTTTATCTGAGGCTTGTAGGAACCATAGGTGTAGACACCACCACAGCATTCTTCACTTAACTGTTCTTCTCTGTTTTCCCAAGAAAGCCCTATGGTCTCTTCATCCTTTTAACCATCTCTGCAGCCGGTCCTCAGAAAACTCTTTGTAATAGACCCATGGTTAATTTCTTAAAGGTAAGAAGTAATTAGAGCACCTTACCAAGTGAAGATAAAGTTAGTTTTTCCTGCATGTACTATTTTGCACTTACTGATACTGAATGATATTTGTCCTAGTATTTGCATTCATGCACATTAAAGGAATTTTCTGTAGCTCTTCCTGGGAGCTTTCAATGGAGCTATTATGGACAGGTTAGTACCACCTTCAAAGAATGAGTGCAGAAGGTATGTAGCTGTTTTCCCAGACTCCCAGGCTTCTTTATGCAAGCACAAAGCTAGATCCTGGCAGACACTGAACTTGACTGGGAAAGCTTACTATATTACAAAGGAGTACAAGCCCTGAAAAAGCTGTCTCCAAGGAATTTGTAAATCTAGGTTTGTTCTGTTCCTAACCATGCTGAAAAGATGGTGATTTTGTCTCTGATCGGATTTTAATTTCAAAGACAAATATTGTGCCTTTTGTATCACACAATTCAGTCTCATATTTTTCATTTTCTTTAAAGCTGTATTTATAGTAAATTCTACACAAAAAAAATTCCTTTCGTTTCTAACACTCCAGTTTGAGACACAAGTTTCCTAACCATTTGTTACCAAAATCTGCATTTTGTATTTGTCTAACATTTGCTATAGCTCTTGGATCTCCTGGATATGAAGATCTTGAACCCAGCAGATGAAAGATTTTCAAGAATCTGAGGGAATTTCTACAGAAGTCAGTGGAAAATGATTCTTTGTCTCATTTATTAATTGTCTATGCTCTTTAATGTCTCTTTTATTCTTCAGGCAGTCATGATGTACTTTCCATTCCTGCAATAAGGAAGGACATTACTTTGGAAAAATCAGAAACACAAGTTAAATCCATGAGCAGTCTGGGTGACATTTTGTGTAAATTGCTTCATACGAAGATAATATTGCTGTTTCTGTCACTACCTTAATGATTTGTTTTCCTAATGTTGTTAGTAGGTTTTCTGTAGAATAAGAATTCTAGTCATAATCTGCTCAAGTGCTTTCATTCTTAATCACTCATTTCTCCAATTTAAATGCAATAGTCATGTAAGTAGCTTCATCACAAGCCAGAAGAAAGATATGTAAACATTTTAATGTTTCTCTGGCTCTAGGTTCCCCTGCCTGAGCAGGGGATTGGAGCAGATGACCTCCAGAGGTTCCTTCCAACGTCAGCTATTCTGTGATTCTGTGATGTGAGTATGTGTGTGTGTGTTATGGATAAAAATATACAAATAACTATCAAAATTGGTTTCCCCTGAAGACTATCAAGCAGGCACAGTTACTTCTTTAATGTTTTTTTTTTAATATCTTTTATCTAGACAAAGAGAAAGCTTAATTAATTTCCATGAAATAACTTGCATGACTTTCAAAGCATCATTTGGAATACATTCCAGTAAGTAAAATCCAAGAGTGATCCTCTAGACAAAATGAAAAACAAATCAGCTTATAATTTGTTTCACTATTTTCACAGTAATTATGGAGTGTTGTGAGAGAAGCTCTCATACTTTATTGAAGAAATCATCATGACCAGTTGCCTCTCTGCAGTGCCTGCACACTCATGAAGGGAGGATGGGGAACAAACAGGAGGAATTGGAGGTCTGTGTGCCACTGCAGGGCCACAGTCTCACTGGGATCACAGAAGCACAGTGGAAAAGCTCACACAACTGGAGTGCTGCAGTGGATGGGTACAGACTCTTTGTAAAGGACAAGCTGGGACAGCGAGAAGGGGGAGTTGCCCTGAATGCGGAGAGCAGCAGGAATACATTGGGGTCTTCCTGCGACAGGTGGTCCATTGGCTGTGAGTTTATGGGTCAGTATTAGAGAGTAAACCAACGTGGGTAGTGTTGTGGCAGGTGTCCACTAAAGACCAACTGATCAGGGAGAAGTAGAAAAGGCCTCTTCAGCCAGCTGGACTGGAAGAAGCCTCACATTTGGAGACTGTGCTCCTCATGTGGGACTTGAACCACCCAGACCATCTGCTGCAGGGGCAACACAGCAGGACACAAGCAGTCATAGAGGTATCGGAAGTTAACTGATTAATAACTTCCTAAGACAAGTAACTGAGGAGTGGATGAGGAAAGGTGTTCTGTTGGACCTGATACTTACAAACAAGGAGAACTGCTCAGAGATGCAAGGGCAGCATGGACTGCAGCAACCAAGGAAGGCTGGAGTTCAGGAGCGTGAGAGGAGGGAACAAGGCAAACAGCAGGATCACAACCCTGGACTTCAAAAGAACAACCTTTGGCCTGTTCAAGGACTTGCTTGGAAGAATCCAGTGGGAGGTGGTCATGGAGAATAGAGGGTTCAGAAGAAGTAGCTGATTTTCAATGATCATTTCATCCAAGCTCAGGAGCCCCATTAGCAAGAAATCGATTATAAGTGGCAGGAGGTCTGCATGGACGAATGAGGAGTTCCTGACTACACTCAAACGTAATAAGCAAGCATACAGGTGCTAGAAGCAGGGACAGGTGACCCAGGAGAAATAAGCAGACATTGTCCAAGAGTGTAGGGATGAGTCCAGCAAAACTAAAGCCACCTGGGCTTTACCTTGACAAGTGATGGGAAAGACAACAAGGGTTTCTACAGGTATATCATCAGCATAAGGGAGATGCAGGAAAATGTGCGCCTGTTGCTGAATGGGGCAGGGGACCTGTGGCAGAGGATATTGAATAGTTCAATGTACTCAATGATTTCTTTGCCTACAACTTCACAAACCCGATTTGCTTTCTGGCTGATGACCAGTGGGGACATCTAAAGCAAGGGAGACTTACTCTCAATGTAGGAGGATCAGGTTAGGGAACATACAAACATATTAGATATTTTTACATATAAGCCCATGAATGGGATGCACCCATGACTGCTTGGGGAGGTTGCTGACATCATTATGAGGCCTGTCTTGATCCTCATTGAAAGGTGATAGCAATTAGAGGATTGGGGAGGGGGGTAGTTCTTCAGGACTGGAAGAAAGCAAGTGTCACTCCTGTCTTGAGAAAGAGCATGAAGGAGAACCCATGGAACCTGGATCCCTTGGAAAATGCTGAGACAAAACCCTGCAAGCTGTTTCCAAACACCTGAAGGAAAACAGGTGATTGGGAGTAGTCAACATGCACATAAAAAAGGAGATATTATCCCTGACCAACCTGACAGCCTTTTACATTGGGATGACTGGCTTGGTGGACAACAGGGGATCAGAGGATGTTCTTCGCCTGGATTTTAGTAAGGCTTTTGGCAGCGTCTCCTACAACATCCTCATAGGTCAACTTCTGAAGCACAAACTAGACAAGGCGCTGAACTGCCAAGAGTCCAGTGAAGGTCCATGAATATAATTAAGATTCTGGAGCACCTTCCATATAAGGAGAGGCTGAAAGAGATGGAACTATTCAACGTAGACAAGAGAAGGTTCAGGAGGAGCTTACATGTGTGTATAAATACCTGACAGGATGAATAAAAAAGAGGGAGACAGACCTTTCTCAGTGGTATCCACTGTCAGGAAAAGAGGCAACAGACACACAAATCAAAATACCGGAAAAGCTGTTTAAATATAAGAAAATACTTTTTTACTGGGAGTATGGTTGAACACTGGCACAGGTCACCCTGAGACGTGGAATTTGCACCTGTAGAGATGTTAAAACCTGACAGGACAGAGCCCTGAGCAACCTGCTGTAGCGGACCCTCCTTTAAGCAGGGAGTTGGACTATATGATCTCCAGAGGTTCCTTTGAACCTCAATCACACTATATTTCTGCAATTGCTGTTTTCAAGTAGTGTATACACTTTTAAATCATCTCATTCACCTCATTTTAATCTTTTGACAAAAACATTGTCAAGAACTATTCCCCAAGAACAGCACATAACACAAGAAATTTTAAAAAGACAAAGACAATGCATATAGCGGTACTTTCACAGAAGAAAATATACTTGCCAGAATGCATTATAGTCTTATAAAACACTTTGAACCACAGAACAGAATTTCATGCAATATTAAATATCACCTGAGAAGAAAAGAAAAGAAACAGCTCATCATATGAAGTTTTCTGCATTTTAAGTTAATCACAATGCATGTCCTCAGACCTGGAAGGCTGACGCTGTTTCAGTTGTTGTTTACTGCAGGTGAAAACCCCATAGCCACATAGTAATTAATACCACAACCACACAAGATGTGTTCATCTTTTACAATATCTATGGTTCTGTGACAGTAAAAGTTATTGTTCTTTGTTACACAATTAAATGCAATAGCTTGCTGAAGAGTAGCTCTCTTACGAGCAAGTGAAAAACATTTATTAATTGTTCTTTTGTGCACATTGCTATACTGCTCTAAAGCACATCACAGCAACCAAGGCTGAAGCGATACTTTCATTCTAGCTCTCCCTTTTCTGTTTCTCCTAATTTTCCCTAATATATGTCTTTTGGGACTAATATTTCCATACTCTCTGTTTAAAACATGAATGTTTTTCTACAGTATGAGCACATGTAGTTGCTTTTTGGGTATGTGACAGTGAAAACATTCCTCTCCTTGTATATTCCAAGCAGAAATGTCATGCTCGGACAAACCCATAATTCAGGAACCAGAAACTCCAATGAAAAAGAAAGTAGCTTATTTCATAGAGTCTGCTGTTATCAAGAATGTAATATTTTCAACACAGTAACTGTTTAAATAATCTGCTTCACCATTGACAAAAGTTTTCTTTTGTGATTCAAGGCATTTTCAGGCTCAGTACTCACTAGAGAAGCAGGAGGTGTTCAACTTCATGGAGCAAACCCAACCTAACGAAATTCAGCTGAAAGACCATAGTTTTATGGAAGGTGGAAAGGTGTAAGTCTGCCCATGACCTGGAGTCTGCAGCTTTTATAAATTCTCTGAGCAGAGGTACGAGATCAAAGAGCTTTTAGCAAGCAGGAAGATTATTTAAAAAAAACAAAAACAAAACCAAAAAAAACCACAAATGAATTTCAAAACAAAACATAGCAAAATAATGTAATCACATATTCTTTTTATCCCCCCCCCCCCAATTTTAAAAATTTTAAAAACCTCGGAGATGTAGAGGATGTAGAGCCCAGGAAGAGTTGCAGTGTCAAGCATTGTATGTAGGCTTCCACCAGCGTTTTCCAGAGATCTGTTTGGGAAAAATAGTGATGATGTAGGTACCTCAAATTAATTACTGCCAGATAAGCTACTTGGCTCCGAAAGTGCTGTAATGAAAGAAAACCCCCAAAAACCAAATCCCAAAACAGCTGAATATAATTTAGGTAACCAGCAGTCAGGCCAGTAGCCTGTAGATGGCTTACTGTGGCTTCAGAGTTAACGTGTGACAGTCACAGAGGAGGGAGATTTCGAGATAATCATTCACTTCATCCTACATTTTGAAATTATTTTGAAATTGAATTGAAAAAGTCCTGAACTGCAAGAGAGAGAGGGGATTTTATTCCTTTCTTGTGTCATAAATGTTCAGCCAAGACTTTCAGATGGGGAAGCATTCCCCTCTGTGATAATGCCCGGTGAATGTACAAGAATGTTCTGAGGAAATGTCAAAACATGATTTATGGTTTTTTAACACTCTCACTTCCTTGCTTGGCCTGACTTTTAGTTTATTGTTATTAGCTTTGTTCACACCTCCCAGCTACATGAGATACTCTCACATATACTTTCTGACACTCATTTGGGAAACCTCTGTAGTTATCTGTCATGCAGAATTAGGGACCACAGTGTGAAAAGTTAGATTTGTTTCTTATGATCTTTATTTACAGCAAAATCCCAATGTCACACAAAGGAAAGTAAACAATTGTTTATAAAGAAAAACCAGGAGAAAAAAATATTGACTATCCCATCTCACTGAGTCTTAGACAATTCAGTAGAGTTTCTGAAAAGATTCTATTAGTAAACAAATAGAAATAGAAATGTTTTTTGGACGTTTTAGACATTATTTTAGTTAAAAACAGACTGCATAGTCCTTGGCTCATTGCATTAATGGTGCACCAGCCGGCCTTTCTTGTTTGATGAAGGACTGCAAAAGCTGGCTGAGAGAAATTCAAGAGAATAATTATATCACCCTATGAATTAAATCTCACCACTGCTATTCCCAGAAAATCTGACAAGCAAGAAGAGCAAGGGGAGCTGCACTGAATTTTCAATGAAATAGTGTTCACTTCTGCAGCACATATTTTCAGCACATTTGGTTAAACTCTTTGTCGCAGCCTCAAGAAATA